>NC_081314.1:10117500-11590000 GCF_026419965.1 Kogia breviceps
CCTTTTAGCCTAATAATGTGCTTTGTAGCTGTGGTTTTCAGCTAAGAATTGTGTGTTTCACTTAGTCATCTGTAGTCTGGAACAATTACCTGGACATTCACGATCTTGACACATTTGAAGATTACAGGACAGCTATTTTGTAGAATATCCTTCAGTTTGGGCTTGTCTGATGCCTCCTCGTGATTAAACTCAGATTATATATTTTTGTCAGGAAAATATTATAGAAGTGATACTGTGTTCTTTTCACTGTATTCTACAAAGTGTCACACAATTTCAGTTTATTGCATTACTTAATTGCAAATTAAGAAGCTATTTGTGGGATGACACTTTGAGCTATGTAAATATTCTGTTCCTCGCTATGGCAAACACTCCCTAAGGATTCCCACCTTTTGATATGCATTCCCTTGTACAATCTCCTCTATAGGCAGGAACTAGGACTTCCTTCTAACCAGTAGAATATGACAAAGGCAATGGAATGTCATTCCCCTGATCATGTTTTGTTATATATGAGTTTGTCTTGCTAGCTGACTCATTCTAGAATCATGCTCTCCATGGCTGACCTCAAGGAAAACTAAGCCAACATGGGTTTACAGCCATCAGGAAATGGATTCTTCCAACCACCCGAGTAACTTTAGAAGCAAAATCTTCCCTAGTCAAACCTCCAGATGAGAACCCAGCCCTGACCAACTCTGATTGCTGTCTTACAGAGGACCCTGGATAACTCTGTGATTGTAGCCTCACAGAGAACTCAGTCATTCTGTGCACAACTCTGGATCCACAAAAACTGTGAGATAATAATTCAGGTTGTTTAAAAACTGTTATGTTTGTGGTAATTTGTTACACAGCATTGAAAAGTAATATACTTGCCAAACTTTCCATTAATTAATTAATCAATTAATTCCAGTATAGACTCATAGATTTTATTTATTCCTAATTTATTCAATGAGTTATAGTCTAATACTATCAATATTGATTTTGATGCTCAAATGGTGATAGATTTGGCCAGTGGCATTCACTGTCACTTTAATATATCCCCGTTCATCTTTGAGCACTTCCTTACTTTCTGGTAGAGCATCATCTTCTAGACTTAGCTTGTAGAATCATGCTCCAGCCCTAGGAATGAGCCATTTTCCCACTGAGCACTGATTTATTTTAGTGGAGAATATTTAGAAAACAAGATCTATTTTCTAGATGTGATTATTGCTATAGGGTGTTCCCACTACAAAGCATAGCTAAGGACACACATACATACCTTCCTAAAATATGCACATATATATATTTTATTCATATACATAAATATATGTATACCTATTTCATTCTATATCTGTTGAAAGGCATGAGTTTGCTCACATGTTTGCAATTCAGTCCAACACCACAGAGTTCATGCTAATTTTATCCCTTTTTACATTTCTAGTTCCTTTCTTAGACAGTTAGAAAACTGTTCCCATTATTCTTCATGTATTTATTTATTTGTTCAATTTCCTGGAAGAGAACAATGTCCGATCTCTATTAAACTCCTTCTCTTCCTTCAGACAGGTGCCCTCTTCCTCTAGTTTGGGCTAAGAAATTTCACGACAAGTCACTGTCATTACCCTACCATTTAAGGGACCCTCTCCTCATCCTGCTCAGCCTTCAGTACCCCATTCCAGGCAGCTCTCCCATGCATACACTCTCCTCTTTCTGCTGGGGCTCTGACACTACACACTGCTGGGCTTCCTATAAAGACACCTGTTCAATCCTCTTGGAATTGACACCACATGGTGAATGACCCCCATCATAGACATCCTCTTCAACCTGCTTGAGCTCTGCTGTCCTGCACTGAGCTGTATTTCCAGGGGGCATACATGTTATTCCACTCTGGCTGTCCTGTGAGGGATGCCTTTCAGTGTGGTTACCTTCTTGACCACACTCAGGCCCTGACACCCCCATGCTGGTCTGCATACCGTCTCTAAACCTCAAGGCAATGTAGCCCGCTATTCAAACTGAATTATACTAGCTCTACGCTTCTGAAATACATAGAAGACAGAGAGACTAAAAGAGATAGAGAGAAGAAAAAAAAAAAAAAAGAAAACACTAACATTTCTTAAACGTACTGATGAAAATCAGTACATTGTACAGTACAATGTACAGGAGGAAAAATGATCATAGCTTCAAAATGTAAAGTCACATAACTTGCCTTAGCAAAGTAATTATTTTTAATGCAGCATGTTGTAAATTTTCTGTTGTCATATCTTTCACATTTTGTAATTATAACATTTTATATGTATGTGTATATATATATATAAAGAGATATACAGGCTCAGTTCTCCCCATGTTAACAGCTTAAACTCTTGATTAAATATTAAATGATTAATTACTTAAATATTAAATTTAAATTTATCTTTTGCTGACTAGGGTTTAAGAATGTACACTTGACTGACATTCTAAAGAGAAAAACCAACCAAAAGGCACATGTGCACAACAATCATTTTATGTAAAAGAGGGTAGCTGGGCATAAAGTTACAAATATGAGCAGAGCCTTTTTAGAAAGCATATCATAACTTCAAACAACATGTGGTCTTACTCTGTTATGCTAATATATATATTAATTTGCTAAATACTTATAAATTTGTGCTTCATATGTGTAAATTATGTATTTAAATCATTAAGAAAACCAAAAAATACATTTTAAGTAATTTTAAAGCTGCAAATGAGCTTACAATTCACTAATATGTGTGACAGAACTATAAATAAGTGAAGACCGTGCTCTCCAGGAATTCACATTTTGCTTAGTGAGGCAGAAAGTAAACAGTAGATCATTACAAAACAACACAAGACTTTGAAAAATTGTGATAAAATAAGGTGTTGAGAAGAAAATACAAAAGGAATAATCATGACTTTGGAAATAATCTTTCAGTGAATCTAAGGATGAGAAAATCTAAATGACTTCCCCATAATCCCAAATATTCAATGCTAGACCTGAGACTGGAATAAATTATTTCTTCATATGTCCTGGGTTCTTTTTCCTTACTTTCCAATATATCATAGGAAGTTTAATAGCAGACACTTTTAGGTATGAAATATCTTGGAACATAGTTACGTTTATACTAGATTAAAGCACTTCACAAACAAAATCATCAAATGTTCAGTAAATCATTCCATACCTAATAGTCTTATTATTTTTATTGTGGGTCACATAAACTATGGAGATATAAACTATGTGGATATCTGTAAAGCTTTTTATATAGTGCGCACACACACACAAACGCACACACACTGAGGACAAAAAGAACTGGTTTGCAGTGAAGCATTTAATAATAAAGGAGTATAACTTCTGCAAAGTCAGCATATCCACGTCTGAGATGCTAATGATGTGGAAAATTAAAAGAAATAACAGCACATGGGTCTTGCCATGTTTTCTAACCCTTTTAGTCCTTTGGTGCTTGCTTTCTCAGATTTTTGCTTGACAATGTTTACTGTGGTGTTGATATAAACATTTATCATCGTGCAAGTGAGAAAGTATAAATTCCTACTGATTCCCTGACTCAACTGATACCCATCTGGGAAGATTAATAGAGATTGATTTTTCCTTTTTCTTTTTATAAACGTCTTTTATTTGAGTTTTCAAATCTGATAAAAAAACTCTAATAACCTTCTATAAGTTTTTAAATTAATTAAAGTGTTTATTTATCTTTGCCTTCAGTGAGTACTCTATCAGCTTTTAGCTCAATGTCAACTAGATAAAGAAAAATGGGGCAAGAAAGAAGCCAAATTGAGAATAAAGAAATGTTGATAAATGGGGTTAGAGGATTTAAGTATTTTCTACTAAATTCAGCCTTTCTAAAACAACTATGTTGCAATAAATTCCAAGGCCAAGTTCAAAAGTGAAGCATTGTAAGTGGTTAGATATAACAAATACAAACATAAATATCTGCTGCAAAGCTATGGTTACTGACCACTATTATTGAGCAGAGGATGATGATGCATATAGATTAGCATCATTTAGAATCAGATTTTAGATTTATTAAAGCAAGTGCTATGTCTTTATTGCTTAGTTGGCTACCTTCTCAACATCGCAATTGCCTAAGTAGTTCATGTAAACTAAAAGAGGCAATCATAGAAATATAAGTCAAATAGAGTAGCAACATTCAAAGGATAAATAAGGTTTCCTTCAAACAACAAAAACAGAAAAAGATAAATTTTCTTTAAAATCTTAGCAGTTTGTTTCTTAATTTCCATTGCAGAGTGAAATAAGAAAACAGAAAATACATATTTCCAATTTAATGTATGACTCCAGATGCCACACACACTAAACAGTAAAGTATTATACATAATAGCCAATGTCTTTTTTATGAAGAGTGTGCACACAGCACCCTGAGTGTGAGTGTATGGATAATATGTAAGTGTATGAAAAATATGTAACTGTACCTATAATTTGTGATGGTGTGGATAACATATATAAGTTGGCTATAAATCTAGGAAAACTAAAGTTGACCATTTTGTTGTTATTGTTGTTTAATTTACTGCTGATTTTGAAATGGTCTTAAGCTAAAATGGTATTTATTTCTCCCTTCATTCCTCACTTGGAACTCAGGGAGGTTAATCATATTCTTTTTTTATGATACACTCTCATTCCTACGTAATCTTATTTATTTTTTATTTCACAAAATGAGTATTATGTTATATGTTATCTTGTAGGACTTAACTTTTGTCACTTAGACACATATTACTGATGAGAAATGCTCTGTAATGGCAAAATAAGGACCTCTGAAAACTGACTTCTCCATAAAAGCAGTGAGAACACTAAAATGTTTCCAAAATTATTATTTTCAGAATTCCAGATTTCAACCAAAAAGGTTTGCAATAATCCATGAAGTGTTTATCCAAGTAAAGAAACTGAATGTTTGTAAAAACGGTGAAGTCCCTGGCATTTTTAACCAGCCTTGTTCCCACTGCCCTCACCCCAACTTTTCAGCAGCCTTGAAAACAACCTTATAACCACGGTAGCTATGGGCAAAAGCAGCCTACTAGCATTGGAGGGGGAATAATGGGTTTGGAGCTCCCCCAAACCCAATCCCCACAGAATTGTCATTATTATACCTGTCTGGCAGCTCCCTGGAAAAAAGTCTCTTTCACAGAACATGTCTTTATTTCTTTGGCTTCAGAGCACACTTGGTGAAATGACCAGTCCCTAAGGCATTTGCCAAAGCAATCAGCAGCAATTGTTTGCCATCACAGATACAATACCAGTTGAGGCAAACAAGAGGCTGGCCTAAAAACTCAAAAATACCTCTGGGAAATAAGATGTCTTTAGAAGACTTCCAGTTTCTGGTCTGGCATGTAAGAAGCTTGGAAGTTGTCACTCCATCCTAATAACAAGTAAAAAGTTGAACAGACTGAAAAGTCAACAACTTTTTTTTAGATCTGTCAGAGAAGTGAGGTTACGGAACAAACTACTGACCCCAAAACTGGAGAAACCAACAGGCAAATACAGAGAACCACAACTTTTCAGAGCAGAAACTCTCTAGCTGAAACCTCCCTGAGAACCAGTGCCAGGGTAGGGAAACCTGAATTGTAATTGATGAACAGCTGGAGACAAGACTTGTCTCAGCCTGAGACAAGTCTGAGAGATAAAAAAAACTCAGGGGGGCTCAGTCATTAGGAAGCCCCACACTTTTGTGAGTTTTACTTCCTGGAGCTCTAGCTGGTCCTCACAATGAATGTCTGAAAAAAAAAAAAAAAAAAAAAATCCTCTTGCCTCCAGGAGGGAGAAAGGCAAAGGAACAATTCTGAAATACACTGGAACATTCTGTTTTTCTTAACAAAGTCTGACGTCCAGCCGAACATATTGGGATTTTATTAGAGCCTAAGTGACTAAGGGAAGGGAATTACCCCCCTCAAGCCCACTCTAGCCATCCTGTCTCACCTGAGTGAAGGAGAAGACGGGAACGAGAAATACATATGAAGTTCACAGTCCAGGGGTATAAAAATTCACTGAAAGACTGAGACTTAATCATAAAACTAGAGAATGTTTGCCGTTCCCCCACACCTTACCACCACATTACTAATGGCCTATTTATAGCAGTTTCGTTTGCCTAGCACATCATGTCTGACTATCAGTGAAGAATTACAAGGCATAATAAAAGGGAAAGAGCACAGTTTGAAGAGACAGAACAAACATCAGAATCAGGATCACATATGGCAGTGATGTTAGAATTATCAGATCAGAATTTTTTAAAATGATGCTGATATGATAAGGGCTCTAATGGGTAAAGTCAACAATACGCAAAAACAGATGGACAATGTAAGCAAAAAGATGGAAATTCTTAGAAAGAACCAATAAGAAATACTAAAGATCAAAATACTTCAACCGAAAGGAAAAATGTTTTTGAGGGACTTATTAGAACACTAGACAGGACTGAGGAAATAAATCTCTAAGCTTGAGGATATCTCAGTAGAAACCTCCCAAACTGAAAAACAAACAAAAAATAGAAAAATAGAGCCAAATATGCAAGATCTGTGAGACAACTACAAAAAATGTAACATATATGTAATGGGACTATCAGAAAGAGAAGAAAAATAGTAATAGAAGATATATTTGAAATGATCATGACCAAATTAATGCCATACACCAAATCACAAATCCAAGAAGCTCAGAGAACACCAAGCAGAATTCCAAATAAAGCCACTACACCTTGGCATAACGTTTTCAAAGTATAAAAAAATCAAAGATAAAGATAAATTATGAAAGAAGCCACAGGGAGAGGGAGGAAAACATCTCTATTGAGGAGTAAAGATGAGAATTACACCTGACTTCTTTGAAGAAAACACATGAGCAAGATGAGAGTGGAATGGAGTGAAATATTTAAAGTGTGAAAAAATACCCGACCAACATAGAACCTGTAACCTGGAAATTATCCTTCAAAAGTAAAGAAGAAATAAAGATTTTCTCAGACAAAAAAAATTGAGGAATTTGTTGCTAGTATACCTGTTTTGCAAGAATGTTAAAACAAGTTGTTTAGAGATAAAAATGACATAGATCAGAAATTTGAATCTACATAATGAAAAGAAGAACATAGAAGAAGGAAAATAAAGATAAATTGTTTTTATTTATCTTATTCTTAATTGATCTAACGAAATAGTCTCTTCAAATAATAATAGCAATAATGTATTTGATTATATATTCTTATGTGTAATTGAAATGAATATCAACAGTGTTACAACTGACAGAAGAGAGGAATTAGTATTATTGTCTTATCATAAGATACTTGCAATACCTGTGAAGTGGTGTAGTGTTATTTGAAAGTGGATTTGGATTGGTTCAAATGTATATTGCAAACTCTAGGTCAACCACTAAAAAGAGTAAAAAGTATAATTGATGTTTAGAAAGGAAAGAAATGGAATAATACACTCAATTAAAACCAAAAAAAATGATAAAATAAGAATGAAATATAAAAATAGGAACAAATAGAATTAGCAACAAATAGAAAAACAGTAACAAACATGGTAGATATTAATCCAGCATTATCAATAATAACTTTGTATGTCAATAATTTAAAAGTATCAATTAAAACAGATTATTAGAGTGGATCAAACAACAAGATCCAATGATATGTGGTCTATAAGAAACCCACTTTACATATAAAACACATATAGATTAAAAGTAAATGGATGGAGAAAGATATACCATGATAACACAAATCAAAAGAGAGTGTGAGTAGCTATATTAATTTTGGACAGAGTAAACTTGAGAGCTACCTGGAGCCCATGCTCACTGTACCACTAAGCCTGTTCTTGTGAAAACTTAGTTGCCTAAGAAAGAATTCAGGAGCCTACATTCACTGGATGCTGCTGTTTTCTCAACTGCCACCAGCATGCTATCACAGTTACTATTACCACCACTGTTTCTATTACTATGCTATTAATAATGCCATTGCCATGTCTTATTAGCACCCTGCCAGAGGGGAAGGCAGCAATCATTAAAAAGTGCATTTTTCTTTTTTTCTTGCCTTCCATTGGCCAAACTGAGCAGGAAGTCAGCTGGTAAGGATATCTGGGAAATTTAGTTTGTAGAACTCCTACATGGCACGAGAGAGGAAGATACATAAAAGCAGATGTAGGTGTGAGAGGTGATAGATGCTTTCCAGCATATTGCAAACTCTCCAACACTTGGCATACGTACACATCTTTCTACCCATATCTACTCTTTTCTGTAACAACAGTGAAAACTACATCATGCTTTTGTATGACAGAGAGCAAGTAGTCTTTATACAAAGATGCACTCTCCCAAAACTGGCCCAAGTGTCCATGTTTCATCTCTGGAAATGCTAATTCATTTACTAATGCAGACACAATCATATCTAAATAGTCTGCAGCATAAAAACAAAAGTGTAAATTAGCCACTAACAACTTAATTTAAAATAATGGGGAAAGAGGAGAGAAATAAAATGCTTAATATGAAAAAAATATGTATATAGTATGCAAAGAAGGAAATACCTATAGCTACTAAAGCCCTTGTTTCTGTAACTGGTCACAAGGACACAGTTTTTATTTAACACTTCCATCTTTTAATCCCTATTCTAGAAAGTGTCAGTAAGGTAATATATGGATCCATGAAAGACTCGCTGGCACGTAAAATCTAAAATTCAGGATATGCTTCTTTTCAATTCTTCATTACAAACAACAGAAATTAGAAAATTGAGCATGTGAGACATTTCCATTGAAGTCATTTGCATCAAAAAGCCTGGCAGATAAAGTAAGAATAATGATCCTACTTCTATTTTCTCCTTTGAGCCATTATGATCACAGTGGAAGTGACACTAAAAGACATTTCCATTGAATTCATGCCTATTGAGCTAGAGCCTTAATGGTACTAGGGCTTTTCTACCTTTTAACATTGTAGTATATTATTAAACGTCAGTGAAGTTCACTAAATTTTGCACTGTTACCCTCTTCTCAATAAGCCATTCATTCTTGGTGTGCTTTCATATATAAGATAGGGATTCATATAGCTGTCGTTAAAAAAGCATACCGCAAAGATGCCAAATGAAACAAGTTGGAAGGACAGAGTGTAAAACTGCTTGCTTCCTACAAAATGCCTTGGACAAATAAACATAATGATTGAATATACACTATATAATTGTGTCAAAATAGATAAAGAATGTAAATAATAACTTGTCAAGTCAATTTTGTGAGATTTTGGTTCAAGATGGCAGAGTAGGGGGATGGGTGCTCACTCCCTCTCGCGAGAGCACCGGAATCACAACTGCTGAACAATCATCCACAGGAAGACACTGGAGCTCAACCAAAAACATACCCCACATCCAAAGACAAAGCAGAAGCCGCAATTAGATGGTAGGAAGGGCACAATCACAATAAAATCAAATCCCATAACTGCTGGGTGGGTGAGTCACAAACTGGAGAACAACTATACCACAGAAGTCCACCCACTGGAGTGAAGGTTCTGAGCCCCACGTCAAGCTTCCCAACCTGGAGGTCAGGCAGGCAATGGGAGGAGGAACTCCAAGAGAATGAGACTTTGAAGGCTAGTGGGATTTGACTGCAGGACTTCAACAGGACTGGGGGAAACAGAGACTCCACTCTTATTAGAGGGCCCAGAAAAGGTAGTGTGTGCATCAGGACCCAGGGGAAGGAGCAGTGACCCCAGGGGAAACTGAACCTGCTAGTGTTGGAGGGGGTCCTGCAGAGGCGGGGGGCAGCTGTGGCTCACTGGGGGGACAAAGACACTAGCAACATAAGTTGTGGGAAGTAATACTTGGGTGAGCATTCCTGGAGTCCACCATTAGCCACACCAAAGAGTCTATAGGCTCCAGTGCTGAATTTGCCTCAGGCCAAAAAACCAACAGGGAGGGAACTCAGCCCCACCTATCAGCAGACAAGTGGATTAAAGTTTTACTGAGCTCTGCCCACCAGAGCAACACCCAGCTCTACCCACCACAAGTCCCTCCCATCATGAAGCTTTTGGTTGGAATGAGACTTTGAAGGCTAGTGGGATTTGACTGCAGGACTTCAACAGGACTGGGGGAAAATGGATTAAAGACCTAAATGTAAGACCAGACACTATAAAAATACTCTTATAGGAAAACATAGGAAGAAGACACTTTGACATAAATCACAGCAAGACCTTTTTTGACCCACCTCCTAGAGTAATGGAAATAAAAACAAAAATAAACAAATAGGAGCTAATGAAAGTTAAAAGCTTTTGCACAGAAACCATAAACAAGATGAAAAGACAACTCTCAGAATGGGAGAAAATATTTGCAAATGAAGCAACTGACAAAGGATTAATCTCCAAAATTTACCAGCAGCTCATGCAGCTCAATATCAAAAAAACAAACAACCCAAACCAAAAATGGGCAGAAGACCTAAATCGACATTTCTCCAAAGAAGATATACAGATTGCCAACAAACACATGAAAGAATGCTCAACATCATTAATTGTTAGAGAAATGCAAATCAAAACTACAATGAGATATCATCTCACACCAGTCAGAATGGCCATGATCAAAAAATCTACAAACAATAAATGCTGGGGAGGGTGTGGCAAAAAGGGAACCCTCTTGCACTGTTGGTGGGAATGTAAATTGATACAGCCACTATGGAAAACAGTATGGAGGTTCCTTTAAAACCTAAAAATAGAATTACTGTATGACCCAGCAATCCCACTACTGGGTATATACCCAGAGAAAACCGTAATTCAGAAAGACATATGCACCCCATGTTCATTGCAGCACTATTTACAATAGCCAGGTCATGGAAGCAACCTAAATGCCCAGCGACAGGTGAATGAATAAAGAAGATGTGGTACATATATAGAATGGAATGTTACTCAGGCATAAAAAGGAATGAAATTGGGTTATTTTTAGAGACGTGAATGGACCTAGAGACTGTCATACAGAGTGGAGTAAGTCAGAAAGAGAAAAACAAATATCGTATATTAATGCATATATGTGGAATCTAAAAAAAATGGTATAGATGAACCGGTGTGCAAGGCAGAAATAGAGACACAGATGTAGAGAACAAATGTATGGACACCAAGGAGGGAAAGCAGGGGGAATGGGTGGTGGTGGTGGTATGAATTGGGAGATTGGGATTGACATATATACACTAATATGTATAAAATAAATAACTAATAAAAAAATAAAATAAGGATTAGCAAAAATGAAAAAGAAGTATAAATTTTGCTATGTGGTAATTCAATGGTTAGGCAGAGAGGGTGGCAAAAGAGCTGTGGACTGGCCCTGAAAAGAGAAAGCCAGTGTCCCAAAACAACCCCTCCCTAGAATATGAAATTGGAAGACTCTTCATTACTTAAAAAATTTAAGTAACACTTAAAGGATATTTCAGAATGGGAAAGAAGAAAGAAAATGACAGCAGACACGAACAACTGTCCAAAAAAGGGAAGTTAAAAGAAACAGTTTAAAGCAATAATAACAAGTATTTCCATGAATATATGGTACAGAGTAAAACTAAACACTAATACCCATTTTGGCTCTTTGCCAGAAAAAAAATAGTTAATTGCATGTACAATAGTTTTAACACAATATCTACTACACTCTAAGAGCTTAATTATTTGAAAGAAAGCATCTGACTGAAGTTTCTAAAAATGTCAACCAGTAGATCTGCAAACCTAATCTGTCATCTTCCTTCCTTTCAAATAAATGAAATAAACAATGGTGGTGCCTTCCCTCCTGTCATGTAATGGAAGAGTTACTTCATTCCTTCATTCCCCAGCCATAACCTTAACCAAAGTTCAAACCCTAGTTCTGTCTTTTCCTTCATAATCAATCACTCATGCACTACTGGATTTTTGGCATCGTGTGAGGCATGCTCTTCTAATCTCCCATCTTATAATTTAGCTTTTAAAACTCACACCTCTAGATATCAACAAGTCAGAAAACTTATCCAGCCACTTTCTTATTACCACTCAATCTCAAACTAAATCAAAATTTGCTTCTCTTTCCATGTTCCATTGAAACTGATCTTCTGTGTTTCTAAATCAGCTGGGTAATTTTCACATATTAGCCTTTCAAATGATTGCAATTTCCTCATCATAGAGTTGTCTGATGTCAGACCACTTCTGCAGCACGGTTTTTATCATTATTCCTGAAGGCAAGCCTCCAGCCTACTTCTCCAGAACTCCCAACAATTCTCCTTGGAGAAGAATGGTCTAAAGTGAGAACAGGGACCTAGGTCCCCAAAGAGAATTCACAGATCCTTTAGCTGGGGTGGTTAAATCAAGAATGAAGGGGAGGGCTTCCCTGGTGTTGCAGTGGTTAAGAATCTGCCTGTCAATGGAGGGGACATGGGTTCGAGCCCTGGTCCAGGAAGACCCCACATGCTGCGGAGTAACTAAGCCCTTGCACCACAGCTACTGAGCCCGCACACCTAGAGCTGATGCTTTGCAACAAGAGAAGCCACTGCAATGAGAAGCCTGAACACCGCAACGAAGAGTAGCCCCTGTTTGCCACAACTAGAGAAAGCCTGCACGCAGCAACGAAAGACGTAACGCAGCCAAAATTTTTTTTTAATTTAAAAATTAAAAAAGAAAAGAATGAAGAGGATCCTGAGGACTCCTGGAACCTAGTACAGACTGGAAGACTGACTCTGTAGGTGTAAATAGATTATAGGCAAGGTTTTAAGGTGTGGTAAGGTAGCTGATAAATTTTGGAACTCTCACACAGTAACTTCCTAACGAACAAAAATTAGTATTTCACAAGGAAAAAAGATAAAGTTTTTCATTTTTAACAGTTAATAACTCTTCTCTAACATGAGAAAATTAATCTTTGTTTTTACAGACCTCTCTTTAGAAAAGGAGTTGTTACCTTGGAGATTTATGACTTCTGCAAGACAACTGAGTGAAAAAAATATTAGAGGACAAGAGCATAGAAATTATTTTCTACATGGAATAATCACCCTGGAAGTACAAAAGGTAAAAATGCTAAAGTGAAATTTCCATTGGTAAAAATACTAAAAGGAAATTTCGTTTTGAAACCTCCTTTTTGTGGCAGATTTACTGAAGCATAATTTACATAATAGAAAATGTAGCTATTGTAAATGCACAGGGTACAATGAATTTCAGTAGATTCACAGTGTTGTGCATTGATCACCATTGTTCAGCTTTAGAATAGTTTTATTATGCCCAAAATGTTTCTGAATGCCATAGGTTATGGTCAAGCAATGATTGGGCAAAGATTGTACTCAATCACTAGAGCCCATAATGCTTCCCTCTGGAGACTGATCTGTATGTGTGCTGGGGAGATTGGGTTCAGGAAAGTTAAATGTGTCTGCTTCAGATTTTACTTTCTGTCTGGCTTCTCTGGTCCCCCATCACACACTTACAGTTTCCCAGTCAGCCAGGGATGCATGGAAACTTTGTCTAGCCCGTGTATGAATCCTTCGTTTCTAGGATCTCCATGTTAAATTTCCATCTGGCCCTCCACGTGCCTCAAATCGCAACCTCAAACTAGTTGAGCTGTCGTTCTCCCCATTTGTTTTCTACCAAAGTTATCACTCTTAATGAAAATTTTACTAGACGGATGTTTGCCCTCTACTCCATAGCACGTCAGTTCCCTTTGAAAGCAAGTCCACTGGAATTCACGGTCAGCTCTGCCTTGATTAAATCCCCTCACCCTCAGAGCTGCAGAGCTGATCTGAGCAAGATGACTGCCACTCCTGTTGTTCTTACCTGGAGTTTATGAATAAGCACTTCTCAATTTGTTAGCCTTTGGTCAACTTCCAAAACCCTGAAATGGTCATTTGTAACAATTTTGTCCAGCCTTACGCTTGTTCGTTTGGGAGAGGTCTGCCAACCGCTTAATTCCTCCATAAATTCCCCAAATTTCTCCTTTTAAGAAATTGAGATTGCATATGTGATCTTAACTAAAGAATAAATGTATAATCTAAAATCTATAAAGGTATAAATATGAATAATTCCAGAATAACAAAGCATTTGCACATTCTATGCTGAAATGATCACAACAATTTTAGAACAATATTAATCAATTTCTGTACTGTAGACATATTGTTAGGGAAGAGATGTTCATGCTGGACTGGAGCCAACCGGGATAAAGAGAAAAGAAAAACACATTTTATTTTTCCAAATTTAAAAATCATCTGAAAAAATATATTTTCCCTGTAGCGTTACTTTAGGGAATGAATAATGAGACCTTACTGAATAGTGAGACTCAGCTGACGTCCCACAACTTAGCTCTAAATAACTGCAACCAATCTTCTATTCCCCAGGCTAAAGTTTGGAGGATACTCTACGGGGAAACTGAGCAGCCTCAAATAAACATCCTATAGATTCTGACATTTCGGTGTCCCCATTAAGTTGTCAAGTCATCTGTAGAATAGTTCAGTTAAGAAAAAAAAAAAGCTTCCCATCAGCATCTTAACATTTCAGTCTTAAATATTCAGCTTTAAATACTGCATGAAATAAACAAATGGAGAAAAAGAATAGTAGATTATTTAAGTCTCTAAGCATACAATTTTAAAAACAAAATGAGAAACTAAAAAACCCACACCAAAAAAAACAACTAAAGAAATAATTGGGAACATGTGGGCACATTACATTGAAAGCAGAAGAAAACTTGAAAAATCAATAATTATTATTAATAGCTTCAGAGAGATGAAAAAGAATACAGTGTGTCCATGTAACTAGAAAGAAAGTTCTATAAAAGGAGAGAAAAAAAACGTCTTGGAAATACAAAAGTATGATAGAATAAATTAACAATTCAATAGACCAGCTGAAAGATAAAGCTAAGAAACATCCTGGCAAGAGAAAAAAAGGAGACAGAAAACATGGGAGCAAAGATAAGAAACCTAGAGAATTAATACAGATGGTTCAATATCCAACTATAAACAAAATTCCAGAGAGAAAAAAAAATATATATATATATATAATTGTCAAGAATATCAAGGATTGAGGGTGGGAGAGAGCAATAGGCAATGAAAGAATGGGGTGGGGAAACATTCCAGGCAAAAGAGGAGAGAAGTATGTGGGAAGGGAAATGACATGTGACATGGTACCTAGAGAAAGTGGCAAATAGTTTGTAGGACTGAAATAAAGGCCGTGCTTCAGGAGGAGCAGGAGATAAGGCTGCATGTTTTCGGGAATCCAAGCAGAATGAACCTTGTTTGCTAAATGAAGGAGATTGAAAATTACTCCAAAGTACCTGTGAGTTGTGGATTTGATGAAATTAAAAGACTAGTTGTTCGCTTTTTTAAAAAGTTTCCTCCCTTTTCATAAAGTTACAAAGTTACTCTTTCTACCACTGAGAAATTCTCAACATACCAGCTAACCATCGGTTCACACCTGCCTTACGAAGGTGGACTGAGGCTTGAGGCAGAGGTGGTAGCAGCAGGTAAGAGGCAGCTGAGGATGAAGCGACTCCAGAGAAGAGCAGGAAACTGAGTCCTTGCTGGAAACATCAGAAACCTCCAAGCCTGATTTCACAAACTTCAGCAGTGAGGGTTTCCTCACATTGGGTGAAAGAACTAGGAGATGTGGGGAATTATTCTAACTTATTCTAACTTATTCTAACACATATGAAGTTGAGCTACACTGTCTGTTTAAATTTATATTTCTAGTTACTAGAAATAAGTTGGAAATAAATTTAACTCATGAAATGAATTGTTTGTAACTGAATTGCGAAATATAGAGGAAAGGCATTGGGGCTTCAAATAGTGGCACCAGTAACTGGATGGGAAAGGTGTTGGCCTTGACTGCATCCACGAGTTGGTGCTCCTGTAGGGCTTTTTGTGGTTGCTCATCTGACACCTAGTTGTTCTGTAGAAGCTTCCACAGACCTTTTCAAGGGGGATAATTAGCAAGACCAAGCTAACTCTTGCTAATCTGAAGGCTGTGAAAACAAGATATGCTATTAGTCTGTGCTAGTGGGTGACTCATTATGTTTCTTCAGTCCACCCCCCTTGTTTCCAGCTCTTAGGAGTCTCTATCATTTTTTTCCTCATAGTTATTGCATTTCATTTTTTTCTTCTGTCCTGCTGTTTTTTGAAGTTATTTTAGTCAAGAAGAAAATGCAAGTTAATATTACTAGAATCAAAGGGATGGTCTTCTTAGTACTAATATACCTCTCCCTAAACTACATACAATCTGAGCTTTAGAGGAGACCATTTTGTTGTCGTTTTGTTGTAAGTTTTACCTATGAACACAAATCAAAATAGGTCAGTATGATGTGCTGGCCTAATTTGTTGAGATGTCACCACTAAGTTTTTGAGCTATGTTATGCCTTAATATACTAATATATATATTGTATCTTAAAAGTTTGAAGTAATATAGAAAAAATTTCTTGAGTTCTCCACGCATCAGAACATCCTGTTGCATCTACAATATTGCCAATCACAGAATAGTTAATAATACAGGAACTAGGAAACATTTCAAAAATAGTTGATATAATTTAAACTGTAAGTCTAAAACAGAATGGTAATAACCAAAAAGTAGATATTACTTTTTAATTTAGAATTTGTTTCCAAGCATATTAAATGAAAAATATCAATGAATGTCATCTCAACATGTATAAAACCTAATTATGATTGATATTATTATTCTTATCTGAAAAATTAAGAAACTAGGTGCCAAAAGTTTGAGTAAAGCACCAAGGTATGCATAATTGAAATTAGCAGATATGAGACAATCCAGGTTTTCTAAAGTCAATTTTGTATTTTTTCTACTGCAAGACATTATTTCCCCATTTGGGTCCACATTATAAAATTACAACAATGCCATATTCATACAAACACACAATGCTGGATAAACAAAACTCCAGCTATATTGGGAAATGAATTTTCATGTGTTCAACAATTTCATATATTCATTAGAGACTAATGTTAACTCAAAGCAGTAGCAGAAAATATACTTTTCTCTCAGTCTCTTAGCTTATAACGTTCATTAATATTGAGACTTCAACACATCACACCCCACTCACCAATGCAGTGAAATATCTTCTTTCAGTACTCCAATGCATAAAGCATGTTAAATGCTACTGGGTTTAAAGTTTACCTACAGTTACATATATTAAAATGTTTTACAATGTAGTTGAATGTTACAGAAAGTATAATTATTTTACTATTTACTTCATCTCATAAGGTTTTTCTTATATGAATTCATTATAAATAAACGAAAGTCCTGTTACCAAGACAACTTGAGAGATGCTCACAATTTATACTGAGAGCTCAGCTTTTAGTCGAACTCGGCTGTGCTCTATTTCTATAACTGCAACAATACATAATGTTATATAGCCCTAATGCCCTGTTTCCTTCCGACTTTCTTTCCTTCCTTTCTTCCTCCCTCTTCCTTCCTTCCTTCCTTTGCTCCCTCCTTTTCTTTCTTTTCCTTTCTTTCTTTCTTCCTTTCTACAATTTCTTATTGAGACCTTCCTTGAATCTTTACTTTTCTTATAATTAACCTTGACACCTTTTCCTCACTCCCCCTAAATGGATTCCTCAAATATCAACGCAGATAACTGTGTGTAGCACAGAATTAGTAAGAAGATAAGGAGATTTAAGCTTTTCAGTCCATCTCGGTGTAATCTTTGATACTTCAGCATAGTGTTACCCATTAAACTCCTGTACTTCTAGGTAAAAATAGCACAGTCATGGTTACACCAGTGTTCCAATTCCACTTACCACTGAACACAGCATTCATACGTGGCTACAGACCAGTGGTCATAGCACTCTGTAACAAAAGGAAAATTCCTAATCCTTTGTAGCTTGTTATTTATATATTTTTCTTATTGCTTTTTCCTGAAGCAATAAGCTTCAGGCCTATTGCTTGGTTATTATTCAGTTTTAAAATCTAAATATCACATTGTGGTCAAAGACTGACAATTCTTAGATACGTCATCATTGCCTTCTTTGGCTGACTTTAAAGAGCAGATCACGGAAAGTCTCAGAATATACTTCTTAAACTAATTCAAATAAACTGTCAACAAATGGCTGCTTTGGTATTTAACTTTATCAATAACATCTTAGCAAAAAATTACTTGCTGAAAGGAAGCCTGCATTTGGACATTGCTTTTCAGTTACATTAACATCATTTAAACTCTTCAAACTTTTTCTTGCCAATAAACAACTTTAAATCTAAGTGCCTTTTTCTTCTAGTTTATGTCTTTCTTTTTAATTTTTTTTCTTTAACGGGACTGTAGTACAGTGTGTGTGTGTGTGTGTGTGTGTGTGTGTGTGTGTGTGTGTGTGTGTTTGAGACCTTTCCAAAATTCTTCAGAAGACTGTGGTTCAAATTGTTGGTTGGCATTGTTTCTTTTAGAAATCAAGATAAAGGAATCAGAAGGCCCAAGACTCTGAACACTTGTTAAGAAATCTTCTTCATTTTCTTAAATTGGAAATCCATTTGGGATTTCATACAAACACATTATTTATGTAAAAAATACACTAGGGAACATAGAAAATATGCAGTAATAAAATTGCCCACAATTTTAGAATCAAATTAATAACATAGCATTTCTGGAACTCAAATAATACTTTGATTTCTAGCTTCAAAGATTTCTGTCATTGAAATAAAATTTGTAGAGATTTAGGAAAAGAAATTTTTGGACCTGAAAGATCTGTATTTTATGACATTATTGTATTTGGCTAGAGAAGACAAATGCCTTCAGAGTGAAACTATTCTTAAGAGAGAGCAAAAAAGACTATAAATTCAGAATAAAAACAAACGTTGGTGACAATAAGTCAGATATTATAATGATATATTATTGAATGAAAACTTTTCAACACTTCTTCCTAAATTCCTAAAAGTTTTAGACATGAAATAGAAATTCTGGGAAAAAAAAGTTGCCTAGTTAAATCACAATGAGTTTTGTATTTTACTTTCTTTACATGTTACGATATTTTTCAACATATCTTTCTCGTATTCATCCTCTGATTTTTATTCAAAATATAAAGTTTATAAAAATGGCTTCAAATCCATCCTCTTCCTGAGTTCAGAATTTTGTACCTAAAGGCAACAGCATAGGAGCATTTTTTTAAACAAGATTCCCTATTGGTTTTGTATCTGTCTTTTGAAGTGAAGGGACAAAGAAACTTCTGCCATCAAAGAAAGGCCACGTTGCCACACAGGCCCTTGGTTGAGGGCAAAGTAAAGAGTGAGTGAATAAGTAAAAAGTGGGTAAAGAGCATTGGATAATTGGGCTTTGGGTCAAATACCAGGTTTCAAATCCTAACATCCTTAGATACTGGTGTTGGAAATGTTAACTCTTCTGGACTCGCTTACTTATAGTAAAGAGAGATCATGCTAACAGAGTATTGTGACAAATAAAATGACTATGTAAAATATTTAACCTATATTTTTAGTTCTATTGTAGTACACAAAGACTAGATATAAGGTAGCAAACATCACCATACTGTATTTCTCCTGAGATTTTAGTTCATTTCATTACATTAAATATGGAAGAATGAATGAGCTGGGGAAGACATTAGATAGAATGCTCTCTGTATTGGCTTAGCACACAGCCACTGGAGTCAAACATCTCAGTTTTACCATATATTGCCTGAATTTAGACGGAAGATACATTGTCTAAGCTTCAGTTTCCCATTTGTAAAATAAGAATAATAATAGCCTCTGCATTATGGTGATTTATAGATTAAGGATGATCATCTATGTCTGACAGGTGCTTACTTGGGATCTGCATGTACAGAGCATCCTATTGGTGCTAAAGATGATACCTGCCATCAAGGATGCTCCGTTTCATTCCCATATGGGAACAACAGATTTATAAGTAAAACGAAGATTTGTAAGAGGCAATGGAGAGGGCTAAGCGGAAGGCAGGGGAAATGTGGGGAAAGGAGAAAGTCAATTTAAATTGTGCCCAAACAGGATATTTAATGACAGGACAGGAGGACAGCCTCGATGGAGCCGCCATGCAGAAGTCATGTTCTGCTGTAGCCACAGCCTCACTTTTCTTGTGTCTCTAGCTCAAAGGCCTGGCAGCATTTGGGCTGGTTCTTAGTCACAGATTTCTTTCCCTACACCTCCACCAAATTTTATAAATTAGTCACCTCACTTAAACATTCTGATTTGTGGCTTCTGTTGAAAAATAAGAAGATCTGGCATCTCTGGGCTTATATTTCAACACGGTGACCACCATTTGAAGTTGCATGATTGTGATACCTTTAGACTGTGTTTTTGTGCTGTTTTTGATCACAGTCCCCTCTACTCGCCACTCTAACCCAAGAGAAGGAACCTGTTGGAAGCTGGTGTCTCTGAAAATTGGAGTGAACTTGAGTGGGGCATGTGGAACCTTGTGCTGGTTCCCAAATCTCAAGTTACCACGAAGTGCTGCTCCAGCCACACCTGGGAGTCTACGGAAAAAAAACCCAAAGCTTGTTCAAATCTATTTGGGAATGAAGAGGTAAGTTTTGCAAGGTCTGTAATTTTCTAGGGGTTCAGGAAGGCATTTGTTTCACTGTTTTATGTTTTGTTTTTTTTAACCTAATCTCACTTATGAGGACTTCATTAATTTTCACTTTGTAAAATTATCTGAGAAAAAGTATTTTCAGACTCTTGCAGTAGCTTGAGTAATTATCATAAAACACTATCTGGCATCTCCTTTCTAACACTTTTGCCAGCTGCCATGCTTCAGAGCTCCATTTTCACCTACAACTGAAACAGCCTCTTGCTTCTTTCCCTGCTCTCCTCATTCAATCTGTCCTACACACCAGTGCCAGAGCTACATCCTCAAACAGATCAGGGTGAGGCAGGAGCTGGTGGGCCATTTGATTCCTCTATGTTTTGCCTGTGTTTGGAAGAAAGTGAAGGAGGGAGAGTTGCAGGGAAGGAAGGAGCAAAGGAAGGGAAGAATATAAGCCCTTTGGCTGTGGGAGCCACCCGTTTATCACTCTCCTCCTCCATAGGATTCAATGATCCTTAATGGACTGTATATGAGTAAGTGTGCAACACATGGTTTAAATTATCATTAAACCTTCAACTAGTTTAAAAAATAAGAATGGAAGCACCTATCACAAAGCCATTATTATTTTTCCCCTGGAGATTAAACATAGTGGATTTTTAAAAAATCAGATGAGTTCTCCAAATATAAATGGATTCCCTTTTCCAAAAAATGTTCCTAATGTAAAAACTTTCTTAACTATGATGGTCTTTTATCCAAGGTCTCCAAAGCTTTTAACGAGGACCTAGGTTAAAATTTAGAAATATCAACCTACCTTCTTAACTTATATTTCCAAATGAAATTGACGCCATGGTAAACAGATTTCTTCCTCGTTTATTAAGCACTGTATAATTAAAAATAAAACAGGGAGTTCCCTGGCAGTCCAGTGGTTAGGACTCTATGCTTCCACTGCAGGGGGCCAGGGTTCCATCCCTCATCAGGGAACTAGGATTCCATAAGCCACACGGCACAGCCAAAAACATAAAATAAAATAAAAAAATAAAACAAATCCTTGTAATGGTGAATATGGAGAATTGACCTGTATGCATGCCTACACACACATACAAACACAGACACACACACACCACACACTTTACTTGTATAAACTGATGACAATAATTCAAATACTCTGCTAGTAACAAGATGTGTTTAGATCCATGTCCTGAATTTAATAAGTATAATCTATCATTTGCTCTTCATTTTAATTCTGCCTGCCACTACCTTCATAGATGACCCTGAGAAAAAGCATTTAACCTCTTCTCACCTTCGTTTTCCTTATATTTAAAATAAGGTTCATAGACTTTGCTGACACCATGGAGACATTTCCATTTCATTCAAGAAATAGTTTAGTCTTAATGAAAATTTCTCTGCACTGAATTTTCCTTTTGGCTACAATAAAAACGTAGAGAGAACTTACCACATTTCCTTATCACAGTGGATTTAAAAATAATAATCAGTGAAAATAATTGAAAACAGTTCAGTATTATCCAATTCATTTATAAGTATGCTTTATTTTTGATGGAGAATTAGGTCTTTTTTATCTGTAAAATATGTTTCTCCAGACTCTCCACATTTCATTGGGGTTCACCATATATTATGCCAGCTTGAAATTTTTACTAGTCAGTATTCTGTTTTGACATAATGGACTAAATCACAGATGAAATTTATTGTGCACTTTGAGACCCTCTGATTGTGTACCAGTTCCTTAAATTAGTCACAGCCTTCTAAATTTCTTGTGAAATAGACAAGTATAAATATTAATGTAGAACCTGACTACTTGTCATCAAATCCCTTACACTTCTCAATGCTGCCTATTTTATTTACTGGGATAAAGGAATCTGTCCTGTGATTTCCTCATTACCCATTGCTGGAGTAATTCTCATAGGTATTCCTTCAGTTAAAGTCAACAGGGGCACTGGTCCACCAGTAGTGGATTGGGAATCTCAAAATTTGCTATGATTCCTCTAGGTGTGAGGTTTTCCTCATTTAGCTATACTCAGGTATTTTGTTAGCAGTACATACTTTTGCATCTCAAAACTTTGGGAAAATGGTAACTACTTTTTCCAGAAATGCAGCTGCTATTGAATATCCACCTGGTTAGCCTGGTAACCTTTCACCACTTTGATACTTTTTCCCCAAATGAATGGTTAATATTTTTCTACTCTGATCAGAAAGAAGTGAAATGCATCCCTAAATCCTTACCCACACCATATTTTTTCCCAAAAGAAAGTTAGAGAATATAATAATACTGCAGTATATCTCAAGCAATCCAACCCATGTTTTATAAATTTTCCACTAAACATATCTTTAGAATTTTTACTTACAAACACTGAATTATTGTTAAACATAAACTTTTGAAGAAAACACTAATTTTTAAATGTTTCAAATGGTTTCATAACATTAAGAACAGTAAGGACAATGTTATTAAGACCTTTGAAAGTAAAATAATTTTCTACACAATGTAGCTCTAGCATTGGAAATATAAGTAAAAAGAATAACTTCTTTAACAATAAGAGAAATATATTGCACTTTTGTAACATTACAAATCTGATCAAGTTCATTTGTGAAAATGAGTTACAATTTACCATTGGCTTCAAATGGAAAAAGAGACTGGATGATTTCAAACGTAGGTTTAATTTATTACAAGAAGTATGAGTTTGTTCAAGATTTTTAAGCCTAGTTGTATGGTCAGTTTATTCTTTATTAATCAAGATTATACTAGCATTCTTCCTCTTTCTATTTATGACTTCTATCCTAGGGCTTGGACAGCTGTTCTGAAATATAGGCTAAATGAAATTGTGACTTTTCATAAAATATTCTTTACATTAAACCTTCTCTGATTTATGTAAGGCAACTTATCATCTACTTTACATTAATTTTTGAGCAATGTGTTCATTTATGAAAAAGGAGAGAAATATATAAAAACTGATAACTTATGAAAAGATGTCATAAATAACCAGACTATAAATAAATCAGAAGACAACTAGGGTAGTGAAACAGTTTTACAATATAAAATATTGCTTTATAATAAAGGAAAAGGGGTAACTTATGACTGAAAAATTCCCCTTTACAAGCAAGGTGGCAAAATCAGTAATATTGATCCGAAAAGTTGCTTTTATTTAGTGAATGAAAGGCATATCAAAAGTGCTTCAAATCATGTACAAAAAATATCCTGAGAAGCCTAAAAACATATGTGCAATATAAAAAATTTAGGCAACTTACTGAATCTAGCCAAATGTTATCAAATTCTTAACTCCCATTGGAAAATGACAGCTCATATAAACCTCTTTTATATGTCTTCTTGAAAATCTTCCTCAGAATTAGCACTAAAATATGTTATGACGACTGTTTCATAGTCAGTCTTACCTATGAACTGGCTTAATCTTACTGTGTAGAAGCCTTAAAGATCACTTTTTAGTCATTACTGAATTATTTTAGATATGAAAACAGAATTTGGTGTTTTTCAAAAGTATGAATCAACTATACAGTATATACAACATAGCTATTTGTACTTATATGATGAATCAAAGCACAAAAACTAGTTTAAGTGGGAAAAGGTGGAGAATTTTAAAACTAATTCAGAAAAAAATAGATCAACGATATTCGAAGTGGTTTTAAGATGGGGATCCTCCCTCTGCACAGCCTAATTCACTTGCTAAAGAGTTCTTTCATATCTGCTCCAGAGACGGAGCGTGAATTGCTCTGAGGATGTGGATGGTACCTCACCATCACCATAATCCTCACCTTCTCACCATCACGATCAAAAGTCACATTATTATTAAGAACTTAGTCTGTGCCTGCCACAAGGGTAAGCATTTTATATGCATTGTTTCATTGTTAATGAAAGGCAGATACTCACTATGACTGGTATTCTCTCTGTTTTATAACTTCAGAAACCGAGGCCATAAATGGTTGAGTCAGTTGTCTAAGGTCAGAAGCTGGCTGAGTGAAAAAACAAAACCTGAACCAGACTGAGATGCTCAAACATCGTGCTATTCCATTACAGCAATGTAAGACCCACACCACCTTCTATTGTCATTACTGCTCTTCTCAGTTTATGAGATGCTCTCATGCACAGGTAAGTGCGTTAGTCATTATTTCAAAAGGGCGATGAGATTCAGAAGACTAGGTGACCTGCCAAGGGTTGTCTAACTGGCAAGTACTGCCCTTTAACTATGGCTCAAGGCTCCTTCACAGAGCTTCACTGTTCAGACACTTGTGACTTCCTCTCCAGACCGTAGTTCTCCTTCACTGTCACGACTGGCAAAGTGTTCAGCCTCAGATGTCACCCAATTTAATATCTCAAGCCCCAGGCACATGACTCACTGCTAGTTCCCTTAGTAATGGTAAGGTAAAGAACAGTACACTGTGTAATAGAATCATAAAACTTCCAGACACAGAAAAACAATCCCATACATATTATCTATTATTGTTAACAAGGATAATGCTACTTACTAGGATGAGATAAAAAAGAATTTTAACATCTTTATTGGAGTATAATTGCTTTACAATGTTGTGTTAGTTTCTGCTGTATAACAAAGTGAATCAGTTATATGTATACATATATCCCCATATCCCCTCCCTATTGCATCTCTCTCCCACCCTCCCTATCCCACACCTCCAGGTGGTCACAAAGCACTGAGCTGATCTCCCTGTGCTATGCGGCTGCTTCCCACTAGCTATCTAGTTAACATTTGGTAGTGTATATATGTCCACGCCACTCTCTCACTTCATCCCAGCTTATCCTTTCCCCTCCCTGTGTCCTCAAGTCCATTCTCTACATCTGCATCTTTATTCCTGTCCTGCCCCTAGGCTCTTCAGAACCTTTTTTTTTTAGATTCCATATATATGTGTTAGCATAAGGTATTTGTTTTTCTTTCTGACTTACTTCACTCTGTATGACAGACTCTAGGTCCATCCACCTCGCTACAAATAGTTCAATTGCATTTCTTTTTATGGCTGAGTGATATTCCATTGTATATATGTGCCACATCTTCTTTATCCATTCATCTATCAATGGACACTTAGGTTGCTTCCATGTCCTGGCTATTGTAAATAGTGCTGCAATGAACACTGTGGTACATGACTGTTTTTGAATTATGATTTTCTCTAGGTATATGCTCAGTAGTGGGATTGCTGGGTCAGATGGTAGTTCTATTTTTAATTTTTTAAGGAACCTCCATACTGTTCTCCATAGTGACTGCACCAGTTTACATTCCCATCAACAGTTCAAGATGGTTCCCTTTTCTCCACACTCCCTCCAGCATTTGTTGTTTGTAGATTTTCTGATGATGCCCATTCTAACTGGTGTGAAGTGATACCTCATTGTAGTTTTTGTTTTTTGGGGTTTTTTTTGTTTGTTTGTTTGTTTTTTTATGGCTGTCGTGGCTCTTCGTTTCTGTGTGAGGGCTTTCTCCAGTTGTGGCAAGCGGGGGCCACTCTTCATTGCCGTGCGCTGGCCTCTCACAATCGCGGCCTCTTGTTGCAGAGCACAGGCTCCAGACGCGCAGGCTCAGTAATTGTGGCTCACGGGCCCAGTTGCTCTGCGGCATGTGTGCTCTTCCCAGACCACCAGGGCTCAAACCCGTGTCCCCTGCATTGGCAGGCAGATTCTCAACCACTGCGCCACCAGGGAAGCCCTCATTATAGTTTTGATTTACATTTCTCTGATGATTAGTGGTGTTGAACATAAGATGAGATAAAATCTTCAAGGAAACATTTTTGTTTTCAGAATATCTTCTATTTATTATGTTGTGTGTTTCTGTGCTTAAATGAATCATTCTACTTCAGAGAGCATCCCTTCCATAATAAGCACAATTTTTCTTCTTCCATTTTTGCCACTGAATTTGAAATATGGAGAGGTAACTTGTATTAACACCCACTGCATGATGCAAAATTTAAAATTATATGCAGAAAAATGCTAAATGGATATATATCGGAAATTTTCACCATGTGTATGCATTTAATGAAGTTCCCTCTGTTGTTAAACAAGTTTATGTGTCAACTACTTTTGATATTTTTAAAGCTTACTTGTCTGTTTACTTAGAAAATAAAGTAAGCCTCTTCTTTACCTCTTGAAGGAATCTTTCTCTTTGCATTTTAATTTGTTCTCATGTGACTTCATACATGAGCAATGTGATAACCCAAACTACCCAGAGCGGCTTGAGAATTTTAATGATGGCTCATCAATTTTTAAACTGTTTTTAAAATTATCTTTCCACTTTTCTTATTTCTGTTGATTCTGTCTCTCTCTGAATAAGTCATAGCCCCAGGTCTATTACCTTCTTAGTTGTTAACTTCATTTTTTTTTTAAATCAATTTCCTGACACACATTGCCCCACTAAATCCACCCAAGCAGTCATCTTTACAATTCTGCTGTGTCTCAGGAGGGCATGGCAAATGTGTGACTGTATCAGCTAAACACATTAATATCCTTAGGGGTTGTTGAATTACAGTATATTTTTGTATAATACAAATAGATCTTTTCAAACATACTTTTATATTCCACTCTCCTCCCTCCAGTTCTCTGTACCTTTAATATTATTATAATATACTTATATCATTCTTTATCTGCAATTCTAAAACCAAAAGCACTGGAAAAAATTTTGTTTTTGTTAAGTATGTCACAAACTCACTCGGCAGCAAAACCTAATTTGATGTGAAGCTATTTATCCCAGGTAAAATGGACATTTTTTTGCTACAGAAATTATTTATTTGATCATGGGGTTCTGCTTTAAGCATCTCTGAGATGATCCATAATATAGAGTATATGCAAAAATCAACATTTTAAAATATAAAATAGTTTGAATTATCAAACCCAAGAGCTTTACATAAGGGATTCTAGACCCTGTATAAGATTTTTAAGAAGCCTAGTGAAATTTTTTTTTTTTTTTTGCGGTATGCGGGTCTCTCACTGTTGTGGCCTCTCCCGTTGCAGAGCACAGGCTCCAGACGCGCAGGCTCAGCGGCCATGGCTCACGGACCCAGCCGCTCGGCGGCATGTGGGATCTAACCGGACCGGGGCACGAACCCGTGTCCCCTGCATCGGCAGGTGGACTCTCAACCACTGCGCCACCAGGGAAGCCCCTAGTGAAATTTTGATATGTGTATTTTGTTAGGTGGATGAACATTTAAAATCTCTACCACCTTGCATTCTCAGAGTTTAAATCTTCTCTTCAAAATAAATTCAGCAAACAATACACAACTAACATGAGCTCAATATTATGATAAGTACTGAAGATACAAAAGTGATTTGCACTTGATTCTGGCCTTCAGTTGTACTCATGCTAATGTTTTTGAGTCCTCTTGATCCTTTGAAAACATGATATCTCTAAATTAGGAGCGTCTATTTCAAGGCTTCCACTATAAAACAAAATAAAGAATTCTGTATATACTTGACACTAAGTTAATTATCAAAAAATGGTAATCACTGTATAATTCCCTAAATTTCTAAAATGTTTGTGTTTCTGTAAGAAGAAAACCAAATTCTTGAAATGGTTTTCCCTTGCCTTTTTTGAAAGTGAGTACACATTTGTCAACTTCCCTCTATACCCATAAAAACAAGGCACTGAATGGAAGACCCTATGAAATATGCTGATATTATCACTCTGCTTATTTGAATTCTATGCACTCTTTATATGTTCAAGGCTAAAATAAAAACTAAGCATTTGATTAAAGTAATTTTCAAACTTGAAAACACAATCTTGTACTTTTCAATTGCCGAGATGAAATATTCTTTTCCAAAAAAGGGAAGAAAAACAAAAAACTCTTCATAAATTGAACTATTGTGTGACTATGGCTATTTTCTTTTCTGTCATGATTTACTTTTCTACCTGTGCATGATTGCCAGTTATTTTTCTTTGTAAATCCAAATGCCTCATTTGGAATCTACTCCCTTTATAGCCTCTATAAAAATTGCTTCTACTCTAATTAAAGCAATTTGCAAACGTTGGACATCATTTCAGAAGCATAACATCAATTAGAATGTCAGGATCATATATATTAAAGCTGGAGAAAAAAATCTTTGAAATTCTGTAATCCAACACTTTAATTTTACAAATGAGGAAACAAAGGTTTTAAAGAATCTTCAGAGAAGGTTTAGATCCTTTTAGCCTCTGGCAAAGTCCAGAGTAGATACCCATCTCCTATCCCAGAGCCCAGTGTTCTCCACATTCCACACTGTCACCCCATTATTCTTTGACTTACTATGTAAAATGCCCACATTTCCTTATATAATATTTGTATATAATACTTGTTATTATTACTTTCAGTGGTACCTTAAGTCATATCTTAGGTCAAATGTATTCACTTTACCCTCCACATACAAAATAAAGAATGTGAGAAACTATAACTCCAAATCTGCAAGAAATTAATTTTTTATATTGAAAACTTAAAATTTATAAAACATTATGACAGCTGAAATTTTCCCAAAGTGTTGCTAAATAATAATGAGCACATGGACAAATATCCATAACATTGATAACAAAAAGAGACAAGGAAGTCCTATGGTGACTCAAAAGTCAACTTAAATAGTCAGAAAGAGTTTCAGTTAAAATGGCAAAATGAGCCCATACTTTGATGTGAATCTAGCACACATCAAGAGATAAGATAAAAAATAGAAAACCCAAACAAAATTGCCATGCATAAAAATAAAACAAACATCTCCAATACTCCAGAATTGGAATAGAAATGTTGAACAATGATTAAGGCTATGACTTTGGAGACAAAGAATCCAGAAGTCATTATAATATCTGACTCTGGACAAAGGCCCTGAGTAGATACAGATGGAGGCAACTCAAAAAAGATGGGTAATCAAATAAATTAGAGAGAAAATAAATGAAAAAGTGAATAAACAAACCAATTGCAATGAGCTAGCCAACACAAATTATAAATCACATGGAATAAATAAGGCTAAAAAAGATACTCAACCTGTATTAACTGCATCTGGAATATACTTATTTCATATGCAGTTAATTTTATAGAACAAGTGACAAATTATTTTACACAAATACTTGTAAAATAATGAATAGTGAAAACCTAAAGCATGAAATTTTGTAACAAAATTAGCAAAAATGATATAAGAACAGGTGGTATGAAAATAACTAATTAGAAATCTTAGAAATGAAAAATGTACTAATTTAATAAAATGTCATTAGAATAGCCACAGTCTCTTGGAAAACTGCTAAACTGGAAGATACTGATAATTCACAGTACAGTAATAATTTAAAGAGCCTCTATCATATATCTTCAAATAGGCTTTGCAGAAGTCAACTGAGCAATGGCTGAGTTTCAGCTTGAAAGTATATTCCTAGCACTAAGCAGGATAAAGATAAACTCACATCTAGACACAACACAGTGAACTGTACAACATCAAGAAGAGGAAATTATTTTTTTAAAATCAATAAAAATAAAAATATCCCTACAAAAAATAATTATGAGCGTATAAGTTCATCAGCAAAAGTGATAAACAATGATAAAAAATAATAAAGAAGTATTTTCCCATTGATTAGGAAAAGTAACTATTAACCCAAAATATTATAATCTGTCAAACTAACATTCAAGTGTGAAGACAAAGTAAAGATACTATTTTGTAACATCTCAAGAGATAGTGATATTATCACACATGAATTCTCATGAAAAAAATTCCTAATGGGCATATTTCTTCTAGATGAAATAAGAAAACAGAAAGAATGTATAGGACAAAAGGGAAATTAATAAAATATGTTGATAAATATATTTGATTATTGACTACAAAACAACTGTGTTTTATGTTTACAAAACTCACATTAAATTTCTAAGCAATGATGGCAAGATGCTATGAGATGATATGCAGTGGATGGTTATAGTACAATACGAGATTTGTCATGCTTAGGATGAGATAGTCATGCAGAATAAATTTAGATTTAATGGAAAATTAGCATTACTTATATGGGGTAAAATTTAAACTATTACAAAATAAGTTACACATAGTTTGTAGCTTCTAAATTATCAGACCAAAATGGAAGAGAGGAAGAAAAGAAGAAAGGAAAGAAAGAAATTAAAAAATGAAAGAAGTAATAGAAATCCTAATCAATCTCATAGAAATTATAAAAGGATGGTAAAGAATATAAGAAAAATGACAGTACTCAGTAAACAACGAAAAATATGATTTAGAAATAAGTCCAAATATTTCAGCAATATAGGTGAATGCCCTTAATAAATGACACCAGTATTTAGACTGTATTTTTTAAAATCAAGCTATACACTGCTTTCAAAAGACACATCTAAAAGAAAACCACATATTTAGATAAAAAATAAAGTAGTACAAACAGATATGGCACAAAGCCATGACAATATTATCAACCAAAATAAAATTAAGACAAAAAAGCAATAAGCATAAAGCAGGACACTACTTAATATACTATGTAATATAACAATGATATAATAATACAAATAAATGTTTGTAATATAAATATTTACAATATAAAACAAGAAATATCTAATTTATACAAATATAGAAAATATAAAATAATTATAAAAATAATGAAGAATATAATAATCTACCAAGAACACATAAAAATGACATATAATACATAACAATAATGAACTTGTAAACAGCTAAAATAATAACACAAATAACTAAAGAAAATTACACAAAGAAATAAGCAAATCATGAACTTGATTATTTTAATATGCATACTTCTATCACATGAGGATAAATCAAGTAGGGCAAGAAATTTAATTAAGAGTTTGGAAACTTTAAATATATATACACATGTATGTTACACACACACACACTTGCACCAATCATAGAAAGAATATATTTCTCAAGTACATGTTACATTTACCAAAAAAAAAAAAAAAAAAAAGGAAATGAGCATGTACAGAGATTCAAAGTCTCATCAGATTTCAAAAAATTGCTATCCCACTAACAAAAAGCTTGAACCAAAATAAAATTCAACGTCATCAACAATAAAATTATAGCTAAAACTCACAGCCCATTAAAAAAAAAAGGAAATGAGCATGTACAGAGATTCAAAGTCTCATCAGATTTCAAAAAATTGCTATCCCACTAACAAAAAGCTTGAACCAAAATAAAATTCAACGTCATCAACAATAAAATTATAGCTAAAACTCACAGCCCATTTACAAATGCTGTAAAAATTCTATGCTTAGAAATTTAACATGTAATCTTAAATAATTTGTGGATTAAAGAGGAAAGCACTAGAGAAATTATATAATAAACAAGAATGAATAAATCACATGTCAGAACTTACAAAATGGCACTTCCCTGGCTGTCCAGTGGTTAAGACTTCACCTTCCAGTGCAGGGGGTGTGGGATCGATCCCTGGTTGGGGAGCTGAGATCCCACATGCCTCAGAGCCAAAAAACCAAAAAACATAAAACAGAAGGAATATTGTAACAAATTCAATAAAGACTTTAAAAATGGTCCACATCAAAAAAAATAAAATAGAAAAAACTTACAAAATGCAGTTAGAATAATGTCTAGAAGTCAATTTTTCCACTTGAGAGATTTTTTTTTTTTTTTTTTTCAGTACACAGGTGTCTCACCACTGCAGCCTCTCCCGCTACGGAGCACAGGCTCTGGACGCACAGGCCCAGTGGCCATGGCTCACAGGCCCAGCCACTCTGTGGCATGTGAGATCCTCCTGGACCGGGGCACGAACCTGCGTCCCCTGCATCGGCAGGTGGACTCTCAACCACTGTGCCACCAGGGAAGCCCGAGATAAATTTTTAAAAGCAAGAAAGACCAAAAATAGATGAAAAGAAGCTGGAAAAACAAGAAAGGGAGAGAGGGAGGAGGAGAAAGAGAGGGAGGGGGAAGTGGAGAAGGGGAAAATTAGACAAACATTACTAAAATATGAATATGTAATCAAAATCTCTCCTTCAAAAATCCACCAATTCTAGTCAGTGGTTTTATCAAACTAAGGAATGGATTTTTGTATCTTTTATAAATTATTCCAGGGAATAGAAGAGTAGGTGAAGTTAATTAACCTCATAACACTAATAATAATTTTATATCAAAAACCAAATAATATATACAAATATTCTAAGTTGTTAAAAAATAGAAAGAAACTAGCATATTAAGGACAGCAGAGAATAAAAAGAAAGTGCACCATGGCTAAGTACGGTTCTTGAAAGCAAGTCAAAGCTATTTCAACATTAGAAAATTTTATTAAAATATACACCACAGTGACAGCTTAAAGGGGAAACTATATGATCATCACAATAGATACAGGAATATATTTAAGAAAAATCACTGATTACAAAATAAATCACACTAAGAAAACTTTCTTAACCTGTTAAACAATCACAATATCACTTTAATGGGGAAACTTTAGACACATGCCTTTCAAAAGTAATAACCAGATTCTCCCATCTCCAGGTTTACCAACTTTATACAGTTTATCACAGCCAAGGCAGTATGACAAGCAAAATAAAGTTATAAGAAATGGAAGAAACATGATAAAAATTTATCTTTATTGGCAGATACTATGAGTGTCTCCAAAGAAAATCTAAAATGTTCTACAAATGTATAGGGCCACAGGAGATTTAAGCAAAAATCTTTGCTAGAAAATGATCATCTAAAACTTGATATAATTCTGTATATGCATAATAATTAAAGAGCAATGATTATCAGATTCAGAGAAACAAAATAGAACAGTATATAAATTCTGATTGTGCCTAATAATATTTACTGGAATTTTTAAAAAAATAACATCTCTGAAGGACAAAAATAATATATGAATAAATGAAGTGATGTATCACATTCATGAATTGGAAAACTTAGTTTTGTCTGAAGGTCATTTTGTTTCAAATTATTTCATAAATTAAAGACATTTCATCAAAATTTCAAATGGTTCATTAATGGAGACTGTCAAGCTGGTTTTATAATTCATATAAAAATATAAAGGGCCAAGAGCAGTTAAAATAATTTGAAGAGCAAATGTAAGAATTGTCTTATTAGATATTTAAATTTTAGAAGAAAATGTAAAGTAGTTTTTATGTCAGAGTAGGAAAGATTTCTTAAACATCCCATAAATATTTATTTCATAAACAAGAAACTGCAGCTCATCAAAAGTTACTGAAACAAAGGAGAATGACAAACCACCAACAGGAATAAAATATTTTTATATCATATAATTCATAAAAGACTAGTATGTATAATTTTTAAGAACTCCAACATATAAATCAGAAAAAGACAAAAAACTCATTAGAAAACAGGAAAAACATATAAACTGAAAACTAATAAAAGTGGAAACCCAAGAGACCAAGAAACATGAATAGATATTCAATCCCAATATTAATCAGGGAAAGGCAAAAATAATAATAATCCATGAGATACATTTTCATGTCCATCAGTTTGTAAATAATTAAAATCTGACAATCTAAGTATTGCTAAGGAGAAGAAATGGAAAATCTCATGCACAGATAGTGAAAGGTAATGAGTACAGTCTTTTGGAGTAGAATTGGAGGTATCTAGTAAAGGTAAAATCTGCCTTTCTTTTGCTCCACAATCCCTGGACTTGTTTCTACATACTGAGAAAGAAAGAAAGAGAGAAAGAAAGAGAGAGAGAGAGAGAGAGAGAGAGAGGGAGGGAGGGAGGGAGGGAGGGAGGAAGAAAGAAAGAAAGAAAGAAAGAAAGAAAGAAAGAAAGAAAGAAAGAAAGAAAGAAAGAAAGAAAGAAAGAAAGGGAGGGAGGGAGGGAGGAAGGAAGGAAAGAAAGAGAAAGAAAGGAAGGAAGGGAGAGAGAAAGAAAAGAAGAAAGAAAGGAAAGAAGGAAGGGAGAGAGAAAGGAAGAAAGGAAGGAAGGAAGAGAGAGAAAGAAAGGAAGAAAGAAAGAAAGGAAAGAAGGAAGGGAGAGAGAGACACAGGAAGAAAGAAAGAAAGAAAGAAAGAAAGAAAGAAAGAAAGAAAGAAAGAAAGAAAGAAAGAAAGAAAGAAAGAAAGAAAGAAAGAAAGAAAGAGAAAGAAAGGAAGGAAGGAAGGAAGGAAAGGAAGGAAGGAAGGAAGGAAGGAAGGAAGGAAGAAGGAAGGAAGGAAGGAAGGAAGGAAGGAAGGAAGAGAAAGAAAGAGAGAGAGAGAGAGGGAGGGAGGGAGGGAGAGAGAAAGGAAGGAAGCAAGGAAGAGAGAGAAGAAAGAAAGAAAGAAAGAAAAAGAAAAGAAGGAAGGAAGAGAGACAGGAAGGAAGGAAGGAAGGAAGGAAGAAAGAAAGAGAGGAGGAGAGAAAGAAAGGAGAGAAAAAAAAGAAAAACTTCCAAAAAAGGTAATGTCTACAATAATGGTCACTGTGGCATGACTTGTAATAGTGAAAACTTGACTATCTAAATGTTCTTCAGTAGAAGTAGATAGATGATATATGATACATTCAAACAATGAAATATAGAATGGCCATTAAAATGAAGTATATATATACACACATATGATGTTTTATGTCATATGAATTTTATATATTTATAAAGCATCATATTATATATCATAATGAGCAAAATAAGCAAGCAAGCAAGGTGCAGAATAATACATACAATATCACATTGACAATATAGTTTAAATATATTCAAAACAATGCTACCTATTGTTTATAAATACTATAGTAATATTACAAGTATTTTCATAGAAATGATAATCACATAATTTAGGCTTTAACAAGAAAGGAGAATGGAAGATGGAATTTTAAAAGTATACTAAAATATCTGTATTGTACAATTTCCTTTAAAAGTCTGAAAAGGATATGCCAAAATGGTAAGATCTGATAAGGCTGGATAATGAATATGTCAGTTTTGTTATATTTCTCTTTATATGCTGTTTTGTGTTTGAAATATTTCATAGGAAAAAGCAATTGCACAGCAGTATCTGAAAGATCAGTCACTTGAACACAATGAAAATAATGCCTTACCATTAGTAGAGGAGAAGAGTCTTAATGAAATTGGACAGCTGGCACAATTCCAGTCGTGGCAGACAAAAGAATTTCTCACTGAAACAAGCAGTATTTGTCCAGCATGCCATGTGCACAGGTTAATTGCACATTGTCTAAGAATAGCTATTTTCAGGTTACACAGTATTCCCATTTAAGCGTTGTGTTTACATTTCTTCAAGGCTTTGGAGCCTTTTCATTATTTAATTTTTCGTAGTACCAGAACTTTCACTGATATTACATCTCCCTAGACTGTTAGTTCCAAGAACAAAAAAAATGATATCTGTATTTTCACTGTGCTTATTACTTTAGCACCTATTAGACTTCTTGGAATATAGCAGGAGTGTTTTGAAAAATAAATAACAAGAAGGAAGGAAAAGAAGAAAAGGAGAGAAGAAGGGAGGGAAGGAGGGAAGGGGGAAGGAAAGAAGGAAGAAAGGAAGGAAGGAAAGAAGGATATAAAAGTTTAAGTTTGGGCTTCCCTGGTGGCGCAGTGGTTGAGAATCCGCCTGCCGATGCAGGGGACACGGGTTCGTGCCCTGGTCCGGGAAGATCCCACATGCCGCGGAGCGACTGGGCCCGTGAGCCATGGCCGCTAGGCCTGCGCCTCCGGAGCCTGTGCTCCGCAACGGGAGAGGCCACAGCAGTGAGAGGCCCGCATACCAAAAAAAAAAAAAAAAAAAAAAAAAAGTTTAAGTTTATGAAAGAGCAGTGAAAAACAGTATTATCCTGATTTGATACATATGAATGTTAAGAGAAAGTAAAGACATTAAGCCCAGGGTTTTAACTCAGGTCCAATGACTCATGGCACAATGTTCATTCTACTACAATTTACCAGAGAGCCAAAATGTTTTATTCTCTTGAAGGAAGTTTTACATGTCTTATACATTTTTCCAAAAGTTAGTATTAGAATTACCTTATCTGCTTTTGTACTTAGAGTCACATATTAAAATTTGTTTTTATGTAGTTATTTTTGTGAAATTACTGCTAATCAAGTAGTTAATTACTGGATTGCTCTAGAGGTGGAAAGGGCTAGTTGAATCATTGCAAATTATTTGCAGTATTCTAACTACTTTTGCACAGTGTAGAATAAATATGTGATTCTTCAATAAATCACCAGTGTAAGCCAGTTATATGCTTTATACTCTACATGAATTGTCTCATTTACTATACAAAATCTAGAGGAAGGGGATGCTGTTTTGTCATTTACTAAACAAAGAAATTGAAACAAAAATTGCTAAATATTCTGTTTAGTTAGGAAATCACACAGTTAGCATGAACACCCAGGTGATCTAACATCGGAGCTCCCATTCTACAACATATGCTTTCAATAAGAGATTTTAAAGTGACAAAACAAACCCCACAGTTTGCAGACTGACTCTATTTTAAACAGATTCTTGATGTATTATTCTATTTTTTATTATCACGTTAAAATTATAAAATATTTTTCTCTAACTTATCATAGATTTGTTTTCTTTTATTCATTCATTCATTCATGTGTTTAAAACATCCCTGCTATATTCCAGGAAATATGATAGGTACTGACCAACCAATACAAAGACAAAGTCAACCAACACAATGAAAGATAAATGTTAAAAAATAATTACAGTAATGCAGTAATGTTTTATCACAGGAAATATAATGATTGGTAATTTTATTTTAAAATATAATTTTCCTAGAAATATATATTGGAAATAAATTGTTAGTTTTGGGTAAAATTTTTCTTCTCTAATATTCTTGGCAGCATAAATTCCTTAATTAAAAAAAATTTTTATTTGTCACTCCTCAAGATGAGGAACTGGAACCTGGAGTTAAAGCCATCAATAAGCTGATAGTGCCCTAGTCCTTATGGAAATTATGATTCTCATTACCTTATTCATTCCTTAACCCATAAAGTTATGAAATGTTTGTTAATAACTATTGAGTGAAGACCAGGAAGGACTGGGCAGTAGGTTTAGTGGCCCTTGCCTCCAGGAAGCTTATGTTCTAGTAAAAGTGATCAGATATATATGTCATTAATTCATCACACATGACAATTTGTTTTAAATGACATAAGATGGTTTGCAATGGCATGAGTTGTCAGAAAGGTCATTTTATCCCTGGGATAAACCCCACTTAATCACAGTGTATCATCCTTTTAATGTGTTGTTGGATTCTGTTTGCTAGTATTTTATTGAGGATTTTTGCGTCTATGTTCATTAGTGATATTGGCCTGTAGTTTTCTTTTTTTAGGACATCTTTACATGCGTTTGATATCAGAGTGATGGTGGCCTCGTGGAATGAGTTTGGGAGCGTTTCTACCTCTGCTATATTTTGGAAGAGTTTGAGAAGGGTACGTGTTAGCTCTTCTCTACATGTTTGATAGAATTCACCTTTGAAGCTCTCTGGTCCTGGGCTTTAGTTTGTTCGAAGATTTTAAATCACAGTTTCAATTTCAGTGCTTGGGAATGGTCTGTTTATGCTTTCTATTTCTTCCTGGTTCAGTCTCGTAAAGTTATTCTTTTCTATGAATTTGTCCATTTCTTCCAAGTTGTCCATTTTATTGGCCTATAGTTGCTTGTAGTAATCTCTCATGATCTTTTGCATCTGCAGTGTCAGTTTTTACTTCTTTTTCATTTCTAATTCTGTTGATTTGAGTCTTCTCCCTTTTTCCTTGATGAGTATGGCTAATGGTTTATAAATTTTGTTTATCTTCTCACAGAATCAGCTTTTAGCTTTATTGATCTTTGCTATTGTTTCCTTCATTTATTTTTCATTTATTTCTGATCTGATCTTCATGACTTCTTTCCTTCTGCTTACTTTGGGTTTTTCTTTGTTCTTCTTTCTCTAATTGCTTAGGTGTAATGTTAGGTTGTTTATTTGAGATGCTTCTTTTTCTTGATGTAGGATTATATTGCTATAAACTTCCCTCTTAGAACTGCTTTTCTGCATTCCATAGGTTTTGGATTGTCGTGTTTTTGTTACATTGGTCTCTAGGTAGTTTTTGATTTCCTCTTTGATTTCTTCAGTCATCTCTAGATTATTTTGTAACGTATTGTTTAGCTTCCATGTGTCTGTGTTTTTTACGTTTTTTCCCCTGTAATTGATTTCAAATCTCATACCCTTGTGGTGAGAAAAGATGCTTGATATGTTTTCAATTTTCGTAGATTTACCAAGGCTTGATTTGTGACCCAAGATGTGATCTATCCTGGAGAATGTTCATGTGCACTTGAGAAGAATGTGCAATCTGCTGTTTTCAGATGGAATGTCTTATAAATATCAGTTTTAATCTATCTGATCTATTGTGTCATATAAAGCTTTTATTTTTCCTTCTTAATTTTCTGCCTGGATGATATGTCCATTGGTGTAAGTGAGGTGTTAAAGTTCCCTATTATTATTTTGTTACTGTCAATGTCCTCTTTTATAGCTCTTAGCCTTTGTCTTATGTATTGAGGTGTTCCTATGTTGGGTGCATATATATTTATAATTGTTATATCTTCTTCTTGGATTGATCCCTTGATCATTATGTAGTGTTCTTCCTTGTCTCATAGCATTCTTTATTTTAAGGTCTATTTTATCTGATACTAGTACTGTTACCCAGCTTTCTTTTGATTTCCATTTGCATGGAATATCTTTTTCCATCCCCTCACTTTTGTTCTGTATGTGTCCCTAGGTCTGAAGTGGGTCTCTTGTAGACAGCATATAGATGGGTCTTGTTTTTGTATCCATTCAGCAAGCCTGTGTTTTGGTTGGAGCATTTAATCCATTTACATTTAAGGTAATTATTGATATGTATGTTCCTATGACCATTTTCTTAATTGTTTTGGGTTTGTTTTTGTAGGTCCTTTTCTTCTCTTGTGTTTCCCACTTAAAGAAGTTCCTTTAGCATTTTTTGTAGAGCTGACTTGGTGATGCTGAATTCTTTTAGCTTTTGCTTGTCTATAAAGCTTTTGATTTCTCCATCGAATCTGAATGAGATCCTTGCTGGGTAGAGTAATCTTGGTTGTAGGTTCTTCCCTTTCATCACTTTAAATATATCATGCCACTCCCTTCTGGCTTGTAGAGTTTCTGCTGAGAAATCAGCTGTTAACCTTATGGGAGTTCCCTTGTACCTTTATTTGTTGTTTTCCCATTTTTGCTTTTAACCATTTTTCTTTGTCTTTAATTTTTGTCAATTTGATTACTGTGTGTCTCGGTGTGTTTCTCCTTGGGTTTCTCCTCCCTGGGACTCTCTGAGCTTCCTGAACTTGGGTGGCTATTTCCTTTCCCATGTTAGGGAATTTTTCAACTATAATCTCTTCAAATATTTTCTTGAGTCCTTTCTCTCTTCTCCTTCTGGGACTCCTATGAGAATGTTGGTACATTTAATGTTGTCCCAGAAGTCTCTTAGGCTGTCTTCATTCATTTTCATTCTTTTCTCTTTATTCTGTTCTTCGGCTGTGAATTCTACCATTCTGTCTTCTAGTTTACTTATCCATTCTTCTGCCTCAGTTATTCTGCTATTGATTCCTTCTAGTGTATTTTTCATTTCAGTTATTGTATTGTTCATCTCTGTTTGTTTGTTCTTTGATTCTTCTAGGTGTTTGTTCTTTAATTTTTCTACGTCTTTGTTAAACATTTCTTGCACCTTCTCATCTTTGCCTCCATTCTTTTACTGAGGTCCTTGATCAACTTCACTATCTTTATTCTGAATTCTTTTTCTGGAAGGTTGCCTATCTCCACTTCATTGAGTTGTTTTTCTAGAGTTTTATCTTGTTCCTTCATCTGGTACATAGTCCTCTGCCTTTTCATTTTGCCTGTCTTTCTGTGAATGTGGTTTTCATTCCACAGTCTGCAGGTTGTAGTTCTTTCTGCTTCTGCTGTCTGCCCTCTGGTGGATGAGGATAGAAGAAGATGCTTCTTAAAATGCTTTGGGCTGGGAACTGCTAAAGACCTGTGTAGCTTCAGCTGCATGCTTTTTCTTCTCTGGGCCTTGATTTTCCCATAGTCCTCTCATCACGTTGTCCACAAGCTGCAGCAGTCACTGGAGATGCAGCTCCTACTGCTCCAGGGCTTAGAGCATCAGCCCTTCTTTCTTGAGAGTAATTTGTCCTGGGATTATTTAATGGCCCAGATATCTTTGAGCAAGGCTGTCTGTTTAGCCAAATAATTCTATATAAAATCCAGCAGTGATTATACATTTCCTCATTCAAAGTATTTCAGGAATTCCCCAGTGCCTAAAGAAATGTTATCCAAAGTTTATTGTGTTTAAAATCAATAGAGATTATTTTATACATGTTCATTTGCAAGTCCTATACCCCCAAACCAAGATGTGGTAACTCTTAATGAGATTCTCAGGAATTCTATATATTTGACAAGTAGGCCATGAAATCTGATGCATGTGAGTCTCAGTCACACTTTGAGAATCAATTTGTGTGAACAATAAAATTCAAATTTCTTACCCATATTTATTTCATAATTTTCCCACCACATGCTATTTTTGGAAGTTTGTTTGATAATCAAGCACTACAATCCCTTGACTGTTCTCATCCATACATATTTGTCTTTATTCAGGGTGCCATCATCCTCCATTGTCAGGTATCCATTCAAAACGCGAATGAAAAAGCTTTGCTCTCTTGATACTCTTAGAAATATTTGATTTCACTTTCTAAATTCCTGTGGTACTTAGATGACCTTTCTCAGATACTGTCTTGATTTTAGTCATTTGTATTCAAGTTCTGTTTCTCATATTTACTAATAAAGTTTTGGAGATCAAGAACCAAGTTTTATTCACTGTTTGCTTACAGATAATGAGAGGCAGAGTGACTTTCACATAGAAGGTTCTTACTAAACCCTTTACAAATGAATGAATGGTCTCCTTTTCATGCCTAGTGTCACTGCTGATCCCATTCTCTATCACATGTCATTGTGACTATGATGGTTACAATCAATTGGACTTTTCATTTTTGTTATCTACTGTGGCTTTGGTGAGAGTATTGGTTGTGTTGGGAACATAAAGGAAAGGATAGAGCTACATTCAACTACATTCTTGGATACTGCGCTAATAACAGTGGCATATAACACAAGTATAATAATGTCTGTAGAGGGTAATGACACCAAAAACAACAGTATACTCACCTCCTTCCTTGGCCAAGTATGAGCACAGAAACCTGTAAATTCTAGGATAAAGGAGAGAAACTCATCTCCACTCCCAGAAGATCCCCTTGCCAATGCTAAAGGGAAATGGAGCTTGATATATCTCAGTGGCTTCTCTATCAGGCACATATCATGTATAAAGGTTAAGTGTACTTTTTTCCTTTATTACAACTGTTTTATAATGAGCACATCAGGTTTTTGTTAGAAGATAAAGCAGGAAATCTAAAAGGCACAGATAGAACATTGATACCCAAAACCTCTCACAGCTACTTTAGTTAGTGGTGTAGCAGTTATGCACATAGTTTCCCAGTCACATGTGGCACAGCCGAAAAATGTAATTTATAACCTCAGAATTTAACAATGCACAAACCTCCTGAGTAGAAACAAATAGTAGAAACAAATACAGTGTAAAGAAATGCATTAATTCTTCATTATGATAAGTAACTTTTAATTTTAAAAAAATCAAGCAAGCAAAAAACTAAGGAAATATTTACTCTCTAGCCAAAATATCACATAATTTATAGCAAATTTATTATAATCAAAAATTATAGCCACTACTTGAACCTTCTAGTCCATGTAGAATCACAAATCATTCATTCTTTACCTGACAGGAATGAAAGATTTACAATCTAGAATTAATTCAGCTGATATAAAAGAAAGGGCTTTTTGCCCCAACTTTTTATTTTTAATGTTATCAAACCTACAGAAAAAATGGTTCAATAAACACCCATTTATTGGTGCTTTATCTTTACCATAATTTGCCAACTGTTTACATTTTGCCATGTTTGCTTTATCTCTTTCTACACATATATCCTTTTTTCCTCTGAACCATTTGAAAGTAAGTTGCAGACACAATGACTCTCCCTCAGCATATGTCTACTAAAAATAAAGACATTCTCTTATGTAAATTCAATCCCAAAAACGTATCTAAGAAAAGTACAATAATTCTATGCTGTTATCTAACATCCTATCTATATTCAGATTTCCTAAATTGTCCCCAAATATATTTTACACCTGTTTATTTAAATTTTCTATCCAACCTAGATTCATACATTGCATTTGATTATTATGACTCTTACTCTCTTTCTCTTTTTTAAATAAGCAAAGTCTTCTGTCTTACAGAATTTCAACATTCCAGATTTATCTAATTTTTTCGTGTGGCATTGCTTAAGATTTTGCTTTTATTTCCTGAATCCTGTAAATAGGAAGAAAGTTTTGAAAGCTTTATTATATTCAGGTTAGGCATTATTAGAAATAATATTTCGAGGCTGATGCTCTGTATTTCACATTGCATATTAAAAGGCTTATAATATCAAGTTGTTGCAGTACAAGTGATGCTAAGTTTGGTCCTAGTGTTAAGGTAGTTGCAGTCATGACTGTCAGTTTTCCCCACTGTATTTTCCTTTTTGTAATTAGTTAGTGGATATATTTGGTTAAGCAATCTATGGGGTTATATCTGGCACTGTATGAAATCCTGTTCTGTAACAACCTTTCATCCAACAATTTTATCATTCACTTATGACTCATGCCTGATTATATTGCATCAAGGGTTGAAAAAAAGTTATTTTTTGTAATTCTATCATTCCTTTAGATATATTATCTAGCATTCTTCTGTAAGGCAGAGCTTTCTTTCTTTCAATCCAGAAAGGGCTTCTTTTGTGTCATATATTAAATTTGTCTGAATGTTTCCCTCAAAAAAAGTTTAAAGTTTGGATTCCTTCTCCATGTTAGATGATTAAATGATGTGGTCCAGTGCAGAGGCAGGTGAATGGCTAAATGACTTTGGCTATCACTCTACAATTAAAGATTTAACATCAGCCTGAAAAATCTACCCTTAAGTGAAATCTTAAGTTTAACTGATTTTGTGTCTAAGTATTAAGCCAGCTATTGGTGATGTTGTGTGACACCAGGCTTTTGTGCTATGATTTGTAATATTCCTTGAGCTGTAAGGGTTTTGTAACATAAATTTACAATCACATTTGGAAGAATTTAGAAAACCTGAAAGTTTCTGGCTTTTTCACCAGGCAGATTACATATTTTCTTTCATTTTGGCATCAATACAACCAAATCCATTTTAAGAGGAAGTGGAACCATGATTCCAATTTAAGAACCAAATTAATTATTTAAATATATCTTATGAAAGCATTACACATTATCAATGTACTTTTCATTGTTAATTAAGATTAAATTACTATATGCTTTAACCACATATGTATCACATAAAATGAAGCATTATCATAATATTTAGGAGAGAATATGTAGCTTCCTGTTCTCTCACGAAAGTTTTACCTTCCTAACTAGTTTAGCTGGAGTACAGTGTTGAAATAAGATTTATGTCTCATAATTATTTTATTTTATTATTCAAGGGCAACTAATCAAAATATTCTTTGTTGTAATATTACAAAATGTATCTCTTAAATGATCTATTCTTAATAACTAAAACTAAGATTTGAATTCTGTGATTATAAACTTTTTGAGGTTTAAGAATAGGTCTTTATAGACTATTTATTACATTGAAGGCTCTTTGATTTTGCTCAAGGCTTCATAGAGGTACGCAGGCTCATAATTCTCTTAAAAAAATATAAAGGATTTTTTGAGAAAGACATTGCATTATTTATGTCCTTATTAGTAAAAACAATATGTGGATTTGGTAATTTAGAAAGAAAATGCATAATGGAGTTATCCCTTCATTCATTTATTCAATAAGTTATACCCAATAATGGAGACATATTATACTATTAGATAGACATATACCATTAGATAGGTCATCTTTCAACTTTTCTATCTTGCATTTCAATCATCAATCCAGTTTCTCAACAAGGCAAAGTCTCTACTCTCTAAATTACATCATTTCACTCTAAATACTGCATCATGTCTCTTAACAAATATACTAACTTTTTCCTTATGGGTTTTTTTCTCTTTTAGAGAAATAAATGAGTTTACAATTATGAGGGTTGTATTTCTTTTACTTAAGAAACTATCATTTTGTTACTTTTTCTTTTGCAAATTATATATCTACTTCCACATTTCTTACCTTCAAGCAATTTCTTTGTGATTTACTCTTTCCTTCATATGCATTCAAGCTTCAAGCAAACCAAATCAATGAAACAGTGTTTATGGAATATTGCAAGTTAATAAACAGTCTGTCTGCTCAAATTATATGCCACTCATTTCTTCCACTCTGTTCTGCTTTGTCCTCAACTTCACAAATAAGTTTCATACTATTCATTTAAAAACCCAGTCATTTATCCCTTAATTTTGCTCAAAAAAGCACTCTGTAGCTATGAGAGGGAAAAAACTCTAAAAGCACTATTCTTATTCCTTTCTTCTAAAACAAAAGGTAAAGGGAAAATCTATTGAATACTTCCACTTTCCTTCACTTTGTAGTTTTTACGTAAGTACCAGGGTTTTCATCCTCACACTTCAAGAGTAGAAACGGCATAGAATTTGAAGTCACACAAAATTGGTTTGGAATCTCTATTTCGCAGTAAATGGATGTTATGGGTTGAATTGTGAATCCCACACAAAAAAAGATATGTTGAAATCCTATCCCCTAGTACCTCAGAATATGACCTTATTTGGAAACATGGTAGTCTCATATATAATTAGTTAAGGTGAGGTCATATCTGAGTAAGGTGGGCTCCTAATCCAAAATGAATGACATCTTTGTAAGAGGATGGCCATGTGAAGACAGAGGTACGCATCGGAATGAAGTGAGTGCAAGCCAAGAAAGACTAAGGATTGCCAGCTATAACAGAGTCTTGGAACAGATTCTCCCTTAGAGCCTTTAGAAGGAAACTAACTCTGCCAACACCTTAGTTTTGGACTTCTAGCCCCTAGAACTGTGAAAGAATATATTTCTGTTGTTTTAAACCACCCATTTTATGGTACTTTGCTATGGCATCCCTAGAAAACAAATACACTGGGCAAGTCACTAATTTTATCTGTTATTAAATTCCTCCATCTCTAAACTCAAGATAAGAAAACCTATCTTCCCGGATTGGAATATTAAAATTATTAACAGTACTCAATGCATGCTACGTGTATACATAGCATACACTCGCATCAATATTTACTATTAATAATAATCTAAAAATTTGCTAAATATTTGATTTTAAGTAAAATATAGATGGTAAGAATTGTAAACTTATTGTAATATGATAATGATAAGAGCTTTTCTTAAGTGTCTTTTAATGTTCAGAAGCAAAGAAACAGATGTCCAGAGACACCCTTTGACTTTTTGGGTCTAAGGAGTCTTGAGGGGAACAAACACATAATATCATCCTAAAAGAACCTGTGTTTCCTGAGAAGAAAAAAACTATGGGAAGAGAACAGGCCTATGCAGAAGTATGAAAATCTTACTTCTTGACCCAAGTTGGAATACACTTGAATGTGTATTTCATATTCCAGGACAAACCTGCGAGATTAAGCTAAGGCTGGGACTGACTGACCAGGCTAAGTTCTTAGGTACTCCCTTTTCCCTATTCTACTTCTTCTACTCCCTGACCACTTCTGCCTGCAAGATTTTCCCTAATAAAGCCTTCTTCTCAGGATCTGCTTCATGGGAATCTAGCCCAAACAGTTATTTAGGTTGCATTAAAAATACAACCCTCGGGCTTCCCTGGTGGCGCAGTGGTTGAGAATCCGCCTGCTGATGCAGGAGACACGGGTTCGTGCCCCGGTCCGGGAAGGTCCCACATGCCGCGGAGCAACTAAGCCCGTGAGCCATGGCTGCTAGGCCTGTGCGTCCGGAGCCTGTGCTCCGCAACGGGAGAGGCCACAACAGTGAGAGGCCCACAAAAAAAAAAAAAAAAACAACAACCCTTTTCTGTAGATGATAAATTGGCCCTTACTGCAATTCCCTAACAGGAGTCCCAGCAACATCTGAGTAAGAAGAGTGGTTTCTGGCTTCCCAGGTAGACAACACTCATTTCAATAAGAAAGAGGCAAAAAGTGGTTGAGAGATTGGACCCTGAAGTCAGATAGCTCAGTTCAATTTCAGTTTGTCAACTAACTAATGTTAAGATTTTGGACAAGTACCTTATTCCACTGAGTCTTTAGTTTTTTCATCTGTTACAAGGAGATAATAAGAACACTAACCTTGAGTTTACCTCAGGAGTAATAAGATCATCACAGAAAGAGTTTAACACAGGGCTCAGCACATGGTAAACATTCAACAAATATATTCATTATTAATATTTTAAGTTTAAGATCATATGTGATAGCTAGCTAAATATTTCATAATCATGTTACCCACAAGTAACATATATAAATCTGAAGTCAACTCAATTTTATATGTTGAGATTTTTACAAGTTGTGTGTTTTCAACAGTAATCCATCTTATATAGATTGCCTTTAATTTTAAAGTTGTCAGCTTATAACTTGGGAATGCTGTCTCTTATTCATCAGTACTTTATAGTTTTCAAAGTTCAGTCACATAATTTCCCCATTTTGTGATTTCCATTATACTTCAATTCTGTGAAGTAAGTGGTGTCTGTATTTTATATATTAAATTGATCCACACAAAGCCAAATTATTACACATCATTTCAGAAAAAATTTTATATAAGTTTCAATGAATTGCTTTAACTTTCTCAAACTTATAAAGCCATTGTTATATCTGGTGACTACAACTGTACAATGTTGGCAGTTGTTTACAAATCAGAATATTTCCAAATGTATGAAATAGACCAAAATGTATTTTGCCAAGATTGTTTTCTCTTGATTTTTAAAACTACGTGTATATGTTTATGTAGAAAGAAACTCTATCCATAGTAATGGATATTCAGGATACACTACATTTATGTTAATAGCATTTCATGGAAGTAACATTTGGTAGTGAAAACCTTATGTTACATACTTGAAAGGTACAGCTAATTTAATAAACTCATTATCCCAGATGGCCCAGACCAATATATAATCTAACAGGGGTAGTCTTACATGTATATTTTTAAATAATCAATTACAAGGGAACAGAATTGGAAAAATATGGTTTGGCGATACATCATACAGAAAAAAAAATTCTGAGTACTTTAATAAACCTTAAAATTAACACCACTGGTGTGATAAAACGACAAAGCAATTTTAAGTAGCATTTGAGAAAGTATAGTATTATGACCATAAAGAGTTATCTTAAACTCATATCTAACAAAGCAATATGTATATATATATAATTTTTTCATTATTGTGGTTTTATTATATTAGAAAACTGGTTTTATTGAACAGAAAATTGACTTACCTGGAGCAGTTTCTTCAAATCAGGCTTGATTTAGGAGATCACTGAAGTCTCCAAGGACCCACTTTTTTTTCCTTCTCCTCTGTGTGAGCTCCACACTGTGGGTTATAAGGTTACATACTTCTGTGTTCATAAAGTTACATACTTCTGTGTTCCTAAAGAACCTTTGTATGAGAGCAAGCACAGTGCATGAGAAATAGCATAACTTGGTGAACTTTAGAGGAGATTCCCTGTGTTAAAAACCTGGTTCTACCACTTCTTAACAGTGTGACCATAGACGTTATTTAATTTTCTTGTGCCTTGTTTTTCTCATACATGAGTGGAGATAATAATAGTACCCAAATCATAGGTTTGGTAAGAGGATTAAATGTGTTAATACTTATAAGATACTTAGAAAAAAATCCTAGAACATAAAAAGTAATATGTAAATGTCTGTTAAATAAAAATAAATGTTCGCCAGAATCTAACCCTGTATCTAATAAATAGTAGGTATCGAATACATGGATAATAATGGAATAAAAAAGAGACTCAGCAAAACCAAGCATAACCATCGGATGGTGGCCGTGATCACCAAGGGTGTAGAAACTATACCATACGGAGAAAGTTTGAATGAGGATATTCATACTAGGCAAGAAATCAACCACTATGTTCACAATAGCAAATCCCTTTCATAGGAAAGAAAGAGTAAATTTGTTCTGTTTTTCTAAAGGTCAGGACCAGGACCAATGCACAGAAGATAATTGGGTAATTCTGGTAATTATGTTTATTTAATGGCGTGGAGTAGGCTGAGGTCAAGCAGCAATCCCTGTACTAGAAACATTCAAGCAGAACATATTAGAAAGAATCACTGAAATGTGAAGTCGTTTAGAAAAAAATGACTAGAAAAATACATTTAATCCCTAAATAGAATGTACCTACATACTTGGTGGTGTGGATTAAAGCATAGAATAGTTTTGCAAAACCCTGGATCTCCTCTATCTGTGCCTAGACTCCTGAATGTCATTCTGACATTGTTTTTGTAATATAAAAATTAATGAAGAGAATTACTAGATATTGAGAATGACCAACAGACCAATGTAAGTGTCAATGTATGTAGGGCAATTACAGGTGAGATAGAATAAACATGTTTTAAGAACAGTGGGCAGAAGGTCCTGGAAAATTGATTTATTTCAAAAACAAAATTAAAGGGTAGGAAAGAGATTTTGGCAATATAATGATTATGGCAAACATACAGTTGTATGGTCAGGGTCTCAGGTGTTGTTGACATCTACATTGCCAACATTTCCTCCAACAGAAGGAGTGAATTTCTATACTTTTGGAGGGAACCTTGTAATGGAGTAAATGCAGGTCAGCCTGGAGTAGAAAAGGGGTTGGAAGCACTATTCTACAATTTATGAAAACTCCTTAATGAAATTCAATGTGTCCTACGGTTCTAGAGTCTCTATATACTCCTTTGGGACCCAATTCTATTTGCTACATTCACACACTTCTCAGATACAGTTGTCTCCAACACTTGCATAGTCATGTCATATACATGCAAAATTCAGATGCAGAAGAAAGCTAGACTACTAAGGAAATGTCAACAAAACTCACAAGTCTCCCCTCCCATGACTACTCCCCATTGTCTGGAAAATCTGTATATAGCCTTATTTTTAACCTGACTTCCAAAAACTGTCATTGAAAATCTGCTGTACACTAATCAATCCACCATTTCATTTTTCAAGTTCAGGAAGAAAAGGGAAAACACAAAAAAACAGCTTTGAATTCAACTTCCAAATGAAAGCACCAAAAGGATAATTTTCATTAGTTAACATTTGTTGGTTTGCTCTCACTTTTGTGCACTTCCTTTTGGAGATGGCTAATCATTTGTAAACTACCTCATAAAATTGCTTTCTATGTTTAAATCTTGATTTTTTTTTTCTATAAATGTGCAGGTATTAAGCACATTTGAAATCAGCTTAAAATGATGACTTGATCAACTAAAAAAATTTAATGCGTAGAAAAATGCAACAAAACATCCCACCACTCACAAGTTGACATACTTGTTGTGTATATTTAATTTCTTTTTATATGATTTGGCTATATCTACCCAGAAAATTGGAAAAAAAAATGATTTAAGTGTTATCCAATTAATCTAGAAAGTTGGTTTAGAAAACAAAATCAAAAACATATTTTTACCATAATCTTATTTTGCAAGTGAAATCCAGATATTTAGTTAACTGTCTATGTACAGCTATGGCTATTTTTCTTTAAAAGAGTTGTTTTATTCAAGATGAATTTTCTATTTTAAAGCACTATAGAAATTTGAAGTTCCCGATGCATACATATATCAAAGGGCCTGAACATGGCAATGATAATAAAAGGAAAATTTATTAAGTAAATATTTTCCACCAGACCACTGGGGTTTGCAAATACCTTGTCCAAACAGCTCAGGTGCTCTGAGATTTGTTCTTCAATCTCAAATACAGACAAGCTTCTATCTAAAAGTTTCACTGTAAACAAGTTGTCAAAAAATAAAAGCAGTTGTATTATTTTTTATAACCACACATTTTCATAGAAATTCTAATTTAAAATATCCTCAAGGGAAAAGAAAACTCTCAGCCCACTGAATGTCCTCCAGTGATGGAATAATAGTATAATTTGACTTCTATCCATACCGTGGACAATTAGAAAGAATTGCAATTAGAAAGAATGAGCTAAATTTTTTTCCAGCTGATTTAGTGAGATTTCATGATCCATTGCTAAGTATAACAAATAATATAAAAGTAATAGATATAAAGAGTCCATATTCACAAAACAATTAATGACATGTATGTATGTAGATATGTACATGATTCAATGAGGATAAAGAAGCGTTCAGAATAATACATCAGGTGATTGACGTTAGTTTCTTAGGGGTGAGGGAGAGAAGAGGAGAGCAGAAACCAAGTATTTAGTGTTGCAACTCCAGGTACCACGTCCTCATTCCAGACAAGAACACAAAAACTAAAAAGTGTGTATTAGCTGAGTTTGTCTTTTTCCCCCATAAAAATACTATTTCCAGAAACTCATCCAGAAGAGTACCCTAGGCCTGTTACTTGTCATAACAGGGTCATATGGCCACCCTTATAGAAAGGTAAGTATTTTTAAATGGGCACATTGCCATCAGATCCCAAATTATGTTCATATTAGTTTTTTTAAATGAAATAAAAATTAAGTAAACGTCTAGCAAGGTCTAGCATGTAAGTAAACACATATACCTAACTAAATAATAACTATTATACTATAAGAAGCTTTAAATAGCTGATCTGAGTTTAAGGTGGTAAGGATAAAAGATAACTACAAATTAATTTAATATTCTAAATGCTCATAAATGCATACAATATTCATAAAGTAACTACCCAACCAGCAGCTCTCAGGGTTACCATTTATAAATTAATTGGTATGGTTTTCCCATGATCATCAAATGGTTTTGAGCTGGTGGCAGAAATCATGGCGATTATTCATGTTAGTTCACTTTGATTTTGGGAAAACACATGTAACTAATATCTATGCACAAAGACCCATTCACACAAACACACACACATATTTATGTATACATATATATATATTTAGTCTGGTATATGTGTTTACTTATACTGCTAGACATTGCTAGATGGTTTACTTAATTTTTATTCAGTTTTTTAAAACTAATAATGAACCTAATTTTGGATGTAATGGCCATATGTCCATTTTAAAATGCTTACCTTTCCACAAGCTAAGGGTGGCCATGTGACCCTGTTCTGACATATATATTGTAATACATTCAGCCTCTGAATAAAACATGTAAATAATTTATTAAAATTTAAAAACATTAAAAAGAATACACCTAACCAATATCCCTGTTCTCTAACATCATGTTTGTATCACCTAAAAATATCTACATTGGCATATGTATTGTTAGGTTCTGACCTGGGTAAAAACACACTTATTGGGAAATTAGTGATTTAAATGCAAAACATTTTTGCTCTCAGAATTTACATTATAGTATAGGGAGAAAAAGGAATAAAATTAAATAAGCCTAGACTAACTAGCTGTTAAGAGCCAGAAAAAAGAAATAAAGCACCATCTGAAAGAGGGTGGCTATCTCCGTGTGGTTCTTGAGCAGAGGCCTAAAACAGGAGGGCGTTGCAGTGCAGTTATCTGGGGATGGAGCTCCAGACAAAGGAAAAACCCTGCAAAGGCCCCGTGGTACAGCGCTCAGGATACAAGCAATAAGACATTGAGGCTGGAGCATAACCTGGGGTTAGTGGGGAGGGTGAGACCAAAGAGGTTAATTATTATAGTGCCATTAGCCATGATAAGGAAGTTTGATTTTATTCTCAGTGCAATGAGAAATCACTGGAAGACTGAGCAGAGACAAGATCTGACTTGTGTCTTCAAAGGATGATTCTGGATGCCGAGTTGAAAATAGATTATAGTGGAACAAAAGTCGAATTGAGGATCAGTTAGGAGGAATGGTGGTCATCCAAGCAGGAGATATCCGTTTGCCCTAGAGTGGCAGCCATAAATGTAGCAAGAGATAATGACCATCTGTACATATTTTATAGGTAACAGGAGATGGCATTTATGGGTCTTCACGAGGAAAAATAATTCAAAGATGACCACACTGTTAGATGCTGTGATAGACGCCTTTGCAAAACTCAGAACAGTGGGTGCAAAAAGGAAGTTTACTCTCAAGATCCTCTCCAGATATATCACTCGGCTCTGAAAGTTTCACAGAAAGACTAAATGAAGAGAGGTCAGGGCCATTTAAGGAACTGATAAGGGATGCTGAGGCAACCAGAAACTAGCAACAGCAGCAAGCCGTTACCAGATCTGGGTCTGAGGAAGGAGAAGAAATAATGTTACCAAAGAAAGTAGAAGTGAGAGCAGAAGCCACAGAGGAGGGTCCCCATCCCCTTTCCCTGTTGCACAGGAGCTGCCATCATAGTGGCATGTGGCTACTGCAAAAAGTGCAGCTGAGGAAGGGAGAAGTCAAGGGAAGAAATACCACCACTTTTCCATCCTCCCAATCACATCCCTATGGTCCCAATTGCTAAACTCAATAGGAAGTCAATTAGGAAGCCTAGGTGAGCAGCACAGAGAAGAGGAGGAATGGAGGATAACAAGTAAAGGGGATGTAACCTGCTTTATCTTAGGAGAGGAGTCTTGGAATAAGGCATCACAAAGGTAGGAATATTGGCAATTTCTTAAAAAGTGAGTAAATATTTCTAAGGTGGTGATAAATTAGAGTCAGAGGGAAGTCAAGAAAATGGTCATGGGTAGCCAGCTCCACCTGATTTGAAGAGAACAGATCATCTCTCCTCCATTGACATATAACAACACTTTATTCCATCAGAGCCTGGGCCAAGCATGTGGCTGACTTAGTACATCTTCTTTCTAACATTTTATTAATTTTTAATATCATACAGCATTCATGAATACATTCTCAACTGAAAAGATTCAAACATAGAGAAAGCTAAAACCCTCATTGATCAAACCCCAAATTCAAATCCTCCAGATGCAACTATTTTTATAAGCATGAGAATGTGTACTTTCAGCTTGTGTGCTATATATATCTAAATAAATATACTATATGCAAAGTCAAAAATTACATCTATATCTCTGTATTTACCTAGCTACCCAGCCCTAACTTCTCTCCTAAGTCTAACTGGAGATTTCTGTATCTCATTAACTAGTAAACATCTTCACTTGGGTATCTAATATACCCCAACTTTCGACCAGCCTTGATTCTTTTGATTTCTTTCTTTCTTTCTTTTTATAACTCACTGAGAAGGTGAGCAAAAAGTTCAAGCTTTGAAAAAATTAACATTCATCAAAAGTGTTTTTCACTAACGTCCTTTGATTTTCTATTCAAGGTAGAGTTAGGTATCAGGTATGACCCACACTGGTTTCTCAGCACCCTGCTTGGGAAATCTCTGTATCTATTCTTGCAGAGGTCCAAATAGAGACTTGAGAAATTCCTCCATCATTGTCTAACCTGGAAGAGGTGACAAAGAGGCCTGTCTAAAAAAAGTTCTAACACTAGTAATCATGGCGGAATGAATACTAAAAGACACTCCACCCTCTTCTTTCCATATTCTTATTCTATTTTCTTATCAAAACTTAAAAATAAATAATCTTATGAGGATGAAGTAGGTTTAGGTAGTGCAGGTATAGACAGAACCTGCAGGCATGCCCTTGCTCATTTGAGCTGGAATGTTTCAAGAATGCCCAGAGGTGGTGCTCAGATATTCACTGATATAAGAAAAGTACTGTCCCATGGAAAGTATAGAGAAATGCTCTCTTCCTGCCTCCATAAATTTGTTCAGGAGTTCCTGGCACAAGACTACTAGAGCTGAAAAGATAGATCCAGGAACAAAATACTGTCAAAGCAAACCCTACGGTATGCAAGAATTTAATACATGATATGGTGCAAAGTGTTTGCATTCTGGGAAATCTAAGACAATACGTTGTGTTTTGTATTGCTTGAAAACATTTAATTATAAGACTGTTGACACATTTTAATGAGATAATACAAATAAACCACTTATTATTCTGAGTGGCATATGAATAGAACCTAGTTATTTCCATCATTAATAATTTGAAAATTAATTTAGATAATTCCATATCATACTTCTTTTCTAAAAATAAAATTCTAAGCATGTAATTAATAGTTATCGTTGTCCTTTTAAAGCATTAGATGTCCTCCTCAGCATAATAATGAACAAGCTTTGCCTTTTCTCAAAACTAATTAAGAGTCACATTACAAGGATTCAGATTACACTTGAGTTTTATTTGAGGTGACATTGCATGTCCTCAAAGCGCATTTTTATTTTATTTATTTTATTTTTTTTCAAAGTGCATTTTTAAAGATGCAACATAAAAATGCCAACAAATTAAAGAGTTAGGCCTAATTACTATTGACTAACCTAGGAAATATTCCTATTAAGAATATTTCCAAATTTCATGCTGAAGATGTAAAAATACAAAGAACCAAGGATTGCTTTAGTTAACTCAGAATACCAACAGTTCTCATAGATAGAACAAGCACAAATTGCATTTTTAAACTGAAGTCAAGGGAGAGGTGTTAAGATTTTTAAAAGAAACCGTGCAACAAGCCAAGCCATGAAAGTGTGGGACAGCAGCCTGCTATAAATTTCTCTGGCAGTTATGTCTGTAACCCTAAATCCGAGTTACTGAAACCCTGTAACACAATAATAACAAAAAGCAAAGCAGCGTGAGCACAGGCCTGTCAGATTCACGATGAGCTGGTGTCTTCCATGAAAAGAACACGCCAAATGAAATTCGTGGAGGGGGGATTAATAGAATTTCGTCAGTTTCTAACACGGAGTCTCTAAGCTGCCTCATAAATTTCCTATGTTCTGAAAGGCAATGGCTTGAGCCCTTCTGAAACCAAGCACAAAAATGACCACAAGTGGCCTTGGCTGTTGTGAGGTAAAGTTTTGCTGGGGGGCCTTAACTGAACAAGGGTAGGGGAGCAGGTTTCAAATACAGCACTGGTGCCCTACTCACAGGGCCAGGATACAATGGCAGTTACAAACTGGCACTCCAGGGCCAGATTGCTAGGGTTTGAATTCTGGCTCCACCACCTGCTGATTCAATGACCCTGGGCAAGTTTCTCGGCATCTCTGTCCCTCATTTCTAGACTGGGTGTAATAACAGTATCAAGCTGAGAGAGTTGTGAGGAGGAGTCCTACTGTACATCCATACACGCAAATTGCTAGAAGTGGGCCACAGAAGTTAGCTAACATTACTAGCTATTGCTCTCCGACACACTCTAGTCACACTGTCTGAATGACTGTGTTGACGAAGAAGTAAAAACAAAAAGCAGTTTTATTAATTCAACCTTTAATTTAATGTAATAATTTAATATTTAATAAAATTTAATAATTTAAGGACTTGTTCTTACTCTAGACTGGCTGTGGTTCCAGACTCATGTAAGGAAGGTCAAAGAAGGGAGACATTGGTGTCTCCGGTAAGAAAGTGTGGCTTCAGGAAGTTCTGAGTTTCCTACAATTTGCATTCAAGCAAAGGTTAGATGACTCTTTATAGGGATGGTATGAGCATTAGAAGTTGGCCTGAAGAGCCTGTTTTGCTCCCTTCAAAGCCGAGAGTTATACAAATATAAACATAAAAAGAGGGGAGTTGGGGATTAAGGGTCATTTAAGAGTCAGTCCCTCTAATAGAAAATCCCAACTCCTCTGACCCACTTAACATTTATGTATTTTATCCTATTTAGTAAACACTTCCCTGCCTTCAGAGACATGGGATCTGCTGCTTCTGGTTTTGTTTGTCTTAATTTAGAATTATTCAAATTCATTTTCTATGAAAATTTTATAGCTAATTTAAGGTAATTAGAAAACCCCAGAGATTTTGATCACAACATCATATATTTGCATATCCTTGGTCTAAAACTACCTACAGTCAAAATGGATGTGATTTTGATGATGTTTCTGCATCAAGAGAAGAAAAAGATGCTGAGTATACCTTTTCCCAAGCAAAGGAATGGAGGGCAGAGATGTAGAAATGGATAAAGACATAAGATAAAATAGTTGAAAACAAATTAACAGCACTATGAAAATCTAGCACAGATGTCACCCCTTGAGAGCCATACTGTCTTGGGCTATTCCTATTTCTCAAATAAGATCAAGGTCATTCAAGGGCATTGATGGTATGTCATGTTTCCTCTGAGCCTCACTCAGTGCCTAGCATAGAGCTGCACTTCTCTTCACTCCCTAATGATCACAACCAGTCCCGTCTTTAAATACTACCGACTTAACACATCTATCTTTATTCCTGACCTCTCTCTAATGCTTATATATCCAGCTCTCTACTCATTTGACCTGATCTAATATGCCTCAGTGCCTGCTCAAGTGAACTCTTGGCTCTACGCTCCGATGTGGACACTACAGTCCACTGTCCTTGTTGCTCCACCCCGAGCTCCTGAGATTCCTCTTACTTGTTTTCACACAAGACCTGCCCCCCAGCTTCAGCATGCTTTGGCTTGTACCTGGAATCATCTGTCTTAGTCTACGGGGGCAGCTATAACAAAGTACCAAGAGTCGGGGTGGCTTAAACAACAGAAATGTATTTTCTCACAGTTCTAGAGGCTGGAAAGACCGAGATCAAGATGCCATCTGATTTGTTTCCTGTCGAAGGCCCTCTTTCTAGCTTGCAGATGACTGCCGTCTTGCTGTGTCCTCACATAGTGGAGAGAGAGATCTCTTTCTCTTCCTTTCCTTATAAAGCCACTAACCCCATCATGAGGGCCCTACTCTGATGAACTCATCAGCCTTGATCTTTTCCCAAAAGTCCCATCTCCAAATACCACTCCATGAGGGATTAGGGAGTCAGCATATGAATTGGGGGGGACGCAATTCAGTCCGTAGCACCTTCTTAAAGGATAGCCCTTGGGCTACTGGAGCTGCTTAGAACCATAGGGAATGTGAAGTGCCTGGGAGTTGCTGTTCCTCTTCCCTGGCTCCAGCAGCCCATCCCAAATTGCCTTAAGGCAGGAAAAGCTCTGAGATGTGGTTTATACTCCAGATCTCCTTTTGGATCAGGCACAGCTGGGGACTTAGCCTGCCAGGGCACCCCTTGCTCAGCTTTCTCCCCTTCGGTTTCCTGCTTCCACTACTCCCTTATCCATCTCTCTTGGAAGCATGTTCTTCAAATTCTAGTCTCAGGAATTGCTTCTAAACTAAGACACTCCCAAAACCTTTTTCTCTCCAAAGAGCTCTTCTCACTCAGTGAGACCACCATTAAATCACGTTTCTCACCCATCATTCTTGACTTCTTTTTCTCTCCATCTTACACGTCATCTAACAGAAAGCCTTGCTAGCTCTACCTTCGAAATATACCCTGACACTGGCCACCCCACAGGACCTTCACTGTCACTCTCTTAGGTAGGTGACCATATAATGCACTGTCTTTGAGAGTGAATACGAGTGCTACTAATAGTTATGTGGGGACAACGGTTACAAATCAGGACTACGATGTATGGTTCCCAAAATCTTAGTCTCACCTATGATCTCTCCTATTTGGACATTCTTGTCCATTATCTTACATCTTGAACTATATCTATTCTCTACTGAGTAGCAAAAGTGATATTTTTTATGTACATTGGGTCATGCCACTCCCCTGTTCAGAAAACCTCCAATATCTTCACATCCCACCAGAATAAAATCCTAATTCTTCACCAATGCTGAAAATGCCCTACATCATTGGCATCTAACTACTCTGCTGAGCTCCAGCCACATTGAACTCTGATGTTCTTTCCATACCCTAGGCACCTTCTCAACTCAGGACCTCTGTACTTGCAGTTCCCTCTGACTGAAATAGTCTGCCCCAAATAGTCCCATGTCTCGTTCACTTATTTCATTCAGATCTCTACCAGCCTGTGTAAGATACATCCACCCTCCCACCCTCTTCTCTGCTCTAGATTCCTTTGTAGCGATTAGAACAACATGACATATTACTTTTCTTTGTTTATTCTTATTAGTGTCATTCCCTCTCACTAGACTGAGAGTCCAGTTCCAAGACCTGTCCCTGGTTCCAGGAGGCTGGCACTCAAAAATATTTGTTCAGTTCTTGTAAGTCCCCATGGAGTTCTAAACTCTCCTTTAAGACTCATTTGTGTGTGTGTGTGTGTGTGTGTGTGTGTGTGTGTGTGTGTGTGTATGCATTGCTTTAGCTAAGGTTCTTTTCCATTTTCTAAAAAAAAAAATTAAATTCTAAAATGTACTTCCACCCTCTAATCCCTTTTCATTTTAGACTTAATTATTGAATTTAGTTTGTTAAGGATTTGGTGGTTCATTTTACAAACATAGTAAATTATTCACATTTAGATGAATACTAAGAATTAATATTTGAGAAAGAGGGTTTAAATATGTACACTATTTAATGACAACACATTATCTGTAATTTCTCCAAAACAAAAAAGAAACATACTCTCTACCTTTGAAAATCTCTACATCTCGTCTTCATTTTTATCACAATCTGAATGTAAGGTTCTTTTATTTGTAATAAGCATGACTATAACGACAAATACCTTCTAAATATTAGGTTCTGGAGTGTAATTTGGGCATGTATAATTCTGAGAAATGAGTTCTGGAAAGGTAACCCAAAGCATTCCCTGCCAAAATCATGAACATTTAGAGAAAATGTAGAGAACGGCTTTTATGCATTCCCTCCCCCATTTATTCAACCCTTCTTAGCTCTTTAGTAGCTCCCTGCCACAATTAAAAATCTATTTCCCTTGAATTTCATCTTTAAGCATATCAAGGTGACATCATCATATTTAAAAAAAAACTTTTTTCTACTCAGGATAATGCTTTTAGACACTAACTTATCTTCTGTATTATTATTTAAAAGATGGAAGTGGAATCCTTGATATTTATTAGACACTGAGGTGGGTACACCCATCTCGTAGTTTCAATGCTACATTCTAATAAGTTGGGCTAAGATGTAATTTATTGTTGAACACCCATCCCCATCTTGATTTTTTTCTTCTATTTTAAGCAATACATAAATAAAATGAATGTAAATACAATATATTCTCACATTAGTGAAAACTATCTTGCTACATATGAAGTAAAATATGTAGCATTATGTCCAAAACCTCCAAACTCTCTAAGGAAGAAGTCACTGTGAATAGTTTCGTGTATATCCGTGTTGTCTCTTTCTTACATATTTGTGTGTATGTGTGTGTGCACATGTACGTGTGTTTGTGTGCATACACATACACATTTGTTTATTTAAATGACCCCATACCATATGTGTTTACCTATGACTGTCTATGCCCAAATACATTTCCTCTTTTATTATAATGGCTGGCTATATTCTGCAGCATATATACATATTATAATTTTCCTTATCTCTTTTTGATTGGCTTTATTTAATTTCCAATTTGTAACTATTGTAAAAAAATTTTTTTCAAACTGTATCCATAAATCTTTGCTTACCTGTGTCCACAGGTTTGTAGATAGGAGTCATAAAAAAATAAGTTCTGGGGCTTCCCTGGTGGTGCAATGGTTGAGAGTCCGCCTGCCGATGCAGGGGACATGGGTTCGTGCCCCGGTCTGGGAAGATCCCTCATGCCGCAGAGCGGCTGGGCCCGTGGGCCATGGCCGCTGAGCCTGCGCGTCCGGAGCCTGTGAGAGGTCCTCGTACCACAAAAAAAAAAAAAAAGGTTCTGAATGAAATGCTATATAAAATTCTTATTTTGATATTTCCTGCCAAATTGCTCTCCAAAAAGATTGCTCCAATTTACACTCCCACTAAGAGTGTGAGAAGAATGCCTATTTCTTCAGAAGTGGATACTATCAATCTTTTGTATTTTGGGTATGTAGTGGTTACAAAAACAATGTCTTATGATTGTTTTAATTTGCATTACTCAAAGAATCTTTAGTCTACATCTTTAATGGGAAAATGTGACCTATTGATATTATTGATACTAATATATTTAAACTTAATCCCTCCTCTTTTTTACAGCATTTACTTACCTTGCTTTCTTGTTTTCCTCTCTGATTCTTTCTTATAGTAATTTTGAAAGTTTTTTTTTTGCTTCAATCTCCAGGTTTTGACTGTATATTAGATATATAATATCTATGATATCTAATCTTATAAAATTTTAGAATTTTAATATGCAAATACACACTTGATTTTTAGCTATGTCTAGAATTCATCACTTCCTAATCACTTTTTCCTATGCAAGATGAAGCACTTACCTTAATTATTAATTTCCCTACCCATCTCTTTCATGGTAAAGTCATATTACTTTAAAATAGCTTTATTTCAAAGAAGGTGGGGAAGTATTTTTTTAAGTTGATGTTAAATTTAAAAACAGTTGAATAGATCTTAAATGTACAATTCAATAAGTTTTGATAAATGCAAATATATGAGTAACCACCACCTCAATCAAAATGTAGAACATTTTTATCAGTCCATTCAGTACCCCATCCCAGTTAGCTACACAGTGGTTAGGCAACCACTATTCTCATTTCTGTCACTAAAGATTAATTTTGTCTGCTTTTAACTTCATTTAAATGAAATTTTAAAGTGTGTACAATTTCTTCTGTATCATTTAACTCACCATAAATTTTTGAGATTCATCTATTTTTGTTTATAGCAGTAGTATATTCTTGTCATTGTTGAGTAATATTCCATTGTCTGATACACCACAATACTTTCATCTACTCTCCTGTTGATGAACATTTGGATTTTTTTTTTTTTTTTGGTTATTGGCTAATATGAATCAAGCTGTTGTAAGAATACATATGCAAGCCTTTCTGATGGCATATGTTTTTGTTTTTATTTCTCTTAAGTAAATATCCAGGGGGAAAATGCCATATATGGGATAGGTGTATGTTTAACTGTTTAACTTTTTAAAACTGTCATCTAATTTTTCAAAGGAGTTATACAATTTTACACGCATCAGCAATGTTTGAGAATACTAGTTGATACATTTTGTCACTGGCATTTTCTCTTATCAATCTTTTTTTTTTTTTTTTTCCTGTACGCGGGCCTCTCACTGCTCCGGACGCGCAGGCTCAGCGGTCATGGCTCACGGGCCGAGCCGCTCCGCGGCACGTGGGATCTTCCCGGACCGGGGCACGAACCCGCATCCCCTGCATCGGCAGGCGGACTCTCAACCACTGCGCCACCAGGGAAGCCCTCTTATCAATCTTTTTAATGTTAGAACTTCTAGTGAGTGTAAAATGCTGCCGCATTGTGGTTTTCAATTTGTATTTCTCCTTCCAATGATGATGTTGAGAAATGCAATGCTTATTAGCCATTCATATATTTTCTATTGTAAACTGTCTATGCAAGTCTTTTGTCCACTTTTAATTGGGATGTTTGTGTTTTGTATTGATTTATAAGACTTATTTGTATATTTTAAATGAAAGCTTTTTGTCAAATACATGTTTGCAAATATTTCCTCCTAATCAATAGCTTGCCTTTTCATTGTCTCAATGGTGACTTTTGAAGAGCAAGGGTTTTAATTTTATTGAAATCCAATTTAATATTTTTTGGCCAACATTTATTTTCTTTCAAGCATAGTACTTGTGCTTTCAAGAAGGAATCTTGCCTACCCAGTTACAAGTATATTCTATATTTTCTTCTGAAAGCTTCATTGTTTAGTCTGTAATCCAGCTTAAAGTAATTTTTGTGTATGGTATGCCACAGGAGTCAAAGCTCCTTTTTTACCCATATGAACACCCAGTTGTTCCAGCATTATTTTGGTTCATTTTTTACTTTCAAGAGTTTGACAGAGTGATTGAGTGCATGTTCCTAGATCAAGCAACTTATATTTAAATCTTGTTTCCACCACTATCTACCAATATGACCATGATCATCACATCTATTTCTGTGTGTCTCTGTGACCTCAATCTTAAAGCATGGATTAAAATAGTATATATTTCTGAGTTTTTCTTTCTTCCTCTTTTTTAGTTTTGGAGATTAATATGTATAAAGTTCTTGGAACAAAACTTGGCATATATTGATAGTAACTTTATAGAAATGTTAGCTTATAAAAAAACTGATAATTATTTCAGAAATAATATGAAAGTTTATAATTAATATCTGATGTAACATACAATAAAATACTGATTTCATAAATATCAAAATCTATTTTCCTCAATAGGAAATTTTGAATGTTAATGTGGGCTAATCTAAAAGTCAAGTTGTATCATTTTGTACTTTTGTTTAATCTTACAGTTGATAAGTTTTTACTTTAGGTATGAATATTCTGTTGTTCAGTCTATGTATTGACGATTTTCTGCTATGATGATGTTATCTCTCAATGGATAGTAATCATTTATTTTTCATAATAATCTATTATTTTCTGAATGAAATATCATCTTCATTCTTGCTGAAAATATAAATATTTATTATAAATTTCCTTCATTTGTTTTATTGACTCAATGCTATTTGGTGTTGCTTATTCTGATATTAAATTCAATGATTCTCTTTCATGTTGTTGGCATTCTTCAAGGGTTTGCTGATTCCTTATCTTGAGGTGAATTTGGTACTTGATCATTTGTGTTTGCTCTCATTATAAGTAACTTCTGTTTGTTACAGCTGGTTTTACATTGGAAGTCAGGATATGCTTAGAGCTTTTATTCTGGCTATTATATAACCCAATAACTTTATAGGTTATGGCTCAACTTTTGTCCCAGAGGTGCAACTCAAAAATAGTTTAGAAAACTATCCTCTCCCATCTCCATAATCTTCTGTCAAAGAAATCCCCTAAATAAATATATGTAATTTGCAACCAAATAAAAATCTGTCTGTAACTTTTCTTTTTATTCTCTCAATAATGTCTTTCACAAAGCAAAAGTTTTTCATTTTGATGAAGTTCAATATTGGGTTCCTTTTTATTCTTCTTTTATGAATCATGCTCTTGATGTAGTAACTAAGAATTCTTTGCATGACTCAGTGTCAGAAAGAGTTTTTCCTATGTGCTCTTCACAAAGATGAACATTTCTACATTTTACATTTATCTGTATTATTCATTTTGATTTAATGTCTTTATAAGGTGTGAAGTATAATAGGAAGTTTATTTTTTCTAATGAGATGTCCAATTGCTCTAACAGACTTTGTTGAATATACTTTTCATTCTCCATTGATTTGCCATTGTACTTTTGTCAAAAAATAGACTGACCAGAGGCTTCCTTTATTAGGTCCATGTGTAAAGAACGTGGGTATCTTCACTCCTGTGTTTACAAGAAAAAGCTAAAAACTGAAAATTAGTACTTTTTGTATGCATCAGAGAACTGAAGACACAGGGCAAACTGTCACCCTGAAATCTGTGATTTTAAACACTTGATACACAAAGGGTGCTCCCCTGACCCAATCTACCTAATCCGATTTTTTTTTTTTTTTTTTTTTTTTTTGCGGTACGCGGGCCACATGACTGTTGCGGCCTCTCCCGTTGCGGAGCACAGGCTCCGGACGCGCAGGCGCAGCGGCCATGGCTCACAGGCCCAACCGCTCCGTGGCATGTGGGATCCTCCCGGACCGGGGCACGAACCCGCGTCCCCTGCATCGGCAGGCGGGCTCCCAACCACTGCGCCACCAGGGAAGCCCCCGATGTATTTTTGATGGTCAGGGTGCTCATAGGCTTCTACCTCTATCATTATAACTCCAGACACCATTCTTTTCTCCAATCCAATCTCAGCTTTTTCTTAGGAACGCCTCTATTTTTTTTAATTTTTAAAATCTCCTCAAAGTTAGTGCTCCTTCAAGTAATGTTCTAGGTCTTCCTCTCATTTTGCCTACTAACTTTGGGTCATATGACCCAGTGTCATAGCCTTACTTACTTGCCATCTACTCTAAATAATGTATTTTGAACATTTTTTTTCTTGATGACATTTTTTAAGAATCTGGAGAATGCTGTGGATTCTCTCCATAGGTATTTATGCATGGACCCATGGACACAAAGTTTTGCTTGCAATTTTAGGGGGATTTTACACCCCCTGGTTAAGGATATTGACATGTATTCACTGATGAATCACAGAATTGCCTCTCCAATCTCATTTTCTCTTCCGAATATTTCTTTTGAACAGCTCAATGTCAGCTTAGGTGGCTCTCACATAATTCAAATTCAATATACCCCAAACTTAATCTTTCATCATCCTCTAAACACCTGTTCCTTCCCTGTAATTTTCTATGTCACTGAATAGTAACACAATCTATCCATCTGCCCAAGCTGTAAATCCGAAATAGAGAAAGCACCACTCAACTGCTGAATCTTGAAAGATGCCTGTAATATCTTAAATAATAATGCATTTATATAAAGAGCTCAAAATAGGCAAGAAAATAGTGTTGTTTGTAAATTACAAGATTAATTACATATTTTATACCATTTTGTAATTTATCAAATTTGTTTACCTTTTATCTCATTCAGTCTGCACAACAGTCAGTCCCATAAAGTAACATCTTGTCAAGCGTTCCCCTGGACAATTGACTTCTGGGGCTGTTGGAGAAAAAGCCATTTTATAATAAAACTTTCTCTCTTTGGACACCAACTGTTATGTAAATTATTTGAAGCTCATACACTTTAACAACAACAACAACAAAAAACAATAGTGGCAATTTGATTACAGCACAGCAGATTCAGTTAAGAGCCAATGTTATGGTTGAAATGCAAGAGTGTAATTGGCTCTTAGCATTATATTTTAGAAGATTTGATTGGTTATTGTGTTTTCGAGGTCCAACCCCAGGACTCCTGGCTAGTCTCCATAGAAGTTAGGACTAAATCCAACTGACATCCTAAAAATAAAGGCCTTGTATTTAACTCTCAAGGCTGGTCTGGTGTCCCAGGATCTAATCCTCTCTGTTTGAGGGTCTCTTTTCTACATTTGCTCCTTTGTCTACACAAAGGAAACAGTTCACATAGGCACCAAATGACTCCCCCCAAGCTTCTGCCATCAGATTGTATGGAATCCTGCTTGGATTCACAGGAAATAATTACTCCTGGCTTTGGCTCAAGATGCTCCTGTTTCTTCCAAACACATATGGCATATGAAAGACAGGAGGAAGCAAAAACACGTATTGATATTTCACCTTTACCTTTTGAGTTTCTCTTCTCTGTGTAAAGGCTCACTCATTTGGGAGGGGAAAATTTTGCTCTTAGCTCCTCCCCATAAAGTTAGTCTTTACTCAGTTCTGTGTCAGCCTAATTAAAGGAGAATATACAGACAGTTTTTCAAGGTAAAGTTTACTATAAGACTAGCTTTTTCTTCTCTTACACACACACACACACGTGCACACATTCTTGGCTATGTTAAGATTATGCTAGTATCTCAGGGAAGGGAATTTAAAAATGGATTTCACGGTATAGGTCAAGTAACACATAATGATCTAGAAACATTTTTCTCCCTTGCTTTATGGTGTTTCTCCCCTATCTTCACAAGACTGTCATTTAAGAGGCATATTTGTTCCAAAGTATCTTCCTTTTCTGTAAAGTCAGGGACTCTCTATTGTGTAGCTTCTCCATGAAAACAATTAGTTAACAGAATTCACATGAAGTTCATCTTCTTGGTCATCTTCATGATCTTGCCAATTTCGCAAAACTATAAGAATACATTATAATTGCATAAATAGATATTTTGTCCACATAGTTATAATTTATTATTCAGTAATAATGGTCTCTGTGTTTGACTATTCCACTAATGAGTTTCTACATCAATGAATTTCTAAGTATGCCTTTTCTATAGATCTTAAAAATGAAATACTATTTTTCTTAAAATTTTAAGTATGTATATTTAACTGCAATTCTAAGTTTAATAGTACACGTATTTTTTGCTTTTTAAAAATATTAATCTTCCAAAAGATCAAAGCTAAGCCGCATGTATATGGAGATATAATAATAGTAACTAACATTGATTGAATGCTTACTATACGCACACAGTATTCTACTCATGTAATTCTATCTACCTCTTGGAGGTAGGTTTTATATAAGTAGCATAAGTGTCTTATCTAACATGACACAAATGTTGAGAATATGTACATATAGTTGCATAATTAGGCTTTAATATAAGAAATAATACATTTTAATGAACTCATATCTTATCTCAAACCATAGCTTTAAAAATAATTTAACTGTACCCTTAAAATTAACCTATAAAATGTACTCTTAATTTGACCCATTTTCAGAGGTTACATAAAAGCATAACAAAAGGTCTGCTCACCGGCCGGGGCGGGCAGGGCCAGGAGCTGAGGCTCGGGCTTCAGTGGTTCCCAGAGAGAGGACTTGGGCTGGCGGCGTGAACACAGCCTGAAGGGGTTAGTGCGCCACGGCTGGCCGGGAGGGAGTCCGGTTGAAGTCTGGAGCTGCCGAAGAGGCAAGAGACCTTTTCTTCCCTCTTTGCTTCCTGGGGCGAGAGGAGAGGGGATTAAGCGCGCCGCTTAAAGGAGCTCCAGAAACTGGCACGGAGCTGCGGAGCTGCCGAAGAGACAAGAGGCTTTTTCTTGCCTCTTTGCCTCCTGGTGCGAGAGGAGAGGGGATTAAGCGCACCGAGTAAAGGAGCTCCAGAAACGGGCGTGAGCCGCGGCTGTCGGCACGGACAGTAGAGACGGGTGTGGGACGCTAGGGTTGCTGCTGCCGCTACCAAGAGGCCTGTGTGCGAGCACAGGTCACTCACCACACCGCCCTTTCCGGGAGCCTGTGCAGCCCGCCACTGCCGGGGTCCCGGGATCCAGGGACAGCTTCCTCGGGAGAACGCGCGGTGCGCCTCGGGCTGGCGCAGCGTCACGCCGGCCTCTGACGTCACAGGCTCGCCCTGCATCCGTGCCCCTCCCTGCCCCCGGCCTGTGCCAGAGTCCCCCAATCAGCTGCTACTTTAACCCCGTCCTGTCTGAGCGAAGGGCATATGCCCTCGGACGACCTACATGCAGAGGCGGGGCCAAGTCCAAACCTGAACCCCAGGAGCTGTGCGAACAAAGAGGAGAGGGGGAGGTCTCTCAGCAGCCTCAGGAGCAGAGGATTAAAGCTCCACAATCAACTTGAAGTTCGCTGCATCTGTGGAAAACCTGAATAGACAGCGAAATATCCCAAGTTGAGGAGGTGGACCTTGGGAGCAAGATATACTATTATTTTCCCTTTTTTTCTTTTTGTGAGTGTGTATGTGTTTGCTGCTGTGTGAGATTTTGTCTGTATAGCTTTGCTTTCACCATTTGTGCTAGAGTTAGACCGACCTGTTTTTCTTTTTTTTTAATAGAAATTTTTCTTCTTAATAATTATTTTTTATTTTAATAACTATACTTTATCCTACGTTATTTTGTCTTCTCCCTTTCTTTCTGCCTTTCTTCCTTCCTTTCTTCCCTCCTTCCCTCCTTTCTTCCTTCCTTCCTCCCTTCTTTCCTCCCTTCCTTCCTCTCTTCCTTCCTCCCTTTCTTCTTCTCCTCCTTCCTTCCTTTCTTGCTTTCTTCCTTCTTTCATTTCTTCCTCCCTTCCTTCCTTCCCTCCCTCCTTCCTTCCTTTTTTTCCTTTCTATTTTTTCTCCCTTTTATTTTGAGCCGTGTGGATTAAAGGCTCTTGGCGCTCCAGCCAGGCACCAGGGCTGTGTCTCTGAGGTGGGAGAACCAATATCAGGACACTGGTCCACAAGAGACCTCCCAGCTCCACGCAATATCAAGCAGCGAAAATCTCCCAGAGATCTCCATCTCAACACCAAGGCCCAGCTTCACCCAAGGACCAGCAACGAAGAGTGCTGGACACCCTATCCCTAACAAAGAGCAAGACAGGTCTACAGCCCCATCCATTAGCAGAGAGGCTACCTAAAATAATAATAAGGCTACCAACATCCCCAAACACACCACGAAACGTGGACCTGCCCACCAGAAAAACAAGATCCAGCCTCATCCACCAGAACAGAGGCACTGGTCCCCCCAACCAGGAAACCTACTCAACCCACTGAACCAACCTTAGCCACTGGGGACAGCCACCAAAAACAATGGGAACTACGAACCTGCAGCCTGCAAAAAGGAGACCCCAAACACAGTAAGATAAGGAAAATGAGAAGACAGAAAAACACATAGCAGATGAAGGAGCAAGATAAGAACACACCAGACCTAACAAATGAAGAGGAAATAGGCAGTCTACCTGAAAAAAGAATTCAGAATAATGATAGTAAAGATGATTCAAAATCTTGGAAATAGAATAGACAAATTGCAAGAAACAGTTAACAAGGACCTAGAAGAAATAAAGAGGAAGTAAGCAACAATGAGCAACGCAATAAATGAAATGAAAAATACTCTAGATGGGATCAATAGCAGAATAACTGAGGCAGAAGGATGGATAAGTGACCTGGAAGATAAAGTAGTGGAAATAACTACTGCAGAGCAGAAGAAAGAAAAAAGAATGAAAAGAACTGAGGACAGTCTCAGAGACCTCTGGGACAACATTAAACGCACCAACATTGGAATTATAGGGGTCCCAGAAGAAGAAGAGAAAAAGAAAGGGACTGAGAAAATATTTGAAGAGATTATAGTTGAAAACTTCCCTAATATAGGAAAGGAAATAGTCAATCAAGTCCAGGAAGCACAGACAGTCCCATACAGGATAAACCCAAGGATAAACACACCAAGACACATAATAATCAAACTGTCAAAAATTAAATACAAAGAAAACATATTAAAAGCAGCAAGGGAAAAACAACAAATAACACACAAGGGAATTCCCATAAGGTTCACATCTCATCTTTCAGCAGAAACTCTACAAGCCAGAAGGGAGTGGCAGGACATATTTAAAGTGATGAGGGAAAAAAAACCTACAACCAAGATTACTCTACCCAGCAAGGATCTCATTCAGATTTGATGGAGAAATTAAAACCTTTACAGACAAGCAAAAGCTGAGAGAGTTCAGCACCACCAAACCAGCTCTACAACAAATGCTAAAGGAACTTCTCTAGGCAAGAAACACAAGAGAAGGAAAAGACCTACAAGAACAACCCAAAACAATTAAGTAAAAGGTAATAGAAACATACATATCAATAATTACCTTAAATGTAAATGGATTAAATGCTCCCACCAAAAGACACAGACTGGCTGAATGGATACAAAAACAAGACCCATATATATGCTGTCTACAAGAGACCCACTTCAGACCTAGGGACACATACAGACTGAAAGTAAGGGGATGGAAAAAGATATTCCATGCAAATGGAAATCAGAAGAAAGCTGGAGTAGCAATTCTCATATCAGACAAAATAGACTTTAAAATAAAGACTATTACAAGAGACAAAGAAGGACACTACATAATGATCAAGGGATCGATCCATGAAGAAGATATAACAATTGTAAATATTTATGCACCCAACATAGGAGCACCTCAATACATAAGGCAAATACTAACAGCCATAAAAGGGGAAATTGACAGTAACACAATCATAGTAGGGGACTTTAACACCCCACTGTCACCAATGGACAGATCATCCAAAATGAAAATAAATAAGGAAACACAAGCTTTAAATTATACATTACACAAGATGGACTTAATTGATATTTATAGGACATTCCATCCAAAAACAACAGACTACACTTTCGCCTCAAGTGCTCATGGAACATTCTCCAGGATAGATCATACATTGGGTCACAAATCTAGCCTTGGCAAATTTAAGAAAATTGAAATCGTATCAAGTATCTTTTCTGACCACAACACTTTGAGACTAGATATCAATTACAGGAAAAGATCTGTAAAAAATATAAACACATGGAGGCTAAACAATACACTACTTAATAACGAAGTGATCACTGAAGAAATCAAAGAGGAAATCAAAAAGTACTTAGAAACAAATGACAATGGAGACACGACGACCCCAAACCTATGGGATACAGCAAAAGCAGTTCTAAGAGGGAAGTTTATAGCAATACAATCATACCTTAAGAAAGAGGAAACATCTTGAATAAACAACCTAACTTTGCACTTAAAGCAATTAGAGAAAGAAGAACAAAAAACCCCCAAATTTAGCAGAAGGAAAGAAATCATAAAGATCAGATCAGAAATAAATGAAAAAGAAATGAAGGAAACAATAGCAAAGATCAATAAAACTAAAAGCTGGTTCTTTGAGAAGATAAATAAAATTGATAAACCATTAGCCAGACTCATCAAGAAAAAAAGGGAGAAGACTCAAATCAATAGAATTAGAAATGAAAAAGGAGAAGTAACAACTGACACTGCAGAAATACAAAGGATCATGAGATATTACTACAAGCAACTCTTATGCCAATAAAATGGACAACCTGGAAGAAATGGACAAATTCTTAGAAATGCACAACCTGCCAAGACTGAACCAGGAAGAAATAGAAAATATAAACAAACCAATCACAAGCACTGAAATAGAAACTGTGATTAAAAATCTACCAACAAACAAAAGCCCAGGGCCAGATGGCTTCAGGCGAATTCTATCAAACATTTAGAGAAGAGCTAACGCCTATCCTGCTCAATCTCTTCCAAAAGATAGCAGAGGGAGGAACACTCCCAAACTCATTCTACGAGGCCACCATCACCCTGATACCAAAACCAGACAAAGACGTCACAAAGAAAGAAAACTACAGGCCAATATCACTGATGAACATAGATGCAAAAATCCTCAACAGAATACTAGCAAACAGAATCCAACAGCACATTAAAAGGATCGTACACCATGATCAAGTGGGGTTTACTCAAAGAATGCAAGGATTCTTCAGTATATGCAAATCAATCAACGTGATACACCATATCAACAAACTGAAGGAGAAAAACCATATGATCATCTCAATAGATGCAGAGAAAGCTTTTGACAAAATTCAACACTCATTTATGATAAAAACCCTGCAGAAAGTAGGCATAGAGGGAACTTTCCTCAACATAATAAAGGCCATATATGACAAACCCACAGCCAGCATCGTTCTCAATGGTGAAAAACTGAAACCATTTCCACTAAGACCAGGAACAAGACAAGGTTGCCCACTCTCACCACTCTTAATTCAACATAGTTTTGGAAGTTCTAGCCACAGCAATCAGAGAAAATAAAGAAATAAAAGGAATCCAAATAGGAAAAGAAGTAGTAAAGCTGTCACTGTTTGCAGATGACATGATACTATACATACATAGAGAATCCTAAGGATGCTACCAGAAAACTACTAGAGCTAATCAATGAATTTGGTAAAGTAGCAGGATACAAAATTAATGCACAGAAATCTCTGGCATTCTTATACACTAATGATGAAAAATCTGAGAGTGAAATTAAGAAAACACTCCCATTTACCATTGCAACTAAAAGAATAAAATATCTAGGAATAAACCTACCTAAGGAGACAAAAGACTTGTTTGCAGGAAACTATAAGACACTGATGAAAGAAATTAAAGATACTACAAATAGGTGGAGAAATATACCATGTTCGTGGACTGGAAGAATCAACATTGTGAAAATGACTCTACTACCCAAAGCAATCTACAGATTCAATGTGATCCCTATCAAATCACCACTGGCATTTTTTACAGAACTAGAACAAAAAATTTCACAATTAGTATGGAAACACAAAAGACCCCAAATAGCCAAAGCAATCTTGAGAACGAAAAATGGAGCTGGAGGAATCAGGCTCCCTGACTTCAGACTATACTACAAGGCTACAGTAATCAAGACAGTATGGTACTGGCACAAAAACAGAAATATAGATCAATGGAACAGGATAGAAAGCCCAGAGATAAACCCACACACATATGGTCACCTTATCTTTGATAAAGGAGGGAAGGATATACAGTGGAGAAAAGACAGCCTCTTCAATAAGTGGGTCTGGGAAAACTGGACAGCTACCTGTAAAAGTATGAAATTAGAACACTCCCTAACACCACACACAAAACTAAACTCAAAATGGATTAAAGACCTAAATGTAAGGCCAGACACTATCAAACTCTTAGAGGAAAACATAGGCAGAACACTGTATGACATAAATCACAGCAAAATCCTTTTTGACCCATCTCCTAGAGAAATGGAAATAAAAACAAAAATAAACAAATGGGACCTAATGAAACTTAAAAGCTTTTGCACAGCAAACGATACCATAAACAAGCCCAAAAGACAACCCTCAGAATGGGAGAAAATATTTGCAAATGAAGCAACTGACAAAGGATTAATATCCAAAATGTATAAGCAACTCATTCAGCTAAATAACAAAAAAACAAACAACCCAATCCAAAGATGGGCAGAAGAACTAAATAGACATTTCTCCAAAGAAGATATACAGATAGCCAACAAACACATGAAAGAATGCTCAACATCATTAATCATTAGAGAAATGCAAATCAAAACTACAATGAGATATCATCTCACACCAGTCAGATTGGCCATCATCAAAAACTCTAGAAACAATAAATGCTGGAGAGGGTGTGGAGAAAAGGGTACCCTCTTGCACTGCTGGTGGGAATGTAAATTGATACAGCCACTATGGAGAACAGTATGGGGGTTTCTTCAAAAACTACAAATAGAACTACCATACGACCCAGCAATCCCACTACTAGGCATATACCCTGAGAAAACCATAATTCAAAAAGAGTCATGTACCAAAATGTTCATTGCAGCTCTATTTACGATAGCCAGGGCATGGAAGCAACCTAGTGTCCATCAACAGATGAATGGTTAAAGAAGATGTGGCACATATATACAATGGAATATTACTCATAAAAAGAAATGAAACTGAGTTATTTGTAATGAGGTAGATAGACCTGGAGTGTGTCATACAGAGTGAAGTAAGTCAGAAGTGAAGTAAGTCAGAAGGAGAAAAACAAATACTGTATGCTAACACATATATATGGACTCTAACAAAAAAAAATGTCATGAAGAGATTAGTGGTAGGATGGGAATAAAACACAGACCTACTAGATCATGGACATGAGGATATGGGGAGGGGAAAGGGTAAGCTGTGACGAAGTGAGAGAGTGGCAGGGACATATATACACTATCAAATGTAAATTAGATAGCTAGTGGGAAGCTGCCGCATAGCACAGGGAGATCACCTCTGTGCTTTGTGACCACCTAGAGGGGTGGGATAGGGAGGGTGGGAGAGAGGGTGACGCAAGAGGGAAGAGATATGGGAACATATGTATATGTATAACTGATTCGCTTTGTTGTAAAGGAAAAACTAACACACTATTGTAAAACAGTTATACGCCAATAAAGATGTTAAAAAAAAAAAAGCATAACAACAACAACACAATGATCTGGGAACTCAGTGTATTTTGACTTTCTCATACAGATATAAGTTCTTAGTACTTAAGTATTTCTCTTAAAAAGAATACTATAGGGCTTCCCTGGTGGCGCAGTGGTTCAGAGTCCGCCTGCCGATGCAGGGGACACGGGTTCGTGCCCCGGTCTGGGAAGATCCCACGTGCCGCGGAGCGGCTGGGCCCGTGAGCCATGGCCGCTGAGCCTGCGCGTCCGGAGCTTGTGCTCTGCAACGGGAGAGGTCACAACAGTGAGAAGCCCGCGTACCAAAAAAAAAAAAAAAAAAAGAATACTATAGCCTATAAATTCACATGGGTTAGAATTTAAATTAGAATTTAAATTTCATATACATCAACTGAAGAAAGAAACATGTTGATTAATGGTGTTTTAAACAAATTTAATAGTCAGGTATCATCAGAGATCTCAAAGCTGTAATTGTGAGAAAAGACAGAATTTGTTGGATTTGCTTCAACTGTTCCCCCTTCCCCAAATTTTATTTGGGATAAGAGTAAAGTTTACTCTGGGAGTCAATTGCACAAAACATTAGAAATAAGACTTTATGATCACCCAGTACTTCAAGCAGCAGATTTGGGGTTTTCTTGGGTTGAAGTAATACCTAAAACATCCACACTGGCTTGAGCAGGGATTAGTTTGATGTTTGGACTCCCTGAGTGGACACTCAGTGTCATTCTCTCTGGGGCACAGTTGACAGCCAAAAGAACCAGAAGCATCTGCTGAGGGCTCAGGATACTGGGAACTGGCACTGTTGGGCAGGGAAGCAACACAACAGCTCTTGGCACAAGCTGGATTCTCATCGATTCAAAGTTACACTAGAATTCCTGGGGAATTGTATATCATAACCTCTCCATAAAACTAAATGTGTTTAATTTGATCAATGTGATGACAATCAAAAGACCATGGCAGACCTCATTTCTGTTCTTCCTCAGAACATAGAGCAAGACATTCTATCCTTATTTCTTTTTCCCTATTTTGATTCACACCTTTGGATTTTTTTAAAGGGGCTAAAAGATATCTTTTAGCATCCTGTATTGCAGAAACTGAGATTGCATTCATATAATGATCATGTAAACATAATTTTGGAGGCTGATACAGATAAAATGGGTTAAATGTTTCATAACTTGAGCAGGAGTTTAGGAAACAGAGTTTTGAAACAAATTAATTACAAGAAAGGCATGTAAGCATGGATGTGTGTTTCCTCTGGGGGAGGAAAGGCACTGGATGCCTGAGGTTGACATTAGGTCTCTAGTGTGACTGTAAAGGAACCAAGGTCCTTTGTAATCCATTATCGGTCATTACATGCCCAAGAGACATGGCCTTGGCCCTCCTTTTCTTTACAACCACAAAGACTATGGGTCCTGTGGGCATTTCTACCTTAAACTCTGAATACATCCATTGGACTTATTAACATATAATTGTGTGTGTGTTTGTGAAAAGTAATATATATAGATAGATAGATATATACACACTTCTTGAGCTCACTCATTTCTAAGCAGATTATAAATTCATACATGATTTTTCCATATGCTTTTGGTTAGTCAGATTTTTTTGAAATCATAAAATTGACATAAAGTTGTCATTGCTTGGTAAATTAAATTTCCCCCACTCCTGCAACATGTTAAAGCAGAAATAAAAAATTAAGAAATTTGTTCTCATCTTCCACTTCTGCATTTTACAATCTTTAATAATTGTGACATGGTGGAAAGAATCCAGATTGTAAACTTAAAAAAAAAAATAGATGAATCATGAGTTTTAGTCTTATCTCTGCTTCTATTACTTGTATTATTTGTAGTAAATCAAGTACCCTCTTTCGGTCTCAGCATCCTCATATGTAAAATGAGGAAGCTGGACTAAACCTCTAATGTCCTTTACAGCACAAATTCTATGAATATTGTAATTACTTCCATTTTACGGTGGTTTGTGAAGTGCCCTTGTCTAGTGAACAATTCAGATCTACATCCTTCTGAACTTTTTTTAATGCCCTAGTGCTCCCAAGGGAGGGAAGAACAGTAACAAATGAACAGATTATTTGCTTCTATAATACAGTATCCTTTGAAAATGTCAGTCAAATGCTCTGACAATATGCCTAGATACCCGACTTCCACTTTAACCAGTGGCTTTTCATTGACACATTCTTCCTTTTCTTTATTCTTTAGTTGTTTTCTGGTGAAAAATCAATACATTGTCATTGTAATTAACAGTGTACAGAACACACATTGAAGAACAGAAGAAGAAAAAAAAATTACCTTTAATCTTACTATTCCAGAGACCCATTATCAAAATTATTCCTTTGGGCCATCTGTGTGTGTCTGTGTGTGTGTGTGTGTGTGTGTGTGTGTGTGTATGTGTGTGTGTAGTATAATTTTACAATATTAGATGAATTGTACTTTCAATGGTGTTTTATGACCTACCTTTATTACATATAAATATTGTGAACATTCATGAACATATTTACACACTAATGAAGGTAGAATCTATGTCCTTATTTTGATTGCTACAAGCCATTCCAATGTTTGGAAGTGCCATGACTTATTTAACCAAAGAATATATCGTTGGATGATTTAACTCTTCCTAGTGTTTGGTATTATAAGAAACTTTTGAAATAAACATCCTTCATCTTTAAACACTTGTCTAATTATTTCCTTGCATTCCATAAACTTAAGATTTGCTCGTTTTTGTAGTTGCTGTATGAGTAGATTTACACAAGTAGTTTTACCTGTACGTGGTCCTATGTAAATACCTTTCTAAATCTACGATTCAGCTCTTGTCTCCTGCTTCCTGAGTCACTCCCTGGTCTTCAGACCTTCAGCCTCTGCCCCGCTTTGCATACACAATCCTCCTTTCTCAGGAGCTCAAGAATGATTCCCAACCTCAGTGTTGCCCAACTAGTGTGGTGGTCTGCCTCAGCTTTTCATCTCTCTCTTTTTTCTTGGTATTTACTCAAAGCATGCTCGCAAAATCTCCCACTCCTTTTGGCTATGCATTTTCCTTTATTATTCCCAATAAAATATTTTGCATAAGGCTTATGTATCATCACGTAAACTGTATAGCTTTCTATTTTTTCCATCCTCTTGGGTATCAAATAGATCTGGTTTACATTACTAATACTGGAATGTTACACATTTTATTTATGGTTTTATATTATATTTATATGTAAAACTATTATAGCAAATCCTTTATTCCCTTGATTTCAGATTTAGTATATATGCACTTAAAGGATTAATTTCATAACTCAGGGACATGGATAAAGTCAAGAAAATCTTTTTTTTTTTTTTTTTTTTTTTGCGGTACCCGGGCCTCTCACTGCTGTGGCCTCTCCCGTTGCGGAGCACAGGCTCCGGACGCGCAGGCTCAGTGGCCATGGCTCACGGGCCCAGCCGCTTTGGGGCATGTGGGATCTTCCCAGACTGGGGCACGAACCCGTGTCCCCTGCATCGGCAGGCGGACTCTCAACCACTGCGCCACCAGGGAAGCCCCATCATACTTCTTGAGTAAAGGGCATGGAACCAAAATGGTGTCACAAATGAGAGGCCAAATTAAGACTTCATATATAATGAGTGTTCATATTTATTTACTGTTCCCCCAAATTCAGTGTCTCTTGTATATTTTGAGGCTCAGGTGCCTCTTGTAATTCACAGAGACTCACAGATACTAGCTATCTCTTGGTCCATCTATCCTTCCTGTTTAATATATGCTCAACTTACCACTTATTTATACTTAACATATCTTATGAATGTCATACAGTTCATCTGTGCTCTTCTTTTCTATAGCAGAATTGGCTGTGATCAAACAAAAGAAAAATGCATATTATACTTGTGAAGAGGATGAACAAAATGGGGGGTGGGGCATTTCAAGGCAGACACAATGCAATGACATTCTGAATTTTTGCCTCAGGTCTTGTAAATATGCCTACTGTCACTTCTATGTGTTCCTTAAATGGCAAGTTTATAGGGAAACTTTTTGTTTTTGGCCACCTGCAGGGCTTGAGGGATCTTAATTTCCCGACCAGGGATTGAACCCGGGTCACGGCAGTGAAAGCACCAAGTCCTAACCACTGGACCACCAGGGAATTCCCGGAAACTATTTTTTGATGAGAGGGATTTTTTTCTCCAAATCTAAAAATTTACCTTTTCTCTCCCCGTGAGAACCTTTACTTAAGGATAGCCTCTGTCCTTTTAATCATTGGTGTTGTTCAGCATAAAATAATATGTGTCTCTCACCATCTTGCCTTGTACTTTAAGGGGAACTGTAGAACAGTACAAAGGACAAGGCTCTGAATTTCAGGAGATGGGATGCTTGTCACCCTTCTGCCCCTAAATAACTCTGTGACAATGGGCCATTCACTTCAACAGACTGAGCTCCTATTTTCCTCATGTGTAAGAGTGGGGAGTCAGACTTGAGAATTTTAATGACCATGTTTGATAATATAAACTAATTGCCATCACTCACTCCTGCCCTTGGATTTGCCTGAATGTCAGCAGTTTGGGTTGCAAGCACTGCTTTTCCTGAGAGCCTTAAAAACAGTAAAATAAAATTCATAACCCAAAGCCAATCTCATAGTCACATGGAACAATTTCACATACACACAGGAAAGACAGGGAAAAAGAGTCATTTCAACCTTTGCCTTTCCACCACTGACATATGGTGAACTTAAGCCTTTTGGTGTTTAAAATCATGATTTGGATCATAGAGCAAGTGTCTGATAACACTTCTTAACTCTAAAAAAGAAAATCAACAACAACCAAAAATGTCTAAGATTAGCCCCAAGCTGTAAACTTAGCAAAGACCTTAAAGAGGCAGCAACCGACTTTTTTCAAATATATGAATATCACATTATCTCCTTGACACGGACAGTTATCCCAAAGCTTTGTCTGTGGCTGTGTTCATCCTTGCTGTTAGGTCATTATTATGCACATGGCTCCTGTGCCGCAGTTTAAAACCAATTCTTGTTATTCTGTACCTGAGTTATCTGTCCCCTAGGCTCTATAGTTATTCAAACGTTTCTCTATTCAGATTAGTTTTCTAGAAACTAAAACATCCTCTTGCTTTTCTTCTTCCTCATTTTATCATCCTTCAATCTTTTCCTCTGTAATTTGTTTTTCCTTTTCTCTGGATAAGATCTCTAAAGAGGTGAAGGTCGGAATGGGACTAAGGCCCCAGTGACGATCTGATGAGCTGGAGGCCAATGAGAAGACGCTCAAAATCCTACAGACCACGTGCCCCTCTGTCTCATGGCAGCAGGTGGCAGTGTGTTGTCAGGCTGGGCAGTCACACACCGTAAGGGGGAGATCTGAAGCTGTGCCTGGCAGGATCCCACTTGTTTTCTTTGCCAAACTCAGAGCTCAGTCTTTTTGACCCGCTACTCAAAAAGACTGAAAACACTAAATTCATTTAAGCCTTAATTTTAAAATTGTCTTAAGAAGAAATACACTCTCTGGCTCCCCTACCTTCTCTAAAAGGCTGAAGACAAAAAGAAATTCCCAATGATATGAATAAAACAAAAAACTAGTACTACCTCCAAATTTGCTCCATTTCTGGCTATGATACATGGGGTATGATATATCCAACTAGTACTCACTTCTTTGTTATTCCTAACACCCTCGGTGATAATTTTAAAACATTGCCAAAAAGAAGTGGCACGTTAGTTTACTTTATATAAAAGAATTTCTTTATATAAAATATTTTGTCTGTTCCTATAAGAACTTTACACCTTTTTTCTTTTCGAACTTTACACCTTTGACAAAAGAAGTGTCAACATTTGCCTCCTTCCAAGGTTAGCACATGCTTAAACTCCCAACTCTTCTATTTTCTAATTTGTATAATATTTTTCACCCCACGTCTATATTATCGTCCAGTTTTAAGGTTTCCACCAGTAGAAATGTAAATATGACATTAGAAATACACACACGTATGCAGCCACATTGAAACATATGTCTCTGAGATTAAGTCTGTGTCCTGTGTGTCTCTGCAACCATTGACTCACTTGTACCAGGGTAAAGGTTTCTGACACTTCTGATATTTCTGTCTTAGAACTGTAAAGTTTAAAATGAGCAAACACCACAAAGTTGCTTTGCCTTTTAAGATTTTTCTGGCACAGGATCAAAGAGAAGAAGAAGAAAAGCCCAAGATAAGGCTTAAAACTATGGAGATTGCACAAAAGCAGGAGAATTGAAAAGTCTGTTTGTAGTCGAAATAACTCGGACGACAACTGCTGAAGCCATAGAAGCAAGGCCTCGGGTCTAGTTTGAATTTGGGGAATGAAAGAGAAGAACAGATGTTTCAGGTACTGAAAATGTATTTAGAATCTAAACTCTCCTCATCTTCCTGAGAACCAACCTTTAAAAAAGTCCACATTGCTACACACTTTATTTGAAGTGAGTAAACAAAGCTGCAGAAAAGGGAGTTAGTCTATTGAGTGTGTCTATTGGAATTACTTTTGCAAGAAAGTGAAAAGAGGAAAATTACTTAGGTTAATATATAAATCACGTACCACTTAAAGAGAAGTGTGATTTTAGGCTCTGCTGAGACAAGGATAAAAAGAAATGTCTTTTTTTTTTTTTTTTTTTTCAGAAGGGCTGCTTTATAAACAAAACATGAGCTTACCCAGCACTGCCCAGGCGCCAGACATCTGTCACTTCACAGATGTCCCCTCAATAACTCACCCAAACAGCGTTGCTTCTCTCCAGCCCGCAAGGGCAATGAGCCCACACGGATGAATCTGCCACAGTGTCTGAGGAAAGACTTTAGTGCTCCAAAGTCAGAATAGTAATTACAATTTACTTGAGAGTAATTTTTTTTCCTAAATGGTTTTTTTCTACATGCTTCCCAATGTACCTTTACAAATTTGCAATATGAGTCTCCATAAATGGTTGAATACTGGAGGCTTTGAAAGTAAATCACGGACACAGGGTATTAGGTTTGTCTGTGTCCCTAGTACATTTGCAATTTTGTGAAACCTTTCCATTGTTGCCATTTGGGTTCATGGTGTCATACCTTTAATATCTAAAACAATAATTAGCTTACTTTTTAAATTACAAGAAGCTGGACTAGTTAATCATCTACGAAGGAAACAATGCCCGCGTTATTGCAAGTCTTTGAAGCAGTAGGCTTGATGCACTAAAGCAAACTTAAGGCAGCATATATAGAAAAGGCAATTCAGTTTGTCAAGAGCTTTACTCGGCTCATTTGTAGTTATGTCAGATATTTTCATGTCTTAATAAAGAAAATATGTTTCCATAGGTTGATCTCACAGTAATATTAGTGTTTGAATACTGTTGCCTTTCAGTTTCTGGAAGCAAGAAGAGATGCAGTTATGAGTGTAAAAGTGTGTACCTTGATTCTCATGTACTGTAAATATTAATCAGAAAACAGATTCAGAGAAAATTCAATATGAGTGTCTATATGGACTCAAGTACTTAAAGAAAGTGTGCTTGTATAAAGATACTCCTGAGTAAAAATTTCTGCATACACACACACACACACACACACACACACACACACACACACACACACACACATAAATAGGCATGTCTTATATATGCATGCTATTGTCAATTTGAGAATATAAGCAAGAGCTGTGAATCTTCTTCCTGTAGGATAAACATTTGGAGCTTCCATCCCCAGACCTCAGTATCAAGCTAGAATAGAAACTCCTTAAATGCATTGGCCAAATCTCATCTTCTTTTTTGTTCCGCCCCTACCCACCCCCAACCATGGCTATTCATTCTCAATAATGCAGAAGGAAAGAATGAATTTCTAAACAGCTGAGGCGGGGCAGAAGTGGCAAGCTTTTCTAGCTCTAACCAGTGTCCTGCGTTAGACGTTTGAAACCCAAATTGAGATTCCTTTACTTTCTAACTTGCATGTTGTTTTACCCAAACTAATTTCTCAGCACCCTTTACACGGTGTTTACTGCCGTCCTTTTTACAAAAGGAATGTGGCAATGTGCCCCTGCCTTGCTTAGTGTTGATGTAAGAAGCAGATTTCCACAGATGCTGAAGACAAGTCTGAAAGCTTGACTCATGGGCAGATAAGCAGATGAGCAGGGCGAGTTTACGTGTGTGTCTCAGACTTCCAATTCATGAAGTTGCTTCGTCTTGAAGTAGCTTGGTCATGTTTTTTAACCCGGGCTCCTGAAACCAGCTACCTAACTGTCTACCCCAGGCAGAGTTTACATTCTCATTGTTCATGTAGATGACTTCCAACTGCTCAATATTTTAGGTCACCTGCCTTGAAAATGAGTTTGCACAGTATTATAGGTAATTAGTCTTTGGACATTCTCTCAACCCCATCTTACATAGAACATGTTTAGTTACCCTTCTCAGGAATTTGGAGGGAAGATTATAGACTTAGAATCAGATACAGACATATAACAAATATATACTCGTGAACATATTGACCAAAACAAGTTTTTGAATGATCATTGCATTATACAATTCATACTCCACATATGAGTAATTATAGAATTCTATTATAGAAAATGGATGAGAGAGAAGGTTATGACAATAAGTATTATCATGGAAAAAAACTTCTCTTTGTCATACCTACACAGATATTTCGATAAGAAATCTCTACTGGAAACCAGTAGATGCATATTGAGAATTGCCCATCTATTTCACCTTTTCAGGCCTATTAATGTATAACTATTATTGAACATTCACACTATTGGAACTCTGTATGATTGACAGATAAAGACTAAAACTCGGGAAACGTATTTGAATTCAAATATTTTGAAAATTAATTAATAATAGATTCATTAGCTTCTACCACAAACTATTTTTTAAATCATTGTAAATCAATTAATCAATGCTTTAAAACTACTTAAAATAGCTTAAAAATAGTAATAGATTTAAAACATTGACACAAAATTTATTAAAGTTATTAATATAAACTTAAAATAGTAATATAATTAACAGTAAATGTTATTATTATTAATATTTCTTATCTATAAAATAAGGTTTGGGGTAATACACGTTTGGAGGTAGTTTAAAGGACCAAACCATTAATAAGGTAATTAACACTTATAAGTACATGATATATCAAACTCTGCTGGAGTGTTTGATATTTACTTATACTTCATTTCATGTCAGGAACCTAAACTAAATCAGTAGCTGCATATGATGAAATACATCAATTAGGGCATGTGGTTTTATTCATACATAGCCTGCCTACCGTACAAATTCAAAATTACTTTACAAATTCAACAACGGAAATTAGTTTTAAGGTAATGTCTTATTCATTTCTACATCTCCTCCTACCTAATAGGATTTTGCGTATATTTGGCACACAGTGTAGTTTTTAATTGAGTTAAAATAGGCAGAATATATTTTTGCATTATTTCCATCAATAGTCATTCAAGGGAAAAAAGCACTTAAATAATGTTTTCTAATAATAGTCCACTGAGTTATGGCTGGTTTTTCCTTCCAGAGAGAAGTTGTAGAATATGTGGATTTTGCCAGTTGCTTCTGTTATAAAAAGTGTTAAAGGTTTTCTGCGTGTGAGCATTATGTGATTATCTCTTTGGGGAGTCTAATTTTACTGTAATCACTCTGCAGTTCATTTTAGTGAGTATTCATATTCACTATCAAGACGTATTCTCTATCACTAAACATCTGTTTTGTTGTTTAAATGTCCAGGAAATAGAGAAATCCAGAATTTGCCAAGCTACACACGCCACCTTACTTCCCTCTCCTGTATCGATGTGTTAGGTCAAGCTGCTAGAAAAGAATACTATAGCCTGGGTGGTTTAAAAAACAGACATTCATTTCTCACAGTTCTGAAGGCTGAGAAGTCCAAGATCAAGGTTCTGGAAGATTTGGCGTCTGGTGAAGGAATACTTCCTGATTTGCAGGTGATCATCTTCTTGTTGTGGCCTCACATGCTGGAGGGCAGAGAGAGCTGACTATCCTGTTCCTCTAATAAGGAGACGCCTCACCAGGGGACTCCACCTTCATGACCCAATTACCTCCCAAAGGCCCACGATCAAATACCATCACATTAGGGCTTCAACATCTGAATTTTAGCAGAACACACTCAGTACATAGCAATAGAATATAACCGAGCATTTTGTCCATTTTAAATTCTCCTATCAAAAGCAAAACATACAATAGCTTTCTTCTAATCTTACCATTTTTAAAATAAGCAGAAAGATTATTTTAGTAAACTATTACTTTAAAAAGCCATTTTGCATCATGGGCCTGTAAGTGCCTATCAGCCTAATATATCTTATTAACCCATTTATCCATTAAGTTTCCAGGTTTTGGGGTTTTTTTTTGGTCTTTCATGACTGGCAATATCTAATTTCATTAAGCCAAATGACAGTTTACTATTAATGTAATTTCAGGTGATTTTAATGGAAATATGAAAAATACATAGAGTCAACTAATACTTTTGCAAAATAGTATGCTTATATCGTATTTTAATTTTGTAAAAAAATGAAGTACTAGAATATTTTTAAGAAATACATAAAATTTTTAAAGCTGGCAGGAGGGTAACTAAGTCATAATTCAGCTAATTTATATAACTCTGCCCTATTTTTGCTAAATATCTTAGTAGATCATGCATGATTTAATGAATATTGGCCATGATATTTTCTTTTGAAGTGTGTGTATACATATAAACATAAATGTTTTAATTCTTGTCCCTGGAGTAAATTACCTTAGTTTTTTTGTATTTTTATTGTATCCCTTAGTTTCATTTCAAGAAACCCAAGACCTTGATGTGACAAAATTAGTACCACCTCTCTGAATTTAGAAAAAAAAAAAAAAAAAGGATCAATTTTCAGAGAAACAAGATAATAAAATAACATGACCAAATTATAAATACATGCTCCTTGAAATGATATGTCCATATTTTATCTCTGGCAATTTTTGTCTTGTGCTTAACAGTATCCACAGTTTGCAATACACCATTGTACAAAGAATAAATGTAACAGACAAGCATCCTTATAGAAGCAAACTTCTTTTGGTTCTCTATATTTGTAAAGCAATGCTTGCGACCATAGAGATACTAGACATTCCAAATGGCAGGAGTAACTCAACTGAGATTTTATATTAAAAAACTTCATGTATAACTTTGATTTGCCCCTTTGATGTATTTCTTATATGTCTTTCTTAGCTTGTTTGAGGTAAAAGCTGGAGAGAGGATGTTCTAGGAGTCTCATTCCTGCTTAAAATCATTTATGTCCTGGTAAGAACCTTTTGGCTGTGTCACACATCTCCCCAAACCCCAAGATGCTTGCCTACAAAGTGGCGATAGTTATCTACCCTGCCTCACCTCTGCAAGGTTATTGTAAAGTCTCAGTAACAGCTGGGGCACTCATTATGTGTCAGGCATAATTTTAAGGGCTTTACAAGCTCAGGGCTTCCCAAATGTGTGCCTTCAGTGGATTTCAGGTGTTTCCAAGAGAATCTCCGCACAACTCTTAGGGAAGCCACGTGGAACCTGGGACAATTAGAAATCCCAGGCTGGAACCCCTAGACTGGACCCGCCATGATGTTCCTCATCATTTCACCTCAGTATGCTATAGAAATAGTTGAGTTTTTTTCTTTATAAACAAAAAGAACTAAAATAAGCATAAGAAGCCCTAATTAACTCATTTAATTCTCATAATAACCTTACAAAGTACATATTATTATTATCACCATTTTGCAGGTATATAGCTTGAAGCTCAAGAATATATAGGGTTAAGTAAATGAATTTTGGAAAGATAATTTAAATTAAAATATTTTAAAAGAAGGCAAATAAAACTGCTGATAGGTACTCCTTTTAATAATAGATACATTATGCCAATATCAAAACTTTTTAGAACCACAAAGCAAACAGAGAACAATTAGCCTTATACCAAGTTGTATGATATGGATGTTACATGACCACCCTTCCCAAGGGTCTAAATTTGATGATTTCTTTAATGTCTCCTTAAATCCCTTGCATTTTTGAAATGTGGTCAACCTTGACATAGCCAGTATTGTGATTCCTCCAAGGGAATATAATTATGTATCCCAAGATCTATAGTTGACTATCAACAACAGTGAACTCTGTAGATGAAATTTAAAAAAATAAGCAATTTAATTTTGGGAAATGGAAAGCAAGTGATGCTTGTCTATTATTTTTCCAAAACAAGTTTATGTGTTTTAATATTTTTTTCAAGTTGCTATGTTACAGTTCTAATATTACCTGAAGAAGATTCTGTTGCTTCAAAACCAGCCTCACTGATGTGGCTTCATGGTCCTACATAATCTTATTTCAAACTCCCTTCTTGTCTTCATTTACCTCCGTGTTCTTGAGCTTTCATTGAATTTAAAGGTCAAATAGCACAGTGAGGCTTTTTAAAATTCTTCTTGTTGGGAAGGATGGGAAGTACAGTTGTCTTTTCTCACTTCAATTATAAACTCCTGAAGAGCTGGGTGCATGCACTTAACTATGGATTTCCATCATATAACCTAAAATATAATAGACATTCAGTTAATTTTGAGAACTCAATTATGTGTCCACACAACAAAAATTGATTGCACAGGTCTTGTGCTAGCAACTAGGAAAATAATGGTGATCAAGTCAGATAAAATTACTGCTTTAGCAGAAGAGGCAATACAGGGAAGTTGAAGATGATGAGTTGACATTCCAATATAGTGTGGTATCTATGGGAAAGTACAGCTTTTAGCTATCTCAAAAACAAAGGGAAAGAGAATTCACTTGGGGGAGGCCGGAGGGGGAGCAGCATCAGGAAAGGCTTCCCAGGAAAAAAAGCTATATTGAAGTTGAGTCATAAAATGGAAGTTAGCTAAGTAAAGAAGTTGGGGAAGAAGTAATAAGACAGAAAATGGGGACAGCAGAACTGGACCTTAAGGAGACCAAACATCTTTAGATAAAGAAAATTCCATGTGGTTGATGCATGGAGAATGGTGCCAGGGAAAGAGACGAAATATGAGCAAAGGAAAGCTTTGCAAGCAATAGACAGGAATCTGAACACTCTTTTAATTGCAGTAAGAAGACACTGAATGTTTTAAGCAAGGTAGTGGCATAATCAGCTAGACTTTGGAAACATTTCTAGCTATAGTGCGGAAAAGTGACTGAAGTCAGGAAAAGCCATGATTAAGTTCTAATGAGAGAACAATCTCACACTGAACGGGGCTAGTGGACAAGCTTGAAAGATATTTGAGCAGCAGAATTAACAGATCTTGGTAACTGATTTGTTCAAAGAGGTAGGGCTACGGAGTGTTAAGCGTCTTATATGATTCCCATATATCTGGTATGGGCAACTGGGTGGAGAGTACTCCTGTTCTCCTAAATATATACCCCAGTAGAAGCAAGTTTGGCACAGTAGATGATAAATTCAACTTTGGATGAATTGATTTGAAAGTACCCATATAAAATGCAACTAGAAATGTTCCATAAGTGGAAGGATACACGGGTATGAGGCTCAGGAAAGAGATTTAAATCAAACATCGATTTGGGAAATGTCAACATTCATTTTGCCTTTAAAGCCATGGGTGTCATTAGGCTCATTTAGGAAAAGTGGGGTGAGAAGAGAGCTTAGCATTTAAGAGACAAATAGCATCTTTGGCACCTGTGAAGAGACTGAGAAGCAGCTAGAACAACTGGCTAAGATCCAGGAAAGTACATCACCCTAGATATCCTGAAAAAGCAGTGATTTAAGATGGAGAAATTAATGAGCTGTGTTAAATGTTGCCAATGGGTCCAAGGTGTGAAAACAGCACATTATATTTCTCAAACAGATGCCATTTGGTGACTTTGATAAAAAATGTTTCAGAGAAATGTAGGAGGTGAGAAAATAGAGTCAGCAAGTGTGATGTCTCTTCTATGAAATTTTTCTTTGAAGAAGGAAGACAAAGATCAAGTAGAGATGAAAAAGAATATGGGACAGAAAGACTATAATTTTTAAGGTAGAAGAGACTTGAGGATGCTTAACTCTGATAGAGAATGAGCAGGAGAGAGGGGAAATTGGAGCTACAGGGAGAGGGAACAAAATCAATAGATCAATGCTCCTGAGAAAGCAGAATGAAATAGGATCCATAGATCAGATGAAGGGACTGGCTCAGAACAGAAAGTGCAGTAACTCTTCAACCATAACAAGACAGAAAGTGGAAAGAATGGGTTCAGATGTGGGTGAGCCTGTGGCTTTAATGGCAAGAGTCTGAGGGAACCCCATCAGATGTCAGTGGATGCTGGCACATAATGGAGAAAAGGAGAGAAGTGGGTGCCGTAAGAGTTGAATGGAGTTATAATTCAATAATGGAGTTATAACTCCCAAAATATATAAGAACAAGAAAGCTGGAAAAACTGAGTGAGAAAGGTGAGGGGCAGGAGTTAATGGTCACAGCCTTGAATGATTTCATTTAGGATTTCAGAGATGAGATTGTGCATTGATGGCAAGGAGCAAGATCTAACTATGAAAGTGGATTCATGAAATGATATAGAGATTCAGGCCAAGGAGGCTGGGGGGGGAAGAACTGGGAATCAGAGTTTTAGATGGTTCATTTCATGGATAACAATGCCACCCAGAATTATTATGAGGATTGAAATGCTGGAGAACACACCCAGAAATTTAAGAATGAGTGTTGATATTTGTCTTTCTCTGTCTGATACTTCACTTAGTATGATAATCTCTAGGTCCATCCATGTTGCTGCAAATGGCAATATTTCATTCTTTTTTATGGCTGAGTAGTATTCTGTTGTGTGTGTGTGCATATATATACACATATATATATACAGGTATATATAATATATATATATTATATATACAGGTATATATAATATATATATTATATATACAGGCATATATATTTTATATATATATACACACACACCACATCTTCTTTCTCCATTCATCTGTTGATGGACACTTAGGTTGCTTCCAGGTCTTGGCTATTGCAAACAGTGCTGCTATGAATATTGGGGTGCACGTATCTTTTTGAATTAGAGGAAGACAACTATCATGATACCACTTATCTGTGGAATCTAAAGATTGATACAAATGAACTTATTTACAAAACAGACTCACAGACATAGAAAACAATCTTATGGCTATCAAAGAGGAAAGGGCAGTTAGGATAAATTAGGAGCTTGGGATTAACAGATACACACTACTATATATAAAATAGACAAACAACAAGGACCAACTGTATAGCACAGGGAACTATATTCAATATCATGTAATAACCTATAATGGAAAAAAAATCTGTAAAAAGAATATATGTGTATAACTGAATCACTTTACACCTGAAACTAACACAACATTGTAAATCAACTATACTTAAATACAAAAAAAATTTTTTTTTAAGAATGAGTGTAGAAGAGAAGGTAGATGCTGTCTTGCAACTGGCCAAGGATCAAGAAATTAGAGATATGAGGCTAGTTTGGTTCAGCTGACCCTTAGGTACAGCAGTTCCCTGATGGATAGAGGAGGGTCTTTCCAAAGCAATGGCTGTGTCCACTTTGACTATGTTTGTAAGTCCTAGTCTAATGGAGCGAAATATTTTCTGTTTTCATATGAAATAGCAGCAGTTTCTGGTGGCTGAGAGAACGTTCTGGAAGGAATCAGTCATGGTCTGTTTTGATTATGTAGTCTGGATTTAACATAATGGCTCTCTGAGAAGGTGACACAGCCTGCAAGCTCTGGGTAGAAGAGGCTGAAGCCTAGAAGGTCATTGCCTGGTCTTTTGATAAGAAAAGTTTCCAGAACAAAGGGAAATAAAATGGGATTCCAGCCATAGTTTTAAGAATGTTCAGCTTTTACAAATTTAAATCATCCTAAAGTAGTGTATGTCTACCTATACAATGGATCTAAACCACTTGTGTTTGGACAAACAATAAATCAAGAGACTTAACATTATTCCAAACAGTGAGGAAAGGAATCATCAATGTGAAGGATGTCCCTTGTGAATTATTCAGTATCAGGTGCAAACAATAATGTGATGGCACTTTTTAGCCACTTGGAATAAGCCCATTATTTTCTTCTCTGCCGGAAAAAAAAGAAATTACAGTAGAATTAGGAGAATTTTTTTAAAATTTCCTTTCCTTTTCCCAAGCAAGCTAAATACCATGAATATAATTAAATCTTGTTAGCCTTTTCAATGGATTTGTCCTTTTTCTCCTTTCCACTGAATGTGCTAAAATGAAGGGCACAATACGTTCTTTGGTGTCTCAGAGGGCCAATCTGGTGCTAATCTGGAGAAGACAGTTAAATTTGCTAAATATGAAACACAGACATTTTGTGTTCTTTCCACATTATCTTTTCCTTTTTTGCCCCTACTGGGTTTATCACATAAGAATTTGTTAAGTAGACCATCATGTGAACATGAGTTAGCACCTACAGCTTCTCTGTAAATTTTTAAGGTGTAAACATTCTGCTTCTGACTCCTACTGAACTTACCAAACATTTAGAAAGTTATCACCATATCATTATTTTGAGGTTTTAGCTCTATAGGGAGGAACATTGGATTTACAAATCTGTGATTTCTATTTTCAGCCTGAAAAATGGTCCTGTGAATGCTTTGTTCAATTAAAGGAATCAGTGTCATAGTTGATATATTTAAATGTATGTTTTTATAAAAAAGATTTATATTTTTTAGTGTTCTAAATTAAAATACTTTTTATAATCTTCAAATATGTTATGAAAATGTATTTTCAATATCACTTGGAGAGAGTCTGAAATGAAGATTTTTACAGATCTATAAGATTAATAAAAATAGAGCTGTTAAATACTGCCAGTCTCCAGAAGGTTTTGCCAATCACAAATATGTAGAAGTGTGATAACATCATGCTTGTCTTTGGGTTATATACTTCTCACTTCAAACTAATTTTAAGAAACGCTTCTTATTTTTTAAATAAGTCTTCACACGGGGTACTTTCTCAAAAATCTTTTCACCCTTTGGAATGCCAGAATCCTGGAGGAAATCCACTTCACCATAATGTATATTCCCATCCCTGCACCCAAGTCACAAATCAGAAGGCTAGGGTGCCTGTAACTTGCAGAGAAAATGGAGGTGGTTCAATAGTTCCCCATATTTGGTGTTCTCAGTACCCCAAGGTCAGTCTGCCAAGAGTATGAAATCATCATGGCTATTTCAAACTAAAACAAGGCTCTAAAATTCACATATTGTAGACCCCAAATTTGCCTAAACCAGGGAAAAATGTTTTCATCTAGTCTAGACAAGACCATCCCCATTGAAAATAACAATGTAGGCCTTTTAAAAATATTTTCCTTTCTTTTTCCTTTTTGTTCCTTTTTTTTTGTTTTTGGCACGTTCACTCATTAGCCAGTATCCTCTCCCTCTACTGACAGAATCATTTTGCTCTTTCTTCCTTCTCCATATAAACTTGTTAATTGTATCTGACATCAGTTGTATATTTCAACATAACTTTAAATTTATAGGCAAACTTTCCCAAGTCTTTGACAATTCAGGCACAACCTCCAGATTCCTCTGGTGGTGAGAAATTTACAGAGTTAATACATTTTCACTTATTTTTGTGAATATTTTAAATATGATTAGCATTGAACAAAAGCATACAACAGTAAATATGAATACTAACTTTCCTTATATTGGTTCCCTAATATTAACAGATGAATTTTTAGAATGTCAAGCAACATTTCGGTAAATAGCAGGAAAGTTAGTGGATGGTTTTGTCCACAGTTTTCATCTTTGAGGCCAAGCAGGGAGAGGGAGTCAATGACAGTATGTCATACTGTTTTGCATGAGTGGTTTATGCTCAATAAACATCATTAGAATCATCAATATTAATATTTTCCCAAGGAAAACAGATGCTCCAGAAAGATCAGGAAGATGTACCATAGTGAGCAAACATCTAATTCCTGGTATGGTGGCTTGCTTGATAAATATATTTTTAAAAATTTTTATTGTGGTATATTTGATTTACAATGCTGTGTTAGTTTCAGGCGTACAGCAAAGTGAATCTGTTATCCATATACATACGTCCACTCTTTTTAAGATTCTTTTCCCAAATAGGCCATTACGGAGCATTTAGTAGAGTTCCCTGTGCTATACAGTAGGTCCTTATTAGTTACCTGTTTTATATATAGTAGTGTGTATGTGTCAATCCCAATCTTCCAATTTATCCCTCCCCGCTCTGACCCCTCGGTAACCATAAGTTTATTTTCAACATCTATAACTCTATTTCCATTTTGTAGATAAGTTTATTTGTAGGATAAATATTTTTTATTTTCTATTTTGTCCATTAGGCAAGAGACAGTGATGTTTTCTTTTCTAAATACAATAACTTGCATTCACATGTGATTGATACAATACTAAATTCCATTACTGTTTTCTATTATTCTAGTATATTTCAATCCTAATGTGCAATTGTGAACTAGAGGTAATCTAAGTATTAAAATGACTCTTCTAATTTTTAAAGCTGGTTTTTTAAGTGATAAGTTTTTAATCCTATAAGAAAAACATCATAAAATATTAAAACAGCACTTGATAGGCTCTTAATAATTTAAAAGTAACAATATTTAAGATAAAACAGTAAAATATGAATCAATACAACCAAACATTTACAAAATATGGAAAGTGTTTCCACCAGGGTTCAGAGAACATTAAATAGAGAAAACCCATGATCTCATCTTGATCAGCCCTGCAAATTTTGCATCATTTAAGCAATGGGCTTCCATAATTTCCCCAAGATTATTGTTCTATACTTAGTATAAAAGGCTGTTGGAATAGTTGCCAGAGACTTTTTCCCCAGGCTTATTTATTCATTCATACTTACAACTTCATGGACAACTCAGTCTTATTCATGATGTTTTCTGCCTATAAAAAAATCTATGAAAAATTATCCCATCTCAATTTACAAGCTTGTATTTCTTTCTGGTATGATTCTATTTGCATGTAAACTGGGATTTCTATGAGAGAATTGCTTAGTTCATGTCTTAGACGTTTGACAAACCTACTCATACCTACAGACGTGTAGTATAAGCAGTCTTTGATTTTCCTTCGACCCTCTTGAACACACTGAATACAAATGAGCAGCTGCACCTGCTAAGTCACCTATATAACCCCTGAGCAAGTTATGTAACCTCTCTTTACCTCGATTTCCTCATCCATTAAATGAAGGTAACAATAAATACACCACAGTGTTATTATGAAGGTTAAACCAGTTAATACATAAAAAGTACTTAGGAAAATACCAAGTAAAGAGTGTTCAACAAATTTAGTTATAATAATTATAAAAATTATTATTATCCTTCTTTACTCTTCTTCTACTTCATTCTCTCTCCAAGCTAGGAAGACTGTGAAGGTGCTAGTATTAGGGTCTTACAGGAGAGGACGCTGCAGATGGATGGAAAAAAAATGGACAGTTTCCTGCACATTTGCTCAAGCAGTGGGAGCTGAGTCCCTTTCTTGTCTCTCCTCTTAAGCAGCACCCCTGGCCCCTGGTTCTCACGCTCTTCTCTCCTCTCACTTTCTAGCCTTGGGTTAAGCTCATTATAAATTCCAAGCTGGCAGCTGCACCTGGCAGAAGTAAATGAGAAAAACGGAGGGGAAAACCTGCTCAGCTCTCTCCTCCCACATGATCACTGCTCTCACTCCCCAGCCCCATTCTAAACACCCTCCAATTAGCCTCTTCATCTTAGCAAGAGAAGGAGGGAGGGAAAAGCAAAGGAAACCTATCCAGCTGGCTCAAAGGACTGGAGGACTGCTGCTTCTCGCTCTCCGTCCATTCTTAGAAGTGCTCCCAGCCAAGCACAAGACTCACTGAGCAACAGTGAAAACAAAGGAAACAAAGGGTCGAGGAAGGTGAACTCCACTCGGCCATTGCTGCACACTGAGTTCCCCAGGCCCCATCTCTGGTTCTCGTCCCTTTCAAATTCCCAGGGCCAAATTCTGCCTCTCATCCTTCTCCTGCCATCATGGATCCTCTGCCCCCACTCCAGAGCTCTTTTTTCTTATCTGGGAAGCATCACCTCAGGAGAACTGGAGCTCCTAGAAGCCTTCTTATCTCCAACAGTGAGAGCCAGGTGAAAGGATGACCACACCATCCCGTTTATAGGAATGAAGACAGGCAGGTGTAGTTTGAGCATTCCATACTGGAACTCTGAAAAACTTTCCTGTCGTTGAAATGTGCCTAATATGTGCTTAGAACTTAACATGTATTAGCATTTTTCTCTATAGATATGTGAATATGTTTGTTTGTAAGTTACATGGGGAATTATAACAGAATTAGACCACCCATTCAAAATTTTAAAGGGAAAAAAATGCACTTCTTGTTTCAAATAACTGAAGTTTAAATACACTTTGGGACAAGGCCTATTTTTGAGATGAGAATTATCTCTCTATATATACATAGTACAGGATATATCATGATCATCCTTTTAGGGTCCATGACATAAGACTGAATAATATAAAAGCTTTAGGTTTCATGTTTTTTTAAAATAATTTTAATAGTTAATTTTTTTCATGGAATTCAAGATGTACATACCAGCTATTGAGTTCACCACAAAATATGTTGATTACTTTTTTTAAGTAATCCAAATGACTCACAAAACTTCAAACACTATAAATATGTATGAAATGAAAAGTCCCCCGCTTACTCCAAAACTCTCTGTTTCCAGAATTAACCACTGCTGCTAATGGTTTCTTTACCAGTGGACTCCTTCAATAATTTTCAGGACAAATCCCTCAAATACTCTCAGTAGAGTCTTTCAGAGAGGTCCAAATACAGTTGCCATTAGTAGCTCTCAAAAGTTCCTCCAGAAAATACAAGCTTTTCAATTTAGTTTTCTCCTTATCTCTTAGTCAGTACATCTCTGGGCAAAATACTGCCTACTAGAGAGGCTTCTATAAGAATATGGGGTTTGGTTATGTCAGTTAAGGTCATTGGCATTTCTCTCTCCATCCCATGGTGCAGGTAGGGTCATTGGCATTTCTCTCTCCATCCCATGGTCTTGTCCATGACCCAAATTATAATCAGGCTTATCAGCAGTCAATAGGATAGTGCCAATACAGCAAAGTTTCTGATAATCTCTTTTGGGACTGATTTCGGGAATCAATTTCAAATTGTCTTTCAGGTGTACTTCGAGAAAAAGGTCATCAGCACAAGGCAGTAAGTGAAGGACACTTGAGTGTTTTCAGGACAGTGGAATTGAAAGAGTTCCCATTTAGAGAACAAGCATATTTAACACTGGCTCGATCTTAACCATGACTTTTATGGCAGCTTACAGAAGACCAAGCCTGCTACAGTCCATTTTCTTTCTAGGTGATAGTGGAGTTGGTAAAATAAAGTTGAAAAATGATCAGATGGTGATATCACAAGCCTAAGATCTAAATGAATTTCTTGCCATATTGGCCCAAAAGTCTGCTTACAGGCCAGGTGTAATACAGTTCTTTCACCCTATATGGTTTCTTTCTTAGTTATCGCCCATCTATGTGAGGCATCCAAGACTTCTATACTTTGCAAATATTTTCCTGTCCTTCACAGAGGAAATCTTACAGATCCATTTATTCAAAAAATATGATTTGAGTATCTACTATGTGCCAGGTACTGTTCTAGGTACTTGGGGTACAGATGTACTCCAACAAACAAAGATGTCTGCCGGCATGGAATCCACAACCTGGTAGGAGGAGACAGACAAGAAATGGTAAACATAATAAATAAGTGCATTCTATATTATGTTAAAAGTTGACAAATGCTATGGAGACGATTTTTTTAAAATAGGGCAGGGTAAGGGGCTTTCAGAGTGGTAATGGAGGTTACAATTTTTAAAAGGGTAGTAAGGGTAGGGCTCAATGAGAAAGCAACATGTAAATAAAATTGTGAAAGAGGCAAGGAGTTAGCCATGAGGATATCTGGATAAAGTGAAGAGGAGAAAGAATCAGAGGTGAGTACCATACTCAGATTCTGAAGACTGATAATGGAACTCCTGCAGCTTCCTAAGAAAATTGATAATTGATCATTTAATATACATCTGAGGCAAAAGGACTTTGACCAAGAATTTGTCAAAGACTGAATTATAAAATGATACTATATTGTTTATAGTCTTTCTATCATCGTTTTCTTGCAAATCTCATCCTTGTACCATATTTGCAATCTCTTATATAACCCACTGTCAAATAAAAGAGCTAATGTGGCACAGTTTCCAATACAGTTGATTATAATTATATTTTCTTTTCTTTTTCAGCACTATGTATATTTAGGAAATAACTGAAAAAGAATATAAATGAGAATGAATGTTCTAATTCCAATATGACTTTCTGACTCTTTTATATAAGGCTCATGAAATAAATTGAAAATATAATTAAATTGTTTTAAAATATAGGATATAGGAATAGTTCCAGTGATAATAAAGGAAATTATGCTCTTTTTCAAAATGTGGCTTGGCACTCTGATATTTGAGTTAAGCCAAAGGCTGACTGGAATCTTTCAGACAATTTTGTGATGAACTTCACATTTCCAGCTGACTTTATGTAGCACCGTGTTCATTATCCAGAATAACAGTCATCTTTAATATGTCACAAATCTGAACAGCTATGACATTCATTCCCAAAGTACAGCAAAATATATTACAAGGCTTAGACCTTATGAAGAAAGAGCTTGTCTAGGTGATTCTGGAGATTTCTTTTCCATTTTTCTTAATCAAGGAGTCAAACCTTAAGGCCACAAAATGCTTAAATATTATCTAAATATTATCCCTGACCTGTGACCTAGAATCTTCCTCCAGGTGAAATTGAAGAGCGTAAATCAAAAACTGTATTTCTCAGAATAGAAGTTTATGAGGAAAAGTGGTGGCAATGGGCAAGTAAAATTGGGGACACTGGTTTCAAACATTGTCAGCAGGTTCCTTGGCAACATTTCTCAGAGATTTTAAAATGTCGCCCCAGGAGATTGATATAATTAGTAATGCTCTTCAACAAACTGTTTTTCATAGAATCATTAGTTTTGTAGAAAAACCTATTTACAAAGAATTCTGCTTAGGAAAAACTTATATAAAAAATTCAAAATAGGAATAACTATTTCTATAGATTCTTAAACACTACCTCAGACACTAGCCACTTCACTCACTATATTCTTATCACCTCCATGTATTTGTCAGAACTCTTCTGTATGCAAATGCATAAAACCAATTTACACTGGTTTAAGCCTCCTAAAAGAGTTTCCTGTCAAATGGAACTGAAAATCCTGCACTGGACATGCAAGTCCCTTAAAAAAAACTAAAAGTAGAGTTACCATAGATCTAGCAATCCCACTCCTGGGCATATATCCAGAAAAGGGGAAAACTCTAATTCGAAAAGATACATGCACCCCAATGTTCACAGCAGGACTATTCACAGTAGCCAAGACATGGAAGTAACCTAAGTGTCCATCAACAGATGAATGGATATAGAAGATGTGGTATCAATCAAAAGATGGGCAGAAGACCTAAACAGATATTTCTCCAAAGAAGACATACAGATGGCCAAGAGGCACATGAACAGCAGCTCAACATCACTTATTGTTAGAGAAATGCAGATCAAAACTACAATGAGGTATCACCTCACACTGGTCAGAATGGCCAGTTAGAATGGGCATCATCAGAAAATCTACAAACAACAAATGATGGAGGGTGTGAAGAAAAGGGAACCCTCTTACACTGTTGGTGGGAGTGTAAATTGATACAGCCACTATGGAGGACAGTATGGAGGTTCCTTCAAAACCTAAAAATAGAATTACCATATGACCCAGCAATCCCACTACTGGGCATATACCCTGAGACAACCATAATTGAAAAAGACACATGCACCCCAATATTCATTGCAGCTCTATTTACAATAGTCAGGTCATGGAAGCAACTTAAATGCCCATCGACAGACGAATGGATAAAGAAGATGTGGTGCATATATACAATGGAATATTACTCAGCCATAAAAAGGAACAAAATTGGGTCATTTGTAGAGATGTGGATAGACCTAGAGACTGTCATACAGAGTGAAGTAAGTCAGAAAGAGAAAAACAAATATCATATATTAATGCTTATATGTGGAACCTAGAAAAATGGTATGGATGAACCAGTCTGCAAGGCAGAAATAGAGATACAGATGTAGAGAACAAACATATGGACACCAAGGGGAAAAAGCAGCGGGGGTGGGGGTGAGGGTGTGGGATGAATTGAGAGATTGGAATTGACATATATACACTAATATGTATAAAAAAGATAACTAATAAGAACCTGCTGTCTAAAATAATAAAATAAAATTCAAAAAAAGAGAAGGTGTGGTATAGATATATAGATATAAATATAGATATATATACACAATGGAATACTATTCAGCCATAAAAATGAATGAAATCATACCATTTGTAACAACATGGATGGACCTAGAGATTATCATACTAAGTGAAGTAAGTCAGACAGAGAAAGACAAATATCACATGATATCACTTATGTGTGGAATCTAAAAAATGAAACAAATGAACTTATTTACAAAACAGAAACAGACACAGAAAACAAATTTATGCTTACCAAATGGGAAAGTGGAGGGGTGATAAATTAAGAGTTTGGGATTAGCAGATACAGAATACTATGTACAAAATAAACAACAAGGACCTACTGTATAGCGCAGGGAACTATATTCAATATCTTGTAATAACCTATAATTGAAGAGTCTGAAAAAAAATATATATTAATATATAACTGAATCACTTTGCTGTACACCTGAAACTAACACAACATTGTAAATCAACTATACTCCAATAAAAAGAAAAGGAAAGGGCTTCCCTGTTGGCGCAGTGGTTGAGAATCCACCTGCCGATGCAGGGGACACGGGTTCGTGCCCCGGTCCGGGAAGATCCCACGTGCCGCGGAGCGGCTGGGCCCGTGAGCCATGGCTGCTGAGCCTGCGCGTCCAGAGCCTGTGCTCCGCAACGGGAGAGGCCACAGCAGTGAGGGGCCCGCGTACGCGAAAAAATAAATAAATAAATAAAAATAAAAGGAAAATAAAGGGCTGGAAACGGCTGAGGTCGTGTCTAGGGACTCACTCGTGCCTCTACACACGGTCTCTGGCTCTCCTCACCCCATTGTCCTGGTTCATCTCCCTGTTAGGCAGTTTTCTTCAGAAGATGGCTACTCAGCAAATTCAGACCTCCCTTGGGCCTCTTAGTTTAACAGAAAAATGCTTCTCCTTCTACACTGTTCAATGAAAGTCCCTAAATTAATTGCCTTTGGCTTTGCTTGGGTGAGGCCACCACTCCCCCACCAGCCTCAGTGGTCAGGAAGATGGGCTTTACTCATCAAAGCTCAACCCAGAATTGGAATGGGGGGGGGAAATCAAGCTCACCCCATCTCCAAAGTCTGAAAGCAGGGAAGGGGGACAGTTTCTCAAAATGCACTGAGGTAATGGGACCTGTGGAGGGGGAGATAAAACATTGGCAAGGAAAAGGGAAGAAAAAGATGACCACAACTCTAGCAGAGGAAGTAGTCCTAGCAGAGGAAGAAGTAAAAACGAACTCTACCATCCTAAAAAGAAAGTCCATGTTTTTAAAATACTGGCTACGCCCTCATTTAGCATATAACTTTATTAAAGTATGTAATGACTCATCTGTGTAACAGATTGTGTCCTGCATTCAGCTCTTGAAACCCAGCACATCGCCTCTGCACCCAAGGTTACCAAGTGGAATTCTATGGATCTGTTTGCAGAACACAGCGCTTGGCACGCTATGGGCGTCCCATGCCTGTTGAACTAAACAGAATTCCTGAGTCAGTGACTATATCTTACTTTCTTTCCCGGGCTGGCAAATGAAGCAGGAGACAGTCATTTATAAATAGTCTCAGCACTTTGGTAAATACATTTCATCTTATATACTCATCTGAAAATATAAGTTGAACATCATCATAATGAAAGACTACTGCTGAGAGAGTGGGAAATCCATGACTTTTAGATTCCTAAAGGAAACTGGATGTGAAAAATCTATATAAAATTGTATTCTTAATTCTGTACTGCTCAGAGTGTGTTAAAGGAATAAAAGAAAGATAAATATTATTTATTAAAGATACATTTTAGGGCTTCCCTGGTGGCGCAGTGGTTGAGAGTCCGCCTGCCGATGCAGGGGACGCGGGTTCGTGCCCCGGTCCGGGAAGATCCCACATGCCGCGGAGCGGCTGGGCCCGTGAGCCATGGCCGCTGGGCCTGCGCGTCGGAGCCTGTGCTCCGCAACGGGAGAGGCCACAACAGCGAGAGGCCCACATACCAAAAAAAAAAAAAAGATACATTTTAATATTAATCTAAATTTAAAAAATTACAATGCAAGTATATTGTTCAAAATTATAAAATGACTTGGAAAACCAGATGTCCGTGGCTCAGATGATTGTGACAGAGGCAGCTAGTTGTCCCCCCAAGGTCTATATGGCCTTCCTCCTCTTCCCCGGTAAAAGGAATCCCAAAATTCAGCTGGGCACACGGCAACATCTAATAAAAATTATACCTTCTAGTAGTTTCCAGATGACAAAGTCTGGAAAATGGTGTGTACATACATGTAGTGTACATCTTCTTGGAAATGTCTTTAGAGGGAGGGGACATGACCCATTCTTTTTCTGTTCTCTTCCCTGTTGTCATTTTTTTTTTTTTTTTTTTTTTTTGCGGTATGCGGGCCTCTCACTGCTGTGGCCTCTCCCATCGCGGAGCACAGGCTCCGGACGCGCAGGCCTAGCGGCCATGGCTCACGGGCTTAGCTGCTCCGCGGCATGCGGGATCCTCCCGGACCAGGGCACGAACCCGTGTCCCCTGCATCGGCAGGCGGACTCCCAACCACTGCGCCACCAGGGAAGCCCTGTCTGTAGTAATTTTTATAACTAGTCAGAGCAGCTATGTTGGACCATGCAAAGCAGAAAGATAGAAGGATCCCAGCTCCCTGATATCATGGACCGCAATATCCATTATCAGCCCTGGACCCCTACCTCTGGACTTTTATGTGAGAGGAAAATAAGCTTTGTGCTTAAACCACTTTTATTCGAGGTTTCTTGTCATTTTTGGCCAAACTTCATAGTTGCTTTCCATTAACAAGAATAAACAGAAACTCATTATGTGCTGGCTTGCAAATCCCTTGTTTAGCCTTTCCCTTTTTTCTAGTCAGTTTTCTTTCTAAGCCTTTGAATGTTACAAGCACTAAGGTCAACAACAGCACTTGGTCCAGAGCCAAAACGTCTCTCAAGGGAGCCTATAGCAACACTGACAGGATATCAGCCTTTCGCATCCAAACCACAGGAGCCAAGGTTGATTTCTCCTTCCCTTACCAAAACCATTTTAAATAGTTCTGTCATACTGTTATCAACCCGCCACCTTTCTGATATATGTCCTTTCTTCAAGGCCCGTCCGTTCAAGCCCAAGTTCTCTTTCTCCTCAGCCCGAGCCTAGGTGACCCTGCCATTCCTCATTCACTTCGCCATTCCCTTGGCACACACCATTTTTACAGAGACAAGTGGAGCTGCCTCCTCCTTTCTACCTTCAATCAGTTTAGAATCAGTTGGTTGAGCTATTTATTTATAGTCTTCAGAAGAAGTTAGAAAGTGAGTAAAGATGGAGAGGAGAGCTTTTCAAATTATATGTTTCGACAAATTGCAAAACAGAGTGTTTTAAAAGCCCTTTCCCCATTTGATGATGGAACTGAAGTCAATTTCGTCAACAGGCTATTTGACTTCTCTGACAGCGCTGCAGCATTTTGGAACTTGAACCGTTTCATACTCAGAAGACTCACCGCCATTGTGGCAAGAACACTCCATATTTAGAATCTAGAATCTAGCATCATATCTACTCTATGAATATTTTCCAAAGTATTTATTAATAATACACTCTAAGGTATCAATAAGTATAGAACTCAGAGGAATTAGACTTTTTTTTTTTGGCTACGCGGGCCTCTCACTGTTGTGGCCTCTCCCGTTGCGGAGCACAGGCTCCGGACGCGCAGGCTCAGCGGCCACGGCTCACGGGCCCAGCTGCTCCGCGGCATGTGGGATCTTCCCGGACCGGGTCACGAACCCGTGTCCCCTGCATCAGCAGGCGGACTCTCAACCACTGCGCCACCAGGGAAGCCCAGGAATTAGACTTTGAAGGTGCTTGAACTTCTTGAATCACTGGTAACAAGAGACATTGAACATTATTTCCAGTCATGTTTACTTATCCCCAAAAGCATTTTTGTGAAAGGGATGAAAAAATGGAGACTCAAGTTATTTCCCCATGATTTCCCCAGCTGATGATGGCAAAGTAAGAATAAGAGCCCATAGATCTGTGTCCTGGTTCCTCTTATCATAACTCTTTATCCTCTTACCTTTTCCCACCACTGCTGTCTCAGCCTCCTCTGAGGATAAGGGCCTCCTCCAGGCCCACTGAGGCAGGGCACCTGGGCAGCTCCATTGCCCATTTCCACCTTGACCTCACACACTGAGGCCCTGGCCTCCCCAGTGCCCACCTGGAGGGGCCAGGGAAGACGACCCAGAAGCAGGGAGGAGTGAGTACCGCAAAAGGAGAAGTGTGACCAAGAAGAGACAGGAAACAGCAAGAAGTTGGTAGATAAATGGCTCCAGTCCTGCCCATTACAGATTTTCCTATGACTGTGGAACCAGTTACATTTTCTCATGAAGCTGTGCTTGACTCAGAAACATACCACTTTGTATTTGCTTTTCCTCCTTCCTAGCCTTACTTGCCCTTTTACTCTCACTACTTAATAATGAATTAGCACCTCAGCTTGCTTTGGGCTCTGATTTCTAAGAACCCTGGCCCAATCAGTTCATGGTCCAGTTAGGCTCCTCATCTACCCGCCATCACACTTACAATCTGAGCAACAGAAAGCAGGAAAAGAGAGAGAAATTCAGTCCCTCCGTCTTCAGGAAATTTTTCAGAAATTACAAGCAACACTTCTGTTTTCATTGACTGAATTTAGACAGAGAGCCATACCAGCTGCAAAGAAGGCTGTCATGGTCCATAATATAATGTGTCCAGCTAAAAATTGGAAGACTGTAACAAAGAAGAAAATATGATTTTGGGGTGCTCAATCAGAGATGTTTTATACATCACGCACAGCTTGGGGCTGGAAGAGTCCTGCTCCTGTGTGACTACCTCATTCATTTTCCTCTATCTGCAAACCTCCAACTCACCTTTCCCCATATTTATTTTCAGTTAATGACTTGGTTTCTTTTCCAGTGAAAAATAGAAGCAACCGGAAGAAAAATTCCACAAGTTCCTACTGTGTGTCTACCCATGCCTGCAACTGTGTCCATATTCTCTACTTATGTCCTTGCTGGTAGACAAAGACAATCCTTCACTTGTAAATTAAATGCAATTGCTTTTCACTTACTCAAACACACCATACCACCTATTCTCTTCCTGTTTCCTGCAACATCGGTTTTTCCTGTCTCATCGTTCATTCTCTTAAACATACAAACCTGTTGTAATTTCTCCTGTCTCAAAAGAGCCTCCCTTTATCCTCTTCCTCTTCTAGTTTTTGTCTCCTGTCTCTCCTATGCCTTGAAGCCTAGCTTCTTAAAAGAATCATCTATATTTTCTGTCTCCAGTTTTTCTCATCAAATTCCCAAACTCACTCCAGAGAATTGCTCCTACACCATTTCGCCAAAACTGCTCTCATCACAGTCATCAGCCGACTCCACGCTGCAGAAGACAACCGTCAATTCTCATTTCTCACCTTCATTGACTTTTCAGCAGCATTTGCCACAGTTAATCACTCTCTCCTCTTTGATGCAAGTGCCTCACTTGGCTTACAACACAGCAAATTTGTCTGGTTTTTCTTCTACCTTTCTGGTCCCTTCTTATCAGTGTTTTTGCCCTTTCTTTTTTTACCCTTTCTTCATGACCCCTAAATGTCAGAGTACTCCAAGTCTCCATCCTTGATTCTCTTCTCTATCTATACTCACTTGCTAGGTGCTCTGCAATTTCATGGTTTTGAATATCCCCTATATTCTGGTGGTTCCCGTGTATCACCTTTTCCAGTGCCTAACAGCCACACTCGACAACCACTAACTCAGTATTTCTTTTTCTAAAAAGTATTTCTTTTTTTTTTTTTTTTTTTTTGGCTGTGCTGGGTCTTTGTTGTGGTGCACAGGCTTCTCTAGTTGTGGCACACGGGCTTAGTTGCCCCGTGGCATGTGGGATCTTAGTTCCCCAACCAGGGATCAAACCCACGTCCCCTGCACTGGAAGGCGGATTGTTAACCACTGGACCACCAGGGAAGTCCCTAAAAGGTATTTCTTAAATAGCATGTCCAAAACTGAGTTCCTGACACCTGTTCATGCCCAAATCCACTTCTTCCACAGCATTCACTGTCTAACTTAATGGCAACTCTATCTTTCCAGATGTTCAGACAAAAAGCAGTGGTGTCGTTCCTGACTTCTCTGTTTCTTTCACATCTCTTGCTCATTCAGTCAGCAAATCTTTCCTATTCTACCTACAAAATAACCCCAGGATTCCCACCAAATTTACTGCCATCTTTTACCTGGGTCAGAGCTACCTCTTTTTAGTCTACTTTCCACCCAGAACCAAAAGAATACAGTTAAACCTAGTCGTATCATTTCATTCTCTGCTAAAACTCTCCTGTGGCTTTCCACCTCACTTGGAGTGAAAGTGAACATTGTTACCAGGACCTACAACTCACTACATGACCTGGTTCTCTCTGTCCATATTCAGTCTGGCATCTCCTCTTAGTGTTCTTTTCCTCTATCGATGGTGCACCCAATCTGAAACTTCAGCCCATCCCAGTTCTTATTTCCCTTTTATGTTTTATTTTTCTCCTTGGTGTTTAATACATCACATAGTATAATTTATTTGTTTATTATCTGTCTCTTTTACTAAAAAATAATAAAATAAAGCCCAGTGTTTTTTGTTGCGGTTGTTGTTGTCTGTTTTGTTTACTACAGCATCCTAGAGCAGTTCCTGGCACTTTATAATAAGCAGAAAATCTTTGTGGTAGGAATAAGTGACAGGTTTATTCCTGTGGTCTCACACTAGCTCAGCACTTGCCACGTTGCTCAAAAGAGGCTCACACCTGTTCTTGCCTCTGCCCCAAGCACATTTGGACCTAAGTCTCCCAGGTGACTTTCTAAAGATTGCTTCCTGGAGTCTCTCTTACCAAATTGCTGCATGTGGAAAATCTTAGTGCAAGAGCAACAATGGCTGTACGGAATCTGGGAATGAATTCAGTAACAACAACAAAAGTAAGGCAGCCATGAGAGGAAAAAAATCTGTGAAGTACATAACAAAAGACTTAAATGAATGGAAAGATGGCCCATGCCCCTGAATGGGAAAAACTAAATAAAAATAGAAGTATATCAAAAGTTAATATATATAGGGACTTCCCAGGCGGTCCAGTGGTTCGGACTTCACCTTCCAATGTGGGTTCAGTCCCTGGTCAAAGAGCTAAGATCCCACATGCCTCAAGGCCAAAATATCAAAACATAAAGCAGAAGCAGTATTGTAGCAGATTCAATAAAGACTTAAAAAATTGTCCACATCAAAAAAAAAAAAATCTTAAAAATAAAAGTTAATATATATAAATCTAACAAATCTTCAATTGGAATTTCAACGAGATCTTTTTGGAACTTTATAATATTATGTGGAAGAAAAACTCTGCCCGGATTCCCGCCATGAAAAAAAATGGAAAAATATTAGAGAGTAGAGATAGCTAAACAAATATAAAAATAGTATGGTAAAAGCAGAAAAGAGAATGAAGAATCTAGAAACAGAACAGGCATACATCAAAATATATGTTAAACATGCAAGTTCATATCTTTGGAAAAATAATAGATTCTGAAATAAAAGTGATTGAGACCACTGATAACCTACTTAAAAGAAAAATATATAATTAAACATCCTACTACATTATATATGCAGAAAAATTCTAGACTGATCAATAATCTGTAAGTTAGAAAATAAAGTCTAAAAGCATTAGAAGACCTACGAGGATAGTAATACAACATTAGTGAGGGAAAAGCTTTCTTAAACAAGAAGGGAAAACTCAGAAGCTAGAAAGGCAAAAAATTAACATATAGGATTATGCTAAAATTTTACATAATGAAGTTAAAAGAATTTTTTAGAAACTTATAGTTCTAATATCATAGTGTTCAGGCGGAGGGTAGAGGTATGCATACTCAGATATACACACTAAAAATGTAACGTTAACTACTGAGTAAGAGAAATAGAGTACTTTATTTTCGTTTTTTTTTTTTTTTTTTTTTTTTTTTTTTGCGGTATGCGGGCCTCTCACTGTGTGGCCTCTCCCGTTGCGGAGCACAGGCTCCGGACGCGCAGGCCCAGCGGCCATGGCTCACGGGCTTAGTTGCTCCGCGGCATGTGGGATCTTCCCGGACCAGGGCACGAACCCGTGCCTCCTGCATCGGCAGGCGGATTCTCAACCACTGCGCCACCAGGGAAGTCCTATTTTCGTTTTTTTAAACATCTTTATTGGAGTACAGTTGCTTTACAATGGTGTGTTAGTTTTTGCTGTATAGAGTACTTTAACTAGAACAGCAATCAAACAGAATACATGGAACATAGCCAGGTCTATACTGTGTGGTAATTTGTGCCATGACTTTCTGATCTCACAGAAGTAATAGAAACTTCCCTGTCTATGCAGAGTGTCATTTTTGTACATAGAACGTCTAATCTGGTCTAGTAATGAATTCCTCCAACTCTTTTCAAAGGTAATACCTCTCCCTTCATCCTTCAGCTGGGGCCATGTTGCACTGGGGCTGCTGGTCTTCAGAGAGTGCAGTTGGCATATTCTTTGTTCTTGCTGATTCTCTACCTTGACACGATAGTCGGCCTTGTCAGATTCCTCCACCACTTGCCAAGAGGGTTTTGAGGTCAAATGGGGGAATCAGGACTCTTCTTAGCTGCATACCACTGTGTTTGAAGTGAATGTCACACAAGCACTTCTGTGGCTTCTTTAGAGATCCCAGTCATTGGGGCCTCCTGACCTTCAGTTCCCTTGATGTGGCAGCCCCGAGGAACCCAGTGATTTTATTTCACCAACTTTTTGAGAGATTGAGTGCTTCCAGTCAGACCTATCTGATAGCAGCTAAGACAACCCTCACACCAGCTCCCTCTCACATGTGGCCGACATGGGGTTCAAAGGAAACCCACACCACTTCTGCCAACATACTCACTGCCACAAGAATTTGACTTCCCTCTGCCGCCAGATCAGTGGCTGCCCCACCTCTCTCATCCTCTACTTTTCCCAAACTGAAGGCAGCTGCCTTCCTCCTGTCTCCCCTTCAAGCAGAGAAAGAGATCAAGCTGTAATGGCCCTGGTAGAGCTTCTTGCACTAGGTTTGAGGTAAGAGTTGAATTGCCCATGCCTTCTCTCTTGGGCATGGACATGAGAGTTACATCAACCTAACAACTTTTTCCAAAGAAACATTCTTCATAAATCCTTTTCTCATTTGTCTTTAACATTCTCGAAGTGTAGGCATGGTTTGTTTTTTTAAGTTCTGAAACAAAATTGAAAATATCTATATTTTCTTTAAAAATTTGTGTATTGGACTAGCACTTCACTCTGCAATTACATTATATATCTTATTTTTGTTTTAATCAAAACCCTCAATTAAATATACTGGTAAAAATATCTAACTTCCAACCTAACTTCCAATAAAAGATTTAAAAGGTAGTGAAGGGCATCCAATTTATCCAATAGCAGTCAAGAAAGAGGGAACAATAGATTCAAGGAGAATCATGATTTTATAAACTTCCACAAACTACAGAAGAAATAAACCCCAATATACAATATCAATTCTAATAATCACTTAGATTTAAGCTTTTCAGTTAAAAGACCAAGATTTTCAAAATAAAAAAAGTCCAGCTATGTGTTCTAAATAAATATTCCTTTGATACAATATTTCCCAAATACAGAAAAAATAAGAATTCTACCAATTCAGTTTACATGGCTAGTGTGGCACTGATCCAAAACTATATGAAAACAGTTCATGAAAGGAAAATTATAAACCAATCCTACTTATGAATATAAATGTAAAAACTCTCAGTAAGTTATTGCCTAAATGTGTAGCAATTTATATTTAATTCTGACAGAGAGTCTCATGAGAATTCAAAATCACTTAACAGTAGAAACATCTATCAATAAATTTAACTATACTAACTCATTATCTGATAAAATACCATAATATCAGGTTACTAATACAGAAAAAAAATAGATGCAAGAATCCATCACCCATTTAGGGTAAAAATCAAGACTAGAAGAGAACTCGTTTAACTTTATAAAGGGCATATTAAAAAAATGTTCAGCAAATGTACATAATAATTAAATGTTAAAAGGATTCCCTTTAAATTTAGGAATAAGATATGGATGCCCACTGTTCATTTCTAGTCAACATTTTAGTGAAGGTTTAAAGTCAGCACAATAAGGGCGAGAAAAATTAAAACCTATATAAAAATTGGCATCAATTTCAGAAGCAGAAATAATTGTATTACTATTGAAATTGACAAAATTTTCTGTTGGAAATTTGGAAATATTGACTGAAAATTTGGGAGGGTGGCAATAGTAATAATGTTAGCTTTTGATTTCCCCTTACAACAACAAAAATTATATATATGGTTAAGGAGCTAAGGAGAAGGAAGCATGAGTAAAAGATCATTAAAAATAGAGATATTAATTCCTGTACATTTGGACTCCAAATTACTGTCCAATGAAAACACCAGGACTTCAAGGCTCTTAGGAGCCCTCCTTCCTCCTGAAAGAATTCTGGTTCACCCATGAGCTCTACTACATGGCTATTACTCTTCCAGTCCCATTAATTCGGTCATGTGTACTGCCTGCACCTCTCCTGTTCTTGTTGCTTCTCTCTCTGCTGCTCCTACAAGCCTGGAGAAAGCCTGGATTTTTCAGATTGTATAAGCATCTCTGATAAAGAACATAAACCTCATTCTTCTGGGCATGGGTATAAAGAACCTTTGAATGATGCCATGGTGACTGCACACCTCTTCAGAAGCACAAGCCAACCCCTCTGGTAGAACCCTGGCACTTTAACTTCCCTTCCCCAAGATGAACTTTCTGATTTCTTGGGACAGACTGACCCTCCAATACCTTCTCTAATCTCTGCTTGTTCTTGATAATCACAGAATGTTAGCGCCCACTAACTATAGATATAGCATTATTATTTCTTCTCTTAGAAGTAAGATTTATTGGCTTCTACTCTAATATCATGGGATTACTAAAGTAAGTTAACAGAATAAATGTTTACACCTTTCCCAAAACCTACAACCTTGACCATTTCTTAAACACACTTAAACCAACCAGTACTCGTAAACACACACACACACACACACACACACACACACACACACACACACCACCCAAGATTTATATAGTGGTGTGCTCTTTGGATCATTTAACTTTGATTTGAGACAGCCTATTCAACAGTGTTATGGTTATTTAAAGGAATGTGGCCACATTAATTGTATAGTTACTTAAGCGATAGGTGCAAAGGTAGTGATTGATCCCATGAGATAATTAAACATAATAATCATGCAACAATCTTCATCAGAGTTTAAAAGCAGTAGAAATATGAAACCACTTCCATTTGTTCAGCATGGCTCTCAACACTAGCATGAATGCTTGTACACTTCAGTGACTTTGTTACCAAACTAGTAAAGAACACAAAACTTTAATATAGTAATAGTTCCTAGAAATGTTTCCAAAATTATGTTAATTATAAGAAGCAAAACTTGACAGAAAGCATACACGGGGGCTTCTCTGGTGGCGCAGTGGTTGAGAGTCCGCCTGCCGATGCAGGGGACACGGATTCATGCCCCGGTCCGGGAGGATCCCACGTGCCGCGGAGCGGCTGGGTCCGTGAGCCATGGCCGCTGCGCCTGCGCGTCCGGAGCCTGTGCTCCGCAACGGGAGAGGCCACAGCAGTGAGAGGCCCGCGTACCGCAAAAAAAAAAAAAAAAAAAAAAAAAAAAAGCACACACGGAAACCATAACTTCAAATGATACCCTAAGCTCTTATAGTACAAAAACCGAACACTTCCTTCTGTTAAACTCTTCACCCGAGTGTCTTCAATTTACTTCTTCCCTTTAATGTGACTGCAAATCATTTTCAGTTTGTGAAAATCCTTTAAAAATATAATTCTTTAACTTAGGACCATGAAAATACATGAAGCCAATGTCATAAATGGCTCTGAATCCATTAAACTGCTCTTGCCGCCCAAGTCTATCTTCATAGCTAATGATAAATATGTATATAAGTATGGGTATCATTTACCCTTCCGATTGCAATCTCCAGTTAATAGACATGCTGAGCAGTGCACCACACTGTAGAAACCTCAAATAATGATCTGACTCTCTTCATCTCTACTGCACTGATACTGAAAAACTAAGCAATACGTTCTTAGGGCTTCTGCATGGACAGCGCTGATTCAAGGAAGAGGACATTGCAATTGAATGCTGAAGGTAATAGCCAAAAAGCCAGAGGTAATAAGTGGCAGAGACCAAATTAGTATTCAGCTGCCCAGTTCTCATCTCTTTCTCCCCAATATGTTTCAGATATGTTTCATTCAAAGTCAACGGGGAATTCGTGTGCAGAAAAATAAGTGGGAAAGCCAAAGGCCAATAGTCCAGGCCGGGAGCCCCCTGTGCTTCGAAACGTGGCTTACCCTCTCAGAACTCACCCTTGTCATACTCTGCCACTATTGAGAGGCAGTCAACACAGTCAGCAGTTAATTTTAAAATCTCATTGAAAGCAGTTCCCACTTTAGGGCTGCCAATCAATTGTCTAATAACTAGATAGAAATGCGGCGGGGGAATAATACATATACCAAACTAGATATCTCTTTTAAGTTGCTTCTCATTCATTTTTGACACTTCAAAATCCCCACCTAGCTCTCTTTCAAGGCGACGTGATCCCTCTGAGGCTGAGTTATTTGGCAATCTAAGGATCTTAGCCGATTTTTAGAACTGGAATGTAAGCTCTTGACATCACTGGTATGATACAGTGGTCCTGCTGAGTAATTTAAATTAAAAGTACTTGTCATAACTCTAGCTCAAATTAGTAAAGCTGTCCTAATTAAACCACTAGCAGTTCCGGTTTCCAAATTCCTGAGAGTCAAGTATATTTATCTCTAATGCCAGTTTTCTACGACAGAGCAAAAGCCTCGCGTGAGATCTCGCCACTTTTTCAAAGGTAATTTTAATTTCTTTATTTTTTAAGTGACTGTGAGAGCAAGAAAATCATATTCTCGAATATTTGCCTTTATCTCCTGAAACTGCAAGTGAACATTCTTGTTGCTCTCTCTTTCTATTCAAGTTTACAGTTTCAAAAGCAGTCTTTCTGTCTCTAGGTGATGTATAAACATTTCACTATAAAAACATTCTGGTTTAATCAAAATGAGGCAAAAAGAGGGTTTAGACAAGAATTTTCAGTCCTTCATCAAATGTGGTACTGTCAAGGTTGAAAGGAAGCTCTAATAATCTAATTTTCTGTTCTGAATTCTCAGGGTTTTCTCCCTGAAGTCTGCATGTTTATGTCAGATTGAATATTCCTGTAATCAGATGACTGTGCAGGAGGCTGTGATTCACCCAAGCCAAGCGATAAAATGCCAGCCATGACTTTGATTCAAATGGAGAAACTGGAAGAAGTAAAGTTTGTTTATTTTTTTGCATGGAAGAAGTATCAAATAAAGGTGTAGTTGATACTGGCAGTTATTTTTAATATTTTTAATTTCATGACGTTTCAGTTAGCAAAGTCTGTCATGTAAAACCAAATTATATATGTAACTTCTGATGGTACTGCTTTGTTGAAAGGTAGTAACCAGGCAGGCAGTATTCAGACATCTAACAACAGTCTATTCTTGCTAAGTAACAAGAAACTTAACAAACCTGGATGCCAAAGCCTCTCAGAGTATCCTAACCACACAAGGCTTCCAGCCTGGCCTTCTACTGGAAATTATAAAATGTATCAGTGACAGTCTACATAAGATTTCTGTCTATAATTTCCTTATCCTGAAGAAAGATAGCCAAGCCCATTGTCAGAAACAAACCACATGTTAGAAGTAATTACAAAAGAGTTAAACTGGAAAAAACATGATGGAGAAGGAACTAGAAAATTCTGTAAGCATTTTTGAGGAGCGTAGATACCCATATCAAAAGATGGCCCATACAAAACAGAAAGATATCCCTCTCCAAATGGCTACTGTCTCCCTCACAAATATGAGTTTCTTTCACAACTTTTGCTGAATAGCCTGGCATGTGCTAAATTCCTTTCATAAATGTGTCAATATTTAATTCATGTACAGGCAAGTAGACATGATTTCTAGATTTTACTCCCATGCAGTAAGTATAGCTTACTATTTACTGTGTCCAACCCAAAGTTAAAATATTCTTGAGAAATTTACATATGATTTTTTTTCCTGACAGAAGATATTCTTTACTAGAAGAAAATTCAAGCTGATTTTTAATGAATAGATGAAATTTTCTCCCTCTATGCTCAATTTACAATGAAATCCAATATAGAGTTCTTACTTTTTATTCCTTCCCTTCCTCCTTAGGTTTCTTGCTTTTTTCCCTTCCTTCTTCTATAAACACTGCTATGTCCCAAGTATTCTTCCAGATTATGGAAATTCAAAAGTGAACAAAACATAAGAAAATCGCTTCCCTGATGGAGCTTAAACACTTGTAGGATAAACAAACAAACAAAAAACAAGATAAATGAGTAAAATGTAAGTAAAATAAGTTAAAAATGAAAAGAGAAGACATATAAGAAGCATTAGATAAGAGTTGAAATTGTAAATTAAATAGCCAAGGAAAGTCTCATTGACTAGATAATATTTGTTTAAGAACCTGCAGCATGAGAGTAAGTGAGATATATTTGAGAAAAGACTACAGAGACACAGGCAGGAGCAAATGGAAAAATCCCCAAAGCATGAGCATGCCAGGCTTTCTTAATGCAGAATAAGGTCAGATGGCTGGAACAGAATTAAAAAGATAGCGGTATCGGAGATAAAGTCAGAAAAATACAAGAGGAATACCAGATCATGTTGGCCTTCTAGGTCATTGTAGACACAACAGCTTTCCTTCAAAGTGAGATGGGAACAGTTGGAGGATTGTGATCAGAGAAGTGACATAATCTGATTTACGATTTAACAGGGTCACTCTGGCTTGTTGAGGATAAAATGAAGGGGCAAGCAAGGGCAGAAGTAAGGAGACCAATGGAAAGGCTATTGCAGTATTCCAGGCAGGAGACAAGATCTGGGTGAAGGAGGTGGCATTTAAGGTAGTAACTGTTTGGAGTCTGTGTATAATCTGAAGGTAGAAATAACAGAATTTGATGCTGGATTGGGTATGGAATGTAAAGCAGAAAGAAGGCTAAAAGGACTCTACAATTTGGGGATAAAGTAAATGAAAAAAATAAAGTTGTAATATACTGCAATAGGGAAGACTTCAGGAGGAATATCTAGGAGAGTGAAATATCAGAAGAACAATTTTAGAGTTGTTCATTTTTGTGTCCAGCATAAAATGGAGAGGTCAAGCAGTAGAGTTCAAGGCAGAGAATGGGACTTGGCCACATGCGATCTGATCATCTGTAAGTTATACAGAGCATTTGTAACATCGTAACCTCCAGTAGAATGGGAAAACTACTTGGAAATTTTAATAACAGTAAAATAGTGTTTGTATAGAGATGTAAACCCTTTTACTTATTCCAATATAGAAAGAAAGATTATCTTAATAATCTTAGGAATCAGAATGACTAACATAAAATTTCCAAAATGTACCATTTAGGCATCATATTCTAAAGCATGCCACTGCAAAGTCTCAGATAGAGGTTACATTTAATTATGTACCATTAGTTTATAATAGAGAGCAAACTTAGTCTATTGCTATTCACCTTTCTTCAAAACAGGACTAAATCACTTTTTCAATCATTTTTATCAAGATAGCAATCATCTTCCTTTTGGTCAACTTCTACCAGGCCAAAATTTCAGGGTCTAGCCTCATCATAGCTCACAAGAACACTATGTTACAGCAAATAAAGGAGTAACAATACTAATCTAGAACTATATTTCCTCTTGTTATACAAAAAGAGTCTCTTATCCAACAGTTTAAAAAAGTATATTGTTTCAGGTCATAACTTCTAGATACTGTGATATTGATACTCTCTTTGGTCCAAATCCTGCAAATGTTCATAGAAGAGTTTCAAAAAGAAAACACCCTGCAAGATAGCAGACTGGGCACCTGTCTTTTCCTCTTAGTCTTCCCTAAACTAATTGGAAGAAAATAAGGAAATACAGATGGAAATAAACTCATGGCATAGATGCAAACAGAAGATGTATCCCATTATTGATGAATGGTTTTGCCTAAGTCTGAAGATGAAAAGTAAATGGGTTTGTATTGATGCGTCTATTAAAAAGAACTTACAACTCAGAATACAGCCACAAAAGAATTTCATAGGGAAATCTTCTTACTGCAGAACCCCAGACACACTTGAGGTTTGGCATGGTTGGATATGAAAACAGGAGTAATGTGTAGTGTAGAATAGTACTCAGAGTAACATACAAGATGGATAAATTAAAACCTAAGCCAAAAACATTCCTATGAATTTGCACAAGAAAAAATATCCAGGGCTTTCAGATTTCACTTCCAAAGAGAAATATATATATATATATATATATATATATATATATATATATATATATATATAATTATATAAATATATATAATTAGATATATGTATATAAATATAAATATATAAAAATATTTATTATATATAAATATTATTATATATATATTTGCATGTGCCCCTTTTCATCATCACTGAATGCTATAAAATAATAGAATAGTTCAAAATTCTGAAAGAAACTAATTTTGTGTCTCAGATTCTATACCTATCTAAACTATCACTCACATGAATAATAATTTAAAGGTAAATAATTTAAAGACTGGTAAGTTCTTCAAAAGGTCTTGGCTCCCACATGCTTTCTTCACAAAGCAGAAGAGAAATGCAAAGATAAGGAAGAAAATATAGATCTAAGCTAGTGGTGCAATTCAAAGAGACCTCAGGAAATTATCTGAGCAGTGAGCAATACAATTAGAAAGCAATTGTTCCAAATTGTACACAAATCCAAAGGGCTTCCTGAAGGAAGTTTTCAAAAAAAAGTTAAGTTCATTCAACAAATAGTTTAATTTAAAAATTAAAAACTCTTATGGAAAAAAAATAGGATATATGTAACCATTATGATGAACAATCATGATATGTGGTTTGTGATAAATAAGCAAATTTACTTGTTTCTACCATCATTTTAAACTTTCTTTAGCAGGAGCAATCTGGCCGGGTTCCTAGATGAAAACTCCAAAGGGACCCATAACTTTTTTGCTCCTCTAAGTAAGATATTCTGAATGCATGCAAAGCCACATCGTTTTGGTTTATTAATTAAGCTCCCATTATAAGAATTTATCTTTGTATTATTCTTCCCTTAGCCAGTTGGGGTTTAATTTGAGGTGGAAGCAGGGGAAGAGTTCACTCCCCAGGCTTCCTTGTTATATTGCCACCACTGGAATCTAAGCAGGAGAGGAGAGCTAAAGGAACCGGGGGAACCTGACTGATACTGGACTGATGTAAGCTAGCTTCTTACTCTGCACCAACAGAAGGGAGATTCCTCCTGAATTCCTCTCTCTTGGGGCTCCACTGTTCTAGATGAATGTCTTTTCATTCCTGGAAGTCAATTGCCCCTGAGCTTCTTGCTATAATTCTACTGCTACTTTCTGCGAAATTCTTCTCACCTCACCAGGCAGCACTATTGATCACGACTCAAGAGAACCCTACATCAGTTCTTTTCCCTCATTTTTCCATTGGGTTTATAGAAAATACTGCATCTCTTGTTGCAACAGTTTTCAAGTGCATGAGAAATGCATTAGAAAAGCATTTCAAATGTTAGAGAGCTCTCCTCTCGCCTTCCACTAAAAATAGTAACTTTGCCTGCTTATACTACCACTCCCTCCACCCCTGCCCCAGTGCTTAGCACATACCTAGACCTGAGGAGATACACAGCAAATTTCACTCACTCAAAAAATTGACTATAGGATACATAATCAATCTTATAAAATTAAATGTTGTTGCATTTCTACAAAAATGATTTTGCCATTGGCTTATCTTTAGTGTAATTTCAGTTGTTTTCTAATAGTCAACATTTTTGTACTACTCAACATTCACCTTGTTAGTTTCATGAATGGTCATCTGTTTGTGACATAGTTCAGGCATCAGAAGGGTTATTTGAGGCCATGTGTCAAAGTAGGGTGTATCTTGTCTATCTGGAGCTAAAAATCCATAAAACTGAACTAATTTGAATCAAATTTTCCACTAATTGGTCAAAGAAAATGGATAAAGGATTTATATATTAATCTATTTTTATCAATCTATTTTATTAAATACATTAATTAATATTTGTCTCCCATAATTAACTCTATATCTCATAGTTATCTAACAGTGACCTACAACTTAAATGATTGAAGAATTATAGTTCTAAAAGATATTTAAGACTATTAACACCAAACGAAATGCTGGTGTATATATAGTAGAAGGTCAAATGGTTGTTAACAAAACTGGAAAAACTTAGCTATCTCAGCTTCAGCTCAGTTTTCTTATTACAGCGTCCTGATTAATACGTAAAACATATACACACTAATGCTTACTTGGGAAATGCTCAGAAGATAAAATAGAATTTTGCAACATTCATTAGATAGAGGTTAGAATATTTTAGCAATAATTAAAGATGCCCAATTTTAGAAACCAAAAAGAACCAATAATGCAAAAGTCAAGAGCAAACAAATGATGAATCATGGTAGAGATAGAAATAAAGAAAATGGTTGTGGATCATGAAAAAGAAATAGCTTTAAATATAAATCCGCAGAGAAAAGCACGGAGGATTGCAGGGTAGATACATATTACAAACTCCACCTCCAGAAATTTAAATAAATGAAATAAAGAAAAAAATCTGCAGAAATAAGATAGTCTCTTCTAGCTCCATTTTATGTATATTTAAAATATGTGAATACTATACAAATTGAGTTTTTCTAAATATTTGTAATTTTTCTAATATTTTATCATTTTTCTTATTCCCTATTGCCCTATAGTAAAACTCTAAGAATAATTAGATCTTATGTACATGTTTCAATACCAGAAAAAAAGCCTATGGTGGGATTTTATTCCACAATTAACTTTGGGGAGAAGAAAACTTATAGACTTTTTGACAAGTGGGGCTGGGCTGTGAAAATTACAGGAAATAGGATTGAACTACAGAAAATTTAGTCTGGAAGCCAGAGATCTACATTCTAGTCCCAATCTACTGATAATTACCTCTATGACTTAAACTAATTATGTCTCCATTCCTCAGTTTACTCATTAATAGACTAGGCGACTGGCATAGATGAAACTTAAGGCTCCCTATGGTTTTACCTTTCAATGATTTTACTCATGACTGGAGTAATATATGCCACACTAGCCAATGTTAAAACTTATTAACAAAATATGCATTTCAACCTTTCTCAACACAGCAGGTTAAGTATATATTTGAAGTAGTTAACATTTTTCTCCAATATATTTTCTACATTTGCAAAAATTGCTGTGTTAGACACGTTCATACTGAAAATAGCTTACTGTGACTTGGTAAGTTCAAGGGAATTTTGCCTTTTTCATTTCCAGTTCTCCTTTGTCCTCACCATTCTCTGCTTATCTTCATCAACCTTGACAAAAAGTTTAACTTCTGTCTCATGTAATTGATCTATTTGCTTCCTCCTCCAAGATTTTTAATTTTCAAAATTTTTAATTTTCAAAATTTTGTCATTATTTTTACAGTCTAGGTAAGTTTAAAAGATGTTGAAAAAAACCCATGAAGTGTAAGTATCAAGAATTCATTGCCTGTTTCCCAACTTGTCAATGGCACTGGGTAGGACCTATTTCACTGGGTAGTTTTGAAGACTCAATGAGTATGTATGGAAAAGAACATAGCACAGTGAATAACACTCAGCAATAGACATGGTTTTTCTTTTTCTTTAAACAATCAGACAGAAATCCAGTTCTAAAATATGGGATTAGTACCATATCACTGAATTCCCAGAAGTTCAGGAAAAGATAGTTCATAGTATCAGTGTTCTGAAAGATGACCCGACCCCTAGACCTCTTAAGGTACAATTCTCATAACTTTTCATATTATTGTCTTCTCCATGATAAGTTTTTATTTGACCTTATTCTCTCATGTAAATAAGGATTGGAAGTTAGAAGGAACATCTCGCCTGTTTCTCGGCTAATTACTAAAGCTTTCTTCATTATCAACCTGGTCTTTAATAACAAAGCAAGACAAGGCTTGAGCCTATATGGCTTGAACTAATAACCAAGCACTCCTTCCTTTGGTCCTTGCTCAGAGGAAGGCAATAATCAGGATACAGAGCACTGGCTTTTCCTTGGCAGCCACTGCCAGCCGCAGCAGCCATAAACTGACAAGCCCGAGTCTCGTGGGGGATGGATTTTACCTGACTAGTTGAGCGGAGCCTTGGGACTTCTTAAAAGCAAGCTCCTGCTGTGATTTCTTATATCAAGCCCAAGAGTTAACCAAAATTCCAGAGATTATCATCACGGGGGATGTAAAATGTTTCAGTACAAAGGTTCAGTTTAGGCTGGGAATTTTCCACATCTTTCCCTGTGCAAGTGACAGTGTTCTGACTTGTCTACAGTTACCAAGGTTGATAATTAACATTTCGGCTATGGTTAATTAAAAAAAAAATTGACGAGAAAATGAAAAACTGATTAGCATGATGCCAGTGGACCAACTTGCTCATGAGGAAAGAAAATTTGGTTTAATCTTTTTGGTTGAAGCACTGAAAATATTCCCAGCCTCCAAAATTATACTAGAAACAACACATGCAAATGAAGATAGAATTCACAATGATAAATTGTATTTTACACACTTTCACACAAATGTCCCAGAGGCCTCCAAAAACATAAGTTAAATTTCACGGCTCTCCTCCAAGGACACACTTATGATTGTTTATGAAAACAGAGTAAGAAATTGAGACATAAATCAGGAATGAGCAAAAAATTAGTTGGGTCAACTGGGCACATGAAAGGTAAAACTCAGTTTCAAGCTGAGTACTAACCCACATAAATATTTCATCCAAAGGTAAAGATAAGAAGGAAAAAAAACATATAAAATTCATTTGCATGTTCTTTTTATGAGGTGCAAGTCTACATTTCAAAGCTTGTCATGCTAAAAATTTATAATTTATAAAGTAAATCCAGCAGAAAAAAAATCTCTCTTCCTACAGTGTGATCATTTTTTAAATCTATTTCTTTCTCTTTCATTTTCTTTCAACAGATACCAAATTGAGCTATCACCATACATAAGGCACTAAGCTGTGATGATACAAAGTACAATATAAAATGCAATACATACTCTTGAAGACTTTGCCATCCTTTGTATAGAATGGCATCCAAGCAGGGAAAGTAAAAAAAAACTTCCATATTAGACTGTGATTAAATGTGAAATATATGAAAGGATTGGTATTCACATTGTTCAAGAGGGAGATAGTCTCGTGGCTGAAGACATTTCAGGGAGGGTTTCTGAAGGAAGGGGTAATTGAACAGGCCCTAGTAAAACAGGAGATAAGGAAAAGAGGTAAAGAATCGAGAGACTGCTTTACTTCTGTTAAAGAGTAAAACCTAGGGGCAGGTAGAAATGAACAATACAAGCTCATAAGACAATAAAAAGACCAGCATGGAAGGTCTGTAAAATAGGCTGGGCAGCTGGAAGTCTGATTACGCCAGGAACTTGAATTTTATATTATAAAGTCTATTTTCCCAGTTGCATATTTTTCAAAGAGGTGTAAAACAAATTCTTGCTTTTACCATTTTTTTCAAATCAAATAGCCTAAAGGGTCAAACTCTTCCCTTGAATGTTTTTATGCAGAACCAATATTTCAAATGAATTGTTTCACTACCTGTTCGTGGGGTTTTGCAATGAAGTAATTTCATTTCTCGCATCAAATCTCATTCAAGAAAACCAGGAAAACCCATTAAATCCTAGGTGTCCTAAGAAATTAAACCCAAGAATATGCATGGAAATATCCACAATGCATATTTTCCACAGGTTCTAGCCCCACACTGGCCACAAACCCATAAATAGCCCTTGAAAGTGGTTAAGAACTAAGATCCCAGAGTCACTCACAACTGAGGTGAGTCCACACTGTCAATTATTCCCTGTATGACCTCATGCAAATCACTTAACCTTTTTAAGCCTCAGTGTCATCATCTGCAAAATGGGGATATGATAGTCTCTCGTTCTTAAAGTTGCTAATTCACTTACTATTTTTCAACAAATATTTATCGAGCACCTACAGTGTTAGGGTCTGTCCCAGGCACTGGGGACACCCTAGTGAATATGGCAGACAAGGATGTTTGGGAGGTTTAAATAGAATAATACTTTTCATGCATTTGGCAAAATATATTAAAAATAATGAATAAATTGAATAATTTGATAAAATGAATAATTGATAAATGTTAGTACTGAAACTATTATGAACACTTTGCCACATACCTTATGAATTTGGGCTATCCTGAGCCTCAGATTTCTTATCTTTCAATCAAGAAAATTAGAACATAGGACTTCTAAAACCCTTTCTAGCTTCCACATGCTATTAGTCTATAGCTGGTAAGCTCTCTTGAGTCTTCTGGGAGACACCAGAAAAGAAAAACAGGGGGTAGGTGGGTGGAATGAAAAAAGAAATAATTCTGATTCATAGAAGCAGAAAGTTGTAAGTCAATGCTATGGGGTTTTTTGTACTATTTCCTTTTATATTAAAAAAAAAAGTATACCACTATTAAATCAGAATAGCCACAAAGATTGAACGTGATGCTGTAGGCAACACAATCACGTTTCGTAGGCTTTTCTTTATTATCATTACTTTGTTTTTGTTTAAAAATTGGGTGGACATAGAATAATTTCTTGGAAGTCTCTGCATGGCAGATAGCCAGATTGTGGGTTAGCTGGTCCAATTACAAGTTCTAGATTAGCAGCCAATTCATAGCCAATCAACGTTTATATGTGACAAAGTGTACCAACGGAATTTAGTGGTCTTGCATGGAGACCGTCATTTGAAGTGTCAAGCACAGCAGGACTTAAGTGAAGAGTGTTTTTTTTGTTGTTTTTTTTTTTTGTGCGGTACGCGGGCCTCTCACCGTTGTGGCCTCTCCCGTTGCGGAGCACAGGCTCCGGACGCGCAGGCGCAGCGGCCATGGCTCACGGGCCCAGCCGCTCCGCGGCACGTGGGATCTTCCCGGACCGGGGCACGAACCCACGTCCTCTGCATCGGCAGGCGGACTCTCAACCACTGCGCCACCAGGGAAGCCCGAAGAGTGTTCTTTTAATCTGCAAGTGAAGCTTTAGTAAAACATTCAGAAAATCTGTTTCAAGCCAACCAGTTAATTGATTAGTTACTTGGTGAAAAGTTGTTGTTATTTGTTCAGCATTATATCTTGAATCAGTAACACAGACATTAATTTATGAAGCAAAAAATGAAGAATCAAAGGAACTTCACACGTGACTCACCTTCCTTTTAGAATGTGAAGTGGGATAATAAAAATAGTAGTAATAATAGAAGTTATCATTTCCTGAGGGAATGTTAAGCTAAGAAGTTTACTTATAGAATTTTACTTAATGCTCACAGTAACCCAATGAGCTAAGTATTTTTCTTTTTGTATTGCCAGGTGAGGAAGTGACTCAGAAAGTTTCAGTAACTTTCCCAAGGTCACAAAGCAAGTAAACAGCAGATGAAGCCTGAAAATGTGACTCCTCTTTGTTTGTGACAGATGCCAGAATACTATACTGGAAACTCTTTAGGTATAAAAGTGATTCAAGAGAATATAAATGAGTCATCACTGGACTTCTTAGCAAAGAAACCTTCATTTTCCGCATTTACATTTCAAAAGACTACATGATAAAGAAATCATTTGCTATTGCTAGATAAGTGCTTCTTCAAGCAAGAATTTCAGAGCCCATTAAAAAAAAGAAAGAAAATGTACTAGTGGTCATTTACTCTCTATATTAGACAGCCTCAAAAGACACAAAGATCTGGCACTAAAAGCAGACCACCCAGTATTATTGCAATCTTCAAGAGTTTGCATTTTAAATGAAACAGTTGTCTCTTTGACATAAATCAAGTTTTTCCATACATTTATAAAAAAGGGAAGGCCTTGTTTTATTTGTGTCCATATTGTTAGTAATTTCCTGACATATTCTGGAATGTGCATATTTCACTGGAGTAGAGATTTTTGTCTTCTTTTTCAGTAACCTCAGGGCCCAGAAGAGGTCTTGGCATGTAGGTATTCAGTATAAATTTGTTAATTAATAAATGAATGAATAAATTAACATGACTGTAAGTGAGTTGAAGAAAATGCAATCCTATTTCTTTTTAGTGTTTCTTGAAACTGTCACACAACTCAGGAGCCAAATTCCTCTGAACCAGTCATCTCACCTGCTAATCTGAAAGGTTTACATTTTCATAATATCTAGGATGAATATAATACTATTTCAAGTACTTCATTCTTTAGGAAATCAGAGAAGCTAGGAGTCTAAAAGGATTGCTATTATCTAGACTACATCAAGAATTCCAATTCTAATGTTTCTTACTTCAAAGCCTTCCCTTTATAGGTCTGTATATAGTGTATGACCTATTTGTTTTCAAAAACAAGTGGTAACAGCTTAGCACCCGAATTGCTTAATCAATCCCTGGGAAGATTTCTTATTTTTCATCTCATCCTGTTGGTTTTTCCTGAGAAGGCTTGAGTGGTCATATTGCTGCTGGAACTCCCTTAAACAACTCCCTAAAGACAACTACCAAGACGATTTGTCTGGCAACCTGCATATTTGCCTTCCTATCTTCCAAGGGACTACACTTTAACCGTTAAAGTAATTTAGTCCTTTGGCATTTGGGAGGTTACTATGATGGGAGCTCTATTTTCCCTCTCCCTTAATTTCTACTTCAACCTCTTTAATAAGAACTTCCAGCTTGTTAGAATTGTTGGGAATGAACCCTCAGCCCTCTTTGAACCTCCTTCTCTCCCTCCTATCCTAGAGAAGAGTAGTGACTATATGAATGAAGGTAATGCTTGCTGCCGTAACAAGTAAACCTTCAACTTTCAGTGGCTTAGCACAATAGAAATTTCAATTTCATTCACATAACAGTTCAATGCTGTTGGTCCCGGCTGGAGGTGATGGTATTTTATGTGTTGATTTAAGGACATAGACTCGTTCCATGTGTGATGGCACCATTTCTTAGGGTCTTGAAACCCTTGGTATCCAATTAGCCAATGAAAAAAGGAAAGAGAAGATGAAGAATGCACAACTTAGTCCAGAAGTGACCATATATCCTTTCTACTGATATTCCACTAGCAAAAAGATAGTCATATGATCACAGCTAGAAACAAGGGGTAGGTTGGAACACATAGCCTTTGGCTGGGAACTTTTCCAGTGAAAACTCCACCATAAGGAAGGCGTACACATTTTGTTGTTGTTGTTTTTGATGGAGGACATGCCTTCTGCCACAGTGAGACTGAGGACGGTGTATTGCTGGGTTACAGGTGTCTGTTTGCAAGTGCCTGTCTCTCTTTCTCTTTGACTCTTTGTCTTTGGAACTACCCACTTCGGATTCTCTTCCATCCTGTGGTCAGCCCCCCAGGACAGACTCTTCCCCTGCACAGGAGGCCTACAGTTGTCCAGTTGCCCTATCTGTGACTGGGTGAATAAGTTCAATTCATAGGGAACTTAGAATAAGGGGCCCATTTTGGCCTCAAATTCAAGCTCATTCTAACATTCAGCTTTACCAGCAATATACTTGATATTTGTCTACGTTTCTATTTGAAGAATTTTTAAAATTAATTAATTAATTAATTAATTAATTTTTATTTTTGGCTGCGTTGGGTCTTCGTTGCTGCACGCGGGCTCTCTCTAGTTGTGGTGAGCAGGGGCTACTCTTGGTTGCGGTGTGTGGGCTTCTTGTTGCGGTGGCTTCTCTGGTTGCGGAGCACTGGCTCTAGGCATGGGCTTCAGTAGTTGTGGGATGTGGGCAGGTAGATAGATAAAATTAATAGACAAACATACTGCATATTGGCTCAGAACTGGTAGCAGAAAAGGGGCAAGAGCACAGTAAATCCCCGTAATTATTTTAGGGGAAACTCAAATTTATCTTAAGTTAATTTTTCCTAAAACAATGGTTCTTCTTTGAGCTGGCTGCAATGTCTTAATGGCATTAACGACAAAACATATGGAAACATTTTAAAAACAAAAATATTAAATCCTTAAACTTCCAAATAATCTGAATTCTTGAAATGTAAATAGGCTTCCAAAAGTAAACATAAAATCTCAAATAGAAAATAAATATTTAGTAGACAAATAATTTGATTCCTTTGAACTTGGTGCCAGCCCTTGTTCAATCCCCTTGGTGGGTTTTCTAACAGGCCTCACCCTGGCTCTCCAAACTTCAAGGACCTACCTCTGCAGAGCACACTAACCCCCACCTATGTGTGGATCGTGCACTCAACTTATTTTTCTGCCATGCTTCCACATCAAAGTCAGTAGTGGGTGGTCTTTCAAAGCGTTCTGGGTGGGAGTTCAAGGAGAAAAAGGCAAAAGTCTCTAAGGAAGCACTTGGGTGGCCTGGCATCAAAGACAGAAGCAGACTGCAGAGACATCCAAGCCACCAATATTTCCTGGTGATCCATTCAAATACTGCCACAGACTTAGCACAGTAAGCCTTAGTACAGTGGCACAGCTCTGGGGCAGGCTTTCACACAAACTACTTTTAATTGACTGAGGAGCAATGGGCTTACTCCAACCCAAATATGAATGAGATATTATGTATGAGTTAGAAAAAACATTTTAAGGCATGTGTGGCCTCTTCTCTCTCCTGGCTCTGTACAGTCAGTGTTTCATTCATAGAAAAAGAATCACAAGTAAAATCTCATTATTGTAACTTCTCTGTTGATATGAAGTCATTTTTGACCTGATCATTTAGCTGGTATTTTCTTCTCTTTTTTTCCCTACAATAACAATGCTTAAGGCTAATTAAATAAAGATCTGAATACAATCTCACTCTCTTTTTCTTCTGACAGGAGAATCTTCAAATATAATATAAAATCAATGTCTATACCCTTAAGACTGAACAGAGTGAACGCACTAACGCCAAATTGTACATTTATCAAAAAAATTAATTAGAAACCTGCTGGTATTTGGTAATTATTTGAATAGTAGGACACTAGTGAAAAAAAAGATTAAAAGGAGGCAGTTATTGTATTACCTATATCCCAATCTAACTCTCATTTTATTATAATTTATAGATTTTCAATGAAGAATCAGAAAAGCTCAACAACTGCCTTGTTAATTGATTTCTAACCATCTTTATATGCAACAATTTAGTAGATTACTGCATAAAAACTGAGTACATTATGGAGTTCCCCAGGTTGCCAACTTCTAAAGAGTGGTAAAATTTTATACCATCATTTTAGGGGGTCTCTTTTCTGGTTTGTAAATCTCTGTATAATACAATCGGGTGAGAAGTCAAGTAATGTTTTTCTGGATTTTCTAGAAATGACGATTAAAGTCTGTTGTTAAGAAAATAAAAAAATAAATGTACTCTGGACCATATATTGTAAGTTTAAAGACCCTCTCCCTATTGTGGTCAGCCCCCTCTGGTCAAAGCTTACAGAAGGACACTGATACAGGCATCACAGCCCATTCCTCTGGTCCCTCAGAGAGCAAGAGCATGTTAAACTTTGAGGAGTAGCACCTCTTTCTCAATAGACTGACATGGGGGAGGAGAGGTGACATTAGATTTGGGGTCCCACACCCCATCCTACAAAATTGAAGACTAGACCATCTACCTTACCATCAAAACCTCCGAAAATAGTAACTGTCTTTGGTTGTAAAATTACATAGTATCTAAACTAGCATCCTTGAAATTGCTGGTGTATGGGGACATGCAGGAGGAAGATGCTGTGCTGAGAGAAGTGCTCAGCAGCTGGGAAAAGGAGAGAGGTCAGCCTGCATCCCAACCACATGGTTGGATAAGAATAATTGAATAGGGATTGATATTCAATATCCTGTGACAAACCATAATGGAAAATAACATGAAAAAGAATATATGTACTAAGTCACTTTTCTGTACAGAAGAAAAAAACACAACACTGTAAATCAACTATACTTCAATAAATATTTTTTTTTAAAAAATAACTGAATGTCCCACAAATCAAGTGAAAACTGTCTGAATGTAAATCACCTTGCCAGTAATAACCCCAAGAGGCCTGACCACTGGATAGGAAGATCTCAGCAGCAAGAGCCTGTAGAGATACACAGCCAACTCATGGAGAGGAAATAGAGCTGGAAAAGGCAGAATTGGATCTGCATATCCTACTTCAGGTAACCCAAGGAGAACTCTTTATAGGGTCCTTGGAAGAAACTGCAAGGTGCCCCAATGAGAGCTGGCATTTGGATGTCGGGCACACAGAACCAAAGAGCTTACAGTCACAGTTAGATTGAGAATATGTAAAAACCAAAGTGGAAGAGGGCAGCCAGCTCCTCAGGAGTAGTTACAGAGGAAGCAGCATCTGTTTTCCTCTCACTGCTTCCCATGCTGCCTTCAGAGGAGGAAGTGAAGGAGGTTGGGGTTGTGAAGGAACGGATCATGCGCTCCATCTCATCCCAGGTCACTGGAGCCTCTGATATAATCCCTTGGGATGGGTGAAGGTATGGAGAACCGGGACATAAGTTAAGATGGATTTGTTAAAAGGCATACTACTTTCACTGAAAAGGCTAGTCTCCAATATAGAAAGAGCTCCTAAGAAAAAAGAAAGCCTCATCCACCAGAACACAGGCACCAGTCCCCTCCACCAGGAAACCTACACAACCTACTGAACCGACAGTACCCACTGGGGACAGACACCAAAAACAACAGGAACTATGAACCCGTAGCCTACAAAAAGGAGACCCTAAACACAGTAAGTTAAGCAAAATGAGAAGACAGAGAAATACACAGCAGATGAAGGAGCAAGGTAAAAACCCACCAAACCCAACAAATAAAGAGGAAATAGTCTACCTTTTCAGTCTACCTTTCTTTTTCAGTCTACCTGAAAAAGAATTCAGAGTAATGATACTAAAGATACAAAATCCTGGAAATAGAATGGAGAAAATACAAGAAAAGTTTACCAAGGACCTAGAAGAAGTGCAAACAAACAACGATGAATAACACAATAAATGAAATTAAAAATTGTCTAGAAGGAATCAATAGCAGAATAACTGAGGCATAAAAATGGATAAGTGACCTGAAAGATAAAAAAGAGGAAATAACTACTATAGAGCAGAATAAAGAAAAAGAATTGAAAGAATTGAGGACAGTCTCAAAGACCTCTGGGACAACATTAAATGTACCAATATTCAAATTCTAGGGGTCCAAGAAGAAGAAGAGAGAAAGAAAGGGACTGAGAAAATATTTGAAGAGATTATAGTTGAAAACTTCCCTAATATGGGAAAGGAAGTAGTCAGTCAAGTCCAGGAAGCACAGAGAGTCCCATACAGGATAATTCCAAAGAGAAACACTTCAAGACACATATTAATCAAACTATCAAAAGTTAAATACAAACAAAAAATATTAAAAGAAGCAAAGGAAAAGCAACAAAAAACATACAAGGGAATCCCCATAAGGTTAACAGCTGATCGTTCAGCAGAAACTCTGCAAGCCAGAAGGGAGTGGCAGGACATATTTAAAATGATGAAAGGGAAAAAATCTACAACCAAGATTACTCTACCCAGCAAGGATGTCATTCAGATACAATGGAGAAATTAAAAGCTTTACAGACAAACAAAAGCTAAGAGAATTCAGCACCACTAAACCAGCTTCACAACAAATGCCAAAGGAATTTCTCTAGGCAGGAAACAAAAGAGAAGGAAAGACTTACAAAAACAAACCCAAAACAATTAAGAAAATGGTAATAGGAACCTAAATATTGATAACTACCTTAAATGTAAATGGATTAAATGATCCAACCAAAAGACATAGACTGGCTGAATGGATACAAAAACAAGACCCGTATGCTGTCTACAAGAGACCCACTCCAGACCTAGGGACACATACAGATTGAAAGTGAGGGGATGGAAAAAGATATTCCATGCAAATGGAAATCAAAAGAAAGCTGGAGTAGAAATTCTCATATCAGACGAAATAGACTTTAAAATAAAGACTATTACAAGAGACAAACAAGGACACTACATAACGATCAAGGGGTCAATCCAAGAAGAAGATACAACAATTGTAAATATTTACACACCCAACATAGGAGCAACTCAAAACATAAGGCAAATGCTAACAGCCGTAAAAGGGGAAATTGACAGTAACACAATAATACTGGAGGACTTTAACACCCCACTTTCACCCATGAACAGATCATCCAAAATGAAAATAAATAAGGAAACACAAGCTTTAAATTATACATTAAACAAGATGGACTTAATTGATATTTATAGGACATTCCATCCAAAAACAACAGACTACACTTTCTTCTCAAGTCCTTATGGAACATTCTCCAGGATAGACCATATCCTGTGTCACAAGTCAAGCCTTGGTAAATTTAAGACAATTGAAATCTCATCAAGTACCTTTTTTGAGCACAATGCTATGAGACTAGATATCAATTACAGGAAAATATCTGTAAGAAATACAAACACATGGAGGCTAAACAACATACTACTTAATAACCAAGAGATCACTTAAGAAATCAAAGAGGATAGCAAAAAATAACTAGAAACAAATGACAATGAAAACACAATAACCCAAAACCTACAGAATGCAGCAAAAGCAGTTCTAAGAGGGAAGCTTATAGCAATACAATCCTACCTTAAGAAACAAGGAATATATCAAATAAACAACCTAAACTTACAGCTAAAACAATTAGAGAAAAAAGAACAAAAAAACTCCAAAGTTAGCAGAAGAAAAGAAATCATAAAGATCAGATCAGAACTAAATGAAAAAGAAATGAAGGAAATGATAGCAAGGATCATAAAACTAAAAGCTGGTTCTTTGAGAAGAAAAACAAAATTGATAAACCATTAGCCAGACTTATCTAGAAAAAAAGAGAAGACTCATATCAATAGAATTAGAAATGCAAAAGGAAAAGTAACAACTGACACTGCAGAAATACAAAGGATCCTGAGAGATTACTACAAGCAACTATATGCCAATAAAATGGACAACCTGGAAGAAATGGACAAATTCTTAGAAACGCACAACCTTTTGAGACTGAACCAGGAAGAAATAGAAAATATGAACAGACCAATCACAAGCACTGAAATTGAAACTGTGATTAAAATCTTCCAATTAACAAAAGCCCAGCACCGGATGGCTTCACAGGTGAATTCTATCAAACATTTAGAGAGGAGCTAACACCTATCCTTCTCAAACTCTTCCAAAATATAACAGAGGGAGGAACACTCCCAAACTCATTCTATGAGGCCACCATCACTCTGATACCAAAACCAGACAAAGATGTCACAAAGAAAGAAAACTACAGCCAATATCATTGATGAACATAGATGCAAAAATCCTCAACAAAATACTAGCAAACAGAATCCAACAGCACATTAAAAGGATCATGCACTATGATCAAGTGGGGTTTAGGATTCCTTGCAGGAATGCAAGGATTCTTCAATATATGCAAAGCAATCAACGTGATACACCATATTAACAAATGGAAGGAGAAAAACCATATGATCATCTCTATAGATGCAGAGAAAGCTTTTGACAAAATTCAACACTGAATTATGATGAAAACCGTCCAGAAAGTAGGCATACAGGGAACTTTCCGTAACATAATAAAGGCGATATACGACAAACCCACAGCCAACATAGTCCTCAATGGTGAAAAACTGAAATCATTTCCACTAAGATCAGGAACAAGACACAGTTGCCCACCCTCTCCACTATTATTCAACATAGTTTTGGAATTTTTAGCCACAGCAATCAGAGAAGAAAGGAAATGAAAGGAATCCAAATTGGAAAAGAAGAAGTAAAGCTGTCACTGTTTGTGGATGACACGATACTATACATAGAGAATCCTAAAGATGCTACCAGAAAACTACTAGAGCTAATCAATGAATTTGGTAACGTTGCAGGATACAAAATTAATGCCCAGAAATCTCTTGTGTTCCTTTACACTAATGATGAAAACTCTGAAGGAGAAATTAAGAAAACACTCCCATTTACCACTGCAACTAAAAGAATAAAATATCTAGGAATAAACTTACCTAAGGAGACAAAAGACCTGTATGCAGAAAATTATAAGACACTGATGAAAGAAATTAAAAGATGATACAAATATATGGAGAGATATACCATGTTCTTGGGCTGGAAGAATCAACATTGTGAAAATGACTCTACTACCCAAAGCAATCTACAGATTCAATGCAATCCCTATCAAACTACCACTGGCAATTTTCACAGAACTAGAACAAAAAATTTCACAATTTGTATGGAAACATAAAAGACCCCGAATAGCCAAAGCAATCTTTTTTTCTTTTTCTTTTTCTTTTTTTTTTTTTTTTTTTTTTTTTTTGCGGTATGTGGGCCTCTCACTGTTGTGGCATCTCCCATTGTGGAGCACAGGCTCCAGACGTGCAGCCTCAGCGGCCATGGCTCATGGACCTAGACGCTCTGCAGCATGTGGGATCTTCCTGGACCAGGGCACAAACCTGTGTCCCCTGCATCGGCAGGTGGACTCTTAACCACTGTACCACCAGGGAAGCCCCACCAAAGCAATCTTGAGAAAGAAACACAGAAACAGAAAGATAGATCAATGGAACAGGATAGAAAGCCCAGAGATAAACCTACGCACATATAGTCACCTTATCTTTGATAAAGGAGGCAAGAATATATGGTGGAGAAAAGACAGCCTCTTCAATAAGTGGTGCTGGGAAAACTGGACAGCTACAAATATAAGAATGAAATTAGAACACTCCCTAACACCATACACAAAAATAAACTCAAATGGATTAAAGACCTAAATGTAAGGCCAGACACTATAATACTCTAAGAGGAAAAGAAAGGCAGAACACTCTATGACATAAATCACAGCAAAATCCTTTTTGACCCACCTCCTAGGGAAATGGAAATAAAAACAAAAATAAAGAAAAGCGACCTAATGAAACTTAAAAGTTTTTGCACAGCAAAAGAAACCATAAGCAAGACAAAAAGACAACCCTCAGAATGGGAGAAAATATTTGCAACTGAAGCAACTGACAAAGGATTAATCTCCAAAACATACTAGCAACTCATGCAGCTCAATATCAAAAAAACCAATCAACCCAATCCAAAAATGGGCAGAAGACCTAAATAGACATTTCTCCAAAGAAGATATACAGATTGCCAACAAACACATGAAAGAATGCTCAACATCATTAATCATTAGAGAAATGCAAATCAAAACAACAATGAGATATCATCTCACACCGGTCAGAATGGCCATCATCAAAAAATCTACAAACAATAAATGCTGGAGAGAGTGTGGAGAAAAGGGAACCCTCCTGTACTGTTGGTGGGAATGTTAGCTGATAAAGTCACTATGGAGAGCAATATGGAGGTTCCTTTAAAAACTACAACTAGAACTACCATACAACCCAGGAATCCCACTACTGGGCATATACCCTGAGAAAACCATAGTTCAAAAATAGTCATGTACCAAAATGTTCATTGCAGCTCTATTTACAATAGCCAGGACATGGAAGCAACCTAAGTGTCCATCAACAGACGAATGGATAAAGAAGATGTGGCACATATATACAATGGAATATTACTCAGCCATGAAAAGGAACAAAACTGAGTTATTTGTAGTGAGGTGGATGGACCTAGAGACTGTTGTACAGAGTGAAGTAAGTCAGAAAGAGAAAAACAAATACCATAGGCTAACACATATATATGGAAACTAAAAAAAAAAAAAAAAAAAAAAAAAGAGAAATGAAAAAAAATGGTCAGAAGAACCTAGGGGCAAGACGGGAATAAAGATGCAGACCTACTAGAGAATGGACTTGAGAATATAGGGAGGGGCATGGGTAAGCTGGGACAAAGTGAGAGAGTGGCATGGACATATATACACTACCAAATGTAAATTAGATAGCTAGTGGGAAGCTGCCGCATAGCACAGGGAGATCACCTCTGTGCTTTGTGTCCACCTAGAGGGGTGGGTTAGGGAGGATGGGAGGGAGAAGCAAGAGGGAGGAGATATGGGGATATATGTATATCTATAGCTGATTCACTTTGTCATACAGAAAAAACTAACAATATTGTAAAGCAGTTATACTCCAATGAAGATGTAAAAAAAAAGAAAAATTAAAATTGAATAAATGGACCCTTAAACATATGAAAAGATACAGTATTTGACTATATGTATCCAAAAAATTGGCCAATTGAGATAATTTAAATAATGGCTGGACACTAGACAATATTATAGAATTATTTTTAACTTTCTGTATTTCCATAAAAATTTTCCTAATTTCCATAACATTTCCAAAAGTGTAATTATTATTTTCTTGGAGTGATAATGGCATGTAGTATTCTTATTCTTAGAGATGCATTTTATGTGTTTTAGGAAAACAATGCCATGATATGTACAACTTAGCTTTAAATAGTCGGCATATATATATATATATAGATATGTAATTATGTATATTTATATATAATTAATATGCATATATAATTCACGAAGATAAATGGAAAGTACATGGTAATCACTGTATTCTTTATACTTCTTTATATTTTGTATAGGTTTGAATATTTCCAAGACATAGAGTTGGGAAAAAACATATAGTCTTATATCTTGCTATGAGACTATTTAACAATAGAAAGTTACTGAAGAATTTTGGAATCAGTCAGAGACAATAAATGGTGCCAGATACTCAGACAAAGAAAAAAAAGCACTCTATCAATTGGGCACAGTTAGTGAGAATTACTGGAAGAATAAAACGAATCCGTGTTTGTACCCCAAAGAAAGGGACTGTTCACCGTATTCATTACGTGTGGACTACCAATCCTTTAAGGGGCCTCTGTGGCATCAATTTAAAAATTTTATTGTCTAATTCCTCTCTGCCAAGATCACACTGGGACTAAATGATTCTAGAGGAAGGGCAGGTTCTTCAGAGTTCATGGCCAAGTCTAACTTAAATTGTCAGTAGAAGAAAGAGCAATGCAGTTTCATTAAACAGTGTAAAATTATCATAATTCATTCTCCAATGAATCCAACATAGTGGAAATGGATTACCTAGGAAAATGAAAACTAAGAAAATAGAATGGATGTGCCTGGCCTGAGACTGCAGTGCTCTGTCCATCTTTTTACTTACCCTGTTCTGAGCTCTAAATCAGAGGCCAGGCCTATGGCTGCCCTTCCCAGGCTCCTAGGTTTCAACCAAGGGAAGACTTTGGAAAGAAAGTAGAGGATAAGGGGGAGGGAGCAAGGAGCCAGGGTGTTTATACCCTCCTTCGCTGGCTGGGTGGGTTCTTCCACAGCAGCTGAGTGTCCTCAGTGGATCCAGCCTCCACCAGTAAGGCCTCTGGGGTTGCAGCTCCCAGCATGGGTACAGAGCCCTCAGGATCTGCTCACACCTCTTCCCTTTTCCCCCTCTAACTCAGGGGCTGCTGGAGCCCACTACTGCTCCCAATTTCAGGGCTGTCTCCCCATTCCGTGTGAGCGTCTCAATCCCTATATTTCCTCTTTAAATTATTCATTTATAACTTCCCTATGTTTTAAATATACAGAATCATTTTTTTCTACTTGGACCCTGACTGATTCAGGATGTGAGAAGGAAGAGGTTAAAAAAAAAAAGAATGAATTTGGGCACAGTCATATATGAAGACACACACAATAGGTAGAGAATGGCAAATATTCTGAGTATTAACCGATATATACCAGTCTCTTCTAAAGAACATATAACCTATTTTTTTAACTTTCAAGTCTGATTTTGTTGCCAAATCTCATCAGTTGTAACAATAGTATAATGGCTAAGAACATAAATTCTAGAGCTAGAAAACCTGGATTTAGCCTCAGTTTTACTACTAGTAGCTCTGTAACCCTAGGTAAGTTATTTAACATCTCTGTGCCTTAGTTTTCTCGTCTGCAAAATGGGAGTAATAATAGTATCTACTTCTGACTGAGTTAAAACATGTACAAAGTAAGCACTCAATAAATATTCATTAATTCATTTATTTATTTATATGTTTATTTTTATATTGCAAAAGTTTGAACTGATTACTACTTGCTATGTTACCTTTTCCATAAAATTATATTCATGTCAGCTCACAGATTTCAAACTACCTTCACATGTATGGCTTCATTCTACCCAACAATCTAGTTGAGGTGGCTTGAATAGGCTTTATCATCCCAGTTTTACAGATGGTAAAACTGAATCTACAAGAAATCACCAGCAAGAAAGATAGAAGCAAGATCAAAACCTAAGGCTTCTGACTGCTATCTCTGAATTTTTGAGGGACATCATTAATGAATAGTTCTTCAGATTCCACCCTGCTTACGTTTGACACATTTTCTAACCTTGTATGGCAAAAATAGCATGTAAAGTGTGAAAGACATTTAAAAGCCAAGTATTAGAAATATTCCTGTTGGTGTTATTATTATGACTGATACATATTATATATGACTGATACTGATATTATGACTGACTTTTTATAGAAAAGAAAACCTACATATGTGTTTACTATATCAGGGAAAAAAAGAAAACAAATTGGAGAGTAATCAGTTATAAAATTAACAAAGCAGATAAGAAAGAATTAGGAACTAGCTACTCTACGATTTGAAATCATGTCTTTAACCCTGAATTATAAGCATCTATAAGGAAGATTGACAGTTCAGGAGACACCATACTAGAAGGAAAAGAGAAATGTAGGTGGAAGATAATTCATTAGCTTTATTACCTCAGGTTAATTCAGTGTAATGAGTTATTTTAATTCATCATTGTTTCCAAGGAAACAATGGTTGACTCATCTCACAGTTTAATATCTTGAAATCACATATACTATTTTATACATGACATGGACATAATAGTTCTTGCTCTATAATTCATCCATGTACTTAACTCCCACACAGTATACACCTTGATAGCAGTATCCATTTTCAATAAAACTGTGATTTTAACCTGAATTATTACCTAATGTTTTAGGTCTTTTCTTATTATTTTCAGTGATCCAATGTCAAAAATAAAACCGTAGCTACTATGGAAGTGGGGTGCTACTGGAGGTATAAAACAAGGACTTGTCAAGATATGTTCAGAAGTTAATTGAATTCTCCAGGTGCCTTGGATCTCTTATCTTGGAATATTAGAAGCATTATTAAAAAATAAAATAAAAGCAAAAAAACCCCAAAGAGAAATTAAGTACATTTAAACATGCCACTTGCCAGGAGACACCCCTTTTCCCAAACCACTTTCCATTGCCCACCTAAAGCTCTACACCTCTTATGCTACCTGGATCCCAGAATGCTGGTAATTAGGTCTTTACCCCACAGAAATATCTGGAAAAATCTAAAATCCTCAGATGAAAGTCCTAAAATTCGGATATCATAAGTGCCCCAAAGGAAAGCCTCAACCACATCACACTCCAGTGAAGCTTATAGTCAGAAGCACTCAGAGGCTTTCACTGTTCTTGACCCTGTGCAGAGAACCAGCAATTAGCACACACTTTGGGAAAGCCTCTACCGTAAGAGATAGAGACAAAAGCAAATACAGAGAGACAGATGGGACAGAGAGGATGCATGAAAAGAAAACTAATGTTCTTCCGTAAATAGGAAAGATGATAAACCATAAAATAAGAATACAGTGTTATCAAAAGGAATATCCAGGGGAATAAAAAGAAGTTCTCAGTGACTGGAAATACAATAACAGAAATGAAAAAACTTTATAGAGGAGCTGAAAGTTGGAGTCAAATTAATGTCCGACCGAAAAAGAAAGAGGACCAGTCTGGGAGATGTTACTTCCAGACAATGGAAGTTCCAAAAAGAGAGAACAGAGGAAATTGAGGTGAGGTAATCATCAAAGAATTAATTCCAGAGTATTTCCCACAACTGAAGGATATGAGTTTCTACATTGAAAAAAATCCTTTAATAGCTAAATTCTCAACTTTTATCATAAGAAGCCAATAAATAATTCCTAAACTGACCAATGGTAAGGAAACATTATAATCCTATTATTTAGAAATACAGAGACAAATGCTGTATGATCAGACCACTCAAGATGGTGGTTCTCTTGCTGTCTGTATATCCCCTGCTCGACCAGTCCCTGACTCACCTGTAACCTATCCACATGACTGGTCTTCCCTCATAACCACAGAGCCTAATCAGTAACTGCCTACCCCTCACCCACACCCCACACCCCCCAATGCCCAGCCCTCTGTCCCAGCTAGTGATTGTTCTAAGCTTTTTTTTTTTTTTCATTTTAATTGGAGTATAGTTGCTTTACAACGTTGTGTTAGTTTCTACTGTACAGCAAAGTGAATCAGCCATACATATACATATATCCCCTCTTTTTGGGATTTCCTTCCCATTTAGGTCACCACAGAGCACTGAGTAGAGTTCCCTGTGCTATACAACAGGTTCTTATTAGTTATCTATTTTATGCATAGTATTAATAGTGTATATATGTCAATCCCAATCTCCCAATTCCTCCCACCTCCTGCTTTCCCCCTTGGTATCTATATGTTTGTTCTCTTCATCTGTGCCTCTATTTCTGCTTTGTAACTAAAATCTTCTCTACCAATTTTTTCAGATTCCACACGTATGCGTTAATATACGATATTTGTTTTTCTCTTTCTGACTTACTTCACTCTGTATGACAGAATGGCTCCACTATGACAGTTTGTCAAAGGGATTGTAAGGGACAAGCCACTCTGCTGGTTTCGCTGGTAACCTATGAGACAACCTGACGTCAATTCGCCCACAACTGGTAAACTTCCTCTTCCCGCGTTAGCTATGGGGAGTCACCGCAGCACCTTGCTTCGGACGAGTAAGATGCCCTGTCCAATAAACCACTAATGTCTCTGTCTCTGAATCCAGGTTCTTTCTTTTGTCTTGAGGCTGGACAATTACAAGACTTGCAGGCCTGTGGGGTTGCAGCCCAACAAATGCCAAAGTAACCAGATAAAAGAATCAAAATATGTGTTTTTGAGAATAGGGAAATGAGCAGGGAGAGACCCTAGGGACTGCTATTTTTCATAGTTTTGAGTATTTGCTTTTTATGCACATTTATTGGATAAAAATAAAAACAAAAAATGTAAGTACTGAATGGATAGGTTTAATGACAGATTCAACCCATACAGATGAAAAGAAAACTAATTAACTAGAAGAAATTATTCAGAATGTAGCACAGAGAGATATAGAAAATGAGAGAGGAAGTTTAAGACAAGGAAAACATGTGTGAAGGCCTATCATACACCTAATTGGAGTCCCAGAAGAACAGAGAGAATTACCTCTGAGAGGCAGTTTTTGAAGCATTATGACTGAGATTTCTAGAATGAATGGATGAAGATTCCAATGCTTAGCTTTAGAAATCCCAAAGAAAGGTCAGAGAGAAATCAGGAGGTGAGGGTGCCATAGAATCTAAAGAAAGGCAAATTTTCTAGGATATGCGCTGGATCCACCATTCTGGTTATTTTCCTATCCTGTCAGAATTTCTTGACTAAAATGTATAAATATATTGGGTAGACTTGTTTAAAAATTTGATTTATTCTGTGCAAAATATCTCAGTGTTGACACACACGTCTAGACACACACCAGGTAGACTGCTGTGGGGTTAATGTTACTTACTGATCACCTCAACCAGAGTGATTAGACTAATTTCTAAATATAGACATCGCTTCATAGCTAAAAAGAAAAAAATGTTCCCCTTTGATGGCCTTTCTAGGAAATGTTGCCTGAGAGACCGTGGAAAAGCCGCTTGAAACATGTTTGTTATGCCCATATAATGCCACCACAACTAACTGAATAGTGAAAGTATCAGGGAATCAGTCCTTTGTTTTGTTTACATGATAAAAACCAGTCTAACTCATTCAACATATTCAATTAGTTATTTTAGCATTATTTAGACAAAAACCTTGGTTATCTAATTAGGGAGTTAATTTCCTTTTCTCTTTCCTTAGCAAACTGCTTTCTGTCTGCTTATAATCCAATCACTGTGAGTTTCTACTTGGATGACCAGGTATCATTTAGGCAGTATAAACACCATTTCAAAATGGTTAACCCTGCATCAGACTGCAATGAAAGTCTTTTACCCTCAAAATTGTATATGATTTTAAAAAGTTAATGTGCATGGCAATTGGAATTACGTGAAAGGCACTGGCAACAAAAAAACATAGATTTTTAAAAAAACTGATTCATTCCTTTGTTAATTTAAAGCAGTTCTTTAGTGGTTGCCACGTGGGAAAAAATAACACTGCCTTAAATGGCAGCAAAGCCGCTTGTTAAGACTATTACAAACTGTGGTGAAATGCAAAGCATAAGAATACCTGTACTAATGCATTTGCATATAGGGTAGGAATGGAAAGTAGGAATAAGACCTGTGATCAAGTGACAAGCCTCTCTCGGAAGGAGGCTGCTAATGAAACACACTAAGACCGTGCCTTGGCAATACGATAGTTTAACAAACATTTCCTTAGATGACGTTTTATAGAGGACGAGAGCTCATCGGTGCCTTTAGTTCACAACTTTTGGATCGTCACATCTAAGTGGTGCAATAATAACTTCTTCATTTGTAAGAGAATATTATAATCAACTTTCTCTCTTAATTGTTCTTCTGGGATGACCTATTACCTTGGGTATTGCAAGTATCTCCTGTGACTTTTTTGGTAAACCATTTTGGGGGTTGCCCTTCTTTTTAGATGCTGAGAGAGGTCCATAATTTCCTTCTGGTATCTCTTTCTTGGTTTCTCCTTTTTCAAATAAATATTAAGTTAAGTGTGAATGGTAGAAGAAAACCACCTTATATCTTTTTGCCTCAGCCAGATTCCTCCAAGAGGCAGAAGAGTTGACTCTAATAAAGTGAAAGCTAAGAAGCACAGCACTCTCTCTGGGGAATCCCATGTGATATTCTCCAATGAAATGGCAATAGGCATGAATAATGTCCATTCAATTTGAAGTTGTAGTTGAAGTAAATGGATCGTTAATGAATTTTGCTATTTATCTTTGTTTTGGCCTCAGTCGATAAAGATAAGCAGTCAAGACCATGAGCAGTGGGCCTTGGCTGATTCTATTGAAAATCCAATTAAATGGTTCTTCTCATCTTAGATGATATTGGAATTCTAAAACATAAGGATGCTTGCATTAGTTAGGACAACCATAATTCAAAGCCATGCTAGGAAAAGAAATGGTGTTTAATTGCTTGTCAATAGTCTATTGTTTAATGTTATTCACCTCAAATCAAACTTGCTCTAAGACAAATGTTCACGCTCTTATTAGCTGTACTCTGTGATGTGGCATCCAAATAAACTGAGGACTAATAAATTAAAGTGAAGGGATTTGAACCACAGCATCTACTGTTTCTGGGCATCCATGATATAGGAATGATTTACTTTTTATTAAAATCCTCAGTAAAAAAGTAACATTCCTTGAAGTCATGAAAATAAAATTTTTGCCATTACTCTGAACACACCATCATTTGTAGTATTATTTTACATGTGGAAAACTAGAACTCCTCTAGACTCATAATTTTCATTATTTATACATTGTACCAGATATATTATAATTACACATGTCTTTTACACAAACCCTTCCCCATAGAAATTATATTTCATTTATTTTTGCATTCACATTTAAAACAATTAATATAAGCAATTACTTCATAATGTGTGGAGACTGAATGAATGAATGGCGAGGTGGAAATACTGGGGTATCAGTGTCAGAAAGTCAGACTAAGCAGACTAGCACTTGTTCCTGGCTTCTGACAGAGCGTCTCGCTTTAGTTCTTATTTTCCCTCTTGTTCAGATGCCCTTCACCCGCTCCTAATTTCTTCGGGCAAACGAGAAATTATAAGCCCCTACTAGGGATAAGCGAATTGTACATCCTCAGTACACTTCCTGCCTGGTATGGAAGATAAGACAGTACAAATATGAATATATTAAAGTAGGGCTTCCCTGGTGGCGCAGTGGTTGAGAATCCGCCTGCCGATGCAGGAGACACGGGTTCGTGCCCTGGTCCGGGAAGATCCCACATGCCGCGGAGCAACTAAGCCCGTGAGCCATGGCCGCTGGGCCTGCGCGTCCGGAGCCTGTGCTCCGCAACGGGAGAGGCCACAACAGTGAGAGGCCCGCATACCGCAAAAAAAAAAAAATATATATTAAAGTAAATGTTATATCATAAGAGTAATGCAAATGAAGTTGTAAGGTGGCCTCCATCTTTTCAATGACACCATTAAGTTATCACATTTCCTTAATCCTGAAACAGTATTGATTTTTAAGGCACATCAATTTAGGAACAGCATTTTGGGAAAAGACACTATATTAAAATGTACACCACTCAACAATAGTATACACTTACCTTTGAAATTCCATGCCATGTTGTTCATTAATATCAGCACGTAAGCCATGACCACATTCTAAGTCTAAAGATTGTTCTGAGAAATTTTGACCGTCAGTGGTTAAGCATAGCATCACAGTGATAGGCAGTGCACATGGTCCTAATCTTTTTAGCAATTTTGGAAACAACAGCATAATTTTGAAATACATTTGATCATCCCAGAGTTTATTGTCCAGTCACTATTTAGCCGAATTCATAGTTATTGTTCTGTTTTTGTATGGCTGTTAAATAAATAGTGATGGTCCCTCAGGACTCAAAAATTGTTCCCAGAAACCTCATCTAGTTCTGAAAAATCTATGATCAATTCCAAGAGTTTTGGCAACACTACTGTCCTGAATTACATAAGACGGCAAAAGACAAGTGATCATCTAGATTCACAGTAACTTTTTATTACAATGCTCCCTAAGGGTATAATCTTTTCTGAGGATAGTTTAAATAGCAAATGCAGATACAAATTTAAAATTCAACCAGCCCTGGTGGTATTGAGGCAAATAACTCTTCTCATGTTGCGGTCTGATGAAATCGCAGTCAGCTGAACAGATGCCTCAGTTCTTGGCCATGTTACTGTGAGCTCAGAAATGACAATGACTTTATAATTTACTTCACTGCTCAGCAATATATAAGCTTCTTTTGACATTAGTTATGTTTCCCAACTTCAGAAACATTAAAATTAAAATTGAATGTTTTAGAAGTGAAAAAATATGGCCCATAATTTGTGCTAATTCAATAAAACCACATTCTCCATTTTTAGACTTGCCTAATATGTTGGACACATTTCACATTTTTTGATGCACCCAGGCTGTTGCTATACTCTGAACAGAGTTGTACCTCTGATTTCTGATTTTAATAAAAGTATAGATCTCATATAAAATCACTAGAAGTCATTATAAGAGACCTCCCAGGCCGATGAGGGGAGCTTGGTTTGAGTTGCGTCTTGCTCATATAAATACTGTTTATAAATCAGAAGTACACAAAAACAGTGTGTAAAATGTCCAATCAACTAAACTTTGTCTTGCTGATATCAACTTTCCAACTTAATTTAAGGTCTAAGTATAAAGGGGATAAATAAAAGTGAAATTAAACGCTGTAAGAATGGGTACATGGAGTCTATGAATGCCACTAATAACAACAAACAGATATTATACAAGGGAAATCCAGTGCAGGGGAAATTGTTAAATACAAATTCAGATCTCTTCTTTTAAGGTAACGAAAAATATCCAAGGGAAAATATTTATATTGGGTATTTGGAAATGGGATAGCTTCTGTGGCTAAAGTGGGCTGCTGGTAACTATTGGAACAATCTGGAAAAGAATAGAGGCAATAATTGAAGCCACAAATTAATTTTTTTTAAATAGTCATCATAAATTAAATTGGAACTTGTGTTCAAGCTTAACAAATTTTGCACATGTAGTCAATTTCTTTATCAAACACATGTTCCTTGTATTCGTCAAATGTGATTAGACTAGGTCCAGCCAGCTCTGTATTGGGCAGTCTAGACCACACTACCCTAACATTGTTCTCAATGACCAGTCCTAACCCACCTTAATCCCACAGTCTACTTTGTTCTTCATTTCCACAGTTTCGAACAGCATGATTTTTCTTTCTACTTACGGCCTTGCTTCTGCCTTCAGACTATAGTTTAGCTTCACTTCTATGCTCTTGTCTATAACTTGAATTATTTTTTTCTGTAACTATATAGTCTTCAGCAGCCCTGGGTGAAGACTCCACAAATGACCCTCTATCTCATTGCACCTCTCCAAGACCATTGCCTTCTTCTATTTTAGCATGAATCCCTTCAGTGAGACTCACATCAATTGACTTAATAGGAGACCACTATGTCCTACAATGAAGAGAATAAGATTTGAGTATTAAAAGCAAAGTCTAAATACAATAGAAAAACCTCTAAGATAAAAATAAGTTGGGGCTTCCCTGGTGGCGCAGTGGTTGAGAGCCCGCCTGCAGATGCAAGGGACACGAGTTCGTGCCCCGGTCCGGGAAGATCCCACGTGCCGCGGAGCGGCTGGGCCCATGAGCCGTGGCCGCTGAGCCTGCGCGTCCGGAGCCTGTGCTCCGCAACGGGAGAGGCCACAACGGTGAGAGGCCCGCGTACCACACACACACACAAAATTGTTCTTAAAATTTCATATATTTTCTTCATAATTTCTAGAGTATAACTCATGAATAAAGACTAAGCTTCCAAAATTTCAAAAGCATAAAAAGTGCCAGGCTATGAAATATCTATCCAGTATCTATCTATATATCACCTGCTACCATAAATTCAACAAAATGCATGAACTCTTACAAAATAATTGTATATAAAATCATTCACATATATCATATATAGTTTGTTAATTTATATATGAAATTTATACAAGCACACACACATGTAAACATGGCTAAGGTTATTTAGATATATTGACCTAGTATGCACAAACAAGTATAATAACTATATGTCAACAATTATAAAAAGTATAGGCTTACAGAGCAAATCCTATGCAAATATAAGTAATATTAATTGCTTAGATTTGAAATTGTTAGAACAAAACAGATTTCATTTTTTTATAAAAGAATTAACTTTATTTATACCATAAGTAATGACCAATCCCAACAGGTTTCAAACAACACTGTCAAAACCTTGATTTGAATCCTGGACTCCTTAGTCAAAAGTAGCAAAATAAATCTCCAGTAGAGAAAATTTTCTTCATTTTTTGGGAAACCTTTATATTGTATGAACTGCTTGTACAATATTAATCTTAAAAACCATAGATTTTCATTTCACTCAAAATGACATTTGTATGAAGTCACATATATGTTACCTATCCAGCTTATAGTCTGGGCAAGTATAAAGAAAAAGAAAGTTAAGTATTTTGCTCTGATCTCAAAATGATTCCGTGGTAAAGAAAGTATATTTGAAACAAAATTACAGGGTTCTCACAGGCTTGGAGAAACTGATTTCTGTAACTAGTATCACCCACCTTTAGTGGCCAAGAGTCCAGAGGGATTCTAAAGTTAGACATGCTTATTCTGAGCTGTTAGCACCAGTTGCCGGACCACCGAAAATTTGGAGATAATCAGCCATTTGTTGGGAACCTCAGGCACAAACCTGTGGCTAGAGAGATAAACAGAGAAACACATATTTCCAAATATCATCTCATAGTTCTTTATCAGCAGTTCTGGAATCACTTGATTCACCTGTTAATTGAATAAACCCTGAAGTGCTCTTACCAAGTGACCACAATGCAAAACAGAATTCATCATCCCAAAATAGAATGGGAAATTTTGCTGCATTTTAATCTAATAAATTAATAACATTATTATAGGTAGGAAAGGGGGGATATAAAAAATATATATACTCCCTGAGTTGAGGGAGCTAACTCTGTCACCCAACCCCCTCCATCAGGAAATATTCTCTTTTGAACAACATGGAGGATGCTCTGGGCCAGGGCTGGGGCCAGGTCCAGGTGGGTGGAGTAATTTTTTTTAGCCTTTATCTGCATTTATTTTTTAAACCAAAAGGTACGTAGAAACCACCTTCTGTAGTGATTTGGCTCAGCCAATGCCTTCACTTTAGACAATAAAATGGCAAAATATATCCAAAGAAACTTTAAGTGAGGGCTCCATGATGGCATCAATGTGACCTTAACATGAACTCAGATGACTGGTTTGGGTTTAAAAGTTCCTTTGTGTGTCTGATACTGGGTATCCTGTCCATAAACTGAATTACACACTGCAGGTTGGAACAAATACTTCTAGTCTAGCAAAATCCCAAGGCATACAGGAACAGTACTGGATTTCATGTGTCTCCAGCATCCATGGGTTAAGCTGAGAATGAAGGTTTTGACACAACAGTGATTTGTGAACTTGAACTTAGGAACTTAAGCCTCAGAAAAAAAGAGCCCGCAATGGAGTACAAGGGGAAGGAAAAGTCCATCCAGTTGACAATATTATAAAATACTTGTATCAAAATGGACCTATAGGAACAGGTAAGATTTTAGCAAGTCAATAAGGATGAAATAGCATGCTTATCAAAGGGAACAACCGTGGCAAAGAGATTTATGTTGAGGAAATAGCCATCCAGATGCAGGAGAGTAATAACAGCCCCTTCCAATGTTTAAGAACTGTATACCGTACAGCTGCCGCCAGCCGCGGCGGGTCCTCAAAGTGTAGCAACAATCGACGAGAGGAGGTAGGGAACTGAACGCACCAAGGTATGGGATCAGAAGGGCACAGACAACTGACGGTTGCAAGGCAAGTTTAACAACAAAGCCTAGCCGTATATATACCCCTAAAGCAGGGAATTTGCTTAGTCATGCCTTATCGGCATCAGCTGGTTGATTGGCTTCTCGGCTTCTCCCTCAAAGGCACCAAGTTCCCCTCCAGGGTTGCTTTTCCTAGCTTTTAGGGAACAACCAGGGACTCCCAGTAACTGAGCAGGTCCCTGGAGCGATCTGGCCAAAGGCCATCTCCTTTTTTACGTTCATACCATAAAGTCCAGGATGCATACCAAGGAGAGTACAATCGGGCCCTGAGGCTTATGAGGGTCTTAATGGCGCCTTCTTCAGAGGGCAATGCTCGCCACATTTCCCCCTCTTTTATTTTTTTAAAGCTTGATAATGTAATTTCAACCCATACACCTCCTGACGAAGAGCAGCGAGACGGCCAACAATAAAGCGTAATAAACAAGGTAATGCAATTAACATCAACAATACACATGACCCCACGGTAATCAATCCTGTGAGTCCATTTTGAAACCAATGCATTGGGTTTAACCATTGAAGCTGATCCAAGAGTCCTTGAATTAATTGGTGGGGCCCGTCTTCTTGTAGATGAGCTTCTTGAATTGCTTGTATTTCCGCATTAAGTTTTTGTATGTTCAAACTAATATGTCTATAAGTCCATACACTTATTCCAATGAATCGTTTAGGTCTTTTTTAAAGCTTCAGATAATTCTAGCCAAGCTTGTATGCTAGTACTATGATACCATGGTTCAGAAATATTTACAGGCATTACATAGGAAGGTTGTTTTAACATCATAACAGAAAAAGTTCCTTTCATAGGCAGAATGCAAGTACTAAAAATACAATTCTGACAAGTTAATATTATATCCTAAGGAACCAGAAGTAAACTCAATCTGTAAATCTCCGATTAGCAAGGCATATGAGGGTGTAACACAAGTAATAACCTGTTGATAAGAATAAGACAATGCAAACTTCCCCAAATCCCAATGCTTATAAAAAAACAAGCTATTATTAGTAACAGAAACTGAAGAAATTAGAATGGTACCATTATTATAATTTAAGGTGCATCAGATTTGAGAATTCAAAATCAGATTGGGGAAAATCAGAAGGAACAAAGGAGGGAAACTTCAAACTTGTAACAGCTTTAACTACCTTTAAACTATGGCCGGCCAGTAAAGTCCCTTGTCCTCCTACATATACTTCAACACAAAAATAGTATCTTTGACTTTGCAGCTTCTATTAGAGCTCCACTTTCAGCTTTATGATTAGACCCATCTTTGTTGCTGTAATTACCAGTCTCATTCTTTCCATTTTTATTATTGTTGCCCTGTGAAATCATTTTTTCTAGAACAGCAAGAAGATGTAAAGCTTTCTCAGCTTGGTAGGTTAATATATACAGGTCTACGAGCAAAAACACACTGCTTGGGCAAATTTTTCTTCAAAAGGTTCTATGAACTGATAAAGTTCTTCACCAATGGATATGGCTTCTGTATAGTTAAGCGTCTGCCTTAAACTATCTGTTGTTGTCTGGTTACTTTTGAAAAACTCAGCTACTGCCGTATTCAAAATTATTTTATAATCGTCTTTGTTTATATCTTGTAGGCAGGCAAGATGTTGCAGACAGACATCATAATTTCCAGCTGTGAAAGCCTGGAAAGCACTGGTGGACAACTCCTTCTCTAGACCAGTGACCTCAGGTCGCTCCTTGGATACTTTTTGTCCCATATTTTTTTACTTCTGACTATTGCCCCGAGTTACTATCAACTTTACTATGTGGCCACACTTTCACGCTTCACTCCGGGGATTCACCTACCGAGATTCAGATGTCCCTCTCGTCCGGTCCCTGTCCAGGCGCCACTTGCCGCCAGCCGCGGCGGGTCCTCAAAGTGCAGCAACAATCGACGAGAGGGGGTAGGGAACCGAACGCACCAAGGTACGGGATCAGAAGGGCACAGACAACTGACGGTTGCAAGGCAAGCTTAACAACAAAGCGTAGCCGTATATATACCCCTAAAGCAGGGAATTTGCTTAGTCACGCCTTATCGGCATCAGCTGGTTGATTGGCTGCTCAGCTTAGTCACGCCTTATCGGCATCAGTTGGTTGATTGGCTTCTGGGCTTAATCACGCCTTATCGGCATCAGCTGCTTGATTGGCTTCTCGGCTTCTCCCTCAAAGGCACCAAGTTCCCCTCCAGGGTTGCTTTTCCTAGCTTTTAGGGAACAACCAGGGACTCCCAGTAACTGAGCAGGTCCCTGGAGCGATCTGGCCAAAGGCCATCTCCTTTTTTACGTTCATACCATAAAGTCCAGGATGCATATACCAAGGAGAGTACAATCGGGCCCTGAGGCTTATGAGGGTCTTAATGGCGCCTTCCTCAGAGGGCAATGCTCGCCACATACAGCCAGTATTCTACACAGTTAAATCTAATAACTGTGGTCTCATTTCCCAAATAAGATCATGGGGTTAACAGTATTAACACCCTCATCATTTTACAGATGAAGAAATGAAGGCACAAAATGTTCCCATAACTTGCGTCGGAGAGCACAACAGGTACAGGAGCTGGAATGTGAACTGAGGTAGAGATTGTCAAGTCCACATTCCTAACCACTAGGGTTATACTACCTACTGGGCAAACAGGAGGACTTAAACCGGGGTCCTTGCTGGCTTCCTAGACTGAAGAGTTTGTACAGGCATTTCTCCAACAGTGTGAGTTTTTGTAACGTGAATTGGAAAGAACATGATTGAATAATTAAGGAGCAAGATTGACTCTACTCCAGCCACTGTTGGGTAGAGTATTACTCTCACTGGGAGGAAGCCCCTTGCTCAGTGGAAAAAACGCTCTTGAGTAAACAGTGAAAGAACTCACACCTGCTTGGCGCGCAGTAAATGGCTGCTCAGCTGGCGTCCTTTCTTCTGCTTCCTGCTGGAGGTTGTAAACAACACTACCACTCATTTTGATTGTACAAAGTTTATTGATTCTCGTCTGATCTTACATGCGCTTCGGAATTTTCCCAGGGATGTTTCGGTTTATGTCTGCCCGCTTTGATCAATACAGTTTATTATTTTCAGTTTTCACAAATATGACTATGGCCATTTCTAAGATCTTCATTATTGAACTAACCGGAAAAAAAATAGTTTCGTCATTGCTGGTCTGGCATAATTTACTCCTTCCCTCACCTACCACCACCCCAGCACACGCCCAGTTAAACAGTTTTATGATGCAATTTTTGAAAATATGAATTTTTAATAATAGAACTGCCATATACTAGCAAAAGAGATTTAATCCAAAATTCAGCATGCAATGCGGAAGCATTACCCACTGAGCGGGTAAGTGTTATATTAGGAACCATGAATTAGAAAGATGAAACACCCTAGATGCTTTGCAGTGAGGCAAAAAGAAGAAATGGAGAAAAATAAGGATGAGTCAAAGATGCCTGCATTTGTAATCTATGTGTCTGGGGGAATAGCAGTAACATTAATAACCTCAACCACGAAGACACAGGACAAGTGTGATAAAAACATCTCAACTAACCATAATTTAGAAATATACATAATTCTCCTGTCATGAAATTTAGTTGTCTGTAACAAATTCAAATGTCACATTGTCTCCCCAAGGGCACATATTCCAGACTAAAAAAATACTTATAAAAAACAATTAAAATCAGTCCTGTTGATAATTTACCTTTTTCCATAGGCACCCAGTTTCTCTGTGTTTTTGAAGAAGCTGCACCTAACGCTATGAATAGACAATTATGTGCAAGGCCTATTATAAAGTACCTCCTGGTTAAACTCATTTACTGCTGTGTTACCATGGAATTTAACTCTTAGTAATAAAGCATAAAAGCAGTACCAAAATTGCACTTAAAATCCATCTACTTATTGGAAGTCTCTTTATTTCTTCTACTGATATTAGTCCCCACAATATATTTGCAACAATCAAAATTAGAATTAATTCAGCTGTTGGAGAGCAAATATTAATCCTAAGGCATTTTCTCACAGGCATAGACCTTTGAAAACTAAAATTAATTATCTAGTTATATCCGCAACAAATCAAAGATAAAATTTTGGAGGGGACCTTTGCCACAGATGTAATTATTGATCTATTTTCCAACACACACAAAAAGTGTTCCTAGTAATCTATAAATGTGCTTTTGGGGGCTTCCCTGGTGGCGCAGTGGTTGAGAGTCCGCCTGCCGATGCAGGGGACGCGGGTTCGTGCCCCGGTCCGGGAGGATCCCACGTGCCGCGGAGCGGCTGGGCCCGTGAGCCATGGCCGCTGAGCCTGCGCGTCCGGAGCCTGTGCTCCGCAACGGGAGAGGCCACAACAGTGAGAGGCCCGCGTACTGAAAAAAAAAAAAAAAAAATGTGCTTTTGATAGTCTTTCAGTGGAATTGATAAATTATGGATTAACCTCAACTCACCTTCCTTAGTTGAACTAATGTCTAGAAATCCTCTAAATGCAATAATCAATTGGAATATGTCTGAACAGTCTGACGTAATCTCTCGGCAAATTCCTTTGTTCTCTTGCGAGTTAGTACGATGTACACAACTTCAGTTTGTGTCTATAGGAGACATTTCCTATGAGGTAAGAACAGATCGTGGTATCAATGCATTGCCCAAGTTTATTTTGAATTCTAAACCTTAATTCTTAAATCTTAACAGAATGATTTTGTTTGGTAAGCATTATTTTATTATCTTCCAAGGCAGGAATAAATCTGGTTACTCTGATAACTACCTGGAAGGATTGAATAAGATCTTAATAAACAATCTGAATAAGATAGATATGTGGGTAGCTTTTCCATGTAAGCAAAAACATTCATTGAATAATTGACAATTCAACAAGACTTTAATGATCACTGAGGTTTGTTTTTTTATTTTCATGATTCCTTCTACTATATCCATACTTCTATTTATGGTGAGAAAGTATATCTAATTGCTTACCCGTCTTTATTCATTTCCTCTTCCAGCTGCTATAAATGTATGGTTTTATCCCATAGTTTCATTTAGTTTCATATAAGAGATCTGTAGGATTATAGCAATCTCCTATACCTCCTATCCAATGAAGGTGATTATTTTCCCTCAAATGAAAAAGCTGGTGTGGGTGGGGACAGTGCATTTGGAAATACCATACCAAAAGATAGCCCAGGGACGACTAGAAAATATGACTCTGCCATAATAAGACATCAGAGTAGCTCTGGGGGTCCACCTACTGTAGAAAAACAGAGCTAATCTGATAAAGGGCTGTTTGCAGCAAACTGACTCTGAAGCATTTGCTCCCTGTGGGACAAGGCAGACCTGTCTGGTTCTCTTGGCCGCCACTGAGCCTACTTTTGGAAACAACACCTGATAAATAACCAGTCACCTACCTGTATGTCTCTTTGCCTTCAACAGAATTTAATCCCCTAAAAAACAATGGCTTTCTACTTTAGATGCATATCAAATACCTAGGGAATATCTTGGTCTGGGAGTTATCCAAAACCAATTAAATCAAAATCTCAGGATGGAAGCTGGAGCAGAATTTGGTGTTTTGTAAGGGTTCTTTGTGGTTAAGAATCACTGCCCTAAGACATAGGCCACATGTGCATGTGTCTTATTCTCCTGGTCCTAGCCATTTTGCCATGTCTTGACCCTGCTCCAGTGGGATGCCCATGACCAGCCCAGATCACCCATTGCCTGGTTTGCTGCCCCCCAACATTATTGGACTGGGGCCTTGTTGAAAATCAAGGATAGAGAATTTAGGGGAAGAATTAAAACATAGTCACAGAATAAGAGGACTAAAAATTAATTATTCTGAAGCAAAGAAAGCAAATAAATGCTGAAGAGTTCATGCATAATGTACAAGGGAGCAGAAATAAGCCTTATTAAGGAAGCATACTATATAGAGTATAGATACCAAAATCTTTACCCAATTGTGAGTAAGGCTCGCCCCATCCAGATATCCATCTCTAACAATCCTTGAAGAGTCTACTTAAAGCAAGACTTTATAAAGACAGATGTTGATTGACAGGGACTGAATGTGTTCACTGGGATGAGAATAATACAGAGTCGGCTTCTGGATAAGCACACACAAAACCTACACAGGTGATACAATTTTGCTATTAACTATGAGTTTCCCCTCTCTAATTGGCGGATTCCTTAATCGCGTGAAGGCAAAGTAGTTGCTTCTCATTGGCCACCTCTGCTAGATAGGTTAGAAATGATAACCTCAAGTATGTACTGAGGAGGATTGTTGAGGCATGCTAGGATCAACCGGAAACAAATATCCTAATGAATCAGCAAAGCCTGAAACGGTGCAGGAGAGTGTATGCTGGCACATGGACATGTACTTGCTGACCTTGTCTCAGCCATGTATGCATAACACCCATGCCCCTCACCTCATCCTTCTGGGTTGTTTTCCCCATCCCTTTTATCGGGTTCTACTTAATTTACTGATCTTCTTTCTGTATTCAAGAGTTCTAATATGCTATACCCGAGGTCCCCAACCCCCAGTTCCTGTTAGAAACTGGTCCGCACAGCAGGAGGTGAGCGAGGTCTTGGGGCTGAAATGATCTGGAGATGGGGGAGGGAAAGGGACTGGAGGGGCGATGAGTTCTAAGAATTTCTGATCTTAATTTAAAAGACCTGAAGATTTTCTCTTTCTCTCTTTTTCTAATATATTCTGGAAAATGCTTGCCACCAATAACATATTTTCCAGAAATAGCCTTGTTTTCCTTTTTGCAAAGCACTATCCCCTTGTTTTTTTCTCTCCCTACTTGGAGCTGACCTGCCATAGTGGGAAGGGATTTCTCTTCTGCCGTAGAATGAGTGAGAAAAAACAACCTTCGATTCAAATCTAAGCGCAAAACACTCCTCCACCAGAGGTGAAAGACCCTGTGCAGCTTTAAGTCTGAAGCGAATAAGAACTTTATTTGTAATGCTTTCATACCCACTTCCACTTAGACTACACTAAAATTATTGTGGAAATCATGACCTAAATTCCTCTAACATGTTTATTCAGCTATTTCATAAGTAATAGTTAGATTCATACAACATAATTTTTGTCAATATTAGCATATTTCTCAGTCCCACACATAAAATCTGTGAGATGGAAAGCTGATAAAAAATACAATAGAACGGCTGAATTTCAGGTGTCTATAAATTTAGTATAGAACCTAAAATGAAAAAACCAGGGCATATTAGTTGGTATCTAATGTATAGTTGGTATCTATACATTTATTAAATAAATGTATTCTGTTTCCTATAAGATTTTGTTGTCTAATGTTATTAAACTCATACAAACATACTAAGTAAAGAACTTCAATTCCTCCGTATTCTGGATAAAATTTAGATCAGTTTTAAATAAATTTATGATATGAAATGAAGCTATCTTGATTAATTAAGATGCTACAATGATGGAAATAAAGACCTTAATGAAAAAATAGGCAAAACTGTGACAATATTTATCAAGGAAAACTGACAAAATGGGCACAATTAAGTAGTATTAGGAAAAAGAAATGAGTTAATAACTATAGATTAAGTAGAGGGTTTTTTGATCATAAAGGAGTAGTAAGATAAACTTTATGCCAATAATTTTTTAATAGATTAAAGAAATAACTTCTTGGTAAATTATAACTTACCAAAGTAGAATAAGAAAGTGAAAACTTGACCTAGAACTATTTAAGTTTGTTAAAAACGTATTGCTCATGAATTTCTGGTTAATGAAAGGCACCATTAAGAGAATAAAAAGACAAGTCATAGAAAATAAGAATGAATAGGCAAGTCAAAGAATAGAAAATATTTGTATAAATATAACAGTAAAGATCTCAAACTCAGAGCATGTACATGTGTGTATATGTATGTATATATGTATGCAAGTGTGTGTATGTGTAGTTATATATTCCTGTAATTTTTTGAAAGGAGATAAACAAACAGCCAATAGAAAATAAAGTATTTGAACAGTAGTTTACAAAAGAGGATATACAAATGGCCAATAAACATAAAAAGATATGTTAAATTTCACCAGTGATGAGGGAAATGCAGATTAAAACTTCAATGAGATAGCACTATTCACTCACTGAGAGGGTTAAATTAAAAGACTGACAATGCTAAGTGATGACAAAGATGTGAAACAACTAAAGCTGTACAGCTGGTGAGATCGTAAATTGGTTCAATTGCTATGGAAAACTGGCAGTATCCACTAAAGATGTCTTATGCATTCCCCGTGACTCAGAAATTCTACTCCTTTGCATTTGTCCAACTGAAATGTACATGTGCGTTTATGTGTATATGTATAGAAATACTAGAAAAACACTTATAATAGACTATTCATTAAGAACCAAATACTAGAACAACCCAAATATCCACTAACAGTAAAATGGATGAATAAATTATATTAAGAGGACTTTGTTAGTGTTAACTTAGTCATAACTTTATTAGTGCATAGCTTCTTCCCAAATGACATAACAAAAAAGCAAATATAACACACACACACTCACACACATCACTTCCTAAAGCACTAGCATGTTGAAATCCAAAATATCATTATGGTTTCCCATTTGGAAGGAAAAGAACATAGCTTGAGCAACGAACTAATCAAATGAGATATCAGATAACAAAAAAATATATAATATAGTCACCTGAGGGAATACTATAAAGTAAAGAATAAATGAACTACAGCTCATGCAATAACATGAATTTCATAAAAGTAACATTAAACAAAAGAAGCCAAATACAAAAGAGTTCATAGTATATGATTTCACTTATATAAAGTTCAAAACTAATCTAAAGTGTTTTAAAAAACACTTTTGTTCAACTTTGAGTGTACCCACACAAGTGTATATGGTGAACAAACCTAGGCTCTGGAATTTTACACAACCCGTCATGGACTTGTTTTAAACCAGGCTTCCAGTTAGCAGTAAAGTGAAACTTGGTAGTGGCCACTTGCAGTGAGGAGTTTACGACCCACCTGGTAAGCCACCCAGAGACCTGAACTCAAGAAGTTACCTGACTTTGTACATTCTCCTTTTTAAATCTATGTCAAGCTTTTTCAATTTCCACACAAAGAAAAACTGCATTTGTACTTGAATGGTGCTCCTCTTTTGTGTCAGGCATGCAAGTAAATTCAGCTTTATTTTAGATTGTTATTTAGTAGTCTTTATTTTTTTTAGCTTAACAGTTGATAGAAATCAGGATACTAGAGGCACTTAAAAGGAAGTTATAAGATGTGCTTGGGAGGTGCTGGTAATATCCGGGTTCTCGACCTGTGGTGGTTACATACCTGTGTTAATTCTTTGTAAATTTGTTGAGCTCTACTTTTATAATTTCAGTGTATGTTATAATTCAACAAAATTCACTTAAAGAAATACAGAATTGTGTAGCAGTTTAAAATGTTCCAAACAACACAAAATGAAACTACCTCTCAAAAGCACACAAGGCTGAGATGATTTACAGGCAAGTTCCACTAAACTTGTAAAGCACAGATAGATCCAAACCTTGCTCGAGGGAATAGAAATATAAAGACTGTGCCACTATTCATTTTTTCCAGGCTTAGTATAACCTTGATAGCAAAAACTAGACTGTGTAAGAAAAGCAAGTTATGAACAGATCTCACATATGAATATGACACAAAAATCTTTTAAAAAAATCTAAATTTAGCAGAGAAATGAACAAATGAGGAACACAGAGGTATTAGAGAAATAAAACAAACTAACAGTAAATAAAATTCATCTATCCAAAATCCGAATTTAGGTTCAGTGAATTTCATATTTGGGTTCTGTGTAACCTCATATAATTTAGATATTCATGGGGATTATCTTAGAATCTCAGAAACATCTAAAGATGCATGTAAATCTTGCACAATGTTTTTCTTTAAGGAGATCTGATTTCTTCATTATCCAATTAACCTTTTTCCTAAGAAGCAGCAAGGAACAAGAGCATGGAGAGAGTGAGGTGAGGTTTGATTATGCTGTTTTATCTATTTGCCATACTCTTGAAGTGAGCAAAGCCTGTCCATGGGTCTGGCTGCTCCAAATCAGAGGAAATAAGTCCTTATGCCTCAGAGTGTGGCCTCCAGACCAGCAGCATAAGTACCACCTGGGAAGTTGTTAGAAATGGATATTTTCAGGCCCCAAGTAAGATTTAACTAAATCAGGAACTCTGGAGATGGGGCCCAACAAGTTGCATGTAACAAGCTCTCCGGAGATTCTGATGCCATTTAAGGTCCGAGAACCACCGTCCTAGAGTAACAGTCTCTGTTCCAAATGGGCAAACTGTATCTGCTGCCATATCTTTTTTCTTTCTATTTAGTCCAAGAGATAAAACCATGAGGAAGAAAGTGTTGAAAGGAGGTGTCTCCCCCACCAAAGAAGGATAACTTTTAAATAGAAATGGAGAGAACTGACCCATGTTTAGCTTTTCTAAACATGTGAGACTATCGTGAACTATAAAAACAACTTACGAAAATGTATTCTGAGTTACCTGGATTGAGACTGTTTGAATAACAACTTTTATCATTTTTTAATTACACAATGATGTTCAGTAATTGTAGAAAATATGATAATACAGATAAGCAAACAAAATGAAACAATAAACCTGTAATCCCATCATCTACAGATAATCTTTTTTAAATTACTTATAATTTAATAGTATGTTTTAATAACTAGTAGGGCAAATCCTATGTCATTATTCTTACTTCATATTTTTCTTAACTATACTTAGTGTAAGACCTTGGCGCTCACTCTTCCAGATTTTAAATAAAAGCTGGTGTCATACAGCATCTATAATTTTGTAACCTATATTTTACGCAGAAAAATAATAATGAATCTATCTACATCTCTTTCTATAACAATACATTATATTCTATAGCATTTTAATTATTGCATATCATTATATTGATTAAATGTGTCACAATGTACTCAATCTATTCTTGAACATACAATATTCCCAATCCTTTAATACTATAATGAACATCCTTGTAGCAAATATTTCCTCATATACTAAAAGTAGAATGTTAATGGAGGTTTTTGTTTGTTTACTCTCTCTCTTTCCCTCTTTCTCTCCCTCTCTCCCTCTCTCTCACACACACAATTGCTGTTCTTTTAAAAAAAAACTTTTTCAGCATTATATGTATCTTTAGATCACTCAACAATGGGTATTATCTCCTCTGAGCTTTTTCAAGTTGATATTAAATAGAATGTGGTAAAATATTTCGGTTCCATTTACTTAAATATAAGTATGGTTGACTAATTTCAAGGTATTCATTGGCTGTTTTTCTTCTTTTGTAAATAATTTATTCATATACTCTACCCACTTCCCTATCTTTTAAAACTTGTGGGGTTTTTACATTGCAAAAGTAATACATACATGGGTTCTGCTGTTTTAAAAAGGTCAAACTAATAGTAGATGCAGAATAAAACTCCCATTAATCTCCTACTTCACCTCAATCCCATTCTCTTTCCCACGTTACTTGCAATTTGGTGTATAGCAAATATCTTTTAATCACTTATTCTAGTCATTTACACATATACTATTATACTGTCCATTTTTTACAAGATTTAAATCATACACAGAGTTCTCTTTCTCTTTTCCCTTTCTCACTATGCCATGAGAATTTTTCCATGTCTGTATATAGTGGAATGTATGTACCATAATTTTAAAACTAATTATTTTACAGCTGAGTGTTTCCATTGTTTTCAATGTTTTAATATTGAAGACAGCATCAGTGTTTTATATATAATCTTGTGCATGTAACCAGTGTGTTAAGTATGACTCAGAGTAAAATTTAAAAAAAAATTATATCAGTTACCTATCTATTCAAATCCTCTGAGGCGTATTTATCCTACCCCCAGATAAGTAATCTCCATAAGGCCCCTAATGTTATCTCTTGGACATTTAGTTAATTATTCCCCTTAATATGAATGCTAAGCACTTTCCACGTGTATTCTGTCAGTCTTTGTAAAAACCATAGGAATTAGGCATTATGATAATGCCAGTCAATATTTGAGATGAAGAAACTGAAGAACAGGGCTTACATAAGGGTCACTTAGCAAATTGTGGAGTCAGGATTTGAACCTTTGAAGATTCTCTTTATTTATTTATTTTTTCTTTGGTGGTACGCGGGCCTCTCACTGTTGTGGCCTCTCCCGTTGCGGAGCACAGGCTCCGGACGCGCAGGCGCAGCGGCCACGGCTCACGGGTCCAGCCGCTCAGCGGCACGCGGGATCTTCCCGGACCGGGGCACGAACCCGCGTCCCCTGCATCGGCAGGCGGACTCTCAACCACTGCGCCACCAGGGAAGCCCTGGGAAGCCCTGAAGATTCTCTTTAAATCCCACACTCTTAACCACCACACTCAACTCAAAGTTATAAAAATGTTCTCATTTTCTTTTAAAATCTGTATTGTTTTTATCTTTCATGTCTAAGTCTGTAATTCATCTGTAGTTGAATTTTGCACAGTGAGAGATAGGAGACTACAGTGGGTTGAAAAGTGTCTCCCCAAAATCCATGTCTACCTAGAAATTCAGAATGTGACCTTATTGGAAATAGGACATTTACAGAAATAATTAAGGATCAAGATGAGATCATAGTGGATTAGGATAGACCCTATATGCAATGAGATGGTCCTTATGAAAAAGACAGAAAAGGACAAAACAGACACACACAGAGAAGAAAGCAACGTGAAGACAGAAGCAGAGACTGGAAAGATGCGTCTACAAGCCAAGGAACACCAGGGGTTACTGGCAATCATCAGAAGCTAGGACAGAGTCATGGGACAGTCTCTCACTTAGAGGCTCCAGAAGGAACCAACACCTTGATTTTGGATTTCTGGACTCCTGAACTGTGTAAAGAATACATTTCTATTGTTTTAAGCCACCCAATTTGTGGTAATTTGTTATGGCAGCCCTGAAAAACTAACACAGGGATAAAATTATTTTGTCTTTTAGACAGACATCAAATTGACCCAGCACCGTTTATTGAAAAATCACACTTTATCTACAATATTGTATTGTCACCTTTGCCATAAATCAGGCAACTAAGTTTGGGTCTCTTTCAGGATTCTCTTTTCTGTTTCACTGATATGTACCATATCAACTTAATTACTATAGTTTTATAAGAGCTATTTCTTTTCTGGACATTTAAGTTCTTTAGCTTTGTTTTTCTCCAAGATGGCCCTGGTTTTGCCTTATGATATTCATTTCAATATATATTTCGATTAAAAAAATCCTCCATTGAGAGAATTGGCATCTTTACAGTATTAAGTCTTTCGACTCATCAACAAGCTACAGGGATAGTTAGGGAGTTTGGGATTGACATGTCCACACTGCTATATTTAAAATGGATAACCAACAAGGACCCACTGTAGAGCACAGGGAACTCTGCTCAATATTATGGAACAACCTAAATGGGAAAAAAATTTGAAAAAGAGTAGATACATGTACGTGTATAGCTAAATCACTTTGCTGTACACCTGAAACTAACACAACATTGTTAATCAACTATACCCCAATATACAATAAAAAGTTTAAAAAAACCAAGCTATATCCTTCCATTAATTTATATATTCACTAACAGTTCTTAACAATATTTTGTGGAATTCAGTATAAATAGTTTGCACATTTTTTTAACCTAACTGTTTTATATCTGATCCTTTCTGATATTATCATGAATAATGTCATTTTTAGATATGCTAACTCTCTACTTACTTATTGCCTAAATATACAGAAATGCAAAATACTTTCACATATTGATCTTGTATCCAGTGACTTTGCTAAATTCCTTATGTAATTTTCATTGTTTATCTTGAATTCTCTTGGATTTTCTATGAATATGATCCTGTCGTCACAAATAGTGACAGTTTTATTTCCCCATTCTCAATCCTTATAGTTTCTACTTTTTCTTGCTTTATTATCCTGGCCAAAACTCCGTTGAAAAGATGAATAAAAGTGGTGACGGCGGACAAACTTACTTTGTTTCTGCCCCTTACTCAGCTCAGGTCTGATACAAACAGACTTGCTCACTGAGCCCCTCTGAGTCTTCCAAGTGGAAGCAGAGGATGGGGGAGGATGTGCAGGGAAGGTCTGCCTTGACTGGCTTTGTTGTACTCTACCGTTACATTGTTCTCATCTGGTCAGAGCAGATACTCAAGTCAGACTCAGGGCTCCTTGGAGATTCCTTAGCATTGATAATCTCCCCTGTAGTCTCTTTAGGCAGACAGTGCCTCCTCTAGTCAATCCCTGGTTTCTCTATAATTCCACACAGATTTCCTCTCGCTCTCATCCTTATCCATCTTCCAGGAAGCCCTCTTGTTTCCATTTCCTCTAAGATGGCTCTGGGCCAGCCCCCATCCCATGCTTGCTCAAAGGAAGTATCCATGCAGCCTTTGTACCTTCAAAGGGCCAAAGAGACCATCTCTTCTTGCTCTCCCATGAAAGCCCCCATCCAGCCTGTCTCTCACTTCAGGCTTTTCTGGCTGTAGATCTAGCCCAGGTACCTACACCTCATCAATTCCAGAGGACACAGGTCAACAGTCTGAGTGGTTTCCTTGGAGTCTTTCTCACTGGGATTGAATTAAGATGGGTGTATTCTGTTCTCCTCGCCCACATCATCGAGGGAACAGAAGATGCAACAGTACTCCAGACTCTTTCAAAAGACTCTCTCTCAACTCGCTTTATGTAAAGTAGGTACTGAACTGAGGATAACAAACCAATTTTCAGTCCTCTATTTCTTCTCATCTTCCCTTCACATCTTCCCTTGGAATACTTGTGACCTATTTTTTTGAAAATTCTGCCGAAATTAAGACAGAGGAAATCAGTTTTACTATTATTAGGAACGTGTAAACATTTGCCTATTTATGCATTGAGAAGTTTTTATTGTAGGTTTTTATTTTATAAAAAAAAATCTTAATAATTAAGAATATCTAACCATAACCATTTGTCATAATTTTCCCAATTTAATATGTCATCCATCTTTATTATCTGAGTTAAGAAAAACTCATGGACTAATTTAGATAAAAACGTTGTATACAAAAACTTGTACTTGGTTACTACTTACTAAACAGAACAAATTATGTGAGAAACTTTATAACATAAAATTGACTAGTGTCAGATGTTGCTTTGTCTAAAGCTAAAAACCATTATATTAAACCACTATATGTTGGACTTTAACTCTTCACTCCAAATACCCAGGACCCTATGTACATTTCTGAAGACTTGTGCACTTCCTGTCCTGCTGTGGGTGCAGAAAGCTTCAGTGTTGAGCACTGATTTTTTAGGCTAGAACATTGCCTAAATTGCCTTACTTCTTAGACTGTAATTACAGTGCTTGGACCTTACACTGACATAGTATTCATTAGAAATACTATACTGGGCAGGCAAAAAACAAAAAACAAACAAAAAAAGCTTCTCTGTACTTTAGCTTCTGGCTAACTGTGGAAGAAAGGCTCCATTGCCATGGTAACTATGCAAACAACATCCCTCTTGCATAGTAATGTTCTTACTCTGAAAAGACTAGCTGGCCCACATGCCTAGGCTGCATGAAAACACCTAATTAGCCCTTCTAGTGCAGCAATTCAAGGCAACCCTGCATGTTGTTCTTCACAAAAAACTGATATTATTCTGTAAATTAGTGCTTCACCTTCCAGCAGGGTCCAAGTTGAAATCTTACTTCAAAAGTCTTCTGAAGGGGGAAGTGAATCCAATATTCTGTCCTTTGCTTCTTAACTTTTAAAATACACATTAAAGTAACAGAATGAACTGTTAAATAGTCTTTTTTTATCCATTTGGTCTCCTCACACCCTAATTAGATCAATCCTCTGATGGTACAAAACTTAAATAAAATACTTCCTCACTTTTGTCAGTCTACTCCTTTATTTTTAGAAAAGGTCGTTTTCTAAATTTCATTAATGTATAGATTGGGAAGTAAATCATTCATCATAACATGGTTATCCATATTTCTCATTTCAAACAATCATGTCTTTTGGATCAGGGAAAAAAATGAAAGGATAAATGTTCTCTTTGTTGATACTGTAGTTTCAAAAATATAAAATGGTATATCTAACACAAATACAAAGATGTCCACATTCAGTCTTTGTACTTCTTCTACCTCTCTACCTCTTCCTCTTTACTATTCTCTCTTCAGTCTTTAAATCTCAGAGTTTCTGAAGCCCAGTAACACACCCTTTTCGTACTCCATACCCTCAATTTCTAAGTGACTTCATCAACCCATGGATTCAGTTAAAATCTCTTGCATTTATATCTCAGGACAGATGCCTCTGAGGTTCACACAAACATATGCCATCATAACTTGTCCTTTTATTGAAACTTACCAGCATTCTCAGTTGCTTCATTCGCAAAACTGAACCCTTGCTTGGCTGTGCTAAGCTGGGCTTCCTCAAAGATTCTCCATCTCAGCAAGAAAGGTTGTCATAGTTCACCTACTATAACAAATACCCTAGACTGGGTGGCTTAGACAACAAACATTTAACTCTCACAATTCTGGAGTCTGAGAAGTCCAAGATCAAGGTGCCAACAGAATCAGTGTCTGGTGAGGACACACTTCACTTCCTGGTTTGAGGACAGCTGCCTGACTGTTATATCCTCACATGGCGGAGAGAAAGAACATCTCTCACATGTCTCTTCTTATAAGGGCACTAATCCTATTCCTGAGGTCTCTCCCCTCATGATCTAATTACTTCCCAAAGGCCCCATCCCCTAATACCATTGCATTGAAGATTGGAATTTCAACCTATAAATTTGAATTGAGGGAAGACACAAACATTCAGTCCATAGTAAACTTGGAATCATCCTTGATATCTCTCCTTTCCTTTCTATGTGGGTTCAGTCACCTCCTAAAAAAGCTTTCAAGTCTGTCCATTTCTTTCCAATGAACATTGCCACCCCAGTGTAAGTGACTTCTGTCTCTTACTGGGAGACTAATAGAACAATACCTTCCTAATTGTCCTGTTGACCCTACTACATTATTCTACACACTGTAGACTTTGTTGTTATTTTAAAATCTGAGTCCAATCAGGTCAACTTCAGACTTATCTAAACACTTTTGTGCCTTCCCATTTTTCTTAGAATAAAGCTAGAATATACTTAGGCTCCCCATGATCCAACCTTTGGTCTCTCTCACTGGTCTAATTTGACCTCCTCTCCTTTCTTACTATCTGTGTTCCCTTTTCTTTCATTGCTGAGAACATTTTCATCACTATCCCACCCTAGGGCTTTCATACATGCCACCACCTTGACCTGGCACTCTGTCTCCACCTCACATTCCCTTTACCTAATTGACGACTCCTATGGTGACACAAAGACATGATACCCAAGTCCCCTCAAGAATGAATTTGTTGTCTCAATGTCTGGGAGTACCGTTGACAGACAGCATCAACTGTTAGCCAGTTCAGGAATTGCCTCAGCTGCAGGGAACTTTTTTGGCCAAGGTCATGCCCTTTTTGGAGAGGACCACCAACAATGACTGTTGCAGGTGAAGGATAACAAGACAACTTTGATGGGACATGGTAGCTCTGGAGCTCCTGGTGAGGTCAGCTGAGACCTGCATCACAACTTGATTTCTCCCTCTGCTGAATCCTGTTCCTTTCTCTTCCTTCCACAAATGTGGATCCTGTTGACTCTCTCTAGTAAACATTCTGCCCACTAATCACAGTCTGCTTCCAATTACTCCTCCTCTAGAGGTCTACTTAGATATCACTTCCTGAAGGAAGCTGCGTATTAGTTTTCTAGGGCTGCCAAAACAAATACCCACAAATACCCCTTGGTGACTTGTAACAACAAAAATGTATTCTCTCACATTTCTGGAGACTAGAACTCTGGAATCAATGTGTCGGCTGGGCTACAGTCTCTCTGAACACTGTAGGGGAGGATCCTTCCCTGCATCTAATAGCTTTTAGTGGTAGCTGGCAACGCTTTGCATTCCTTGGCTTACGGATGTATCACTCTAATCTCTGCCTCCTTCTTCCCTGTCTACAAATTTCCCTCTGCTTATAAGGACTCCAGTCATATTAGATTTAGAGCCCACCCTAACCCAGTATGACCTCATCTCACCTTGATGACCTCAGCAAAGATTCTATCTCTAAATAAAGTTACACACCCAGGTTCCAGGGGTTAGGACTTTGCCATATCTTTTAGGAGACACAATTTAACTGCTAAGTTGTGTTACTGAGGACATATTTGGATGTCAGTAACATAAATTGTAGTAAATATTTGTCATTCTTTCTTCTGACCAAACGTCTTTGAACAGTATCCTGCTATTTAAGATATTTGCCTAATACTCACCATAGAAGTCCAACATGTGTTTTCCCAGCCTCCTTTGCAGTACGGATGAAGGTATGTAACTTCTGTCATCAGAGACATTCCTGCCAAACACAGAATTGGAAGCCAGTGGTGCAAAGAAGCACTCTCTGTGAAGAATCTGTTTTGGCAAGGAAAGTGACAGAGACATCCAATTTCCAGAGGCAGGAGCATTGGAGTCTCTGTACTGTCAACTGCAAACCCACAGTGTGTGTGTGTCCAAGGAGAGCAGCTGAGGTGTCTTCAGTAGACCAATTATGTGGTGTGATTCTGGGCACTGATACTAGATGTGTAGTTTCTAAGCATGGTTCTCTGGCCAGCCCAGAGATTCCATGAGATTTATAATATCCTTTTGAAACTGCCTTTCTTCTTAAACTAGTGGGAATTTGTGAGTATTACCTGCAACTAAGCCCCTAACTTATATAGAAATCCAACTTGAGTTTAAACAAAAGAAAAAATAAATGAAATGCAATGAAAGTAAATTTATTGGTTCAAACCTCTGTATGGACTTAGAATCTGATACTCAGAATGTTCTCAGGACTTCTACTTGTTTCATCTCATCTCTTATCTCTGCTTTTCTCTGCATGACAAATTCATTCTATCAGATTGACTACCGCCACTGGAACCAGGACCACCAGTAGCCCCTATGCTCCTCTCCTGGGTTTTGAGAGCAGAGAGAAAAGAGCTTCTCTTTGCCAGTTCTAGTTTCACGGATCCAGGCAAAGGCTTTTGATTACCCAAATTGAGTCATACATGCCCAGTCCATGGATAAATCAGTATGATCAGGATATAGAGTTACTATGAATTAATTCCAATTACTGTGGCCAGAGAGGCAGGTCATCCAACTTCCTTTAAGAGCATATGCCAGAGTAGAGAATGGGAAGAAAGGAGCAGATCCCTCCCAAGGAGGGAAGTTTGCAAGTGGGGAGAGAGAGAGTAAATAGCATAAATATCTGCCCTGGAAAAATCATTATGAGCCTGGCCATTTCCTCAGTTTGCATCTACTGTAAATGTTTTCTATGCTTACAGATAAAGTTTTATCTGTACTTACAAATACCAAGTACTATCCGTTTAAGACTTAATTATTGTGAAATAGGTCACTCTATACATTAATTAGAATATGGGCTCCATCCAGACACAAATCCTCTGCTATATGCTGCTATATTCCCAGTGTCTTAGGGATGTAGCAAATAGGATATAGGGAGATAACGGCACTTGTAAAGCAACCAAATAAATACATGACACTCTGATTCAATGAATCTAGGGCATGGTATTTTTTTTTTTTTTTTTTTTTTGTACGCGGGCCTCTCACTGTTGTGGCCTCTCCCGTTGCGGAGCACAGGCTCCGGACGCGCAGGCTCAGCGGCCATGGCTCACGGGCCCAGCCACTCCGCGGCATGTGGGATGTTCCCGGACCGGGGCACGAACCCGCGTCCCCTGCATTGGCAGGCGGACTCTCAACCGCTGCGCCACCAGGGAAGCCCTAAACTTGCTTTTCCACTGAAATGCGAGTAATGCTGCTGCTACCTGTTCACTCACTTAACCACAGGCCCACTGTCCCCACAGGAAACTGGCCATATTAAAAGGAAGACAAAGTTTCCTTCGTATAATTTATCTTAACAAGCGCCAATTCCATAAACTACTCCTACATTATTTTTTAAGTAAATTTTTATTTTAGAACAATTTTAGATTTACGGGATAATTCCCAAGATAGTGGAGAGATAGTGGGCCCAGTTTCCCCTACACTACGTTACATTGCATTATGTTAGAATAATAAATTAAAATTAATGAACAAACATCAATGTTATGTGATTAACAAAATGCATCTTTACTCAAATTTCTGTAGTTTTTTTTAACCTACTGTCCTCCCCCTCCACCACAACCACCAGGAGCACATCCAAGATGCCATATTATGTTTAGTCATCAAGTCATTTTAGGCTCCTCTGGACTGGGACAGCTTTTCAGACTTCCTTTGTTTTGATGACTTTGACAGTTTTGAAGAAGTACTAGTCAGCTATTTTGTAGACTGTTCTTCCATTGGGATTTGTCTGATTTTTTTTTTTTCACAATCAGACAAGGGTAGTGGGTTTTGGGTAGGAAGATTCCAGGGGTAATACAGTGCCATTTCTCTCACAGCACATCAAGGTTCCATCCTATCAGTATGACTTATCACTGGCAACCTTGATGACCTGGCTGAGGTCCTACATTCTGTTTCTCTTTTCGAGATTCCATTCTTGGTTTTATCAATTAGTAGTGTTAATAACAGCAAAGTCAAAACTGTTTAGTTAGCTTTGTTCTACTCCTTGAAATCTTAAATTCATTCAGTTGTTTCTCAAATATTTGAAGTTATGCTCAAAAAATATCATTTTTTTGTGCCAAATAAAATCCTTTAAATAATCTGGACACTTGGATACTTTAGGATTCTCAGGATAATCCATACTGATTTTTTCTAATTTCTTCTGTTTGTGTGTACATTTAAATGTTTCCTCTCTATGAAAAAGAAAATAGGTAAAAACATGACAAAATTTCCAGTTGCGTTAAAGGGGTGATTGTAAAATTACTAAAAAAGAAATAAAAGATTTTTCAGAAATAATAATAACCATGACATAGGGAAGAACGTCTTTAAACAAGATCTATTTAAGAATCAATAAATAAAGCAATTCTAAGTTTGCTTTTTTAAATGTTAAAAACTTCTGAACGACCAAAAAATTGCTTTATAAAGAAAATTAAAAATCAGATGACAGACTTGGAGAAAATATTTGCAAGTATGTAAAATATTATTAAAATATTAATAATAAGAATATTTTGAAATATTACTACAAATTAATAGAAAAAATAAAATCTCAAAAGGAAAGTGAAAAAAATATATATTCAAAGGCAATTACCGGATGGCAAGATACAAATGACTAATACATGCATGTAAAAATGGTTATTTGTAACATGAAAAATGCAAAGTAAACCAATAATGAGATACCATTTCCATCAGACTGGCAAAAATGTAAATATCAAGTGAAGAAGTGATTATTCTAAAGCAACCCTTGTGAAAATATAAATTAATATGGCATTTTAACATAGCAATTTAGCAATATATACTTACATTTTCAGTGAGCATACTCTTTAGCTTAGTAATTCCATGCCTTACTATCTATTTGTAATTGCACCTATGTATCAAAATCTGTTTAAGAAGAATATTACTGTAGGAGGATTATCTGTAATAGACAATAAGAAATAGCATAAGTGACATATATACACTACTAAATGTAAAATAGATAGCTAGTGGGAAACAGCTGCATAGCGCAGGGAGATCAGCTCAGTGCTTTGTGACACCTAGAGGGGTGGGATAGGGAGGGTGGGAGGGAGACGCAAGAGGGAGGGGATATGGGGATATATGCATACATATAGCTGATTCACTTTGTTACACAGCAGAAACTAACACACACTTGCAAAGCAATTATACTCCAATAAAGATGTTTAAAAAAGAAGAAGAAATAGCTTAAGTGACCATTAATTTGCAAATACACCCATATTTTAGTATAATAAGTAGTAATAAAATAGAAGAATGATATAGGGCTATCTACCACTATATCAAATGAAAAAGGAGACTCACAGAGTATAGTCCCACTCATGCAGGGGAAACACACACACAACTATTCTAAGACATACTTTTTTTAGTATACATCTTACAATATATGGCGTCACAGTTTAACTGAGGGTTTTCTTTCTTAGTGTTGTTTTTTACATTTGACATTACCTTAGCTTTGAGGAAATATAGTATGTATTTCTGTATAAATATATATTATTTAAGCACAACAGAAAAATCTGTATAGGTCAGCAATTTTTTATGTTTATTAAAGTAAAAAACTTTAAAAACTTTCCTGTATCAATAAAAAATAAGCTTTGAGTTTTTCTCCTTTTCTTTATCATGATCTTTTTCATTAATTTGAGCTTTTATCTTTTTTTACTATTTGTGAATAATTTTTAATTGAAATATAGTTGATGTACAATATTGTTTAAGTTACAGGTGTACAATATAGTGATTCACAATTTTTAAAGATTATACTTTACTTATAAAATATTGGTTATATTCCCTGTGTCATACAATATATTCTTTTTTTTAAAAACATCTTTATTGGAGTATAATTGCTTTACAATGGTGTGTTAGTTTCTGCTGTATAATGAAGTGAATCAGCTATACATATACATACATCCCCATATCCCCTCCCTCTTGCGTCTCCTTCCCTCCCACCCTCACTATCCCACCCCTCTAGGTGGTCACAAAGCACCCAGCTGATCTCCCTGTGCTATGCGGCTGCTTCCCACTAGCTATCTATTTTACTTGGTAGTGTATATATGTCCATGCCACTCTCTCACTTTGTCACAGCTTACCCTTCCCACTCCCCGCATCCTCAAGTCCATTCTCTATCCCTTCCCACTCCCCGTGTCAAGTCCATTCTCTATGTCTGCGTCTTTATTCCTGTCCTGCCCCTATGTTCTTCAGAACCACTTTTTGTTTTTTTAGATTCCATATATATGGGTTAGCATGTGGTATTTGTTTTTCTCTTTCTGACTTACTTCACTCTGTATGACAGACTCTATGTCCATCCACTTCACTACAAATAATTTTGTTTCTTTTTCCACTATATATATGTGCCACATCTTCTTCATCCATTCATCTGTCAATGGACACTTAGGTTGCTTCCATGTCCTGGCTATTGTAAATAGAGCTGCAGTGAACATTGTGGTACATGACTCTTTTTGAATTATGGTTTTTTCAGGGTATATGCCCAGTGGTGGGATTGCTGGGTCATATGATAGTTCTCTTTTTAGTTTTTTAAGGAACCTCCATACTGTTCTCCTTAGTGGCTGTATCAATTTACATTCCCACCAACAGTACAAGAGGGTTCCCTTTTCTCCACACCCTCTCCAGCTGTACAATATATTCTTATAGCTAATTTTTTACATAATAGTTTGTACCTCTTAATCCCCTACCACTATATTGCTGAGCCTTTATCTTGATCAAGTCCTTCTTTCTAGTTACTGTGTTCGGTTTTTTGTCATTCTTTTTGTAATTTTTTATGATCGATTATAAATCCATTTTCTTACATTTTCCTGTGGGTTTTCTCTTGTTTTGTGTGCACTTAAGGCTATAAATGCAAAAAATACTTTGTTTTATGTTTTGATGTGAAATATTCTCATTTACATTACTTTTTATATTGCTTACATTTAAATTTTATTTCCTCTATGACTGAATGTTATTTATAAGTCTTTGTTACTTTTAAATTAGGTAAAGTTTCTTCTGTTTTTGTTTTTAAAAGGGTCAACTTACAACAGTGAGAGGCCCACACACCGCAATGAAGAGTGGCCCCCACTCGCTGCAACTAGAGAAAGCCCTCACACAGAAACGAAGACCCAACACAGCCAAAAATAAATATTAATTAATTAATATAAAATAATTATATTATTTATTTTTAATTAATTAATTTATTTATATTAATATAAAATTAATATAAAATATAAAATAAAAATTAATTAATTATTTTTTTAAAAGTTTAAAAAAAATTAAAGAGTTAACTTTTTTTTTTTTTTCTTTTTTTTTTTTGCGGTACGCGGGCCTCTCACTGTTGTGGCCTCTCCCGTTGCGGAGCACAGGCTCCGGACGCGCAGGCTCAGCGGCCATGGCTCATGGGCCCAGCCGCTCCGCGGCATGTGGGATCTTCCCGGACCAGGGCACGAACCCGTGTTCCCTGCATCAGCAGGCAGACTCTCAACCACTGCGCCACCAGGGAAGCCCTAGTTTTTGCTTTTGACATCTACCTAATCCTGAAAGATATTTAATAGTTATATTTAATTTTTTAAGCCTTCTTGCATTACTAACAGTTTTTGCTTTGAGTATAGTGAGCTGCTATGTACTTTGGTGAACAGAATTTTTTTTTAGTATAGTATTTTCTCTTTTAATTTAGACTTTTTCATTAAATTCTACTCCTCAATGTTTTTGTTGCCATTAACCTAAAACTCCACCTTTTGCGGGACTAATATTGCTACTTCCTTTCTCTTCCTGGGCCTGGTCTTTCTTCAACCAGATATTCATTTTCCATCTCTTTCAACATGTCAGTTTAAGAGTGTTTCTTATAAATAGCAAGTAGCTATGAGGTTTTACCCTAATCTTATTGTTCTTGTCTTCTAAAAGAATCACTCAGCATGTTCACATTTAGTGTGTACACTTACATATTTGATTTTACTATCTTCATGCTATTAAATTTTTGCAATTTATTTTACTTTATTGTTTCATCTTTTTCCTTTTTTTTTTGTAGATACTTATGATGCTTCACCTCTGTTCATTTGGATGTTCTTGGGTGTAGTTATCCTTCCTTTCCATAAATTCATGTATTTCCCCCATCCAAAGGCTCTGTTTCCTTGCCACTCAGACTCCTCTGTATAAGATGAAATCCTTAGAATACATGTTCCCCACCCTCCTCCTGTCCCAACTTTTGCTGATAATTTAGCACTTCTAGTTTCAGTTTTTTCCTTGCAATACATCTCTTCTGTTTCAAGCTTTATTTATCTCTTAGCTTTCACATTCACAGTCACGCTATCATTTTCCATTTAGAATTAACTATACATATTACAAGATTCATTGCTTGCCACAGTTTCCTTTCCACTTCGTCTTCTGCTATCAGAGGTCCCTGTTTTGATTCATTTGTCTTGTAGAGTCTTTTCTCTAATATTTTACTTAGAGGTGGTGTGTAGTAACATATTTTCAGAACCCTTGCATAGCTTCAAATACCTTTACTTTTCATCATGATGGATAAAAAATATCTTGGAAGGATATAGAATCTTTACCCTGCAATTCTTTTCTCTCAGTGGTCTACATTCCAACACCATCTAGCTTGAGAAGTTCAAATCCAGCATTCACAATTTTGTGAATCTATCTCATAGAAATAAAAGCAACAGAAAATGAATATATATATATTCATTATATATATATATATATAAAGTTGATTGTAGAATTATTTATGGAAGCAGAGAAGAAGCTGGGAGCAAAAAGTATACAGAATAACAGGGGATTTGGTGAATAATTATGTTATATTTACACTATGAAATAGTATTTAGAATTTTAAAAATAATAAATTGAAGCTCCACTGGTTCACTTAGAAATAATTTAAATATGCATGGATTAAACATCAAAAGTTCAAGGAAGAAAAGTAGTATAACTCTATTTTTTATAACAATGACAAAAATGTCTCTGTATGACTGTGTGTTTTGTGATTAAATGGTTAAATAAATATAGAGGAGAATGGAAGAATATACACTAGACTATTAATATAGTTTAGGAGGAGTGAAGGGAATTTGAATAAGAAAAGGAAAGATTTACTACATAGATAGATAGATAGATAGATAAACAAAATGTATGATGATAAAACCAGTATTTCTATGATCATGTATGTGTAGATTTTCATGTATGTGTGTCTATGTCAGTATGTAGGTGTCTGCAAGTTTGTACATAAATTTGAAAGAAAAGTCACCAAAATGTTCTGTTGGTTGGGATTTCAGGTAACCATTATTCTCTTCGTAATAATGGTATATTCTGTTTGGTATATACGATGAGCATCATGTATATAATAAAACTAGCACAATAAAGCTGTTTTCATTTTTGTTAAAAATGAAAGAAAAAATCATGCCAAATTATGAAAACATCTTATACATATATATATTCATCGTTATATTTAAACTATAGAAAAGCAACACTTGAGATCATAAAAAGTATAAAACTGAGTTAACATAATGGTCCATCCATCAAGAATATGATTCTAATGAACAATTTGGAGACGAGAGTGAATAGTTTACATAGTATTACATTCACAAAGTTAGATATTCATCTCTGAGGTTTTATGACCCTATCCACATTTCCAAATATTGCTAATAATAGCTATATTTTATTCTGACAGAAATTTCTTACAAAATGTTTTCATATAAGCCTATTTCTTCTGCTCTAACATATTTTCTTTTAAATATTTTAAAATTACCTCTTTCAAATATCCCAGATATACTCTCCATAAAGTGGTCTAGGATTAATTCGAAATCCGCACAGACTGTTAATATTCATGGTCTTGTATGTCTTTGTTTTCATTTTCCAGAATACTGGCTCTTTGTACTCTGTATCTATAAATCTAGCTCCTCCACGCTGTTCTTTGGGTGGCAATATTCTAGAATAGTCAGATTTGTAGATCGTAGGAAAGAAAGGCACTCAGTGTCTCTGGATTGAAGTAAACAAGAGAAAAGTAATAGGGTAGGAGGCGGAGAAGTAACGGAGAATCAAATCATAGAGGCCCTTGTGGGTAGTTTTCAGGACTTTGGTTTTCTCTTGATTGCCATGAGGAGTCGTCACAGTGTTTTGCCTAGAAAAGTGACAGGATCTGACATAGAACTTAAAGGATCACTACGGTGTGGAGTAAAAACTGCAGGTGCTCTGTGTTCACCTGGAGGGGTGGGACAGGGAGGGTGGGAGGGAGACACAAGAGGGAGGGGATATGGGGATATATGTATATGTATAGCTGATTCACTTTGTTACACAGCAGAAACTAACACACCATTGTAAAGCAATTATACTCCAATACGGATGTTAAAAAAAAAAAAAGAAAATTTACTACAAGAAAACAACTGTAGGAGGCAAGGACGGAAGCAGAGAGACTGTGACACTGGCAGTAATGCAGGGGAGAGGCGATGGTGGCTCACAGCGGTGCAGTAGCTGAGGAGAGAGCACGAAGTGGCTGGTTTCTGGGTATATTTTGAAGGGAGAGCTGGAAGAGATTCCTGACAGATTGAATCTGAGTTGTGAGAACAAGAAAGGCGTTTTAGATAAATCCAGGGTTTGGGGCTTGAGCAACCAAGATGGGAAAAGCAAGTCTGGCGGGGAGTAGGAAATCAAGGTCTTAGTTTGAGGTGTGTTGTGTTTGAGCCTTTTGAATTTCGTGCACAAGTGTTTCTAGTAACTTCAAGAAGTCTTAGATACTCTGATCTGCTTAATGCTAGGTTGGAATGAAGCTTACACCCCAGAAATCACCTGGAGGGATTATTTTCCAGGAAAATTTCATAGTGGCCACTTGACAGTTACCTTCTACAGAAACTGCAGTATGTGCTTCAGCAGTATATACTAAATAACCACGTTATATATATACACCCGATGGTCTCATGACAGACAAAGCTAGACAATACTTCATTCTTTCAACATTTTTCTAATTCTGCAGTTGCCTGCAGCAAAAAATCTCAGTTTTATCGTGATTAGGCCTTGTAGTATACATTTCATCATATCTTCAAATTAGATCAGTTTTGTGATGTCACTTACACAAGTTCTATCTCATCTTAATTTCCATCAATGTCTCATCTCTTGCTTTACGAAAAGAGTGACCACCACAACCTGCTCTTCTCTGAAAGCTTTCCCCCCACATATAATTTCTAATATTTTCCTTTTGAAATGTTTTCAGGTTATTCCAGAGAAAAGGCAGCCAGATTCTTGTTGGGGGGAAATCAGCATTTTCTAAATAATCCCCCAAAAAATACTGTCCTAGAAATAAGGTTTCCCACATATATTGGGTTGGCCAAAAAGGTCATTCGAACGAACTTAGGCTCCAGGGAGCCTAAGGCAATGAGGCCTTAGGCTCCCTGGTAGCCGCAATTAATCAGGGGCAGTTCTGATGCTGCCGGTGACAAAGAGAGCTGATTGAGTCCCTTCATAAGGGCTCCTTAATTTCAAGGGTAATCACTTCCAGTGATTACCTAAGCTCATTAGAATCTGAATGACTGACAAGAATAGTGAAAACTTTTCAGACCAAAGATGATCCCTTGGATCATGAGAAACTGAGTATTATTTTCTAATTGACTGCGGCTCAAGACATATTCACTACGGTGCTGTTCATTCTTAGCCATGGAAGGAATACTAATCGTGCTCTTACTTACATGGATAGCTACCATTTATTGAGCATGCATTAACAACAGAAACTGTAATAAATGCTTTATTTTTATTTCATTTAATCCTAACACTACTCTCTGGGGCAAAATTTTTATTCTCACATTTTAGAAATGAATAAAATGAGGCTAAGAGAAGAAAGTAATGGTAGATCTGGGACCAAAGGCAGGTCTATCTGATTTCAGACCCAATCTCTTAAACACCATGCAATGCTCTCTACCGTTTATTGAGCTGACACTGATATTTAATCCTTAAAAGAGAAATATTATCATTTCCACTTTACAAATTTGAAAAACTTGGTCTTGCGGTGGTTAACAATTGAGATAGTAAGTTGCAGAACCAGGATCAAACATAGAATGATCTGACCCCAGTATCTGTGTTCTTTTTCACTATGCTGTGCTGTTGTATCAGCAGACTTTCCAAGATATTAAGAGTTAAGCTTGTAAAGTCATTTCAAAAGGGAAGTAATAAAACTGTAGCAAAAGTCATTCTGGGAAGCAGAGTGGTTCCCAGTCCACAAGCTGGCTACGATGCAAAGTGTTCATGGTATTAATACATCAAACTCAACTATGTGGCTCCCGTGGCAGCCAAGTCCTAATGACGGCAGCAGACGCACTGGGTTATTATAAGTTGGCACTGTTAGCTATTTTAATCATGCAACAAGCTCCTCTTGTTCTGACTCATTGCTCACCAAGCAATATTCTGATTTTAATTTGGTTTCCCATGTGGCTTTCCTAGGGCAACATTACTTCCTCTGGTCTCTATGACAATTGTATGCCTCATTTTAATTTAACTGCAAGGCAACCTCGTAAACTGATCAGCTTCCTTGTGAAATTGGTAACAGCCTCCTGGAGTCAGTTACTGATTACCCAACATCGGGAAAGGTACTCTAGTGATCGGACCATGAACTACAGGGACTTCACTAATGTAAAGCCATCACATGAATCACTCTAAAGAGGCTCCCCCCAATACTCTGGTTTCTCTTCAGAATGCATCAATCTTTCGCCTTAAAGAGGCTCTCCTGAGGCACAATGTTTGTGAACGTATTATCTCAACGTGATATTAAAACTATAGCAAAAACAAATTAGTAACTCATTATTAATCACTGTGGATGTACATACGCAAGTGAATATATTTCTCTTTTAATTTCCCTAACTGAAATTTGTTTCAGTGTTCTAATGCCAGTCAATAAATGTTATATCTGTATTCTCAAAGATAAGTTTCATTTTGGCAATTCAAATATGAATATTTATAATGAATGCATATGGCATAATTCATAAACCATTGCTGTTCTTTATATTAGCTTATTGAGTTAGATATATTTCCCTATATCAAGGTACATGTTTTCTGCTTGGAGATTAGCTATGGATTATATTACTATTTTTTTCTTATTTAGCTGTGAAAATTGGGGGAGAATGAGCATTCGGTTTGGCTACTGTGGCCTTCCTGGCAATATAGCACAACCATATATGTATTTTTTCAAGTAGGATAGATTCTAGCACAAGACAATCCATTTCATCAGGACTGGGTTAATAAGAAATGCAAAAACTCCATGCCTACTTGTTCCAAACTGTCAAATATGAAAGGATAAACTGAAATCAAAAGAGATACCATTCAGCATCATTATTAGGTAAAATAATTTCACTCTGCACTGCTGGTGCTTCCTTTATAAACCAGGCAAATGTTAATTTGATGCTCCACTAAGTATTTTGAATAATCTAAAATATTTGCCAACCTCATCTTTCTGAAGCTAATTTATTAATACACTGAAAAATTTCCCCCTAATTAGGGGTATACTTACAGAAAATGACATTCAAACTATAATATGAAAAGAACAATCCATTAGAAGTGTTTCTAAGAGTACCATCTACTTTCCTGGGTTTGTTTTTCCTAAATTCTTATTAGAAATGAGGTCTTACATATTAGTGGGAATGTACCAAATACAGCATCAAGTCTTACACTGTCCAGTGAAGCCATTCTGACTTCTAAACTACTGAATAAAAACTAATACGTTCAAGAAATATATGCTTGGGCTTCCCTGGTGGCGCAGTGGTTGAGAGTCCGCCTGCCGATGCAGGGGACGCGGGTTCGTGCCCCGGTCCGGGAAGATCCCACGTGCGGCGGAGCGGCTGGGCCCGTGAGCCGTGGCCGCTGAGCCTGCGCGTCCGGAGCCTGTGCTCCGCAACGGGAGAGGCCACAACAGTGAGAGGCCCGCGTACTGAAAAAAAAAAAAAAAAAAAAAAGAAAGAAATATATGCTTTTTAAGGATGATTGAAACTACTCTGAGTACCTTATATCGAGTCACTCTATGTTACTGTAGCAGGTGAAATTTTGTCTAGATAAAAATGAGCAAAGAAAGAGATCTGGTTTAGGAAACCTTGAAAAAATATAAAGTATAATTATCTAAAAACCTTAATTCTTCCCCAATCCTGCAAGGTTTAAAATTGATATATATCATGGAAAACAATGGAAAATAAACAATAAAAAATAGTTACAAGAAATGTAATAAACCGTAAATTATAGACCAAAAAAATGTCAAGGTTTTCCCTCTTGGTCAATGCAAGCACTCTGAAACATTGAAGTTTGAACCGAACTTGCGGACATAAGGCATTCATGGAGTTTGTGTATATAGTAGAGCTCCATGTCGTTAAATCCAAATGCCATTTCATTTTGTAAAGGTTAATATTTTTGAAAAAAGCCTCCACACTGGTGTTTCCATTCCTCTAGGCCTTGAGAAAGTTTACTATGACAGTGGCAAAATGTTGCTTAAGGATAATATTTGGCGGATGAGACTTATTTTCCCTAGGTGTAAAGAAAGTCACACTGTTGGGCATATCAACTCTTAAAGCCTTCTTAGGAGTCAGTGTATGAAGTGGTACATCCAGCCTCTAACAAAAAACATCACTCCTCAGACAAAGCTTGGCTTTGAAAAAGTGCAAGCATTTCCTCTGCCCATTTCTCAGGGATTTCAGGTTACGGACTGCAAGTTAACTTCCTGAAGAAATGCTTCTAGATGCTTTGGGCATAGCAGATTCCACAGCATCCTCTGAAGACACTGCATTTTGGCCATGCCTTCCTTACACTGGGACCCTGCCATGTGACCTAGGACTGCAACGATCTGACCAGCCCAGTGTACAGTGACCGGTGTGCTTGCTCTATTAAGACAGTCCAAAACACGTTTGCTTCTGACAGCCACATTACATGCCTGACTCCCAGTGACCTGATTGTCAGGTGAACTTTCTAGGCCTTATTAGTGTGAATCACTGCTAAGCCAGCGAAGTCCCCTTTGATGTACTTTAGGGAAATAAAGAAACAAATAAAACTGTGAACTGCCCATTGTCCATCAGTGTTATTAGTGCTTTAAAACTCAAACCACCCTGAGTCATCAAAGTGGAAAACTCGCTATTTACCCCGGAGCTGTGAATCTCCAGGATAGTCATTATGTGCAAATATACTCTGAAGCTGCAGTTTAACTAGGTTTATGCCTGAGTGCCAATAATAAAATTAACGGTGATGGCTACAGTAAGCTGCTTTCAGAGATGAAAGACCTTCCTAAAGGAAATTTCTGCTATCGTTTATATGGTTGACTACCATTTAGCACATAAACACACAGAACACACAAAAGCCAGGATCTTTTACTCTTTCTGCTTTTGTTCAAGAAAATGGTCGAAGGCAAAAGAAGAGAAGGTAGATCTGGTATGTTTCAGAGAGACAGACAGAAAGACATGTTTTGTCTGTTAACACACTGAAATTTTAAATTTGATTATTTCAAGATAATGACGTCACTTTCATGCCATGGAAGTGTCTTGATTTTCTTTGTGAATGGGAAGGGGCACAGATTAAAAATTCGAAACACTGGAGAGTGATTGGTAATTTGTATTCAATATTCACACACCTAATTCACTCTCAGTTTGGCTCAGATCTGCTTCTGCTTTGTTCATGAAAGTTGGACAGTTTAAAGCATGGTTATGTGTGGTAATATGCTTGTGAAAAAACAGTAGGGACAATTCAGATATATATTCTCTTTTATTGAATTATTAAGTCCAAAGTAATACTGATGATTTTCTGATGAGAATCTGAAGTTTGGTTGTTTGTTTTCTTTCTTTAAAATGTATTTCTTCTTTCAAAGAAGACAAAAATCACCAGTTTTAACTCAGCAGGTAAGGAGACTATATACTACCATGGAATGAAGTGTACTATCTAACTTGTGTGCTAAGCTTAAAGGACCTTTATAATCTAAAGCTCTGTACATCTGGAGAAAAAGACAGCTATATGCTTTGTTATTTCCAAAGTTCTAGAGCTCCAGGAATTAAGAAAATGGGCAAAAATTTTTAATTAAAATTAAAACCAACTGAGCATAACAGTGACAGAGTTAGGAAGCAAATCAAGATCTCTCCACCTGGGAAATTTAGTACAGCAAAAATCATTTGGTGTATAGTTTTCCATCTAACGTTTCCTATGCAACACCTGGTACAAACCCCATTCTTATTAACTGTACTGGCAGCCTCTTATTTATAATGAGGATATGATCCAAAAGTCCATTTATCCCTTAGAAACAATGCCGCAAATGGGTTAGGTTTCTTGGCAAACACATGAAATATGTATTAAGCAAGTAGCTGAATTATTGCAGCTTTCCAATTTTAAAATAGATTCACATGCAGTTGCAATAATAAAACTAAATGAAACCAAAATACAAATGTTTAATAATAATTTTTTTTTTTTTTTTTTTTTTGCGGTACGCGGGCCTCTCACTGTTGTGGCCTCTCCCGTTGCGGAGCACAGGCTCCGGACGCGCAGGCTCAGCGGCCATGGCTCACGGGCCCAGCCGCTCCGCGGCACGTGGGATCTTCCCGGACCGGGGCACGAACCCGCGTCCCCTGAATCGGCAGGCGGACTCTCAACCACTGAACCACCAGGGAAGCCCAAATAATAATTTTTAAAATGTATCTTCAATTCTACTGTGAGCAGAGTAGTTTAATGAGAAGAGGAGATAAAATAGGACTTCTCTGGAGGGTCTGAAGTGCCAGCCAGTGACTTTCAAAGGTGTTGAAGATAGTGGCATTGCTGTTTACTATATATAATATCACTTCACATATTAAGATAGTCTGGTCTCCCTCCAAGACTATTACTGCATTCTAAATTTCATTAGGGCATTTTATTTTTGGTGGGGTTTTTTTTTGGTGGTGGTGTTAAGGGTCGGGGACCGGTTGTGTTCCGTAGGTCTCAGCTAACAAACTGAGTGACATAAAGGGAAAGCAATCTGAAAAGAAAAATAGAAAACAACAGTAAAATATAAAGACAGTTATTTGGAAGCCCCTGGGGAAAAGAAGAGGGAAAAAGAAAAGAACAAGGTAAATCACTGCAGGCAAACTTAACTGGCTCCTAAGGAGAGCTGTGACTCTGGCCACCACAAGTTGACCCCATTTTCTTCCTACTGATGCCATGTTATGAACTCAGCTTTCTGAAAAGCCATTAGATACCAAACTATAATTACAAAATTAATGGAACAAAAATAAAAAACAATTGTATGTTTTATAGGCATGCAATATAATCACCTGACTCCCTATAAAATCTATGTTATGGCTATTTCTTAGTATGAACTAGACTAGCTGAGGCTTCTTCAAACATTATTTAACAAGTATGTACTGAGCCCCCGCTACATGTTGGGTATTGTTCTAAGCACTTTGGATACATGAATGAACAAAAATGACATCTCTTCATTTTTTCTTTTTTTTTTTTTTGCGGTACGTGGGTCTCTCACTGCTGTGGCCTCTCCCGTTGCGGAGCACAGGCTCCGGACGCGCAGGCTCAGCGGCCATGGCTCACGGGCCCAGGCGCTCTGCGGCACGTGGGATCCTCCCGCACCAGAGCACAAACCCGCGTCCTCTGCATCGGCAGGCAGACTCCCAACCACTGCGCCACCAGGGAAACGGGAAACCCTCTTCATTTTTCTTGACCCTGTGCTCTTCCCTTTCATCACCAAGCTCCCATAAAGGAGGCCTGCACATCTCCCGGTAACCAGCAGTACTTTTTCCTTCTGTAAGGTTTTGCAGGGTCCTGGCTTTCCCCAAAGTCCTGCTTCATCAGCTTTAAATATAAATTGCAGGACTTCCCTGGTAGTGCAGTGGTTAAGAATCCTCCTGCCAGTGCAGGGAATATGGGTTCAAGCCCTGGTCCAGGAAGATCCCACATGCCGCGGGGCAACTAAGCCCACGAGCCACAACTACTGAAGCCCACGCGCCTAGAGCCCGTGCTCTGCAATAAGAGAAGCTACTGCAATGAGCAGCCCGCGCACCGCAACGAAGAGCAGCCCCTGCTCGCTGCAACTAGAGAAAGCCCGCGTGCTACAACTAGAGAAAGCCCGCGTGCAGCAACGAAGACCCAGTGCAGAAAAACATAAATAAATAAATAAATTTTAAATATATATATATATATATATATATATATATATATATATATATATATATATATATAAATTGCAAATACTTGCCTTCCCTTTCAATGACCTAAATAAAATTTTCTGAAATAGTCTTGGCTACTTCTATAGCCACGCTTCAAGTTTTCCCTTAAATCCTGATGCTGGGCCAACCATTTCTCTTCTGGAAGTAATCACACCATTCCTTTATTGATTCAAGCACGTATGCTAAAATTCATCAATTGGTTTAGACTTTAAACTTCAGAGGCATTGTCTGACCAGGCATCCACAGAGTCACACGTTTCCATCTCATTGCTCAGCCAATGCATTTTCATGCCACCATCGATGGAATTGACTTAGCATTTTCTTCTTTCTTCAAATATTTTCCCTTGTCCTAAAAAAATGATACTCATACCCAAAAGAGACAATTTGAATTTGGAAGTTCGTTCCTTCACTTTTATTCCAGCTTTCATTTCTGAAGTAAGGTTTTTCTTCATTTTTGAGTGAATTTGCTGTCATATCTCCACAGCATATCACTGAGCACCATATCTTCTAAGACACAGAAGAGAAGGATTTTATTTTAAAAATTGGAGAAAATACAGAAGAGCAGTATGAAAGACCCACACTTGCTCTAAGTGTGCTGGTACACTCATCCTGCACACTCAGCCCCTTGTCCACGTCTCCTCTGGATATGCTGAGACGTGGTGAGGCACAGTCCAGCCGTGCAGGCTCAGTGCTCTTGGTATCCACAGTCTTTTCTGGGGGTGGGAGGAAGGGAGCTCGTTTTGCGGGGCTCCCATAATTTGAGATCATCTATATTTAAAATAAAACAAATAGAACTCTAACTTCTACAGTTAAACTGTTTATACTACAGGTATAAACTGTTATAAGAGGTGAAAGGCGAAACGAACGCAGAGTTGGTATTAAGGAGACTATGGTGGCATTTGGAAGTGAGGTTTTTATACCTCCAGCCTGACCTGTGTATCTTTCTCATCAGTTATACATAATTACTAAATATTATGAGTAACAGTTCTCTAAAACATAAGTGAGACTAAAATAATATTAAGAGAACTCAGTTGGAGGCACAGTTTGGAATCGTTTAGACAATCTGCCCTATAAATCTAAGAGTGGTTATTACAGACTAAGGTCACCATTTTTAAAATGCATTTGAAACTTTAACTGTATTGATTCATGTTTGCACAAGGGATGTGTCAATTAGAAGCATACTACTATATTAATATTTATAAGTATCAGGTATATGGATTGCTCTTAGAGTCAGCATATTTTACACATTTTACAAGTTACTTGTAAAAAATTTTTTTTAATTTCAAATTTTTAAAAAATTTTCTTATATATGTCCTAATATCTCAGAGTTATTCAGCATTGCATAACTGGAATTGCTCCAGATATTTCAACTTAAAAATTTTTTTTGCTATTAAGTATATTTTAAAATACTAGCATTTGTTTCCAAAACAAGGTTTCAGAACTTTTCAAGATGACTGAAGTTTGAAACTACCATCATTATCTTACCTACACAAACTCATTTATCTTACCTGGGAGGTGTCAGTCTATTAGAAATGCATAAGATCAAAAAATTAAAAATGCTGACACGAGCTAAATATATTCTAGGAATTCAGTAAAAGATAGGGAAGTGTATACAATTTAGGGAATTCAGTCCAGTCATTGCCCAAAATAAAAGAAACTTCTGTATTATAATATATCATAATAGTCTTTCCTAAAGCATTAATAAAAATTGTAGAATTATTTTCATTTCAAGTTAATAGGATCGGTTTGAAATATTTTTTTTTAAATGGTGGAAATGACCTAAGAAATAATTTTCCAAACGCCAGAAACATTTACAACTCAGTATAAATTAGATATAGATATATCACTAGGACTTTGTCACCCATACTTTAATGAGGCCAACCACTTCCTTAGTCTCCTCCCCAAAGGAGCCCCAAAAGGCAAGTTTCAAATGATACCCCATACTCAAAGCCAGAGTGCAAGGTCTCCTTCTTCAATTTGCTTTAGCTCAATGTAACCAATTCTGGTTTCGCTGAGTCTAATCTGTTATTTCTAAACTCCATTGTCACCTCCATCCTGCTTCCCTCCTCCTAATTCCCTTCTCAACTTGACAGCACTCTGCACAATTCTCAGGCTAGGAACATATAGTTTTATGTAACTGTTCAAGATTTTTAAGAATTGATACAGCACGAGCCTCAACCTACCAGAACAGACGCTGGTCATAAACACAGGGTATTTTCATACTGGTTGCATACCTGCTCAAGAGTGCCCCATCTCCTCCTTATTTGAATCCAGTCTCTCTGGTAGGGGTTCTGTTTTTCTCATTCCCTGGCCCTAGCGTCTGTCATTGATATGCTGAGTCCCTGTGGCAGCTCCCAGTTATATGGAACTCAGACGCCATGATCCGGTCACCCCTACTTGAATTAACCTTCAGTCCTTTTTAAAGGACAGGGCATGGAAGGCAGGTAGGAGGGATGAGGGAACAATAAGCCAAAAGACATTCCCTTTGTATTATTTAGCACGTTCTTCACTTAAATGTTTCTTAGATGATTGTCTTCGCATCTATGATTGTCTTCCAATCCCTATTGAGCAGCAATAGCTGAAATGCCAAAAGCTGTTCTTGGGTATTAGAAATCTTTAATGCAACTCCATACTGGAGAATAAGAATAAGTGTCATAGTAAGTTTGACACTCCATAAAAACAAGACATTTCTGTCGGGTTTTTTCCTATTCTTTTCTGTTACACATATCTAATTCAAAATAATGTAGCATGTTGTATGTGATTTGTCTAACAAATCATATCTCATCAACACATATCATTTGGATTAAAGTAAAAGGAAAGCAAATGATTTATTCCATTGGCCACCCTACTGAAGTGTTAAAAAATGACTACATTTAGACTTTATAGAAAAGGGAAATAAGACACTTCCACTGACTAAAAAAGGAGAAAGGAAGGAAATTAACCTTTGTTTAATGAATAAAGTATGCCAGAAAGCATAAGGAATACTTCAATTACACATTATCTCATTACGTTTTCAAACAAATTCTGCAGGTAGGTGTTATTAACTCCCTGAATTTTATTCTCTGTTGTAGCCACAAGTACTTTGCAGTCCAGTGCCCCAGGAGCCAGATAAATATCTGTTAATTAAATAGATTCCTAATTTAAATGAGAAAACTGAGACTCAAGGTTGAGAAATATTAGTCAAGGTAACAATCTTAGTCAAGGTAAATCTTCATCTATTTGTGATAATTACTACTATTTATGGAGTACTTACAAAAAATCCAAGTAATTTATGTGAATCCTCTCATTAATCTTCACAAAAATCTTTACAACCACTACTCGTATTTTACATATAAAAGAACTGAGGCTCAGGGAAGGTAAACAACTCTCCCCAGTTCACACAGCCAGGAAGCAGCAAAAATGCCAGACTCTGGACCAGGCAGTTACAGGCTAGAGTGCATGCTTAACCATGGAAATAGCATCTCCTAGGCAAAGGTGGTGATTTGACACCAGATATAACAATGCCTGAACCAGGCTCTTACATGACTTTAAGTCCAAATTGCAAGGCATAAGCAACTTCACCTTTTAGTGACTATAGCGTCCAAGGCTGACATGCTTTGATCAGCTGGTTAAAATATCCCCTTTTTCTAAGCAGAAGTGATAATTCTTAATTATCCTTGTAATGTGTAAAGTAAGCTTGAAATTTTTCCTCTCCAAACTTTAGATTTAAACTCATTTAATCTTCACAAAAGCCCTACAAATACATGTATTGGTTCTACAGAGAGGTTAAGTGACACGCATAAAGTCATAGCTAGTAGATGTCAGAGCAGAGTCCACACTCCTCACCACCACATGTGTCTCCGTGTAACAAGAAACTGATAAGGAAGATTGGGATTGATATATACACACTACTATATATAAAATAGATAACTCATAAGGACCTACTATAGCACAGGAAACTCTACTCAATACTCTATAATGGCCTATATGAGAGAAGAATCTAAAAAAGAGTGGAGAGATGTATTTGTATAACAGATTCACTTTGCTGTACACTTGAAACTAACACAACATTGTAACTCAATTATAACCCAATAAAAATTTAAAAAAAAAATAGTAGTACTACACAGAAAATACAAATAAAAAACCCAAACAAAAACCATTAGCTCAATTGTAGTCAAAATATTTGTACTTATAATTATACTAATCAGTATATTGGATAAGAAGGTCTGAGGTGGGCTTTGAACTAAGTACATGAATGTGGGAAATGAAAAGAAACTTAGTTTCACTTTGATTACATATATTGTTAAAAATTACCATTAAGAAATGTTTAAACAATTGGTATAGTATACACCGCTTGACTAATTGCTTATGATATGCCTTAAAATAAAGAAAATTGATGCCATGAAAAAAAAGAAACTGATGAGAGGTTCAGGAGAAAAGTTGGGAGTTCTATGAAGTGTTTGACTGGGGGACCTAACTTTGTTTGGGACAAAAGGCATTGACCAGTCATAGCTGAAGAATGTGCCAGACAGAAAGTACAAGGTGTCTGAGGCTTCTGAGGTAGGAAAGCACTTGGCTCAATGGAGGCCCTCAAAGTAGACCCGTGTGACCACCGTGTAGTGAGTAGGATAGGGCAGGCAGCTGGAGGGGGAGGCTGGTCAGCATGGGAGACTCTGTTTAGGATTTCGGGTATTTTCCTAAAGATGGTAAAAAGCCATTAAGGTTCTGAGTGGAGTGATACGATCCAACTTACATCTTAAAGCAAGCGTAGGTTGGTGTGTGCTGAGTACACTGGAGGGAAATGCAGGGCGGGAAGAAACCAGTTAGTGCAGAGGTCTGGGCAAAAGGTGAGGCTGGCTGAGCAACAGCAAAGGTCCCCATGGGGAGGAAGAGTCAAGTCAAGTCAAGGGGGAGCATGGAATCAGCAGGAGACTGTGCATGGATTCAATGGGTCCATAAAGTTAGAAGGCAAGAGAGTAGCATGTAGGACCACAAATAAAGGTCTGTGGTCCACCAGGATGTACAGCACCACTCTTCGTGTCAGGCCATCCACTGTCTCCAAGGGATGATTCAACTTGACCAACCAGCGTGTGCCATATGAGGAGGAGAAAAGGTGGGCTTTCCATAGACGCAGCTGGAGTAAATTTTCATTCCATGCAGGTAGAAGAGGGCATGCAGATAAGTTACTCAGTCCTGCCCAGCTTCAGTTTTAATCTTCTCCAAGACAACTGAAATCTACATTGCCAAATTTGTCCAGGCATAATCCCTGTATGTTTTTATACTAAGGCTCTGATGTCTCTGCCATTATGAGACACCCATCAGTCTCTTTCTGTTTTATGGAGGTAGGGAGTATGTGCCAAGTCCACTTTTTTTAATTAAAAATATGGATTACTTATTTGTTTATGTATAGTTTTAAGGTCCAAATATAAATATGTTGTGTTACCCCCCAAAACACAGTAGAACAACCTAGAATCTATTGTTATAATACACGTCAAGAGAACTATTGTTGTACGGCAGGCAAATGATGGCTCCCCAAAGATAGTCACATGCTAATCCCTGGAACCTGGGAACATGTTACCTTCCATGGCAAAACAGACTTTGCAGAAGTGATTAAGTTAATGATTTTGAGATGAGGAGGTCATCCTGCATTATCCAGGTAAACTCAATGTTGTCACAAGGGTCCTCCTAAGAGGGATGCAGGAGGCTGAGAGTGAGGAAGAGAGACTGAAAGATGTTACCCTGCTGGCTTTGAAGATGGAGGATGGGGCTGCCAGCCAAGGGATAGGGGCAGCTTCCAGAAGCTAGAAAGGACAGTGAGATGGATTATCCCCTAGAGCTTCCAGAAGGGAAGAAGCCCTACCACACCTTGATTTTAGTCAACTGAAACAGGTTTTGAACTTCTTTTTTTTTAAATTTTTGTTTGTTTTTTTAAAATTTTATTTTTGGCTGCATATGGTATTTGTTTTTCTCTTTTGGCTGCTTTGGGTCTTCGTTGCAGCTCTCGGGCTTTCTTTAGTTGCAGCGTGCGGGGGCTACTCTTTGTTGCAGTGCATGGGTTTCTCATTGCAGTGGCTTCTCTTGTTGTGGAGCATGGGCTCTAGGCACGCAGGCTCAGTAGTTGTGGTGCACGGGCTTCATTGCTCCGCGGCAAGTGGGATCTTCCCAGACCAGGGCTCGAACACCGCCTCTCCTGCATCGGCAGGCAGATTCTTAACCACTGTGCCACCAGGGAAGCCCTGAACTTCTGACTTTAATAAATTTGTATGGTTTTAAGCCACTATGTTTGTGGTAATTTGTTATGGCTGCAATTGGAAACAAATACATGTAGTTAAACTCAGGTCATTTTAATCGGTGGCAAAGCGCTTGTGTCAGGGACACTCAGAAAGGAGACTCCAAGGTTGCCACTTACTCTGTGTGATCTCAGTCAAGGTATGTACCCTCTCTGAACCCTGGCTTTTCTCGTTCACAAAATAAGTCAAATAATAACTGCTCCCAAAGGTTATCATAAATATTTTGCTCTCCTCTCTAGCGTTCTGCCTAATAGCATATACACAAAAGGTTGTGTAGTCAAATGAGACATAACATACAAGTACATATTCAAGTTCAAGATACAGGTACTCCCTGCCTTTCGAAAGTTTGCTTTAGGCCCACTTCACATTTATGAAAGACCTACATTGGTACCTGTTTTTGTTAACCAAAAGAAATGTGAAGAGGATTTTCAGTTTTAGGAAAAAAGATGCAGAGTGAAAATAGCATTCAGCATTTGTTTTACAGGGAGCTTTTATATAAGTGGCGGGTCTTGCCCAGGGCAGCAAGAGTGGCAGCCCCCAGCTGCCTCCCTGGGGACTATACCCAGCAGCCCAGAGTCAAGACTCCATAGCTTTGAACTGTGCCTGTGAGCATCTGTGCTTCATCTTGATTTATTCTGTGTACCTCTTAGCAAGATGTGTCCCTAAGGTAATTGCTTCTTCATTTTACATCACTTAGGCTTATGAAAGATTTCAGGGAATGCTGTACATTTGGATAGTGGGGGAAACTTGTATTAATTATCCCAAATTCCTACTGTGGAATGTGACAGAGACAGCTAGTTATCTGCTAGCTCTCAGTTCTACACTGGTCACTGTATAATCTCCATTTCAGAGGTAACAAATTATGGTCCATGAATTGTTGCTGGTCATAAAACTGTTACTAATCTCCGATGAGGTAAGTATAGAAATTAAGCTGAAGGTTCTACATGTTGTATTTGTAATAATAAAATGTATTTTGTTCCTCACGCATTACTACCAGTAAATAAAACATTTAGTTCTGTGTTTTGGTTTTCAGTTCCTTAGCTGCAAACTAGAGCTGATATCCAGCTTGGTTTTGAAAGTCAGTTCACTTTGGTTTATCCTATAGCTAAACTCATCAAAGCTCTGGGAGAATCTAGAGCGATTTTATCTGTAGCTAAAATCCATATTCCATATCTACTTTGACCCCAGAGCAGGACTTTTTTTTTTTTTTTTTTTGCGGTATGCGGGTCTCTCGCTGTTTTGGCCTCACCCCCTGCGGAGCGCAGGCTCCAGACGCACAGACTCAGTGGCCATGGCTCACAGGCCCAGCCACTCCGCGGCACGTGGGATCTTCCCGGACCGGGGCACGAACCCGTGTCCCCTGCATTGGCAGGCGGACTCTCAACCACTGCGCCACCAGGGAAGCCCCCAGAGCAGGATTTAAAGTCTCCTACATAGGTCTAGCATAGTTCACTTCTGGAGGAGAATCCTTTTATATTCCAAGGTGCTACTCTCTTATGACATATTCTGTAACCATCCACAACATAACTAACTATTGAACAAGATGCATAACATTTATCTCATTATGAACCCAAGTTCAAAATGTCTAAGAATAACTTTCAAGAATGGCAAGATAAGGTAAAACAGCATTATAACTAGATTATTTGAATGATCTTCTCAGTGTACTAAAGAAAGTGTACTTATCCCTAAGATAAGTAGCTGTGTGAGCTAATCTAGTTTCTAACTTCACCTTCATTATTTATAAAATTAGGGAGTTATCATCCCACAAGTCCCTTTATCTCTAAAACTCAAATTTAGGATTATCTTTTGCTGCAGAGATAGCATCACAAACCAAATATTCCATGTGTTCTCCACACCTCTTCACCTCTTGCATTTAGGCAGGGCCATGTGACTGGTTTTGGTCAATGTGCTGTGAGCAGAGTTTGGCTAAGCATTGAAAAGCAGGTGTGAGTTCTCTTCTCATTTATAGGAAGCTTGGAGATCGAAAACTGAGATGCTGAGCCATATGTCAAAGGAGACTGGACTGGTAGGGCACCACCTGAAAGACAGGCTGCTGGAGAGTTACTTGACCTACAGCTGACTTTACACAAGAAGAAATAAATGCTAAGTGTTAAACCACTGAGATTCTGTTTGCCTGGTACTGAACTGTAAGCCTATCCTAATCTGTGTGTTGAATAATTAACCATCAAAAAGAAATAGTTATGAAAGTGATAAGTAAAATGGGAAAATATATTTGGCCAAATGTAGAACTTGTTAAAATTCCTAAGATTTAAAATCCTCTAAATCTTTTAAAGTTTTATTTTATTTATTCATCACAAAACACAACTTTATGCTCTATGTTCAAGATTGCAAAATCTTACAAAAAATTCTCTTGAGCTTTACCAAACATAAAAAGATCTTTAAATATTTTGAAAAGTGGACTGAATATTAATTTTAAACACATAGCACTTTGCATTTATCTTCTTCTTTCGAGTGAGTGAATTTAAACCTTAAATGAAAAGGTGCTGACAAAATGCATTTTAAACGATTATAATAATATAAATTAGGAACAAATGTCGATTTTAAGCGTTGCAATAAGACTCTGAGTAAAAACTGGAATGCAAATTCATTTTTAAATGTGTCATATATCACTACCTTGGAAAGTCTCTCTTAACAATTTAAAAAAAAATTTTGACAAGTCATTTCATAATTAAATATACTTAGATGCCAGAGATACTTTAAAAAATCTGCTGAAAATCCATAGACTTTACTATTTATGACCATTGTTTCTTATTTTTCTAATATGAATTCTATTTTTTTAGAAAAAAATGCTCTTTTAATGAATTAAATAGTTTATTCAGAACTAGGTCACCAAAGGCAAGTCTGTTTTACTCAGGATGCCATGTCCCAGATCCCAGATGTTGGAGTCTCACTTCTCTTCCAATGTCACTTTTTTGAAAACCAAAAATACCTGATAGTATTCAAGGCTGCCTGGTCACATTGAATATTTTAGGGCTAAAGCTTTATTGGCCATCATTATGAGACAGTTGTGCTTTCTCTATGGGAATTGACTGATGATACGAGATTCCCTCCCAACTTCTGCAGATATCTTGAGGATTATTAGATAACAGACAGAATGAACAGCGTATGTTAGCAATGCAAGAATAAATTAAAGAGGGCCTTCTGCAATTTGTAAACACTGACCAATGAAGAGGAGAAGAGGCAGTGTATGGGGAAGATCAAGATTAGCATAAAGATAAGGCAAGAGAAAGATCAGTGTGATGAAGGCAGGAGGTTAAAGAGCTTATTCATTCCGCTTATCCAAGTGAAAGAGCTGAGTCAGATCCTGGAGCCCATGTTCTTAACCCAGGGAGTCTCTTCAGAGGACATTAAAAGCTCCAAATTTGAAGATAAATATTGACTGCGTATGTGCATTTTTCTAGGGAGAGGAACATAATTTCAATCCGATTTTTTTCAAAGTTTTTCAATCTGAACTAGACAATTTGTTATAGTCTGACATCAGGCCCAGAGACAGCTCAAGGGAAGCATAGCAATTGTGGCAACTGAATCTGAAGGTGCCCCATTATCCAGAGCCAGGAGGGGTCAGTGGAGGGTCAGTTGCACTGGCAGAAGGGGTGAGGCCCTACAGCCCCATCCCACCAGATGAAATCTCAGCTGTCCTTCAAGGCCCAAATCCAACAGCACTATCTATTCACAAACTTCCTGTAGGAGTTCACAGTGTGCTGAAAGGAAGGCGCATACATGCCATATATTTATAATCAAAATCAATATAATAATTATGGATCTGTCCAAAAGAATGAGTTATTGGAGAAACTGAAACCCTTGTGCACTCTTGGTAGAAATATAAAATAGTGTGGCCACTATGGGAAAAAGTGCTGTAGCTCCTCAAAAAATTAAAAATGGAATTGCCATATGAGCCAGCAGTTTCACGTCTGGGCATATACCTGAAAGAAAGCAGGGTCTCAAAGAGATTTTTGTACAACCATATTCATTGCGACCTTATTTATAATAGCCCCAAGCTGGAAGCAACTCAAATATCCATCGACAGTTGAATGGATAAAGAAAATGTGGTATATACATACAATGAAATATTATCTGGCCTTAAAAAGCAAGGAAATTTTGACACAGGTTACAACGTGGGTGAACTCTGAGGACATTGCACTAAGTGAAATAAGCCATTTTCAGAAAGACAAATACTGTATAATTCCAGTTCCATTTTATATGAGGAGTACCCAGAGTAGTTAAATTCATAGGGACAGAAAGTAGCATGGCGGTTGCCATGGGCTTGGAGGAGGTGCGAACGGCGAGTTGTTGCTTAATGGATATAGAGTTTCAGTTCTGTAAGATGAAAAGAGTTCCGAAGATTGGTTGTACAATAATTTGAACATACTTAGTACTGTGAACTCTATACTTCAAGAAAAAATTTAAAATGTTTTTAATTAAAGAAAAAAAATCACAGGGTAGTCTTATAACTATTGAGCTAAAGGGATTTCATGTTGTATTATTAAGTGAGACAAGCAAGTAACAAAATATTAAGTCTCTCACAATCCCATTTTTGGCAAACAAACACATTTTTTTGCATTGTTTATGGTCTTATTTCAATGGCTTCAAGTAAAAACCACAATGATTAAACAAAAAGAACAAGTAGACTGAAAATTTCCTCAGCTTCAAGAATACTTTCCTAACAACATTTACAGCAAAATACATAGTACTTCCCTTTTACCAAGGAGCAACTTGATAGAAGGTTCCAGAATTTAGGACTGATTAAGGTAATCTGAGCTGAAGAAAAGACAAGACTCTAAATCCTCTACAGAAGCAATGATTCCAATAATGCCCTCGAGGAAGCAATGGTGGTAAATGAAATAATTGTACACCTACTTCTGAAACACATGCAAGACAGTCTTCAGGTAGATTTTAGTTCCCTGAGGTAAAGAATTTGGAAAACCATAAACTTTGGCATGTTGGCATTCTATATAAAATTGTATCCATATTTCAAGGAAATTATGTCTGAAAAGCACTTGATTGGGAAGCAGTTTAGAACAGGGTTAAAGGTTTGAAGCCAGACTACCTGGTCTTACATCCCAGCTCCTCCACCTGCTATCTATGTGACCTTGGTCAACTTATGAAACATATTTGCACTTAAGTCTCCTCATCTGTAAAGCACTGAATATAATCACCACCACCTCACAGGGCATTATAGCGATTAAATGCAAGACATATAACAGCACTGAACATATCACAGGCATTCTATAAATGGTAGCTTCTCCTCCTCCTCTTCCTCTTCCACTCCTCTTTCTTCTACAATCCATCATCATCATCATTATCATTATAAATGCATTGGTTCAAATTTATATAATCACAAAGAAAGGTATGTAATGATACACACCAATCTAGTAAGTTATATCTAGCAGGTGATGGCAGTCAACTAACTTTCTTGTATGTTTATTTTTCCACTTCCCCAGTGAGCATTTACTTCAATAATTAAAAATAAAAATTACCAAAGAAAAGTGACACAATGTGATAAAATATCAAATAGATGTAGATACCAATGTTTATGTGAGATGAAGACAGAAGAAAGTCTCTGGGTCTGGGGGTGTTTCTGAAAGGCCTCACAGCCAGATTCCCATAAAAGCTGGACCTTGAACTCATCGTGTCTAAAGGGAGATGGTCCAGATCCGGAATGAATGAAAGTCAAGAGGGCATGCTTTACAGTAGGTTCTTGTTGGGAACTCTACTCAATATTCTGAATAACCTATCTGGGAAAAGAATCTGAAAAAGAATGGAGATATGTATATGTATAACTGAATCACTTTGCTGTATACCTGAAATTAACCCAACATTGTAAATCAACTATACTCCAATATGAAATAAAAATTGAACAAAAAAGAGGGCATGCTTGATAAAGATGGCATCTGTTGTTATTGTTGTTGTTGTGAAAATAATTCCATGCATCTCAGTTGTTCCCTACTCATCTCATGAGGCTTGTGAGCAATATCAGATTGTTATGCAGCTATGGCTAACATTTTAATGGCATAGAATAGAATTCATAACTTAAATGTTTAACCTCTAAACATGCTTTTCTTATTTCACAATATACCATGAACATCCCTCCAGTACTAAAAAGATTTAACTTATTCTTTTTGACAAATTCATAAATTAAAAAAAGTCTCATTCATAAGTAAAGGAAATAAAAAAATCAATAAATTAAGCAAGGAGAAAAACAAATACCATATGCTAACACATATATATGGAATCTAAGAAAAGATGTCATGAAGAGCCTAGGGGTAGGACAGCAATAAAACACAGACCTACTAGAGCAGGGACTTGAGGATATGGGGAGGGGGAAGGGTAAGCTGTGACGAAGTGAGAGAGTGGCATGGACATATATACGCTACCAAACGTAAGGTGGATAGCTAGTGGGAAGCAGCCGCATGGCACAGGGAGATCAGCTCGGTGCTTTGTGACCACCTAGAGGGGTGGGATAGGGAGGGTTGGAGGGAGGGAGACGCAAGAGGGAAGAGATATGGGGACATATGTATATGTATAACTGATGCACTTTGCTGTAAAGCAGAAACTAACACACCATTGTAAAGCAATTCTACTCCAATAAAGATGTTAATAAATAAATAAATTAATTAATTAATTAAGCATTCAATTCAATAACTTAAAAGTAACATAAATAACTTAAGAAAAACAGGAGAGAAGAAATAATAACTTTAACATTTTTATGGAATTCATAAACAAACCCAAGATGAGGGGGAAAATTCACCAGCATAAGAGAGGACTTTGCAAAACCCTATCTAAAAGCATTTAAAATTCAAGTGAAGTGGAAGATTTTTTTTAGGAAAACACAAATTTCTGAAATAGATCCCAGAAGATAGAGAAAACTGAAATAGATCAAATGCCGTGTAAGAGACTGAGAAGCTTAACAACGGGAAAAACTCAAATGCTCAGAATTCACAGAGGTCATTAAAGTGAGAAGATGCAATTCAAGTATAGAGATACAAATAACCCAAATTCCCAGTTCCTAGCATTTGACATTTGTTTAGTGGTGAGATAGCCATTGATCCAGAGAAGTGTAAGGTGTCTTTGAGAAGGAAAGGCAACAGAGAAAAGTTGTTCTCCCCTCACTTTTAACCATCTATGCCAACCCTATCAGACTGGCTTAACTAAGTTCCTGACTAGCTGTCAGTCCCACTCTACAAAAGGAGCCCTAAGAAGCCCCAGTTATTGGCGGAGATGTTCTATACCGTGTGACCCCCATTACTGATTGGACCCAGGATGAACATCTGATGACAGGATACTCAACATATAATCTGATCAATGGTCTACAAAATTTTATCTGGTCAATCACAAACACTTTGGAAATTTTACTAGTAGCCAATGAAAAACCATTTGTTCAGTGAATCACAGAAGCAGCTGCAGATAAAAGTAGACAAATTATGTTAATAGCTGTATAATATTAATGGCACAAAAACATAAAGGATTCCCAAACTCAGCTGCTGGAAAGGCTACATGATAATCCACCCAGAGTGGCTTTGGATCTTAATAGCCTTTCAGTACCCATCCCCCAAAAGCCTGGGTAGACACTAGCATTCCTGTTCTTCTGATGAGGCTCAACGGATTGGGTTTTCTTAGTTCCCTACAAGGCCTAACAGCATAGCTGGAATTCCTGTCTTTGTCATTTCCACGTCCATCCAGACTGTAGATCCCCAACTCCACCCACCCTACCGTTTAGCTGAGAAAATTTCTGTTCTGGGCTCTAGCCTAAGAAACAAACCATCCTCAGAAACATTTTGAATTGCTGGATTGGGGCCATGGTTTACCACTTTGGAAAGATAAAAGGAATTGGTCTTTTGCTAAGGCCAAAAAGGCTGTGGGAAAATTCATTAATGGTATTCAAGAATATGATGGATTCTTACACAGGTGGTACTAACCAGCTGTTCTCCATCTCTCCTGAGAGCAGAACAAAGGGAAATTGTGTTAAAGTTGCAAAATTAGAGATTTTGTCAATTTAATAAATCACCCAGTCCTCATTCTCTCCTCTCCCACTCCCTGTCCCAGTTGCTAACCTTTTCAGCTAAGTGTTCATTACTAGGCATTTCACTTTCAATTTCAGTTATTTCCAAACGGGAGGACCTGGGCAGCTCTTTGATTTACGGATGTACAGTGCACTACACAAGTCCTTCTCAAATCTGTTTCTGCGGTGAAGCATCGCCTGTCAGAAACATTATGCCGAACAGCAGAATGAGGACAAACCCTGACACACTTTTCAGTTCCGATCACAGTAAGGCGCTGATGCCAAATAACACGGAGCCACACAATTTCTGAATATCATTTTGTCTATTTCCCTCCAAGCAGCACGGTCACAGGACACTTGGCTCTCTGGAACTTGTAAATTCTAGAGTTCTAGGGCAGAGCCCTGACAGCTAAGAGCCTGAGTATTACAAGGAGGAATTTAATTCTGTGAAACGAAACTAATGAACGTACACAGCTTTACAGAGACTTGGGGCCAAGAAACAAATGGAAGGTCCACTGAGGACTCTGCCCTTGGATTCTGCTTAGCAGGGATGACAACGTGGACTTAAGACTTGGTAGTGACATCAAATTGAGATGTGCTGAGGATTCGGAGACTCACCTCCCCAGTCTCTAGGCCTCTAGATACCCCAAAAGAGCAGGCTTCGGTTACGTTTTGAGAAAGTGGTCTGCTGATGTGCCCAGAGCAATCAAACAAGAAAGACCACATAGTGTTCCGCCCAGAGGCAGCTAATAGCAAAAATAAGAACTTAAAAGTGCACACTGGAGGGCTTCCCTGGTGGCGCAGTGGTTGAGAGTCCGCCTGCCGACGCAGGGGACACGGGTTCGAGCCCTGGTCTGGGAAGATCCCGCGTGCCGCGGAGCGGCTGGGCCCGTGAGCCACGACTGCTGGGCCTGCGCGTCTGGAGCCTGTGCTCTGCAGCAGGAGAGGCCGCGATAGTGAGGGGCCCGCGCACCATGACGAAGAGTGGCCCCCCGCTTGCCACAGCTGGAGAAAGCCCTCGCTCAGAAACGAAGACCCAACACAGCAAAAATAAATAAATAAATAAATAAAAACTCCTACCCCCAACATTAAAAACAAAAAAAAAAAGTGCACACTGGACTATTTTAATGTGTTTATATAGAAAGAAAACTGCATGGAATATTCCATACAGTAAGGAGAAGAAATGCTAATCCAGCCTACAGTGACGTCACACCTCAAGAAATTCAAGAGAAGCGGCTTCCACTTGCATGAGGCTTTTGATTTTCTCAATTTGATTGTTCCCCTAGGATAAAAACTGCTCTCAATGAAAAGACATCCGTCTTCCAGCAGCCCTGACACCAGATAACTGCCCACACATTACTCAGCACAACAAAATATGCTTGTGCCCTTTACAAATACCATCAGCATCTCAGTACCACCCAATTCATTTGGCTTTGATTTTGCCATTTTCCCAGATTGTGAAAAGCAAAGCAGTCTTACGGATTTATGGCGGTGCCACTGCTATTTGCCGTAAATAAGTGCACTCCCTGAAAGGCACACACAAAGAAGGTAACAGACTCGATGTGAGGGGGCAGTTCTCTTTACAGGACTTACATTCTACTAGAACTACATCATAAGCTTAGTAGTGTAACATTGATTTTTTTAAAAAAATTATTTATTTATTTATTTATTTTTGACTGTGTTGGGTCTCGTTTCTGTGCTAGGGCTTTCTCTAGTTGTGGCAAACGGGGGCCACTCTTCATCACGGTGTGTGGGCCTCTCACTGTCGCGGCCTCTCTTGTTGCGGAGCACAGGCTCCAGACGCGAGGGCTCAGTAGTTGTGGCTCATGGGCCTAGTTGCTCCGCGGCATGTGGGACGTTCCCAGACCAGGGCTCGAACCCGTGTCCCCTGAATCGGCAGGCAGACTCTCAACCACTGCGCCACCAGGGAAGCCCTAACGTTGATTTTTGAGTGTGAGAGCATCACAATGAAAAGATGACTACAAAAAAGACACATTCATCTTTCTCTCACTATTTATAATTATTTTATAGTTCATTGAGAATGAAAATGAACAGGCACTTTAAATTTTGCTTTTATTATTTAAGCCTGTATAGCCATTCCTTTAATATATGTGTGTACATACATACATACATATACACGTATGATATATAATATATAAATACATATAGTATATACATATAATGTACAGATATATATACTTTACTGCTTTATTTTGGCTTTTTAAAGTGTTTTACTCCATTGCTCATCATGGATCTATATATATATGAAAGAGATCTCTAGTGGAGTTTGAACTAAAATACCGACAAGTCAAAATAAAGCAAAAAAGTAATGTCTGATTCTACAAAACACAGATGTCTCATTCTTTTGATCACACCTAGCATTTATTACCTGCTACAGTAAATGTCAGTGGAAGAATCAGAAGATGTGAAAGACAGTCTTAGACCCCCAAACTCTGAAATTCAGCTGGAAGATAAGCTGGACCAACATCCGATATATAACTTGCAATACGCCCAGGCCAGCAGCTACACAGTGCCTGCACACTGCATGCCCTGTCTTCCTCGAAAACTGCTTGAGAGTCTTCATGGAACATTCTGGTCAAGCTCTGCCATATTTTTAAATCTTCAGATAAATGTTTTAGGACTTACGTAAGAAATGCCCATGTTTCTGGGCCATGCCACTGACAATAGCTTCGAGAGCTCATAAATTACGCCTCAGAGCCTTTAAAGGTGACATGTTGTAAATTTGCTTACTTTGTCCTACACTTCCCTCCAGCCTCAAGCAACCTTCTCAATTTGGCAAATTATCTTCTCCAGCCATTCGAGTTGACAGGTAGGCTAGGGGGGTTGAGGAGGACTGGCGGCCTAATTATCCCAGTGACCAAATTTCGAAAACTCTGGAGTCTAATATGAAAGGATATAACCGCAAGACATTCTTCTTGCTTATGTGGAGGAATGTCATTATATCCTCTAGAAGTATACTTAATGAGATAGCTTAAATACTTCGGGAAGAAAGGGGCTTGATTACTACAGCGGTTGACATAGTTAAGAGCTCATTTATTGTGGTTTTATGTATCTAAAATGCACTTTCCATATATAAGAATGGAAATCTGCTGGCTGATAAACTCTGTTAAAAGGAATATTCTATCATATACTTAAATCCCTTTAAGGATACTGAGGGCTCCATATGATAACTATTATAATTATAAGCATTTGTCAAGATGGTTTTAAAACACTCTTATGACAAAAAGCTTGATTATAACAGTGGGCTGATGTGGTTAGCAGTTCTATCATAGTGATTGTGTAGAAGAGCCTACATGGTACATTTGGGAAACGGAAGAATGGTTTTTGTGCTCAACACTAAAAGTTGAGAAAATCTCCATTTGTGATTTAAGTACCCTGAGGAAGAATGGGAGGTGGGGACACTCAGACACAGGCTTCGAGGCCCAGGCTGGACCCTCATTATTAAAGTCTCACCGGGGTAATAATATATCTACCGCACCGGAAAAGGTAGTAACAGATTTTGACATTGTTTCAAACTGCTGACACAACAGATTTGGAGGGGTTTGAGAACAGCTCAACATAGCTGAATGTTATTAATTATGTTGTAAATAGCTTCACATTTATTTTCACATTTAGTGATTCAGTAAACCCAATGAGCTTCTAGACCCAGTTTCAAGTTCAGTTGTTGCAAACACTCCAAGAGACTCCCTTATCTATTTGAATTCAACTCCAAATCACGATTTAAAACCTCTTGGAATCTATTGAAAGTTTCATAGAACGGTTGCATTGGAAGTTGGGTTTAACAAATGGCCATTTTATTTGACCTTCCGAATGCTTCCTTGAACAAAAAGAGAGGCAAAACACTACAATCATACAGATTTAATGAAGTGCTTATGTACCTAAAAATTTAAAACGATGTTATTTGATATGTACAGCAAATCTGTGGTGCAAAATAATTTTTTTAGCAGGCAAACATTCAGTGTTAGGAGCTATAAAAGGATGATTCTTTTATTAAAAAGTATTGGAAGCCCTCAGAGAGCTATAACTTAAACTTTCATAAGCTGAGGGGAGTAAATAATTGAACGAGTATGATATCACTTCAGGAAACACCCAAGTTCAACTTCATAAGAAGCTACATCACGTCTCCATACCCATTTCTTACCCAGAGGGGAAAACAGTACAGAGGCAAATCATTACACTGCCATCCATTCTCTAGGTACTATATTTTCAAAATTCATCAGCTGATAAAATAGGATGGAAGATTCTTCATGTCATTTTGCCTGAAAAAGTAGGTAGTTACTGAAGAAACAAATGAGAAATTTTATAGTTGAAACTCTACCAGAATTTTCAGGCTTGAAGTCTCCAGAAGATGGGTACCAATTCTTCCAGCTTCCTGGAGAATGCTCGCTTTGAAAATGTCACCCAAACCATCTCCCCAGCAAGTTTTTACTATTACCTTATATTCTCTTATTACACCATTATATTACAGCAATTTTAAAAATTATTACTTTATAATCTTTTGTCACATAATTACATTGTATTGTTGTTATTCTTATTACCCTTAGTTATGTGTCTAACTTGTCTCTAAGACTAGTACAACCTAAAAATTTCCACAGAGCACACATAGAAAATCATACCCGTGCACCCCACACTGGTGTAAGTGGAGGCACTTGGGCTCCCTGAAAGCTGGGGGAGCCGTCTCTAGCTCAGCTTACCTGTGACCCTTTCATCACAGGAAAAAGTTCGGCACTAGATTCTGGGCTCACTGAGAGCAGGCTATTCATCTTCGCGTCCACAACTCCTGAAACAAGGTCTTCAATAAGGACATGTAAAAAACTAAATAGAACATTCCTTAAGGTGGGTTGCAAAGGATGCTGCTGCAGCAGTAAAAGCTGCACAATCTCCCTGCAACACACACACTATCAGACACCTAAGACCTAACCCAGAGCCTTCCCTCCTGCCCTCACGTCCGATCTAGGCTCCTGTCAATCTAACCTCCTAATGTCTTTCCAATCCATCCATTTCTCTCCATTTCTAGGACCGTCAGGCTGTCATCATCTCTCACTTAGACAATTTCCATACCCTCCTAATCTCTCTCAAAGCATCCAACTGCCTTTCTTCACACAGCAGCCTAAAAGAGCCTTCAAAAACACAAATATGTTAACCTCAACTAAAATCTGTCAATCTGTCATTAATGCTCTTAGAATTAAATATATATATATATATATATATATATAAAAACATGGTCTATGGTGACCCTGTGCCTACTGATCTCACAGGGCTCATCTAGCAACTTTCTCTCCTTCCCTATTATTTTGCAGTCATACCACTTTCTATTACTTTCCCATATACAAGCTCACTCCCACTTTAGGACATTAACAAATACTCTTTGTTTTAGATGATCTACTCACCTTTCCTTCTTGAACTAGTTAATATCCACTTATCCATTAAATGCAGATCAAAAGTCAAAATCTCAACAGAGATTTAAGAAACATTTATTGAGTTCCTAACAGATATTCTCCTCTGCCCTGGGCTTTGGAAGTACAGGAGTAAACAAGATAGAGAAGGCACCTGCTCTCATGTAGGCTATTAAAAACCCTACTATACTAGCTTAAGTGTGTAAAGAATATTTCTTCTCAAGTACAAAAAGTCCAGAAGAGGCAAGCCTTGGACTGATACGGTGTCAGCTAAACAATGTCATCAGTGTTTCCATGGTTCTTTCCATATTTTTACTTCTTATTCTTAACGCAGGAGCCTTCTGTATTCATTCTTGTCATTCTTGGCCATAAGATGACTGTTCTATAGACTTTAAAGCAGGGGTACAGGGAAAAGGGGGTGATATTTCTTACCAGGAAAGCAAAATCTATGCAGGAAATACTCAGCAGACTTCCCCCTTATAACTCATTCATCATAACAGTGCCACATTAAGCCTCTGTTCTACAGTGAAGGCCAAGGCAACTGAATTTTGTTAGCTGGGAAGTTGCCACACTGAATAAAACCAAGTTCTGTTATTAAGAAAGAAGGGAAGAGTGGGTACAGAATCTCCTACATGAAATTGACAGGCGGGGGGAGGGAGATAAACACTGTGGTGAAAAGAATAATGGTCCCCCAAAGATGTCCACATTCTACTCCCCAGAACCTATAAATATTACATGGCAAAGGGGAATTAAGGCAGAAGATAGAATTAAGGTTGCCAATCAGCTGACCTTAAAATAAGGACATTATCCTGGATTATCTCCGCGATCCCAAAGTAATCACAAAGGTACTTAACAGTGAAAAAGACAACCGGAGAGAAGGCAGCGAGAAAGGGACTTGGCCCATATTGTGGCTTTGAGGACTGAGGAAAGAAACCAGGAGCCAAGGAAAGCAGGCAGCTCTAGAAGAGGAAAAAGCAAGGAAATGGGTTCTCCCCTAGAACACGCAGAAAGGAAGGTACCCTGTCAACACCTGGATCTCAGCTCAGTGAGGTTCACATCAGACTTCCGATCTACAGAACTATAAGATAGGAATTCTGAGTTGTTTTAAGCCACTAAGTGTGTGGTAATTTGTCACAGATACAGTCAAAAACTAATAGAGACACCAAACAAAATAATCACTCCAATAACTGATTAACTACACCTCTGATGATTGTTGTAAGCAGCGTGACACCCCCATATTAATAGGGGTACATAATATATACTGGGAATAAATGTCCAAATGCCAACATTTTTATTTTAGAAACTTCAAAATGATTCATGCCTTCATGGCTTTCCGACCCTTGCTTCAATTCTCACCATCTTCCATCGTATCCAACCACCATTTTCCAGATTAAACCCCCAGTACTCAGAACACCAGGCAACACATTCTAAGATCTTAATGAATTAATTAACTCGTTAATTATGAATGAAATAATTCATGAATTAATGAACACCTAAATGGTTAAAAGTTATATTTGTGAGTTTGAAACATGAAATATAAATTTACGACTTGTAAGTGTTTAGGTGTTAGCTGTTCTGACAAAAGAATTGAGAAAGACTCAGGAGATTATAGGAAGTAGAAAAAAAAAGGAGTCAGAGGGCTTCCCTGGTGGCGCAGTGGTTGGGAGTCCGCCTGCTGGTGCAGGGGACGCGGGTCCTACACAGTAGGGTTCGCGCTCCTAGGAGAATCTAATGCCGCTGCTGGTCTGACAGGAGGCTGAGCTCAGGCGGTAATACGAGCGATAGGGAGAGGCTCTAAATACAGATGAAGCTTTGCTCGCTCGCTCGCCGCTCACCTCCTGCTGTGTGGCCCGGTTCCAGTACTGGACCATGGCCTGGGGGATGGGGACCTCTGCTTTAGATGTCCAAAGGGAAAATCTCCTATTTTCTTATCTTGGGGATACAGCCCATTCCACCTTGACCCCTGATGATGGCACTGCTCCTGGCCCGGTTCAGTCCTCTCTATTTCACACACTTGGATTCAGAGATTCTAAACCAAATATCAATACCATTCCGTGCAGGGGCTCAAGTCATCACTCCTATTTCAGAAGACACTGCAAACTAGGGTCCACGGTTTGAGTTTTCTACCTGCTGCATGTAGCAAAAGAAGCCCAAGGACGTTTACATTTGAAAACTGAGAATTCCTTTACATATCACCACTTCTCAGGTGCTGGTGAGGCTTGCCTGGTAATGCCAAAGCTGTCAATCAACTCCCAGCTACCAGGCTCTCCAGGGACCAGCCAAGAGATGTAAGGCTAAAGAAGGCAAGGACCAAATGTATTCATATGTGGACCCAGAGGATCAGTATAAACTGAAAATAACTGTGGATACACTGTAAACGCCATAGATTCATGGACAATAACCTTAAAAAACAGTCCTAGAGGAAGCCCATGCACAAGGTGTCATTATGATTAGGACTATATTAAAGGTCTTTTTTTTTTTGCGGTACGCGGGCCTCTCACTGTTGTGGCCTCTCCCGTTGCGGAGCACAGGCTCCGGACGCGCAGGCTCAGCGGCCATGGCTCACGGGCCCAGCCGCTCCGCAGCACGTGGGCTCCTCCCGGACCGGGGCACGAACCCGTGTCCCCTGCATCTGCGGGCGGACTCTCAACCACTGTGCCACCAGGGAAGCCCTTAAACGTCATTTTTAAGTAAAGATACTGCCTTGAGAGGATGGATACAATAACAAATAAATGAAATGTTATTTTTACCTTTCTTTATCATTTCATGTCTTATTTCTTTTATTTCTAAAGATTATTACATTACATACCTTAAGATATCTCTTAGTCCACTGTGACATATATAAGGTGTGACATTATGACATAGGGTTAGATGCACTCTGAATAAAATAAACTTTAATTGAAGTGCTTCTTCAGTTTCATGGAGAAATGCGGTTGAGTTTCATTTTAAAAACTGTATTAATATATCTAGTATAAACATGTCTAAAATGTTTTTGTTTTGATTTTAATCTGAAAGAGAAAACCAAACCTGAAGTTTTCATTATATATTTAAAGAGTTGAGATTATTTGGGTTTTTGGTAAACCATATTTTAAAATATTGGGGGTTGGGTTTCCCTGGTGGCGCAGTGGTTGAGAATCCGCCTGCCGATGCAGGGGACGCGGGTTCGTGCCCCGGTCCGGGAAGATCCCACGTGCCGCGGAGCGGCTGGGCCCGTGAGCCGTGGCCGCTGAGCCTGCGCGTCCGGAGCCTGTGCTCCGCAACGGGAGAGGCCACAACAGTGAGAGGCCCGCGTACCGCAAAAAAAAAAGAAAAAAAAAAAAAAAATGGGGGTTTACTTTTTTTCTGGGATAAAAAAACCTGGCATAAATAAATAGCAATGCAAATGCCCTATTAGGTGAAATCAATTGGTTATGTTTTGGTTGGGCAAGGAGAGCAGACTCTTCCTTCTGGATGCTGTGCAGCTGTGTAAAAACACAGTGATCTCTGTGGCTTCCCACAAGTCTCCAGCATTATGATGCTAAGATTCTGTCACCATCTCCCCTCCCACCACCACCCACAGCTCTTTATTGGCTCAATGCTTTCTCAATGCTCTGTTTTTCATCTGACATATAAAGTCTTTAGGTCTTGTTCTTATTCAGAGCAATAACTTTCATAAATGTCTCACCCACTGTGCAGTGCTTCCTTGCCAATTGCTATGGGTTGAATTGTGTCCTCCGAAAATCTGTATATTAAACCTAACTCCCCGTATCTCAAAATACAACCTTATTTGGAAATGGGGGCATTGCAGACAGAAATAAGATGAGGTGTGAGGGTGGGCCTTAATCCAATATGACTGGTGTTCTCATATAAAAACGAAATTTGGATAGAGAGACAGGCATGCACAGAGGGAAGAAAATGTGAAGATGCATAGGAAGAGGAGGCCTGAAAGAGATCCTTCCCTCATAGCCCTTGGAAGAAATCAACCCTGTTGACACCTTGATCTTGGACTTTAGCCTCCAGAATTACGAAATACAACATTTCGGTCATTTAAGCCACCCGGTTTGGGTGCTTTGTTATGGTAGCCCTAGCAAACTATATACAATTTTTAAGCATCATACCTTTTCCTAATTATATCTAGAATTCTAAAACTTCATTCAACCCATATTACATTCAGTATTCAAGCCATTTTTCCATATCAAACCTTCCTTATTTTTAAAATATATGCTTCTATAGAAATCTCTTTCTTTCTTTAGTTCTTCCCTCTGATTCCCCAATCCTTATTTGAAAAGTCCATTTCTGAACATTTTTCACTTTCATTTTCTTTTCTTTTTTTTTTTTTTTTTTTTTTTTTTTTTTTTTTTTTTTTTCGGTATGCGGGCCTCTCACTGTTGTGGCCTCTCCCGTTGCGGAGCACAGGCTCCGGACGCGCAGGCCTAGCGGCCATGGCTCACGGGCTTAGTTGCTCCGCGGCATGTGGGATCTTCCCGGACCAGGGCACGAACCCGTGTTTCCTGCATCGGCAGGCGGATTCTCAACCACTACTTTCATTTTCTTTAGAGGTAGCAAGCAGAGCCAATTGCAGAGGCCTGTGCCTTGATATAAGAGCCAATCACTTACTGAGCCTCAGTTTCCTCATTTGCAAAAGGCATTAAAAATGATCACACAATAATAACTGTGTGATTTGTTTGAGGACTAAACAAAATAACACTTATAAAAGTGTTTGAATTGCTACCGATGCTTCTGTGTCATTTGCATGGCCTCCTCTGAAGATTCACAGAATTGCGATAACTGTTTTTGTCACCACAAACTTCAGGTAGACGTCCAGGAGGAGAAGATAGTAATAACTCTCAAATCTTTATCCTGGGTCATCATTGATGCTCAAGGGTAATCATCATATAAAATTTGGTTTGTATTATTTTTTCTTATTCTACAACGTTCACACATCCACGGTGAAGTCCATCTTTGTGTCCTGACCTCACACACAAGCAGGAAAGATTTTTCTGCAGTTTATCCTTATCAGCTTGACATTTAATTACCCAGAGAAGCTTAGTGTCATCTGTGAATCTGAAGATTTTACTGGCCACTTCATCTGCCTGATCACTTATAAAAACCTTAAATGAAGACAGCCTGGCAAAAATCCCTGAAGCAGAGCCTCCAAACCTGAGTGCTGGGAGTGAGTTACAGATGTGCTGAGGTGCAGATGTTTGGGGAGCAGTCTTTTCCACGTGCATGAGTGAACAGGGACAAAATTATCATCTTCTACGGGCATTCTGTAAGAAAAATTGGGGAATGACACTTTAAAGATAGCTTCTGTTAAGATCATTTTCTTCATAAAAGTAGTTGTTTATGCCCTTGCCTTTTTCCCCATAAATAAACTGGGCTTCCAGCCATGAAACCATATTCTCCTGAATTTCTAGGCTATTTGTTGTGTGTGTGTTTGCGTGTATGTGTCTTCTATGACTATTTTTAGTGGACTGGCTTCAGCATAGACAATTTTCAGATGTGTTGCAGTCATGGCAACTAAGAATCACAGGGAAGGTGAAATTCAACGTCATGTGAAGAATCAGTCAGATGAATAAATAAATAAATCAGAAGTGAAGGTCAAAGAACTCATATGAGGTATCACTGTCATATCTCAACAGATGAAATCATTTTATGTTTCTCATGTGGAACTGTATTGTTATGGAACCTATGTACATTCAGAAGCCTTGTAAATGTTACCTTTATTTTCTATCTCCTGGATATTCCTTGGGCCATTCCAAAAGGTCATCTCAATTAATGAGTATTTTGTTATACTGAAGTCCAGCAAAGCTTTCTGAAAAGATAAAGAGTTCCTGTGCAGGTAAGAACTCTTCCCTCCAAAGATCATGGAGGAAATAGGAGATGAGGAGGGAGTCGTTTAGTGGGAGGAGTAGGAATTCCCAGGGAAAAGGTGAAGAAGGAGCAAACCCAAGCAAGGCTGGGACATCTGTTAGAAACCTAACAGCCTGGCCAGAGCAGTGGCAGGAGAGGCAGTGGGTGATCAACAGCTCGGAGCCTAAACCTCCCAAAGGAAGGGGTCACCTAATAAGTGGCTCAGTAAACAAATAGAAAAATAAAAGAGCAATAGTGAGAGAGGGAGAGAAAAATAACGGAAATGAAAGCAAGAGTGAAAGTAAGAGATAGTGAAAGAAAACTCTAGACAAGGCAATCCAATTCCTGTCTTACAGAAACATTTGTTGCTATGTGAAGACAGCTTCATGCCAGTAGCAACATTGTTTGAAATTTTATTTTTTAATTTTTTAAAAATTTATTTATTTTATTTCTGTCTGTGTTGGGTCTTCGTTGCGGTGCACAGGCTTCTCACTGCGGTGGCTTCTCTTGCTGTGGAGCACGGGGTCTAGGTGTATGGGCTCAGTAGTTGTGGCTCTTGGGCTGTAGAGCGCAGGCTCAGTAGTTGTGGCACACGGGCTTAGTTGCTCCGCAGCATGTGGGATCTTCCCCGACCAGGGCTTGAACCCATGTCCCCTGCATTGGCAGGCGGATTCTTAACCACTGTGCCACCAGGGAAGCCCTGTTTTAAATTTAAAACCTTGTGTGCTTGTGTGTCTATCTAAACACACACACACACACACACACACACACACACACACACACACTCTCTCTCTCAGCATCCTAGGTAGATATCTATTCTGCATATAGAGAAAACAATATAAGAGCTATTTGGAAAGCCAATTATTGATGCATATTGTGCTATTATTGTGCTTTTGCATTATGTCATACACGACAAATTCAAACAGATGACTTCTCTGGGGTAGGATCCAAGGGGAGAGAAGGTTAGAGAGACAAGGCAGTGTCAAATAACTTGTGAAATCATGTCCCTGTCCTACGACACTGGCACATGTTCCAAGCTGAATTTTTCCTAATTGCTGTTATGGGGGTCTTTGAGAGTCCCTCTCTACCATCTCCTACTAGAATACCGGTAATGCACAGGGTGCCTGCATCATTCCCAGCCCCAGAACCCACGGACTGTCAGGCCCTTTCTGGGCTATGTCACCCAGAATTGTGTTGCATGGATTTCCTTCCAAGATGGCTCCCCTCAGGCTCTCCCCTGATGGGTGTGTTGGGAGGTCCACCTAAGACTCTTCCCATGTGACATAAGGTCTGGAAGGAATCAGTTCTCTTCCTACCCCAATAAGAAGGGAGAACACACAGCCGGCCCATACTCTCTTTAAAGAAAATCTCCCTCATTCATTTTCTACCTCTGTGCTTTTGTGGTTGGAGGTGAGTGATCACTAATACGACACAATCAATTTAACCAACTCAATACATCCTGGTTAAAAGGTGTAGCAACTTTCTTTGAAACTTTTGGCATACCTGACATTGATTCCGTTATTCCTGGCCTGAGGGGTTTCAGCCAAAAATAAAATAAAAGGAGTTCTGTCTACTAGGTTGCTAAATTTTAAATTGCCATGTTTGAGGTTGAATATGGATGGTCTACATAGGCAATTTCATATATTTCAATATAATGAACATCTTACATAAGTGCTTTCCCTCTGTCCTACTATTACCACCCAATTTTTGCCAAAATGGAACTTGTTAGGCAACTCTCTTCTGTCAACCAGAAATTTTTGAGAGTGACCTAAGGAAAAAAAAATATATGTACTAAATTCAACTCTTTCCTGTTGCCTGAAATAGCGGTTCATCAAACAAATGAACAAAGCACATACCCCACTCAATGTTCTCAAAATTACACACTTCCAAGGTGTCTTTTATTGTAAAGTGACAAAACAAAATTGTTACTCATTGCCCAGCTTGGATGGATCTGGGAATAAACAAGTTTTCTTATTTCTTACAGAACGAGCTGTGACTTTTCTGACTGCCTGAAGGAACCCTGCTTAAGGAAGCCTCGTGGCACTGTGTCAGATGCAGTTTCTGTAGTTATGATGCCCCTTAAACATGACTGTCACGGCTGCTGACCTGTGATTTTTACCTAAGCTCGAATACCTTCAAAAAGTGTCTTCACTCCTATGCTCATCTACGATGTTTATTATTTGTACCTCTCATTTGCTAAAAATGAGAGGTATGAATATGTTATTTCTTTCCTCTTTTTGACTTGCATTGCAATTGAATTATGTTTATTTCCGTAGATTCTGTGCTCCTTATGTGGGGTGACATGCAATACATTGGAGTACAGTTCTTTATTACCCTCTGTGCCTTTCTGGCCTTTACACAGTGGAAAAACTCAATAAATGCATGTTGAGGGAGCTAATGAAGATGTCTGATCTTGAATACTGAATTTCAATGTTACTATTATTTTATTTAGCGGTAATATTTTTTTTGAGATTATTCAAATCAATCACAATAGCTGGAAAAAGACACCTTTTTACATTTCTGGGAGAATAATATGCATTATGTTTAACTTTAGGAGTGGTTCTTTGATTTATTGTTCTGACCTTTTAATTTTCTGCAAAAATGAGATCCTTTACACATATTCATCTTAGGCTAAGACCAACAAGAGAATTTGCCTAATTTTTAAGCTCAAAGAAAATGAAAGCTTATGTGGATCACGGTATGATTCTGTAAAGATTCCTTTCTCTCCTCAGCATATATAAGAAGTTGAATAATCACATCAGAATACCAAAGAAAGTTAAATATAAGACTGTATCACAGTTTTTGCAAGAATATGGAGAAATCATTTTTTTGTTCTCTTCCTTTAGCCATTATGAAAGGAGAAATTTAAAAAGCAAATAATACATTTTAAAATTCCCAAAGTTTCTATCATACTTAAAGTAATTTATCTACTCATTTAGAATAAAACTACAGATTTTCCCAGAATGAATAACCACAACTTAGAGACAATCATATAAAAAGACCAGAATAAAGACAAGATACTTTTATTCATGGTTGGTAGTTTTGTGGTTTTTTTAATAGATGTTCTTTTTCTCTGGAGCTCAAAGTAGAGTTAGTCAAATTGTTTTATCTGTATGGTTTTTAATGAAATTTACGGATTGAGTCTCATGATTATATTTTCAGCAATCAATGAATGTTTGATGATATAGACCTCAACTGCATCTTCTTTGCAAAAACTCCAGGAACTCCTGTAATTCTTTACAAAACATCTGTGCCAAACGGAAATAAATTGTGAAGGGAAAAATGAAAGAAACTTAAAACAAATATTCACAAATGGACAAATTTTTATAATTGGCAAGTGCTTTGCATGACTTGTAGTAGCAATTTGCTTACATTTATAGAGAAATACGTTGTCAAAAAAAATTCGATGTATGAACATTGTCCTTATTATCCAAACAACACCTGCTGTTGTCAGTTAGTGGATGTTTAAATCAGACGAGTCAAACGAGTTTGAAAATCAGGGAAACAGATCATACTGGGGAACCCCATTATCAAATACACTCAGAGGTGATCAAGCAGAGAGAAGCAAAGTCACACAAAAGAAACAGAAATTGTTTCAGGCTTATAAACTCGATTATAACCAAGCTGAAGTTATGAGCATACAGAGGAGTGATGAATGTCAGTCAGTATGGAGTTGATATAGAAAATGAGAATCATGAAGGCACTATCCAAAGTAAAAATTAAGTCAACTGTCTTGAGTATGAAAGGAAGATTGGCAAGAGTAGTCCCATCACTGCATAAATAAATAAATTGGAATTAGCTTTAAACCATTACACATTGAAGTCATGTGACTAATTATCCCTTGAGCGTGGCTTTGTAAAACCCTTAGCAGAAAAACCACTCATGCTGATGCACTTTTGACCTACTGACCTGTGAGCTAATAAATGGGTATCATTTGTTGTGCGGCAATATAAAAGTAGTGCACAGGGCTTCCCTGGTGGCGCGGTGGTTGAGAGTCTGCCTGCCGATGCAGGGGACGCGGGTTCGTGCCCCGGTCCGGGAGGATCCCACATGCCGCGGAGAGGCTGGGCCCGTGAGCCATGGCCGCTGCGCCTGCGCGTCCGGAGCCTGTGCTCCGCAACGGGAGGGACCGCGGCGGTGAGAGGCCCGCGTACCGCAAAAATAAAAAATAAAAAAAAAAAATGAAGCATTCAGGCTTTCCGGGTGGCGCGGTGGTTGAGAGTCCGGCTGCCGAGGCAGGGGACACGGGTTCGTGCCCTGGTCCGGGAGGATCCCACATGCCGCGGAGCGGCTGGGCCCGTGAGCCATGGCCACTGAGCCTGCGCGTCCGGAGCCTGTGCTCCGCAACGGGAGAGGCCACAACAGTGAGAGGCCCGCGTACCGCGAAAACAAACAAACAAACAAAAAAAAGTAACGCACAGTCTGCGACTAACCAGGCTTTACAGGACCAACCTGAACTAACCAGGCTCTACTCAGCTCTACTTGATTATTATCATAGGAATGTGGGTTTGCTGTTGCCCTGTGTTCCATTTTTTATGAGATGCTGGAAATGTATATTTTTAGGTTAAGTTTCCTAATGTTTTTGAAATTGACAAGTTATTCAATTAAAACAGAAAAAAATCATTGTGGAAGCCAAATAAATCACATCTGAGGGCAGCCAGTCTGAAAACTAGCCTAGCTGATGATCAAGGTGCTTTTTAATTCCCACGTCCCATGGATCTACTAAATGAATGTTATAAAGCCTTCTCCTTTGTGTTTTAAATAATAAATACTGTAAACGTTGTAATACCCTAAATGGCTTCCTTTCTTCCAGATGAAAGATTTATGATTATTAATGCATTATTTTTTTACTTTTTCTATGAGATATCTTCCTGTCCAGAGAATTACAGGAATTGAAGCTTGTATTGTAAATTTGCCACAGTAAGCCATCAGACAAATTCAAAAATAAGATAAATTTACTTTGACGTGTGACCTTTTTAATTTTAATAGAAATATGAAAATAATAATATGTACCAAGAAGGAATAGCTGTGTTTTTCTTCCCATCCACGGAGGTGGTAGTTAAGAGTGTGACCTTGGGCCAGTTGTATGACCTCTCTGTGTCTAAATTTCTTGATATATAAAAAGAACTTATAGTTAATAAGAAATTAATAGGGTTTTGTGAGGATGATATGCACTAGTATGTCTGAAGTACTTAGAATGTTGACCAGAACATAGCATTTAACAAATGTCAGTGATTTACAAACAGAAGCGTGTAAATTCTAAAGCATAGAGAGGAGCTCATGCCTTGACCAGGAATAATCAGTTGCTTCCATACTCCTTTCTGTGGCTTTCAGTCTAGTTCAAGTCCATCTTTTCAGGTCCCTCGTCTGCTTTAGGCCAACTTGACTCATAGTCCAAATCATTCAACTGCTCAACATTTCCTAGCTCCTTAAAGCAAGGGTCCCCAACCCCTGGGCCACAGACTGGTACCGTCTTTGGCCTGTTAGGAACCAGGCTGCACAGTAAGGGGAGCAGCGAGCGAGCAAAGCTTCACCAGCCCGTCCCCATCGCTCCCCGTCTCTTGCATTACCACCTGCACCATCCCCCCACCCGCCCACCCCGCATGTGGAAAAATTATCTTCCAAGAAGCTGGTCCCTGGTGCCAAAAAGGTTGGGGGTTGCTAGCCTAAAGCACCTTCCCTCTTATTTAGATCCCACAGTCTGGACAACCAGAGTCTTATTTCGCCTTGTTTGTCCATCCTAAAAAGCAAACCTGTAGACAAGCCCTCCACAAAACCTTCCCAGATCCTGCAGAGGCTTGACTGGTTATTTCCATAGTAAGTGTTTAAACTTCAGGTAAAAATGAATGGCTGATACCTTGCATTATACGCATTCACATATTGATCTGTCTCATCTGTAGATGGTAAGTTCTTTACAAATAAGTATATTTTAGTAGTGTTCCTACAGAGCTTAGTATAATGACTTTTCTATGTTAGGAACTCAGTAAATGTTAATTGAATTGAATTGAAAATGTTCAAAAGAAACTGACCATTCAATGACGAACAAAGATAAAAGGAGAAAGAAAACATTCAATATTTATATATAAAATTTAAACAGGCTTTGGCCTGCCTGTTTTTTAGAATTTTGTGTTTGTTTTGTTGTGTGTGTGTTTATTCACCTTTTCGGGTTTAAGAACAAAAAAACTACTGGCAAGAGAAGTGTGTCCAGGAATCATTTCAAACAACATAATTATGTTCTATCACAGCACAATAGTCTAGAGCTCCATTTATAAAACACACATAGGCCATTGACAACAGCAAGAGCACAAAGGGAAAACTTTACCGTGAATGAAAAGGAAGCATGCCCATTTATTTAAGAGCATAGTATCCATTATAATGCAAAATGCTGCCTTTATTGACAGCAGCAGGAAGGGTTTTCGTTAGCATAGCAACTTACCCTCTGGGTAGAGTCTCAATGTTAGATAAAAGATGATGCATTAAAAAAAAAAAAAAAAAAAGAAAAAGAAAGGATTTGAGTGGAAAATTCTTTTCTACCTCTCCCAAAGGCAAATCCATCAATCTTCATTCTGCTGCTACTAAATTTTTGCCTCTTTACAAAGTAATCACATGGCAGAATCGTCTGTCTGCCATGGTATACATGGGTGGTTCGCCTGGCCTGTTAATTTTCTTTGCTCTCTACCCATTGGAGATGCTGAAAATACTAGATTCTTACTTCCTGGTCCTTCCTTCCAGCCTGGTTATGGATTTATAAACTAGTGCTGGTCAAGGGAACCTTGTTGCCAGTCTGCTGGGGGTTTCTGGGAAAGGTTTTCATCCCTAATAATTAAAAAAAAAAAAAGACCTCTTTCTGCCTTTGAATGTGTTGAATGAGGATATGCCTGTTGTCTGGAGATTATTTTGTAGCCACAAGAGGACACACCTGAAAACTAAAGCCAAATCACCAAAGATGGAAGGACCCTAACACTGTTCTGCCAGAAGATAAAACCCAAGGCCTGACAACTCGGGACTTCTTTTTCTGTTAGACCATAACTTCTATTGCTTAAGTCACTTTAAGTTTGGTATTCTTTTACTTGACGCTGAAAACATTCTAACAGACATGCAATTTTCTCCACATAGTCTAGATCTACCAAGTCTAAAGTGTTTCCTGAATGATACAGTATTCATCATAATCAAAAGAGACTAACACCTGTATTTCTCAATCAGTTTTTTTCTCTATAAAGTTCCAGTTAACAGCAAGATTGTTATAATAAAATGATGACTTAAGGGACATTTAAACTGAAATTATGTGACTGTCTTTATAAACTGTAATACTTTGAAAGATAAAACTAATGGTAATCTTGTGCAGTTAAACATTAATATCTTGCTAATCCTGGACCTCCCCAGTGATTTACAGCTCACCGAATACTGCTAATAAATATTCTAGTGTAATGCATGTCGATAATTCTGTGAGAGAAGGACTGTATCAGCTTACTTCCAAATGAAGCAGCAAGACATTTGAGCTAGAAACCTTTCAATTATTTTATGACAAAGAAATTGAAGAAGTTTCTATTTCAAAACTCAATTGACGTGTATTGCTGAGTTTGGGTCTGTGTACCCTTGAGGACTTATCCAGCCAGTATAGAAATATGTAGGGCACCTCTTATGCACAGAGCCATGCCTAAACAGTCCTGTTCACTTCAGGTGAATTAGCAAGACTCCTAACCCTCACACTCTTATTTCAGACAGATACTACCTGAGTAATATTCCATTGTCTATATATACCACATCTTGTTTATCCATTCCTATGTCGATGGACATTTAGGTTGCTTCCATGTCATGGCTATTGTAAATATTACTCAGCCATAAAGAAGAATGAAATAATGCCCTTTGCAGCAGCATGGATGGACCTAGAGATTATCATACTAAGTGAAGTAAGTCAGACAAATATCATATGATAACACTCATATGTAGAATATTTTAAAAAATGATACAAATGAACTTATTTACAGAACACAAATAGACTCACAGACATAGAAAACAAACTTACGGTTACCAAAGGGGAAAGGTGGGGGCAGGGATAAATTAGGAGTTTGGAATTAACATATACACACTAATATATATAAAATAGATAATCAAAAAGGACCTACAGTGTAGCACAGGGAACTATACTCAGTAATCTGTAATAACCTATATGGGAAAATAATCTGAAGAAGAATGAATATATGTATATGTATAACTGAATCACTTTGCTGTACACCTGAAACTAACACAACATTGTAAATCAACTATAACATAAAATAAAACTTAAATTAAAAAAAGATAAATACTACCTATCTGTACTAAGACAAAGCACACAGAGCAGGGAAAAGTAGGGTATATATTTGACTTAAATAAAACAAAACAGAAATTCTTTAAGATGTACAATTAGCAGAATCAGGATTTGGTGTTTGTATAGTTTACCTATTAACAGACCTTACTTCATCCTTTTTATAATGAAAGTTAGATAATAACTGGTTATGGTAGAATGGGGGCAAACAGTGGCTACCTTCATATTACAGGGTGAGTGGAATGTGTGGAGTTTACTTTTTGTTTTGGAAGGAATGGGCAATGAACATTTTAATCTCTTCCTTATTTGGTAAAAGAAGGTGACTCAGAACTCCTATGATTACCTATGATAGAAATCTCAGCTCAAACTAACTTAAGCTAAAAAAAGAACTCTATTGAGTCAGGTATCAGAAGCAACTAGAGCAGGTTCTTATTACAGTTGATTCAAGAATGGATTCAGTATCATCTGGACTTGGTTTCTCTGTAGGGTTTATATCCAGGCTCCTCCTGTAACCTTCTGTAGCTTCTGACTTACATCCTTCTCATTACTAATAAGATCAAGGAGACAAGAGCCATGCCTTTCTGTCAATGGTTCCAGGAAGTCTCCTTGCATTTCATTTTCCTTGATTGGGTCTCTATCCAATCCTGAATCACAGTGACCAGAGCACTACAGTTCCAATGAGCCAGGAGCCAGAAGTGAAGATTTTTGCACTGAGAATAAAGGAGGGTGTTGTTCATTAGAAGACGATTGTGGATTTATGACCAACAGGAGAGAGAATAGTTGCTGGGTAGCAAAGACAAAGATGTACCCTATCATTTTTCTTTTTTATCTAGACTCGAAATAAAACTAAACTGACATACATTCTTTGGATACACAAAGAAACAGTCATTTAATTGCCATGTGACAAAAATTACTTTGTTTAAGGTTGATTGAAATGACTCATTATACCCAAATCTTTCAGGGTAAAACTAAATGCAAAATATATTTTATACATATTACTTAATATATTTACTTTCTTTTAATCAAACAGCAAATTAGGTGTTTGATGTGGTGAAGTCTACCATGATCTCAGCACTGCAAAGGTGTTTTCATAGAAATAGAGAAGATGGGACATGACTCCACATACCAAATTAACCTAAATGGGGAGAAAATACTTACTTACTTAAGTAGTGTTGCCTAATGGAATGGGAGATTCAACAGTGTAAAATGGTGTGTTCCTGATGTGGAAAAAGTAGGACAGATATAGAAAATTTTAAAGAGGATTGAGGCAGAATTCTCAAAGAATTTTAGGATTTAATTAGATGAGATCAGAAGATAATCTTAGTGGAAGGAACAACACCCCTTTTAAAAAAAACACAAGAAAATAGTGAATAAAATACAATTGATTTTTAGTGGGACAACAAGGGTATCATTTTCATAAGAACAGAAGAACAATATCATTTTCATAAGAACACAAAACTTGGAGCACAAAATTTTATGCAGGAAATCGTGGAGTCCTTAAAACCATATAAAGAAGGAGTGACAGAATATGGTAACAATGTGGTTAATGGAATTACAGAGACAAGAGCTCAAATTCCAGCTCTGCCATTTACTAGGTGTGTGACCTTGAACCAATTACTAAACCTCTCTGTGCCTCAGTTGCTTCATCTGTTAATGAAGGTTAAGAAAACCCACTTAAAAAGATCATGAGGGGGACTTCCCTGGTGGCACAGTGGTTAAGAATCCACCTGCCAATGCAGGGGACATGGATTCGAGCTCTGGTCTGGGAAGATCCCACATGCTACGGAGCAACTAAGCCCGCATTCCACAACTACTGAGCCTGCGCTCTACAGCCCAAGAGCCACAACTACTGAGCCCGTGTGCCACAACTACTAAAGCCTACATGCCTAGAGCCCATGCTCCACAGCAAGAGAAGCCACGACAATGAGAAGTCCGCACACCACAACGAAGAGTAGCCCCCGCTCGCAGCAACTAGAGAAAGCCCACACACAGCAACAAAGACCCAACGCAGCCAAAAATAAAAATAATTTTAAAAAAAAGATTGTGAGGACTAAACAAGACAAAGTATTTGAATTTAGCACCACTCCTGGCACGTGAGGTACATGTAATAGTTGTCAGTAGTTATTATTATTACTATGTGACTTAACATAATAAAAAGCAAAGATCCTATGTTGGGCTCTCTTAGGAAAAAAATAAACACCACCGTACTCAACTCCTTCAAGTAACATAAAGTTGTTTGTTTTCTAGGAGTAAACACAGAAATAAAGGCAATGCAGGACAAGGTCTCAAAAGAACCCACGAACCATCGGAGAATAGAAACCACAGTCAACCTGACTTCACAGTAACCAGATCGCCATACTGGAGTGTGGTTCAGGCTCCAGGGCTCTGAAGAGACAAGAGTTAATTGTGCTTCTTTCTCATAACAACCTGGTCACATTCTCTGATGAATCTTTTTATGAAGATTCTCCTACCTCCACTGAGCTGACGCATCTCACACGGCCAGTCAAATCCTGAGAGCGAAGGTTGGTTCCAAGCCATTCTTTGGATTCACCCCTTCACCTGTGAGCCTGCAGATGGCGCTATCCTTGGATCAGATGCCCGTCTAGTCAGCAGCTGCCAGAGAACAGAGTGGAATTTGGAAAGAAGGTAGTTATAGCATGGAGAGATTTGCAGAAGGAATCTTGTAGATGGGGACTGTGCATAGAAATGGGGGTGGAAGACTTTGTAGAGTGTATGAAGTGTGGTCTATCCAGGACACAGAAATTTCAAAAACTATCTAAGAAATTAATAATAAAAGTGATCATTTCAAACAACTTCTCAGGCATCAATATACCAAATGCTTCAAAGAGAAGGATTCTTGGCTTAGGCAGGCCAGCGAAAAGGTTGTTACATTCATACTTGGATGACGTGTGAAGACCTGATCCAGGACTACAGGAATGACAATGGCGAAGTTGACTTCACCCCAAATATCTAAACAAATTAGTATGACTTGATAACTGACCAGTTAAGTGGTAAAAGGCCTTTTAGCAGAGTGGTTGAGAGCATATACTTGGTGCTTTGAGAGTCTGAACAACATTGTTTCATGATCATATTTTCTCGTTTGTTAACCGTGTGACACTAAGTGCTGTGTATACATTCCAAACCTCGGTTTCTTCACCTGTGAAACTGGGTTACTCACAACAGTAGCTGCACGGTGTTGGTGGGCCAAGCAGAGGAGATCATGCATGTGAAATTCTGAGCTTAGAGCGTCATTTAGTAAGTGCTCAACTCATGTTACCTGCTTCCATTAACTCTATCAGAAGAGAAGGAGCCTGAGGACTCCAAGAGAGTTAGATGGAATCCAGGAGAGTCAGAGGCTCAGGAGGGAAATTGATCCTAACGCAGCAGAGGCTGGATCCTGCTTTGGATGTGTTGGGTGGTTTGTGGTACAGAAGAGTCTCGAGCTGGAAAGGGCATGAGGGCCTTGAACACATGGAAGGTCATTAACTTGGAAGAAGACAAGAGACAGAACAAGAGAGTGGCCTTGGGAGAAAAAGAGGATGATGTCGGAAGGTAAGTTTCCTAGAGGAAAAAGCAGAGAGGTCAGAGAGAAGAGGACCGCCCCTTCCCACCCCCGTCAGAGGCTGAAGAGAAGTGTCAGGAAAGAGAATAGAAAAGGCTCTCTGCGAGAGGGTCCCGAGATTCATTTAGAGGACTGTGTAATTTAAATAATTTGAACTATGCTTAAAATTGTGTGTTTGTTGTTGGCTTTTCATCTCCCTCCAAGAATATAATTCTCTGTAATTAACTGGGAAGTTCAATAAAAATGATTTTAATTTATATAAAGTGGTCTGTGAACAAAATAAATCATGCGGAAGTAATGTTCCTTAAGTAGTACACTGTACATGAGAATATTTGGGGGATTATAATACAATGACACATATTTTAAAATTGCTTACTTCTGTAGGTTGTATCATTCCATACCATACCACAAGATGGAATTCATTCTCACTGGAATCAATCGGCAATTCTGTAATATGTGCCAAAGATCACTACCTTCTACCTAGATTTTCAAGCCCTAAATTTAGGAGAATTTCCTTCCTTTTTTCTCAGTGGCGCTACACAACACACACACACTCACAATCAATCATCAAGACTTGTTGCTTCTGTAGCTTAATTATCTGTCAGTACTGTCCCCCTTCCTACATCCCCACTGCCACTGCCCTCATCCAAGCTGCCATCTTCCCTTGTCAGGACTACTGCAGGGCCTATGAGCCAGTATTGCAACTTCCACTCCTGTTCTTCTCTGACCCTTCTCCATTCTGTTATCTAGAGACATTTTGTAAAAACACAAATATAATCATAGATGTCCACTGCTTAAAACCCAACAATTGCTTCCCCTAGGCCTTAGATGAAATAAAATCTCTTGGACACAGTTGATACAGTCCTTCACACCTGGCTCCCCTCTACTCCCAGAGCTTCATCTTTCACCACTCTGATTTGTATTCTATGTCCCAGTTGTACTGGACTCTTTCCAGTCTGTGGCTCATCCCTAGTCATCTTCCTCACCTCCTGACCTTACACTTACCTAAGACAAGTCGAACAAGTCTAACTATAATGCCCACTTGGGCATTCTTCAAGTAGAAGTCTAAATCTCCCTTTCTCCAGGAAGACCTGGTCCCCAAATCAGGATAAGTCTACAATACTATTCATTCTATTATTTTTTTGCCTCTTCTGGCACCTGTCACACTCATAATTACTTACTTATTGTCTGTCTTTCTCATTAAGCTGCATGCTTATTGAAGGCTGGGACCGTGTCAGTTTCGTTTGCTCCCAAAGCTACAATAATAAATAGCAGAATCTATTGTATAGAAGAAACACAATATTTATTGGCTAAGTTGAATTTTTGGAAGAATACTATCAAACCAAATGGTAGGAAACATTTGTATTATCACTGAGTAATTCTATTAATCATTTCAGTTCTTTGTCTGTAGAGCCCATTTTTATCATTATAATATGACATACATGTCAAAATATTAACTAAAGGGCTTTTATCTATATGCATGTCAAATCAGATAAGAAATGCATTCTTTAAAATGGAGATATATCTTTTTAAGATTGTGATTTCATATGCATGTTGGTCTCATAATCATTTAAGTGATTTTAGAAATACACAAAACTGTTTTCTACAAATATATCCTCTTTGTTACTAATTTCTTGGCAAAATAAAAACTCGGTAGAATTTCCTCTGAATTTTTTCCCCAAAACTTTTCTATAATCCAGATCCTTTCTTTATTCTAAATTAATATGACTTTTCCATAAAAAAGTAATTTTTTAAGAGGAGGAATAAACTGTGTGACTCGGTACTTGAATATTTCCACGTATGCTAGTAAGACAGGAATGGCAGGGGAATACGATAAATGAAAATTATGCTTTATTGTCAAAATAAGCCAAATGGTATGGTATGGCAAGTATGAACATTTGAAGCTCAGAGATACAGGGATTTTCTAGGAAATACATACCCCAGATAGTCAAAGGTCGTTTCAATTCAATCCTAAAATAATGGAGCCTAAATTATTAAATAGAATCTGTCTCAGACACCCAGAATTAGACCAGAAGCCAATTAAGTGTTTAATGCTATTGGGTATCATGAACTAATTCTCCCAAACTCCAGGGACAAGTTTCTTTCTAACCCAGTCCTAAAAATAAGAAGCCAGAGAACAGTCTTAGACTATTTTATTTCGTCTCAGTTTATTAATCGACTTGATTCCTGCCCTTGTTGGGTGTGAGGGCAGTGGGTACAAGCTATTACAGGGTAAAAAGGCACTTTAAAATTAAAATTATGGCTTTCCATGGCAATCAACGAGAGGTGTTCCTGTCTTCAGAACATTTACTTCAAAGATTAAAGGGATGGTTCATGTTAAAAAAAAAGAAAAAAAGACAGACACTATTTCACTCCAGTTAATGACCATGGCCACCGTAGGCCAAGAGCACAAATTCACAAAACCCAAACTTCCTGGCCATCCTGGTCTTCCAGTTACACAAGTCTTTCAGGTTTTGTTGTTTGTTTTAATGAAAGCTTCCTTCTTTCTTTCTTTCTTTCTTCCTTCCTTTCTTTCTTCCTTATTTTTGGCTGTGCTGGGTCTTTGTTTCTGTGCAAGGGCTTTCTCTAGTTGCAGGGGGCCACTAGAGAAAGGGGGCTTTCTCTAGAGCAGGGGCCACTCTTCATCGTGGTGCGTGGGCCTCTCACTATCGCGGCCTCTCTTGTTGCGGAGCACAGGCTCCAGATGCGCGGGCTCAGTAGTTGTGGCTCACGGGCCCAGTTGCTCCGCGGCATGTGGGATCTTCCCAGACCAGGGCTCGAACCCGTGCCCCCTGCATTCGCAGGCAGATTCTCAACCACTGCGCCACCAGGGAAGCCCTCAGGTTTTGAGATTTAATTTTCAGATTTAATTTAAGTTTAAACTTAACAGCCAGGATCATGGCAGAAGTCAACATCAGCAACTAGAGGACCTATATCATCTTTTTTTTTTTTTTTTTTAAATTTTTAAATTCCCATTTATTTAGTTTCTATTTAGTTTCTACTTATTGACAGACTGGAGTTTAACCATGTAAGACAAATATATCATCTTTATTCCATGGTTTTGAACTCTTGTTAGGGAAGAGATCAAAGTCTTACCTTTGCTCTTTGGGAATAAGATAGGCAAATGAAAAAGTGATTATTCCTGCTTTTACTTCCAAATACCCTTCTCTATGTATGCAGATGTCGCTTTTTCCTGCTATCAGCTTGAAGCCCCAGCTGCAGAGGCATCTCATATTTCCTCCTGTGACTCAAGGGCTGGTGTCTTATGTTCGCTCTGCTATGACGTTAGTTCTGCCTGGTGAAGATGTAAGTCTCACCCATCCCTACATCTCACATTCCAGTACCTCCGCTGCACCTTCTTCTATTTAGGGGGAATTATATGCTCTCTTGTCAAGACATTAAATCTTCTCTACTTTACTTGGTTGTTCAGCTGGCAACTTCATGTGAATGTTGAACATTGGCTTCTTAACCACTTCAATGATTTTAGAAATATAGAAAACTGGCAACTTTGTCTAAAATGGGAAGTCTGCTGTCCTTGCTAGACCAGAGATTCAAGAAAAACTATCCTCTCTGCACTGGAGAAACTGTCTTGACCAAGGCTACCAATGATCTCCTAAAATCAAAACAAAAAACTTCTTCTGGGCTTTCATCTTTCCATAATTTGGCACTGATGACCAATACCTTCCTCCTGAAATTCTCTCTCCCTTTGGTCTCCAGGACTACACACTCTCCTGGTTCTCCTCTAACCTCACCAAATAGTGCACCATTTATTCTCAGTCACATGAGAAGGTGCTTCCTTTGCTGTCTAGCCCATAAAAGACCCTGAAGCATCCAATGGCTTATCCTCTCTTTTTATTCAACACACTGTCCTACCCATACACCATCAGTCACCTAAAATAGCTAAAGACTGCCGCATCTCCATTTTCAGCCCAGGACTCATTCAAGAACTTCATGCTTATATACCCAGCCACTTATTCAATATTTCTGCTCAACTATGATGCAGGAAGTTCAACTTCAACGTATTTGAAACAGAGGTGTTCCTCCTTCTGCACTCTCCATCTTATGAAGGGTACCACTTTCCACCATCAAGTCATTAAAGGGAGAAGAGTATGGTATCTATCAGGATCTTCTCTTTTCTTTGAATCAAATCCTGTTGATTCTTCCTTTTTATGTGTCCTTTGTAACTTCTCCACCTCTCTCTTTCCTTTCTGATATTTCATACCTGCATGTCTTAAGGTCTCATGATGGTCAACATGTACTCATAAATGGTCTCTCTGTTCATTTTATCTCCCGCTAATCAAATTTTCACTAAAGTAATCTTTTAAAACACAGATTTGAACATATTATCACCAGCTTAAGGCCGTTTAGGGGCTTCTTCTAGCCCAGTTGTTCTCAAACTTTAGCATGCTTCAATCATCTAGAAGGCTTGTTGAAGCACCGATTGTTGGGCCCCACCCACAGAATTTCTGAATCAGTTGGTTTGGGGTGGGGTTGATAATGAGCATCTTTAATAAGTTCCCACATGGTGGTGTTGATGCTACATTGAAACCACCCTTTGAGAACCACTGTGTAGCTGACAGTATACATTTCAAACTCCATAGCCTGGTGCACAGGGCTTTGTCAACCCATCTCTCCAGCCATATCTCCTAACCATCACTATCAAGATCTGAGAAATGGGCTTCAGATGCATGAAAGTGCCTCACTGCTTCTTGCCTCTTTGCCTTTGCTTAGCTATTTCCCTCTTCCTCTTTTTCCTTCCTCTTTCCCTGCTTAATTAATATCCACTCATCTTTCAAGGTCCAGCTCAAGTGTCATCATCTCACTAAGGTATTTCCCAAAACTGTCTCCCCACCACCACCAGAACACACACACACACACACACACACACACACACACACACACACACAAACACACACTTTGGTCAAACTGGCTAATCCTTTCCTCGGACCTCATTTAGAAACTGAGCCTAGTCTTCTCACAGAACACATGTTTCTTTATCACACTGAACTGCCTGTCTCCCCCTTTAAATTTTAAGGTCTTATGAGCAGAAACTCTCTTAATAGTATGTATACCTCCAGTATGTAGCAGAACATATATAATATTCTAGAAATGCAATATTTGATTGTGGAATGAAAACAGTTGACTGTATGAGTTAAACTATTTTTAAGCCTACACAGTCCCACATATGCTACTGTGTACCCTTGTGTAAAGGAAACATATGAACTGGAAAAAAATATCCAAGGGTATTTTACCTTTTTAGTACATGAATAATATGGAGAAGAGAAGCAGAACAGATTAAACCTTCTTCTTTCTTCTACTTAATGAATGTAGACAAAAGAATAATTTGGCTAATGGAATATTAAGCCATACAACTGATTACATAGCAATTCCATAAGAATAAAGAGACTCCAGTAACTCTATTGTATTCTTGGCCATATTGGGTAAGGCCAGCATTAATTTATGATGCATATACCATGCTTAAGTAAAAAGGATCAGGCCATCTTTACAAAGAAAAGAAATAATTCACTTTAAACAGGGCACAAAATGGGTGGAAGAATTGGTTCTAACTACAAATTACGGAATGGCCAACCAAAATGAAATATTTATATTCCTACTGGGTCAGAGATATAAATCCCTGCATGTTTCATAACATATTACCCAAATGTTTTGAATAGTTCACTTTTTATTTTTTAAATACAACACAGAATAGCCAATAACTATAGTATAAAATATTGTGCTAAGTACAGTGGAGGATTCAAAGAAGAGGTCAATATCACCCCCACCCTATATGGCAACAGGGGCTCTATTGGTATTTGGGGTAGGATAATTCTTTACTGTGTGGGATGGTCCAGTGCATTCCAGGATGTTTAGGATTCCTGTTATTCATCTACTAAAATACTGGTAGCCTCCCCTAGTTAATGTAACTAAATGCCTCTATACTTTCCCAAATACTTTCTAGGGGTAATATCAGCCACAGTTGAGATTTACTGTATGAGAGTTTCCTTGACAAGAGGGTTCTTTGGTGAAAAACTGGGATACTTTCACTCCCTGGCTATCCCACTCCATTTTGAACGGTATAAGAGAGAAATGAAGAATAAATGCTTAAATTTTCTATCTTTTTTTGTTATGGTTAACACACATGCTACTCATATAACTCACTAAGTTTACATATGAATGGTAATGGTAATATCTAGTAGTTAGTTACCAGAGGAATAAATATTTCTTGCACTGATGTCAGCTATTATAAAAATTGGACAATAATTATTATCTGGCCTGGACTCTATTGTTAGACAACAGGCACATAACAGAATGCTTCATTTTCTATCAATGCATAAGTATTCCTATGCCAGAGTTTACAGAGGGCTAGCTTAAATTTATTTATTGTAGGGGCTTCCCTGGTGGCGCAGTGGTTGGGAGTCCGCCTGCCGATGCAGGGGATACGGGTTTGTGCCCCGGTCCGGGAGGATCCCACATGTCGTGGAGCCGCTAGGCCCGTGAGCCATGGCCACTGAGCCTGCGCGTCCGGAGCCTGTGCTCCACAGCGGGAGAGGCCACAACAGTGAGAGACCCGCGTACCGCAAAAAAAAAAAAAAATTGTTTATTGTAGTCAAAGTAAAAAAGGTGAATAGATTTAGACCATGACTCCTGGCTTTGATCTTTAATTGTGCAAAGCATTTGGTTTTTGTCAGTTTACTCACATGTGATTAGAACTTGTTTAACTCTCAAAAATGTAAAATATGCTGGTAAGTCAGAATGTCAATTTGTCAATTCACAGTGGGGCTTAGAATTTGTTTGGGACCAGAATATTTGTGTCCTCTCCTCAGGACAGTTTAATAAGCCCAAGTCATAATTAAAAGGCTGCGCATCCATCTCTCCCACTTCTACCCTTGTCCTTGCCTAGCCTTGCCTTGCCTAACTCATCCTGACCTGGTGCATCCTGTTGTCCCATCTCCAACCTGTGATCGACTAGTTATCCTTGTAATGTGTATCTTTAGAAAAATTAAATGATGGTTTTACTCCCCTGCTAAACCCCTCCAATAGCATCCCATTTCTCGTAAGGTAAAAAAAAACATAAAGATGCTTTTCAGAAAAATAAAAGCTCAGAGACTTAGTAGCAAGCAGGTCAGAGCTCTAAAAACTTCTGAAAGAAATTCTTCAATCTGAATAGAAATGATAACAAATGGAAACGGAATGTGATACAAAAAGATAAAGAATACTGAAAATGGTAAGTATGTGGGCAAATATAAAAGCCTGTCTATTTTTTCTCTATTTCTTTAAAAAAACACTGAATTTTACAGCAAAAATAATATTACATTGTGGGTTTTCTAATATTTGTAGAAGCAAATTATAGGATAAAGGGGGTAAAAGGAATTATATTTTTAAAGGCTCTTTTATTCTACATAAGGTGATACATATCAATTTCAATTAAACTGTATTTTATGTCCTAGAGCAACCTATTAAAAAATTTAAAAAGCATATAAGTAAAACTCTGACATAGAAATTAAAATGAAATAATAAAACATTATTCGAGTGATGAAAAATGAAGCAGAAAATAGGAAAAGAAAAACCGAAGAAACAAATAGAACAATGAGAAACCAAATAGCAAGACTGCAGGCTTAAATGGAATCATATTAATAGTTCCATTAAATGTAAATAAACAAAATAATTAAATGACAAAAATTGTCAGACTGAATAAAAACATAAGAGTCAAGTATACCGCATATAAAGATACAGATTGAAAGTAAAAAGACAAAAATTATAAACCATTCAAACAATAAGTAGAGAGAGTGTGACTATAGAAACATCAAACAACATTGATTTCAAGAAAGAAGTATACAATTCAGAGCAAAACAAAAAAAAAAGAAAGAAGTATTACCAAAAATAATGATAAATGGGACAATTCATCAGAAATACTTAAAAATCCTAAAAGTGATTTATTTAATAACAGGACTTCAAAATACAGTGTTAAAGTCCATACCGCAAAATGATGTTCAGATGATCATTGATATGACGAGCAATTTAAAAGCTAAACCTCTAAAGTTTCCCAGAGGAAAACAGAATGTTTTCACCAACTTGAGGTAGGCAAACATTTCTTAGTGAAGATCAAAAGCACTAAACAGAAATGAAAAAAAAAAAAAAAAAAAAAAAAAAAAAAAAAAAAAATATATATATATATATATATATATATATATATAAAATTTGGACTTCATCAAATTCAAAACTTCTGCTTATCCACTGATACTCTTACAAAGATGAAAAACAAAGTCCAGACTGAGAGGAAACATTCTCAGCACAAGTGTCCAACAAAGCACTTGTATCCAGAATTCAATAAAGAACGCTTACAATTGAATAATACACAAGATGCGATTTAAAAATGGGTAAAACTTGAACAGACATTCACGAAAATAAGATAAATAAATGTTCAATAAGCCCATAAAAAGATGCTGAACATCTTAAATCATTATAAAAACAGAAACTAAATTCACAATGATAATTCACTTAATACACCATGAACACCAAATACTGGCAAAGATGAGAAGCAGGTGGAACTCTACTTCACTCAAGGGGACTGTAATATGACTCAATCAATTTGAAAAATTGTCCTTTTATTATTATTATTTTTAATTATTTTTTTTTTTTGCAGCACGCAGGCCTCTCACTGTTGTGGCCTCTCCCATTGCGGAGCACAGGCTCCGGACGCGCAGGCGCAGCGGCCATGGCTCACGGGCCCAGCCGCTCCGCGACATGTGGGATCTTCCCGGACCGGGGCACGAACCCGTGTCCCCTGCATCGGCAGGCGGACTCTCAACCACTGCGCCACTGGGGAAGCCCTGTCCTTTTATTAAAGTGTTAAATATATGCCTAATATGTAATCCAACAAGTCCAATTCTAAGTATTTATACCTAAGGGCTTATAAAAGAATGTTCATATGAACTTTATTTGTAATGGTCAAAAACTAGAAACAATACAAAAATTCATGAACAGGAAGCTGGTAAAACAAATTATGGTATATTGATTCAACAGGATGTTACTCAGTAATAAAAAAGAACCAACTAGTGATACATGCAATAACATGTTTGAATCCTACCAACAGATATTATACAGATGAAGTCAGGAAAAAGAAAGAATGCATATTTTATGATTCAGTTTATATGAAGTTCAAGAGCAGGCAAAAATAATGTATACCTATAGAAATCATAAATGTGGATGCCTATGGGAGCAAGAACTGACTAGAAGTTGGAAAAAGAATTTTCTGGAGTGATGGAAATGCTCTGTGTCCTGACTGGAATAGTGGTTATATGGGTGTAGACATCTGTCAAAACTCATTGAACTGTGTACTTAAGATCTGTACATTATAAGAAGTTTACCTCGAGAAGAGCCTGAACAAAGATGGCAGAGTAGAAGGACATGCTCTCACTCTCTCTTGTGAGAACACCAGAATCACAGCTAGCTGCTGGACAATCATCGACAGGAAGACACTGGAACTCACCAAAAAAGAGACCCCACATCCAAAGACGAAGGAGAAGCCACAAGGAGTTGGTAGGAGGGGAGCAAAATCTAATCCCATAACTGCTGGGTGGGTGACTCACAGACTGGAGAACACTTATACCACAGAAGTCCACCCACTGGAGTGAAGGTTCTGAGCCCCACGTCAAGCTTCCCAACCTGGGGGTCCAGCAAGAGCAGGAGGAATTCCTAGAGAATCAGACTTTGAAGCCTAGTGGGAATTGATTGCAGGTCTTCGACAGGACTGGGGGAAACAGAGACTCCACTCTTGGAGGGCACACACAAAGTAGTGTGCACAGTGGGACCAAGGGGAAGAAGTGACCCCAGGGGAGAGTGAACCAGACCTACCTGCTAGTGTTGGAGGGTCTTCTGCAGAGGTGGGGGGTGGCTGTGGCTCACAGTGGGGACAAGGACACTGGCAGCAGAAGTTCTGGGAAGTACTCCTTGGCGTGAGCCCTCCCAGAGTCCGCCATTAGTCCCACCAAAGAGCCCAGGTAGGCTCCAGTGTTCGGTTGCCTCAGGCCAAACAACCAACAGGGAGGGAGCCCAGCCCCACCCATCAGCAGTCAAGCCGATTAAAGTTTTACTGAGCTCTGCCGACCAGAGCAACAGCCAGCTCTACCCAACACCAGTCCCTCCCACCAGGAAACCTGCACAAGCTTCTTAGATAGCCTGATCCACCAGAGGGAAGACAGCAGAAGCAGTATGGAGATTCCTGAAAAAACTACAAATAGAACTACCATACGACCCAGCAATCCCAGTACTGGACGTATACCCTGAGAAAACCATAATTCAAAAAGAGTCATGTACCAAAATGTTCATTGCAGCTCTATTTACAATAGCCAGGACATGGAAGCAACCTAAGTGTCCATCAACAGATGAATGGATAAAGAAGATGTGGCACATATATACAATGGAATATTACTCAGCCATAAAAAGAAACAAAATTGAGTTATTTGTAGTGAGGTGGATGGACTTAGAGTCTGTCATACAGAGTGAAGTAAGTCAGAAAGAGAAAGACCAATACCGTATGCTAACACATATATATGGAATCTAAGAAAGAAAAAAAAAAGGTCATGAAGAACCTAGGCGTAAGATGGGAATAAAGACACAGACCTACTAGAGAATGGACTTGAGGACATGGGGAGGGGGAAGGGTAAGCTGTGACGAAGTGAGAGAGTGGCATGGACATATATACACTACCAAATGTAAAATAGATAGCTAGTGGGAAGCAGCCGCACAGCACAGGGAGATCAGCTCGGTGCTTTGTGACCACCTAGAGGGGTGGGCTAGGGAGGGTGGGAGGGAGACGCAAGAGGGAAGAGAGATGGGGATATATGTATACTTATAGCTGATTCACTTTGGTTTTTTGTTTGTTTGTTTGTTTGTTTTTAACATCTTTATTGGAGTATAATTGCTTTACAATGGTGTGTTAGTTTCTGCTGTACAACAAAGTGAATCATGGGAGACACAAGAGGGAAGAGATATGGGAACATATGTACATGTATAACTGATTCACTTTGTTGTAAAGCAGAAACTAACACACCATTGTAAAGCAATTATACCCCAATAAATGTGTTTAAAAAAATCTATTTGAAAATAAATATAAACTTATAGCTATACTCCCAAAGAAATAGTGAATCAAGGAATAAAAGTATACATTTCACTGTGCTTAATAAGTATACTAACATTTCAGTGATCCTGCAAATAAAATATAGTAACCTGTTAGAATGCTTAAATTCTTGTGACTGACATCCCATGATTTATAAATTCATATATATCAACAAATAATGTAGAATATTCCCTTGAATTAAGTTACTAGTCTATAATCGTTTGGAATAAGAAATTAATATAACTCTCAAAACTGAAATATCGTTTCATGACTATTTCTCCTCTAATAAATATATTTCTAAGGTCTACATCTACTATTGGCATTAGTGTTGTGCACCCATAGAAATCTGAGCAAATGACGGTGTCATGTACTAATCTGTAAAATAAAATTAATGTTTTAAGATGGTATCGTGCAGCCCAGTTTGCAAAGAGCTCCTCTGAGGTGTTTTACAATATTCTGCTAAGGAAGAACTGGTCATGAAGAACGAACTAAACAGTGTTATTTATTTCAGTGCAGAAGAACTCAAGTTTTTCTATTTCTTAACATCCTGGTTTGTAAAACCAGAAGGATGTATGAAATAAGTGCTGCCTCTTGATCTGTAAGAGAAAACTTTTAAGTGTTGATTTCTTTGATACAGGTAAAAGATTGAGAATTAGCTGAACCTGAAGTAGTTAATCATACAAAAGGACTATTTCAATACATAAAGGGTTACCGTTCTGTATAGGAAGCCAGAAATCAAGTACTAATGGTCAGAACCAAAGCTAAATGAGTTTTAGCATGAGGATGAACTTGAACCATTTGCAGTTGTTCTGATTCATTGTGATCAAAGTCTTTGTTCTATTCTGTCCTCGAAAATGTTTTCTTAATTTCTAAGTTTTTCTCTTAGCCCGAAACAGTATTAGAGAGCGTAATAATTCTCAACAAATGTATGATGAATAAACGAATACAGAAACTAATACAGAATAGCAGATAGGGAAGAGTGAAAGAGGGGTCCCATAGTGTGTCTCTGGAAAAATGGCGGCGCCACAGAGAGAAAACACTGGCTTGAGGAGTGGAGATGCTGTAGAGGGTAACAAATTCTTGCAGAATGTCTTCTCACAGAATAAAGCAGTAAGTCCTGAAATTCGAGACCTAAGCCCTGCTCTAGGAGACAATATTGGGTTGGCCAAAATGTTTGTTCGGGTTTTTCCATAAGATAGTACAGAAAACCCAAACAAACTTTTTGGCCAACCCAATATATCAACAGAATATCCTCTCTTAGTATTGTCAGGCTGAGAATATTCCAGAGAATCTTTGTCTGTGTCCTCAGATGTTTCAGCATCAGAGTCAGGAAATCAAAGTAGCTGGCAGATCTTTCTCAGAGCTCAGTTTAAACAAAGTTCCTGATGGCGAATGCATTAAAACTGAGATAATGAAATAAACATGAATCATCAGCCAACAAAGGGAGTAAAGAGGTGGACTGGCTTAGGTTCTAACTTAAGGATGTGTCTTTTATATGTCCCTTATTGTTAAAGCCCCGTGCAAACTGATCATTCATCTGTGAGGATGCTGCTCAGACTGGAGGAGAGAAGTGCATACAACACTGTCCCATAAATTAAAATCTCATTTCCTGAAAATGTTGCTGTAGGGAATTCCTACTTATTAAAATAGCTAAATTAAATATTTTCATATGAAACAACTGTGTCCCCCTAGCTAACCTCCGTCTCATCATGTTACTGTTCTATTTCCTAAAAGAAAGAAACCTTCGACTGTGAATTATCAAAGAACTCTGGAGTTTGCATGGTACTTCATCATTATTTTTCTCTGCAAGAAGACAAAAAAGAGACTAATAGAATGCAGAAAAAATTCCTATGTTTCAACAAGATAATCAGTTTTTCTGAATGAACAATAGTGTTCAAAATGGAGGCTTCCCCACACAGTATTGTAAAACTAATTTAAATAAATAAATAAATATAATAAATAAATGGGGGCTTCCCTTGCAGGTCTATGGGGACCTGTAAGTATCACTGACTCACAAACACATGCATCAGAAGCCATGGCTGTGCTCACTTCACATTCCTTCGTGAGTCTGCGATAGACACTCTCATCTTTATTGCCTGGTATTATACGGTGGTAGAAATTTTGGGGAGCTATATAAAAAAATTCTTCCCAGAATCCGCTAGAGACAGTTTTTTTTTTTTTTTTTTCCTTTTCCAGCTCAGAAATTTGTATTTGGGCAAATTTCAGTTTGGATATTTGCAGCCTGTCAAAGATAATGATTTCATCCTTTAAGCTCTAGGCTCACTTTCTCTTTTAAGTAATGAGGATATCAGTTTTCTTTTGGAAAAGAACACGCGAACTGAGGAAACTTCTTCTGGTCCTTCCAAACTGAAAACTACTCCCCCACAGAGATGCCAGCTTCTGTCTTCTCTGAGCAGAGACCTTACCTATTCTGGCATCGATTTTTCTCAATTGAAAAGATGTATCATTGGAATAAAATGGCATTTCTCAAGATAGGTCTGTGGATACTAGTCATGTTTGGTGTAGAAAAACCTACTGCACTGTCAGATTTGTTTAAAAAGCTGTTGCCACTTATAAGACCTGTGTTACAGAGGACAAAGGGGACTGTTTTTCACCCAAAAGTTGGAGACTCCACACTCCAGTTCCTCATCACATCAGAACCAGGATTTCTTATGCATATGAAGCCGGTCAAATCCCTGCCCCACGGTCAGCAGAGAGGAGGGCCCTCAGCTCTCAGCAGCAAAGGTGAGGCTGGACTGTGTAATCATAAATCAACAAATTACAAAAGGCTATTTAGAAAGGGTTCTGCTAAGATACAGATGAAAGAGGCCACAGTATTTACACAGTAAAATATTAATCAGTAAGTTTTGTTATCAGTAAAGAGGTAACAGGGCATTTCCACGAACCAATAATCTCTTTGTTAGTTCAGATTTTAATGTTTTGAATATGGGACATGAAGTTCTGTTGATTTTGGAAGGTATTTATCTCTTTAGTGATTCTTTAAGTATAAAGGATCCAAGTTCAAAGAGTTCTGGTAAACAGGGCTCCTACCCTTGGGGAATGTACATGAACAAACTGAAGGCTCTGTGTAAGCTGTGTTTAACTGTGTTTCCCAAACATGTGTAACCACAACATGTACTTGCATCCCATGGAAATAACCTTCTTAGAACAGTCTTTGGGAAACACTGACCTCAAATAATTTCCAAATCCTGATGTATATTCTGAAAAGAGGCTAAACCAGAGTAGACTTTGATTTCTAGCCTTCCAGACTAGTGAAAAAAGAACAACAGTGTTTCAATGGTTCCTTGTTGCTTTCAGATTTCTTCTCTCAAATACGGCTTAACTGATCTTTACAATTCCATGAAATGGGTTTAATGTTTAAATGACACCAGGAAACCACAACACTCAAGAGACTTCTGCACTTGGTTTCAGTGGAAAATCACCAGACCTCACAATAATAGTCATAAACTGCTCAGTTTGCAAGATCTTCTCTGGCTAAAGCCATGCCACGCACGCTTCCATGTCCCTAAGATATCAATTCCTTGAAAATTGCCACCCCAAATTCCCCATGCCTCCCACATCGCCCTATGCAGTGATTACCTTTATGCTCCAAATGACTCCTACTTCCCTCACTCTGTCAAGATTTGGGGAAGTGCTATACTATGGAAATAACACTAGTTAGACACTCCTGGGTTCCAATCCGTACCCTGTTAAGTCATCAACTTGAAGACCTTGCAAGTTACTTTTTTTTAGTGTTTTTTAAAAAATTATTGTATATTGGAGTATAGCTGATTATGTTGTGTTAGTTTCAGTTGTACAGCAAGGTGGTTCAGTTATATATATACATATATCCATTCTTTTTCAGATTTTTTTCCATATAGGTTATCACAGAATATTGAATAGAGTTCCCTGTGCTACAGAGTAGGTCCTTGTTGATGCAAGTTACTTTTTGTAATTTCATTTACTCCTCTTGAAAAGAGAATGCTGACATCTATACTTTCCAGGGACAACAGCATCTTGATCTAGAATAGAGACCTTCAATAGAACTGATATTCCCTTGACCTCTTCCCCACTCTCATTTTCCTACACCATCAACAGAATTGCAAACAGCTAAAAATGAAGATTACATTGATATTTATTGCTGCAAAACTGTTATCTTGAGAAAACAATGGTGAATAGAGTAAGGAGAAGAGCCGTCTCAGCACCATCATTACCCACAGCCTTCCTGCAAAATGTAATCTTCACTATAGGACAAAAGCAGTATGTTCCAAGACTGTGAACTACAGTGACTACAGTGGGGTAGAGGGCTTTACAATGGACTCCCATTTCTCAGGCAGGAGAGGCCTTCTGACTATACTTGGAGTGGAGTGAGGAAGTGAAGAAAGAAAAGGCCAAACATTCACACCACTTCTTCAGTGAAACCCAGTAGCACTGCGTGGGTGTATTTTGAAAAATAAAGGGTATTCTTTTTCTTCCTTCCTTCCCTCCCTCTTTCTCTCTTCCTTTTTTTTTTTTTTTTTTTTTTTCTTTTTTTGCGGTACGCGGGCCTCTCACTGTTGTGGCCTCTCCCATCGCGGAGCACAGGCTCCGGATGCGCAGGCTCAGCGGCCATGGCTCACGGGCCCAGCCGCTCCACGGCACGTGGGATCTTCCCGGGCCGGGGCACGAACCCGCGTCCCCTGCATCGGCAAGCGGACTCTCAACCACTGCGCCACCAGGGAAGCCCTCTTCCTTCCTTCCTTTCTTTCTTCCTTTCTTTCTTCCTTCCTTCCTTTCTTTCCCTTTCTTTCTTTCTCTCTCTTTCTTTTTCTTTCTTTCTCTCTCTTCCTTCCTTTCTCTTTCTTTTTCTTTGTTTCTTCCTTCCTTTCTTTCTCTTTCTTTTTTTTGTTTCTTCCTTCCTTTCTCTTTCTTTCTTTCTTTCTTCCTTCCTTCCTTTTTCTTTCTCTCTTTCCATCTCTTTTTTTCATTCACTCATTCATGAAATATTTATTGACCACTTACCAGGAGTCAGAGGAATAGAGGAAATTGTGATTTTTCCATCTTCAGCCCTCAGTTACTGCAGTCCTGGGGTTGTCTTCTGTGTCCCAGGAAGCCATGGGGTGGCCAGCACCAAAGTGAACAGTAGCTCATGGTGGCACTAGAAGAGCAGAGGAGCATATGAACTGGAATGGGTATGAGTCAACCTCCCTTTTTTTTTTTTTTTTTTTTTCCCTGTTTTTTTTTTTGCGGTATGCGGGCCTCTCACTGTTGTGTCTGCTCCCGTTGCGGAGCACAGGCTCCGGACACGCAGGCTCAGTGGCCACGGCTCACGGGCCCAGCCGCTTCGCAGCATGTGGGATCTTCCGGACCGGGGCACGAACCCGTGTCCCCTGCACTGGCAGGGGGACTCTCAGCCACTGCGCCACCAGGGAAGCCCCATCCTCCCTTTTTACTAAAAAAGCCAAATCCTCTCCCCAGAAGAGGGGTTTACTAAGCCAAATGGATTTGTAAAGAATCAGTCTGGGGTGATTAATTTTTTATGAGAGATTGCAGAGAGACTCATGTACTATGCATTATTTAGCAAAGGATGGCCACATTTTAAAAATCATCATTGGATACACATTGCACATAAAAAATAAACTATTTTTTTAGGAAAGTTATGTGGCATAGCATTGAATATTGGGTGTCAGAGAAGTGGAACTCTCTGTATTTTTACTTCCAACTTATTTGTCACCAAAGCCAATTCTGAAATAAAAGATCTATGGCTATTTCTTTTGATGTTGCATAGAAACAACTTTCCCCAAAATTACAGGTGGCCTAGTGTGTAGGCAGTGCAGTCATGAGTGTTTTAGTTAATGTATGCTGTGTTTTGCAAAGGCTTTTGCACATTTAAAAGAAATGTTCATGAATTTCCAAATGCTATGTTTGCTGTAGCAAGACATTGAGAGTAATCATTACCTCCAGCTGTGACTTCCATCTTCCCCACCACTGCTCCCTGCGTGTTTCTTTTATATTTGACAGACTTTCTGCATTTTTAGCCACCCTGACAATAATTATGTAGTTGGTGAGCAGCAACCATTAAGTTTAGGTGCATTTAGTTCCTACTTAGTCCCAGTTATATGATCACGAAGCACTTCAAGAAGTAAAACAAAATCAAGCATTATGACAATATAAAACTGAGAATTTAAATGAAACAAGGAAAAGAAGTTATTCTGAGTGAAGTACAAGATAAAACACATCTTTTATGGGGTTCTTTTTTAATGTAATAAGTTACCTTAGAACAAATTATTTGAAAATAATTTATGAAATTACCATCAGAACACATATCTATAAGCTATAGCAAAGACTTCATGAGATCTTTAAATCTTCTGAATCTTTTTCTTTCTCAAATATTAAAACATTTAATCTTTTTTCAGGTGGCGGGGAAGATGGCGGACATTCAGGTGGAGAGTGCCTACCAAAAGCAATCGACCATCTTTCAAAATAAGAAGAGGGTTCTGCTTGGAGAAACTGGCAAGGAGAAGCTCCCGCATAACTACGGGAACATGGGTCTGGGGTTCAAGACACCGAAGGAGGCCATCGAGGGCACCTACAATGACAAGAAATGCCCTTTTACTGGTAATGTTGTCATCCAAGGGCGGATCCTATCTGGCATGGTGCCCAAGGTAAAGATGCAGAGAACCCTTGTCATCCACCAAGACTACCTCCACTGCATCCGAAGGTACAATTGCTTCGAGAAGCGGCACAAGAACATATCCGTGCATCTTTCCCCCCCGCTTCAGGGACATCCAGATCGGCGACACTGTCACAGTGGGCGAGTGCCCTCGCCTAAGCAAGATGGGGTGCTTCAAAGGGCTCCAGGTGACCAAAGCTGCCGGCACCAAGAAGCAGTTCCAGAAGTTCTGAGACTGGACCCCTGCCCACTGACCCAGACAAAGTAAAGGTTTTTTTTCCCAGTCAAACAAAACAAAACAAAACAAAAACATTTTAGCAATATTGTCTCAAAATAGAGTTGCTATCCAGTAACTCCACAAAGGGGTTTTCTTTTTTTTCTGTGTAGCATCTCAGCGTGCATATTATCCCATTTTAAGACTCCATTCAATGTATTCTTTATAACAGGTTGTTTAGGAATAAAACACAATTAATGTAGAATTGCATCTAAATTATATTCTACTTGAAATGAGCAAATAAAGTCAGAAGATTAACATATTAAAACTGTATAGCAATGTCTTCAGCAGGCATATTGTGTGTATGTATACATATATACATTTATGTGTGTATATACATATATACACATATATACATATTTAGTTTTTTTAGCTGACGTTTTTGGGATCTAGACATAGCTAATCAAGCTAGACATAGCTGATTTTAGTAAGAGTTATTTCCTTACTTTTCACTGCATTTTTTTGGTAGAAATATTTTAATGGAAACTCTTAATAAGATAAACAACAGGTAGTATCTTTTAATTCCTCAAATTCCAAATTAACTTAGATTTGTGAGAATGCATATGATGTACACAAAGATTTTTTCTTCCAAAAACATTAGACCTACTTTTCAAGTGTCAAATGAGATGGCAGACCTAGGTTATTTCTCACCTCCCTAAGTTAGGAATTTGGAATTTGTGAATTAAAAAATACTACCTTTTGTTTTTCTTATTAGAAGTTTCCATTAAAATACTTCTACAAAAATGCAGTGAAAAGTAAGGAAATAATTATTACTAGGATCAGCTCCCAAAACTGTAAGCTCAAAAGGAGTCTGGCTCCATTATACAGCTCTAGGTTACATATAATTCCGATGTCAATCAGATAGAATCAAAAAACACATATACATATTTTATTATTAGATATTAGGATTACAAAAACACAGCTTTGGAAAAAGGAGGATGGAAAATAAAAAAAGATTACCTTCATATCTCAGCAGTTAAAAATCGTGGAGAAATTTCATGGGAACAAATGTGATCTTGAATTGTATATTTCTATTAATAGTAGAATATATATTTTTTGAAGTTTGGGATTAGGAGATAGTCCAGAGCACAAAATGGAGAGAAGCTGCTTAATTTGCCACATTAGGATTGTATAGGAAGCACCTGAACTTGGCAATGACTCTTTGCGATTAAGTGACATAAGAAAATACATTATCCAGTCAAGATTTTGCAACATTTTTGAGAAATCTGAGCCCGTTGTACCAAAATTCTCATTATTTACCAGGCACCTTTCCAACCATAATACAGCAGAATTTTCTCCTTCTGAGCTCCTTCTCAGTGGCTACAGAGAATTGGCTGAATAGAAAATGATGGGAGAAGTCAAAATGAGATCAGAATTGAGCAATAGTTATTGAACCATTTTTTAATGGGAGCCAATGTGATCCATGAAAACTTTATCCTTAACCCATAATGATGATCTCTTTATATCAACCATCTCTACCATCCTTTATTATATTTATATGTACTTGTAACTTTCTAGAATTTAATTATGGTTGACCTGTGCTCCCTTTTAGACATGAGGAGCTCCATTTTCTTGTTGGTCCCATTACCTTTTTATTGTGATCTCATTTTTCTGAGTAAATCCTTCATGGGCAACAGTCAGAATTCAAAGCACTGTACATTAAACTCTTATCTCCTATAGTTATAACACTGTGAGTCGGGTAATTCACTCTTGGAAACCTGCCTTACACCAAAAAATACTAAAACCGATTAGAGAGAGAAAACAAACATGAATAGAGAGAAAATAGGTAGAAATATGTTTTATAAACATGTTTTAAATATATAAAATCAACCAAAGTACAATGAAATCTAGCCTCAAAATGCTGTCTTTCTTTTTTTTCCTCTTTAAATATCTCTACAGTAAATATCACTTATTTTCTTACTCCAACGTACATTCAAAATTTAGAACCGTCCATCTTTAAATTTCTGTTGCTGATTTCTATTACTGATATACATAAAAACCACAGAAAACCTCTGAATGTTAACACTGCAGAATTAGTTTCTCTAAGGCCCTTTGTATTGGTAAGAGGGAGTGGGTTAGCAGAATTCACTGAGAGGCGGGTTGTGAACATTACTTGGGAGACAGACACTTATAATAAACAGCCCTCAAAATGAACATCCACAAGTCAAACAGCCTCAACTCTGTACATGCAGTTTAAAAATACACTTCATGGTCCACTGGGTCCTATTTCAGAACTGCTCAGATGATATTTATGGACAGGACTTCAAAAATGTTAAATTTCTCCAAAACGTATGTATGGAGTCCAAGGAGGGCTCCATTCAGTACGAGTTAGGAGATAGGAGTCCCTACGTTTCTCACTGTGGTCCCTGGGATTGCTTCACCCAGCTATTCCAGGAGCACGTCCTTGAAGGAGAACCATCACCCACGGGGCTGAAGGACATCCTGATCTCTTCAGGCTCACTAGCAGGCAGGAAAAAGGAAGCAGGAGGCAAGGTTAGGGCCACATACCCTGCTCCAGCCTGTTGATATTCTCTTGAGGCCTTGATGTGCACAGATGAGACCTGTATCCCTCATCCGTTATTTTACTGATGTGCACATTCAGATTCATCTGGGGCAGGGAATCCCCATTTGAAACCAAGCATTCAATTAAAATGACAGCCAACCCCTCCTTGGAAAAATAAGTGTTCAAGTCAGGGAGAGACACGCACTCAATAACAAACTCGGTTCCACTCAAATTTCTCTCTAGTCTCTCAGAAAAGTAGCAGGGCCATTTTCTGAGGGTGGCAATGATTTTTGTCACTTATGCATTTTAATTTTTCCATAACATTTTATTAGAGAAGTATTAAATTTGTTCTTTTCCCAACAGAAAACAAGCAGCTATGTTGTCTAAATATAAACGTACATTAAATGTCTTTATTTAAAGCTTAGTATTTAATAATCCAAATGGAGGGAAGGGGCACTAAAAACATATACCTGTGGAATATATATTTTGTCTCCTTCAATTTCAGAAAGGAAACTCTTACTTTCAAAGAAGTACCACGGACCATGAGCAGTATCTTTTATGTCAAATCTCTTAACAAGGCTTTTAGAGAAATAATGGATCAGAAGGCTGTGTCTTATCAGTAAAACACATTTCATGGTAAACTCAGAAAAAAAGCATTGAGTGGAACAGATGTATGCTCTTTAAGGATCATTTATAATAACAATCCTATTAAAAATAATAATGTAGCTTCTCTCTCTTTATAATATTTTGATCCTTCCTTTCGCTACACATAATACTATAAGTTAATGCTTTACATGAAAATCCATTTCCAGGACAATCCTTTCGGGCTGCTGCACTACAGTAAACTCTAATCTCTGGAAGAGAGGGAAATTGCCATAAAGGATAACAATGTCTACCTTTTAAATACGGGTTGCTGTTTTCATTTGCATTTAGTAAAGGAAAAGAAGGAATAAAGGGGGCACCATTCAAAAGATTTATTGCCATGCTAAAGAAAAGACTAAAAATAAGAATAATCCTTCCAAGTAGGAGATCAAACCTACCAAGCCCCGCACAGGGAAAGCTGATGTCATTGTATTCAACTGAATAAATGAATTCTAAGCATGACTATGGATTATAATGAAAGATGACATTATAGTCTTAAGAAAAAACTTTTCAACCTAAGGCAGACAGTTTGTAAAAATCAGGGTGTATGTGTATATTCACACAGTGTAATATTATTCAAAAAATTTGCAGGTAATTTTATAGCTTCCTCCTACCCACATTCATAGGGCATAGATGAATGAGGACTCATGTTGATAGAAGAACAACTGTTACAAACAATGGTAAGTACGGTTTTCTACTTCCCCACCATCTCTCGAATCCCAACTCTTCTAAAAGGGAAAAACAGAGACAAAACCATTTCTAGAAAACAGGACCCAGGGGAAATCTTACCCTACATGTCTCCCTCTTTGTCTCAATCATTCATTCAGCAAATACGTATTGATTGTACACTATGCACCAGATAGGGTTAGGGATATAATAATGAGAATAATAGAGTTTCTTCCTTCAAGGAAATTATTATCTAGGGGCAAGAGAAATCTATAGACTATAACAATACAGCACACTAAATTCTCCCCTCTGAATACTGTATTTTGTGATAACAAGTCAAAATCCTGAGAGTGCAGGGAATTAGAAAAGACAAAACAGGTCTGCATTCAGAAGGGGAGATGGGGTTGGCATAGATGCTATAAATTCATGTATCTTTTTACATCAGGAGATGAAAAAAGATATTTCATGACCCCCTGCCCCTCTGGGCCCTCTCCCCACTCCTGCATTCTTCATATCTGTCCCCCATATTCCTCCAAACATAGGCTCCAAGACAGGTGCCCTCATTTTGGGGGGTCCTACAGACAGTTTTCCAAAAACAAGCAGATAAGAACATTCTGAGAAAAATGCAATTGAGTCCAGCATGCCCGCAAGACCGTGTCTCCTGGGGACTCCCAGTCTCCAAAAACCAGTATCATCGTCTATTAAAGCAGAAGTTTCATCTGAGACATTAGGATAGATATCAGATACCCAGGCAAGATACAAGATGAAGACATTTTCAAAGGGAACTGTCAAGTAAAATATAAGGTTACAGATGTACTTTATTTACATCCAAATTAAGAACATAAAAGAGTCAAGTGAGAATTGGGGGAGAATAATCCGTATGGCAAGAGGAATTCTATAGGAACCATTTACCCCAAAGGGAGGGACGGAAGACTTTTTCCTCTTCAACTCAGGTCAGAAGAAAGGAGGGGTCAAAGGGACCACTCCCTACAGGGAAGGTGACCCAGTAAACTAGGGTCTGCCTTCCATTTATAAAGGAGGCTTAGTAAGCTGGAGGGATGGGCCAGAGAGCTGCTTTGATGATGCCGAGAATGAGGGTTGCTTCTATACTGAGACTGGTCTGCCCACCCAGAAGTTATATGGGCAAAGACTGCCCAAGTGTTTCCTGGTGACCAGACGTGAGCTCTCAAAATAGAGAACCAACCAAAATTGCTGAAGAGGACCGACCCGAGAGAAAACCATTGTAGAAAGCCCCTTGAACTCCAACAGAGAGAACGTGTGGGGAAGAGACCCCTGAAACACCAGAACTTAGAGGCCCACAGAAAACAAGAGGAAAAGCAGCCCTCACATCGGGCAAGTACCACCATATGTACCCAGCGGGGACCTCTGGGAACGCATAAAAGCACCCTTCTGAGAGTCCATGTTAAACAGATGCCAAGCCCACAGAGGCAACCATGAAAACCCTTCCTACCCCCTTCCTCATCTTTTTTCCTCAGCCTTCAGAGTCAGAAACCAGAGTAACAGAGGGAAAAGAGGAAAAAATAAAAAGCCTGGAACAGGGATGCTAGGGAAAAATGTCCAAAACTTGGGAAAGAGGCGAAAAGACAGACAGACTGCATGTCCTTTTAGTGTCCCATTGAAGCAAAGCTAACAGGTTTACCCAGGGAGAATCATTATTTCACTTACTATCTCTACTGATTGGGGCCCAGACTCTAGAATTTGACAGTGACTTATAGATTTCTGTCAAGGAGAAAACAGAACCCAAAAGGTACAGTTTTAGGACAAATTTAGGAAACTTAATTCAGCTTAATTTTCCTGAGCGACTATATTGATTCTGCAAATGCTCTGAAACCTGCTTTATCTGCCTACTGATTTCCTCATTCATGAGTTACATACCTCTTTGATATGTGCTCATTTTATGATTGCAAGAGAGTCATGTTTTAAACTTTAAAAAAAATGCTTTTCTAGAGAGGCAACCTTTCTCTGTCTCTCATTGTCAATCACCAGCAGCCTGCAGCAGAACCCCAGCCAAGGAAGGGGGGAAGATTTAAGTAAAATTCAGCTCCAAATTTCTCATTACTACGTGGGACTGTCCCTTTTCATTTCTGAGCAGAGGCCATATTGGCAATACAAAGTGACTTTAAAAGTTTCAGTAACCTGAGAGTGATCATAAATGTCTTGTATCTGACAAAATTACCTTTCCAGGAGTAGAGGAATACTTCCTGTAATATATTTTTAAGTAAAGGGATAATTGGAAATAAAAATGTTGTCTTTGATAAAAATCCTATGAGTTCTGTTTGTTCTGCTTATAATAAATTGTAGTCTTCTTAAATTGATAGTTTCATTAAGAGAAAAGAAACCAGAATATGTATATCTTTGTTCTTCTCTCTAACCAGGATGACTCATTTTTAGTTAAAGAAAAAGAAATAAAAGTTTTATATATAACTGATGTATGGTTCTTTTACATACAGATAGCATATTCAAATTTACAAGCACTATATATGCTATAAAATATATTGAATCAGGTATTCATAGGATTATAAAAAGCAAGCTCCAAAAAGTAATAATTTTCATCAGGGCGATTTCATTTGAATTCCACTTTATCCAAATGATACCGATAATGTATTTTTCTTGAGCAATTATAAAGCAGATGGGATCTTATTATAGATTTTTGCATAGCAACAGTAAGATTAACTATAACCAAAGTTGAGATGACCTATAAAACCTGGCACAGCTTGTGTTATACAAGATGTTAACATTTCAACATCCCAAACACAGAAATTCAAATGACATAGAATGCAAGACTACAAAGAAATAAAAGAAACTTGTTAAAACACACTTTCATTCAATAAAACCTTTGAGCATCATATGAAAAACTAAGATACTTAATTCAATAAAAGTAGTAATGCATTGTATCTTCATGTTATGCATAGTTTATAGTTCACACAGGAGTGAATATAATCCTTGGAATCAAGTCTGAAATCTGGGGTCTACATGGATTCAAAATCTATATAGAGTCAAGTTCTAAATCCACTTCTTAACTGGCTGTGGAATATGGGGGGGAGGAAACACTTAGGTTATATTAGCCCCCATTTCATCATAATATCTACTGCAAAGTGTGTTAAGTACTAAATATAACAAAGCAACATATATGAAGTACTCTGTAGACTTCTAAATCCTATGTTCATATTTATTATTAAAGTTTCTGTTTGTAGATATTTTCTCTTCTTGGGGGAATAGTATCATTATAATACAGAGCATTTTCCTAAAGACGAATAGATTAATGGGAGAAGATATAACGTACCATCTTTGAAGGCTCTAATAAGATTGACTGAGACTTTGAACTTGAGAAATGAAGAAGGAAGTCAAGTGGAGACCTCTCTGCTGCTGCTTCCCTTGTACACAGCTTCTACTTATTTCTGGCCAGTGGAGTGGGAAGGCAAGGAACACAGATCACTCAGTGCGTGCAGGGAAAAGCCAAGTGCAGCAGCTGTTACCAACCATGGGCATTGGCTCCCTGATAGCCAAGCTCCCAGCAAGGCTCCTGGCTCCGAAGCCAGGCAAGTACTCAAGAGTCCTCGACTGCAAGAAAAGGCCTTCTTCCCTCCTGTTTTACTGCCCTGAATCTACTGAAAACCGATGCCAGAAGCAGCAGAAATTCAGGAGCTGGAGATCCACCATGCCACAGGACTGACATTGCTGAGGGTGGCAGAGTAGCCTCCGCCAGTATTTAGCTCTACAATGACTGATGAGGAGCCCCTGGATAACATCCTACTTTTTCAAACTGCAGCTTCTCTATGCAGAGCACAGACAATAAAGGGAGAAAAAAGTTAAAACTCAGAGAAAGACAAAGGAATGAATATAAGTTTCCTCATATTTTAAGGAAATACCTTGTTCTTTGAAGATACATTTTGGAAAAACAAATGAGTATGTTTTGGATTGGAATTATCCCATTGTGTAAGAAGATATTCTGCAGCTTCTGGAGTAAAAAATTGCAAAAAGAATGAAAGCAAACGGAAGTGAGATTATTTAAAAGTAACGTATGGTAACTTTGGACTATTAAGGAAATTATTGTGTTTAACTAGTTTCTCCTGTACTTCCTTGTACAGTTCTGAGAAATGTATAATGTCCTAAAAGGTAAATACCAGGTAATACATCGGATGATAAGCACACTGCAGATTTATAACTACTGGATATAATTTTGGAAAACAGTGGAAAACACTTAATGTATCATGGTGTTCAAGGTGCCACCTCCATATACAGCTAGTTTTTTGGCTCTGGAGAATGACTACACAAAATCATTTAAAGGTCAGCTAATCAACAATTTAAGAAAAAATATACACATAGTATCTTGCAGTTTCTATGTTTCTGGTATCAGACAAGTCATGTGAAAGTGATAAATTCCAGCTTGCAGCTGCTGTGTTAATAAAGTTGCCAGTGAGTCAAATTCTATCTAAATATATGCACATGCATTTCTACTGCAATTACATTTACCCCAAAGACATCAATTACCTCGAGAGTTAAAGGGCATTTCTTCACACACCTACCAAAAAAAAAACCCAGAATAAATTATGCATTCAAAAAATCCCCAAATGTATTCAATATGCCCCAGGATAGCATTCGGATTTCAGTCATTTAAAAGGGCAGCTTCTGGACCCTGACTTGAGTGTTTTCTGCCATCACAAGTGAGAAAACAAAAGTTTTTACTGTGCAATAGTATCAGTGTGGGGTTTTCCTGTCTCATGATCTTGGTGATCAATATTAAAAGGAAAAGATATATTTGACCCAACATTTGTTCATAGGTGTATTCACAGATCTAAGGCAAACACAATCATTTTTCCTTAATAATTTTTTTCAAAATAATAATATTATGTAGCCATAATAACATCTTTTGCTTTTGTGTGGAGATCACAACTCAGGGTGAAAAATATAGAGGCTAACAAATTCTTGATTCTTTTAGTTTACCCTAGGAAAATCCTGAAGACAGCCATAGTTAAAATAGCCACAGATTGTAAGAACTGAGATTCCACTTTGCAAGTATTTGTGATTAAAGAAACTACAGAGCATATATTAGCAAAAGCAATAAACTAGGTCAGATTGCCAGCTCTGCCAACGCCAACGAGGAGCGGCCTGACCCACCTGTGTCACTTGGTGCTTAGGGTCTCCATTGACTGACCTGCGATCTGAGAAGGTTAGGGAAGTTCACTTCAGAAGCCTTATTAGTTCTAAAACCCTATATTTGGGTAAAGAGAAGGTTAAATTATATCATAACTTGCAAAAGTAGCAACAATCACCCCCTCCAAAAATCACAAGTTTTTACAATTAATTTCCCCTCTCGCAGTAATTCACCTTCAAAAATAGATAGGCTGGGGCTTCCCCGGTGGCGCAGTGGTTGAGAGTCCGCCTGCCGACGCAGGGGACACGGGTTCGTGCCCTGGTCCGGGAAGATTACACGTGCCGCGGAGCGGCTGGGCCCGTGAGCCATGGCCGCTGAGCCTGCGCGTCTGGAGCCTGTGCTCCGCGACGGGACAGGCCGCGGCAGTGAGAGGCCCGCGTACCGGAAAAAAAAAAAAAAAAGGTAAGGACAGGGCTTCCCTGCTGGTGCAGTGGTTGAGAATCTGCTTACCGATGCAGAACACACGTGTCCGAGCCCCGGTCCGGGAAGATCCCACGTGCCGTGGAGCGGTTGGGCCCGTGAGCCATGGCCGCTGCGCCCGCGCGTCCGGAGCCTGTGCTCCGCAACGGGAGAGGCCACAACAGCGAGAGGCCCGCGTACCACAAAAAAAAAAAAGAAAAAAAGGGCTTCCCTGATGGCGCAGTGGTTGAGAGTCTGCCTGCCGATGCAGGGGACACGGGTTCGTGCCCCGGTCTGGGAGGATCCCGCGTGCCGCGGAGCGGCTGGGCCCGTGAGCCATGGCCGCTGCGCCTGCGCGTCCGGAGCCTGTGCTCCGCAACGGGAGAGGCCACAACAGTGAGAGAGGCCCACGTACCGCAAAATAAATAAAAAACTAAAATATAGGCTGTACATCTGAAGAAACAAAAGTTTTCTTTGTATACAAAAATAACATACATAAGCACAATTTTAAAATCATATTAATCCTATACAGTAATTTCACATATGTGCATATATAATTTATTTCTTATGTGCATATATACTGCATACAACCTTCCCAAGCTATTGGTTCATGTGTTCATTTCTCCTCGATGTGAACCGGGAGTCAGATTTTGGATTAAATACATATTGGTGTAATGAATAATAGATGGCTGCTAGACATATATTTCATGTTACAGAATAGAGTATCCAACATAGTTACCACCACTATTTCAAAAACATTTTCTATTCAGACATAATACAATTACCTCCTCTTGTTCTCAGGACCTACCATCTGATTATGAGTTGTAAACATGGAACATTTAATGTCTAAGCTGCCTGCATTTAAATGTAAGGCACAATCAGAATAACTAAGTACATCCACCACATTAATTTGCAGTCCTGGTAGGAACTATAAATTCAGAGGAAAGTAATCAGTTCACCGAGGAAATTATGTTGATCTCTTAGCCTTATATCATATTCACCCTGGCATTATTCCACTGCCGTCAATCAGAAAGAGAAACAGCACATGAGCAGCGGAAACCATCAACCATTCTTAAATAGAAACAATCTTTGCATATGGTTTCCTAGAAATAATGCATGGAACAGGTTCTGAAGAGTAAGAAAACACTGAGTCACCATACTGTGTGGTTCTCAACTGAGGAAGTAAAATAAAAGTTTCCTCTTTGAACACCTCCCCACCCCTATTTATGAGAAGGAAAAAGAAAGGTTTGATGGGACACCTATAAGTTACTAAAAGGGAGATAATTTCCTTGGTCCATGAAGTGGTATTGGGGAATTATCTGGTGACCACATCACACTCCCCTCCTCTGCTGAGATCATCAATGACCTGAAGAGTCCATGTCATCATTTTTTAATTTAGAAAAAATACTGTGCTTTGTGCACATGGGGCAGCTGTTTGGCTGGAGGGAGTCAGGCTCACTGGTGACAGAATCCACCGTAATAATGTGTCACAAGGGTTTCACAGCCTTCCCTTGAGAAGCAGGAGAGGAATCAGCTTTATCCAGCCTCTCTTTAAGAAACTTCCCCATCAAGACTTCTCTGAACGATGGCTATCGAGGTGCCCCTCTACATTTCTTTCCACACGCATCAACTTTAGCAGGATTCTGGAGATGTTATCCCTCAAGAAGTACTTACAGACTTTGAAAGAGTTGAGTTGATCTTTAAGGAAACCAAGGCAATACTCAAAAGCAAATTTAGTGGTCAGTAACTAGTCTAAATCTCAGATTCTCCTGCTGCAAGTCCTATTTATTTAAAAAGGAGAGAAGACTAAGGAGTGATGAAGGAACACTTCTGAGCATGTGACTTGCTTTAAGAAGACGAAGGTAGAACCTAGATAACTTAATATTTATCTTAGCTATGTTGTAGAGAACACATAAAAGTTGTTGGATACTTCTGTAGCCAGCCCCAAATTATACAGTTACTTTACCTTGAACTCATCAAGAATACGCCAAATAACCTCATAGAATGAAGGCTTAGAATACATTGGATTAGGAGGAATTTGATTGGATTTTTACTGAGTTAACTACTCACCAGTTACCAATTGACACAATTCAGTTAATATGAGAGGAGGGAGAACCTTGACATAACATGGGTTTTTTTCTATTCAGTGGCTCCGTTGAATCAAAATCAGAAAGATGTGCTCATTTTTAATTTATGGTTTATGAAAGATTGGGGAAGCTTAGATCCTACAAAACTCATGTTTATCTGAAGAAATATTATTGCTTATCATATATCGGAGAGGGAGACACCAAATAGACCCTTCCTTCACCATCACTATTGGTAACTATTAAATCTATTAATGAAACGGCTGGCCAGAAGCAATTAGAGAATGAAATCAATCTCCATTGGCTGAAGATTCAGCCTCTCTCTTTCTGCTTGTGCCAGTTGTTTCTTGTCATCATAAACGAATAAAATTGATACAAGAGTTAGAATTAGAGTTGAGGCTAGATTTTAGGGTTTCAGTTCAGGTTCAGGATAGCATGAAAAAAAATTGCCTTAAACTTATGCTGATTCCAGTAGCTACAAGTTCCCAATGAACAGTTCCATGTGGGTAGTTCATGGTGTAGTTCAGCATTCTCAAAGCCTAACTAAGGATCTTCCTAAAACACAGACCTTCCGAACTTGAGAGTTTCACCACTAGGTTGCCTTCCAGCCCAGAAACATTGGAGTTTTCCTGTCTCCCTCTGTAACTCATGTATGTCTAAGTCCTGTGAATAATTTCCCACTACCAACCTCCTTTGTTTTCAACGTCTTCCTTACCTCATCCTGAAGACAACCAAGTAAAGATTCTCACTATCACAACATGCATTGCATCAAAAGCTACTAAATAAGTTTTTCTTTTCTTATCCCATGTATTCTACACAAGCAGAAGGTCTCATTTATATCACTGTTTTGCTCTTGAACTTATACTATCTCCTTGCTGCTTTTGAATCAAAGTAAAATCTCACTTGGTTTTGAAGGCCCTTTACAGTGTGCATCTCCCCTTCCCATCAAAAGATACAAATGCTCCCACACATCCTTGTGCCTTAAACACATCCTGGGCTCAAAGAGAGCAGTCTCGTCATGCATGGCACAGCCATGTAGGGGCTGATACTTATGCTTCCACCCTTGACACTCCCCGCCCTGGAAGGCTCCACCTTCTCTACCCCGCTTGATGACACTCATCTTTCTAGCTCAACTTAAGTCACCTTGCATCCATCACGTCTCCTTAGACTATGATAACTTAGAGTCTTTTGGGGGATCCTACTGCGCTTACCATACACACCTCCTCACTTAGCACTTTGTAAGTTGTGTTCTTACTCTAATTGTTGCCTGTTTATTGACATCTCCATAGCAAGTAGTTCAATATGCAGAAGCTGTTCAATATATGCTTAAATCATTAATCTATTAATATGAAAAGTGCTCTACTACACACTAAGATGGAAGCCCAAAGTACAGATAGAAATGGAGATTGAGGGTTTACAAAAATGAAGCTATTTTGGAAAAACGGAAACAAAAAATATTGTCATTTTTTAAATTACCCTTTGACTCAGTATCTAGTATGTGTGTGAAAAGCTCTGTGTAGATGGTCATCTCTAAACAGTGTATCTTATTTAATCCTAACAACAATCTTGTTAGGTAGGTAATAGACTCTATTCATTTGAGAGCAAAGAAACTGACTTAAGGAAAGGTGTGCCCAAGACCGTCCATTGGGCAGATGGTAGAACCAAGATGGTCTTCTCTGGGTTTGTCTGACCCTAAATCTACTGTTATTTTTCCTGTCCAATAAGGTAGAGTTTAAAGACATAAAAACAGAGGAGACATTTTAAATGGAGAAGCTATATTAAAATTAGAGCATGAAATACTCACTTCTGTTATCTTTTAGTGCATGAAAGGGAGCTAGCCATGATCTTTCCTGGGCACAGACTTTCACCCTGTCACCTCCCATGCCAAGATTTATGCTTAAACAAAAGAAAGCAGGGTTCTCCAGCTGCCAGGTAATGAATACTCCTCTGGGAGAGCAGCATCCGCTGCTTGGAGAATTACCTATATCTTAAAATGACATCCCTGATCTTTCTAAATCAGGGCCCCTTCCAAAGATGCATATGGGCGAGACAGTTTTCTCTTTCTTGTTGAGGATTCCTTATAATTTTTAATAGCAGTACACATATGAATTAAGAATACCCCATTTCTCACATTCTGTACCATCTGCCCTGTACTCAGTGGTTATAGGGATGGGGAAGGGAAAGTCACAGGGATGCTAGGAGGCTGGCAAATGGAAGACTGGGAGAGGAGGACAAGAGAGAATCTGTAGCCCTTTGAACCCAGGCTGCGGAGTCTGGAATTTGTCTGATAGGCAACCAGAAGGCACTGAATTTATTGTGTAGGAAGATGACATTATCCTAAAAGGATGCCACAAGATCCTGCAAGTAGTCATGAATAAAAACAAGTAATCTGTCCTTATTCCAAGCTCAAAATTACAGTTGAATAGCAAACTGGACCAAAATTTTTAATTTAAAAGCATCAGATTTAATATGAGTTATTTGATCTTGGGCAAGATACTTAAATAAGATGCTAATGTTCAAGTTCTTCATCTTAAACACACACACACAAGAAATGATAAAGCCGATCTCCCATGCTCTAGGGGTATTGTGGAAAAAGTGAAATAAGGTACGTGAAAATATATACAAAACAAATTTATAAGCAGTGAGAGTATAAAAAAGCAAGTATTTCATACTACATTTTTATTATGGGTGAAATGGGAAAATACAGACTCAAACCAGTAAAACAAAATCTCAAATTTGTAGAAAGAGTGTGATTCACCATCCTTGACATTGAAAGACAGTCAGAGAAGGTTTATTATTTCTCACAACTGGGAGGTTCTTCTTTATATCCAGCCAGATTCCTGAATTCTACAGTTTGTATTCACTTGCTAATGTTCTCCCTCCTGTCAATTTGCAAATGGTATCATCTTCTCCATAATAAGGTCTCCCATCCTTGCATAGTTTTTAACGATCTTGTGCTTTGTTGTCTAAATTATTCCAGTTTCTTTAGCCTTTTCTCCGAATACAACATTCTATTGCTTTTATAATTCGCCTAATCTGAAATTAGGGGAAAAAAAAGTGTGGCCCCTGACCATTTTTTAAAAAGAAAGAGAAGGATGTTTGATGATCTCTCTCAAGCATGTACATTTTGATGAAATGCAGTTGAAGTATATGTTGTTTATTCTGATTAATAATAATGGACAGAATTGATATATTCCCTAGAGCTTGTAGATCACCACCAAGCATTTTAATATTCCACATGGGCTCTTTAGGGACTCCGGTGATGGAAGGAGGAGGACAGCGCTGACGGGACGAGAAGCAGCCCATTGCATCCAGCGGGGTTCCCTGGACTGTCAGAGCAACCTCCTCCCTCAGTCAACGGGATGCAGTCCAGAATCCGTGACAAGCTTCATCTACGTTTCAACCAAATTTTTAATTCGTTTGTGCCTAAGGAATAATGTGTTGGACTCTTTTCAGGTTTTGCTCTTTGCTATTCTGTCTTTCGCTTTAAATGTTAAATTACTTTCGTACAATGTGTCCATTATTTTGTCCTAAATTTTCCCCCCGGGGTGTTTCACACTGTACTTCACATCGCTCTCTGTTTTTACTCTTAGTAACAGCTTTTTTTTTTTTTTTTTTTTGTGGTACGCGGGCCTCTCACTGCTGTGGCCTCTCGCGTTGCGGAGCACAGGCTCCGGACGCGCAGGCGCAGCGGCCCCGGCTCACGGGCCCAGCCGCTCCGCGGCATGTGGGATCTTCCCGGACCGGGGCACGAACCCGTGTCCCCTGCATCGGCAGGCGGACTCTCGACCACTGCGCCACCAGGGAAGCCCCTTAGTAACAGCTTTGAAGTTAAAATAATAGTGTCATTGATCCTTGTCCAGAGTTAGGCGATCTGAGCTCAGTCAATTGATCTCCTCCAAGTACAGGGTGGAAGGCTGCCCCATTACGACCCCAAATAAGAAGCCAGGTCTCCCGACTCCATTTTCTTTGGATTTATTGGTGCCCTGGAATCTGCTGTGGGGTAACCAGAGAGGGACTGGGACTAGTCTTAAGGTACGTGTGGTCGAATATTTATGAAAATAGTCCCGATTCTTCCCCCCACCTTAATCTAGCGCTTGACTTCGCAGCTCTTCCCACCAGATGGCATCTATTTTCCCACCCACTGCATCTGGGCTGGGCTTCTAAGTCATTTTGGGCGGTAGAATGTGGCAGAACTGACAGGGTACCAAATAGGAGTTTGGGCCTCAAGAGGCTGTGTGCATCTCTTTTTGATGCTTGCCCCCACCATGAGAACCAGCGCGGCTAGCCTGCTGGCAGGTGACAGACCACATGGAAGAGAAATGAGGGCCAAGTCTCAGCCCAGCTGAGGGCATTCTGGACCAGCCATCCCTCAGCTGACCTACCAGCTCACTGCAAGTGCAGGAGAGAGCCCAGCAGATTCTTCAAGCCCAGCCAACCCCTAGACTCTTGAGAAATTATAAATGGTAATTGTTTTTAAATCACAAAGTATTGGAGTGGTGGGTTATGGAGCGTGATTGCAACAACAGCTAACTAACATAGCATGTTGTATTCAGATTGTTGGATTGTCAGCCTTCAAAAGGAGAACATGTTATGTACAATTTCCCAAATGTATTAATAAGAGAACTTCTGTTATGGAACATCTCATAAAACTCGTCCTCAGAATGCATTCTGAATTGCACTGCTCTGGACTATTTACTTTATCAGTTGTCCTAAGTTAGACCTAGGACTCACGTAACAATGACTTGTTTTCCATAAGTGCAGCCCAATGTATTTCTTTGCACCTCAGAACAATGAACTCCCCAGTTTCAGAGATGAGGGAATGGGTAGAACTAGAGCAGATAGCTCAGAGAGTCAAAAAATATAGTTTGCAGGAAATTTTCTACTCTTACTCAAGGCTTTTTACTCTCTTTAAAATTTCGCTTAAGAAAATCAGAGACCATAAATGAAGGTTGATCACCGAATTAATAGAAAACTCCCAAACCTTTTGCAGAAATGAAAGTACTTTGCATCCTTTCTCCCATAGTTTATAATGATTAGTTCTTGGCATTTTTTTCTCTTTTTCCTTCCTGGAACAATGTCGTGAGATTTTGTGTTTGTTTTGTACGTTAACTGAGTGGATTAATGAATGATAGTAATTTTATACTAATATCACAAATAAAGCAGTGACCTATGCTCACCTTTACTTGCTGACACAGCTCTATAAATATGAAAACTCAGTCTCTCAGATATTCAAGATCTATGATAGCAAATGTTACAGACTAAATTGTATCCCCCCCAAAACTCATATGTTGAAATCCTAATGCCCAGCATACCTCAGAATGTGACTGTATTTGGAGGTAAGACCTTTAAAAAGATAACTGAAGTTGAATGATGTCGTAAGGTGGACCATAATCCAATAAAACTAGTGGCTTTATAAGAAAAAGAGGAGACACCAGGGATAGAGATGCATAGAGAAAAGGCCAAATGAGGACACAGAGAGAAGGTGGCCATATGAAAGTCTGGGGAAAAGGCCTCAGGAAAAACCAAAGCTGCTGAAACCTTGATCTTGGACCTCCAGCCTCCTGAACTGTGAGAAAATGAGTGTCTCTTGTTTAAGCCACCTGGTCTATGGTATTTTGTTATGGCAGCCATAGCGGACTAACACCGCAAGTAGCCAACCCATTGCCCAAACATCTAGCTAATTGCTTGGACTTTTTGCCTTTTACTTAGAAACTAAACTATATAGGACCTAGAATGACACTGCAGGTTTTATGACTAGACTCTATTGCTAACTGGTTGACCCAGAGCAAGCTATTTAAAATCTCCAAGTCTCATCAGTAAGAGGGGGCTGATAGGAACACTATTACTTAGTGCTGCTGTGAAGAGTAAGTGAAATAATAAATGTGAAGTATTTATCAATCTGGTTCCCAGAAGCGTGTGACAAGGACTCAATACATGCGACCTATCAGCATTATTGTCATTACATTAGCATGACTGAATAAAAGCAGACAATTCAATTCCCCTATGCGGATTCCTATCTTTGTAAGGCTTTTAAAATACAAAGTGGCAGGAAGTCCCAGCCCTGGACTGCTTGTTCTTTCCGTCATGCAATATTAGAATAAATGTAGGAAAGTTTGGAACCCTCCTGAGCAGTGATGGGAGGGTTGGTGGGATGGTGACATTTTCTAAGGCTTTTACTTAAGTTAGCCTATGAAATTTGCAGTCATAGGTTAATAAAGAGAGTTAACAGTCCTGTAGAAGCTTCTATGATCAAAGAGCCTGGTAACATTTTACACAGAGGCTCAGATTTTTCTCCTAAAATCTGTGACATGCTTCAAAGGGATCTCTGCAATAGCTCACCTACACATTTCCTGTTTGTCACCTACTTGTCACTCTTACCGTGAAAGCAGAAGGGTCAATATATGAACAATGGTTGGAGCCTGAAACCTGAGAATTCTGGGAGCAAATGTAAGGCCATAGGAATACAAAATGAGAAACAGAAAGAATCTGTTTTTAGCAAAAGCTCTTCTCATCATCCTGGAATTCCGAGCAAGGCCTGTTTAGTTCTAGGGGAACTGGGTTTCAAATCAATGCCCTAATTTACATCAAAGAAAGAAAGCAGAAAAACAAGAGCACATAAATATAAAGGGTAAAATTGCACAGCATCTCATGTTTTTAAATAAGAACACTTACTTGGATTTATTTGGGAGGCATCAATTTGCTCAATTTTCACCAATTGTTTAAGAATCTCTGTTTGTAATTATGTTTACCACCATCCCTGGCCTGCCTCTGCTGTACTCTGAATCCCTAATTTGAGAGGTTGGCATTTGGATTCTAACAGTCTGGGTTCAACCAACCACCATTTGGCAGCTGTGTGGCCATGGGCAAGTCATTTAAGTCCTTTATCACTCAATGTACCCACCTATGAAATGACCATAAATACCATACCACTGTAATAATAGTAACCTAACGTTGCCTCATTTTGTTAAGTATTGAGCATATTGACTATATGAAAAGTGCTTAATAAATTATACTATTATTGTGAAACATTTTCACACCAAATCTCTCTTTAATCCTATCACTTCACTTCTGTATGGTTCTCATACACACAGCATCCTTTTCCCGAACATATCTTTGACTCCCTCTACCCCCTTGATTTCAATATATGGTCTCATACTAGGAAGGGAATTCATCTTGACGTGTGGTCATTGTGAATGCCACCCTTCGTTACCTAAAGCGTTTAAACAATGAAGCATTTTGGTTAATAAAGTATTTGGCTAACCTAGAGGAAATAAGGTACTGCCTATGCTTGAATGATTAGAATTTCAAAACAAAACAGAACAAACAAACCAAACTCGAATTCCTGAATCCTGATTTGGGGATTTACAAGATACTTCAGTATTTTAAAGTATTTGCGGTAGCATAAGAGAGAAAACACTGGATAATGTGAAAATAAAAGACCTTTTTGAAGTTTAAGTTTACTTGCAACTAAGATCATTTGGATTTTTGATAAGTTATTTTTCATATCATCCTTCATTGTGTCTCTTTTCCTGAATAAAATACTTTTTTTTTCCCCATCGGTACATGTTAATACAGAGGTAAAACATCTGCCATCAGCTTTTTTTGTCCTGCTGACATATATTTTAATCTTCCTTCTAATGAATGTGGTATGGTACAATCTAACGTTGTCAGAATCTACAGGGACTGACTGCAGCTATTTCTGAAGACTATCATTAATTTTCAAGAAACTCATCACAAACGTGTAGAAAGAGTGGCATTTTGCAAATAACGTATTGTCCTCTTTAATATAGAAATGACCTCTATATACCCAAGGGTCCCAGTTCTTCAAATAGGCTTCTCTCCATTTTTGAGAGTCAAGCATTTTATCAAATTAACCAAGAAATTGATTGATTCTATTTATGAACTGACAAAAATTTTATCTGCCAGCTTTGCTTTTATTTGTAAATGTTTGGAAGATAATTTTTATTCCCCTTCTCCTTAGAAAAAGCTCCTACGCATTTGCAAGACATTCTTTTTACATAACACCAATATTTCTAAACATTTACTCCATAAAACATCACTATAGTCTACTTTTTAAAAAAGTCTTAATTGGTTATTTCAGATTATATAATTTCCTAATATGTTTAAACATTTAGAATGGCTTGACTAGTGCTATTTGATTCAATATATAAAATCTTTCATACAATTAAAATAGATTCTGGTGCTATTGTGTTGGCTTCAGTGCCTGCTATTAACTGTCTGAATTTTGGCCTCATACCAATAATGCATGAACTCCTTTATGATGACTTAATGGACTTCAATGATTTTTAAATCTTGACTTTATTTTGGTTTTATTACAGAAAAATATTTCCCTCTTGCTATATATCCTTATTTTGATTTTTTTAAGTCGTACCTGTGCGAATGTTCTAATCAACTTTAAAATTCTTAAAGTTATTTCCTACAGTTAATACCTTTAGGGGCTAGTACACTTCACCAAACCTTTAAAGTATAAAGTAGCCAGTAGGAGCGTTTATCAAAAGAACTAAGGGAGCAACCTCACAGACCCTGGGAAGCCAGGAGGGACCGTGGGATATTTACACAGGCCTTAGCCCTTGCTCCCAGGGTTAGGTGAGTAGAGGTTTCACCATGACATGGAGAGAATAACTCTAACGAACCTCCTGCCCCCGAAAATTCTCTTGCAGATGTCCCAGAATCTTGAGAATTTGCAGTAAAATTTTAATAAAGGAAAAACTTCATCAATCCAAGCAAAGTCTCTAGGCCAATAAGATGAGTCATTCTGAGCTGCATGGGAAGTAATTTAAGAAAGCCTTGTTGGTATCTCTGTAACAGAAACAATGCATTTTTCCTTTATGGGTGACAAAAAGGGTTCCTATCTATATGAGTAGACTAATTTCATAGGTAAAGTTGAGGGCCTAAAAATATTCCAACATAAATCAGCCAAAAGACCTACTAATTTGCAATTAGTAGGCTGTCTTTTTGTGGCAGGTTGTTGAGGGGAGGGGAAACAAGGAAGTGTTGCCTAGGATACAGAATGTACAATGCACAGAAAAATAAGGCTGCCTTCTGTAAAGCAGCTGAGAACAGAAAAAAGAGACTCAATATTTTAGCATAACAGCTTTTATAATGCCAAGTGAAACTGGCATTAAAACTGCAGTAAAATATGGGACCATCTTGGAGACAGCGGACTTTGAGTTAGCACTCCTAAGGGGAGGTTGCCTCAAACTACCTCCTTCAAAGGAGAGGATCAGGACCCCTCTCTAGAAGAGCAGGAGGGGGTGGGGGGACAAGATTGATAGAGCAGAATTAGTGCTAAAGGAGGAAAGGGGACGAGATTAATGCTCTTTGAGAAACCCGTAGAACAAGCTGGATAGGGTGAAGCCCTGACCCTTACCCACCCCAGTGTCCTTTGGATGCACACAAATTACAGAGATTAAGAAGAGCCTTCTGCACACCCTCTGGCTTCTCTGTGTATTGGCTAGCTAAAAGTAAGGCACACTTTTTAGATAATAAACTAACCTTTCTCTCTTTTCAGCCCGGAGTGTACGGTAAGGACATGACTTGTAGAACTGTGGAAAAGTCACCCCAGATTCACCTTGAGGAACTAAACAGTTTAGGGTTTAGAATGCCAAACTGCCTTGCCCACCCTGGTGTCCTGTTTCCCTGATCCCTCAGATCTCATCCTGATTATCTGACCTAGTCCAAGTCTTTGCCCTTACACAGAATCACATGCTTACACCAGTTACATACTCCTACACATGTGGGTTGATTGGGTGTGTTTTGTGGTTTACATGACAGATTGGGATGCTGAGATGACTGCAAGAGCCCAGAGGCTTTATTCAGACAGCACAAAATTCATGCCGGCCACCAGCTGGGAGCTCAGTTGGTGCTGATAGCCAGAGCCTTCCATTCTCCTCCATGTGGACCTATCGTTACGGTTACTCAGGCTTCCTCACGGTATGGCCGCTGAGATCCAGAAAGGAGGAAGTAGGAAGCCCCCAGTCCTCTTGAGGCCTGGCCTCAGAAGACCTAGAATGCTGCTTAGGCTACATTCTATCGATCAGAGCAGTCAGAGGGCGAGCCAAGAATTACAGAAAGAAGAATTACATTCTTCTTTTGGATGGAAGAGTGGCACATATGTACAGAGACAGAGGAATTGATGGAAGCCAGCTTTGGAGACTACCACACAGACTTGATTTGATTTCACTTCTGAAAGGGTTACGAAAAAGCAAAAGAAAGCTTTCAGAATTGGCTCACACTATAATAGGTCTGTAAATCCCAAATCAACACAATAAATCTCTTTGTGTAATGTTTTTCTTTTGTGAAAGAAGTTTTGTTTATTTAGTTCTTAGAACTAAAAAGCATTATACATTTCTTTGTTTCATTGTATTATTTTGAGGCAAAGAAAGCATTTAAAACATTACTAAGTAAAATGTTAGGTACTATTCCTTTTCTAAGTGTTACTATATCCACCAATAATTTGTTGAACAGAATAATTTTCAAGGATTTATGTTAAAAATAAATGAGCTTAGACTCAAAAATGAATCTTTAAAGGCAACGGAAGTTGCCCCAAAAGCTGACTTAAAAAGAAAAAGACATACTATTATAGCCACTAAATGAGTATGAAGAATAACAGCTAAATATTTAACATTTTAGTCACACTTTGAGACTTCTTTAAAAAAATCTGAGCTAACATAATACAGTGGGAGAAATAAAGAAAAAGAAGAAGATGACAAAGAAGAAAGAACTACCAAGTAAAAGGCTAGCAAAAAAAAAAAAAAGTGAGGCTAAATTTCGTAAAATATGGCATTTCAGAGAAAATCTTAGTGTCGAAAAGTAATTGAAGAGTGTTTATCCATTAGAAGATCACTGTTTTATTTACCCAAAATGAAATATGGATATAACATATGTTAACTTCCAAATCTGTTGAGTTAAACATGCCCAGAAATCTACTTAAGAAATTAGAAAGATTCTGAACTACTTGTCTTATTTATTAGGATTACAGTCTGACACTACTCATCTCCAACTGGAAGAAAACTAAAAACCCACATACCAATGTGCCAGACTGAGGAACATATGGCACTTTCCAATAACAAAAGCCTGGATATTTGTAGGTGGTGAAAATCCATTGGGGGCCTCCTTATAGCTTATGAGAAATAGCATCATATGTTTACTTTCAGTAGTTTCAGTAAGAAGAAATTTTAAATTTATTTACAGCATAGAGGAAAAAGTATTACCTTTATTCATGAAATGTGGGGATCTTATGGAGACTGGAGGGAATTCTTTTAATACATTTCTTTAGAAAGGGTTGGAAGCTCAGACAGAACGCTTTGTGGGGTTTTAAAATATTTAATATCCCACTGCTGCTTTGCAGCTTGAGAAAAACTTGTGGTTCTTTATTGGTAAGTATTTCAGAGCTTACCTCAACTTGTATGGAATTTTTAAAAATGTTTAATATTTCTAAAATGTAAAGCTAAAATGTAAAATGTAAAACAACAGCTTAGGGCAACAAGGTAATTCTGTCTTTGCAAAATTAAAAAACTAAATATTAAAATTTCAAACTCATAGATTTTCACAGCTGGATAAAAATATTCTTGTTATTGGGGTTTTAATTCATTATCTTTTAATTAATATTTGTTGCTTCTCCATTGTACATGAATTATTTGAATTGAAGAGTGGGTGAGTCAAATAATCATGTGCTCTCTGTTCTTAATAGTGAATAATTTAGTAGATAGAGACACATATTAGACAAAAGATACAGTGATGGAAACAGATAATTCGAATAGGGTAACTGTAGAAATATTTTTTAAAATACTGCAAGAAAGTCACTCTTAATGGATTGCTACAGGTCTGGAACCACATATATTATTAACCTCATAAAGTTAAGTCACTATCAAAATAATGTGTATTGCCTGGAAGATAAAGAATATTATTTATTTTTGATCCTTTATATGTATGTATATATTAAATTATCTATTGATTATATAATCCCCATGTACTATCAGAAAGGACTGTCAAGACAACTGGTGATAAAAGGCAAAATATAAGGAAATTTCTAAGTTATAATGCATTTTTAAAGCTAAATATTCAGTTCCACAATTCAATAATGGCAGTGGTTAGTAGTAGGGATCCTATAGTCAGAGTATCTGAAATTTGATCCTTCATCTACTATTTAACTGTTGTATCTGATAGGACTTTGGCAACTTAATTAAAAGCCCCATGAATCAAATTCCTCATCTTTAAAGTAGAGATGTGCCATATTTTATTTAAGATGCCTTTGATTATAAGATACACCATTGTTTTATGTACTACTACAAAAGAAAAATCACCCAAAGCAAGGAGTTGAAAAGAAGATGCTGTGTTAAGTGGATATACCAAAGGGCTATCACCTGAACATGAGGAAAATGAGAAAAAGTGTTGATACACATAAAAAGGAACCAGAAAACTTGCACACCTCCATCTTGGCACAGAGTGGAGAGAGAGAAAAAATATGTCCTCTAAAATATGAACAAGAAGCCAGCAACCATGCTGTCCAGCCCATTGAATTTACACTATCAGTACGGTCTGAAAAACCTAGAGAGACTTTATTTGAAAGTGGCTTTAGGTTGGTCACGCTCTGGTGACTGGCAGAAGCAAACACAAATTGTTTCTGGAAGAATTTGATGGAAATCCAGGCTGAAGCCACCCCAGGACAGCACTGATTATAAGATCAATTTCAGAGATGTTACAATGAGGAAAAAAGGGTGTATGGCAAATTGATCGCAAGTATAGCCCCCATTCTTTTCTTCCCTGAATCCATATTCTCTGCACCATGACTCTGCAGGTTCTCCCATCAAGAAGTCTATTTATTTCCTCAACACTTCCATCTCTGCTTGCCTCATGACCTGTTTGGTCTAATACGATATGACAGACGTAATGCTGTAAGCTCCAGAGGCCTTGCACACTTCTACTTGGTCCTTGAATTCTGCCATTTCCAGGAAAATAAACCCTCACTAACCTGCTGACAAGCGGAGGGACCATGTGAAATAAAGCCAGTTCATCCTAACCAAGGTTTTGCTAGGTCACTCAAGCCCCCAGCCAACCCAACAGCTGATCACAGAGGCATAAGCAAGTTTATACAAGATCACCTAAACCCACCCAGGTAAGCAAACCACCCTATAAGCTAGTGAGCAAGAATATTATTACTTTAGACATTACATTTTGGGAAGTTTTATTATACAATAGCTAGCTAAATAACATATATCTTAAAATCAATGAAATATAGTACTAGTTATCACCTTAGCGAGCTATGGTAAGACGTTAATTGACTTAATACCTCTAAGGCGCTTAGAATAATGCTTCCTACATGGTCAGTCTTAAGAAACGCTATCTAAATTATTTATTGAGGTGTTACCATGTTCAACTGAGACACTGTTGTCTCCAACTTTACTCATAAATAAAACAGGAGTTCTGATTTGCAGAATGATTGTGAAGATCAAATGCATGTAGACGTATTTTATGACTATAAGATACTAAACGAAATGTGATTACAACTGCAATTACACATAAACAAATAGCTACAACATGTATTTGTCGAGAAAGGTATAAACATGTAAGGGAACAGAAAAAAGCAAATGATGAATTCTGCCTAGGAGACTCAGGAATGGCTTTATAGAGGAGGTATTTGAATCAAACAGAAAAGAATAGGAAGGATTTGGTAAGGTAAAAGTTACTATGAAGAGCACGGAAGGCATTCTAGGTTAAAGAAACTTCCCGTAGAAAGATTTACAGATATGAAAACATGTGTTATATGGCCATCTTGCCTAACTGTTTGATGTGACAAAAGTAGAAAGTGTAAGAGGAAAAATGGTCACAAAATGAGGCCAGCAAGATAGGTGGAAAAGCTAGTTAGTCATGTATCTGGTTAAGCAAAAATGACTTTCTTCTTTAAGCAATATACATCATCAGAGGCTCTAAGAAGGCAATAATATGACAAAATCTATTTTAGACATATAATTCTGATAGCAGTGTAAAGGAAAGATTGGAGGGAAGATAGTAAACACAATCATCTAGAGGAAAAATGATCAGGGCCTGATCTAGGGTCTTGAAACTAAAGAACGAGGAAAAAATAAATAAATAAACAACTAGAGACGCATTTGAAAGACACATTGGAAGACCACGAAAATTCTTCAGCGCGCTGCAGTGTAGCAAGTCCTGAGCTAACTGCTCTCACATGTATTACTGCAGGTAATTCCTCTGAATTATGAGGCTTGAACAGCATACTGTGAATGATAACAGAGTTGGTGATGAAAACTTGACTCAGCCTGCTTCCAAAGCCCACAACTATTTCTTCTTATGCCTGGATCACCAATTTACAGAGAAAACCAGAAACCAAATATAAATACTAAAACCCTAATGTATTCGTTGCAATTATTGAGTTTACTTCTAGATACCAAATGAAATACCTATGATGCAGAAATAAAATTGGAATTAATTCACTGAATTATCATAGAAACGAGTTTTTAAGAATGGATCATGGTCAAGTAAGACTACATTGGGTGAAGTTAAAAAAATCACTAATCAGATAGGATGCCACATTAGGGATTCCCAGATAGTGCAAACATTTTATGAGTGGACTAAGGTCAAAGGAGGAAAAGCTCTGAGAGGAAAATGTTGGTAGTGAATAAAATAAGGTGTCTAGCTGCCAGAGTATAGAATAATTCTTGAGGAGTTATTTTGCTCAGCCCTAAAAAGAGAAAAAGTATGCAGTCTTCAAAATATGTGAAGAGGTGCCATCCATTCAATGGGCTGAACTCCTAGTGAGTTGCTGCAGAATTTGGAACTAGGAATAATGAGTAGGAATTAGAGGGGGTACAGTTTTTGACTTATCAAAGGAAATATTTTCTATTATTTAAAGCTATCCAACTAGGAAATGAGTTCATTCACGGGGCTATGATCCCCAACTCTGGAAGTATTCAAGTATCGTTCATTCAAAACGATTTAATTGAGCAACTAAAATTTGCCGAGCTCTATGCTAGGCATTCAGGAACAACAACAATCATTGCTGACCATATATCAGAAATGATTATAGGGCTTCCCTGGTGGCGCAGTGGTTGAGAATCCGCCTGCCGATGCAGGAAACACGGGTTCGTGCCCTGGTCCGGGAAGATCCCACATGCCGCGGAGCAACTAAGCCCGTGAACCATGGCCGCTAGGCCTGCGCGTCCGGAGCATGTGCTCCGCAACGGGAGAGGCTACAACAGTGAGAGGCCCGCATACCGCAAAAAAAAAAAAAAAAAAAAAAAAAAAAGAAATGATTATAGAAAGGGATTCCACATTGTTTGTATAACAGACCCTTATATAATGCTAACTACATTCTAATCACTGTTTGAAATTCTTCAAAAATATTAATTTACTTAATACTCAAAACAACCTTACAAATAGGGAAACGGAGGCAAAAAGAGGTAACTTATTCAAGAGCAAGTTAGTGTCGGCACTGGAATTCAAATCCCGATGGTCTGGCTCCAGGGTCTGTGCTCTTGGCCACTGTGACTGCGTGGTCACCAGCCCCAGTGGATGAAGCTGGACCACGGAATGAAAAGGTGCATCCACGTCTCACTCCCAGAAGCCTACGAGCTCACTCATAAAGTGGTAGAAGACGCTGAAGCCATTTTTTCCCCCAAATTCAATATGCTTCCAGGGATTACACTTGATCATGTTTTGTGGCTGTTTTCTTTTTTTCAAGTGTGACCACACATATCCACAAAACACACATGTATACCACTGGTCCAGAACGTTTTTCGGTTTTACTCAGCCTTTAGATATAAAAAGGTCGGGGTATTTACAGGAGTGAAAGTTTAGAAATCTATTTCGTTATACTGAATTTATTTTAAAGAATTCATACAAACTTAAGAATTATTTCTTCCAGATATGAGATGGGGAGAATGAGAATAGGGGAAGAAGGGATTTTACATTTTAGAATTCTGAACTATGTGTTTTCTTACGAGCATTCTTTATTAAAAACATATGGGACACTTGTATAAGTAAAAGTTTACTTTGAAACAATAATAAGAATGTCTCTCATCTTTGCTTATTAGAAATGAAAGCAAGGATTTGGACTGTGAACAAAATTCATGACTTCCTCTAATTCTAATAATTAGAAAATGTTGAAGCTAATAGTATGAAAATCATCTAGCTGCCTTATTTTATAGATGAGGAAGCTGAGGCCAAGAAATTTTATGAAACGTGGATAGGGTCAGAAAGTAAACTGATTAAGTAGAAATGCACGTAGAAGTCATTAAAACTATATATATAGTTATATAGTCATTAAAACTATAAAGCACTATACAAATACAAGTTTGGACACGATTGGTGCCAAAGCCAGGCCTAGAACTAAGCTCTTCTCATTGGCAGGTCAGGGCTTCTATTACTTTCTCACAATATGTATTCGGAGTTGCCTGCCATTATGACTCACTTAGATATTAGTATCAGGGGACAGAGAACCCTGGAAAAATTCATTTAATCTTTCTGAGTCTCACTTTCTTTCTTTTTGTTTCTTTCGGTACGTGGGCCTCTCACTGTTGTGGCCTCTCCCGTTGCGGAGCACAGGCTCCGGACGCGCAGGCTCAGCGGCCATGGCTCACGGGCCCAGCCGCTCCGCGGCACGTGGGATCTTCCCGGACCGGGGCACGAACCCGTGTCCCCTGCATCGGCAGGCGGACTTTCAACCGCTGCGCCACCAGGGAAGCCCTGAGTCTCACTTTCCACGTCTATAAAATGGGGATCATTTTACATCATACTGTTGTTCTGAAGATTGTGAGAAAAATCATGTTAAGCTCATAGCCTGCAATATAGCACACTATAAATGCTATTGATATTTATTATTACTATTATTACATTAGTTACCAAATCACTGGCTGCAGCTGGTTTCCCACAGCAAAATTACTATTCCCTCTAAAGTAATCTGTTTTTTAAAGTATCTTGATGATGGACTTTGAAATGAGACAGATGGGAGCGCAAATGCCAGCACTGCCGATTACTAACTGAGGGATCTTGGGCAAGCTATTTAAATTTCTAATACTCACTTTTCTAGATGAAAACTATAGTGATACTATATAGTGGAGTTGTGAGGTCTAAGGGAAAAGCCATGAAAAAACACTATACTCCTGGCATTTATTAACACCTTCAACAATTTACAGCAATCATCATTATCTATTATATCATATTATTATATGTTCTGAAGGCCTTGTGGTGCATGCAAACAACATAGTAGAAAGAGCTCAGAGGTCAGCAAGATTGTTACACCTGGGCAATAATTTTGCTTCATTTTATTTCCCTAGGTTTGATTTTCTATTCAGCTATTTGACTACAGCCACCTGCATTCGAGTGAAAACTCATGGAAAATGAAACTGAAGAGAAAAATTAAGAATTCAATACCCCTCCCTGGGAAAGAATTAGGTATGGATCCATCCAGGGGATCAAGCCTGTTCACTGGTCAATTCCAATCCACATGCTATAGCCGAGAGGAGGAGATGGAAAATGGCCAGTGTCTCTGATCTACTATTTTGTGTAACATAAATGGGTGAAAACATTGGATTTTGACCTTAAGGAGAGTCCCTGGGTCAACACAGGATAATTCTTCAGAAAGGAATCATCAAGACGATGAGGGATACACTAGAAGCCCAACTGTGGAGTCAACAGGGTTATGTGATGACCTGCTGAGGGGATGGAGAAAAAAACCTGTGAAGGGCTGAGGTGGCCATGACTGAGGCTAGGTGGGCTTTGTTGTTTTCCTGATAATGTGTGATCAAGGATGCCACTATCCGTTTAAAGAGATAGCATTAAGTGGATAGAAAAAGGTAAAATACATGAAATAGAAAAGCAAGGGATCAAGAGAAGTGTTTCATTTCAACACTTCACTTGACTTAGAGCAGCAGTTGTCAACTCCACGTGTGGTCTCCAGACCCACCATATCACCTTACCTGGTAACTTGATAGAAATGTACATTCTCAACCTGACTCCAGGCTATCGGATCAGAAACTCTGGGTGTGGCCGGTTGGGAAGGGCATTAATCTGTGTCTGAACAAGCCCTCCAGGTGGTTCTGTTGTATGTAAATTTTAGAGGAAAATTCTCATCATTTTTCTCACTTTTTATTCCAATTGACAATGTCTTTTTAATGTCCCTATCTGAACCAAAAAGATAAGGGAGAAGGGTGCAAAGGCTAGAAGACTGGGACAGACCTACATAAATAATTTGCACATTCCAGACTTCTGAAATTTGCAAGTTATTTATAGTAAATATACTAATTTATAGTAAAAGTGAAGGTTAACAATTTTTAATCACAGTGAAGTTTTAATCACAGTCATGCATGCCTTTCATAAAAGAATAGACATATTAGTCCAATGGAATAAATAATAAGATCAGAACAATACAGAACAGTGTTTGTCAAGTGAAGAGGAAATGACACTTGATGGGTTGCACAATGAACTGGGAACAAGATGTGTCCTAGATAGACCCTTCCCTGTCACCATAGCTCCTGCCAGACCATTTCTACCCACAGCACCGAAGGACATTATTTGCTAAAGCTCAGTTGATCCTATGCAAAGAGGATAGAAAAAGATAAAATACATGAAATAGAAAAGCAAACAGGACAATGCTGTATAAAGACTTTTGAAGTTTTGTCACAGCCCTGATTCCAGCAAAAGACTAGCATTATCAGGAAAATCCTGTTGTGGAAGTTAATTTAAAAAAAAAACAGCAAATAAAAGACTGAACATTTATTTCATCTTCTGGAAGAAAAGACATACCCTGTTGGAAGGGCATTGGAGTAAGTTTTCTGCACATCTTGCCTCACCCATTTCCTACCTGACAAGTCTAACGTAGTACTTTTTAGTGGTACGAGGCTTGTTTTTATTCACCGTAACCAATAGCATGTTCTTTCAGCTGTTCCAGTGCTAAGAAGTTCTACTTTAAACTTGGCAAGTGAAAAATGGGCATTTTTAAGTTATTTCATGCATTAGTGAGCCTCCCTTTTCATATAGTTACTAAAACCCTTGGCAAGGTGCTAATGTGAAATGCCATCTTGGGTACCCAAAATTTCTAACCAGGCTATATTTTACTGTGTATTCCATAAAGTCCCAAGGGATCATCAAATTCAAAGAGACCTGAAAATACAGAGTAATGCTGTTGCATTCTGATAGTACAAGATATATTGCCTCTCATTCACTTTCGTGGTAAAAATTAGTCTATAAAATTGGTCTGTAAAATTTTCATGGTAACTTCAAAGCATTAAAGTGTAGGTAATGGAGTGAAATGGCTTGAAATGAAAACAGTTATTGAGATTATGCCAGTGGGTGGCACAACTGAAATTAGAACAAAGAACTACGACTTTAAAAACATGTTTGGGAAAGAACGTTTTAAAAGTTGCTATAATCATCTCTTAAAGAGAATGTATAATGGCAGTGGTTAGATACTCTATCATATATCGGGCTGTCCTGGTCTGCAAGTCCGTGTGTAGCTAGGAGACGGGATAGGATTTTTTTTTCAAAGGTAAGGGATCTTTGCAGGATGCTCTCTGTTTATAAGTGGCATGTTCACTTCTTAGTCAAGATCCAGGTTTCCTGATATAGAAGTGCCCACTATCTCTCCTATCTCTCGGCTAAGTGCAACAGAGAGCCCACAGGTAAAAAGCTCGTGTCTAAGGGAGTTGACTGACCAGTGCTGGGGCTGGAGCAGATTCCGTGTTGAGTGGAAGTGCAATGAAAGGTCTGTGAGGGAGGAGAGCCTGGAGAGGAAAAAGAGAATGGAGTGAAGCCATCTGGCTACCAACAGAAAAAGAGTTCAGTTGCTTTGCTTGTAAACTCTCTCGACCCCCTACCTGAAGGATAACCTCAGGGACCACAGCATCAAATGAAAGGGTTTATTTGATAGGAAGTCGAATCAGCAAACACCAGAGCCACCAAGGTCTGTGTTGCTCCCAGATCCCCCTGAAAGTCTGTGTTTGTTGCATGTGTGATGACTCCAGGGCAGCAAGCACCCGTTTTGAAAGAGACAGGTGAAAGGTCATGATACATTAGCACTGAAACTTCTTCCAGACTCCTTCATTTTTCTCACACACAGTTTCCTTTGATGACAGGAAGACACTCTAATATGGATGTTTCAGAGAAAAAAATATGCTTGCTCAGAAGCCTTTGTTTTAAAGATTCACTGCAGCTGTTTCAGCAAGAAGGACAGAAAGAATGCATATGACTTTGAATGCCCCGTGTGCCATCCATTGAAAATTTACTTTGCTAAATGAATTAACCTCTTTGACTCAGTTGCTTGGCTTTAATAATAGAAACAATGATACTGCAAGCTCACAGTCTTGCAAATCTTTTTAAGCAACAGACCTACATGTGCAACTGTCTTAGACATCAATCACCACTTGAAGAGACCCCGGCAGCTCAAAACCACAAGTTTTCCTAAGGAACCTCAGCATCTTTCCCCAAACCTGCTGTCTGGATTTCTTGTCACACAATTTAGACCTTCTGCTTAGTGGCCATTTCTCGAAACGACTTCCCCTCTTATTCTTACTGACCCTGTCTTCATTCTGATTCCCATTACTTAACTGGGTTAATGCAGCCATAATCACTATTCCTAACTGGCTGCCCTCACTCCAAGCTTGCCTTCTCCATTCCTCTTCTGAGAGGGACAATTTTACCTTTTTATCCTCATCGGACATAAGGACTGGAAAGGGATGGAGAGAGACTCAGGTGGAGGAGATTAGCTTCTGGAGGCATGAAATAAAAATAATTAATGTTGGTGTGGGAATTTGCTCTTTCAGCTTCAACCTATTCTTTCACTCTACTGAATACCTCGAAAAGAATGTCATTAGAAGCCAGTAAAACAAAACAAAACAAAACAACAAAAACTTTCTTTATTTTTTCCAAAATATCTAACATTGTATCAGTTAGGAATCCTGAAAACAAACAGAGGAGTCATTCTTTTTTGTCGATTTGTAAGCTCAAATATATTGCTGGCTGTGCATAAAATTTCTCTCTCACAGTCGCATGCCAGAAAGTAGAAAACTTTAAAAACAACAAAAGCACTTTCTGCTTTGCAGAGGTAGTAAAGCACAGTCTTGCTCTCTTCATTTTGTACCCAGCTGGCAGACACAAAGATCTCATAAACAAGTATGTGACAATTCTGCTAGGCGGGCACTTGTCTCTGTCAACTACGTTACACACTCACTAAAACTAGCTGCTTCTGAATGCAAGGCTCAGCTCTTCCTAAAGCACTAGAAAATGTCTCAGAACCTGCGCCTTAGAATAAGCACAAAGGACAAACAAGGGCCTGATTTGACCTAGTTCTCCAGAAAGAAAGTGACTAATATAATAGGTGCTTTCTCAGCTCAGCAAGGAATGAGTGGATCCTGTACAGGTGAGTAACAGAAGTATTGCAGACCTGACTCCTGAAATAGAATCATAAAACTTTGGAGCCAGAAAAGACATTAGAAAAGCAACCTCCTGGCTGCGGTAGAAAAGTATGCTGATACTCAGAAAGTGACTTGCATTTGGCCCGTGAAACTGTCACTCAGCTAAGAGAGGGGCAGAACTAGCCTGGAACTCTGGGCTCCAGATGTAGAGACAGGACAGCAGCCATTTGCTTTTTTCACAAGTAGCAAATACCCAGAAGATAGCTCGTCTCAGTCCTGACAGGTGCTGAGTTATCTCAGCTTCCCAAATGGGAGCCGCTCTGGGGAGATTCCAAGCACATGAGTTAAAACATACGGAAGATACAGCCCCAAGTGTATCCTGCCTCTAATGAAATACTGTGCCAGTGTCAGAGGCAAACTGTCCGTTTGCCAGTCCAAAACAGCAGCAGGAACATGAAACAAACACTTCTAAAGTTCTGTCATCAGCACTTCGAAGAAATAATGCTGCCTGTCTTCTACAGGTGCTTAGATGCTGCTGCATCACACATCGGTTATTCTCTGAGCGTCAGGTTACTAACATGGATTTACTCTTTCATGTACATGGTCATTTGCAACTCATTTAACAAGCGTTTATTGAGCCAGACATCATGACAGATACTGGAGCAAACCTGATACTTGTAGTCTGTGCCTTCATGGGACTTTCCCTGCAGCAAACCTTTTTATGATTTGCCTATGCTGCTCTCCAAGCTCTACTCAAGAGTTTAAAAAATGCACTGATGTCACAAAAAACTAGTTGCATGCATGAAAAGACTGGGAAAGTTAGCAAGTTACTTTTTCTGGAAAATTACTTTATTACACCAAAGCATGTGAAAATAAAATCCCCCCCAAGACAAGGTAGATTTTCTTAATCATCCAAAAATGAAAACTTTAAAATGAAAAGATAACAAGTGCTTTTAGGCCAGAGCCACGGCATATTTAGCAAAGGATGATGAGAAACTGAAGTAGCATACAAAGTTATAGGTTTCCTCTCTGCCCTAAATCAGAGCCCTGGCTTGCAAATGACCCAGCTACAGTGTTTCTTGTTTCTTGCACCTTACGTGTTTTAGATTAATTAAATAGACAATCTATTTCTCTGAGCTTTATTTCTTAACATCTAATCTCTCAACCCCCTGAAATCCGGTTACCTTTTCATTGATCCACTGATTCAGTGAAGTGGCCATATCCCAAGGTCCCGGCTCAGCTTTTAATAGCATCATGGTTTTTTGCTAAATTCAACACTCCTGACTGCACTGTTAGTCAAAAAATCACTTTCTCTCTCTGATCATTTTCTCTTGTTAGCTTGTGGTCAATCCTGATCACCCACTCTAAACCCCTCTCTCTTCTTACATTCACTTTTGTAAAATTTGTTTTTTATTGAGTATAGTTAATGTTCAATATTATGTAAGTTAACAGGTATGCAATATAGTAATTCACAATTTTTGAAGGTTATATTCCATTTATAGTTATTATGAAATATTTGCTATATTCCCCATGTTGTACTATATATATACACACATTCACACAGACACACAGACACACACACACACACACACACACACACACACACACACACACACACACCACTTCTTTATCCATTTAGCTGTTGATGAAAACTTAGTTTGCTTCCATAGCTTGGCAATTGTAAATAATGCTGCTATGAACATTGGGGTGCATGTATCTTTTTGAATTAGTGTTTTTGTTTTTTTCAGATATACACCCAGGAGTGGGATTGCTGGGTCCTGTTAGTTCTAGTTTTAGTTTTTTGAGAAACCATACCATTTTCCACAGTGGCTGCACCAATATACATTCCCACCAACAGTGTATGATTACTCCCTTTTCTCTACATCCTTGCCAACATTTATTATTTGTGTTCTTTTTCATAAGAGCAGAAACTCTGCAGGCCAGAAGAGAGTGCCACGATATATTTAATGTGATGGAAGGGAGAAACCTACAACCAAGAATACTCCACCCAGCAAGGCTCTTATTCACATTTTATGGAGAGATGCAAAAGATTTACCAACAAACAAGAGCTAAAAGTTTAGCACCACCAAATCAGCTTTACAACAATGTTAAAGGAATTTCTCTAGGTGAAAAAGTAAAGGCCACAACTAGAAACAAGAAAATTACATGGACTTTTAAATTTAGATTGTATATCCCATGTTCTTCCAAAAGCATTTAAACTGTCTTACAAGGTAAACATAATATAAAATGGAGCAGTTAGGAATAAAACAATTTTAAGCACACATCTGAACTCAAAGGCAAGTAGATATCATCCCTTGCTTGAAGTAAGTGGCAGTTTAGGTTGGGCAGAACTGAGTTCCACATTTTCTACCAGCTGAAACACCAAGGGAAACATGCTGAACTACATTCTTTTCATTATCTGACGAGCAAAGGTACACACAACTGTCTCTGTAGCCTGTGGTATTTCCTGGAATGAAATTCAAGCAGGAATTTATGACTTGAAACCTTGTAGAAGACACAGCAAGTAACACACCACTTCAATTATGTGATTATAGAATTATGTGATTACAAAAAATCCTTTCAGACCATGCTTTGTCAAAACACCATGCATAAAGTCAAAGTAAAATTTAATGAAAGCATTGGGGAGAGAAGGTAAGACAAGGTCGTCTAGAGCCTCACATTCTCAGGATCTAAATGAAGATGGCGAACATTTTCAATATTGAAACAATGAACATGTCTATTAGATTCTCTCAAATACCAGATTCCTTAGGCAATGAGGCTGAGGCTAGAATATCATCAGTTCATGATTAAACTCTCACAAGAAACTGCAGTGTAAATATTCTGGGTTGTCAGTTAAAAGTCAACCTCCTTTTGCTTAATTATTAGTCAAGACGTCATTTTTGTCAATAACCATCTTTGTTCTCATCACAAGCAAGTAGTCTCACTACAGCAGAGATGCCAGACTAAGAACAACTGTTTTTCTTGTAATTGGTCTTGGACAGAAACTCAGTAAAGACTCTATCATCTGTATCTGCTAACGTGAGGAAAATAGTTTCACTCTGAAAGGTTTTTTTTTTTTTTAAAGCCTAAATGACTTTGCTTGTTTTGTTTTACAATGAGTTATTCTCAACTGTTGAAGAACCTCAGTGTAATACCTCTTAAAGATTAAGTATTAAGAATAACACTTCCCTAAAGACCTCATGATTGTAAGTGAGCTGTAAATGTACCCTTGTATAACTACCCACCAATCTGTTTGTTGGATGAATCTCAATTAGTTAAATAGTGGTGAGTGTCCAGATTATTTCAATTTATATTTAATTGATGCTGAGTTGTTCCTTTATGTAATGACTTGCTAATAGTCTATATCTTAAGATCCTTCCTGATTAAAATGAGAAGCTTTTCTTGTGTACTATATAGTAGAACATACAGCTAGCTCTCCTAACAATTGGCCAAATGAAATAAATGTCCATTAAAAGGGAACAAAAGGAATAGTGTTAAGACATATAACTTGTCTGCATTTTGCTTTAAGATTGTATCTGTTAGGTTTCCACTTCTGGCCATATGTAGTAATTTGAACCCAAATCGCTTTCCCACCAAAAACAATGAAAAAATTAGACAAAATACACAAAATAACTCTGTAGATATTGGATGGCATACAAGGCAGTACTACGTTCCCTGAGAGAACAAAAACAAATGAGATGAGCCCTCAAATCACTCTAGGTCACTGCCTGACAGCGCTTTCCAGACTGCAGTGCAGGGAGGGAGGGTTCCATACAAGCACAGTAGGGGTTCACAGTTCATGGTAAATATGAGTTCGAATATCTGTATTCATTACTTTATCCCAGCAGTTAAATTTTTAACTTTTAATGGGATCTACTGGGACTCTAAATTCTTCAGATGATGTGCTCTGGTGAAAGAATTTGAACTTAATAGGACTTTCAAATACAAGTAGGTTTAAAATTGGACAATCTGTTAGAGACAGCAGATCATTTAAGAAAATAAAGCAATTGATCAATTGATACAGAAACAACATTTTAAAAATCCTTCACTAAACCTTTTATTTTAACAAACTAGACATAAGAACTTAGAAACGGGGAATTAGGAAGTAATTAGGGAGCATGATAAAGAACATTTAAAACCGCTAGTCAATAACATACCAAATAATGTAGTTATTTCACTATTCTCAAGGTCAATGTAGACTAGAGGTCTTCCTACTAAAAGCAGTAATAAGACACAAATGCTCCTATTACCTTTGTGGCTTAATATTATTCTAGGATTAATAAAATGTCTAACAATAGGGGACTACTTTGGCAATATAGGTGTTAGATATAAAATAACCATTAAGAATGATGTTGCAGATAATTAAAAAGGAAATATCTGCATTACTTTTAAGGGCTTCAGAGAATTTAATTTTAAAGAGTTCCTATCATTTGTGCTATTAATCAGCAATTATTAGACACTTCTAGAATATAAAATGTAAATGATGAATGAAATAAAATACAGCGATTTTAACAAGGATTATTTCTGGGTAGTATAGTATTTTTTACCTTACTAAGTTTTCTAAAATAAGCATGAATTACTTTCATTATTACATTATTATTATTTAATTATGTTACAATTACATTTAAGAAAAAAGATTTTTTAAAACACCAACATATGTGTACATATGCTTATATAAACAGGGAATATGTAGATGGTTGCAGATCAAGCAATTAATATCGGCCATCTTTGAGTTGGTGGCATGCGATATGTGGGCTGGGGCAGAGATCTCTATATTATTTGACTTGTTATAGGTACGTGTATTCCTTTTGTGATTTCAAAAATCCAATAAAAAATTATTCCAGAACTACCATAAATAAAATGAAGGAAAAATAATAACACTCAGGGATAACTATTTGCCAGATATGATACATTGGTATTTTAAAGTATTAATAACACAGATAACTTAATAATAAAAATACAAACATAGCACTATAAAATGCAAAATATATTAAAATAAAAGCAAAAGATACAAATAAGACAAGAAATTTGAAGAAGAAACATGCATCCCCAAAGCATATAAATATTGGTAAATTGCACTTTCAAAAAAATATAAAAATAATTTGTTAACATTTTGCCAAATTCACAAAAGTTCCAAAAACTATATAAGTTGCTGAAATTATTAAGTTGAGAACAATTGTCTTATAAACTAGTATGAAAAGATAAACTGGAATTTTTTTTCTTGAAAATAATTTAGTAATATAGAACCATTAACATTTTCTCCTATTGAAACCAGTAAATTCCACTCAAAGAAATCTACCCTAAAACTTATTAAGAGATCTAAAGAAAAATGTGTTGAAAACAATTATTGCAGCAATGTATGTAATGGAAATACTCCAAGTCCAACAATAAGAGAATGGCATACTAAGTACAAAATATTCAGATTGTAAAACATTACAGTCTATGGGTGGGTAAAACTAATCTTTATTTCTAGCGTCAACTGAAATCTTGACCCTGTGGAATGACTTTGCTACAAATACTGCTTTGGGTTAAGGACCAGCTGGCCAAATTTCTGCTTTTGTAGGCAAGGGCAATCATGAGTTTTTTTCAGTTTATCCAATCTCTGCTTAAAGTAGAAGTCTCTCTCAAACAAAAGAGTGATTTCAGCTTTTCTGGCCTTCCATGGTTCTCCAGTCCAATGTGTATCTGGTCTCACCTGGCTTCCTGGCCTTTCCTCAGACTCCTCCCAGGGCTGTGGCATTCTCTGCAGGTGGGGATAGACACTGTGTCCCCAGGAAACGTCAGTAATGCACTACTTTTGGACCACAGCCAGTGTAAGATTTACACATAAGAATAAGATTCAATGTCATAAATAATATTTTGGAATGGTTAGAATAGCACACACTGCAGTCCTATTCATAAAAGAAATCAATAAGTAAGCGTGGCGATATGTCACTGTGCCTAGAAATGTATTATCTAAAAATGTTCTGGGTTTTTCAATCCACACAAACAAGGCTTTCAGATCTGCCAGCTGGAACAACGTTTCATTTGTCATGATTCATAGATTAAATACTAAATTATTAAACAGGACCTACTCAAGTTTTGCAGTAGTTCTCATTTGCAGGTGTGAGAATATGCAGTATTAACAAGAAATATGAGCTCCATGGGACAGACTCTTCTTGTACAAGAAGCCAGTAGCCCTACAACTCAGTGATTGGTTCATGCTACCTTGGCAGCCACCAACAAAATGTGTAACATCATACAAAAGATTTCACTCTCTGGCATTTGAAAACATTACTGTTGACTATTATTGCTCAATATGTGAAGCCCACTTTGGTTCATGAAACATTTATTAAGTATTTACCTTGGTGAGTACTGTATTGAAGACTTGATAATAACATTGTCCTCATTCTTGAATTGCTCACCATCTTGTACAAAGTAACTGCTTACACTTTTTGGATGTTGATATAAACACTTACTACATGTATAGAAATATTGAATCACTATGTTGTATACCTGGAACTAACATGGTGTTGTGAGTCAGTTATGTTAAAAAAAAATCCTAGTAACAAATAAATAAATAAATACTTACTACAAAAATAATCTTAGAGAAAAGTAGGGAGGTAACAAGAAATGCTTAGGTTCAATCAGCATTTTTTCTTTGTTCTTTATTTAGATCTATTAAGTTAACATGCATACAGTGTCTGAAATCATTACAGCACTTGATTACATCTTTATCTTTGAAAACAGGCCAATAAAACGCCTTATTTAAGATCCAAGAAATAGAATTTATGATCCAAGAAATAGATGATAAAGGAATTATCTTTTTTTCTTTTAAACTTCAGGTGTACAAAGCTGAGTTAATAAGACTCCTTCCTTTTTGGCCTGTTGTCTTTGCAAACTGCTCTCCTACTTTATTTTAGTGTATTTCCCTTCAACCCCATCTCCAACCCCATTTTCCCCCTTGGTCACTCACTGTGACGAAGATATTTAATACATGCCCTTACTATATATGCATCTCCAGAAATATGTAGTATTTCTTGTGTGTGACACTTAACATACATGAGTTAAACTGCACTGTAAATTTCAACCCAGTTCTTTTTTTCACACTCAACACTATACTTTAAAATGTGTCCATGTTCTGTGTCTAATTCGTCCTCGTTTCTTTGGATACAGCCACGCCACTTCCATCACGTGCACACACGACATTTTTCTTATCCACCCCCTTAGCGAGTGTGTCTATGTTGCCTCCAACTTTTGCTCCTATAAGCAGTGCTAGAGTGAACATCGTCCTGTATGTTCCTAATGGAACAGTGAAAGTTCCTCCCTGAAAGATACACCCAGGGATAGAAATGCTAAGGTAGGGTACAAACATGTTAACTTTCCTAATTACTGCCAGGTTACTCTTTAGAATGAGGGCAACAATTTACCATCTTACCACCAAGCATAAAATATCCCATTTCTTTTCATTTTCTCAAACATTTAATGTCATCCAGTTTTCGCAAATCTAATGAGACACCAGAGGAATCCATTGTTATGATTTAATTTCTCTGGAATCTGAGGTTAAAGTAAAGCTGAACATTCCTTTACATACTTAGTCATTTGGGTTTCCCTTTCAACAATGCTCCAGTGTGAGACTTGCCCGCTAGCAGAGGTCCTGCCTGAGAACTGTGCGCTAAGAACACACCTGCCAAGACCGACCTGCTGCCTTCCACCTCGAGAGATCAAGAGGAAGCCCAATGTGCTCTGAGTGGCACAAGCCTCCCCAGCCCTCTCTACCCCTCGGTGTCTCTATCTAAACCTCATCTTTCTGTCCGTCCCTCATCTTCTAGCTCTAATTGAGCTCTGGATCCCTTCAGAAGACACTACCTTTCCTGCAGTTCTCACAAGTGGAAGCTATTATTTCTCCTCGATCCTTTGTTCCCATGTTTGAAGAAGGTGTAGGTTTTCTTTGGCCTTGTTGTGGTTCCAGCCCATTCTCTCTGTCTCCTCCCTAAAATCCCGCATCTCTGAATCCCATGTCCTCACAATGCCTCACACCCACTGCTCAAGGTCGGTTGCCATCCTCTGCTGATGTCTGTTCTCTCCCTCACTCCCAGAGATGATATGCTCACATTCTCTCCTCTCAAACCCTTCCCGTTTTCTCTCACAATGGGCCTTGCTTTCTACTTCCCTGAGAAAAGAGAACTATCCAGAACTCCCCCACACTCTTCCACATCTACCCGTGAGCACACACCTGGCCCTCCCAACAGGTGAGCGGATGAGCTCTCCAAGCTCTTGTGGAAGGCCCAGCCCTCCTTGTGCACTGACGCCCCTCTTCCCAATTGCTCAGAGACATTGTTCTAGCAATTCTCTGAATTCCTGAACACGCACTCATACTATTATTTCTCCAACGCTAAATCGAAAACGAACAAACAAAAAATGCTGCCATCACTTTTCTCTCCAGCTACTGTCCTACTCCTCTATTTCCAGTTAGTGCAAAACTCCTTCAACGAGTGGTCTGTATTTGCTCTCTCCCATCATCCCCTGCCATTCCCTCTTAACCCATTCCAGCCAGATTTCTCCTACCACCACCCTAAGGCTTCTCTTGTCAAAGTCACCATGGCCCCTATGTTGCCAAATTTCATGGTCAAGTTTTAGTCCTCCTCTGATTTGAACTGTCAGCAACATTTTGCACAGTTGAGCACTTCTCCCTAAAATAACTTCCTTCAGTTTGATTCCAGGACACCACTTACCTCAATGAGGTAAAGTTTACCTCATTGAGGTAAGTTTTCTCTCTTACCTCAATACTCGTGTCCAGGTTTTCAGCTGGGAGTCTTTTCTTAATGTCTCTGAAACACTGCAGTTACTGAAGCTCTCTGAGCCTTGGTTTGTGGTGTACCTTGCTTAGATACAAGGAGGATTCAATCAAATAAAATATATCAGGAACCAAGCATTAAGCTTGGATCACAGACGTTCAGTGAATGATGGTTATTATCATTAGTAGTAGCAAACATGATATCAGGGGACAATTATAAGTCCCAGGTAAAGAATGATAAAGAGATACCTGCAGTGATTCCCAGTCAGCTTTCCTTAGGAGTATATAAAAAAATAAAAGGTCACAACTTTAACCTTTAAAAGAAATAAGTGTAAATAAAATACAGACTAATTTTATTTCCTGATATGAAAAAAATCCCCTGTTATAGAACTTAAAAATAATCAAGAAACTGAAATGGAAAATGTTACCTTAAATAAGAGATGGTAAAACCACATATTTTAAAAACATCAACATCTATTATACCAATATATAAGCCAAAATTTACTAAGGGCAGTGGTATACTTTTTGAGCTTCGCATGTCCGTTATAAAACTTTGAGAGTCTGGTCTAGGGAAATATTATGTTATTAGGAAAATGGCATTAGTCACAATGGACTACAGTATGTGCAAATATCCTCAAATTTCAATGGCTTAAAACTTAGTTTTCTGTGGGTTTTCCTCACTTATGTCACATGTTATCATGCATGTGGCTCTGACTCATGTTGTTTTCACTTCAGGACCTTGGTTGATGGAACAATCACTATCTGGAATGGTGCCCATCACTCTAATTGGGAAAAGATGTAGCAAGGCACACACTGGTTCTTAAAGCTGGCCCCTGGAGTGACAGGCATCACTTGCTTCACATCTCAAAGGCTAAAGCAAATCATGTGATTATACATAACTGCAATTGGGTGTAGTCATGTAACCCTTCCATGTGCTCAGAAGAAGAGAGAGAGCTGGATATTTGTGAACAGCCCTGATAGCTGCCAACCTTGAGTTTAACATTGAGAGTTCAATACCTAGTTCCTTTGACTCCTTGAATGGAAAGAAACCCTTAGCTCTCAGTAATCTTTATAAACAGGCAGTAAGAACTTTCTCTGGAAATTGCAAGAGGCATCATACTTTCAGTAGCAAATCTGAACTTAGATCTACAAAAGAAAAAGGTTCCTTTAAGGGAGCAAGACTTGTTGATACAAGTACTGAAGTAGGAGTTGGTATTTCTGTCTAGGTTTTACATCGGATATCTTCTGTGGCCTAAGGCAAGTTGTTAAATAACACCATCCTTCAAGAAAATAAGGAGATGTAATGACTGATTGATGGTAGAACATTTGTAAGCAGAGTAAGGAGGTGGTTGAGATTAATAGTGAAATCTTCCCATCAGATGGAAGACTGAACTACTCCGTGACTGACACTCAAAAAGCAAAACACTGACATGCAAAGTGTTTCAAATCCTACATGACGGGCTGTCTATATTGTAAAGAGTAGTTATACATGAGCATGTCATATTCCTTTCTCTCTTTCACACTGATGGAAAAAGAAAACCTACAGGTTCAAATCTGGCTCTGAATTTTCCCTGTAGTAATACAGGCATTATCAAGAACTAGCTACACAATATTGTATTTATCACATATCCCAATGTGAATGTCTGCATTACCTAGTAAAGAGTCCCAAGAGGGGGAGCAGACATGATTTCTATAGCAACAAACTATTTTCTAACTAGGCTGTAAATAATGGCATGCAGGAAGCAGACATTGTTAGTAATAACTTGTGATGCTTTAAGTGATCCCAACTGAAACACAACCAGATCAAAATATTTGAACAATTATAAATTGTTTTAAACAAAGCCTTTCAAAAAACAGGCGTTGTGCAGCACTGCACATTATATATAATACAATTTATTTTCTCCACTTTCTGCTCCTTTTGTTCAAATTACATAAGTAATTTATCAATATTTTTGTCAGTGTAACAATTCAAACATAAAAACATGCAATACAAAAACCTCAAATCCTTCTTCATTTACCTCACCGCCACAGATAGTAGTGACCTCTAATTAAACTTCACAAGTTTCATATTATTTACACAATAATGAACACGTACACATATACACACCTGTGTAAAGTCTTCTTCTACATGAATGATATGAAAGTCTATATGTTAAAATATAATTTATAACCAACGAGGACCTACTGTATAGCACAGGGAACTCTACTCAATATTCTGTAATAACCTAAATGGGAAAAGAATTTGAAAAAGAATAGATACGTGTATATGTATATCTGAACCACTTTGCTGTACACCTGAAACTAACACAACATTGTTAATCAACTATACCCCAATATAAAATAAAATTTAAAAAAATAATAAAATATAATTTATTTTTTCCCTTAACAATATGACTTGCAGAGATTTCCATGTAAATACATATAGCTTTATCCTATCTTTTAATTGGCTGCATGATATAGTTAAGCATTATTATTTACCATGCTCCCTGTTGACAGTTATGTGGCCCATTTCCAAATTTCTATTATTAAAGATAAGGTGCAATTTTAAAAAAATATACCTTTAAGGTGGAATTTGAGTAGTGGAATTGCTGGGTCAATGATACGCTTATTTCCACTTTTTAGAGATACTGTAAGATTGCCTTCCCAGCAGATTCACCCATCTTACACCCTGGCCAGGGTGTGTGACAGCACCTGCTTGCCCTTCACCCTCAAAAGCTTGTGCCAATCTAATGTGTACAAACATCTCAGTTGTTAATATTTTTTTCCTGATTAACAAGGTAAGTTAGCACATTTTCATGAATTATACTTTGATGAACTAAAATTCATGTCTGAAGACATTTTTTAACTGTGATTTTTGTAGTTTTCTTATTAACTCATAGAAAGAGTCTAGAAATTCTGGATAACAACCTGGTCTCTGTTAAGTACGTTGTAAGTATTTTTCCAGGTTAATGAAACTTTAACTTTATATTTAGTGCATTTTGTTATACAGAAGTTTAAATCTTTTTGTATCCAAATCTGTGGTCTTTGTGTTTGCTTAGGAAGACTTTCCAAATTAATCCAGTATTACCCTGTTCTTTCTCCAAACCCTGTCTTTTGAAGCCGGTATTATTTGCAGGCAATACAATTCATTCTTTTTAGTGCACAAGCTTTGACAAATGCAGGCAGTCATGATACCACCACCACAATTTAAGATACAGAAAAGTTCCATCTCCCAAAAGAATTCCTTCAAGCCCCCTTTGTTAACTCTTACCTCAATACCCAGACCCTGACAACTACTGATCTTTTTTCTGTTTCGATCGTTTCCTTTTGCATCAAGTTACATAAATGGTTACCATATACCATGAAGCCTTTTGGGTCTAGCATCTTTCACTTAGCATAATGCGCTTGAGATTCATCTCCTTAGTTGAAGGTATCAATAAATGGTTACTTTTCATTGCTGAGTGGTGTTCTATTGTACAGATGACCACATCTTATTTTACCATTGACCAGTTGAAAAACGTTTGGGTAGTTTTTGTTTTGGGTGATGACAAACTACTAGAAATCGTCGCTGTAAGATTTTTGGATAAATGTGTTTTTTTTTTTTTTTTTTTTATCTTAGGTAAACACCTAGGAGTAGGAATGTGAAATCATATGGTAAATGAACATTTAAAAGAAAGTGTACGGGAATTCCCTGGCAGGCTGGTTGTTAGAACTTGGCGCTTTTACTGCCAGGGCCAGGGTTCAATCCCTGGTCAGGGAACTAAGATCCCACAAGTCTCACGGCCAAAAAAAAAAAAAAAAAAAAGAGAGATTGCTCAACTGTTTTCCAAGGGGAGTATACTATTTTGCACTCTCACCAGCAGTATATGAAAGTTCCAATTGCCCTGCATCCTCATCATCAGCACTTGATATTATTGTGGTTTTTAATGGATTTTTCTCTAGCCATTCTAATAAGCGTGCACTGATTAACACCTTGGTTTCAATTTGCATTTCCCCTATGACTAATAAGTTAAGAATCTTCTCATGTGTTTGTCATTCCAATATCTTCTTGGGTGAAGTATCTGTTCAAATCTTGTGCCCACTTTTATTGGGTTATTTCTTATTATTGTGTTCTGAATGTTACTTATGTAGTCTGGATACAACTTGTGTATTTTCTCCCAGTCTTTGACTTGCCTTTGAACTCTCTAAACAGTTTTCGAAGATCAGAGATTCTTAATTTTGATGAAGTCCAGATGATCAATGTATTCTTTTTTGAATTATGTTTTTAGTGACTTATCTAAGAAATCTTTGCCTAACCCAGGGTCATAAAGATTTTCTCTTATATTTTCTTCTAAAAGTTTTATTGTGTAGGTTTTATATTTAAGCCTATGATTTCTTTTGAGTTTTGAATTTGATTTTCGGATTGTATTAGTTTGCTAGGACTGACATAGGACTGGATGGCTTAAACAAGAGAAATGTATGTTCTTACAGTTCTGCAGACTAGAAGTCCACAATCAAGGCATCAGCAGGTTTGATTTCTTCTGAGACCTCTCCCCTTGGCTTGCAGATGGCTACCTTCTTGCTATGTCCTCATGTGCCCTTTCCTCTTTGAGCATGCCTCCCTGATTTCTCTCTCTGTGTCCCAATTTCCTCTTCTTATAAGGACACCAGTCAGATTGGAGTAGGTGCCATACTTTAATGGCCACATTTTAACTTTAATTATCTCTTTAAAGGCCCTATCTCCAAATACAGTCACATTCTGAGGTACTGGGGGTTAGGATTTCAACATATGAAGTTGAAGTGAGGAGGACACAATTCAGCCTATAACATGAATCAAAATTCATTTTTTGGTGTAATTGTTCCAGTACCATTTGTTGAAAAGACCACTCTTTCTCCAATTTTTATAGAGAAACTATCTTCCTTCTGTTCTACAAGTGAAATAGTACTGGCATCCTGACACTCCTTGGAGACCTTGCTTTCCTTAAATTTCTGGCTAGTTAGTTGCCCAGAGACCTTATCTGAGTCCCATTCTTGAACTTCTTTATGGGTTTGAGTTAAACGATGATTTCATAGATTTTCTGGCTTTTTCTTGTTGTTAGCATGGGAGATGCTCTTTTTCTAGCTTTATATCCTTTCAAAATCCCATAATGCTATTTTAATTTTTCTATGTATGTTTTATTCATTCAGATTTTCTTTTATGTTTCTCAGTAAAAGTTCATTTTTTTTTCATAAAATTTTTATACTTTATAAGTTTTATTTCTTGGTATTTTAGAATTTTAATTTTTGCTCTTTTGTTTCTCTTAATAGCACCATTTACTTTAGTATTGCTTCAAACTATGTAGAATATAGAAAATTAAATTATTTTTATAAATTGATCTGATAAACTTACTGAATTTTATTAAATTTAAGAGTTTACCCATTGATTTCTCTTGACTTTTTAGTCCATTTATTCTAGGTTTTTAGCTCCTAGAACTATTCTACTGCCATAGCTATATTCCCCTATGTTTTGGCTGTCATTTCATCTTATTTTTGCCCATAGATCTGATCCTATCTGTTTTCTCTCTTTCAGAAATTTAGAGCTTGCATGTGGCACTCTTGTTTTCCTGTGCTTATGTAGATTTTTTCAAAATCTTCTTTGTAATTTCATGAAGTGCATTTCTGCCAGGTGGCAACTTGAACTCAATATTTGCTTGCTCTCAAATGCTGCTCCCCGACTTGATATTTTTCATGAGTAAAGTTTGCTTGCAAATCAGGTATATTTTGGAAAAGTATACATATAAAGTTTCTGAAAACTAAATCACATTTTAAATATACTAGGTACACTTAACTTTTAATAACATCTTGAAAACTGGGTAATCAGTTGTGAAGTACAAACTCAAAACTACCGAAAAACCAAAAACCTATGGTATTCATTCTGTGTTATTTTCATTAGGGCTTGGTATCAGGATAACTCTCAGCTCATTCATTGAGGTTGAAGTTTCATTTTTTATTTCTGCAAAATTTTATCTAATATGGAAATTATATAGTCCTTGTACGTTGTTAGATCTTTCCAGGATAATTAATTTGCCTTATTACCAAAAATAGAAACAGATTTCAATCACTATTTTAAGTTTTTCAATGGCACTGGTCTATCCCAATGTTTCGGCTCTTCTTGAGTTAATGTTAACTGCAAAAGTTATTTTATCTAAGTTTTCAAATTGCTTGTATAAGGCTTTTCATAGAATTATAATTTTTAATTGCTTCAGTTTCTGCAGTAATATTTTCATTGCTCATGTTTTCTAAATTTTCTATCGACTTTGATGTCTGTTCTATCAACCAAAAGATGTATTTTCAAAGCACCAGGTTCCTATTTTTTAACATCTTTTTTTGAAAGTTTTCTCTCTTTAATTTCAACTTTCACATTTAACCATTTCTTTCTACTTTCCTCAAATAAATTTTGCTGTAATAACTTCCTGAGTTGAACACATTTCATTTATTTTCATCATAAGTATATTCCAGACTCCAAAACCTCTATAGTTTCTCTTTGACCACTTCTCACAGGTTTTACACTTCCTTTAGAACTGCTTTAGTGGGACAAGGACTTGCTAGTAGTGATAGAGGATGGCATGTGTGTGTCCTTTGCTAATATTTTAAATTTAATTGTTATAAAATTTTACATGGCTTCTGCTTTCTTTTTAATTTTTTAAAATTAATTGATATTTTGTTTAGAATCTGTTCAAACTTTTGACACTATCCCATGTATTTAAAAATAAATTGTGGGGAATTCCCTGGCCGTCCAGTGGATAGGAATGTGCATTTTCACTGCCAAGGGCCCAGGTTGGTGGATCCCTGGTCAGAGAACTAAAATCCTACGAGCCATGAGGCACGGCCGAAAAAATTTTTTTAATTTTTTAAAAAATAAAAAATAAATAAATTGTCAGTTGGTTGCAAACATCTCTTAGAGTCAAATAATGGCTAGGAGACAGAAAACAAACTTTGATTTACTTGCCTATGTCTGAAAAGTTAAGATGGCCTCATGGGAAATCAAACAGCCTGACCAATAAGAAATCAGAGAAAAGGCCTGAAAAGTATTTTAAGTACGTTGATGCTGTTATTCTAGCCTCCATCCTCTTCAGGTAGAAATGGGAAAGGTTGTGGTTTTTAATTTGCTTTTTTTCAAATTCATCTTTGGATGTGAAGACCCACAAATCTTATTTCTTACAATTTCTTCTAGGTCTGGTGGCACAGGAAGCGCTAGAAAAGTAGACACTTTTGACATAGGAGACAGTGCAAGTATAGGAGATCATAGAGAATTTGTCAGGATCAAGTGATACTTCTTTGGAAAACCATTTGCAATATTTGATAGCACACAGTTAAGTTACAGCCTAATATTGCTCCAAAAATGGGATAGAAAAGCCACTACAATGGATGGTGTTTTTGTTTTTTTTTTACCTGCCAGTATACTGACAAGGATAAATTGAATAAAGGGGAAAGTACTTAAAGAATATAAAGGAGTTACCCCTATTTCTTCAGGCCACACCATCTTAGAGGCAGAATGGTATTCCAGCATTAGCAATAAGTGGCCTTATTCTGGATTTCATTCCCCAACGTGTGAGAATACCTTTCAGTCCTCAAAGTCACCTCACACTTGCTTCTAAGCCTCTGTGGACCAGCACAGGTGGGCTTACAACCCCTTCTCTCAGCAGCTGCTAAGCCCAGAGGCCTCAGCTGCTCCCAGTGGTGTATGAAGTAGCCTCACCTCCTCTCCAGGAAGGAGAAAGGCAATGCGGTCATGACAAAGACTGTGCCTCCCAGCTCCCTCAAGCCCCGAGCCCCTCCTAGTGCCGACGGGACGTAGCTGAGGGCCTCTGCCACCCCTGTGGCCTCGGAGTGCTCACGGAACCTCCCCTGGGTTATCTGGAGCTTCGGTTCACTCAAGCCAGAAGTGCGCCTGGGCCAAAGTGGAATTTGCTTCCTTCCCCCTTTACTGCTATTCTATTAACCTGACCTCACAGAAAAGCTGCCTTTTGCTCTCAACACAGCACAGAGATGTGTGTAGAAAGCTCTCTTTTGGTTTTACCCATGCGCCATTTTCCCCCTAAAACTCAAATGTGGATATATGACCATCGTACTTCTGTTACATACGCTGTAATGCATTAGTCGTCTCTACCATCTGATGGCGAGACGTGGCTAGATATTAGACCAAGTTCATGTACCCAACTTTCTCCCCCATAAGATGAGGTTTTCTTACAGGACCTCTCAATTTCTTTTCTTTTTTTTCTTTTTTTTTTACCGTACGCGGGCCTCTCACTGCTGTGGCCTCACCCGTTGCGGAGCACAGGCTCCGGACGCGCAGGCGCAGCGGCCGTGGCTCACGGGCCCAGCCGCTCCGCGGCACGTGGGATCTTCCCGGACCGGGGCACGAACCCGCGTCCCCTGCATCGGCAGGCGGACTCTCAACCACTGCGCCACCAGGGAAGCCCTAAGGCCTCTCAATTTCTGATGCAGAGAGACTCCTGGCATCCACTCCATATTCTGCCAGTGGTGCTCAAGTATTTCTTTCTGAACCCAGATGAATATGTAGCTCAAATACACCAAAGCCTTCCCTATAAAATAGAGACTATATTTAATCTCCTGGAAAATCAGCAAAGAAAATATGCAATAAGTAATAATCCTATTTGATAAGCATTTGGTAGAAATTTACATAGAGCCGGGACCTGATGGTGCACAAAGCAGCGATTCATCTGTGAGGCTGGCTGATGTCGTAAACCAGGAGAGGTGAGTAGGAGAAGTTTATGGGCAGTAGCAGTTGTCTCTGAGTAAATTACAGCTGTGTATTCATTCTGGGACATTTACTACTTTCTCCTATAAATACAATTAATGTGCTGAATTCATTTTCAAAGCACAAAGCAGGGTTATAACTTATCTTAAAGTTTTTCAGTGGAGAAGCATATAAAACAACTTCAAAGGAAATTCTTTGGGACTGCCTTATTGAAGAATTGAACCAACATCTTTATTTTCCTTTTGGAGACCATGGCACACAAAAACAGAATTTCCTTTCAGGATGTGGCACATTTTCAAAAGCAATAGACAGAAACTAGATGCTCAGTTACTGTTTTCTCTTAATTTTATCATTCCTGTCTTTCCCTGAAAATCTGAATTTGACTTAAACATGGTCCTTTTATTTTTTTTGAAGGAGCTTGTCATCATGAATAAAACATGCTTACAAGTAACCGTAAGCCATGGAAAGTTACCTCAATTCATTTTCAATTATCTAAAAATACACAGTTAAAAGGAAACATTCACAGAAGTTTACTTGAAGCCTACAGGAATTTTCCAAGTTCTTCTAAAACTTTGGATGGCCATCAAGGGGCCTAATTTACCCTGACTTTATATTCCATTATCTTTTCTTAAAAAAAGAAGAAGAAAACTGTGATTTGTTTGATTGAAAAACTAAAAATACAGTGAAAGGAATTTCTTTCTGTCTCCCTTTCCCAACACACATTCTCTTTCCTTTGTCTTTCACACAATCTCAGGGTTCATTCTACAGTGTTCCACCAAGAAGGGGGAAAATAGTGCAGGTGGGGAATGGGTCTCTCACACGGGAAATGGAGCATGCAAGCAGGCCACTGACCAAGTACTTAAGCATGGAGACGAACCACATGGCCGTAAATGACGGTCATTACTTTCTGAAAGTTCCCTAGATGGTGCAGGATTACCCATGCAATCACAATTACAAAGCAAGCTGTAGTAATCACTAAACAAACACTGCAACTTCTGCAGTGCACAATCTAGAATTACCTAGTGGGAGGCAACAGCTCACCTTCAGTCCCTAGGATTCAGAGAGAGTTGTGCTTTCCATAGGCGGTCATGATTTTCACCAGCAATGATGTTTGGCAAGCTTATGTTTCAAAGTGTTGAAATAAGCAAGTTATCAAGGTAGCTTTGAGGACCATCTAGGAAAATTACTCAAGAAATTCAGTGAGAAATTCACAAATTCGAGTTACCATGCGATGAAGTGTTTTCCACTTGGCACACCCCTTACAGGTGCTGTTTTACTTTCTTGATTTTCATGGAGGAATGTCAAATTTGGAAATTGACATTAATGGGTCCTTATCATGTGGCAGGGTGCGAAACTTTCTTCACCTGTTATCTCCTTTTAATATTCACAGCGACCTTCTATATAAAACAGCTTAATTGCCTCCATTTAATAGAGGGGCACAGTTAGGCTTAGAGTAGTGTGATGATTTACCATTTTTCATCACTGGTTAGTGTCAGAACCATGATTCAGCACCAGGATTATCTGTTTTGGAAGGCAACGCTACCTCTACTGCCCTGCACCAGTGATAGGAAAGCTGGGAGAGTTTTCTAAAGTAAAAAAAAAAAAAAAAAAAAAACTTGGGTGGCATTTTATTTAACGTTTCACTTTAAAGATGAGGCAGTTTACACAGATCCAATACAATTACAACTGTTATCACAAACAAAAACCAATCAATCGGACTTCCCTGGTGGCATGGTGATTAAGATTCTGCCTGCCAATGCAGGGGACACGGGTTTGAGCCCTGGTCTGGGAAGATCCCACGTGCCACTGAGCAGCTAAGCCCGTGCGCCACAACTACTGAGCCCGCGCTCTAGAGCCTGCGAGCCACAACTTCTGAGCCCGCGTGCCACAACTACTGAAGCCCGTGCACCTAGAGCCTTGCTCTGCAACAAGAGAAGCCACCGCAATGAGAAGCCCGTGCACCGCAAGGAAGAGTAGCCCTGCTTGCCGCAACTAGAGAAAGCCCACGCGCAGCAAAGAAGACCAAACATAGCAAAAGTAAATAAATAAAATAAATAAATTTTATAACAACAACAACAATCAATCCATCCTGTACCCGGAAGAACACAGGTGCAGATGTTTACCGTAGGCAAAAGGAAAACTTAAGTCTAAACACAACATTTATTTACACATCTTAATGAGTGCTGATTTGCAAAATACTCTGTTAGACGTGGGTGAAACGACGATGAATATGGCCTGGTCCCATATTCTGAGCTCAGCAGATGGTCAGGAAGATAATTAAAATAGAAAAGAACTAAGGCAGCGAGAAACTACAATGAGTGGTGTACTCAGGTTCTCAGGAAAGAGGAACTCCTCCACTAACCTTGTCCACCTTGTATACCCGTGCTCCCCAAGAGATGAGCGAGCAGCCGTATATACCCTGCTGAAAATGCCAATTGTGAGAGGCGGTAACAACTCATCTGTAAGGTTCTGGGTGGACCTAAGCATTGTGAAAGAGGAGAAGGATGGAAAAGACCAGCTAACCGTGAAGTGCAACTTCACAAATGTCGCCTTAGATGCCAGCCGGCAGTAAGATTTGACTCAGTGCTCCTGAGTCAAATCTCCATTTATTCCATCCCAGACAAGCCCAGGCAGCAATACCAGATTCATACGCTGGAGAAACCCGAGAAGCCATGTACTGCTAATCTCACTTGGAGAAATAACTTTGAATTGTCCTGAAACATAAACGTTGCCACTTCCAGCCCCCTCCTCAGCCCTTGCTCCTTGACGATGTGACTCATGGATGCTTGGCCAGCTTCCCCGCTTCACTAGCCGCTGTACACCCTGCACTGTTGGACCTCCTGCAGTTCCCAGAGATATTCACATTCTGCTCTATCTACCTGCATGCCCTCCTGCACTCTTATTTAACTACCTTAGTGCTTTAAAATGCAGCTCAGACATTTCCAGCTTCGGTAAAACTTCTAATTCCTCTAAAACGGTATAGGTGCAACCGTGTGATTTCATCCATGATGCTATCCAAAACACATTTACAAACACTTGAGGATTCAGCAGTGCACAAGGCAGGCAGCTCTGCCTTCATAGAGTTTATATCACAAATAAACAGGATCATTTTGCATATTGGTGGGTACCATGAGGAGACATCAGGGAGAGTTAACGATGCGGGAGGACGTGGTGGATGGTGAGGGGTAGTGGTGGCTCGCTTTACCAAGGGCTCCGCTCGGGGAAGCGATCATTGAGCTGAGCGGTGAACTACAGGAGACCTCCAAAAAAGAGGCAGTGGAAGAATTCATTTTCAAGCAATAGCAAAAGCAAGTTGGAGTGCCCTATCCCAGCATTCCTCCAGTGGCATTCTCATTGCCTTCTGATGTCAGTCTGAATATGTTAAGGGTAAGGTCTATGTCTTCTTCATCTTTGCACCACCAACATATACTTTAGTACCTGGTAAATGGGCAGTCAATAAATGCTTGCTAAATGAAAGGCAATAAAAATAGCCCGAGCCCAAAGAAAACCTTGACGTGAGTGTCTTTATATCTGGAACATAACACTGCGATGGACAAACAATATCCTAATTCCACAAATGCAGTAGTGTAGGTGCCTTGGCAGAGCAGAGACCGTAGTGGCTTTGGGTGTGCCCACTTAAGACACGTCCATCCTACATTTATCCAACTGCATCCATTTACATACAACGGGGCTTAGAAAACCTTCTGGAGGGAAAACGCCTTCCACAAACAGCACTGATATTTGGACATACCAGCCAGGCGAATGAACAAGGACCATGAGAGCACTGAAAGAAAATTGGCTCTAAGGGAGAAAAATCTGGCTTCTGGTCGCCAGTCGAGGCATCCATGTCCAATGGAAGTGGTGGTTTCTGGCCATAACAACCTGTCCTCGGCCAGCAGCTCCAGAGCACTTGAGAGGAAGGGACCCATGAGCTGAAAGTAATGTCTTCATGAACGCTACCCTTAGTGACCCTTAGTGGCAAACACACCCCACTGTGGCAAGCCTAACAGCGCAGGATAGAGGGAGGAAGCTTTCCCTCTACATCTATGAAAGCTGACTGAACTGCTGTAGTATTACAAAGGCTAAGAACAGCACCGGGCCACGGTAGCACTCCAGTGGAGCCCAGAGCAGCTTAGTTCATGGGAAGCAAGCTCCAGTTCGGCCACAGTGACAGCTCTGCCCTCGAGACATTAGCTGTGGGGATCTGGCCTCCTGGGGGCCACAGAAAGCAACAAGGTGATTGTATTTGTCAAGAAACATTTGAGTCTCCTGAAAACTCCTAGAAATTCTTGAAGCCAAGAAACTGTCCAAATTATATTTTATAAGTATATATATATATATATATATATATATATATATATATATATATATATATATTTTATATCCACGTATGTAGAGATTTGTGGATAATGAAGAAAATGTTTAATCGTGGTTCTGTACAGGAAACTGATGGGACCAGGATCAGTTTAACATAACCTAGTTATTCCTAGACTGTAACACAGACTGGGTATTCCCTGTGCTCTAGCTTACTGCTGAGTTGAAATTTAGAGAGTCTTGTAATTTAAATGCTTAGTATTTCTTAAGCTAATATTTCTCAGTAGATGAGTGTGTGGAAATATATCCAAATCACCTAGGAAGTTTTTCAAAATAAGTTTCCCTAGTTCTCCCTCTGTCTATAATACCTACCCCCATGCTTCCAATCTACCCCCCCTTCCTAACCAGCTGAGATGGGATATATGTCTGTTTTTGTAAAATCCCCCTAGATGATTCTAATTTTACACTCCTTTCATGGCCAGGCATCTCCTGAATGGAGAACTGCCCTAATCAATCTATCAGCTGCCTCAGCCTAATCTTTGACTAACACTGTATAGTAAATCAGAGGTAGTACCATTAGTAAGTCCCTGAAAGACTGGTAAGTTGATCACAATATTTCTGGCTGCAAGTAATTTTAAAACATTGAAAATACCTTAAAATCAGAGTATGTATTATGCACACAGAAGTAAATCTGAAGATAGGGTGGCTCTAAGCCAACCTTATCAAGAAGGAAGCTTCTACCTTCTACATCTGTGCTCCCCAAAGCACAACCACTCATCCTCTTGGGCCGGGCACCTCAATGGTTTCAAGATAACTGTGACAGTTGCAGGCGTCACAGGCAAACATAGTATCACCCAGAGGAAGAAAGGTTTTGTTTTGTTTTTTTAAGTACAGACCTATCAATAATCACTTTAGTTTTCATTGTTTGCTTTTATTTTTGTTTTGTCTTTATTGAGATACAGTTGATTTATATTATTATTTTAGTTTCAGGTGTACAACATAGTGACTAAAACTTTTGGTAGATAATACTCTATTGAAAGTTATTACAAAATATACTGGCTATAGTCCCTGTGCTGTACAATATATCCTTTTTAAAACCTTTTTATTTTATATTGGAGAATAGTTGATTAACAATGCCATGTTAATTTCAGATGTACAACAAAGTGATTCAGTTATACATTTTTCTTGTAAACTTCTTTTTGAAAGATGTCAGTGAGAAAAACCTTTCAACCAGCCCTCAGCTACATTTGCCTTTAATGGCTGGCTCACCCCGGAAATTTATCAAAGCACAGCACCGCTCACACAATGGCCCGGGAACTGTCTCTCAGCGGATCCTGCCTGCTCACTAGAATCAGGAGACAGCCCACATCTAGACATCCTGATTTAATTAAAGTAGGGTGGGGCTTGAGTGATAGAGGCGTCTAAGTTCCCCAGGTGATCCTAATGTGCAGTTAAGGCAGTATCAATCATGATTTACCCCTGGCCCTGACACTTATCATGCCTCAAACACCTGCCCACCCAGAGGAAGTAACGCGATAAAAGCAGGGTTGTGTTCAGGAAGAGGAAGAGGAAAGTAAATATTAGATGGACCATAAAACATACCACAAGTAATCTCGGCTGTTCCTTCAAAGAAGATCCATGAGAGGGGTGAGCAATTGATTTAATTGCAAAGAGTAAAAAAATCAAAAAGAATTTTTGGAAAACATTTAAATTCAGGGTTTATTTACATTTCTGATAACTGATAAACCAAACATTTGAAAATGTTTATAGTCTTCTCTGTGAAGCCTTCTTCCAAATAAAAATGTTCTAATCCTTCTCCCTCTAAAAATAAAGTCACTCTTCGAAATATTTAGTAATAGGTTTGATATCTGCTTCTGGCAACAGTTGGGGATGACCTTATGACCACTATCTTGGTGACCTCTAGGGGGAGCTCAGGTTTCCTCTTCACTCTCCCTAGAAGGCTCAGGGCAGACGGGCTAAAAGGAATGTCACATCGGAGGGGTGAAGGTCATTGAACTTTCAGTACTCAAGGGAAGGGGATTAAGTTTGAGGCCTATGTGGAATCAGTTTTTCTCCCTTTGGGAAATCTCAGCACTTTTTCTTGAAAATTGTCTTTCCTTATAAAATTGGTGGAAAGAAGCCCAGTCTGGAAAATCTGTACCAATTTTCTGGAACAAAGGGATTTTCTGTTCCATTCCTTGGTGTGCTTTCTTTTCAATCGGCCTTGTCTTGCTATTAAGAGATGCTAGAGAGAGCTGAGATCTGGGTGAGGGCTTAAAAGGAAATGGGTTGAAGAGATTACCTCCAAGGCCACCCCAGTTTTACTTGTGACACTGAGGCCACCAGTAAACTAATAAAGTCCTTCTGGCTCCATATAATTGAGGTCAGTTTATTAGAGCTAAAGATTGACACTGCAGTTTGGAGCCAAATCCTCCTTTGACTGAACTATTTCTCACTCAGGAATCGCTTGTGGAATGAACCAAGTGTCAGCGTTAGGGCAGGATTGTGTTTGGAGTCCTGGGTTCCAGGCTCTTACGAGTCTCTTCCATCTCAACACAACTCATGCCACCACGTAGGTTGGAGACGAAAGAAGAGCAGGAAAAGGAGAGCAATAAATATTCAGGTTGAATAGTGGTAGTGTTCACTGGCCTTGAAAACAGCGAGACATGATTTCATGCCCTGGATCTAATACTTACTTATGTGCCCTCAGACAAGGTGCTTAAAATCTCCAACCTTTCATTTCCTCAGCTATAGAACAGGGATAGTAACAGCAGACACGTACAGTTAGGATGAGGGCTAATTTCAATCAGTCGTTCTCAAAAAGAGCACATGTAAGAATCATGAGGAGGAATATATACACAATGGAATATTACTCAGCCATAAAAAAGAATGAAACAATGCCATCTGCAGCAACATGGATGGACCTAGAGATTATCATATTAAATGAAGTAAGTCAGGCAGAGAAAGACAAATACCGTATGATATCACTTATATATGGAATCTAAAAAAATGATATGAATGAACTTATTTGGGATTAACAGATACACACTACTATATATAAAATCGATAAATAAGAAGGACCTACTGTATAGCACAGGGAACTATATATAATATCTTGTAATAACCTATAATGGAAAAGAGTCTGAAAAAGAATACATATATATATAACTGAATCACTTTGCTGTATACCTGAAACTAACAACATTGTAAATTAACTATACTTCAATTTTTAAAAATGGTTGGAAAAAAAAAGAATCACCTGGAGGAATTGTTGACCCATGGATCACTGGGCCGCACCTCTAGAGTTTCTGATGCAAAAGACCTGTGATGGAGCCCAAGGATTTTCATCTCTATTAAGTTATCAGATGATGCGGTGCTACTGGTCTGGAAACCAGACTCTGAGAACCACTTAAGATAATGCAAGCAAGCTACTTGGCACAATTCTTGGGAAACAGTAAGCAAGGAGTAAAAATGTTTTAGCTATTATTTTTAAGCTACATTTTGACTTATTCTTAATGCAAAAAATTTATTATGTTTTAGAGTTTTTAAAATGAAGCATCTGCTATATCATTCCTAATGCTGGCAGAGAGTTTGTGCCGACCTTAGCCAGTTATCTTTCATAAATGTAATTATAGCTACATGTCAAGTCATGTAAGTGGTTTCTGGTGATAGACTGTTCTCCTGTGACATGTTTATTTGCCAGTATGAGTGAGTTGCTAAATCTATGTCTAGAAAATCCTACCTTGACTATTTCTTCACTCTGAATCTTTCTGTATTAGGAAATCTGAACTTTCACTAAATTGTTAGCCAATGTTGGCAGTTTCTTAAGCAATTGGGTTCTTCAGTACTTACCTCATGAGATGACCAAGTATTGTCTAAAGAATCCTGGGAAGCAATAGTTCTGCACAAACTGGGCTAAAAGGAATCATATCATTTTGGCTGTTCAATCATAATTTATCCCTCTCTTCATCAGTGTTAATTAAATTGCTCTTTCAGGTAAATCGTAAATTCTGAATGACACTCATACAAGCTTCAAACTACCTTCACATTTATTATTTTATATGATCCACACAGACTCACAGAGGCAGTTTTCTCATCACTGTAACCATCCCACAGATGAGAAAATGAAGATCTGGACTGGTTGTAATTGTATAGTCTCATTTGCTAGATTTCTGGAAGCCAAGTTCTACATACAATGTGTGCTTGAAATATGTTCAGAATTTTAAAAAATCAAACATAAGATTTGGGCTTAAAGACTTTCATTTTTCATTTGACAGTTTAATTAAAACTGAAAAAGTGATACTTATCTACTATCAGAAATCAGAATATATGTAGAAAAAGAAAGAAAATAATTAAAACCACACCCAATCTAACCCACTCAAAGAGGACCACCGTAGCATCTTGGTGCCTAATCCCCTAAATTTCCCTCCCTGTCACCATGTACAAATCTAAACACTGATACTTTTGAAGCAGCTGTTTTCATTTACCAATATATTATGGTCATCTTTCCATGTTAATAAATTCAAAATTTGTATCGCACGGTGGTTCATTGTTTGAAAGCATTATATTTTGCTTAACCAACTGAGTGCTAGGTGATTTCCAAATTTTGCTTTTTCAAAGAACACTCCAGTGAATACTCTGGGAGCTCAATCTTTCCCACATCCTTAGTTATGTCCTCAGGAACAATTCCCAAAAGGGAAATTACTGTGTCAAAAAGCATGCACATTTTAAGTCTTTTGATACGCATTGCCAAATTGAACTTGAGAAACGTTGTACTAAATAACTTGCCAGTCCTCAACTCATGAGCATGGCACTTCCCCCTTTTATTATTATTGCATATTATTTATGTATTTGGCTACTGGTCAACTTTCCCTGGCCAAAGCCTCCTATGTTCTGTACCTCCACAAAAGAAGCCTCGAAGCACTCAATAAGGGCACCTGAAAATCTCTTCTCACGAACGAGACTGAGGATTGTGCAAAGAAAATGGGTAAAGCTCTTTCATTTAACTCCACTGTCTCAAAACTCCACCAATACCTTCAACTCTCCATTGCCACCTGTAACAGCCCATCTTTACAATGAGCCGTGCATTAACCTAAATCTTTCATGTGTGCAAGAGGAGACGCTATTATCATCTCCTCTCTACAGAAGAGGAAATGGAAGCACGTCTCTGCCCAAGATCATATTGGAAGTAGGAGAACTGATATTTGAAGCCAGGTAATCAATCTTTAAGCAAAAGTAAAGGAAACTGGCGAGACAAACAGGAAGAAGGCAGAAAATGGGGTGGGAACAAGAGATATTGTTCCAGAATGTCAAATGGACAACCTTCAGAGTGTCAAAGGAGATAATAAAATATGAGTATGCTTTGTATTTGTTATTATTCCCAATAAGATATAAGGAAATTAAACTAATGGGACTAGAAGCACTGCTCAACCATTTCTGTAGCACCATCCCTGATCCCTGTGAGGAAGAAAACCAGGCCTCCTGAAGCTCGAGACCTCTGCGTCAGGGTGCATCCCCTCTGAAGCCCCGGCCTGTAAACACAGCTCTTCCGTCTCTCTGCCTCCACAATTTACGGCTCAAAGTGGGCATACTAAATCATTAAAAGCTCTGATGGATAAAACCCATTTTTCTTGACCCAGGCTAGGTTTTTCCAGAGCAGGAAATAGGACAAAATAAGGCATGATAATCTGAAAACAAAAACAAAAACAAAACCCCATACCTCAGACAAGCTTTTATGTCTACATCACAAATCCTGGAGGAGATTGCACAAAACTACTCATCAATTCTGGTGCAAAAAGGATACAGACTGTGCTAAGCTAAATGTTGCTAACCGTTGGAAACCTGGATGCATTTCTGAATAGAAGCACTTCTTGAAGGCAAATAAATAAGTAAGGGTCCCCATGCTGATATTTTATTGAGTTGTGTACTGCTTAAGATTTGGGGTAAAACTAATGGCATTATTCATTAAAGTAATTTAGACCATTATCAGTCCTTTGCAAAAAGGGGTCTTTATCCAAAAACAGCAGATGCTGTATGTCTTCCCTTTGTCATGGTTTGATTCTTTTAGCCCTCACCTAGTCTCAACACATTTTTTCCCCCCCTAAAGTACTGTTTGTCACTCTCCTCTTTTTTGTTGGTTTTTGTCTTCACAGCTCTACCTTCTAAACTGGAAATTATTTTGTACCACTTCTTCATATCACAACCTCAAGACATTGTTAACTAGATTTGTGGACGTTTAGTTAGGTAAGAAGTAAAGTAAAGAACGGGGGTGAAAAAAAGGACGTAAATGTATTTTTTTCTCCAAATTAAATATGCCTCAGTTGTCTCCAGATCCTCCTCTCTTCTCTTTAGGGTTAAATAAAGAAGGCAGCAAGAAGGTAAGTAGGAGGGCTTGACCAGAACAGAAGGTACTGGTCCTAATGCCTTCATTCTGATGCAAGAGAGGGGTAATATATGGAGGCCTTGCTCCCAGAGAAAAATGCACTGGTCCCTTTGAGGAGGAGGATGTGAGGTCTTCTTACCTCCTCTGAAGGAGCTAGGTCTTTTACTTTTTCTTCGTGTTGCAACTTCATTTTTAATCCTTAGTCTGACTCTGCAACAGCTTATTTTTTTTTTTTACTCATGGTTTAATTTTCCTAACATGTTTTCAAGAGCCAGTAAATTTCTGAAGCAGACAGAAAATGCAAACCAGATGTCTGTTTAAGGCCATGGGCAGGCAACAGCATACAGTAGACTCAGTTTTTTGCTATAATTTCTTTTTTGGAAGTAGCTACAGATAAATAACCAACTCAAACAAGAGCAACAGAAATGATGGAAGAGATGATAGAATAGTATATTCAAATGCAACATCCTTCACTTCTTCCTTTTAGTTGAAGAACTATTCCAGCTGGTTTTACTGTGAAATTTTCCTGCAACGGAGCAAATAAATAAAAGCTAAAACCTCAAAAACTTTACTAGAATAGTTGGAAAAATGCCTCAGGATAAAAAAATAACCAAATACTGGAAACATGCTAAAGTGCTGCGGTAAAATATTGTGTGCCCATTGTAAGCTTTCCAAAGTACAGTAAGTCCCCTGCATACGAACCTTCAAGTTGCGAACTTTCAAAGATGCGAATGTGCATTTACATGTCCAATCACGTAAGTTAGTTCACGTGTCTGGTGTACATTGTCACATGCGTGCATCCTCTACAAGTGGTTGTACATTTGTGTACTTTACTGTACAGTACTGTATACAGTAGAGTAGTACAGTATCTTTATTTCAAGCCCAGGATGTCTGGAAGCAAGCGTAAAAGTAGCGGCGATGTAGCTGGTACTGCTGAAGAACCGAAGAGATTTATGACGCAGGGGATGTTCTTTATTTGAGGAGGCGCTGTTAGTTTTCGAGGCACAGGACCCGAACGTACAACGGTACACGAAGGTTGCAGCAGCCGTTCAGAATGCAATCCAGTGCTACCATGTCATCTATGGCGAGAAAAAAAGAGCTACTACCCAGACATCACTGGATCGTTTTTTCAAGAGGGGAGATAGAATTGAATCCAGCGAGGAACCAGAACCTATGCCATCACCGTCAGGCGTGAGTGAAATTGCAGCTTGCCCTCCGTCTCCTATTGCTGGTGATCCTTCAGCTCTACCATCTCCCACCTCCTCCCCGTCCTCCAGTCAGTAACTCTTCTTCCCTGTTCACTCGGTGCTAGCTCGAGTATCCCAGCTGTTGTACTGTACTACTGTACTTTTCAAGGTACTGTACTGTAAGATTAAACATGTTTGCTTATTTATTTTTCTTTATGTATCATTTGTGTGAAAAGTATTATAAACCTATTACAGTACAGTGCTGTATAGCCGATTGTATTAGTTGGGTACCTAGGCTAACTTTGTTGGACTTACGAACAAATTGGACTTATGAATGTGCTCTCGGAACAGAATTTCTTTGTATGTAGGGGACTTACTGTGATTACACTCTGTATAATACAAGCTTGTCAATTCCCAGGATCATATTACTTGTTTGCTGTTCTCACTAGAACCCATAAAGAAAAATGAAACCAAATATGACTACTAACTCTTCAGGAAGACATTTCCTTTCAAGAGCAATCCTTCAAAGATACCTCTAAAGTTCATGAACCAGGTTTGACTTGGCCCAGATCATCAGCTTCTTGAGTCTTTCTGAAAAGTCTAAGAGCTTAGTTATAAAATACAATAAGACTTCACTAACTCAGATTATTTGTAGGAAAGGCTAACATGTTCAAATGATATGGCTTTCCTTGAAATTTAGTTTTGCTATTATGAGACTATACACATGAATAGTTACTGCCATATCAGAGCGCTGCCAGATTTTACAAGCCCCATCTTTAGTTATGCAATTATTTACCGGGTACAGTTTGGGTTCTCCCTTTCTCAGGTATTACTTTCTCCCAAAGAATAGAATCTGTGGCTTAGGCTGAGTAACACAGATAGTCATCACTCTATACATTAGAAGATTAAAAAAAAAAGAGTATAATGATATGGCCTCCAGCCAAAAGGCTCATTTATTCCTATTCACTGCTGGCCCTAGAATATTTCCAGTTGTACACTTTTGAATGCTAGTTTCCTGGAGAACATAATTTGGAGAAAGATGCTTATAAGAATCTTCTCTTAGATGGGAAAGATTTGCAGGGTATGCAGGTGAGGCCAATATATTGAGAGAAATCTTGCCCTTTCAAAAAGGACCAAGTCAGGTATAAATGAATCAGACTTGACTGGCAGCAAGGGTATTTGTGTTCTGGGATAGCCAGAAACTAATTCTATTCTGGAACACTTTTATAGCTAAATAAAAGTTTTTCAACCCTGATTCTCATTATCTTTGCCCCATTTCTTTAACTTCATTTTTTCCCTTGTCATTGGCCAAAGTTCAATCACTTATTGCCTTGAGAAGAATTTGGAATGTGTAACTGCGGTCCCTATTTGGAAAAGAAATTGCATGGGTAAAGGAGTTAAGAGAAAAGTAACAGAGAAAATTCTCACCATTTTGGCTTCAACCTTTCGGAACTTCACGATTTATAACTTAGAAACCACAAACCTACATACGGAGGTATAATTGGTTCTGCTCTAAAACATTGTTTACCTTACCAAGTATGTCACTAAGAAAGATTATTGCCAAAGTGTTTAGCTCCAGAAAGTGGAAAAAATGTTTAAAAAGGAATGAATTTAACATAAAAAGTATACAGCTTCTCCCGCAGCAGATATATTTTTATGAAGAAATGGAAAGCAGTACATATATACAGCAAATCCTTATTTACTCAACACTAGCAGGTAATCTGCCATGTTTCTTATAATAAAGGCTTATCTGGCCATTTGAAAATATTATACACTTTTCTACTTTTAAAAAAATTTATTTTGTTTTGTTTTGTGTTTTTCAAGATCCTTGGCATTAATTGTTCTAAAATGATATAGTTAGAGACTCCTGAAGAATGTTATATATCCACATAATGCAGTGTTGCTGTTGTAATGACTTTTGTCTGTTTCTAATAGCTTTTCATCACCATATTGGCCACGTTGTCATCTCTCCCTCGCTGTATGGAAAAGGGTCTAACAGACTCTGTAAGGCTCTACTAGAACGAGTCTTCTTTTAATTGGATACTCTGATCTGCTGTAGTCTCAGAAACTAGATAAACAAGTTTGTTAAAAGTCAATTTAAACTAAGAATAATTAAATTCTAAGTGAGGATTTCTTTCTCATTGGTCAAGACCGTAACATTTGGGCTACTCGGAAGCCTTTCCAAGTAGGCTTTTTAACTTTTCAACTATTTCCTGAGCAGTAGAATGTGGCATTTAAACAACTTTCATGTAAATGAGGCATTGCGTGGTGTGCCTGTTTGCGGGCTGTGGTGTTACTCAAAACGAATTTCATCATTCTAATAATTTTTAGCCTTAAACGAATTTAGCAGGAGATCTTTCCTATCCTGCTGCACATGTATTTCAGACTTCAATGACCTCTATCACCAAACTAAATTAAGATAGAATAATACCTAACAGGGATGAAGGCAATGTTCTCACATCTTTAGAATAAACCAGGGTAAATATTTGGCTTCAGGTCATATTCTGGATTAACGGGTGGGCAAGTTGACGGCACAAACACATTCACGCCACGTGCACACACTCATGCACAGACTGACCCTCTGACGCCTGGGTGACTTGTTATTCTGGCAACTAAATCCAGTTCTCTCTCCTAACCTGAGTTCACTAAAGACTGATTCTCTACATCTCCCACCCTACTATGATATGTTGTATGGATGGTACTTGGCTCTTGGATGTTATTAGGAGAAGCAAAAGATTCTCGGGACTAACACATCAGTGATGCTCTCAAAGCATTTTGGCAAAATGAAGAAAGCAAAACAGAGCAGTGTTTTTAAAATAACAAATATCTATGGTTCCCTTGAAGAAAATTCGAAAATCTCACTCTAACAATCTATTTGTTTTTTTACTCCACTCCTAAAAATGGCTTCTTTTTCACATTTCTGCCCCCTCCCTCTTCTTTTTTTAAAATTATTTTTATTTTTTTTTAACCATGAGAGCATCCTGCTCCTCTCTAGCGAATATCAAAAGTAATTTCAGGCAATGGGATGATTAGAGGCTGCATCATTACTCTAGAGAAAAATGAAAAGCATCACACTGGCCATTAACATCATGCCAAAAAGGGAGAAAACACACTCAGATAACTGCTGAGTTAAGCCATAACATTCATTGCTTAGACAGTTGCTATCCAGGGATTCTCTCATCTACTTATCTTCAAATATATATTAAGAGCCTAGTTTCATTTTCATTTCTGCAGATTATATCTAATCAGTACCCATCTTGGAGCACAGATTGGAGATATAATGCTGATCATTAGTCTGTGATGGATCTTCATCTATTCCAAACTACTGCTAAGCATCTCTGAAATGAGGGGGAGACATTATCTCTACTAGTGAGAGGATATATTGATGTTGAAGCTCCAAAATACTTGGGAACACTTAAAACTAACTCTGAGCTACTTATCTACATTTTCATATTATTGTAAATTTCAACTAGTCACATGCCCTAAGACACTTACTACCTGCCTGTAGACACTGACATATGCTTGGTACTTTTCACTCCTCCCCACTCTCCCATTTCTATCCCTTCACTCACTAGCTAACTTGACTAAAACTTAGAAACTAAAGTTGAGGCCTTCAATTTTAAACCTGAATTGAGAGAATATCAACTTTCCCCCATGCTCCCTTTCACTTATAATACACTCATTAGTACAAAACACATAGACTCAAGGAAATGGCACAGAGATATTACACATTCTGCATTAGAATGCAGAAATAATCCAAAAATGGATTGGCTTTGGGAAAAGTTTTAAAATAGGTGATTTGCTTTTGTAGCCTCTTCTTATCACCCATTTCCTCATTAAATTTCTTTACATTTATCCACTCGTTCTTCACCAAACACTCTTAGAGAAACCCGGTGTCTCACCTAAAGTTTTTGTCTGACACTTAATTTATTTAGACCCAAATATTATGTTCATCACCAACTGAAACTGCCTCTCTTCTTGCCTAGAACAGGCTCCTTCTTTACCTCCCCACTTCTTTTTCTTTTCTCTCTTTCCTCCCTTTCACTGTTTCTGTCCTCAGTATCTTCCTACTTCTTTCACTCTATCTAATCCCTTTATTTCTTTTATACCTTTGTGAACAACAGAGAATATCAGCACATAGTGGGAAAATGATAAACACTTGTGGAAAGAAGGCAGAAAGGGAGAGCAAGCAGGAGGCAAAGAATTAGCTCAGACTCGACCTGATTTCCCAGCCCAAATGCCTAAGTTTCCAGACCTTTCTTCCAATCTAGCTGCAGAACACGGAGAGTAGAAAAAAAATCATACATTAGGAAACGAAAGTATTGAAAAAACAGATTATGAGGTATTCTCGTTTTCTACTCTTTGTGTTTCCAAGAAAATAGAAGACAGAGGTCATGATTGTTTGACTGAGTTTATTTTGTCAGAATTTTAGAGCTGAAAGGGACCAGCTTCCATCAACTGGGGGCTAATTAGCCCTTTTGGTTTCCATTTATATATGATCCTCATGCATCATATTCTTCAATTCTTTGAGTTCAGATTCCTCTACTGTGACTGCATAGTTCCTCTCTCCATTTGGCAAAGAGCTGTCTTTTTCCATGAGGCTGAAACCAGCCACACTCCAGAACATGCTAAGGCCCTCTCTTCTGGATTCTGCTCTCTGTAGCCAGAACCCCATCAGTATCCTCCAGTGAAGGCCTACCTGTGCCGCCTTGGCCTGACGACGACTGAGTAGTTCCTTCAGCATCCAAGGCCTATTAGTATTATTTTCTCCTCTGCCACTTCCCTTCTCTCAAAGTTGTTTGGTAGGTATCAAGAAAGAAGCTACTAATACAGCTAATCATCTTAACGTACCTCATCGAGTTGAGGAAATCACATAGTATGCGCCAGCACCTCAAAAATGGAAATTATCCAGTTTTGAGATAATATAGCTAATATATAATGCAGCTTCAATTAAGGCATCCACTAATAGAGGCATTTCTTTCTGCTTAATCATCTTTTCTTTGCATTAGTAAATTATTTCTGGCAGGAAACCCAAGGTTGTTAAGCTGCTGCATTTCCTTACTTCATTTCTAAGTAGTTCCACCTGGACTGGATTTGTGAAGATTCATACAAAAAAAGCCAAAAATATCTTGTCTCTCAACAAAATATTTGGACTATGGAATGAACTGAATCTCTGAACACAGCATTACAGAAACTGACAGCATGAGCTCAATATTTTTAGGGGTGTATTCATTTTAATCTCTTATAAGTCTAGTTACCAGAAACATCTTGGGAGCCAGTCCACTAGCCTTCCATGGTACCAGTGCAACTTAAAACTCGTTCCACTGAATCTGATGTCAGTCTACTTCATCAGGATAAGATAAAAGGCAAAACTGTCTTATCACTCAACTCCAAAGAAGAAAATCATTTATTAGAGAGATGGTCTTGACTTATCTAAAAAATTACTGTAGGCTGTCATAATTTTTTCTCCCATAGCTAGTAATTCTGGGCATTTATTAGTGATGATGTTTTCATTGATTGCTAATGAAGAAGAGATTTAGTTTCTTAAATCTTCTACTTGTGCTACATTATAAAATGTTGCTTGAGGGTTTAAAGTGTTTCTTAAATTCTAAAATTAGAAACCACTCTGATTTGAATGAAGAACAGCTCTGTTTAGTTCAACAGTAATTCTTTGTATTAAAACATATTTCCATTAGTGTAGTAATAGAAAATGTAACATGAAATTAATCAAAATGATCCTCAGCCTTAAAACAGAAAGGATAAGCAGAAGAGGATGCTATTTACAACCACAATCTTCTATCTCTCTGAAGGATACAGAAATATGACAAGAGAAGAAAGGTTAAGATGGCTGACTGAAGCCATTCAAATTTCTCAGGATATATAGAGAGTTAGCTAGATATTTAAATAAATTCATCTTAAAATATATCCATAGCATCACTGCTAACCAAGAAACGTTGTCCATTGTGAATCAGAAATGTGGATGAATCTGTGAAAAATAGAAACTGAGATAAAATTAGTAGAAGAAACTACAGATCACACCCATGCAGGCAGGGACTGCTGCAGAGGTGAGGGTGTTTCCAGGGTTATCCAGACTTTTTCAGGAATTCACGAGAGGCCCCAGGGCAATTACTGGAAATAAGAAATTGTGTTAGAAGGAAATATGCTGCATGGCTCCTCTCTCCTTCCACATTTGTGTTGAGCAACTGGCAGTAGAAGCACGTGTCCATAAAGAGGAGTACTAAGGATAGGCATGACCCACCTAGTCATGAACTACCTGAAGGCAAACTATGGGTAAAAGCCACATATTGCAACTCTCACACACCCACCCCCATTGCATTCACTGTAGATGACCTCCGGGGTTATCAGAATAGCCTCCAGCAACAGGGGAATAGAGATTCTCAAATACAAGATGAACACATGATTGAGACTCACTGTGTGATTCAGGAAAGACCACACTGTGAAAAATAAGCACAGATAACAAAAAAATAAAAGAACCTCATGGAATTCCCTAGTGGCTTAGTGGTTAGGGTACTGGGCTTTCACTGCCGTGGCCCAGGTTCAGTCGTTGTTCAGGGAACTGAGATTCTGCAAGCTGCGTGGTAGGGCCCCATCCCCCTCCACCCCAGGCAAAAGAAGAACCCCACCCAAGAAAATAGAGGTATTATAACAAACAGAAGAAGTTTTAAAATAAGGACAATTGATATCTTCAGAGAGAGTTGAGAAGATCATTCATTCAAGAAAGAAAACAACTAGAAAGCATAAATGTTTAAAATATGATTATCAAAAATATAATTAGCAAAAGGACTAATTAGCAGAATGGAACAAAAGCATGGAACTGGAAAATTATTAAAGTGTAAAAGAAAGGTTCAGAGACATGAAGGATGCAATAAGAGATCAGAGAGGCTAGATGTAAGAAATAATCAAGAAGTTAAAAAAATCCCAAAGTCCTAGAAAAATATGTCTTCAGTTTAAAATGGCCCAACAAAGCAGGATGTTTGGCAAACTGATCCACCCTCCCAAATATCATCCTGCAATTTCAGAACACAATAAAAACTGACCAGTCAACTTTCAATAAGGAGAGACTTCACCTGTCTAGAAATCTATACTATTCTTAGAAATCAACAAATTGTGCAGATTAAAGAAAAAAAAAAAATTAAGGGCTTCCCTGGTGGCGCAGTGGTTAAGAAACCACCTGCCAATGAAGGTGACACGGGCTCGACCCTGGTCCAAGAAGATCTAGCATGCTGCGGAGCAGCTAAGCCCATGCGTGACAGCTACTGAACCTGCACTCTAGAGCCCGTAAGCCATAGCTACTGAGCCCATGAGCCACAACTACTGAGCCTGTGTGCCACAACTACTGAAGACCATGTGTCTAGAGCCTGTGCTCTGTAATACGAGAAGCCACCCACCACGATAAGAAGCCTGCCCACAACAATGAAGAGCAGCCTCCGCTCGCTACAACTAGAGAAAGCCTGCACACAGCAACAAAGACCCAACACAGCCAAAAATAAATAAATTAAAAGAAATAAATTTTTTAAAAATAGTAAGTTGCAGAAGATTTAGATTAACAAAATAAGCTTGATTTAGTGGAGGTATATAGAAATCTCTCCTGAATATACTTAAAGGAAAATATATTCTAAGTTTAGAAAGAAATCAACAAAATTTTATTTACTTTCTGAAGTTTTCAATAGTTGCTAATGGTTCAATACTATGCCCCCCAAAACCTTAAAATGCAGAAGTAAATGAAACACAATAAAGCTTAAAATATAATCAGCATAATCCTAGAAGATATGGAAACAAGAAAAAAGAATCTTATTCATAATTCAACACTTGAATAGCTCTTCTAGGGAGGAACACACACACACACACACACACACACACACACACACACACACACACACACTGACGTGTGCGTTATCTTTCCTAAAACATTCCTCAGGGAATACATTGTTCTCTTTGTCTTGATTCGGTTTCCTATACCAAAAGGGAATATTGCCACAAATAAATCCTACACAGAAACAAAATATTTATGATAAAGCAAGCCACTCAAAAAACAGCCAGGTTGGGCTTCCCTGGTGGTGCAGTGGTTGAGAGTCTGCCTGCCGATGCGGGGGATGCGGGTTCGTGCCCCGGTCCGGGAAGATCCCACATGCCGCGGAGCGGCTGGGCCCGTGAGCCATGGCCGCTGAGCCTGCATGTCTGGAGCCTGTGCTCCACAAACGGGAGGGGCCACAACAGTGAGAGGCCCGTGTACCTCAAAAAAAAAGAAAATAAGAGAAACTTTTCAAAGGCACAAAAGGAATGTAACTAGAAGTGACAGAAATGATTGACAAAATAATCAAATACAAAATGGAAAAACAATAGAAGGCTATAAGTTGGTACATTAACACTCAGCTACAGCCAATGGCTAGAAATCAGTATAAAGACAGTGATGTTGCCCTAAAAACTCTCACAAAAGGAAAGCATTTGTTATTAACCATTGTAAAGTGGGATGCTGCCCGCACAAGAAAGGTCTCAAGATAGGATTCTAACATTGTCCTTTCTATGTTCATCTTCCTGTAATCATTTAGTTCCACTTTAAAAACTTGGTGATATATCATGACCATAAAAACAAGAGTCTGTTTTCCCAGCAAGAGAAATCAACATTTGTTCCATCTTGCAACTGGATTCCCTACTCAGGCCCATAATTGGGAGAGAAGAAACAGGGTGGTGTGACCGTTCCAGTAGCAGCAACTCTTTACTGCATTTTCTTTCACTCCTTCCTTCAATGAGAATTGAATTTTGTATAAGGAAGGTCACCTGTCACCTTTCCTTAGACAGTTACATGATTCCACTTACCCAACTTTCAACATCCCTCCTCTACCCTCCCCCTCCCCTGGAGGATGCTGTGCTCTATGCCCCACCCCAGCATGTTTTACAAACACTCTTTATTCTGCAAACCATGTTCACCCGTGTTAAGAAATACGACTCTCTTCTTGTTAGTCCTCAGCTGAGGCTCCAAGCGCAGGGCTGGCATGATAAAATTTTGTTTTTAAAAGATTGAGGTAAGAATGGAACAGAAGGCAATTATCACAGAAAGCTGTCATTCCTGTACTCTCCTGGGGGTGCACTGACATTCCCTTTACAGGGAGTTGCACTGATTCTTCCCACGTGTACGTAGGTGCACTGATTCTTCCCACGTGTACGTAGGGATGGTGCATTCGAGAATCCGAGGAACTGGGCAGCTAACCGATAAGGGCTTTTGTTTATTTGGCAGAGTCAGAGGGATTTATTGTCTTTTAAAAGAAGAAATTAACCACAATGACGTCTGGTAGCTTACCTGTACTGTAGGGATAAAGACTGGCAGTTAAGACAAGGTATGAGTAAATGTTATGGCGAAGAGAAAAAACAGAAAGAAGATTGTCACACAATTTGCAATCTGTGGGCCCAGCTTACACATTTCTTCCTGTTTTCACTTAAACCCACTGCTTATAGCAGTGAGGCAGAGTAACTGAAAGAGTAAAAAGGGACAATTAATAAAGGAAACCTTACCTAAAGCTTTTCTGGTTTATTCAGAAAGATCTAGTTTTCAGGGTGAACACTTGGGTGTCAAGGATTATGAAGAACATTCTCCCTGGTATCTGTAAATGTACTGCTCTAAACACTACATAGATCAACTTCAGTGTATTTTTCTTTCACTTAGGAGAGAGAATCCATTTTGAGCACCTCTTTTGAAACAACTCAAAAAACTTATTTTCTACTATGGCATGAAACATCACTACACATGATTAAAATAGTAGTTAAATTCAGCAGAATTCACATTTATATCTAGGTTTATGCATCCATATTAGTAAACCTGAAAAATATTAAGGAAACTCTCAATCAAGAATGTCCAGCAATGTTCAGGGATGCACAGGAGACCTAAGGAGAATTAAACAGGTACAGTAGGTGTTTTTGTGCTGTTGCTCAGCCTATGATAAGCCCCTTCTTCGGAGAACTAATTACATCCACCAGGGAAGGACTTCAGTAGCCACGTGTAAAACATGTGACACTGCAACTCTGGCCACAGACGACTGGAACAAAATTAATGCATGATCCAAATCGGGCCAATCAGATTCTCTCTTCCCCAGGAATCTGTAGAGAAGGGATGTAAACTGAGGACAAGAGGACCAGTCAGTCAGTCATCTTCTTCTTGCCATGTGCATGGACAAAGAGATAAACCAGATCTTGGGAAAGACAAATGAAAGAGATGCAAAGAATGAAACATATGAATGAAATAGAGAAAAACAGACAGTACTACTTGGACTCCTGAAAACTTTCCATCTTTTCTTGCTGACAATCCTGTTTCCTTCACCCCCCACAGGTGTTGTTCTGCATCTCACTCCCCATTAAAATTCCTGTGTGTAATTCTTCATCTCAAAGTTTCTTTTTGATAATATGGAAACACAGACTTACAGTCTTCCAGGTATTATTTTACCCACTATTTACTACAAACAATATAGAGATCAACGTTGAGAAGCTCTTCAAATTGGACATTACTATTACATGGTCTATGTGTTTCACATTGAAAAGTTATGTTTCAAAAGCACAATAATCTTGATACACTAGAATATTTTGAATCACTTTAGACTGTTCAAAATTCAAAGGGAGAGTGTACTGCATTGAAATCTAAAAAATTAACAAGAAATTCTACTACATCTGAACTTAACTCCCTTATAACCACCTGTTGAAACACATATGAAACACATCATCTGGTAAGGCTTTCCAAAAATTAATCATCTAACTGTGAGAATATTACCTCAGAGAATATGGAGTTTCTGACTTTGTCTGAATGATAAAACACGAATTAAAGACCTCTGCTTCAAGATGCAGAGGGGTAAGACGTGGAGATCATCTTCATCCCCACAAATACATCAGAAATACATCTACACGTGGAACAACTCCTACAGAACACCTACTGAATGCTGGCAGAAGACCTCAGAACTCCCCAAAGGCAAGAAACTACCCACATACCTGGGTAGGGTGAAAGAAAAAAGAATAAACAGAGACAAAAGAATAGGGATGGGACCTGCACCTCTGGGAGGGAGCTGCAAAGGAGGAAATGTTTCCACACACTAGGAAGCCCCTTCACTGGCAGGGACGGTGGTGGGGGGTGGGAGGAAAGCTTCAGAGCCACAGAGGAGAGCGCAGCAACAGGGGTGCAGAAGGAAAAGCCGAGAGATTCCCACACAGAGGATCGGTGCCGACCAGCACTCACCAGCCTGAGAGGCTTGTCTGCTCATCCGCTGGGGTGGGTGGGGGCTTGGAGCTGAGGCTCGGCTTTGGAGAACAGATCCCAGGGAGAGGACTGGGGTTGGCTGCATGAACACAACCTAAGGGGGCTAGTACCCCACAGCTAGCTGGGAAGGAGTCCAGGAAAAATTCTGGAACTGTCTAAGAGTCAAGAGACCATTGTTTCAGGGTGCACAAAGAGAGGAGATTCAGAGAACTACCTAAACAAGCTTCAGAGACAGGCACAAGCCATGACTATCAACGCGGACCCCAGAGATGGGCATGAAACACTAACACTGCTTCTGCAGCCACCAAGAATCCTGTGCGCAAGCACAGGTCACTATCCACACCTCCCCTCCCAGGAGCCTGTGCAGCCTGCAGTCCCATGATCCAAGGACAACTTCCCTGGGAGAACACACAGTGTGCCCCAGGCTGTTGCAACGTCACGCCAGCCTCTGCTGCTGTAGTCTTGCCCCGCATTCCATACAGCTCCCTCCCCCTGGCCTGAGTGAGACAGAGCCCCCTAATCAGCCACTCCTTTAACGCTCTCCTGTCTGGGCAAAGAACAGATGCCAGAGGGTGACCTACATGCGAGGCGGGGCCAAATCCAAAGCTGAACCCGAGGAGCTGTGCAAAAAAAGAAGAGAAAGGGAATTTCTCTGTGCAGCCTCCGGAGTAGTGGATTAAATACCCACAATCAACTTGATGTACCCTGCATCTATGGAATACCTGAATAAACAATGAATCATCAAAAAATTGTGGCAGTGGACTTTGGAAACAAATGTAGACTTGGGGTTTGATGTATGTGACTGCCTTGTTTCTGATTTTTATGTTTATCTTAGTATAGTATTTAGTGCTTGATATCATTGGTGGATTTGTTTCTTGGTTTGGTTGTTCTCTTTTTTTATTACTTAAAAATTTTTTTCTTATTTTAATAAACTTTTTATTTTAATTATTTTATTTATTTGTTTATTTATTATTATTATTTTTCCCTATTCTTCTGAGCTGTGTGGCTGACAGGGTCTTGGTGCTCCAGCATGGTGTCGGGTCTGAGACTCTGAGGTGGCAGAGCCGAGTTCAGGACATCAGACCACCAGAGAAATTCCAGCCCCATGTAATATCAATCAGCGAGAGCTCTCCCAGAGATCTCCATCTCAATGCTAAGACCCAGCTCCACTCAATGGCCAGCAAGCTACAGTGCTGGATACCCCATGCCAAACAACTAATAAGGCAGGAACACAAACCCACCCATTAGCAGAGAGGCTGCCTAAAATCACACTAAGTTCACAAACACCCCAAAACACAGATGCCAGCCTGCTCACCAGAAAGACAAAATCCAGCCCTACCCACCAGAAAACAGGCACCAGTCCCCTCTACCAGGAAACCTACACAAGCCCCTGAACCAACCTTACCCACTGGGGGCAGATACCGAAAACAACGGGAAATACAAACCTGCAGCCTGTGAAAAGGAGACCCCAAACACAGTAAGTTTAACAGAATGAGAAGACAGAGAAATACACAGCAGATGAAGGAGCAAGGTAAAAACCCACCAGACCAAACAAATAAAGAGGAAATAGGCAGCCTAATTGAAAAAGAATTCAGAGTAATGATAGTAAAGATGATCCAAAATCTTGGAAATAGAATGGAGAAAATACAAGAAACGTTTAACAAGGACTAGAAGAACTAAAGAGCACACAAACAATAACAAACAACACAATAAATGAAATTAAAAATTCTCTAGAAGGAATCAATAGCAGAATAAACGAGGTTGAAGAACGGATAAGTGACCTGGAAGATAAAATAGTGGAAATAACTACCAAAGAGCAGAATAAAGAAAAAAGTATGAAAAGAACTGAGGACAGTCTTACAGACCTCTGGGACAATATTACACATACCAATGCTCAAATTATAGGGGTCCCAGAAGAAGAAGAGAAAAAGAAAGGGTCTGAGAAAACATTTGAAGAGATAATATTGAAAACTTCCCTAACATGGGAAAGGAAATAGTCAAGTCCAGGAAGCACAGAGTCCCATACAGGATAAATCCAAGGAGAAACACACCAAGACACCTATTTCTCAAACTATCAAAAATTAAATACAAAGAAAAAATATTAAAAGCAGCAAGGGAAAAGCAAAAAATAACATACAAGGGAATCCCCATAAGGTTAACAGCTGATCTTTCAGCAGAAACTCTACAAGCCAGAAGGGAGTGGCAGGACACATATAAAGCAATGAAAGGGAAAAACCTATAACCAAGATCACTCTACCCAGCAAGGATCTCATTCAGATGCGATAGAGAAATTAAAACCTTTACAGACAAGTAAAAGCTAAGAAAATTCAGCACCACCAAACCATCTTTACAACAAATGCTAACAAAACTTCTCTAGGCAGACAACACAAGAGAATGAAAAGACCTACAATAAAAAACCCAAAACAATTAAGAAAATGGTAATAGAAACATACATATTGATAATCACCTTAAATGTAAATGGATTAAATGCTCCAACCAAAGACATAGACTGGCTGAATGGATACAAAAACAAGACCTGTATATATGCTGTCTACAAGAGACCCACTTCAGATCTAGGAACACATACAGACTGAAAGTGAGGGGATGGAAAAAATATTTCATGCAAATGGAAATCAAAAGAAAGATGGAGTGGCAATGCTCACATCAGACAAAACAGACTTGAAAATAAAGACATTACAAGAGACAATGAAGGACACTACAAAATGATCAAGGGGTCAATCCAAGAAAAAGATAGTGATTGTAAATATTTATGTACCCAACATAGGAGCACCTCAAAACATAAGGCAAATGCTAACAGCCATAAAAGGGGAAATCAACAGTAACACAATCATAGTTGGGGACTTTAACATCCCACTTTCACCAATGGACAGATCATACAACATGAAAATAAATAAGGAAACACAAGCTTTAAATGACACATTAAATAAGATGGACTTAATTGATATTTATAGGACATTCCATCCAAAAACAACAGAATACACTTTCTTCTCAAGTGCTCACATAACATTTTCCAGAATAGACCATATATTAGGAGAGAAATCAGGCCTTGGTAAATTTAAGAAAATAGAAATCATATCATGAATTTTTTCCAACCACAATACTATGAGACTAAATATCAATTACAGGGAAAAAAAAACTGTAAAAAGTACAAATACTAGGAGGCTAAATAATATGCTACTAAATAACCAAGAGATTACTGAAGAAATCAAAGAGGAAATAAAAAAAAATACCTAGAAACAAATGACAATGAAAACACGACTACCCCAAACCTAGGGGATGCAGGGAAAAGCAGTTTTAAGAGGGAAATTGAAAAAGAAATGAAGGAAACAAAAGCAAAGATTAATAAAATTAAAAGTAACAAAAAGAATAAAATATCTAGGAATAAACCTATCTAAGGAGACAAAAGACCTGTACACAGAAAACTATAAGACACTGATGAAAGAAATTAAAGATGATACAAACGGATCGAGAGATATACCATGTTCTTGGATTGGAAGAATCAACATTGTGAAAATGACTATACTACCCAAAGCTATCTACAGATTCAATCCAATCCCTATCAAACTACCAACGGCATTTTTCATAGAACTAGAACAAAAAATTTCACAATTTGTATGGAAACACAGAAGACCCCGAATAGCCAAAGCAATCTTGAGAACGAAAAATGGAGCTGGAGGAATCAGATTCCTGGACTTCGGACTATACTACAAAGCTACATTAATCAAGACAGTATGGTACTGGCACAAAAACAAATATATATCAATGGAACAGGATAGAAAGTCCAGAGATAAATCCCCGCACATATGGTCACCTTATCTTTGATAAAAGAGGCAAGACTATACAGTGGAGAAAAGACAGCCTCTTCAATAAGTGGTGCTGGGAAAACTGGACAGCTATATGTAAAAGAATACAATTAGAACACTTCCTAACACCATATACAAAAATAAGCTCAAAATGTATTAAAGACCTAAATGGAGGCCAGACACTATAAAACTCTTAGAGGAAAACATAGGCAAAACACTCTATGACATAAATCACAGCAAGATCCTTTTTGACCCACCTGCTAGAGAAGTGGAAATAAAAACAAAAATAAACAAATGGGACCTAATGAAATTTAAAAGCTTTTGCACAGCAAAGAAAACCATAAACAAGACAAAAAGACCACCCTCAGAATGAGAGAAAATATTTGCACATGAAGCAACTGACAAAGGATTAATCTCCAAAATTTAAAAGCAGCTCATGCAGCTCAATATCAAAAAAACAAACAACCCTACCCCAAATGGGCAGAAGACCTAAATAGACATTTCTCCAAAGAAGATATACAGGTAGCCAACAAACACATGAAATGATGCTCAACATCACTAATCATTAGAGAAATGCAAATCAAAACTACAATGAGGTATCACCTCACACTGGTCAGAATGGCCATCATCCAAAACTCTGCAAACAATAAATGCTGGAGAGGGTGTGGAGAGAAGGGAACCCTCTTGCACTGTTGGTGGGAATGTAAATTGATATAGCCACTATGAGAATAGTATGAAGGTTCCTTAAAGAAGTAAAAACAGAAGTACCATATGACCCTGCAATCCAACTACTGGGCATATGCCGTGAGAAAAACATAATTCAAAAGAGTCATGTACCACAATGTTCATTGCAGCACTATTTACAATAGCTAGGATGTGGAAGCAACCTAAGTGTCCATTGACAGATGAATGGCTAAAGAAGATGTGGCACATATATACAATGGAAATTTACTCAGCCATAAAAAGAAATGAAATTGAGTTATTTGTAGTGAGGTGGATGGACGTAGAGTCTGTCATCTGAGTGAAGTAAGTCAGAAAAAGAAAAACAAATATTGAATGCTAACATATATATGGAATAAAAAAAAAAAAAAGGTTCTGGGCTTCCTGGTGGCGCAGTGGTTGAGAGTCCGCCTGCCGATGCAGGGGACGCGGGTTCGTGCCCCGGTCCGGGAGGATCCCACGTGCCGCGGAGAGGCTGGGCCCGTGAGCCATGGCCGCTGGGCCTGCGCGTCCGGAGCCTGTGCTCCGCAGTGGGAGGGGCCGCAGCAGTGAGAGGCCCACGTACCGCAAAAAAAAAAAAAAAAAAAAAAAAAGGTTCTGATGAACATAGGGGCAGGGCAGGAATAAAGACGTAGATGCAGAGAATGGACTGAAGGACAGGGGCAGGGGCACGTGTAAGATGGGATGAAGTGAGGGAGTTGCATTGACATATATACTCTACCAAATCTAAAATAGCTAGTGGGAAGCAGCCACATAGCACAGGGAGATCAGCTCTGTGCTTTGTGAACACCTAGAGGGGTGACCTCCCTATCCGGGAGGGTGGAAGGGAGATGCAAGAGGGAGGGGATATGGAATATATGTGTAAGTATAGCTGATTCACTTTGTTATACAGCAGAAACTAACAGAATATTGTAAAGCAATTATACTCCAATAAGGATGTTAAAAAAAACAGCTTTGGATTTTTAAGAGTGTAGAAAATCTCATATTTTCTTTGTTCTTCTCTTGGCAATTATAGTCTTTCCTGAAATCTGAGAGCTTGGAGAATTAATGCATTTTCAATTCAAACCTTGAAAACATCCATTTACGTCTCAGTGATTGAAATATATTGTGGCAGAAAATTCTCCTCCACTATCGAACACATTTTGTACAAGCAAAGGGAAAAGTCTTTAGACTCTATCAAAAACTCATGCAGTTAACCAAAAGTAATACGTTCATATTTTATTACTAATCAGTTGTACTCTAATAAGACTCCAAATGGACTATGGTTATCAAAAATGCTTAGTCTTTTTTGTAACTTCTGTCTCTTTGAGGGCTCAGAGAACTTTTAGCAGAATTAGAACCTTTACAAAGCTTTTAAAACAGCTTTGCTTTCCTTTAGGGGCAAAATACCATTTTTATATGCAATTCTTTGACATCACTGATGTCTTTGATAAGTGACATCATGGTAGAAGCTAAGAATACCATCTAAATTATTATTTTCCCTCTAGCATTTCATTGGATATAGGAGTCTGATTAATATTTAATCACCATAAATGTGAACATAATTCTATAGAAACTAATGTATTGTCCACTTTAAATACATCTGCCCCTTATTATAACAGATCAGTGGCCAACACATATGTTTCCTATAATAAGTGTGCAAAACAAAAGAATGCCCTAAGTCAGGAGAATATTAAGGAGAATTTAACAAGGGATGTCATTTCAATTCCCTATATCTGAAATGGGTTAAAGCTAGGTACTATATGAAGAAGAGTTGTAGATTGCTCTGACTTCTTCAATAGCCATTTTATTATTTGGAAAGCATATTAACCAATTTAGCCCAATAATTGAAATGTTGATGCACTCTCAGCCTTTTAGCTAAAGCAGAGCAATTACGGGTAGTGAAAGCTTTATCACAGCTTTGCAGTTTCCTGGCCTTTAAGCCTGTATCTCTATGGGTTTCTGGATGAGGTATCGTTTTAGTAGTTATGGGGCCCATTTAAACATTGTTGGATCAATTGTGACAACTGCCTGCTAAGCTGCCCTTTCCCCTCTCCTTCCTGACCTGTCGAGGTTTTTTTCACTGCTTCTCTGGGTCTTTCCTTGGGTTGAGATAAACACTGCTCTTGGCAAGATTTGGATTTCTTGAGCACCATTCTCATTGCTATGTCCTTTTGCTATTTGGATTGTTTATCCCAGGGATAAATTTATTTGTCAATCTTGCTTTATCTTGGATCGTAACATTACCCGGACTGGCACTTGACAACAGACCAGAAGTTCATTACCATGATCACGACAGAAGATATAGAGCCTCCACCTGTTTCTACACTGAGTAAATATTGGTCCTCGCAACAGGAACTGACCCATATGTGATGAATCGTTTAACAAATGAGTGGTTTGTATATTGCAGATACACTTGCCTGATTTGAGCCGCCTTGAATAAAGCTCTGTCTCAAGAGCTATGAAGTCTGAACCTCTTCCATAATGAGCCAATGAACCAATCTTTCATTTCATTTTATGCCATTTTAGATTTCCATAGGATTATTAAATAGCAGGTGTTCATTTTGCTATTTCTCTCCCAAAGAACCATCCCTCCACATACACATGCGCACAAGATGTATAAAGGCCAAAGAAAAGGAATTTTATTTTTGCCTGTAAATAGCTTTGATATATACGTTTTAAGAATTTTAATACAAATTCAACGTTTCCACCACTGTATCTTTAAAAGAAATCCCTTGAAAGTCAGTTGTCATTGATCCTTGGTTCCTTTCTTAGCGTCAGAAATTTTTAAATTCAATTTTATACAGAGATTTTATTCCTGCCTTTCAGTGAAGTACCAAATTTGCAAACCTCTTCAGCAGTCTCACTGAATTCACCCACAGCCATTTTGTGAGTGTTTGAACACTTACTTGTTACATGGACGCCCTCCGAGTGATACAGGAGACTTCTCCCCGCTGGGAGTGCAATGGTCCCTCCCTTGCACATCAAAAAAAAACCCAGTATGTTCAGCCTGTTGTCCCTTCTATTTTTCTATTACGTCACATTTACTTTTCTATCTCGGCTTCTTTAGCGAAAAATGAAATGAGTGGAGAAACTATTATTTCTCATCAACCTCGTTGGAAAAGCAGACATTTAAAACTGTTTCACTGACTGGGAGTATCCCTTTACTTCTCCTGTCAGATTTACCATCTTTATACAACCGTTTTCTGAGCATGATATGAAGCCTCGGAGGCTTGTGCTCAGACTGAACATCTGCTCCTGGTTGAAAGAGCCTCTTATTCTCGACATTTCCACCATCACCCCTAGGCAGAGAATCAGTGAGCACAGCCTCCTGCATATCTGTGGGGTAAGGGTAGGTCTTCCTCTGGCCAATAAAGCATAGTTCTGACAAAAGCCATTTATTCTAAAGTTCACACTGTTTTTCAGCTTCACGATCACCTCCCACCCTTTTTCGTGTACTTTAAGAAAAAAAAAGTTTATTGTACAAATGTTTGGGAAACACAGATAAGTATAAAAATAAAAACACCAATAGAAGATAACCATTGTGGTTCACAACCTCAAGTTTATCCTTCCAGAAATAAAATATAAGTGAATAAAATAAAAATAAAAATGTTTATTTTAAACATTGATATCACACTATACCACAGTTTTGAAAAAATGGTTTTTGTTCATTTAATACATTTCTATGTTTGTCTATGAGATTTTAGTGTCCATGTCATATTTCACTGTACAGATGTCCCTTAATTCCTTTAAACATTCCTTCGCTTTTGGACATTTAGATTTTCTTAAATCATTTGCTGTTATAGACAGAGAAGAGGTAATGTTGCAGTTTGGAAGTTCCTGTCACATATCCCTTTATAACTTTAAAGGATAAAGGATAAAACTAGGCTTTATAACTTTAAAGATGATTTTTGCCAAATTGATTTGTGATTAATGGTATTTTTTGTTCTGCTTGCTTGTGTACTCAATATTGCACACATGAATCTTTGGAGAAAGCGGAAGAAGTTAAAAGAGAAGGAAGGAAGAAAGAGAAAAGAGAAGAAAGGGTCATCACTGAGTGCTTCCTCTGTACCACATTCTGCTAAAAGCTTTCAACACTTGAAGTCATTTAACCTTTACCGTAAGCCCTGACTTGCCACCTTCTGTTGTATAATTATTAGTCCATTTGAAAGGTGATCAATTTGAGGAAAGAGAGGTTATGAAGACCACAGATTATACAGAGCTTGAGTACTTTTATACCAGAAAGCTGTGTAACCTTGCAACATTTGCTTAAGTTCTCAGAGACTTGATTGTCTCATTTATAAAATGAATGAGATGTTCAGATCTCTTCAAGTTCAAAGAGTCTGTGATCCTACGTTTAATAAAAAGAACGCTGCCATACCTTGGAGGTATCTTCACATTCCAATATGAGGATACTAGACAACTTAAGTAAGACTTACCGAAGAGGGACAAAAAACGTGTTCTGTATCATTAGCCAACACCCACCCTGAGGGTTTAACAAGATGAGGGTTGAAGAAGACAAAAGTGTGTCATCGAAGAAAGTCACGGATGTGCTGTGGCAGTGTGCCTCACATACCCCCTCCCCTCCAGCCGTGCCCCCGGCTATTGGGGAGGGCAGGGAAAAGAAGTCCTTTCCTTTGACCTTCAGTTACATGCAAGGAGCTTCCTGGGGGTGATGCAGAGTGGCCCTTTGGAAATTAGGATTTACAGGAAAATGGTGTCTCATTTTTGACAAGGTTCCTAGCTGAAACATTTTGCAGCAATGATGAAAAGGTAGGATTTGGGAAATGCCTGCAGTACCGCTGATAGCAGATCAAAAATGTGTGTGTGTGTTTCCCAAAGTCCCAAGGTGAAGCCTACTTGTAGCATCAGGCCCCTCGAGGTGGCTGCTCTCTTGCTCTCCGTACATCTCCTGAGAGACCAACCAGTGCCTGCTTCACCTACACCCTACGCATATGACTGACCTTCTGACATACTTGCTCCAGGCACCAGCAGGTGATTTTTCTTATCAAAGGGGTGGTGAGGGGTGTACCCCTCTGCTTCTTCCCCTGGTAACTGATGAGCCCACCTGATATCAATTCCCCCTGTAACTGGAAACCTCCTCCTCCCCCCAGGGATCAAAGACGGCCGCCATGTCCTGCCCACTGTCTGTCCCACAATGGGGTGTCGCTCCAGGATCTTGCTTCAGGTGTGTAAGATCCTCTTATCCACTAAACCATGGATGTCTCTCTTGCTGACTCCAGGCTCTTTCTTCAGTCTTGAAGCTGGGCAAGTACAGGGCTTGCAGGCCTGTGGGGTGCAGCCCAACACTACTATAGAGCAGTCTACCTGGGCAGGGTAAGGCTATGTCAGCAGAAAGAGGCCAGAGTAGGGGTGGGGGTGGGAGGACATTATAAGCAACCATTTGCAGGGGTGGCTCTTACCACATCAAGGGATTAATCTGGGTACTCAGGAAAGATGATCACAGGTGTCCCCACAAGATAAAATTTCAGCTTTAAATACCTGCCAAGGCCAAGAGAAACCAAGGTCAGATATCCTTAGTCCACCTTGCCCCTTACCTCTTCTCCCTACCTGCTTCCATTCTTGGAGGGTCAGGGCAGCCTACGGAGTGGGGGAGGGGTGGACACTTAAGAAAATAGAGAAGAAGCTGACCACGTGCTCACCACCCGGTAGGTTTCTGCAGCCGTAACCAAGCCAAGCTGGAAAAACAGAAAGAGGTTTGGAGTTTGGATTTCATATGGGACTGAACATGTTAATTACTGAAATGAAGTTATCTTAATATGCAAAAATGACTGGAAGATAGTCCATTATCTGAGAGTGACAAGATAAGTCAACAAATCTACTCAACTTCTTATCCAAAGAGTGGGGGGATGGGAAACTAGTGCCCTGAGCTGGATAAAAGAGGCAGACAGAGGGGAAAGAAAAGTTGCTTTCCTGTGGCACCCTAGGGAGTCCCACCTCTTTCCACAAATAGGTTGATTTAGAAGGTATCAAAGGGTGCAAAGCCCTCCTCAGCTTGAGCATAAATATACCTATTGCTAGTTTCAAAAAGTTCTGGACACGCCTGGGGAACTGGTGGTGTAGGCCCGCTGGCATCTCTTTATTAGGACACTCTCAGGAAGACAAAATATCTTGAAACGGGAAAACAGGCTTGACTCAGTGACAAAGCTCTATGCCTCAGGGTGAAGAGGTGATTCTGATATGGCATTTATCAAAGGGATTCTTTTACTGCCCTCTCTAGACTCCTGTAGTATATAAGAAGAGAATGAAAGAGCAGGCTGTATAAAAATGAAAGATGTGTCTCCAAAGATTCCTTTCCTTCCTGCCCTCGCCATGGTTCACTGTGACTGGAGTATATACTTCTTGGCCACGTGACTTGTTTGGGCCAATAGCATATGGATGAAAGTTACAGTGTTTTCTGAGGCCTTATAAGGCATCATTTATTTCCATTCAGTACTCGAGCTTCTGCCGTTTCCATAAGAACCTATGTCTGAACGCAACCTGCAGCCTAAGCCCAGGCAATGCTACTCGAGCCCAGCAGAGCCACAGCCATCCCATGAATCCAAAAGTAAAGATTCAACACTGATTTTTGTCAGCCACACATAGTTTGGTGTTATTTGTTGGGCAGCATTGTCACAGTGAGAAAAAAACCGATTGATACAAGCAATTTCTATTAAAATGCAGTCGGACGCCGGGGCATATAAAACACTGGAGTTCGAAGGATGTATTCACCCCTTATTTTGCTACTGAACACTCAGAGTTGTAGCACCTTTAGTGATTCAGGGCAACAGAAGTGACAGTAGGACCTGGGAGAGACAACAGTGCCTGTTGCCTAGAAACGGGTGGCAACGGCCATGCTCTCACAGGTACTGAGTGGAGATAGTAGTCGGAATTTCTGTATGGAGATGCTTGATAGGCCCACAGGAGGTGGGAGAGGGGAGGACAACTTCACAGCTCCACACTGTGGCAGACCATGCTTGTGCAGGACCGGGTGTGATCACATCCTGTGATCTCCCCAAAAGACATGTGGTCCTGTAATACCAGTCAGAGCCAGAAACAAAGAAATCCAGGTTCCATCATTGAAATGGACTTTCATTGAAAACATCAAATCCTCGAACAAAGGCAAAAAAAAGGCCCCAAAGAGTGGTGGGAAAACTGGTACTTTTGATGATAGGATAGAGATTCCAAATTTCAACAAGGTGAAAACATGAGATGAAATCAACAAAATGAAATGTATGAGGATAAATGTAAAACTTTGCATTGTGATTCAGGAAATCTGATGTCCAGATTCAGACAAAGGGACGGAGATTAAGAGAAAAAGTGCAGGACATGTTATATGTTAAGCCCATTTGATTTACAGAAAAGCTAATGCAATCTTATATTGTATTAATAAAAGTGTAATGTCCAGATGAAAGATGGGATAGTTTCTCTGGACTCGGCACTGAATATAGTGTATGGGCTCAGTTACATTAAATTCTGTCAGCATTTATCCATCTGCTTCGTGGGTATCATTCAGCTGGATATGGCATTTTGAGAGTGTACAGTGATGCAAAGGAATGGCTCCAAAGCACTACAGTGAGGAAGGTGAGGGTTCTGGAAGCTGCAACATAAAAGGCACTCCTGAAGGATAAAGAGGTGTTTAACCTGAAAAGAGATGACTTCAGGGAGTTAATGAGAAGTTAATGAGAGTTATTTTCAAATGTCTGAAATGCTATTCTTCGAAAGAATGAATAAGCTTATTTTATGAGACTCCATAGAACAAAGCCAAGGCCAGCGAGTGGATGGTATAGAGTCACTTTTTTTTTTTTTTTTTTTTTTTTTTTTTTGCGGTACGCGGGCCACTCACCGCTGTGGCCTCTCCCGCTGCGGAGCACAGGCTCCGGACGCGCAGGCTCAGCGGCCATGGCTCACGGGCCCAGCCGCTTCGCGGCACGTGGGATCCTCCCGGACCGGGGCACGAACCCGTGTCCCCTGCATCGGCAGGCGGACCCTCAACCACTGCGCCACCAGGGAAGCCCTAGAGTCACATTTTGATGCAATGTAAAGGGAACATTTACAATTAGGACTATTGAAAAAATAAAATTGGCTCTCTTGCAAAGGAACGAAGCTTACATTCCTAGAGGTATATAAGCAGGGGTGTAAAGTGACCACGTGACAAAGGGATTTCAGTTTGGGGTTCTATTTCTCTCTCTCTCCAAAACTCTATCGATCTGTGAAGGCTTCTGATAATTTACCACTTACTCAGCAGTAAAACAATCTTCATAGAATCCCTCTGCTTTATCATCCAGAGGGGCATATGTGAGAAGCAATCTATATAAGAATTTTCCCACATTTACAAGAGCTTAACTTGCCCACATGATACTTTCTTACGTGCCTTTTGGAAAAGTGAGCTCAGAAACAGCTGAGGTAATGTTTCGAGGACATGTGTATATGAGCTTGCCCCTTGCTCACACATTCGTGATACTGCGTAGATGGTTGCGTCTGTCGATAAATAGAGACAGATGGAGAGAGAGAAGCAAGAAAAGAGAGAGCAACAGAGAAAGAAAGGAGAGACAGACAGACAGACAGACAGACAGAGGGAGAATGTGGCCAAGAGGGTAAAAATTGCTGTTTAAATCTGCACATAACTAGAGTCCCCATCGTCTAGGAGAATGAGATCGTTTTCTCCCTTTGGGACACTGTGTGTTCAGAAAAACTCCTTCCTACATATAAAAAGTGAAGCACTCCGGCACAGTCCATCAGCCAGATAAGTTAAACAAAAGTTACTGAATTGTTTAGCAGAATATATGTAAGACGAAGTTTAAGCATCATCATACATGATGAAGGGTCTAAGGAGGAAGAGGGAGAAGAAAATGCCCAACAAGATGACTGGATGCAGTGGTTCTCCCTCTGTGGGTGAAGCCAGGGAGATGAGCAGAGAACAGGGACATCCAAGAGGCAGCTGGGGCATTAACGAACTAATTATTCTTGAGTTACTTCCAAAACACCAGCATAAGTTGGCTGCACGTGCAGTCTTGTGAGGATGGACCTTTGAAAGGTGAAACGATCTGGGAGGTGTCCAGTGTGGGTCAATGCTAGGCCTGAAGGTAACAGAATGCCCGAGAGTTGAGAGTCTGGCAGACACTAAAAGTAGAGCAAGAGGAGACAATGATAAATTTAAATCTTACAAAGAACCCCGAAATATTAAGACGGAAACAGAATTTCTTACAGGGTTTCCTAGTCTTGTGATGGAAGTTGGAGCAGTTTTACTTAAATCCTGATGGTCAAGGTCATCCCTGGAGACTATCTGCAAATGAGCTGACAAGTCTGGCAGGCTTTCCTAAACTCAATGTATGAATGAATAATAAAGAAACAAAATTATCAGCATCCACTTTGGAACAGTTTGTAGGCTTAAATTTATTATTAATGCATTGTTAATAAACAACAAGTAAATGAAGAAAACCCAATAAATGCCATTCATATTTTTGAGGACTTTGCTGGTTAAGAAAATTATTAAAAAATAAATGAAAATTGGTGCAGCCATTAGGAAAAACAGTATAGAGTTTCCCTCCAAAATTAAAAATAGAACTACCATATGATCCGGCAATTCCACTTTTGGGTTTATCTGGAAAAAATGAAAACACTAACTCAAAAAGATGCATGCACCCCCATGTTACTGCAGCATTATTCACTGTAGCCGAGACATGAAAGTAACCCGTGTCCACTGATGGATGAATGGATAAAGAAAATGTATGTTTCTATGCTATACGTGTATAGACACACACACAACGTAATATTATTCAACCACAAAAAATGAAGGAAATCTTGCCATTTGTGACAATATGGATGGACTTGGAGGGGATTATGTTTAGTGAAATAAGTCAGAGAAAGACAAATGCTGTATGCTCTCACTTATATGTGGAATCTAAATAAAAACAAAAAAACAAACTCATAGATACAGAGAAGAGATTGATGGTTGCCAGAGGTGGGGTGGGGGAGTGGGAGATGGACAAAATAGGTGCACAGGGTCAAAAGGTACAAACCTCCAGTTGTAAAATAAATGTCATGGGAATGTAAGGTACAGCATGGTGACTATAGTTAATAATACTGTATTGTAGTTTTGAAATTTGCTAACAGAATAGATCTTAAAAGTTCTTATCATAAGAAAAATAGATTTGTAACTATGTGAGGCGATGAATGTTAACTAGACTTATTGTGGTGATCATGTAGCAATATACACCAATATGGAATCATTGTGTTGTACCCCCAAACTAATATAATGTTACATGTCAATTATATCTCAATTTAAAAAAATTTTTAATAAATAAACAAATAATTGGATCATCTAAGGAAGAAGTGGCCTGAGAAGTTGATATTCAATATTCTGCAAATGGGTAAACAGAACCCCTAAAAATGCAACACGGACTTTGGGACTTCACAGTGGTGTTTTCTTTCTCTCCCTCTCTCTCTCCCTCTCTCCCTCCCTCCTTAACTCCCTTCCTCTCTTCCTTCCTTCCTGCCTTCCTTCCTCTACAAATATAATGGATATTTGAGAAAGATTCAAACAATAAAGAAGCATATATTGAAAAAAGGAGACTTTCTCTCTGCCCACCTCATATCACCCCCAGAGGTAATCTCGCAATATTTAGAGTCTACCTAGAATCCTTCCATATCATCTCAGCTCAGGCCACTGTAACAAAATACCCCAGACTGGAAGGCTTAAACAACAGATATTTATTTGTCACAGTTCTGAAGGCTGGGAAGTCTGAGATCAGGGTGCCAGCATGGCTGGTTTCTGGTGAGTACCGTCTTCCTGGCTTGCAGATGGCCAATTTCTGACTGTTTCCTCCACAATAGAGGGTGAGGGGGCAGAGGTTCTGGTCTGTTTTATAAAGACACTAATGCCATCGTGACCACCCTCATGATCTCACCTAAATCTAATTACCTCCCAAAGATTCAAATACCATCATACTGGAGATTGGGGTTTCAAAATATGAATTTTGGAAGGGTGCAAACACTTGGTCCATTGTACATATCTTCTATATATTTACACATTTAAATAAATAAATTGTTGGTCTTTACAAAGAAGTAGGAATATGCTGTATGTATTCTTCTAAAGTTTTTTTTTTTAACTTAAAAATAGACCATGGATATCTTTCCATGTCAGTCCTTGTGGATCAATCTCACTTTTTAAAATAGTATATGATATTCCATAGTATGGCATTTCCAAAATGTATTTAACCATTTTTCTATTGATTGACATTTAGGTTGCTCTCCATTTTTCTCCATTAAAAATTATCTTGCGGTTTGCATATATAGCCTTACGAGTATGTGATAATATTTCTAAAGGACAGATAGAGTCTTAGAAGAAGAATGAGGTAGGGCTGGGTAGTCATAGGACACATGCATTTAAGACATTGAGGGACACTGCCAAATGGTCCTGCAGGGGGCTCTCCCACTCCCATTTTTTCATTCTCACCACCAGCCCTTCTACTCCCATCCTGGTATTGACAATCTTACATTTCAAACATGTATCCTATTATCTGACACATTGTAAATGCTCAAGAACTAGTATTTTTATGATGAAAAAATGATATAGACTAGGTATATATCCAGAAAAGATGAAAACCCTAATTTGAAAAGATACATGCACCCCAATGTTCATAAGTGGCAGTATTTACAATAGCCAAGACATGGAAGCAACCTAAGTGTCCATCAGCAGATGAAGGGATAAAGAACATGTGGCATATATATATATACAATGGAATACTACTGAGCCATAAAAAAGGATGAAATCATGCCATTTGCAGCAACATGGATAGACCTGGAGATTATCATAGTAAGTGAAGTAAGCCAGACAAAGAGGAATATATGATATCATTTATATGTGGAATCTAAAATAATGATACAAATGAACTAACCTATTTACAAAACAGAAACAGACTCACAGACATAGAAAACAAACTTACGTTACAGAATGGGAAAGGGGGGCAGGGATAAATTAGGAGTTTGGGATTAGCAAATACACACTACTATATATAAAACAGACAAACAACAAGGACCTACTGTATAGTACAGGGAACTATATTTAATATCTTGTAATAAGCTATAATGGAAAAGAATCTGAAAAAGAATAGATAGATATAACTCAATCACTTTGTTGTATACCTGAAAGTAACAAAACATTGTAAATCAACTATACTTCATTAAAAAAACTGACATAGATTTTCAATTTATAATGCATCATACTAGTTAATAATTTGCTTTATGATTAACCACAAAGGTCTTATGTTAAATGACTTTCTATGCATGTGAGTTCTTATTAGAATATTACATGACATCACACTATTAGTAACATGCTGTAAGTCTCAAAATCCCCAGGGAACATTGGTATAATGAGAAAGTCAAGGAGAGTTGGAGGTTACTCATTAGGTCTCCACGCTTCAGAACCAACAGCAGCACAAAAACACGAGTCCCTTCACATATTCCTCACATCTCCATAGCCAGGGGAGGCAATATACCAAATTAGTTCTGAAGGCGAGAAATGAGTGTCACTGGGTGAATAAAATTGGGAAAAAATATTAGCATGAAGGAACATCTGCTGCCATCACAATGAAGTACTGGCACATAGACCATCTTAAAGTGACAACACTCACAACAATGAAACTAACGTATGGACAGAAAACCCAGTAACTGCCTCTATGTACCTGTGCCCCCTTTAGCTGCTTTCAAACATCCTTAGCCCAGACCTGTGAGTCACTGGGATTGTTGCAAAAATTGCCAAAATAACCTCTGAGAAACAGATGGTTACGAAGCCTTCTGTCCAGATGCCAGAACCCCATATGCTTGCCAATCTGTGTTTCCAGCATGCACCATTATACTTAAAATTATATTTTTCCTTTTCCTGCCATGTTCACTCTACCATAATTAACAAGTTTCTAATACTTTTCCAGAAAACAAGAAACATCACAGCCTGTTCGCCTCCCTTTTATAAATAGAAACGTGAAAAGCAAGTGTCAGACACCCCCAAACATTCAACCTAAGCTGCAACTCAACTGTTTGGGACTCACATTAGTGGTCTTCATGGAGTCTTTTTTATAATTTTCTTTTATTTCAACAGAGTCACTGTCTTCCCTGGGCTCTCCAAGTACCTCAGTACTAAGAGGGCTCCTCCCTAATTCTTTTCTAAGTCTATTAGCAAACAAAAAAAAAAGAAGTTTTTTGTCACCAAGTTTTCATTATACAGAACCAGGGAGGAGAACGGTAAGAAGCAAATTCTCTGCTTTAGAACAATATGTGGGTTTCTCAAGCCAGCAGTGCTGGCTAATATACCCCACACATCATGACAGCAAAACCTTTGGCACGGTCTCAGAGATTGAGCTTTTAGATACCAAAACAAAGCACTTTGATTAGCACCCAAGTTTACATGTCACAGGGAGAGCTGAAATATTTCCCAAATCCAAGTTGACCCTTTGGGGAGCTCAGAGATACCCTTGTTCCGAGGTCTGTCTTTCAAACAATTAGTTTTTCTATTGACTTGTTTATTTGCTCCTGGACCAGAATGCCCACCCCCTCCAGGGTCTGGCACCACTGGGTGTGGAAAATGTCCAAAATTTCACAACAAGTTGTCTATTCTGCAACAGTCAATTTGGCATATTTACATGGTGTTCCAATGAAGGGCTTTGAAGCTATCAATCATGAACAGCATACTCTTACATTCCTCTTATGTTATTTTCCCAGCAATCTGTGTACCATACCCGTGATGTTGGAAAGGAAATACCCTTAAACATTCAACCTTTCAACAGAAAGGGAACTTAAATTTCTTTCAGTGAATATTTGGGAGTTGTAGAACAGTATGTTGATTTTATTAGTAAATCTGACACAACATTTTTTTTTTTGTCCCTTTGGTGTAGGGAGGCATGATGTTTTTTGAAAAACTTAGACTACATTGATATGTGTGAATTTAAATCAGCAATTTAAAAGTAAGTATTATGACATTTTAATTACATTTTAATGGTAAAACCTTGGAAGTGATGCTGATTTAAGTCAAAATAACCTTTGAAAGTGTTTTTCTTGCCTGCAGCTATCTGGATACCTGACAGGAGGGAAATAGGAAAAGAGAGAGTAAAAAGAGAATGATGTTCTCCCCAAGAAAAAAGTGAGTTGTGGGTTTGCGGGTTTTTTGTTGTTTATTTGAATTAAAGTTGATAACTGTGATGGAAAGATCTAGGAGTAATAGGAAACATTTGGACGTGTCAGCATGCAGGATACTATGTTTACATTTGTTTTACAAAAAAGTCAACATTAAGGATGAAAAATTGATGACAAAGATTGTAACATAATTTCTGTCTGCATGTATGCCCTCTCTCCTGCTGTCATATGATCTTATGTTTAGGTTCTGCTTGAACTCAAAAGAAAGGAAGGAAGGAAGGAAGCAAGGAAGCAAGGGAGGGAAGGAGGAAGGAATGAAGGAAGAAACTGAGAAGTTCAGTAAGATTAGATGCAAACACCAAAATCCCAGAACATTTTTTTTTTCCTCAGTATTTCTTCTTCCCAAGGAGAAAGAGGAAAACCACTGAAATATAACTGATAAAAAATGTTTACCTTGAGAAGCTAACAATAATGAGTTAAAGGCAAAGACACTAAAAAGTTGTACTTAAATATACTGACCTTCTATAAAGAAAATAACAAAGGAATGAAATAAGGCCAAGTATGTATGATCTAAAACAAATTGAAATGTATAAATATTACGTTTCTGTTGGAGAGTGCTGTTTTCTTTACAGTATTTTTTTTTCATTAATTTCACTTGGGACTTCCTAATAATGTTTGTAATTTTTTTCCCTAAACTTAAAACTCCAAGCACACTAAAATTTTTGCATTTTACAAAGCACTTGCCCCATGGCCCTGAGCCTCTGCACTGACTATTTCTTCTGTGAAGGATGTGCATTCCTCACAATTGCTGCCACACAGAAAACTAGCCAGCAAGGAAGTTTCTTCTTCAGATGGAATAAAAGAGAATACAGATACTGACCTAGGCATGAGATAATTTTTTAATATTATAAAGGTGACAATTCAAATGAGTGGGTTAATTATTTTGTCCACTACTAGTATTGGAAGAATTTGCTAATTATTTGGAAAATAAGTAAACCTAGACCCCTGCCTCATGTCTTATTCAAAACTAGATTCCAGAGGTTTAGCAGTGTGAAAATGAAAAACAAAACTACAACTGTTAGAATATCATTTATGAAAATAAGTTTTCTAAAAATCAGTTACAATGTGGAAATTTATGGGAAAAAAAGCGAATAACTAATAAATATACAGGATGACAACCTCAATAATGATTAGATAAATGTAAATCAAAATATCTAGTCTATACGAATTATCACTTATCAGAATGTCTTATAAATCTGTGAGGGGGTGAAAAGAGTCATTCTCAAATGTACGTGAAATTCTAAATCAGTATAAGGATTTTAAAGGGCAATTACACAATAACTCAAAATTCCAAATGTGCATACATGTCAACCCAGAAAGTTTAGTTTTGAGGAATCTATCTCATAGATATACTCCTACATGTGTACAAAGACGCACACACACACACACACACACACACACACACACACACAGAGTCATTGCAGTATCATTTGCTATAGCAATGAATAGAGATAACAAAAGTCCGTCAACAGGAGATTGGTTAAAACAATTAGAGTTCAACCATACAACAAAAAATCAGACCACTATTAAAATGAATAAAGTATATCTGTATTGACCGAGTTGGACAAATATTCATGATATACTTTTAAGTCAAAAAAGAATGTTTTAGAACCGTATGCATTGAATGCCTATACATACACATTCAAAACTGAATGTAATGTTATGAAGGTACACGTGTTGTAATTATACAACCGCATGCTTCAACCTGCGTATGTCACCTCCTTTTTGAACCTTTCTCAATCTCCCTGTGAATATGATATCCACCTCTTAAATCCATCCTTTAAGAATACACCTACAATTCCACTACCATCACACCTTTGTAGTTTCTGATCAAATAAAGATTAAAATGTTTTTCAGTGAAAAAAAAAGATACAAACTCATTTACAAAACAGAAATAGTCCCACAGACATATAAAACAAACTTACAGTTACCAAAAGGCAAGGTGCAGGGGGAGGGATAAATTAGGAGGATGGAATTAACATATATATACTACTATATATAAAATAGATAACCAACAAGGACCTACTGTATAACACAGGGAACTATACTCAGTATTTTGTAATAACCTATAAGGGAAAAGAATCTGAAAAAGAATATATATATATATCTGAATCACTGTGCTGCACACCAGACACTAACACAACATTGTAAATCAACTATACTTCAATAAAAAACAAAAATTATTTTTTAAAAATGGGACAACCGAAAAAAATATTTTTCAGTGGACATAGGGTGCTGAACTTTCAGAAATATATGCTAACTGCCACACCCCAAATGCAAAACCCATGCTGGAACTAAAAAAAAAAAAAAATCAGAGGCAATTTTCCAACAAATACTTGGAGCCTCAATTGTTTGCCTAGTCTGTCTCCAGACAATACAAGACACAGAGTTAATACACAAAGGCACGTCCACAGTAGTGACACCCTCCACCAAGATCAGACAGACTCCTGGCAGGAGACTGGGGGAATCTTCTCTGCTAGGAAGCCTGCCCCTTGTAAAGGTCTCTCATTTTTAAATTTCTAATCAAGTGTGGGCAGGTGGGAGCCAGAGAAGGAGAGAGTGGGAGCCCTTGCTCACACGCCAGCAGCCCACAGCAGGGAACAGCGGGCAGCTCAAAGAGATGTATCACAGTTATTCGCCTAACATCTTCTCCCGTCAACCCATTTGCCAGACAGGGTTTTATAGACAATAACATTGGATTGAGGAGGGCTGATTAGAAAGTGCATAGTTTAAAGGAAAGACACCCAAACATGTAGATGAGTTGAATCAAAGTAACTATTCACATTTAACTAATTGTATATTTTTAAAGTATCATCAATCTCAGCTATTAGAACATCTCAATGCTGAAGCATTTTCTAAAAGGAGAGAACTATTCAAGATATCTGATATCTTTAAGATCTCTTATGAATTTTTCTTTCCAATTCTCTCTGCAAAAGCCGATGAGAGGTCATTAAGATCACCCTGAGAAAAAACTGTGGTATCTCCTTAGAGATTTTCCTTCAGCTTCCAATCCTTTTCTAACCACCATCTCCAAATTCAAAATCAAAATCACTAAGGTATTTACAAGTTTAACAGAATTCAGACCAATCTGGCAAAAAGCTATATTTTGATTGGTGAGAAATAAACAGAGAGCTATAAAACCATATATGTTTTAAATATATATTATACGTGTTTGTTGTAATGTAAAACACAATGTGAAAATAATTGCAGATTGTATCTTATAGTGATGTTACTATATACATATATATATATATATATATATTTTTTTTTTTTTTTTTTTTTTTTCTGATCAGCTACACACACACAAAAAGTCTACGACTTTCCCAGTGGCTCAGTGGTTAAGAATCCACCTGACAATGCAGGGGACATGGGTTCGAGCCCTGGTATGGGAAGATCCCATATGCCGCAGAGCAACTAAGCCTGTGCGCCACTACTACTGAAACCCGCGCGCCACAACTACTGAAGCCTGTGCACCACAATGATGGAAGCCCATGTGCCACAACTACTGAAGCCCGCGTGCCTAGAGCCAGTGCTCCGCAACAAGAGAAGCCACCTCAATGAGGAGCCTGCTTGCTGCAACTAGAGAAAGCCTGTGCGCAGCAATGAAAACCCAATGCAGCCAAAAATTAATTAATTAATTAATTTCTTTTCTCAAGAAAGAAAAGAAAAGGAAAAAAATCTAGTCAAGTGAAAACTGGAATAAGGCAGAAAAATCTTTTCTCAAAATCTCTTAGGCATCTTTTAATGCAGTGGTTCTCAAAATGGGGTCCCTGGAAAGCAGCATCAACATTCCCTGGGCACTTGTTAGAAAATCTGAGGGTGGGGGCCAGCAATATGGATTGAATGAGCCTTCAGGTGAGTCTGAGGGCCACTCAGGTGTGAGAACCACGATTCTAATGGTTACGGTCTTGCAGGCTCTGATAAACTCAACTTGGGGTAAGTTCGCTCTATGTGTTACTCAAGGTCTTCTTTAATAGGACTTTTTTACATTTGTCATATTGGGCATACTCAGTATTTGAGAGAGAATCACTTGGTCACTCTAGATGCATACATATATTTTAAAATGGATAAGTATTTGATATGAGCCATGATGACAGTGAAATATATAATCTAGTTTTTTCTGATTTATAAGGGCTTACCTTTAAAGTCTTATAGAAGTATGACAATTGAATCCATTGATTTATGGTTAACAAATCATCTCTATTGAAAATATATATCTACAGTAATTGGGCCTATCCCAGTATATTCCAATAGCCATATCTAAATGAAAACCGGACACTATCTGTCCTCATTATAAAGGAAAGTGATTGTAATATACCTCAATTCTGCTTCTACTGCTGTTTCACTCTGTCACAGTAGTCAGATGATTATCTTCCTTGATGGCCTCAAATTATTAATAGCCTTTTATGGAGTGAGCATTTCATTCATGCTACAGATGAAAACTCAGCACCTTCTTACTTCACGTATATTTGGGGAATAATAGTCTTCTTTCTCCGGTCATAGCATGGTGTACATTTTCAAACTCTCCAAACTTTCTAAACCGTCAATGAATTTTATATAAAGCCACAGTATAAAGTCAGTGCTCACATTCTTCCTCAAATAATTCAAACAAATTTAATCCATAAGATGAAAGGCAAAATAACGTACATGTAAATTATGAGTATTTGCCATTGAGTCTAACCGCGTTTGAAATTACAAATAACTGCCCCCCCCCCGCCCCTGCCACACACATACACCGAAAAAGCCCTCCCCAGGCAACACTGTAGCCTTGATTATGAAAGAAACCATTTTTATTCTATTAGCTCCAAGTACTTTAATAGAAACACTAATTTTATTGTAACTTGATTGAAATGGGTCAGAAGTTCAGATGATTGTATGGAGAAGCAAACAAAAGCAATAAATTAGCAAAAATGTTCTATGATTACCAGAGTGTCTAGAACACCATTAATTTTATTCTTATTTTTGATTTGTCTTAAATCCCCACATTAATACTTCTAAGATGAAGGCCAGGTAATAGGCCATTCTCATAGCTCTCTCTGTTTTAACTTGCTGTTTATTATGCCTCTTCAATTTAATCTTTTAATATAACATATTATAAAACAAGCCATAAGTATTACAGGCTCTGGGCTAAACCCTTCATTTAATTCCTGTACATATATGATATACCTTTAAAGATTCAATTAATCACAATTTTCATATTCAAAATCCAATAATTTAGCCATTATAATTAGAATTTTCTTTCAGCTAATCTCTCAATTTAAAATGTCAAACTAAAAGTAATATTCATCTTTAGGAAAAGATAACACATATTAAAATGTTCGTCATGATTGGGGATTACCTAGAGACTTGAATTCCTCAAGCCCCAAAGGAATAAAAATGATACCACCATTTGAATATATATCTTATTTTGGGGGGGAGGGGGAGGCAATAAATATATATATATATTTTTTTTGCGGTATGCGGGCCTCTCACTGTTGTGGCCTCTCCCATTGCGGAGCACAGGCTGCGGACGCGCAGGCTCAGCGGCCACGGCTCACGGGCCCAGCCGCTCCGCGGCATGTGGGATCTTCCCGGACCGGGGCACGAACCCGTGTCTCCTGTATCGGCAGGCGGATTCTCAACCACTGCGCCACCAGGGAAGCCCTAAATAACTTTTAAATAGTATTTAATGTCTTTCTTATCAGCCTCACTATGCCTCTGCCTCTTTCTCATTCAGCATTGCCCGTGCTGAAAATTGGTAGCAGTAAAAAGGTAAAGGTGCCTTTGCAATTTGTTTCTCCTCTTTACTCCTCCTTGCCCCTGAGCCCCACATAAGTTGCAGTTGTCACCAGCAGCTCAGGTAGCAGACAGAAACCCCAGCCTGTTCTGAGACCTTTGCCAAGAGCAGCAATTGTTCAGCCCCAGTGGGTGCAGGAGTGCGCCTGGCACTTCCATCAGAGCATTCTGAGCCCAAAGCTGAACCTCTGTTAATGGCGCCTACTAATGATCTTTACATTTTAATTAGAAATGCTTGAGTTAAGATCACTCGCTGAAACCTTAATGAGCAAAGGAAGGCTTACCTCCTCTTCCTCTGCTTTTCAACTACAAGAAAAAGCAATAAGCTGACCTGAATCAGGTCAGAGCAAATATCAAGAAAACTCATTAGAAATCTGTGATTTCGTCCAAGCTGGAAATACCAGATATTTCCACTTCAAAGCCAAGAAAACATGAGGTTAGCAAAGGGAATCATCCACAGAGGTCTCTTCTCCCTTTCTCTTTTCTTTTTCCACTCACAAACCAGCACATTTTTATTTGACTTTACCATAGCCAATCCCTTCAATATGCAGAAACCAAAAGCCACATGCCTATATCAATGTCTAAAGGCTCTATCAAGTTTGAATACTTTCCTAAGCAATTTGAGGGGTTTGTTTACTTTCTTTAGTCTAAAAGCACCAAGTATTATACTGAATGAACTCAGATTTATATCTAGATTATTGTAATAACAAAAAAGTAGATTTAATACTATTGGAAAATGTTTTGGGAAAGTTTCCTTTAAACTGAAGACTCACGTGTTCCTTTTTTGAAAACAGAGACAAGTTATCGGTAGTTTTAAAGGTGATTTTATTGGGGGAAAAGTTCTATGAGGTTCTGCTTTCCCCCTCCCAATGACTTCTAAAGCATCATCATCACCATGGAAGCTTGCCTACTTATAAATAAGTCCTCCAATATGGAGGAGAAAGTATCACAACTAGGCTCCATTCCAGGGAATGGCTTTGAGCCTCTCCACTGAAAACAGAGCAGAGGTGAGTGGTCTCTCTCAGCGATTTCACTTCTCTATGTAATTTCAACTCAGATTTTGTCTCAACTTCCCTTCCTCAAATTTGTAGAGCAGGGTTTTTTTCTGAAGTGAGGTTTCCAGACATCTGGTGGTCCAGAGCTGTCAATCAAGTGGTCTCAGATGACATGGAAGCTTTAAAAGAAGAAGCAAGGAAATGATTATGCTAACAAGCATTTCAGAACCTTATGAGGTGAAATGTGAAATGATTTGATTCTCACAGAAATCTTGTCACATGTCCAATAATCATCCCACTTTGAAAAGTTGTCCTAGGTACTGTGAGCGTGCTGATCAATTCTTCTTGACTATGCTTCAGTTAACAGAGCGTATTTTTGCCTCAGCTGATGCATTTTCCCATCTTTTGTGATATATCTTTCATAATTGTGAATTTAATATTTTCTGTTGTAAGTATCATGTTGAGTTAAGGCCCATTTGAAAACTTAGATCAACGGCTTGAAAAGGGTTCAACGATGCATGAAAGTAATAATGACAATAATAATAATTTCTACAACTCAGAAGGTCATACAAATAAAAAGAGAATGGAACTCCACGGCATATAGAGAATATGAATTTGTATATATTCACATATGTGAATCTGCTGGTTTTCCATAAGGAGATGAAAAAGAAAGCAAATATCTGGAAATGGTTGGGTTTTTTTTGTTTGTTTTGTTTTTGTTTTTTTTTTAATTTTTATTTATTTATTTATTTATTTTTTGGAAATGGTTGTTTTGAAGGAAAAGCAAAACTATTGGAATCCAGCCCTATTCTATTTTCTATTTTGAAACATTTCCTAAATAATGACATAACACATAAAAGCTTCATTTGTAAAGACAACAAAGTGACTACTTATGGAAACAACTTGAGGTAACATAGGACAAATATTTAATAATGCTTTTCAGTATAAAATTAATTTTGTTACCTGGCCAGAATGGGACTAAAACCAGAGTGGTATCATCGACAGTGATCCTCCTCATAAGCCCAGATCTTTAAGTCTCGCTGGCCTAAAACGCTTTCCATTTAAATTCAGTGTTTTCTATTTAAGGTCATTGTGTCATCTACAGATAATGACAGTTGCCTCTTACTCTCCAACAGTTCCTCTTTCTTTTTTCTTATCAAATTTATTGTTTGGGCTTAATCCTCTAGCAGTGTTGAAGACTTGAAGTAATCGTTAGCATCTTTGTCTTACTCCTGACTTTAAGAAGTCTTCAATAGTTACACCAGTTTCTCTGACACTTGCTGTGGATAGCTGATGGAAATCCATTAGCACATTAAGGAACTCCCCTTCTGTTCCAAGTGAAGAGTTTCTAATATTCACTGGTATTAGATTTTATTAATTGTTTTGGAAGGGCAACAGTTAAGATAATTATATGGTATTTTCCCCCTTTAATCTCTCTCTAGAGAGAATTACATTAGACCTCCTAATGAAAAATCTAAATTCCTAAGATAATAGTTAGTCATACCTTCAATACTCTGCTGCAATTTTGAAGTTTTGCATCTATGTTTATAATTAGAATACTACTAGAAGTTTGCCTTTTTTTTTGTATTAAAATCATTCTGTTTTGGTATCACTCTAACCTTAGCCTTAGAAAATTAATTAGATAGCTTTCCACCTTTTTTAATCATCTGAAAGAACTTCTAAAACATGAGAATTAGCTCTTCCTTTAAATTTTTATGAAACAGAGTAAACCATCGGGCACTAGTTCTTCCTTTGAGGGAGATTTCTGACTACATTTGCCATTTCTTCTGTGGTTGTTGATGGTTTTAAAGTCTTCTACTTCTTTTTGAGTCATTGCTATTAATTTGTATCTTCTTAGAAAAATAATTTTGTCTCTTAGAATTGCAAATGTACTTGGTCCAAATCTGTAAATGGCATTTTCTTCCTCTCCACAGCTCTAGTTAATAGCCCTACTTCTTCTTCTCTATTACTATATTATCATTCATGTTATTTTCTCCCTTGATCACAGTAGCAAATGTTTGTCAATTTTGCTGTCTATTGCTTTTATTAATATGACTTTTAATCTATATATATTTCAAATTTCATCTGCATTAATTCCTTCTTCATATTTTATTAGTCATTCACTTATATATCTAGTATGTGAGAATTGGGACATAATTTCAGTTTGTCCAAATGATAATGGTATTCACTGATCACTTGATTAACATGGGACCTAAATATCCTGTTTCTTATCAAGCTTTTAGTTTGTTTATTTATTTATTTAATTGTATCATCATGGACTCATGGTTTCCTAGTTTGCCAATGAGTTATAATTCATTAAAATCATTAGTTATTTTGATACACAAATTGTACTTGGTTTGGTTACTGGGAACCCATCCAAGAAGACTTCTGAGTTCTGTCTTCTGCCACAGACACAGATGACTCAGGCTTATCGAACTTCTCCTGCCCCATCCCCGAAAGCAGTATTTCTCAAAGGAGCCCTGGATCTTTTTGTGGAGAATAGTTGTTCCACAGCCCTCTCAGTGGACAGAGCTAGGGAATTTATGTGTGTATACACGTAACATGTTCACAGACACACGCATACATCAATGTTCAGTGTGTTTACAAACACATAACTATATTTAATTCTATAGTTACCTATCGTTATTGATCTATACTAAAGGCCATGAATTCACACCAATGCTGTTGAATCCAGTCTACAGAGTTCACTCCAGTTTTCTTCCTTGCTATATTTGTAACACCTCTTCCAACTATGAGAAACTGGTTCCCATTATCTTTAGAATATTTATTTGATCAATTTCTCCACATATATGGCCAATATCCCATTTCTGGTTATTCCCCATCCAAAGATTCAAAAGGCAGCTTGGATGTCCTTCTCAGCCCACTTGGGCTCCGATTCCTGATGGCAGCTGCCCCTGTTCGTGAACACCTCCTCAACTTGCTCAGACTCTGACATGCTACACAAGACCACCCATGCACGTGAATTTCTCTCTCACCCTGCTCAGGTTCTAAGGGAACCATGCTGGGCCACCCTCAGATGTAGGTGCCCGCTTCACCCTGTGAGACCTCTGACCGCCAGCCCACTCTGGGCCCCCCTGGCTCCCCACTCCCAATGACATGGACACCTTTATCAACGCCATCGGAATTATTTAGGGAGGAAAGGGAAACAGGAAGAGAAAAAAACCTGTATTCTGTGCTACACTGAGCTCTCCTCAGTATTATTAAAAACCCAGGAAAACTTTTTACAAGGATAAGTATTTGTTCATATTGATCAATCAACAAACATTTATTGAACACCTTCTGTGAGCTCAGGTGAGGCATTAGAAGTATGAAAAAGGTTCCTGTCTTGTAGTTACTTGAAATTAGATGGGAAACTAAACAAAGAGTAGAATAATAAAGGTTCCCTATATTTTCCATAACAGCAGAAACACAAAAAGGAAACTATATAACTATTAGATTCTCAAATTGTCATAATATATCGTTTGCTTCGAGGTAACCTTTCCACGCCTTGACGTCTAATACCTTTCCTTCCAACACCATTGAAGCTCCCTTAGCCCCAAGCTTTTTATTAATGCTTCAGAATGGCTGGAGGTAAGTTTTCTTCTGTTAAATTACTGGAGCAGACACTATTATTGTGTTGGTAGCTCTGTCATCAGAACTAAAGCATAATAATGAAAGTCACAGTATAATGTAGAAAAAAAAATTATCACTTAAGGAAAAAGGAAACGAAGAAAGATGTTTACAGAGTAATTCTTAAAATGTGCTCGCTCTAGGTTGGTCTGACTCAGATACACAAATTATATTTTAAACATCACGTTCATAAAGGTCTACATTTCATGTGAAAAGTGTAAAGCATAGCCTTCCTCCTCACAGAGACATCAGAAATACATCTACACGTGGAACTTCTCCTATAGAACACCCACCGAACGCTGGCAGAAGACCTCAGACCTCCAAAAAGGCAAGAAACTCCCCACATATCTGGGTAGGGCAAAAGAAAAAAGAATAAACAGGGACAAAAGAATAGGGACGGGACCTACGCCAGTGGGAGGGAGCCGTGAAGGAGGAAAGACTCCCACACACTAGAGGCCCCTTCGCGGGCGGAGACTGCGGGCGCCGGAGGGGGAAGCTCCGGAGCCGCGGAGGACAGCTCAGCCACAGGGGTGCGGAGGGCAAAGCGGAGAGATTCCCGCAGAGGATCGGTGCTGACCGGCACTCACCAGTCCGAGAGGCTCGTCTGCTCGCCTGCCGGGGCGGGCGGGGCCGGGAGCTGAGGCTCGGGCTTCAGTCGGATCCCAGGGAAAGGTCTGGAGTTGGCAGAGTGAAGACAGCTTGAAGGGGGCTAGTGCGCCACGGCTGGCCGGGAGGGAGTTCGGGAGAAGTCAGGAGCTGCCGAAGAGGCAAGAGACCTTTTCCTCCCTCTTTGCTGCCTGGGCGCAAGGAGAGGGGATTAAGTGCGCCGCTTAAAGGAGCCCCAGGGGCGGGCGCGGAGCTGCCGAAGTGACAAGAGACTTTTTCTTGCCTCTTTGCTTCCTCGGGTGTGAAGTGAGGTGATTAAGAGCACCGTGTAGAGGAACTCCAGAAACGGGCGCGAGCCGCGTCTGTCGGCACGGACAGTAGAGACGGGTGTGGGACGCTAAGGTTGCTGCTGCCGCCACCAAGAAGCCTGTGTGCGAGCACAGGTCACTCTCCACACCGGCCCTCCCGGGAGCCCGTGCGGCCCGCCACTGCCGGGGTCCCGGGATCCAGGTACAGCTTCCCCGGGAGAACGCACGGCGCGCCTTGGGCCTGTGCAGCGTCACGCCGGCCTCTGCCGCCGCGGACTCGCCCCGCCCCCGTGCCACTCCCTCCCCCCAGCCTGAGTGAGCTGGAGCCCCCGAATCAACTGCTCCTTTAACATCGTCCTGTCTGAGCGAAGGGCAGTCGCACTCGGACAACCTACACGCAGAGGCGGGACCAAGTCCAAAGCTGAACCCCAGGAGCTGTGCGAACAGAGAGGAGAGGGGGAGGTCTCTCCCAGCAGCCTCAGAAGCAGCGGACTAAAGCTCCACAATCAACTTTAAGTGCCCTGCAGCTGTTGAAAACCTGAATAGACAACGAATCATCCCAAGTTGAGGAGGTGGACTTTGGGAGCAAGATATACTATTATTTTCCCTTTTTTTTTCTTTTTGTGAGTGTGTATGTGTGTGCTGCTGTGTGAGATTTTGTCTGTATAGCTTTGCTTTCACCATTTGTCCTAGGGTTAGACCGACCCATTTTTCTGTTTTTTTTTTTTTTTTAAAGGAAATTTTTCTTCTTAATAATTATTTTTTATTTTAATAACTATACTTTATACTACTCTGTCTTCTCCCTTTCTTTCTTCCTTTCTTCCTTCCTTTCTTCCCTCCTTCCCTCCTTTCTCCCTTCCTTCCCCCCTTCTTTCCTCCCTTCCTCTCTTCCTTCCTCCCTTTCTTCCTCTGCACCTTCCTTCCTTCCGTTCTTGCTTCTTTCCTTCATTTCTTCCTTCCTTCCCTCCCTCCCTCCTTCCTTCCTTTTCTTTCCTTTCTATTTATTCTACCTTTTATTTTGAGCCGTGTGGATTAAAGGTTCTTGGCGCCCCAGCCAGGCACCAGGGCGGTGTCCCTGAGGTGGGAGAACCAACCTCAAGACACTAGTCCACAAGAGACCTCCCAGCTCCACGTAATAGCAGACGGCGAAAATCTCCCAGAGATATCCATCTCAACACCAAGACCCAGCTTCAATCAAGGACCAGCAAAGAACAGTGCTGGACACCCTATCCCCAACAAAGAGCAAGACAGGTCTACAGCCCCATCCATTAGCAGAGAGGCTGCCTAAAATCATAATAAGGTAACCAACATCCCCAAACACACCACCAGACGAGGACCTGCCCATCAGAAAGACAAGATCCAGCCTCATCCACCAGAACAGAGGCACTAGTCCCCCCAACCAGGGAATCTACTCAACCCACTGAACCAACCTTAGCCACTGGGGACAGCCACCAAAAACAACAGGAACTACGAACCTGCAGCGTGCAAAAAGGAGACCCCAAACACAGTAAGATAAGCAAAATGAGAAGACAGAAAAACACACAACAGATGAAGGAGCAAGATAAAAACACACCAGACCTAACAGATGAAGAGGTAATAGCCAATCTACCTGAACGAGAATTTAGAATAATGATGGTGAAGATGATGCAAAATCTTGTAAATAGAATAGACAATTTGCAAGAAACAGTTAACAGGGACCTAGAAGAAATAAAGAGGAAGCAAGAAACGATGAGCAACACAATAAATGAAATTAAAAATACTCTAGATGGGATCAATAGCAGAATAACTGAGGCAGAAGGATGGATAAGTGACCTGGAAGATAAAATAGTGGAAATAACTACTGCAGAGCAGAAGAAAGAAAAAAGAATGAAAAGAACTGAGGACAGTCTCAGAGACCTCTGGGACAACATTAAACGCACCAACATTCGAATTATAGGGGTCCCAGAAGAAGAAGAGAAAAAGAAAGGGACTGAGAAAATATTTGAAGAGATTATAGTCGAAAACTTCCCTAATATAGGAAAGGAAATAATCAATCAAGTCCAGGAAGCACAGAGAGTTCCATACAGGATAAACCCAAAGAGAAACACGCCAAGACACATAATAATCAAACTGTCAAAAATTAAATACAAAGAAAACATATTAAAAGCAGCAAGGGAAAAACAACAAATAACACACAAGGGAATCCCCATAAGATTAACATCTGATCTTTCAGCAGAAACTCTACAAGCCAGAAGGGAGTGGCAGGACATATTTAAAGTGATGAAGGAAAAAAACCTACAACCAAGATTACTCTACCCAGCAAGGATCTCATTCAGATTTGATGGAGAAATTAAAACCTTTACAGACAAGCAAAAGCTGAGAGAGTTCAGCACCACCAAACCAGCTCTACAACAAATCCTAAAGGAACTTCTCTAGGCAAGAAACACAAGAGAAGGAAAAGACCTACAAGAACAACCCGAAACAATTAAGTAAATGGTAATAGGAACATACATATCGATAATTACCTTAAATGTAAATGGATTAAATGCTCCCACCAAAAGACACAGACTGGCTGAATGGATACAAAAACAAGACCCATATATAGGCTGTCTACAAGAGACCCACTTCAGACCTAGGGACACATACAGACTGAAAGTAAGGGGATGGAAAAAGATATTCCATGCAAATGGAAATCAGAAGAAAGCTGGAGTAGCAATTCTCATATCAGACAAAATAGACTTTAAAATAAAGACTATTACAAGAGACAAAGAAGGACACTACATAATGATCAAGGGATCGATCCATGAAGAAGATATAACAATTGTAAATATTTATGCACCCAACATAGGAGCACCTCAATACATAAGGCAAATACTAACAGCCTTAAAAGGGGAAATCGACAGTAACACAATTATAATGGGGGACTTTAACACCCCACTTTCACCAATGGACAGATCATCCAAAATGAAAATAAATAAGGAAACACAAGCTTTAAATGATACATTACACAAGATGGACTTAATTGATATTTATAGGACATTCCATCCAAAAACAACAGAATACACATTTTTCTCAAGTGCTCATGGAACATTCTCCAGGATTGATCATATATTGGGTCACAAATCTAGCCTTGGCAAATTTAAGAAAATTGAAATCGTATCAAGTATCTTTTCCGACCACAACGCTATGAGACTAGATATCAATTATAGGAAAAGATCTGTAAAAAATACAAACACATGGAGGCTAAACAATACACTACTTAATAACGAAGTGATCACTGAGGAAATCAAAGAGGAAATCAAAAAATACTTAGAAACAAATGACAATGGAGACACAACGACCCAAAACCTATGGGATACAGCAAAAGCAGTTCTAAGAGGCAAGTTTATAGCAATACAATCATACCTTAAGAAACAGGAAACATCTCGAATAAACAACCTAACTTTGCACTTAAAGCAATTAGAGAAAGAAGAACAAAAAAACCCCAAATTTAGCAGAAGGAAAGAAATCATAAAGATCAGATCAGAAATAAATGAAAAAGAAGTGAAGGAAACAATAGCAAAGATCAATAAAAGTAAAAGCTGGTTCTTTGAGAAGATAAATAAAATTGATAAACCATTAGCCAGACTCATCAAGAATAAAAGGGAGAAGACTCAAATCAATAGAATTAGAAATGAAAAAGGAGATGTAACAACTGACAAGGCAGAAATACAAAAGATTATTAGAGATTACTACAAGCAACTGTATGCCAATAAAATGGACAACCTGGAAGAAATGGACAAATTCTTAGAAATGCACAACCTGCCGAGACTGAACCAGGAAGAAATAGAAAATTTGAACAGACCAATCACAAGCACTGAAATTGAAACTGTGATTAAAAATCTTCCAGCAAACAAAAGCCCAGGACCAGATGGCTTCACAGGCGAATTCTATCAAACATTTAGAGAAGAGCTAACACCTATCCTTCTCAAACTCTTCCAACAGATAGCAGAGGGAGGAACACTCCCAAACTCATTCTATGAGGCCAACATCACCCTGATACCAAAACCAGACAAAGACGTCACAAAGAAAGAAAACTACAGGCCAATATCACTGATGAACATAGATGCAAAATCCTCAACAAACTATTAGCAAACAGAATCCAACAGCACATTAAAAGGATCATACACCATGATCAAGTGGGGTTTATCCCAGGAATGCAAGGATTCTTCAATATACGCAAATCAATCAACGTGATACACCATATCAACAAACTGAAGGAGAAAAACCATATGATCCTCTCAATAGATGCAGAGAAAGCTTTTGACAAAATTCAACACTCATTTATGATAAAAACCTTGCAGAAAGTAGGCATACAGGGAACTTTCCTCAACATAATAAAGGCCATATATGACAAACCCACAGCTAGCATCGTTCTCAAAGGTGAAAAACTGAAACCATTTCCACTAAGATCAGGAACAAGACAAGGTTGCCCACTCTCACCACTCTTATTCAACATAGTTTTGGAAGTTCTAGCCACAGCAATCAGAGAAGAAAAAGAAATAAAAGGAATCCAAATAGGAAAAGAAGAAGTAAAGCTGTCACTGTTTGCAGATGACATGATACTATACATAGAGAATCCTAAGGATGCTACCAGAAAACTACTAGAGCTAATCAATGAATTTGGTAAAGTTGCAGGATACAAAATTAATGCACAGAAATCTCTGGCATTCTTATACACTAATGATGAAAAATCTGAGAGTGAAATTAAGAAAACACTCCCATTTACCATTGCAACAAAAAGAATAAAGTATCTAGGAATAAACCTACCTAAGGAGACAAAAGACTTGTATGCAGAAAACTATAAGACACTGATGAAAGAAATTAAAGATGATACAAATAGGTGGAGAAATATACCATGTTCTTGGATTGGAAGAATCAACATTGTGAAAATGACTATACTACCCAAAGCAATCTACCGATTCAATGCAATCCCTATCAAATTACCACTGGCATTTTTTACAGAACTAGAACAAAAAATTTCACAATTTGTATGGAAACACAAAAGACCCCGAATAGCCAAAGCAATCTTGAGAATGAGAAATGGAGCTGGAGGAATTAGGCTCCCCGACTTCAGACTCTACTACAAGGCTACAGTAATCAAGACAATATGGTACTGGCCCAAAAACAGAAATATAGATCAATGGAACAGGATAGAGAGCCCAGAGATAAACCCACACACATATGGTCACCTTATCTTTGATAAAGGAGGGAAGGATATACAGTGGAGAAAAGACAGCCTCTTCAATAAGTGGTGCTGGGAAAACTGGACAGCTACATGTAAAAGTATGAAATTAGAACACTCCCTAACACCACACACAAAAATAAACTCAAAATGGGTTAAAGACCTAAATGTAAGGCCAGACACTATCAAACTCTTAGAGGAAAACATAGGCAGAACACTATACGACATAAATCACAGCAAGATCCTTTTTGACCCATCTCCTAGAGAAATGGAAATAAAAACACAAATAAACAAATGGGACCTAATGAAACTTAAAAGCTTTTGCACAGCAAAGGATACCATAAACAAGACCAAAAGACAACCCTCAGATTGGGAGAAAATATTTGCAAATGAAGCAACTGACAAAGGATTAATTTCCAAAATTTATAAGCAACTCATGCAGCTCAATAACAAAAAAACAAACAACCCAATCCAAAAATGGGCAGAAGAACTAAATAGACATTTCTCCAAAGAAGATATACAGATTGCTAACAAACACATGAAAGAATGCTCAACCTCATTAATCATTAGAGAAATGCAAATCAAAACTACAATGAGATATCATCTCACACCGGTCAGATTGGCCATCATCAAAAACTCTAGAAACAATAAATGCTGGAGAGGGTGTGGAGAAAAGGGAACCCTCTTGCACTGCTGGTGGGAATGTAAATTGATACAGCCGCTATGGAGAACAGTATGGAGGTTCCTTAAAAAACTACAAATAGAACTACCATACGACCCAGCAATCCCACTACTGGGCATATACCCTGAGAAAACCATAATTCAGAAAGACTCATGTACCAAAATGTTCATTGCAGCTCTATTTACAATAGCCAGGACATGGAAGCAACCTAAGTGTCCATCAACAGATGAATGGATAAAGAAGATGTGGCACATATATACAATGGAATATTACTCAGCCATAAAAAGAAATGAAACTGAGTTATTTATAATGAGGTGGATGGACCTGGAGTCTGTCATACAGAGTGAAGTAAGTCAGAAGGAGAAAAACAAATACCGTATGCTAACACATATATATGGACTCTAAGGGGAAAAAAATGTCATGAAGAGATTAGTGGTAGGACAGGAATAAAACACAGACTTACTCGAGCATGGACTTGAGGATATCGGGAGGGGGAAGGGTGGGCTGAGACGAAGTGAGAGAGTGGCAGGGACATATACACACTATCAAATGTAAATTAGATAGCTAGTGGGAAGCTGCTGCATAGCACAGGGAGATCACCTCTGTGCTTTGTGACCACCTAGAGGGGTGGGATAGGGAGGGTGGGAGAGAGGGTGATGCAAGAGGGAAGAGATATGGGAACATATGTATATGTATAACTGATTCAGTTTGTTGTAAAGGAAAAACTAACACACTATTGTAAAACAATTATACTCCAATAAAGATGTTAAAAAAAAAAAAAAAAGTGTAAAGCATAAAGCGTGGCTCCATGTTCTGGCTGGGCGTGTGGAGGTTGTGTCTGTAGAGCCGAGCAGTATCTATAGAATTAAAAACAGAACAAGGACCCATAGGGAGAGGAGAAGGCAAGGAGCCTACGGTGACAAAGGAAGACAGCTGTCCTGCTGGGAGGCCCTGGAGGAGTGCAGGGAAAAGGAAGTAGCTGCTACAATCGCTACCGTCACCACAACTATCATCATTTTTGATGGTTCAAAGGGATATCATTTGTGTCTTGTTCTACATGGATTTTTTTTAAAAGTGATTACAGTGGCTGAGAGGACAATGTCACAACTGAAGGCCAGATACTGACTAATGTCCACAGCAAGCAATGACAACTATTATTAAATCATTAATTGCTGTTCCCAATACTGCTTTTCTCAAGGTACATGTGCAGAAACAATTATGGAAGCGATTATTCGTGCCTTTAAATTTCACAGGTGTGTTTGAACTTCACTCTCTGGCTTCCTACAGGAGTGACTGAGACTCAGTACTTGTAAGTAATGTCACTGATGATCAAGGCCCAGCCTTCATTAAGATACGAAATATTTCCCTCCCTAACCTAGAAGGAAATGAAAGCTGATTCCTTAATATTCCAGATGTCCTTTCCTGCAACAGACAAAAGCCTCCACATGGTCCTCACTTACTGCAAATGTGGTTGGTCCTACATTCATTAAATGAGATCTTTGTGAATGCTGCCTGGGCTCTGTCCTTTTCTCTAAAACTCCTCTCCAGCAGTCAACCTCTGGGACCCTGCCCCTTTTGCCCAAATCATTCCATTAAGGTAAATACTGACCTGAGCTGGATTAGTGAGATCCTCCTTCCTGTGGGTTTACTGTTAAGACTCAGGGACTCCTGTCACTTACCTGATGAAACTGAATTTTTAAGGACATATAGATGTGGTGACTGGGGAGACTTGTCTCATGTTGGTACTTGTACTCCTTGGGTGAAGAAGCAGAGAAAAGTGATCTACAAAGAGACTAGAAGGTGAAGCAGATGGGCCGAGAAAAATAGAGACAGTCAAGGGAGAAGTGGAGGAACCTCTGTCTCGGAGCTTTCAGCTCTGGATCCACCATCTGCCCTTCCATTTGGTAAAATTCCACTGGTTCCTTACAAACATCCCCTACTTTCACCCTGCCTTTTACTTAAATTGGCCAGGATTGGACAGAGTTGGGGAAAATTTTTGTTCTATGAACGGTGTATCTGTCAGTGCTTTACAAGTCTTACCTCTGACTCTGTGACCCTTTGTTTTAATTGGTAGCAGAATGTACAAGGACATACGACGGACATGTTTCATATACCTGCAGGTGGCTACCAATGGGTTACAGAACACCCAGGATCACAGGCTCATTTGTTAAGGCCGCCTTTCCACCCAAATTCAATCCTATCAGTCCTGGAGCAGGTGATCCAAGGAGCAGGGGCTCTAGCTTAGGAAGTTCTATCAACAGCTCAGAATATCTCCACTTGAGATACTTACTAGAGATTTCAATGTTTGTTTCTTGCACGGGTCCTGAAAAGCCCAGCTGACCTTATTAATGCTACGGAATATGCTAACTAATTCATCTGGGCCCTCGAAGAATTGCCATAACAACAACTGTTTTATTATGTCAGAGACACTGCAAAGGCTTTTAATGTTCCCTTACTGTAAATGTACAAGAGATTGCCTTAATTAAGCTAAACTTCCTAGCTTTTTTTTTCCCTGCCTGCTTTTATTATTTGGCTCTTATTTTTTCATTTGGGTTTTCATGTTTCTTTGTTGTTGTTGTTTTGTCTAGTTTTTATTATTTGTTTTATTGTTGTTTGTTTTGTTCTGTTTAGTCTTATTGTTTCTGTATCTTTTATGGTGAATGTACTCTTGAATAAAAGAAAAAAACAAAAAATTATTTTCAGATTCATCCACTTAACTAATATATCAGCCAGAGATATGGAGACACCATGAAATGAATCATCACTCAGACCCAAAGCTCCTGGACCCTTTCCTACAAGGTTAACAATACCACGTGCTCCATGCTCCAGGGCCTCCTTCAGGGACTTCTATTTATGTTTACAATTACTGAGCATTTACTCTCCCTGCAGGAAACAAAAGTAAAGAAGAAACATTTCTTTCACTTGAGGTATTTACAGTCAGTGGGGAAGGTAGACATGAACTCAGTTAACAGGAATATAAGTAAGAAATATCCATTAACGGATGAATGTACAAAGAAAATGTGGCATATATGTACAGTAGACTATTACTCAGCCCTAAGAAAGAACAAAATAATGCCATTTGCAGCATCATGCATGGACCTAGAGATTATCATACAAAGTGAAGTAAGTCAGACAGAGAAAGACAAATATCATATGACATCACTTATATGTGGAATCTAGACAAAAATGATACAAATGAACTTATTTACAAAACAGAAACTGACCCATAGACATAGAAAACATACTTATGGTTACCATAGGGGAAAGTGGGGGAGGATAAGTTACGAGTTTGGGATTAATAGATACACACAGTACGATATATAAAATAGATAACTAACAAGGACCTACTGTATAGCACAGGGAACTATACTCAATATCTTGTAATAACCTATAAAAGAAAAGAATCTGAAAAGAATATGTATATATGTATATGTATAACTGAATTACTTCACTGTACAACTGAAACTAACACAACATTGTAAATCAACTATACTTCGATTAAAAACAAAAAAGAGTATAAGCAGGCTCTAGGAAGGTAAGTATATTTGCATGATAAGATAGAGGACAAAATTGGCTACAAAGGAAGACTAGATTGAGAGAAACCAAGAGGATATCAGATGTCGCAGACCAAAGGGCCACCCCGAGCAAAAGGGCAGGTCCCTAAAGATTTGTCTTTTGTTTGTGAAACAGTGAAGAGCCAATCAGGAAAACCTTGATTTGTTAGAATTTTTTAGAAGCTTGATCCATTTGGAAAGCAATATTTTTAAGTTCAGACATAAGATATATCAGATAATACACATTTCATTCATAAGGCTAAGTTTTATCATGTCAAACGCTGCTTAAGTAAAAAATAATCTAAAGACAAGGAATAAAATGAGGAAACTCGAGCTGGGACTGATGGGAACAGAGGCGGAGAAAACATGCTGTGGGCCTAAGCATGGAAACCTGTTGTTATTGTTGTTGCTGTTTTGGGGAGTCTATCGTGGACGCAACCAGGAGCTGAACAGTCTCATGTCCTTCCACCGGAGCCAGCCAGTTACGACACGTTTTTAAAAAACAATCTATTATTGTATCCCTTACAAATCTGTGCTTGAGGTCAGATGTTTCCAAGGTAACTGACCTCCTCTGTGCCAGATGGTCAGTCTATGTCTACGCTGGCATCACGCTATGGTTCTTTACCTTTGGTATCACACACCACCATGAACTTCCTTTGGTAGAGCAGAGCATGTATAAATTTTTAGTGCCAGAAGTGACGTTGGTGTTACCACATCCCTATTTTCACTAATACTTTATGGTAACTGTACATAACTGAAGGATTAATGTTTAATGTTATAATCATCTGCTACTTTTCTGTCTAAGACTCTGTTTTTTATAAACTAGATATTAAAACACTTCTTTCTATCACCTAGAAATGGTTCTTGATCCAACATGAAACAAATTAACTTAAAAATAGGTTATAGTTCTTACCCCAAAAGCTATTTCTCTCTTTTTCCCAGAGGATTTATATTTAGCAAACTACATTTCTTCTTGTCAGTGTGTGACAATATGCTACAAGGAGACACATAACTAAAACTGTCAAAACGAAGCTACTGATGGCACATATGTGTGACAGGGCAAATCTACGTTGATGTACTGTGATGACAAAAGCAACCCAGTCAAAGGGCCATGGGGCAGCTATTCTAATACCCAAAGTTTGGCATCTTACAGAAGAACAAGGCAATCCATACATGCCAAGATGAACACATGATTTAAAGGGAGATTATGTTACGGTCTTACATGGCAATTTTTCACATGTATTTACTTAAAGGATATCTTATAATAATAAATAAGGTAAGAAATGGTGGAGCAGTGAGAGGTGAGCAGAGCAGAATCCCACAGTCAAACGACTGGAAAGACTAGATAATAAATTCAGTGCAAAGGCATTTGCTTTTCAATCATTTCACACCGTCTTCCAAGGCTTCTCGCCCACTGCAGCCACAGAGCACAGAAGGGAAATCAGTTCATGTACAAGCAAGCTCCAGGAGTTCCCTATTTAGTTCTTATCATTTATTTTGTTTTGGACACCGTGGTGAAGCAACAAGCATCATCTTATCTACTGAAAATCAGTGTCATTTTCCCCCTTTTTAGCACCATCAATTGTGCAGCTGCCTTTGATCTTCTCTCTTAATATTCTTCAGCAGGAGACCTCAGGGAAATTGATTACTAAAATGTTTGAAGGCAGATATGAAGAATTACCAGCTCTTACCGAGAATTCATGTGGTGACACATTTACGATGCACCCTTATGGAGAAGAAACTTCTATCCAGCCAGGCAGAGATTGGAACACGATGAAAACATAACCTCATAACAACATCCTGTGAGGCCCACTGTTCTCCTGCTAGCTGGGCCGTCCCCTTCTTCTGTGGAGGAAGAAACAATTGGGGGGTCGGGGTGCTTCTGGACTCCTGTCGAGGGCCTGACTACATTGCACCCGGGAAGTAGGCTCTGCCCACTGTCACGTGTGCTCTCAGTGTCCCTAGGCTGTATGGGCATCTCCCACCCACGATTCTTCACCTCAAAGACTCTCCAGGCATAAATAAAAAAATATCCCACCCACAATCTAGTATCCACAGGCCCGGGCCTTCTCCAAGTGTATCACCGGAGGCACCAGATGCTCACTTAATCCCCTTATCTCTGAGCTCTTCCATAGACAGTAAAGGGGTTGATGAGCTAATGGCATTAGGTATCGAATCATCACAGCAATGACAACCAACAGTCAGACGTCCAGCCACTCAACTACTGGAAACAGCCTCATACATGTATTAAACAAAAAAAGATCTCTAAATGACAAGGAAAGACTTATTCCTTTTCTATTTGGGAGGGGCAGGGGAGCTTTAATAAGCATTCCTTTGACCAGAAGCTTTTATTTTTATTTATTTTTTTATTTATTTTTGCGGTACGCGGGCCTCTCACTGTTGTGGCCTCTCTCGTTGCGGAGCACAGGCTCCGGACGCGCAGGCGCAGCGGCCACGGCTCACGGGCCCAGCCGCTCCGCGGCACGTGGGATCTTCCCGGACCGGGGCACGAACCCGTGTCCCCTGCATCGGCAGGCGGTCTCTCAACCGCTGCGCCACCAGGGAAGCCCTAGCTTTTATTTTTAACTTTTTATTTTATATTGGCGAATAGGTGATTAACAATGCTGTGTTGGTTTCAGGTGTACAGCAAAGTGATTCAGTTATACATATACATGCATCTATTCTTTTTCAAATTCTTTTCCCGTCTAGGTTGTTACATAATACTGAGCAGAGTTCCCTGTGCTATATATACAGTAGGTTCTTGTTGGTTATCCATTTTAGATATAGCAGTGTGTACATGTCAATCCCAAACTCCCCAACTATCCCTCCCCCCTACCTTTCCTCCCCGTAACTATAAATTCATTCTCTAAGTCTGTGAGTCTGTTCTGTAAATAAGTTCTTTTGTATCACTTTTTATAGATTCCACATATAAGTGATATCATAAGATATTCGTTGGCCAGAAGCTATTGATTTAGTATTGTACATAAAATTAAGGTTAATGGTTTAATGAGTTAGGTTATGTTTACTCTGAGCATTCCCACTCTACCCTAACAAACAGGGGAGCACACAGGAAAAATGGCAACAGTTGATTGAAGCAGAACCAACTGAAGTAGGAAGAAACAGCTGAGATGTAGAGAGGAAAGAGGATAAACACCCCAGCTTACTAGAAAGAGTGTAAGGTCTGAACCAGACTTTCTGGGTTCAAATCTGGCCTGGCTATTGACTGCTTGGTGAATTGAACAAGGCTCTTAACTTCTCTGTGCCTCAGTTTACCCAGCTGTAAAGTGGGGATAACAGTGATACATGCCTCCATGGGTTGTTTCGAATGAGTTTAAGTGAGTTAAACTCACACTTCACTCTTGTGACGTGCACAGAACTGTATTTGGTGCAGAGTAAGCCCTCAGAGTCTGTAACTGTTAGTTCTTAGTGAAGGTGGTATTAGGAAAGCATAGCAGTTAGAAGTATTTGAAAGGCTCTTACACGTCAGGATAGACCCAGAGGGGATCACTCTGTTGTAGTCTTTTTTTAAAAAAAAATTTATTTATTTATGGCTGCGTTGGGTCTTCGTTGCTGCACAGGCACTTTCTCTAGTTGCAGCGAGCGGGGGCTACTCTTCATTGTGGTGCGCAGGCTTCTCATTGCGGTGGCTTCTCTTGTTGAGGAGCACGGGCTCTAGGCGTGTGGGCTTCAGTAGTTGTGACGTGCAGGCTCAGTAGTTGTGGCGCACGGGCTTAGTTGCTCCGTGGCATGTGGGATCTTCCCAGATCAGGGCTTGAACCCGTGTCCCCTGCATTGGCAGGTGGATTCTTAACCACTGCGCCACCAGGGAAGTCCTGTTGTAGTCTTTTTTAAATAGACTTTAAAAAAAAGAAAAAAAGTATCGAATTGCACATTGTGTTTTGTAATCTTTTGTTATCTTCTTTTTTCACTTAATGTTTAGTGAACACTTTCCTGTGAAATTAAATATACAATTCAACCCATGGCCATATCGTTTAGTTGCCAGTGTCTTATTATCACACACTTAAGTTGTTTTCAATTTTTTAAAAATAATAATAGATGTAGTGAGAAGAAACTATTCATACATAAAACAGACAAAAAACATTAACCATCACTATTTCCATATACTAGTGGAGATGGCTCTTTGTTTAGGAAAATATCTAGAAAAGCCTCTTTGGGCATGAAGAATACCAATCCATTCATGGTCTAAAGGAAGAGGAAATTACAAAAAGGAAGCTGAGCTGCCCAGCATAGTAGAGGGAAGAAAATTGTGTTTTGCCCCCAGGTTGCCTGAGGAGAATAGGTGAGGTTTGGAGACGCAGAGGCTCCTCAGGGAGGAGAGGCTCCATGGTTAGAAGGGCATGACACGGGCTGGGGCTCCATGGAGGAGGACACGTCAGAAAAAATTTCCCAAAGTGCGGGATAATTTTCCAGTCATGGTGAAATTTGACATCAATGTCAAAGCTGTTTCTGGTACTATGATCTACCTCCCAAAGGTTATCCCTAGACCTCATTGTCTCCGACAAGACATTTATAACAATGATAACATAGGGGATTGGAGGAGGATATATGTCTAATGTGGAGAAAAGCAGGGCACCAAGAAAAGCCAACATTGTTTCTAGCAGTGAGATTTTTAGGGGTGTTACTAAATCATGCTATGCATCAGTTAATCTGAAAATGGTGATGATGTCACATTCCATAGAATTGCAATGTAAACTTAAAATGCTTAGAAGATGACTGGTAGTTGTGTATGTGCTCAATAAAGGTTAACTATAAAACTCTACTCCAATGAATATCCTTGTGTACATCCATGATTGAATGTAGTACCCTACAAAGTCACTAAAAGAACTTTTAATCAAAATAAAATTAGGTTTTTGTTGTTCTGCAAGGTAGAAACTGGGATAAATCAAGAATTCAAGCTAACATCCAAAGTCCAGAACAGATATGTGATTAAGTAAATATAGTATAGGCATACCTCATTTTATTGTTCTTTGCTTTCTTGTGCTTCCCAGATACCATGTTTTTTACAAATTGAAGGTCTGTGGCAACTCTGTCTCTAGCAATCTATTGGCACCATTTTTCCAACAGCATTTGCTCACTTGTATCTCTGTGTCACATTTTTGTAATTCTTACAATATTTCAAACGTTATTTTTATATTTCTTATGGTGATCTAGCATCATAATCTTTGATGTTACTATTGTAATTGTTTTGGGGCACCATGAACCATGCCCATATAAGAGTGAATTTAATTAATAAATGAGTGTGTCCTGACTGCTCCATCAACTGGCCATACCCCCAACTCTCTACTTCTTCTTGGCCTTCTTTATTCCCTGAGACATAATAATATTGAAATTAGGCCAATCAATAACCCTACAATGGCCTCTAAGTGTTCAAGTGAAAGGAAGTGCTGCATATCTCTCACTTTAAATCAAAAGCTAGAAATGATTAAGCTTAGTGAGGAAGGCACATCAAAAGCCAAGATAGGCTGAAAGCCAGGTTTCTTACACCAAACAGTTAGCCAACATTGTGAATGCAAAGGAAAAATACTTGAAGGAAATTAGAAGCACTACTCCAGTGAACACCTGAGTTATAAGAAAGTGAAACAGACATTGCTGATATGTGGAAAGTTTTAGTGGTCTGGATAGAAGGTCAAACCAGTCACAATATTTCCTTAAGCCAAAGCCTAATTCAGAGCAAGACCCCAAACTCTCTTCAATTCTGTGAAGTCAGAGAGAGATAAGGAAGCTGCAGAAGAAAAGTTTAAAGCTAGCAGAGGTTGGTTCATGAGGTTTAAGGAAAGAAGCCATTTCCATAACATAAAAGTACAAGGTGAAGCAGCAAATGCTGACGTAAAAGCTGCAGCAAGTTATCCAGAAGATCTACCTAAAATCATTCACGAAGGCGGCTACACGAAACAGCAGATTTTCAATGTAGATAAAACAGCCTTATATAGGAATAAGATGCCATCTAGGACTTTCATAGCTAGAGAGGAGAAGTCAGTGCCTGTCTTCAAAGCTTCAAAGGACTGAATGACTCATTTGTTAGGGGCTAATGTCATTGGTGACTTAAAGTTGAAGCCAATGTTCATTTACCATTTTGAAAATCCTAGGGCCCTTAAGAATTACACTAAATCTACTCTGCCTGTGCTCTATAAATGGAACAACAAAGCCTGGATGACAGCAAATCTGTCTGCAACATGGTTTAATGAATATTTTAAGCCCCCTGTTGCTATGTACTGTTCAGAAAAAAAAAAACATTCCTTTCAAACTAGTACTGCTCATTGACAATGCACCCAGTCACCTAAGAGCTCTGATGGAGATGTACAATGAGATTAATGTTGTTTTCATGCCTGCTAACACAACATCCAACCTGCAGCTCATGGAACAAGGAGTAATTTTGACTTCCAGGTCTTATTACTGAAGAAGTATATCGTTAAAGGCTCTCGCTGCCATAGATAGTGATCCCTCTGATGGGTCTGAGCAAAGTCAGTTGAAAACCTTCTGGAAAGGATTCACCATTGTAGATGTCATTAAGAACATTTGTGACTCACAGGAAGAGGCCAAAATATCAATATTAATAGGAGTGTGGAAGAAGGTGAACCCTCATGGATGACTTTGAAGGGTTAATACTTCGGTGGAGGAACCAACTGCAGATGTGGCAGAAACAGCAAGAGAACTAGAATTAGAAGTGGAGCCTAAAGATGTGACTGAATTGTTGCAATCTCATGATAAAACTTCGAAGGATGAGGAATTGCTTCTTACGGATAAGCAAAGAAGGTGGTTTCTTGAGATGGAATCTACTCCTAGTGAAGAGGCTGAGAAGATTGTTGAAATGACAAGGGATTTAGAATATTACATAAACAGTTGACAAAGCAAGGTATAAAAGGATTGACTCCAATTTTTTTAAAACTTTTTTTTTTGATTGGGTTGTTTTTTTGACATTGAGTTGCATGCGCTGTTCGCATATTTTGGAGATTAATCCCTTGCTGGTTGCTTCATTTGCAAATATTTTCTCCCATTCTGTGGGTTGTCGCTTTGTTTTGTTTATGGTTTCCTTTGCTGTGCAAAAAAGCTTTTAAGTTTAATTAGGTCCCATTTGTTTATTTTTGTTTTTATTTTCATTACTCTAGGGGGTGGATCAAAAAAAAATCTTACTGTCATTTATGTTAGAGAGTGTTCTGCCTATGTTTTCCTCTAAGAGTTTTATAGTGTCCAGTCTTATATTTAGGTCTTTAATCCATTTTGAGTTTATTTTTGTGTGTGGTGTTAGGGACTGTTCTAATTTCATTCTTTTACATGTAGCTGTCCAGTTTTCCCAGCATCACTTATTGAAGAGACTGTCTTTTCTCCATTGCATATTTGTGCCTCCTTTGTCACAGATTAGTTGAACATAGGTGTGTGAGTTTATCTCTGGACTTTCTATCCTGTTCCATTTATCCATATTTCTGTTTTTGTGACAGTAGCATACTGTTTTGATGACTGTAGCTTTGTGGTACAGTCTGAAGTCAGGGAGCCTGATTCCTCCAGCTCCATTTTTCTTTCTCAAGATTGCTTTGGCTATTGAGCGTCTTTTGTGTTTCCAAACAAATTTTAAGATTTTTTTTTGATCTAGTTCTGTGAAAAATTGCCATTGGTAATTTGATAGGAATAGCACTGAATCTGTAGATTGCTTTGGGTAGTATAGTCAGGATTGACTATAGTATTGAAAGACGTTCTACTGTGGTTAAAATGCTATCAACAGCACTGAATGCTACAGAGAAATTATTCGTGAAAGGCAGAGTAATTCAAAGCAGCAAGCTTCACTGTTACCTCAGCCACCCCACTCTTCAGCAACCAGCACCCTGATCAGTCAGCAGCATCAGCAATGAGGCAAGATCCTCCACCAGCAGAAAGATTACAACTTCCCGAAGGCTAAGATGATAGTTAGCATTTTTTAGCAATAAAGTATTTTTTAAATTAAGGTATATTTATTTTAGACATATGCTATTGCACACTTAATAGACTACAGTATAGTGTAAACATAACTTTTATATGCACTGGGAAACCCAAAAAAATTCATGTGACTAGGTTTATTGCAGTGGTCTGGGACCAAACCTGAAATATCTCTGAGGTTTGCTTGTGCATGATCTTTCCAAATTCCTTTCTCTAAAGAAGTATCTGTGTAAGATAAACATTGTGGAAATAAAGAATCAAATCCTACCAAAGACTATTCACATTCTACACACTTTGTGTCTGTACCCCTTGGATACACGGGTTATTTTTGCTGTGAAGCAAAAATTACACAAAAGGAGACTCCTGGAATTTCTAGATCTACATCTAATTTTAATTGTCTTTAAAATGGGGTTTTTACTAATAAGTATTAAGGACAATGCTGAATTATATAAAACATATTCAATTTAATAAGGCAGAGAAGTAGGGTACCCTTTTAAAGAGAGTTTGTTCAAAGGTAAGTACATATATGCTTTGAAGAATAAATTTCACTTGTTTGGGAATTTGGTTATCTAGAATAAGTCATCCTCTAAAAGTGCCAGCTAACATAAATTCTGGTTTACTACTCCTCTGAGATTTCTGCATTTCACTCTATTAAACATGAAACAACAACTTGTGAAAAGGTTTTTTTCAGCCATTTATTCTTTCATTGGCTACAAATATTCATTTATTCACTCACCACGGGCCAACAGATATTTATTGTGAAGCTGCTATGTGCCAGAGACTGGGCAAAACGTAGGGATATATTCTGATTTCAGAGTATTTTGTTGAACTGAACATGAGGTTACAAATATATGCTGCCACCCTTTGGTTATACAGAGTGTGTCCCTTTTTGCTTGCCAGCTGTCATGAAGGAGGGCTTGGGAGGATTTCCTTATTGGACCCTATAGAGTAAGAAAAAGGCTACACTGGCGACCCATACAGGCCAAGCCTGGGATTACGAGAGAAGGCAGAGGCCCCACCCTTTTGTCATCCAGCAGATGGGTGTGTCTGGCCACACCAAGGGTGAGGGTTGCAGGGGAGGGCCCATGCCACTATGTTGATCTCCCTTATTCTCAGGCAGTCATGAAAACAAACGTGTGTGTGTGTGTGTGTGTGTGTGTGTGTGTGTGTGTGTGTTTGAAAGAGAGAAAGAGGATGTGGGTAGGGGAGAAAAGAGAAAGTCTGGCAGAAGTGAGAATGTGGTAGTAATACTGGGCAACCAGGCACACCAAGTACAGTTCTAGAGGTCTCGGTAGTCGTCTGGGAAAGCCAATAATCCAGCTCTTGGAGTTCACGGGAAGTTTGGTTCAAGCACAGCTCCTCCTACCAGAGTCCCTTTTGCCCTTAGCCCTGTGGGATGCTGAGCTTGGGTGCAGTACCTTCCACGGAGAGAAGGAGTAGTATCCTCTCCCATCTGGTTCTTTTTTCAAGGAAACAAGAAACTACCAGGATAATTTTCAGACAATTTGAGGCTCTCTTGTATGCCACAGTGTATGCCAGGTATCAAGAATATAAGAGTAAATAAATGGGATAAAAGTGCCAGCTGTTGGGCTTCCCTGGTGGCACAGTGGTTGAGAGTCCGCCTGCCGATGCAGGGGACACGGGTTCGTGCCCCGGTCCGGGAAGATCCCACGTGCCGCGGAGCGGCTGGGCCCGTGAGCCAATGGCCGCTGCGCCTGCGCGTCCGGAGCCTGTGCTCCGCAACGGGAGAGGTCACAGCAGTGAGAGGCCCGCGTACCGGAAAAAAAAAAAAAAAAAAAAAAGTGCCAGCTGTCACGTAAGTTGCAGCCTAGCACAATTAAGGCTACCATATTAAGTATTATCTGAGCATAATATCAGTTTTGTCCAAGATGTACAAGAGATAATTTTGCATTCATTTTAATGTGTAATAGAAAAAATGTATATCAAGTGCATCAAATTTTGGCAAATATTTCTTGAGATAAGGCCAAAGAAGCAATAAGTTAAAAAATGGGAAGGGGGAGAGTTACTTGTTAAAACTTGGTAAGTAAATAGTAATACAGACAGAACCCAGATAACAACATTAAAAATTGCTCATATGGTGTGTGAATAACTAAAGTTTGGGAAACACCACTTTCAGCCACTGAAACCTCACAAAATCCTGTGAAGTAGTCACTCATATATATTACTGTCAGAAATCAGACTCAAAGAAATCTAGAACATTATCCAGTCCCTCAGGACCTGAAGGACGGACTGCTTGGCTCTGCAGCCCATATTCCCTCCATGGTCTTTCCCTAACATCAGGAAGGCCAATGATCATCAAAAATTCTAATTCATGCAGGATTTTCCCAAATGCTAACCCTACATAATCAACTCTCTCTCCTGCAGAGCAATCTGGAGCCGCCATGTTGTGCATCATGAAAGGAGTTGCAACTTGCCTTTTCCCTCCAGGAATCAATAACTCAATGTTAGTAGCATTTACTCTGCCTGTGCTTCTGCAGCCCAGAAACCTGAAGGCAGTTACCTCAAAATTCAAGAAATCGTCTGCTGATAATAGGTAGCCCCACGGGGAGGTTTCCTACCATAGGAAAAATCAAAGAGAAGAAGAACTAAAGATGGACTGAGAGAAAACTGCTGAGCTGGCTTCGACCCTGGAAGTCATTAAATAAGTTGGATTAGTAAACTCTTCCAAAGCTACATCTGCCCTATTAAAGCTTGAAGGGCCATATGCCAAAGTGAAAATTAAATAAAGCAACAAAAAGACTGTGCCCAAATGAATTTGGTTTTATTTTTACTACACAGTGAGGCTCTGCATAATAAAACAACCACAGAGAGTCTTTGCTGAGTTGTGGTGGTTTCTCAGAATGCATTAAAAATTTAAAACTCAGGAAGTCTCCATCATCCCTACTAATGATGTTTACTACTGGATCATAAAAGGACGCCTGTTCTGACTTTTAGGGAAAAACCCATGTAGTGAACATTTCATCAAGCAATGGGAAATTTGCACATCAATTTTAGTATAGTCTGTCAGACATGCTAAAAATTCTGCAACAATAAAGGTTCCAAAATGCCTTGTTGTAATCAAAAAACCTCATTCTTGTGTTAATTGCCTCTTTTCCTTCCAATACTACTAAGTATTTTAATCCCATCCAAAAAAAAAATTTTCACTCTAAATTTAGTAAAGGACAAAGAATACAGCTCCAGGGGCTTCCCTGGTGGCACCGTGGTTAAGAATCCCGTTGCCAATTCAGGAGACACGGGTTCAAGCCCTGGTCCAGGAAGATCCCACGTGCCGCGGAGCAGCTAAGCCCGTGAGCCACAACTACTGAGCCTGCGCTCTACAGTCCGTGAGCCACAACTGCTGAGCCCGTGAGCCACAACTACTGAAGCCCGCGCTCCTAGAGCCGGTGCTCCACAACAAGAGAAGCCATCGTGATGAGAAGCCCGTGCACCGCAACGAAGAGTAGCCTCTGGGGATTCCCTGGTGGCGCAGTGGTTGAGAGTCCGCCGGCCGATGCAGGGGACACGGGTTCGTGTCCCGGTCCTGGAAGATCCCACATGCCGCGGAGCGGCTGGGCCCGTGAGCCATGGCCGCTGAGCCTGTGCGTCCGGAGCCTGTGCTCCGCGACGGGAGAGGCCACAACAGTGAGAGGCCTGCGTACCACAAAAAACAAACAAACAAACAAAAGAGTAGCCTCCGCTCATTGCAACTAGAGAAAAGCGTGCGCACAGCAACAAAGACCCAACACCGCCAAAAATAAATTTAAAAAAAAAAGAATACAGCTCCATGAAATTAGATGATACATTCAAATACTGTTATGATTGCAAAAGGACTTTTACTGTTCTGTTCATTGCTTGTAGAAGGCAGTATCAGAAAAATTTAGCCCTTAGATAAGTTTCATGATTGCCAAGTTGCTTCAAGTGTTGAAGTTTAAATTATTTAAAAATTATTTCCTGGCTGGGCCCGTGAGCCATGGCCACTAGGCCTGCGCGTCCGGAGCCTATGCTCCGCAACGAGAGATGCCGCAGCAGTGAGAGGCTTGCGTACCGCAGAAAAAAAAAAAAAAAAAAATTATTTCCTGGTATACATATAATTTTGTGTATCTTCACCAATTCTGGAGGATGATAAATCTGAATTACGGAATATTTGTTTTGTCTTGCTTTGCTTCTTGTATCTTTTTTTTTCTTTCAAGTATATGCAGTAACTCAAACCAGACCAAAAATATTCCTAACAACCTGTTTCAATGAATACGAATAATGAAAAGTATTTCTAAATAGTACAACAAATATATTCTCTAGTGCAAATATGGTTTGTTCACTGAATTACAAAGACTTTTTTGTAGCAAATTATCCTTCCCAATTCTTGCTTCATAATCAGTAGAAAAAGCAAATTGGTAGACTATAACATAAAAAAAAATTTTTTTTCTAATACAAGCTTTTAGGAAAACTGGGTAAAATATAACAAGTTTGTTTTTCAATACGTAGCATAACTTGATAAAACAGTAAGGGGAAATATCAGGTGTTAACCTCAAGAAAGTTCTGAAAGCCCCATTGTATGCCTGTGAAATAACACTGAAAGAACCCAGGGAGAGAGCATCAGTACTATTAATCTAGGGACTTGAATTTTAATATTAATCTAGGGACTGAAAAGTAGCAATGGAACCATAGCACTTGAGATCCCAGCAAAAAATCATAATACTTGAATGGCTGCCCACTGGTGGCTTCAGAGTATGTGGAAAAAATTCCCAAATGCCTATAGAGGGCGCTGCTCATAAAGACTAATTAGCCACACAAGACTAATGGATAAAGCAGACCTTTTTAAAACTTAGTTGGCAAACAAAGTTAACATAACACATGGAAAAATGTATATAAGCAAGAGTCAGAAGACATAAAAACAAGATTTGATCCCATGGAATTTTATGTAATATAACAATACCTCAATTTCTAGGTAAGTTGAAGTCTTATTCCCTATCAGGACAGTAGGAGAAGCTGGATAATAACAAGAATGCTAAGCTTGGACATATTATTGGAGGACTACAGATCAGTGAAATCCAAGAGGGTCTGGATTGTGGAGACAGCAGAACCATGAAGAAATGAGCTGACTTTTTGCAGCTGCTTTTTCCCTGGCCCAGTTGTTGATTTGGGGAACTGGGCGAAAGGCTACGAATTTAGATTTTGCCTGGGCAGAAAAATTCTTCGAGGAATAGAAAAACCATCAGAGATTTTAGTAGTCTAAAAAGATGGAGAGAGAAAATTGGAGACTCAATAATTCTCTAACTGGACATTTGATGGTGTTCTCCTCTAGACATTTGCCAAATCATGATGCTGCAAAAGGGAGGAGGCTGAGGCCTGGAGGCTCAGAGAGGCAGAGCAGAATTTTCTGGAAACCCATTAGGCCAAGGAGGCGAAGACTAGAAGTTCAGGAATAACCAGGGGGAGGGGTCTGAGGGCATACAATACCCTCCCAGTTGAATGCTCTGGAGGGCTATGACCTAGAACAGAGAAGAATGGGAGGTAGACTGAGCTCTACCAAAATTGCAACCCAGTTAGTTATGAACCAGCTTAGTTTCTGACTGGATTAATGAGTTTAGCCCCAACTTTACCTGCCTTGCAAAGAGTAAAGCTTGATGAAGAAATATAGTATTAACTGGATCTCTACAATTTAACATACACAGTTTGGCATTCAGTCAACACTAACTGGACTTTCCCAGCTTATAGAGGCTGCCCACATTCCTTGGTTTGTGGCCCTGCTCTATCTTTAAGAACAGCGACCACATCACTCGAACATTTGCTTCTGTCTTCACATCCTCCCTCTTCCATCTTTCAAGGACCTTTGTAATTTTGCTGGGGCCACCCAGGTAATCTAGGATAATGTTCCTATTTTAAACTGGCCCAGTTTAATTTAATTTAACTGGCCTTAATTTAATCACATCTACAAAGTCCCTTTTGCAATGTAAGAGAATATATTTACGGATCCTGGGATTAGGACATGGACATTTTGGGGGCACCATTAGTCTGCCTCCCTCAAGTGTAACATAAAAAAATTAAAGTAACAATGAGATCTATTATATAGCAGATTAGGAAGTAAGTACTTGTCTGTTAACAGCAAGTATGGGTGAAAATGTAATGTAAAGGGGACTTTTACACTCTACTGGTGAACATGTAGAACTTTACAGTCTCTTTGGAGACTATTTTGACAATATCATTTCTTGGTATCTACCCTCGAGAAGACATTACATGTATACAAGGAGACAAGTTCAAAATTATTTATTGCAGCTCTGTTAGTAATAGTGAAAAAGAGGAATAATCTGATTCTTAGTGGTAGAAAGAGAAGTAACCATGGTTTACATGTGCAATAGAATCCTATACATTAGAGAAAAGTCAATGAAATATATACATATATTAATTTGATATATTACAGATTATTAAACTATATATATATATAAATCTCAGAAACAAAAAAAAATAGGGAAAAACTATGGTGCAAATTTCTGGAAAATCATGGTAGTGAGGAAGATGGAGCTAGCACCCAGCTCTAGACTTAAACTTGCAAATGTACATGTCCATATTCAAGTACACATAATAACATAATATTGTATATGGATATATAGCTATAGAAAATAATGCCCCAAAATTTCAGATTAGGATTGCCTCAAGAGTGGAAACAGGCTGAAAGAATGAAGGAAGAGAATTAGATTTACATGTAATATTTTATTTTTTTAAAATCTGGAATAATTAGTAAAAATTAACCTCTCTTTAATCTTCAAGGAGGTTTATGAGTATTTGCTTTATTATTTTTCAGTGTTCTTTATTTTTCATTTAAAAAAATAATTATAGGTATGCATTAACGGTATTTAATTTTCATTCTATTCCATTTCCAAATTCACAACCCTGAAATTAAAGGAATCAAATTTAAGTAGGGATTGACACAAGAAGCTAGATCATAGGTATATTCATGAATAGGAAATAAATTTGAACATAACAATATAAGTGATTAGAAAATAGTCCTAAGAAAAGGGATGATCAAATCTGACTGTGTTTCATAATGCTAGATGTGTTTATTTGAAGTACTACTCAAAGTTTATGGAACTTCTGCAGAAAATTTATCTAAGAATGCGGGTTCAAAACTGTTATTATGTTTCAACATCCTTTTATAGACACCATAAATTAGCAATTTCTATATAATATACTAAAATAATTTAGAAATCTACCCTGTTATTTCTGCCCCTTTCATCATTCATAATGAGCATTTTAGGCGTTTGGACAGTTGTTATCTGACAGCTCTCTCTCTCTCTGATGTCCTCTCATGGCCCTGCTCCTAAGATTTTATTTGCACAATTTTGTTCTTTTAGTGCATGACAAAAGGCACAAAGAAAAATTATTGACAAACTTAATTCGAGAATATCAATGCCAAGTAAATTCCTTCTCACAATCAAATAGGGCCTCACAATACTGCCTGGATCGCACATAAGACTGTTCTACGTTTTGAACCTGCTCCAAATGTCAAACTGTCCCCCTTCTAAGATATGCCTCTAAAGTTGGTTAATTTTCCTCCAGTCTCAAATCTAAAAGTATAAGTCTAGGGCTTCCTTGGTGGCGCAGTGGTTGAGAATCTGCCTGCTAATGCAGGGGACACGGGTTCGAGCCTTGGTCTGGGAAGATCCCACATGCCACGGAGCAACTAGGCCCGTGAGCCACAACTACTGAGCCTGCACGTCTGGAGCCTGTGCTCTGTAACAAGAGAGGCCGCGATAGTGAGAGAGAGGCCCGCGCAAAGCGATGAAGAGTGGACCCCGCTTGCCACAACCAGAGAAAGCCCTCGCACAGAAACGAAGACCCAACACAGCCAAAAATAAATAAATAAATAAATAAATTTTTTTTAAAAATAAAAAAATAAAAGTATAAGTCTAGAGCTGGGTGTCAGCTCCTTCTCCCTCACTACAGAATTTTCTAGTAATTTAACCATAAATAAACAATAGCAAATGGAGTAACACTCCCAATTGTAATATATGTTGCCTCCAAAATCCAAGTTACAGCAACTTGTCCTTTACCTTGGCAGAGATTTTCCTGCAAGTCCCAGACTACTGGACCTCAGAAAGTTCAATAAGAAAGCAAGCTCTTCTGTTTTCATGGAACTGAACTCCTGTCTTCTGGCTTGCATTTTGCATTTGTCTTACCAAAATGTCTTAGTAAGAAATTTGCTCTTGGTTTTCAGCTTTGGTGAAAGGGAAATCTTGATGGGCTTCTACATGGCTCATTGCATCCTAATACCTATTGCTCAGAGATTTAGAAAGTCACTATGGAAATCTTATCATTCTCTAAGTATATTTATATAAAATTATACACTCAGAATTTGGAGAATAGCCAGATAATGGTTTGGAGTTACCAATAAGTTATCCATGAAGTTGAATGGGTCAAAATCCCTTTCATCGATCCACACAAGCCTCCATTCTGACTGATGGACAAAAGTGATGCTCTGGGATCCAAGATTTTCCTGTCTGTTCAAGTCCATTTCCAACAATACCTGAAAGGTCTGCTCATTTGTATTTTCCCAGTCCAGTGACTCAGGTAAATGGCCACATAGAGACTTAGGAGGTTTTCTGTATATGTTTGTGAAACTTGCACCTTTTTTTTCCTTGAGAAAGGCTTTCCTCTTTTGAGGGGCTCTAGGTTTGTGAATAGACTAAGGTTCAAGATTTGGGAAAAGCTATGACTCTTAGGTTTCTCTTCACCAGATTTTTTTTTGTAAGTTATAAAAATCAAGTAGGATCCTTCTTGATTAGGTGGACTTCTCATCTTTTTCAGACCAATTACCCACCATGGATCACTGTGAGTCAAACCACTTTAATGAACACGCCTATCCCTTTACCAATTACTATTGTCATGTCCATGCTCTGGCATTTAAGGGCTTGAATCTACCACTCCTGGAGCTGTCTTTGCATTTGAAATGAAGCATCCCATTTCAAAGGCAGTGTCTCTTACCAGCATCCCAAGTTAACAAAGAACAATTTCAAGAGTGCTTTTCAAAGATGATGGAACTGCTGTTACCAATGCATTTTTTTCCCAATAATTATGCCCTTTAGAGAGTCTTTTTCAGAGCCCTCTTGGGAAACATGGGTTAGGGGGCAGGCAAAAATGAACGTGTTGTATGTGAGCAATCCATTTCAATTCATATCTCCCTAAGTCTTTACAGTCCTTCCCGAAGCCCTAACTGTCACATAAGAGACCAGACAAGGCTGTAAATTTAACTGCATAATAGTGGCAACTGCAGGATTAAAATTTGAATTTGGTTTTTATGTATTTCAGCCCTATGCAACAATTGATAAAATTTTTTTTTAGCAAGGAAATGCTATGGCTTTCTTTCTCTCTCTTGAAATACGAACTTCAGATTTTGAACTTGTAATTCTTTTTTAAGTCATCAAATGCTGTTAGAATCAAACACTCTATGTTCCTTGAATTCCTTATGTCTCTGCGTATGGTTTTTTGGCTGTGGCCTTGGTTCCCTCAAAGACTCATCTCCTGTGTCTATTTCATTGCAGGTGACCACAGGTGAAAATCAGAGGGCCGTTTCACACTGCTTGCCAAGAGCCTTTCATATTGGCTAGATTTCAGAGCCCTCAGCCTGAATCAGACCAGATAACCAATTCCAGATACTTCCTATTTGCCCGAGGTTCTATTTTATAATATGTCTTCTGGAGTCAGTGTCTATATCATTTAGGGTTATAAGTAGTAAGCAAAAGAAGCTAATTTTAATAGTTTAAGCAGACAATGAGTTTGTTATAAAGATAATTAATGGCAGCTGATGAAATTTTGAGAGGGATGGAGGAACAGGCTAAAGATTCCAGAATTACTGCCCACCACCATATCACAGAACTGGCTCAAGGAGAGAGTAGTCAATGCCACCAATACTAAGCACTTGACACTAGAGTTTATATGACTGCCAGTGAAAAGACTTTAATTGCATCTGACACTGATGAAACTTTCGTGCCAGGAATTTGATCCTGGAGGCAATTCACACTTGAGAGGCAAATGCTGTAGTACTGTACTGACTAGTACAGCTAGTAAAATGAATTCTTCATGGAGCCTCCTTTCTGACACTGCTTACTTCTGAACCACAGTCTGGTACCGAGTTTAATTGGGCTTATCCAGGTCATACACTTGTGCCGTAAGTGCAATAAAGTAACAAAATGAATTTTCTGGTTTCTACTTTGAGGATGCTAAACGCATAAGTAGGAAATTCTCCAAACATAGGAAAGTTTTCAAAAATGCTGGATAATCAAACAATATAACAGATAGACACTATTACTGATGTGTACTCTTATTTAACATCTTACTCTGTGAATAATTTTTGTCTGAAGTATGTTGGATATAAATTGCATAGTCTTCTTTCTTTGGTCTTATCGTGGGATTTTTGGTGTTTATGTTTTCTTTTGCTTTCTTGCTTTCTAATATTGCTGTTTTACTCAAGTTTTCTTTACATTTTTTTGTCAAGTGGTTTAAATTTTTTGCTTTCAGTATTTACCATTAAATTAACTTTGAAAAACTGAACTACTATTTCTCTATTACAATCAAAGAAAAGAAATCTCCCATTAGCAGGATAAGAAATGTAACCTTTATTATTTGTTTCAACCCACACTCGACTCATAGTTTTCATTAAAATAATCTGGAAATTTTACATCCCGAGTATTTTATTTGTTCTTACTGTATCCTCTCTTTAAAAATAATATTTTGGGAATTCCCTAGTGGTTAGGACGCCATGCTTCCACTGCAGGGGGCATGGATTCAATCCCTGGTCGGGGAACTAAGATCCCACATGCCACACAGCACAGCCAAATAATAATAATAACAATATTTTGCCACATAGTATTTCATAACTATGTTAACTTTTTTTTTTACAAAACTCAAACTTTCCATATAATTTAGATATTTATTTGGTTTCATTTATTAAGTAGCTAGAGAAAGTTTTCTACTAACTTTCTCCTTGAAGTCTATTTGGTTTACCTACTTTCAAAATCATTGCCTGTCTAAAATTTCTTTCTTAAAGCATTTATTTAAGAAATATAAATTCACAGGTTATAGAATGCCTCAGTGACAATTATCCCCTTAAAACTTTGAAGAAACTATTCCAATGTTTCTTCCATTCAATGTTTTGGGGAATTCAATGGCACCCGGTGTGTGTGAGTATGCGTGTGCGTGTTTCTTGACTCCTTGTTAGATAACCTGCTTTAGCTTAGTGAGGCTAAGAAGGAGAGAGATTTACCACCTGCAAAAAATGTGTGCAGATTTCCTTTTGGTTCTGAAAATTCAACTTTTACCAAGATATATTCTAGATGTGTAATTTTTGTTTATTTTGCCTGTAATTAAAATCTGGAAGTTTGACAACATTCTCTGTCAATGAAACTATAGGGAAACAGGCTCTCTCATATATTTTATATATATATATTGCTCATATATATATATATATATTGCTCATTTGAATATGTAATGCATAACTTCTATGGCAGGTAATTTGCTAATATCTAATAAAATATTATTTCTGACCAGCAATTCTACTTCTAGAAATTTTCTCAAAGATACTCTGGCAAAAAAATGAAGTAATTTGTACAGTTATTCATTTCAAGATTATTACCTTGTAAAAACCAAAATGTCCTTCAACAGAGCTAATTAAATAAACTACCTACAAAGTAGAGTGCTATGTAACTCTGAAATGGAATAAGGAATATCTGAAAGTGCTAATATGGAGTGACCTCCAAAAAATATAGTTAAGTTTAAAAAAAGAAGAAAAAAGCAAGGTGGAGAAAATTGCAAACAGAATGCTACCATTCAGCTCAAAAAGGAAGGGTATGAGCATAAATACATTACCTTCTGATCTTAAAAAGTAAACAATAGAAAAAAACACAAAATAAAAGAATTGGGGCTTCCCTGGTGGCGCAGTGGTTGAGAGTCCGCCTGCTGACGCAGGGGACACGGGTTCGTGCCCCGGTCCGGGAAGATCCCACGTGCCGCGGAGCGGCTGGGCCCGTGAGCCATGGCCGCTGAGCCTGCGCGTCTGGAGCCTGTGCTCCGCAATGGGAGAGGCCACAACAGTGAGAGGCCTGCGTACCACGAAAAAAAAAAGAAGTGGTTTCCTTTAAAAGGAGAACAAGAACATAAAAATCTACATTTCTTTGGAACTATCTTGCTTTTAAATTTTACATATTTATAAATAAATTTATTTTAAAGGAATCTCTGAAAAATTAAAATAATAGTTTAGGAGTAAACAATGTGTGTTTAGTTGATGGCACAGAGATTCTTCCAAATGACTTTTAAAAATAGTAATTTGACTGTACATTCCTAGAAGGATATAACCCAAGAAGTAAAAGAAATTTTAAAACTCATTTTTTAGTAATCATACTGTTAGCAAGGTGTTGATATTGTTAGTCTGAATATGCTATGGGTATATTTTGGAACAAAAAATATAAATGTGATATTCTTATTCTATAATTCTCCCATGTTACTCAGAACCAGGATTCTCAGCATGAGTAGAGGAGATACAAAGGTAATGTTGAAATGGTTAAGTAAAACCTTTTGTAATCTTGAATTTGAATTGAAAGTACCAATGCAAACTTGTGATCAATTTTCCTTTAAAAAAAGTACTTCCTAACTGCATGCTAAAAAAACCGAGAGAATGACAAACCCATTTGTAACAAATGCTCTTACCACTTAGATTATGGTCACCACATACTATTTTTCATTAAAAGGGACTGAGGCTCCTTGAAGAAATGTCTGATTCCAGGTCTAGAGTAGAAATTTTACAAAGTGAGCTCAGTATACTGTCAGACCACACAGCAAGGAAACACTTCGAGACTGGTCATGCCAAAAGGACTCAGAAGTCAACCTAAAGAGGCTCGCACTGGTCAAAGACAAATCTTCAGCATTAATAAGAAATTAAGTAAGTGGTTTGAAACTTATCATATATACTTAAATCTATGTCTCCATGATATAAAAAATTAAGCACATAGGATGTTAGTGAACAGTCATAATTTTGAAAACTAGTAAACGAAGGGAAAGAATCATTCACCTATTCTGCCTTTCCTATACTGTACAATGGGGTAACCAGATAGTAATGAAAGGAAACTTCTTTTAGAGAAATATTCTATTTGCTAACTAAGGAATGAATGATAGAATTAGAATATTACTATTTTTCAAACCAAAATGAGTCTAGGCACTGATCATCAACTGTTTCTAATATCAAAAAAAGATAAAAACCCAGGCATTGCATGCTTCCTAATAGAAAGCACTTATGAAGCAGCCTTACCTGGGGGAAAAAATAAATAAATAAACCTTTTCTGGTCAAGCCTCTAGATCCATATACTAACTTTTAGGAAACACAGAGGTTAAAAGATCTTTTTATTCAACACACCAGGGAGGCAATTCACAAAACTCAGACTGGAAAACTCCAGGAGTAAAAAAAAAAAAAACAAACCCACTCTTTCTTTAATAAGAAATAATTGTAAAAAAAAAAAATTATGACATTTATGAGACAATTAGAAATTCAAACAAGACAATATCTGATGATACTAAGGAGATATTATCAATTCAATTTTTTAAGAATGATAATGATTAGCCTCTTTAAAAGCATTTGTTTTAGAAATAAGAACTGAAATATTTACAGAAGAAATGATATGGTATCTAGGATTTAATTCCAAATAATTGAAGAGGAAGAAGTTAATTTGCATGTAGATGAAACAAGTTGGCCAAGGACTAATAATTGTAGCTGGGTGATGCGTATATGGGGGTTCATTAACCTATGCTGTCTACTTTTCTCTTGGTTTGCAATTTTCCATAATAAAAAGTTGAAAAGTGTCTACTACTTAATAAATCCTATAATTCAGAAGATACAATCCTGTATGTGGGCTCAACTAATTTCCTACGTGTTTGATTTTTTTTTTTCCTTCTGCCTTCTTAGTTCTTGACTTTTGGAATTTCTGTTTTATACATTTTGGTTCTACTGGATGTATATTTATAGGATTTTGTGTTTTCTCTTATTATGTTCTTCTCTTTATGTTTTTTTCTCTGATTGAGTTTTTGAGCCTTCATTTAAAACTATTACAAAATTAAATTAGGTTATTTTCAAACATCCAAACTTTTATTCACTACTTTTATTGCATATTTTATTTGCCATTCATTTCTCATCTCCAAAACAGCCAATTTTCTCTCAATCTCATTGAGAATATTATATTATTAAATAATTTAATAAAAATAATAGTAGTAATAATAATAATTTCATTAAATGATATGTTTCAGGCAATAGTAAATAATTTCATTAAAAGCTTACTATGTTTCATAGGTTTGCATACATTATATCCTTAGATTATTCATATTTAACAGACAAGAGACCTGGGATTTATAAAGCTTTAGTTACATTACAAAGCCCCAGGCTGGACTTGACTGCGCTCATTTGGAAGGCACTGTTCATCTTGGTTGGGCTTGCTCAAGGGTCTGGGGCTTGGGTGGAGGTTGGCTGATCTAGGTGGGCTTATCCAGGTGGTTCCACTTTGCTCCATGTGTCTCTACTCCTCCTTCTGGGACCAATGAGCCAGTCTGCACACGGTCATTTAATGATGATAGAAAAAAATGCAAGGAGACAGCACAAATATGCAAGGACTCTTAGGGCCTATGCTGGTAAATGGCACATCAACGATGCTTAAAGTCACATGGCTGAACTTAAAGTCAAGAAGCAAGGAAATGTGGGTTTTCCCTGGTGGCGCAGTGGTTGAGAATCCGCCTGCCGATGCAGGGGACACGGCCGGTCCAGGAAGATCCCACATGCCGCGGAGCGGCGGGGCCCGTGAGCCATGGCCGCTGCGCCTGCGCGTCCGGAGCCTGTGCTCCGCAACGGGAGAGGCCACAGCAGTGAGAGGCCCGCGTCCCGGAAAAAAAAAAAAAAAAAAAAAAAAAAAGAAGCAAGGAAATGTATCCTGACCCTTTAGTGGGAGGAATCTCTATGTAACAGAACAAAAGGGATGAATTTGGAGATCAAATTCACTCATGCAAGTTCTTTATATATTACATGACAGAGTATTAAATCTGGACAAAAGCTTGTGCCCTTAACCACTATCCAACAATGACATTTCTAAAGTTTTCTACTAAGTTTTGCTGTATCATTCTTTTGTTTTTTTTTTAACATCTTTATTGGAGTATAATTGCCTTACAATGGTTTGTTAGTTTCTGCTCTACAACAAAGTGAATCAGTTATACGTATACATATGTTCCCATATCTCTTCCCTCTTGCATCTCCCTCCCTCTAGGTGGTCACAAAGCACGGAGCTGATCTCCCTGTGCTATGCGGCTGCTTCCCACTAGCTATCTATTTTACATTTGGTAGTGTATATATGTCCATGCCACTCTCTCTCTTCGTCCCAGCTTACCCCTCCCCCTCCCCATATCCTCAAGTCCATGATCTAGTAGGTCTGTGTCTTTATTCCCGTCCTACCCCTAGGCTCTTCATGACATTTTTTTTCCATAGATTCCATACATATGTGTTAGAATATGGTATTTGTTTTTCTCCTTCTGACTTACTTCACTCTGTATGACAGACTCCAGGTCCATCCACCTCACTACAAATAACTCAATTTCGTTTCTTTTTTATGGCTGAGTAATATTCCATTGTATATATGTGCCACATCTTCTTTATCCATTCATCTGTTGATGAACACTTAGGTTGCTTCCATGTCCTGGCTCCTGCATCATTCTTTTATGAGAAAACATAGTCATTGATGCCACGGAATGATGTGCTCATTGGAATCTACTGAATCTTTTCATGTGCCTGTGATTTTTTTTTTCTTTTCACAAATGGAAGAATGAGGGGCATGTATTTTTGTACAGTATTGGGAATTGGGATGGTCTGTAAGATTTTGTGCATATGTTCCTTTCATTTTTCACATCAACTAATTAATGACACTCCAACATATTTCATTAGATTATAAGAATTAAATGCAACATCTAGACATACCTGGCACATAGTAATAACTTGATTTTTAGTCCCCTATATCTCCCAACAGTCCCTTTTCCTCCTGCATGGAAACATGCACAACACTTTTTAATGCTCCTCAAATTTTCAACAACACTACCTTCCATTCATGTTCCCTACTTCCTCAATTATTTCTCAGGATGACTTGCTCCAGACTCCATCTCTTAAGCATCTTGAGAAACTAAGCTTTCAAATGACACCAGTAATCCAATTTTCTTCAATTTCCATTCATTCCTCAGACAGCTAACACTCCATACAATCGCGTTTCTCGAGGTCACCAATATCCTCCGTGTTTCCAAGTAAATCAACACGTTTCTTTCCTCATACTACTCACAATCTTAACAGTATTTTCCATAGCTGATCACTTATACCTTCCAGAAACATTCTCTTCTCTTGCTCCATGATTTCATACTCTTTGAGGTTTTTTTTCCCTATACCTCTCTGGCCATTCAATTTTACTCTCTTTTGTGATTTCTTCTCCTCTACCAAATCTAAATACAAGAGTTTCCCAAGGCTCACACCACCTGGAATCATTTCTAATTTTTGTACTGTATTTTCCTCATTAGACAATTTCATGCTTTCCAATGGCTTTAGACAACTTCCAGATGCTGAAAATGCTCAGATTTATATCTGAGCCTAAACCTCTCATTTGAACATCATGTTCTTACCTGACATTCCCACTTGAATATGTCCATGGACAAATTCTTGATTTCTGCTGTTGATTCCCTCAATTCTGACAGCCATTCCAGGTAGATGTAACCTAAGCTAACTCTCCCAATAACCCTATTTCACATCACTTTGTTTTACTATATGACCAACACACACACACACACACACACACACACACACAAATCTGAAATAATCTTTTTCTTCCATTTATTTGATTCTTGTTTATTTTCTATCTGATCATTAGGATAAGCTGCATGAGAGCAGAAATCTTGCCTGTTTTGTTTACTGTTTTACCTTTAGGACTTAGAATACTGCCAGACACATAGTAATAACTTAGTAACTATTTTTTGGATGAAAGAATGCATGTTGTCTTACTTTGGTTGGTCTTCTGAAAAACAAGATGAAATATACTAAAAAGTCTATTAATTATTAATAATAATTGCTCACTTACTTATGCTGCTTTATGTTTTGCAAATAATTTCATTTAAAATGTCTCATTTAATGATCATTGCAACCCTGGGAGTAGAGATTATTACTCTCTTTATAAAAGTGTAGAATATTGTGACTGAGAGGGCTCACACAGATGTGAAGCTGAGTTTTGATTCCAGGTTTTCTGATTCCAAGTTCACTGATATTTCTATCATACCATAGCATTTATGATTTTTCCTAAGGAGTCAATAAGCAAAAGTAATTACAAATGCATTTTTTAAAAGAAAAGTTATTAAAGGCACATATTCACATTCCATATTCATTCATGTACATAGAAACCATAAAGTCAATAGAGTTTTTCCTGGTGTTGTGTTTTTTAACTTCTCAATAATGAAGGATGTATTTAGACTACTATACCCAGTGACTTAGAGCATCATTTTTCATCTGGAAATTTTTTGGTAAAGATTCAAAGAGAAGGTTTCATGAATCAACATGACTGGATTTAAATAACAATGACAAGCATAGTCATAATAATCATAATAACATTTATGCTTTTGTATGGTACATCATATATTTCCAGTGTACTTTTATGATACTAGATTTGCACACAGACTATAATGTAAGATTTGCACACAGACTATAATGTAAGATTATTAAGAGTCTTCTCAAAAAATCATTTTAGGTATTTTTATTTTAAAAAAAATTTTTAATAAATTTATTTTATTTTTGGCTATATTGGGTGTTCGTTGCTGCGTGTGGGCTTTCTCAAGCTGTGTCGAGTGGGGGGCTACTCTTCGTTGTGGTGTTCAGGCTTCTCATTGCGGTGGCTTCTCATGTTGTAGAGCATAAGCTCTAGGCACGTGAGCTTCAGTAATTGTGGCATGTGGGCTCAGTAGTTGTGGCTCGTGGCCTCTAGAGCACAGCATCAGTAGTTGTGGTGCATGGGCCTTAGTTGCTCTGCAGCATGTGGGTTCTTCCCAGACCAGGGCTCGAACCTGTGTCCCCTGCCTTGGCAGGCAGATTCTTAACCACTGTGCCACCAGGGAAGTCCCTAGGAATTTTTAAAAACCTACTTTAATATAACTATGTGAATAGCCTAATGAAATACTCTCAAAATTGACTCCTTCTTAATTTCTCCCTACACCCACACTCAATAGGAATTATCTTTGAACTCTTCACAGAATTTTCCATCTATCAATTCATGCATTGATACCTGTCCCTCCAACCACATACCCCCCTTATATCCTTCTTGAGTGCAATCTGGACCTTCTAATGTCCAATATAATTGCCCATTACAAGAAAAGGTGTTCTCTGCAGTCTCCTATACATCTCCTGCTATTTACACTTCATTATTTTTCCATAACCCTTAAACCTTACATACCACTTGGCATCTTGCATGCTTGTCTGAACTCTCCACACCTTTTGGCTCTGTGTCAATACATAATTGCAAGCAACAGAAATACTCTGGCTAACTTGAGCAAAAGAGAAGTTATTGGAGTCTCACAACATAGTTAGAAGGTAGGAGGCCTACTGAGGAAATTGTGTAGGGAAGAAACTTGGCCGTAACATGGACAATCTAGTCAATACACCATCATCAGGGTAAAATCTCCTTCTAAACACAGCTAGTTGTCTTGTCTCCTTGATCAAAATTGAAGAAAGCGTCCAACTCACTTATCTTGGGTGATGTGCTACCCCTTGGCTAAGGGAGGATGTGAACAATTAAAGCATACCTATATTCAATAGACAAGAGGTGTACAAGACTATATTCAATAGACAAGAGGTATACAAGACTATATTCAATAGAGACTATATTCAATAGTCAAGAGGTAATTCAAGAGGGAATAGGAGTGCTGGTGTTTTTTTTAAAGAGAAAATTATGCTATATTGACAATGAAAAACAAATTCCACTACAGTCTACTTCTCTGACTATATGATATCCATACACCCAAACTGTCATATGTACATTTGCAACAATATCCCTGTATAACAAAAATTTATCTATTTCCTTAAAAAAACAACCAAATTCATCCAGATCCAAGTCCACAGTTTCTGGCATTGCTCTTTCCCTCATCTAGTTCCTTCATGATACCATCTCAATATTCTATAGTGTAGAAACTACCTGGAACATCTAATTACCACACAACCCCCTTTATAAAATAGTGGGATAATGGAAGAAAAATGAGAATACATATTGATTTAAAGTATAAAGATGTATGCATAACACCCAAGGAGGAAAATAATGGTAAAGGTTAATACCATCATTTCTGCTACTGGTCATGAGGCTGTTTTTTTACTTCCTTCCTCTATGGCCTATTATAGAGTATCGCGGCTTTTAGTTGGTATCAGCAGTATCCCAGCTGGACAAGACTACCTGTTCTGTGATATAATCCAAGTTTGCAGTATGGAGACCTGAGTGGTTGGTGATCTTGCATATATTGGATTGTAATAGTCTTATGTTAACTGTTTCCTCTAGTCATACCAAAACAAGTTGGTACCCCCAAATAATTTCCCAGGTTCCTACCATTTGTCTCTCTGCCTCATTGTACAGCAGAAACCCTATTTCCCCTTGATAAACAGGGCCAATAACCTCAATTAATGCCATAATTGTTTTTCACAATTTTCCCAGTTGCATGACAAAGGCAAAATTACTAGATGGTAGTCCAAGTTTCCAAAGCAGTGGACGCATTGCTATGTTCCCTCAACATTCCCCAAACGGAAACAAAACTAAAAACTTGAATGGAGACACAGTGTCAGAAAAGGAACATCAGCCCCCTCCACTTATTTTCCTTGATGACTTAATCCATATTTTCTGATGTTAAGGAAACTCTAACTTTCATAAGATGATGTGTGTCAAATGGAATCATAACTGAACCTCCAACAGTCAGTTCCACTACTTTATGATTTCAGTGAAACTTCTTTACCTTAAATCAAATTCTTTGGTCGGAAATAATAAAATAAGGGATATCGTGACCAGGTATAAAGTATAAGGAATTTCATCAGTAAACAGAGTCATAATGTGAATAGAAAACAAATGCAAATTCAGAACAGACATCTATCCCAGTGGGAATAAACTGCAGTTTCAAGGGCAATCAATTTTCTCCCATATGGTTGGATGGTCACAGAGGTATAAAACCAAATTAAAGCCCCAGCTTAGTAGCTGCTTTCTTGCAAATTGGACTCTCGGTGATAATAGCCAGATCACCCTCGGTGAGAAGTAAGTGCTCTTGAGTCCTAGGATGGACTCCACGTCCATTCTACCAATATGACCACTTTATGAGCTCGGTGAACAAGTATTAGCATGGTAGTGGTAAATGGTTGACTGAAAATCAGAGTGCACATCCTATCCACCTGCTTTTTAAGAACTTCTTTTGTAATGGAGACACACATGAACATTTGGGGACTTAGTTTGAGAGATTCATCTACATTTTTCTTCCACAACATCTTGTCACTACGTCTTCAATTATGCCCCTTCCAATTTTCCAAACGTGTGGCCAAACCATTACCTATTGCTCATTAGTGTATACAAATCTTTACCTCATGCCATCATTTGTTCCAGGCAAAGTGGTGTACGGTGACACTGGTGGCATGTAGAATAATAATGCATGTCAGGCTGGTTACTTTTGGGAAAAGAGGGCTGCCAGGCAGCCATAGGAGTGGAGTAGTTGTGCTAGGCATTTTGCTGAGCATTTTTTCTTTCTGTATCCAAGTCCCCTTTCTAACATCACCCCAAAAAACCTCCTTGAGAAACCATTCCCAACCGAATTATTTTGAATAATTATTTTTAATAAATTTTAAAACAAAAGAGCAAGAAAGATGTGGCAGTAGACTTGCAATTTCCTATCTTCCCATGTAGCTTGTTATAGTAGGAGAGTAAATGGGAATTGGATGGAAAAACACAAAATCAGGAATAAAGAGTGCATTTGACCATTATTTTCTGTAGATTACTGAGAAACTTCAGTATAGTAATTGGCAGTTGGACCACATCTACTTTACAAAAATAATCTTAAATTAGACAAAATCAGTAGAATGTAATTCTAAAATCGGATGGATCTCAACAACCGAATTCCAAAATGAGTGCCTCTCTACAGTTTGATGTGGATTCTAACTAACCTTGTCCACAATTTTGCATATATATAAATTTTATTCGTTATTATGTTAATTGCTTTTGCCAAGATGTGGAGATAGACAGTATTGGAAATTGAATACTTCTCATAATTTTCTTATATTTCCAGAAATTTATGCAAAAATTTTATTCTTTTTGGACATTCAAATGAATTATATTTCTTATTGTTCTAAGAACATGAGTTTTAGTGAGAACATCAGTGAACTCTGGGTTCTAGTTTCAAGACCGCACTTGAGACAATAATTTCTTTGGAAAATGTGTGATTGAACCTTTATGAAATATGCATTGTGTTATAAACCATGATCACCAGTGGAAGTGTATTATTAATCCCACATAAAAGATGCAGCAGTTATTATTGCTACTGTGCATTCAGTCCTCTGTCTAGGAATGTAGTTGAAATTCCCAAATTGTAGGTCAGATTAATCTTTCAGTTTAATGAGCAGATTTTTGTATCTATCATTTTCATATTTATCTTCATCTCTTATAATTATGGATTATTAATTGTCTTCTGGCATTAAGCCATCTGCCTCAAAGTTAGTTTCACATTCTAAAAATCTTTTCAGTGACTGTCTTTATTATAGATTATTGGAACTGCTAAAAGGAATGACATTTTCACCACTTTTCCCTTGAATATTTGACCTGTTTCGAGGAAGGAGAATGATTTTCAAATTTTCAATGATTACGAGCTGTTCCTTCCTTCTGAAATAGCTATGTGCAATGAAAATGGGGAAATTTCTAATCTACAGAATGGTGACATTTCACCCTGAAAAATTTAAGCACCCATGAACATCTGATTTTGTACGTGAACACTGATAATTAAAGAATTTAAAATAGGCTCAAATTAGTAAAAGGCTAGACTTCAGATCTCTTTTTAAATTAAGATTTAACTTTCATTTTTATTTAAGTAATAGAGGTTCACACTTTAGGACCTAGAGATTGTCACACTAAGTGAAGTAAGTCAGACAAAGACAAATATCATATGATATCACTTATATGTGAAATCTAAAAAATAATACAAATGAATCTATATACAAAACAGAAACAGACTCACAGACACAGAAAACAAACTCATGATTACCAAAGGGGAAAGGGGGGGTAGGGATAAATTAGGAGCTTGGGATCAACAGATACAAACTACTATATATAAAATAGATGAACAAAAAGACCATACTATATCACATGGGGAACTATATTCAATATCTTGTAATAACCTCTAGTGGAAAAGGATCTGAAAAAAGAATATATATATGTGTAACTGAATCACTTTGCTGTACACATGAAACTAACACAACATTGTAAATCAACTATACTTCAATTTTAAAAAAAATAGAAGTTCAAAGTTTAAAAATAAATACTAGACTTAAAATGAAAAGCTGATATCTTCCGTCCCCTTTCTCCTCACTCCCGATTCTCCTTGCCAACAACTGATTCTCACTCATCAGAAGCAGCCACTTTCATCTCTCGTAGCTTTTTCTTAGGGTATATACATCCATATTTTAAAATAACATGATTATACTGTTATCAATTACTTAATTCTTACATGGAAGAGGAAGAATGTGCCATTCTCCATACACAAGCTCGTGCATACACACACACACACACACACACACACACACACACACACACACACACACACTCTTCCTTCATCCCCATCCTCCAAATACAGTTACATCATATTTTTGGATTAAGTTCACATTATTACGACCAGCTAAATATTGTTCACAGTTAAGCCACTAAGTATGCTATTATTACATTTTCTTTCTTGTACAAACTTGTGCTTCCCTGTAGGTATACTTGCCTTATCTTTTATATTTGCTTTAAAAATGTATGTATACCTGACTAATTCATCCCAAGTGCTCCAACTTTCTCTAAATATATGTATCCAATGTTCTAGCAATATTATTCATTAGAGTATCCCTACCAAATCCCCCATCAACCTACTTCAAATTGAATTGCTTGATCTACAGATTTCACCCTAAAATTTGCTTTAATTAATTTCTCTGCAAATTCCCTTAAGTTTGTTTTTTTAGTAGCTTTCTGAGAAGGGTATTTGGGTGCTAAAATGTTCAAGATTTTACATGTCTGAAAATGCCATTTTCTACATTCATGATTGATTTTTAGTGGGGCTGGGTAACAAATTATCAGTTACAAATCTTATATTCTCATCATTTTGAAGGCCTCATTCAGTTGAATTGTAGTTCAGGTGTTGGCCAATTTTTTTCAATCACGAATCAGATACTAAATTTTTAGGCATTGCAGACTGTATGATCTGTGTTGCAGCTACTTAACTCTGCTATCATAGCTTGAAGGAATCATAGAAAATTTATAAACAAATGGGCATGGCCCTGTTCCAGTAAAACTTTATTTACAAAAACAGGCTGTAATTTGCCACTCCCTGTTCTAGATTCTGATGCTACTTAATGCATTGTGATTTCTAATTCATTTATATATAACTTTTTATTTTCTTTTTAGAAACTTTGATTTTTAAAGGATCTTAACTTTAACCTTGACATTTGAAATATCAAATCAAATATCTTTGTTCTCTCCTTCTGGAACTCGTATTAGTTGAATGTCAGGCCTATTGGATGTATTATTTTTAACTTGTCTCCACTATTTTTATACTTTCTGGAAAATATTTTAGAAGTTAACTTTCAATCCTTCTTTTTGACTTTTTATTTATATTATCATTTTTAATATTATATTACCATTTCGTATTATCTGACTCATCTTTATTTTATGGCCCCTTGTTTGTACATGTGTACAATCTCTATGAGGATGTTAATTGGTTGTGTATTTGTGTATTAGTTCATTCAGGCTGCTATAACAAAATACCATAGACTGTGTGGCTTATAAACAACAGAAATTTATTTCTCACAGTTCTGGAACCTGGAAAGTTCAAGATCAAGGCACCAACAGATGTGATGTCTGGTCTTCACATGGTGGAAGAGCTCTCTGAGGCCTCTTTCATAAGGACACTAATCCCAGTCATGAGAGATCCACCTAATCATTTCCCAAAGTCTTCACTTCCAAATACGATTACACAGGGGATTAAGGTTCAACATATGTGTTTGGGGAGGGGCATAAGTATCCAGTCTATAGCAGTGTGTGTGTGTGTGTGTGTGTGTGTGTGTGTGTGTGCGTGCTCGTGCATGTGAGCATACACATGCACATGTGTTACCCTGTTATCTGTATTGCCTCTTTTTCTTTGACTTTATTCCCTCTTCTGCTCCTCTTCTTCTCCATCTCTCTCTTACAGAGGCTTCCTTGAAGGTTAGGTGATTTTTTGCTCTCTCTTTACATTCAAGAACAAGGAACTAAACTGATGACTGGAAGTTCTATAGACCTGAGTAATCTTGGCAACTGGTGGGCTTTATTGTAGCATGGTCAAATTAAAACCTAGCAATTTCATTGAAGACCCCTGATTGAGCACGTAGGAATTTTTTCTTAGGCTAATCAGTTTCCAAGAAAGCAATGTTCCAGTCTCTTGCCTGGGGAAATCACCCAGCTAAGTGCATTCTGGGAACCAAGGAAGGGAAGTATGGTGTAAGGATCTCACAATTCAGTATGTAGCCTTTGACTTAATTCCTGTAGTTTCAGTGTGCCTCACCACAGCCACCCTGGGTGTGTTCAGTATTCCCCAACTCAGAACTTGTCTGACTCAACATCTAGAGTAAGAACATTTTACTCAGGCTTCTTCATGGGTTAGAGAAAGGTAACAATTTGCGATCAGGAAGGAGATCCCATGGTCTGATACTTTCAAGACTTTCATCTGATCTTCCCTTTTTTCATCCAATCCTATATCCTTTGTCCTGAGGTACCTGATACCACCAACTATTTAGCCTTTCCAGGCATCCACAGGACAAACTGGCTTGGTTCTTCTTTACTCTTCCACTAGCAAGCTTAGATTTGAGACTCCTGTAGTTGGATAAGTCAATTCCCACTCATACGTCAGTTTCCCAGCAATTAAAAAATTGGTTTATGTTTTTAGTCTATTGTAGTCTCTTTTATTCTTCATGTTTCTTTTCCCCCCTGTGGGCTTTTTAAGCTTTTTCATTCCTTTGGGATCATTTTAGTAGGACTTCAGGAAGGACCAGACATAAATCAATGAGTTTACTCTAACATGTTTCATTTCGCTATATTTCTAATTTTAGGAAACTCACATGTACACAAGCTATTTAAAAATTCCATAGGGAGCTCTGGAGGTGGGATGACCTGGCAGAGTCATCCTGAGTTGGGGTGAGGGGGGCTGAGCTTCTACACATGGTCCTCCAGTGACTGCATGCCCCGGGAGGGGACACATCCTTGCAGGAGGCAGGTGAGGGCAATTCCAGGAAGGAGTTTAGAGAGGCCTGCTAACACAGGTAATGGGAATCTGGGCTATGCAGCTTAGTGTCTGCTGCATGTGGCTTTTAGCAAACTTCCATTTGAACATCTGGATGAAGAAATCAAATTTTAAAATTTAGAAAAAAATTCCAAGTGATTTACTAAGCAAGGAGAATTGACATTTCTGACACTAGCAGGGCTATGAACTTAGTTGTAGAGATTCAATTGTAGAGACTAGGTATAATTCATCTCTTTGTAAGATATAGCCCTTTGCTTGGTGCATAGTTGATCCACACTTAATATTTGTTTAATAATTATGTGAAATTTGTAAAGTTAAAAATTTAGCTTCTATTCCTAGAGATTACCATACTAAGTGAAGTAAGTCAGACAGAGGAAGACAAATATCTTATGATATTGCTTATAAGAGGAATCTAAAAAAAAAAAAAAGATACAAATGAACTTATTTACAAAACAGAAATAGACCCATAGACATAGAAAACAAATTTATGGTTACCAAAGGGGAAAAGGGTGGGGAAGGGATAAATTAGGAGGCTGAGATTAACATACACACACTACTATATATAAAATAGATAACCAACAAGGACCTACTATATAGCACAGGGAACTAAACTCAGTATTTTGTAATAACCTATAAGGGAAAAGAATCTGAAAAAGTATAAACATACGTATATATATGTATAGATATATACACACACACACACACACACACATATATATGTGTGTATATATATATATATATATAAAAGTGAATCACTGTCTGTACACCTGAAACTAACACAACATTGTAAATTAACTATACTTCAATTATATATATATATATATATATATATATATATATATAAAACTTTACTGCCTAATATGGACTTCATCATTTTCAGCAGCTAAAAAAAAATATTTTTCCTTAAAAAATAATTCAACATGTGGCAGTCAATGAAAAGAAGATTGTAACAAATAGAAGAGTTTGACCCACGTGAAACACAATGAAATGAAAAGGTCACAAAGTATCACCACTATCATAAGTGCAAGAGATGCCACACTCCCCCCAACTCCCACAACCACGACAATTTACTCTGACAAAAAATCATTGATACATTTACGGAAGTAATGTAATGACCAAGAATGTCCTAGGGATAATTTCCTGTCAATAAGCGGATTATCGTCTCATCTCTAATAAAAACTAGGAATGGAAAGAGTTGGGATCAATGATCCTGAAAGTAAAATGTTATTTAGAATTCAGGAATAGATTTCTCTAAGCCATTGCTCCATATGGAAATAACTCTGGACAAAAGGTGTCTCTGCTTTCAACTATGTGTCATCTATTGGCCAGTTTATTACCTCTGAATGGTGAAGCATCACAGATCTCCCTGGGCACATCCAGCTCATTTACATAGGCCAGTGGTCCTAGACTCAATGGTCTCATGTTAAACTAGCAAACAGAAAGAAGAAAATGAACCCCTTTCAACACACACAGTTTAGAGCCAAATTTTTCTCATGTTGATGGCTTGGAGAAAGTGCTGCTTCCCAATTTTGTTCTAGATGGCTAATGTTATGCTGCATCAGTCAAATCCCATTATATAGAGTTACAGAGCAGGTCAGCACAAATGGCTGTGTTCAGAGAAGTCTCTGACTTCCTGCCAAGTTGTTTGGCACCACTCAAGTTGTCATCAATTTGAATTACTTGTAGATCATTTCAGGAGATATTAAGATAATTATTGGCTGTTCTCATAAGGGGAGGAAGCCAGCAAAGCACTCACTGAACCTCCGCATCCATCTATAAATTGAGAAACAGACACTATATCTTAAAACAATATAATTCATGTCATGTTGATGTATGCACCATTTCAGTTTATATTCTATTATTCTACTCTTAAATTATAAACTATATTTGGGTAATTGTCCAGTTGATTGCTGAGTATAAGATATTTTCTCTTAGTGCTCTGTTATTTTTCCACTAAAGAGTTATTGGAGGATAAATGGTACCCGGTCACACGACATTCAAGGAACAATTGAAATTAGACTTTAAAATTTACCTTTCTAAAGAAACGTGCACACAACAACTGCTATTACAGAAATGCTCTCCATTCACTCCAAAATTTCGTTCAAAGGCTGGTTGCCTGAAATACCATTTCACATGGAAACAATACACTTATGGATCCCACAACCTGGTTATACTGTATCAATAATAATGTAGTATATCAATAATAATGCCTATCTACAATATTGGTGCTGTGAAGAAAGTCATTCTATCCTCGAGGAACCTCTAAGACCTCATCTCTTGGCATGATGTTCTAGCAGAAAAAACACTCAACCTCTGTACCTTCTTCATTGACTTCTGGAGATGCCAGCAATAGCAGAGACAGTAAAACATCTTAATTATCCCCAGAAAATCAAGCTCAAGAGAAACAGAATGGAGGTTAGCTCCTGATAAAGGTGATTCATATCCCTAAATTAGTAACTTGACATGACAAATGGAAATGGTACATAACTAGTTAGTTCCTTTGTCAACTTCAAAACTTATTCCACAGCTTCCCACTTTGCTTTTGAACTTTATCTTCCCATCTCTTCTCTCCTGATTACTTACTCCAGTTTATCAAGGAGAGCCTGTATGAGAGTTAAAAGCACAGGCTAGAGTCAGACCATCTGGGCTGAAAATATGACTCCATGCTGGAAGACAATTATCCAAGGGTATCTCACATTTCTGCACATCCTTTCAGCAGAGGTACTAACAGCCTTTATTCTGGAATATTTTTTCAAAGCTGTTTGTAGAGTGAACAACCTGGGACAGCAGAGATGGTCCAAGTGTCCCTGGAGCAGAGGGCATATTATTTGTTGCCCAGTATAATAATGTCTCCACTCTAGGGCAATTGTTGGACAAGTTTGCGTGCAATCCATTAAAAAGATTGGGATCTCCTAAACTTGGGGCCCTCAGCTGTGATGCAAACCCACAGCATCCAGCTGGGTCTGTCTCCACGTTGCCTCCCTGGGACTTGAGAGGCAAGAGTAACTGACAGAAACATGAAATTCATGCTCCCTGCTGTGTCTTTTGTCTTTGATCCAGGAGTGTTGTGTCTTTTGCAGGCATCCGTGAAACTGTAAGAGGCTAACCTGTTAGCTTAGGAGTGGGGTGAAACCTCATACCTTAATAATGCCACTTAATAGGCATGTGACCTTGGAAATGAACCTTTGGTTTCTGCATCTAAAAAATGAGATTAACAATAGTCTTTACCTCACAAGATTGTTAGGTGTTTAAATAATACCAAAGAAATACTTAGCATCGTTCCTGGAAATGTAAATGCTTACAAGTAAGTTAACTATGGTTGATTTTTATTTTTGTGTGTTTTTCCTGACATTTTTGGCTTAAATTTTGCTTCTTGGGTTTTTTTGTTTTTTGGTTTTTGCTCTTCTTATATGAACAATCCATCTTTTTGGAAGTACTGTATATATTCATCTTTTTCTTTTGTTTTAACCATGTATGAATTTGTATGGAAATGGAAGGTTTAAGCATTCATAAAATACAATAGAACATGGGAATTGTATATCTAAACACCATTCAGAGATTTGCAGCGGAGAGAAAAGGAGCTTACTGCTTTTGAACTCGCAGCTCAAAGCTGTGAGTTTAACTCTACATATGTGTTACAGGCAAGTTGCTGTCAAATAGAGAAAATTCCCAAACATATAAAATTAGAGCACCTTCCTATGGGGCCCCAGGCAATGATAGCATCTCCATATTCTCCCAGGTGACAGTAATGTTCAGCTCAGTTGAAAACTACTGTTCTGGTCAAAAGATTTGTCTGTTTTCTTCTAAGACAGTGGTTGAGTCTTGATTGGAAGCACCTGGAGAGCTTTAACAAATACCTATGGAGGCCTGAGACCCACCCCAAAAGGTCTTGATTCAATTGGCTTAAGCGAGACTCTGGCAACAGGATATTAAAAACTCCCCAGGTGATTTCAACCCACAGCCAATGTTCTAAGCAAAAGAGCAGCAAGAAGCTAAAGGCGTCTCTTTTCAAATATTTCAAGGAGGTAGGGCACGGGATGAAATAACGTGGTGAAAAGTTGAAAGGATGAATCTACCCTTTCTCAGGCTTCAAAGTTTGTAGTGTCTAAAATCAAGTTGAAGACCCTCAAAATCATAAGTCCAAATCAACTGGTTTTCTCTCTGGGCGGTCAAAGTGGTCTTGGTTCTTCCCCAACACAACTACGTTGTGGTACCTTGTAAAGGACGCATTGTCTATGTCACTGATGATGATTCAAGTGATTTCTGTAGCCAAATACGCCACAGACATTAGTCAGACGGGTTGTATAGACAAGTCTATGGTTGATCCTTGTGATATGGTAAAGTTATGTTTGCTCTGAATGAAGGCGTCTTTGTTTTTTACATCGGCGTGTTTCACTCATACGTTTGTAAAACATGATACTATCCAGGACAGGAAAGTCAAAACAGGACTGTTACTGAATTATCTGCAAAATAAACAGTTTCATCTAAAACAGCCATTTTTAGGCCACCCGTAGACAAAGATTTTACAGGGATCCTTCAAGTTAAATATGAATGTTTAAACCATAAAAGTATGGGTTAAAAGCAAATGCAGGACTTCCCTGGTGGCGCAGTGGTTAAGAATCCGCCCGCCAATGCAGGGGACATGGGTTCGAGCCCTGGTCCGGGAAGATCCCACATGCCATGGAGCAACTAAGCCCGTGCACCACAGCTACTGAGCCTGTGCTCTAGAGAGCGCGAGCCACAGCTACTGAAACCCGAGCGCCTAGAGCCCATGCTCCACAACAAGAGAAGCCACCGCAATGAGAAGCCCACGCACCGCAATGAAGAGTAGGCCCCGCTCGTCACAACTAGAGAAAGCCCACGCTTAACAACAAAGACCCAACGCAGCCAAAAATAAAGAAATTAATTAAAAGAAAAAAAAAAGCAAATGCAGCTTGAAAATGAGAAACGGGAAAACAATTTAGGAAAAACCATTAAGAACTTGGTTGGTGAACAATCACACAATTCTCCCCCCCAAAATAAAAATATAATGATCAAGAGAAGTTAATAACTATTTCATTTTATTCCTTATTTGTGGCATCAAAAGGGATAGGGCATTAGTATTTGAACAATTTCTTCTGTAAATGTTAGGCACTTTACCAACAGCATTTCATTTTCTTGCCCACAACAGTCCTATGAGGTGTTGTCATTATTGAGGCTCACGGAGGGTAAACTGCCTGAAGTATTAATAGTTTAACTACTACGTGGGTATGTGGGGAAGAAGGTAGGAGTGGACCTCATTGGTCTCATTTAGAAATCTCACTCTTTCCCATTACATCACTTGACATTAACAAAGGACTGAGCACGCCAAGGTATGTAATGTAGGTGTTATAGACTGAACTGTGTCCCCACAAAGTTCACATTTTGAAGCCCCTAACCGCTAATGTGACTGTATTTGGAGATGAAGGCTTTAAGGAGGTAATTAAGGTTAAATGACGTCATAAAGGTAGGGCCTTAATGTGATGGGACTGATGTCCTCATAAGAAGAGACACAACAGATTCACAGACTTGTGGTTGTCAAGTCGGGGCGGGGAGGGAAGGTTTGCGAGTTTGGGATTAGCAGATGCAAACTAGTACACATAGAATGGATAAACAACAAGGTCCTACTGTATATAGCACAGGGAACTATATTCAATATACTGTAATAAAGCATAATGGAAAAGAATGTAAAAAATACATATATCTATATACATACCTGAATCACTGTGCTGTCTAGCAGAAATTAACACAACATTGTAAATCAACTATATTTCACTAAAATTGTTTAAAAATTCTTTAAAATGCAAACAAAGCAAAAAAAGGAGACACCAGAGATCTCTTTCTCTCTCTCTGTGAGTGCAAAGAAGAAGCTATCTGAAGACACAGGGAGAAGGTGGCCATCTACAAGCCAGGAAGAGTGCCCTATCCAAAGACCAACGATGTTGGCATCTTGATCTTGGACTTCTAGCCTCCAGAAGTTTGAGAAAGTCAATTTCTGTCATTAGGCGCTTCCCTGGTGGCGCAGTGGTTGAGAGCCCGCCTGCCAATGCAGGGGACACGGGTTCGTGCCCCGGTCCGGGAGGATCCCACGTGCCGCCGAGCGGCTGGGCCCGTGAGCCGTGGCCACTGAGCCTGCGCGTCCGGAGCCTGTGCTCCGTCCGCAACGGGAGAGGCCACAACAGTGAGAGGCCCGCGTACCACAAAAAAAAAAAAAAAAAAAAAAAAAATTTCTGTCATTAAAACTGCCTAGTCTATGATATTTTGTTATGGCAGCAAGAGAAGACTAATACAGAAGGAAATGGTTCTGTAGTTCATTTCTAATCTCGCTATATGTGTCTGGAATCATAAACCATTGAATAGTAAAGAAATCCCTGGACCAGGAGTTGGAAGTTGCTGTACCTTCTCCTCAGCATACCAGCCAGTGAATGTGAGGATGCCAAACATTCTTTAAGCCCCAGTTTACTCATTTGTAAAACTGAGATTTTACTATCTGCTCAGCCTACCCCTTCAAGTTACTGTGAAGATGAAGTACTAATGCTTTATAAATTGTAAAGAACTAAGCAACCATAGGAAAGACCACCAGTAAAATTCAAAGTACATGTGACAGTTACCCAGAAAATACCAATTTCCTTCAAACAGGTTTGGAAAGTATTTACAGTAGCAAGGCATTGAGTAGATACAATGCTCAGAATAGATTTCAAATGGCCTGTCCTAACACACAAAATTTAAATTTCTCTGTCAAGTGATTACTCCTTGGATAGAACCCAGGAGACCTCTTAGGGTTCCCTGATTGAGTGGCTACAAATGGGCAATTTCAACCCCTCATTATACATCACCAGCATTTATATTCCCTTATTAGCCTTCCTTTCGAGGTATATCTCCTCTACCTGTAACATATTTTAGGGGTTTTCCTAAGTACGTGGGAATCAAAAGATCTGCATCCTTATCCCACGTCAACCACATTCTAACTACAGATACCAGCATATTTAACCACTGTGGATATAGCCTCTTCATCTAGAAAATGAAAACATTGGTCTATGTTTAGGGTTGCCAGATAAAATACAGGAAGGCCTGTTAAATTTGAATTTCAGATGAACATTTTTTTTTTTTTTTTAGAATAAGTATGTTCTGTATTTTTATTTGCTAAATTTGACAACCTTGGCTGAGTCACTTCTCGGGTCTTGCCTGGTATAACTTCAAATTATATAAACAATGACAATAGCTGAATTATTGAAAGTTTGCTCTGTGCCAGGCGTATTTGTCTTTAACATCTATTATCCAACTTAATCCTCTACAAAGCCCTATAAGAATGTGTGAAGTCAGAGGGAACACAGACCACAAGACTGTCTCGCTGCTGACACCAATTGAAAGTTCAGAATCCTCAAGACAACACTTAGTTTCAATAATTCACTGCAAGGACTCACAGAACTCACTGAAAGCTGTGAGACTCACAGTTACAGTTTATTACAAGCTAAAAACTATAGATTAGGGAATTCTCTGACGGTCCAGTAGTTAGGACTCTGCACTTTCACTGCGGGGGCCCGGGTTTGACCCCTGGTAGGGGAACCAATATCCCTCAAGCTGTGCGGCACAGCCAAAAAAAAAACCAAAAACAAAAAACCTAAAAAACTACGGATTAAAATCAGCCAAGGGATTGACATGTACCCACTACTATATTTAAAATAGATAACCAATATGGACCTACTGCATAGCACAGGGAACTCTTCTCAATACTCTAATGACATATGGGAAAAGAATCTAAAAATCAGTGGATATATGTATATGTATAACTGATCCACTTTGCTGTACAGCAGAAACTAACACAACATTATTAATCGACTATGCTCCAATATAAAAAAAAAAAAAAATCAGCCAAGTGAGGAGATGCATAGAGCCAAGTCCAGGAGGGTACCACATCAGCTTCCACGAGTCCTCTCCCGTGTAGTCGTGGGCAGTGTTGACACCTCCTGGTGATGATGGGTGACTGTACACACAAAGCATTGCCAACCAGGAAAGCTCACCTGAATTCTGGAATCTTTACAGATGATGGGCTCCATCACTGACTGCCCACACAGCTAACATCAGTTGCCAGTGCCTTCACAGGTCAAAGTGATAGCATAGAATTCAACATCCCCACCATAAATCACATTATTTGACCTTCTGGCATGGCTCAAAGCCCCCAGGTAAACAAAGACACCCTCATCAGGCAAGACATTCCAAGGGCTTACAGATAACCTCAAGTAGGGCAAAGGCCAGACCACTCTTTGTGCAAAGTTGAATTTTTTACTACATTTATAGAGATTAGTAGTAGCTCTCAGTTTAAAGATGAAAAAACTGAGATACGCAGTCAAATGACTCACCCATGGCCATATAAGTAGTAGCAGAGATGGAATTCAAACTCAGAGTCTATGCTTTTAAGCACTGAACTGTGCTGTATTTGATTCACAGAAAGATACAGAACAAGTCCCAATAACTGTGGTCCATCCTCCAGCTACTGCTACTTTCCAACCAAGTCCTTTTAAACCAAGCCTGATCCAAGTCAGGTTGTTTACAATAAAAGCCTGGTTTCAATCCCCTGATTTCTTAATCAGGAAAACAGCCAAAGGTGATTTTTGTTTTTGATTGAAAAGGTATAGCACCCCTACTTTGTCAAATAACACCCCAAAAGTTGAGTATCCCGTATACTGGGCAGTGCACTAATGGCGTTACTGTACCCAAGTAAATGTTAGTCATGAGGGGTGTTCCTTTCACTCTATAATTTCTGAATGACCAACATGTAGCTCTTGTTCAGATTCTCAGTCTTTCTCTCACTCCCCCTCCTTCCCTCTCTCCTTCCATCTCTGCAGCCCTCTCATTGAGGCGGTAATCCTAACTGCTGGTTTTCTCTTTCACGCCTTATCTTCAGGTCTCTTGGGTGAGAAGAACAAGGTCTGTAGCTTGTGCTTAGGGAAAAAAAAACAATAAAACAAGCAAAGCCAGCTTTGGTTTGAAGTTCTCTTGGCCTACTTAGCATTAAATTTAAAAAATAAATAAATAAATCCTCAAGGTTCAGCTGAGTTATCAGAAGAACTGCCTAAGTTCGAAGGCCAAAGCCATTGCTAACCTTATTTGTGCTGCCACTATATTCTTATTTTTCTTTTTGTTTATCTCAAATGGTGAATTCTTGAGAAAATAATAGATTTAAGAATTCCTATATATTTTGCCAAAATAACGTCGTTATTAAGACCCAATAGTTACCACTTATATATACCATGCTACCAACAGAGTAGAGAAAACTAAGGATCAGAGAAGTTGTATGAGGAAGCCAGAGTCACACAGTAAGCCAGGGGCCAATTCAGAACTAGAACAAATGTTTCCTAATTTAGAACTCAACAAAGGCTATGCCATCTCTCTACAGACAGAGAGACAGTCTTTGCTCTGGACAGACAATCAAGCAAAAGATAGCAAGGGAGATAAGCTGGCTCTCAGTCAAACATATGAAGTAACTCAAAGTAATTTCAATAATTTAGGAAAGATTTTCTGAAACCAGCAGAGGATTTTAAGTTTTTTGCTATTGTTTATCTGCATTTTACATTTGTCTTGACACAACACATCAAAACAATAGTATCCAAAAGGAGTGTTTTGTTGCTTGGATTGAATTTTTTGTTTGTTTTATTAGTTTGTTTCTACTGTGAGGTCTGTTAAAAGGGTAAGAAGTGTGAAATGTGAGGTGGAGGAGTTAGAGAATGAAGAGGCTACTTTGTTTTTTTGTTTTTTCTTCACTTTGAAATAGTCTCACAACATATTATTACATAAGGGTAATATTAGCAAATGTTAAAACACAGGTGCACCAAGGACAGCAATTAATTAGTCTCCATTATCACCAATCAGTCCAGATGCTGGCCATAGTCCATGGATTTGGAGAAATGAGACCCTGGTGCACACTGGCTGAAGGGCAATGTTTTACAACTCCTAAGTCCTAGTTTTTATTGAGCACTGTTATGGATTGAATTTTTTGTGTCGCCCCTGCCCCCCTAAAAAAATCATACATTGACATCCTAACTCCCAAGGTGTTCATATTAGGAGGTATGGTCTTTGGGAGGTAATTAGGTTATGAAGGTGGAGCACTTATGAACGGGGTTGGTGCCTTATAAAAGAGACCCCAGAGAGCTCTCGTCCCTTCTGACATGAGGACACACCAAGAAGATGGCCAGTTATGAACAAGGAAGTGGGCTCTCACCAAACCAAATCTCCCACCACCTTAACCTTGGACTTCCCAGTCTCCAGAAATGTGAGAAATTAATTCTTGTTCTTTAAGCCACCCAGTCTATGGCATTTTTGTTGTAACAGCCCAAACAGACCAATCAAGCACTTACAAACTTAATCAAGACTTACAAACACATTATAGTACTTAGTCCTCCCAATATCCCATTTTACAGATGAGAAAACTGAGTTCAAGAAAGGTTAAATAACTACCCAATATTTTACAGCTAGAAGCTGGCAAAGTGTGAATTTGTGTCTAGTCTCTGTAACTTCAAAACTCATAATATTTAAGCACATAACATTGCCCCATAATATGGTGACATAGTAAGATATATTGGCCATCATTAAGGACATTATTGTTTGGATGGTTTAGCTTGGTTTGTTTGATTTGGTTGGACTTAGTTTGGTTTTAAGCCAAGAGTCCCAAAAGAAAATTTGGGGAATCATCATTTTGGCTTAAACTACTTTATTTGTTTTGCCTCAAAGATGTTTTAGCATATTTTTCCTGTCAACAGAAATTCTATAGATGCAGTTTCACATAATAAAAAAGTTTTAATACTTAAATAAATTATAATTAGCTGTTGTAAAGTACTTCTCATCTTTAAAGTTTACTAGCATCCAGCCTATTAATTTTCTCACACCTCTGCAGCTATTCTCACACCTCTGCAGCTATTCTCACAGGTGGTTGATGAGTGAACTCCAGAGTGAAGAAGAAGATGGTCACGGAAGAGCTATGGCTCGTGGGGAAAACCATTCCCAAATCAAAATAAATCTTTGTGCACCTGACTCTTTGCAAAGGCAGTACAGGGTGGAAATAACACATTGGTCTTCCTTTTGCACTGAGTTCAGCTGGTCTCAGACTCCTGGGGAGGGAGACAGCTGGTCAATGGAGCACCTCCCCTATAGGTGCTGGGGAGACCCACTACTCAGGAAGGGAATTATTCCAACGTGTGGGTAAATAGGAGGGATAAACACCACCAAAAAAAAGAGCATCAATGCAAGGCAGGACTTAACTTTAAAACGAACTACAGAAACAGGTTAAAGAATTGCTAAAGAAGAACCAATTTGAGTATGAAGAGGTGGGAGTGGAAATCCTTGTTTCCTTGTCAGCTAGACTTCCACACAGCCAATGCCAGCTGTTCCTCAACTATGCTGAAGCCATTACAGAAAAAAGAAGTGCTGAGTCAGCAGTAGGTCAAAGAAACTCACCTGGAGATGAGACAATATTATTAATTACACCTCAGTAACAATCCCCAAAGTGTGTTGATAAAAATCTAAGCCAAGGGACTTCCCTGGAGGTCCAGTGGTTAAGACTCCATGCCTCCACTGCAGGGGGTGCTGGTTTGATCCCTGGTCCGGGAACTAAGATCTCATATGCAGCATGGCATGGCCAAGAAAAACCACAAAAAACAAATTCTAAGCCAAGTGTTGAATGATTCTGACTTTCTTTTCCCAGTATGAGCACAGACAATCATTTACCTGCAATCCAAGAACAGAAAGAGGAAAATATTTCTACACCATCATCTGTGTGGAGCTGTCAGATATCTGGCCTTTGAATTAGGGAGTGGGGAATAAAATAAATAGCAACCAAACGTGGAAGATCACAAAGGATTGGACATATGCAGGAATCATCAGCAGTTGCTCATCTAACATCCATGTTTGGAACGGTAGGTGTTAATAGGTTGAGTTGTAGTACATATCCAAAATTCAAAGTTCACAAATCATACATGTGACAGTTCTCATGGATGCATTGTATTCACACATAAAATCACCTAATGAGACTGTTCATCATAATCTCGGCTCCAAAGCCTAAGAACTGCCACCCAAGAGTGGCTAGACCCGGTTCCATGATGAATCAAGGCTCATTCCAGAGAACATCCGTTAGCTCTGCTATTTCTACGGCTTCTGAGGGAATCTAGACTATTTCCTTCTAACCACAAATTAAATCAGACCAGCATATTATGAAGCAAGTGCACTATTGGCTATTTTATGCAAATAGGCCACTTAAATTTCTTTCCAACGTTTCCCAAATCAGAGCCCAATCTACTAGTCAGTGCAAAATTGGTCCAGATAAGGATAAATGTGGTGAATTTTCATCAAATAAATCACAGTGGTTAAAATTCTAGGCCAACTTGTAGCTGGTATCTGTGTACGGCAAATAAGTAGATTTAGAGGATCAAGGTTGAAGATAAAGTGGGCCTCTTCATTTAGGGGACAGAAATCATGCCAACCGAATTCCCCAGAGATCATCTTCAGCTGTTACAGCAACCCCAAACCAATCAGAAAGAAAGTTCAGCTGGTCTTAGTCCCATCTGGCCTCCAAGATTGAAGCCACCGAACAGAAGTAAGCATGCTATAGAATGGAGACCCCTAGAGTCGGATTAATTTATTTTGGTAATGTCTGATTGGTTTTGAAAAGAGCACTGAATTTACTATTTGTTCACTTCATATCAGCATGTTAAGGATAAAAAGTTACTCTAAAATGTGTCCAGTGCTGTGTTTTTTTAGGTTATGTGCGTGCGCTGTTTTGCTTTGTTTTAAAATACTGGTTTCACTACATGTGTGGCAGGAATTCTGCTTAATCAGGAGTGGGTTAACGGCTGCAGTAGTGGCTGACATTAAAGCTGTCATTTCGTTAAATAGCACTAGCCTACTGGGAGAGAACGTGGCATTGGAAGAAACCAGAGCAGAGCATTTGCAGTGGACAAGAGCAGCTTCATCGCTGAGAGCAGAGGCGGCCAGGGAAGAGAAGAAGAGCAGAGTTGCAGACATTTCAGTGGATCAGAGAGGCCTATATTCAAAACTGTCCTGGGCTTCCCTGGTGGCGCACTGGTTGAGAGTCCGCCTGCTGATGCAGGGGACATGGGTTCGTGCCCCGGTCCGGGAAGATCCCACATGCCGCGGAGCGGCTGGGCCCGTGAGCCGTGGCCGCTGGGCCTGTGCGTCTGGAGCCTGTGCTCCGCAATGGGAGAGACCACAACAGTGAGAGGCCCACGTACTGCAAAAAATAAAATAAAATAAAATAAGGCTTTAAAAAAAATTATTTAAAAAGGGGCTTCCCTGGTGGCGCAGTGGTTGAGAGTCCGCCTGCCGATGCAGGGGATGCGGGTTCGTGCCCCGGTCCAGCAGGATCCCACGTGCTGCGGAGCGGCTGGGCCCGTGAGCCGTGGCCACTGAGCCTGCGCGTCCGGAGCCTGTGCTCCGCAGCGGGAGAGGCCACAGCGGTGAGAGGCCCGCGTACCGCAAAAAAAAACACAACTGTCCCATGTTAACAATGTAGAAGTTCCTAAATTTGAGGAGTTATAAAAAATTTGTTTTTCAAAAATAAATAATATTACATCTTGAAATTTAAACTCTAACTTCTGCTAAATTTCTGTACTAAATGTCTGGAGGGTATTTTACCTTGATAGACTATTTCTCTTACTGTAATAATTTGTTTCCTTTTATTCAGCTCACCCTTCCCCATTCCTAACCCAGTTTTTCAGTAATTAATATTAACAGCCTGGAGTTAACTCCTTCATATCTTCTATTATAGATTATGTTTGTAAAATATCTAATAGCAATTTACAGGAATGCATAGAAAATGACTGAGAAATAACAAACAGTTACAAAGAAAAACTTCCACAGTGGCATGTCCTAAGACAATTATGATGACATTTGAGAAAATTTCTTTCTTGAATTATTTCTTTTTGTAGATTTAGATTATTTTTTAAAGTTAATATATATAGCTTATAATCTTATTACCTTTACCTGTAGCTTTCAATAAAATTAAGCATGAGTTTTACAGACATTTGTAAATATCTGCATAATATTCTGCTGAATGGATGGATCATGGATGTGGCAGAATAGTGGTACTCCTAGTGCCAGCACCCATGTGCTTCTCTTCATTCCCAGGTGCCCCTGCCGTTAGATTAGCCATATTCTTGTCAGCGGACTATAGATGAGAGTGATGTATGTCACTCCTAAGTCTGTCTTCCAAATCTTCCCTCTGCTGTCCCTTCCTTCTTCTCTCAAATGGTTATAGAGGAACAAGCTAAAGACTCAGGAATCCAAGAAGTTGGAAAGAATCTGCACTGTTGAATCACCACATAAAAGGCCATTTACCAGGCTTCCCTGGTGGCACAGTGGTTAAGAATCCGCCTGCCAATGCAGGGGACACGGGTTCAAGCCCTGGTCCGGGAAGATCCCACATGCAGTGGAGCAACTAAGCCCATGCGCCACAACTACTGAGCCTGCGCTCTGGAGCCCGCAAGGCACAGCTACTGAAGCCCGCGTGCCTAGAGCCCGTGCTCCACAACAAGAGAAGCCACCGCAATGAGAAGCCCACACACCACAACACAGAGTAGCCCCCACTCGCGACAACTAGAGAAAGCCCGCGCTCAGCAACGAAGACCCAATGCAGCCAAAAATAAATCAATAAATTTATTTATTTTTTTTAAAAAAGGCCATTTACCAAATACCTGACTGGACTGTGACATGAGCAAGAATTAGAACTTTATTTTTTATGTCATGAAGGTGGTTGTTTGTTACATCACCAAGCTTACCCTCATCAGAGCGTAACTTACCCTAAAATTTTATCTTCTAGACATAGCAGTTCTGTGGCGTCATGGAAGTGCACTGCTCAGATCTACAAGAGGAACGGTGGCAGGAAGCATAGTTCACGGACCGCTCCAGGCACTGTGGCTCTGCCATGGTGTTCACACCAAGGTCAGGCTCCTCTTGGACCGCTTGCTCCCAGCCAGTGACTGAGCACACAGTGCGAACTAGAGCCGGGATATTCCTATCCAAAGCAGGAACCCTACAACCTTTGTTCAAGGACTCCCCATCAGTATAGCTGAGACTTTCTGAGAACTACGCTGAAATCTGAAGGCTCTTCCAACTTCTTCACCCCCTTCTTTATCTCTCACAGATTTGTCCAATAAATCTCTTATGTATATAATCTCATCTTCACATCCTCTTTCTGTAGGACCCAAATCAATTAGGTTACTTCAGGATTTTCACTATTATATATAAAATTGTGGTGAAAATATTTATGCATATTTTCTGAATTTCAGATAAAATTCTTAAATGAGATTCTTCAGGAGACATAATGAACATTTCAGGACTCCTGGCACATGCTGCCAAATGGGTTCCAAATTGCTACCATTTACTCTAATACCAATTAAATGAAAGTGCTCAGAGTAACACATCCTCGGCAAAATTAAATATTATAGTTTAAAGAAATAATAAAAGCTTTTTGCTCATTAGAAGGGCAAAAAGCATCATTCATAGCTGTTTTGTTATGCATTTTTTCAAACCTAGTGAACGTGAAAATAATTCTAGATATTTGTACAGAAATTGTATTTCTGCTTTTGTGAGAATTCTATTTGTGTATTTTGCCCATTTACTTCTTGTTGATCTTACCATTTTTTCTCTTTGTGACATTTATTTTTATTCACTAAAATTCCTAGTTCTTTAATTTCCTTCCAAAAAAAGACCCTAATTTTAAACAGAAATAGAATAACTAAACAGAAAATGCTTCCTTGTAAGTACATTAATGCTACATGTAGTTAATGATAAAATATGAGCTGTTTTTAATTAACACCCTTCCAGTGTTAACACAAGCTCCTCTTTTACCAGAATGTCAACGTTTATTCACTGGCAAATTTAATTAATTAATTAATTATAAATTTATTTGTTTATTTTATTTTTGGCTGCATCGGATCTTCGTTGCTGTGCGAGGGCTTTCTCTAGTTGCGGTCAGCAGGCTTCTCATTGCAGTGGCTTCTCTTGTTGCAGAGCACGGGCTCTAGGCGCGCAGCCTTCAGTAGTTGTGGCTCGCGGGCTCTAGAGCACAGGCTCAGTACTTATGGCTCATGGGCTTAGTTGCTCCGCAGCATGTTGGATCTTCCCAGACCAAGGCTTGAACCCCTGTCCCCTGCATTGGCAGGCAGATTCTTAACCACTGCACCACCAGGGAAGTCCCTTATTGGCAAATTTTAAATGTTAACAATGAAATATGTGTTGAATTACCTATCATGGAAAAAACAGAAACCTCTGTTGAAGATACTTAAGAAAATATCGTATCTCTTCTTAAATATTTTTTTTTTCCTTTTTCTCAGTATAGTACTGTTGTCTTTTACCCACCTTCCATGTCTCCAAGGAATAAAATCAGTTGAGATTATTCTTTAATTGTATCTTCAAAACAAAAGATCACAAGGAAAAAGCTCAAATTTTTATACAGAATCTCTATTGGACAACTGAATTCACACACACACACACACACACACACAGAATCCTAATACTGACATACAAAAATAAAGAAAATAATGTTACACCTTTGTACACACCACCGAGCTTAAGAAACGAACACTGCAGATCATATCAAAGCCCCATGTATAATCTCCTCAATCTCTTTCCTCTCCAGTTCCCCCAAAGATAGCCACTATTACGAATTTAATGTTTATCAATCTTACCCTCGTTTTTACACTTTCACTATATATGTCATGCTATGTGTGTCATGCTATGTCATGCTATGACATAGCATGCTATGTCATGCTATGACACTATATGTCATGCCTCAATAAAAAATATGCAACATTGGGCTTCCCTGGTGGCGCAGCGGTTGAGAGTCCGCCTGCCTATGCAGGGGACATGGGTTCGTGCCCCGGTCCGGGAAGATCCCACGTGCCGCGGAGCGGCTGGGCCCGTGAGCCATGGCCGCTGAGCCTGCACGTCCGGAGCCTGTGCTCCGCAACGGGAGAGGCCACAGCAGTGAGAGGCCCGGGTACCGCAAAAAAAAAAAAAAAAAAAAAAAAAAAAAAAAAAAAAAAAGCAACATTGTTTTGCATTGTTTCAATTTTAAATTGTATTACATCCTACACATCCTTCTACAACATGCTTCTTTACCTCAAAGATATATTTTTGAGATTTCTTTATCTTGGCAAGTGTAGCTCTGGTGCACTTTAACTGTTGGATAGAACCTTCCTCCAGGTAGTGTCTGGATGAGCAGTATCACATAACCTGGGAACCTATTAGAAATGTGGGATCTTGAGACCCACTCCAGACCTACAGAATCAGAATCTGCATTTTAACAGGGTCCCTGCATGACAGAGATGCACACTAAAGTCTGAGATATATTGCCATTGATTTCCTTTGTATTAAAACTTCACACTTTATCTATTCTCTGCTAATGGATATTTAGACTGTTTCTAAATTTTTAATATGCTGATTTGATATTTTGCTTCTTTTATGTTTTTGTTATTAAGAAAGCTTTCTGGGCTTCCCTGGTAATGCAGTGGTTGAGAATCTGCCTGCTAATGCAGGGGACACGGGTTCGAGCCCTGGTCTGGGAGGATCCCACAAGCCACGGAACAACTAGGCCCGTGAGCCACAGCTACTGAGCCTGTGCTCCGCAACAAAAGAGGCCGCGATAGTGAGAGGCCCGCGCACCGCGATGAAGAGTGGCCCCCGCTTGCCACAACTAGAGAAAGCCCTCGCACAGAAATGAAGACCCAACGCAGCCAAAAATAAATTAATTAATTAATAAACTCCTACCCCCAACGTCTTCTTTAAAAAAAAAAAAAAAAAGAAAGAAAGCTTTCCCATCAACAAAACAGTAAAGGTTTCATAACCAGTTCCCATTTAGGCATGTAAGTAATTTACTGAAGGAGTAGTTCTTTATTCCAGGCTTAGGTGGACTAGTAACATGCATAATTTGCTCAACAGCCCTCAATGTGTAAGCCATGTCATATTTCCTTACTTGTACTAAACTGACTAAACTCCTGCATCTGTTGACCAAGGCCAACAAGATGTCCAAAATCATACATTTTCATGGTTTCCTTACCCACACATCATTTTACTAGAACCTTAACCTATTAAGACAAGAATGAGGTGTCTGGTTATCATTCCGTCAGGTGGATGCAGAGGATGCTCCCTGGCCAGGCCTACGAAACCCTTTCAGAAGTCCGTGGCTCTACTCCCCCTGCACCAAGCCTCACCAGGGACACGTCACTGAGTCCAGTGGCCACGCCCCCGTACTCACAGGCAGGCACTCACTTCCAGGTCTGGCCACCTGCAACCCTTTCGTGTTCCTTCTCAGCGTGTGAGGCATGAACTCCTTGGGTAGAGCAATTACCCAGTGAGAACACAAAATACCACCAGAGTTCTCCCGGGTCAGTTCTCAGAGCTCTCAGAGAGCTCTTTCGGGTCAGCTCTGGTATGCCTAAAACTCTTTCCGTTTTTCACAAAAACCTGTTAATCCTCTCTTGGGAACAAGGAGAGCCCAAACCTTGGGAAGAAGCCCAGTTTAAGTCCTCTTGTTTCTAAAGAAAGAACATACATCGCAGAAAAAATAATACAAGATGCCAATTAATTTCTCATAACAATCTATCATAAGCTTCACATTTGCCAAAGTTAAAGGATCTAATTCAGGGTAAACCAACCGTTTCTCTTTAGGACTGATTGGCCTTAGCACTGAGACACTGCATTCTTTTAAACTCGTCTCCTCCACCTCAACACCTTCTCTTTTATAAATTAAGAATTCGGCCCCAGAGGGTACACATGCTTACAAAACCTTGACCAAGGTCCAAAGTTTGCTCTGGAATTGATGAAACCAGAGCTCCTCTGGAAAACTTCACTTATGAAACGGTCTCACAAATTCCACGCAGCAGTCCAGCAGTCCAGTCACCATTCTTGGGACCACCATGGGAGTTCACTCAAAAATGCTACCTCTGGGGCTTCCCTGGTGGCGCAGTGGTTGAGAGTCCGCCTGCCGATGCAGGGGACGCGGGTTCGTGCCCCGGTCCGGGAGGATCCCACGTGCCACGGAGCGGCTGGGCCCGTGAGCCGTGGCCGCTGAGCCTGCGCGTCCGGAGCCTGCGCTCCGCAACGGGAGAGGCCACAACAGTGAGAGGCCCGCGTACCGCAAAAAAAAAAAAAGAAAAAATGCTACCTCTGCAATGAAGCTGCAGTCTCACAGCCAGTCCCCATTACCAATGGATTACAAAACAAATTTAAAAAATAGAACTTGGCAAGGCAGAAACAGATCAGAGAAATTGGTAGGATTGACAGATTGCTTGGAGGTAGAATCTAGTAATAAGTCAGCAATTATTAAAGACTTGCTGAAGTGGACACAGCTAGTGGATTGTAGGGGTGGAAAAATTCCACGAGTCTTGCTGCCCAGGCAACTCAGTTCAATAAATGTGCTCACTACCCACTAGGTGCAAAGTGCTTCATACTTTGTTTCATTCAATCTAAAAAAAATCATCCCGTAGGGTAATATAATGATCATCATGATACATATAAAGAAGCTAGTCCTTGCATTTTTTAAAAAAAGGATTACATACCTAGCAAGTAACAGAAGTGAGTTTGCTCCAGGCAGGACTTCTGGTTGCAGATCCAGCTCTCTTTCCTGTATACCTCACTAAGTAGTCAATAAAAATACCAGGCAGTTATATAGACCTCCAGACTTATCAGAGAAGTCATATTAACAGTAATCATCCAGAGCATCCCATCTTTTGGCTCTTTTCTGCTCAGGTTGCATTTCATCTACCTGAAAAGAAGTTACAGTATTTCTAGGAGATTTGCTTTGGAAAATGTCTGGACACAAATTCTGAAGTATTCCTTCCTGCCAGGTATCTGCTGGGTATTGTCAAGTCAGAAAGGCACCACCATTTCTCATCAGATATTCACTGGGCACTATTACCAGAGAACTCAAGATTCCAGACTTGGACTTTGTTCTATTGTGTTATAGCAAAGAATAGCAAAGAATCTCTCTTTCAATCTCTCTCCCTCCCTCTCTCTCTCTCTCTCTGTCTCCCTCTCTCCCTCCCTCCATTCTGTTAGAGAAATACCAAAGTAAGGCTATTAATATTCCACACACAGGCTTTATAGTGAAATTGTTCATCACCATTTTTACTGACAACGTCTTTGTTCCTGCCCCTGGTCACCATAGTACTTAGGTACAAGTTAAAGGAGGGTTCAGACAAATCAGTCATCACTCAAACTCATCTCACCTATGTGATGTTCAACAGTCAGGTTTCCTGAACACAGATTCTTCCTCATCAAGGATCCCCATGTAAAGAGGCTTCTGGACATCCCACCCCCAGGGTTTGCCAGGCATGTCTCAGTCCCATCTGAGGCCAGTCCTAAGAAAGCCCCATAAAGATAAACAAGAGGGCCGATATTTATTGGGTTCCTGCCCTAAGTCCTGAGTCAAGTGTTGTTTATATTACTTAGCCTTCTCATAAACCTGAAGGTAGCTATAATTATCTTCATTTTCATATAAGGAAACTGAGACTCAGAAACTTTAAACTACTTGAGACTGTACAGAACATAAGTAACTTTTACCTCAGGTCCTTCTATCTCTGAAACCCATTGCTAGAGGTTTATGTCCGCCCAAAACTCATATGCTGAAGCCCTGATTCCCAATGTGACTGTATCTGGAGATAGGGTCTTTAGGAGGTAATTAAGCTTAAATAAGGTCATAAGGGTGGGGTCCTAATTCAATAGGACTGTGGCCTTACAAGAACAGGAAGAGATTCTTTCCCCCTCCCCTCCTTTCCCACATTACCACTACCACCATGCCACCATGCACAGGGAATAGGCAACCATCTGGAAGCCGAGAAGAGAGATCTTACCAGGAACCAAACTGACCAGCACCAGGACCCTGGATTTTTCCAGCCTCCAGGAATGTAAAATACACATTTCTGTTGTTTAAGCCACCAGGACCGTTAGTACAGCTTGAGATGACTAAGACACCCATTCCTTTTCCTCTGTCTACTCATGTGTCTCTCTCAAGTAGCTTCCAGGCCATTTTATTCTACCCGCAAGTAAGATTTACACTTACGTACCCTGTGCTGTGTATGAGAAATACAATGATGAGAAAAAAACAGTACTGGCACCCACCCTCACGGAGCTTAACAGTCTAGTGGAAGAGGTAACAGGAATTAAATCATCATACACATATATAATCATATGATTACTGGTATTGAGCTCCCCGGCTCCCAAGTCCATCAGGCATGTCTATATAAGTCCAAAGGCAATTTGTGAACACAATTCAAGATTTATTTTTCCTAGAGATTTCACACTCCTGGGTTAATTAATAAATGTATATTGGTATTCGTTCAAGAGGGGGAGGAGTCTCCTAATCCCACTGCTTGACTCATCTAAGTCTCAGCTAGGGGATCCTGTGATGTAGCAATTAGTCTCAAAATGAAAATTACTCTGGGAGAGGTACTACGTGACTGTACAGCCACACTAAGGCATAAAATCTGAAAGCAGACACCCTTGAGAGAAATTCTGCCAACAAGGTATGTGCAAATGTTTCCTATGGTATCACTTTGCCTCAGGCCTGTCGTGGAGAACTATAGCTCCAGAAACTCAACATGAGTTTAAAGTCTTACTAAGGTAATTTTATTTCCATTGTGTAAGCCTTATGTACATTTCAGGTAGTTTCAACCGCCTTGGGAAAAATATTAGAAATGAAGTTTGGAACCTTTCCTTTGAAGGAAAACTCTTCATGCTGTTAGACTATTTGGGGAAAGTGTGCACAGAATGATTAGGAGAATTTTAAGATAATGGCTGCTCAGTGCTCCGGTTTAGAATTTGAGGCTGGGGTTTGCAAAGGCAGAGCTGGCAGAAACTTTATGACCTCTTAAATAAATGATAAGAGAGCACTTTCGCCATACTTAAAAGAGCATTATTTTTTAGAGCCAGCGAGAGTCTCTCTCAAGAGCACTTTACGCCTCTAACTGCTGTAGCTGTGAGCAAGGAACCTCATTTCTGAGACACCTGCAATGCGGGGGAGTGGCTGCTGGTTCGAGTCCCAGAGCCTTTAAGGGAGAGGAGCAGCGAATGTGATTGGGTGGGTCACAGAGGCTTGGCTGGGGCCAGCATCATACGTATTATAGGGCCTGTGCGTTGGTGGGGCGATCCTTCTCTTCCATGGGCTGTAATTTTGTTTCCAAAGGGAAGGTGGAGATGCAGCTAGAAGGCGGCTGGCTCATATCTCTCAAGCTGTCTTCTTCTGACTTGGGACAGCGAAACACCCAGAGATATGATGGAGAGGAGGTGGCTTTCTCGTGACTGGGGAGGAGAGGATGGCATGCCTGGGGCGGTGCTCACCCTTACGGTGAGTCAGCTCATGCTGGACAGTTCCTGAGAACATAGACCCAGGTTTAATAGCACATCAGTGACAGGCTTCAGTAGGGAAGAAGGGCACTGCCAGTAAGCAGAAGAACCATGAACATAGCAAAACCTACAAATTCAGTCATGCCATGCCCCTGCTCAAAATCCTTCAGTGGCCTCCTAATACCCACAGTATCAAAAGTTCAGCATGGCACACTTCTACCTAAGCAGCTTTCTAGCTGCTCTTCCTCCTTCCCATATTTGGTGGTTCAGGATAACTGCCATACTCTCCTGCCTCTGGGTCTTTGTTCCCATATTCCCTACCTTCCCTCTAACTTTTGAGTGTCTGTTTGTCTTTCACGACTTGACTCTAGTGTGATGCAGTCTTCCCTGTCTGAGGGTATTCTTTCTCTACCAGGCAGAGCAACCGACCACCACCCTCCGTCCCTCCATTCCAGCGCCTCTTATCACTTTGTATAGTCATTGTCTGCCTTGTCCCAAGATTGTCAGGTCCCATGTTGTTTTTTTTCTAACTTACTAGTTGGGTGACTTTGGGCAAGTTACTTAACCACTTTGTACCTCCTTTTTCCTGCAGAAAAGCGGCTACTTATGTCATATATCCTTGCACTTCAAAAACTAAAGGGATGTAGATACTGCTCAGCCTGGTGATGCCAAAAAGAGGCTGTACATGAAATTCACAACAGAGAAGGGAATAAATCAGAAGTCAGGACTCAAAACTAAAGTGAATCAGGGAAACGAAGCCTCTGAGATCCCTGGAGATATTGGGGAAGACCACAGGGTTGGAGTTCAAGGCAATCTGATTAAAATCTTGAAGAAGCAGCTTGTCCCAAGAGACTGAAAGATTTAAGGCTATCTATCCAAGCAATAGACATGCACGCCTATGTTCCCTAATATTATGCTATTGGTTATATCCTGATGTTCTCCGTTCTCCAGCTTTGCCCCAGGAATTAACTCTAACTTTTCTCATGCCTTCTGTCAGAGTAAGTCAGTAGTGGTTTAAAAAAGTAAATAAATAAAGACACTGGTCAGGCTTTCATGAAGTTTCATAAAACTCCCCTGGGTAGGTGCAAGTGGCTCAGCACTAATTCAGCCGGACAGCAATCTCTTTAGAGTACAGCCCAAGCACTGGGTCTGCCCCTGCACTTTAGGTAGACAGAGGAAAGAGGTCATTCCCCAGGCTAAAGACTGCCCTAGATACACCCCAGGACTAGACACAGTGAATCTCAGCCTCTCCAGCTCCTATAATACCTCTATACCTTGATCTAGCATTATCTTTATATGATAAGCAGATATCATATTCTGAGGTCGTTACACTGATATTTCCAAATCCATTAAGCTGATTCCACTTCAGCAGTTGTACTGTTCTATGAAGGATTATTGTCACTTTCATCTTACAGTTTCTGAAATGTCCTTAAGAGGTGAGTCATGTAGTTAAAATATGAACCTTTGATGTCTCTGGATTAGAGGGATACTGATACTACTATTGTTCATCCAGCCTCACAAAAGTCATATCACAATTGATGAGGAGCTCAGTGACGCCTTTATATTCGCTATCCATGACCTAAACTATTATGCAAAACCTCTTTTCAATGTGTAAAGAACAGTTACAGATCCAACAACACCATAATACATCCTTTGCTACATGATATGTCTTTTTCTAGGGCAGAATGGAGACAGTTAAAGAAGGCAGGCCTTCGATGAAAGACTTAGTGCATCCATTGCTCAGGTCCTATGGACATGGGCTTTCTGGCTTCCTTGAATGAAGTTCACAGTTCCTTAAGCTCCACAAAAAATGCAAAACATTTTGGGATGGCATCTAAGAAAAAAAGAAGTTTTTCCCCTGAAATGGTCTTTTAAAATCAATAATGATTCTTGACCATTTTCTTGGTCAGTCTGGAAACTTGGCACCTTCTCCAGGTTTGAAGGTCAGTTACCTTTTCCAGATCATCACATGTTGCTTCTTGCTAATATTTTCAGGCAAACAATACATAATGTTATGTATATATGTGTGTGTGTGTGTGTGTGTGTGTTTGTGTGTGGTGTGTATATATCTACATATATAGTTAACATCTTCTAAAATAACATTTCGCTAGAAATAGAAAAGATGGTTTCATAGGCGGATAGTTCATGTTGAACTTTCATAGGTGGATAGTTCCTGTTGAAGGTTTGTAATGATGTGAATCTTGAGGCTTTCAGGCAGGTGATGACAAAGTCTATCAATCACCTGGAAAAGGTGGTGGACAGGTGGGAGGCTTCATAGAGGAGAATTTACTTTCATGAGTCCAGCATGGTCTCAAATTAGTATCTTTGGCTTTCCAGGCTCAGACTCCATTTTGCCAGCACACTGAAAGCTCCTCCTTCCACCACGGAGTGGGGCACGTGGGGGATTCATATCAGCTAAGCTCACATCATCATTAAATAAGAGTGAATAAAGATGCAGACGTAGAGAATGGACTTGAGGACACGGGGAGGGGGAAGGGTAAGCTGGGACAAAGTGAGAGAGTGGCATGGACATATATACACTACCAAACGTAGGGTGGCTAGCTAGTGGGAAGCAGCCACATAGCACAGGGAGATAAGCTTGGTGCTTTGTGTCCACCTAGAGGGGTGGGATAGGGAGGGTGGGAGGGAGGTGCAAGAGGGAGGAGATATGGGGATATATGTATACGTATAGCTGATTCACTTTGTCATAAGGTAGAAACTAACATACCATTGTAAAGCAATTATACTCCAATAAAGATGTTAAAAAAAAAAGATAGAGTATTATTTCTCTCCTATGTAAAATAAGTCCAAAGTTGTGAACCATGGCTGCTGTAGTGGTTACACTTACCACCATGGACCCAAACTCTCTCTCTCTACTCCACTATTCCTATCATTTCCTTCCATTATCAGGGCTGCGTCATTATTCAAGATGCCCAGGATGTCCACATTCCAGGAAGATATACAGAAGAAGAGGTAGAGAGCAAAGAACGAGCATGGGAGTTGTCGGTCTTCTTTTTAAGGAACATTTTGGAAGACCCATCAACAATGATTGCTTACATGTCACGAATAACTGAAAATGAGGCCTGGGTATTTGATATTTTACTGATTCCACCTGGAATAAAATTGGGGTCCAGTTAGTAAGGTAGAAGTGGAGAACGGAGATTATTTCGTAACTAACATCTCTTCCACAGATATATGAATCTGAATATATCAGTTTCTCAATCTCAGTGCTATTGACATTCTAGGTTGAATAATTCTTTGTTGTAGGGAACGATCCTGCATTGCAGCATTCTTAGCCTCCACCCACCAGATGCCAGTCATGACAATCAAAAATGTTTCCAGACATTGCCTAATGTCTCCTGACCTGAGGAGAGCCAAATCACCCCCTGTTGGGTAACACTGTGCTAGAAGATTTTTTATTGTTCTAACAGTTTTTGTAGTTCCAACTCTGAGAGTGCCTTAAAGGCAGAGGTACTGCTTACATTTCAGGTATCTTATTTCAGCAGATGTGACTCTCAGAAGCGCTGATGGTGGCATCAAGGAGTTGGGGGTGACCTAAGAGATCTATCACTAGGGAGGGGGTCAATAAAGTGGTGTGGATGCATGCTCTGGAATCCCAGGCAGCAGTTAGAAGCAAAGAACTGGATGGATATACAGCAACATGAGTATAACTTTAAAAATTAAGGGAGATCTATAGAGTAATGTGCATAGAAATTTAAAAAACAGATACACACAGAAAAAAATACAGATTTCACAAAGATACAGACCTATTAGAGGACATATGAGAAACAAGAGTGAGTGTCTATGTCGGGGATTGAAAATAATAAGGGGAAAATAAAATAAAATTAAGGCTAAAGCTTTAAATAGTACAATGAGTTAGTATGCCATGAATTGAAGAGTATAATTATATCAGCTCTCAACACTTGTTGTCCAAAAAGAAAGAAAGAAAAAATGACACTGGATATCTCAAATTCACATTTTCACTAGGTGGTTAACATATTGTCATGGTGGAGGCCTTCCTGGCACTGAGCAAACTCATCTTTTGTGGATAAGTTATGCAGCAACTTGCTGATAACTTCCTAAGTATGATACAACTCCTAGTCTTTAAGTTATGTGAATAATCAAGAACTAATGACAGGAGGTGAGCTGAACTTCTACAAGACTAACTGAGCTCCATTTTGATCATTTTAAGTAATCAACAATTTTGTCAACATTCTTCATGTAGAATCTACAGTCTTCCTTCCTGAACTGGACACAGAAAATTGGCATATCACTCTTTGGCCTGATAGAGCAATTGTTACCACTAAACCCGCTCTCGGATAAGGGGGAGTGTCCAAGACTTTAACTGTTGACCGACATTAGCCCCTCTCAGGTTAGTAGGTGATGGTAGAGATGACATTTCAGCCAAGATGGCTCAGTTGTTGAAGCTTCTCCTCCATTCTGTTATCCTACAGTGAGGCTGTCCTGCTCCTTTCTTAAGCCAAAGGCATTGTTACGTGGCTTCATCATAAACTCAATATGCAAGATCAAAGAATGGGAAAGATCTCCATGAATTTCAGTGCTAACACAGAGGTATAATTTCTTGAGGTCAGAACTATCTCTTGTTGTACTATACTGTACAACACTATACCTGGCACCTCGTTGAAATTCAGTGTGTATTTTGATCTTGAAAAACATATGGTAAATATCTGAGCCTCATGTATGGTTGGGAGCTGCACGTTTTGGCCCCAATTTTTCCATTTAATTTGTTTCCAAATTGAATGAAAGTCTCTCAGGCTATACATCCCAGGATGTGGGCTTTTGTCATCAGACTGTTGAATATGTCCCAAGATATCTATTTTAACCTCAGAATCTGGTCTGGTTCCAATATTATTTCAGGGTTGATTTAAACTGTATACAATTATCCAGCTTTTTAAAATGGAATTTCCTTTTTATAATGGAAAAGATGTTCCCTTTATTGAATCTCTGTACAACAACTGAGCAGATGACAAGCAGTCTGTTCCAAGGTAGGGCTTTGGCTGGGAAACTACCACACACTAATGAGTGGCCCTTTTCTCTACACTGGCCAAATCACAATAGCCTAGGAATTCAAAAGAGCTTAAATAAGAATACTGAAAGTTGATATCTCATAATAATCACAACAAAGAACATTTCAAAGTTTCAAGTTTTGGTATTCACCCACATCTTATTCTCAATCTATTTCCCACTATCCCACTAAATATCAACTCCAGGTTACATATGAGGTTTAAAAATCTCCCCAGTTTTCTACTGTTGAATCCACATATGCCATTAAGATAAAACAAGCTCAGTTTGAACCAGGAGTCTCTGGCTAGTTTTATATCTTATGGGGAAAATCTGAAATTTGAGTAAAGCAATCATTTCAGTAAAGGCTTTGGAAATGAGTACTTTTCCTTTTATGGCAAATTGTTCCAGTCACTTCTCTGTTCTCTGGCAAGTCTAAACGACAGCTTAACCGCTTTTGTACTTTGTTCAAATCTTGGATAAGAAAAGTTATTCAAGGACATAGATCTAATGCTTGAAGTTCCAGCACTTTCCCCAGGATGAATTACAACCTCTGCAAAATGCAGAAAGAAAGTTACAACCCCTAATGTCTTAACTTCCTTCCATGCCACCCTGGTCACCACAAAAGCCTCTTGAGGCTGGCAGGCTGTGTCAGCAAAGTCTCGCAAGTTTCTGCCTGTGCTGACTCTGCCTGAGGATTCTAACAGGGCATCCATCCCAGAGCCTCATCAGCTGTGTCATGTTCGGCTGTGGTTCATCCTGTGCTGACACAGACTTGAAGATGTGTCAGCCGTGGCAATGCTGGCTTCTTGGAGTCTCACATGGTGCTTGTGACCAGGCTGCAGAAATTGCCAAAGAAAGCCTTGCACATCAGTTATAATTTTAAAGAGAGGGAGAGAAAATGGCACAGAACTGCTTAAGCAGGCCGCACCCTTGGTGGAGCAGCGTGGAGCCAGGCTGACTGGGTTTGAACCCCAGCTCTGTCATTATTCACTGTGTGATCCTAAATAAGTTACTGGCCTCTCCATGCCTTCCTTTCCCAATCTGTAAAGTGAGGATCATAGGACCTAACTCTTAGGTCTATTATGAAGACCAAAGGAGTGAAAATTTGTAAACCAGCTGGAACAATGCCTAGCACATGGTAAGAATTACATAACTGTGTGGGACTAACATATACACACTACTATATATAAAATAGATAACCAACAAGGACCTACTGTATAGCATAGGGAGCTCTACTCAATATTTTGTAATAATAACTTATAAGGGAAAAGAATCTGAAAAAAAAAATATATATGTGTGTGTGTGTGTGTATATATATATATATATATATATATATATATATATATATATATATAACTGAATCACTTTGCTGTACACCTGAAAATAACACAACATTGTAAATCAACTCTACTCCAACTTAAATAAATAATTTATAAATAAATACATTTTTGTTTGTTTCACCCATTAGAAGATGCATCCGAGTCCTAGTTTCTTACATAGAAATGGGCCTTTAAATTCTTGTATGGCTTCTCATAAGATTTTAGTCCTGTTTTTAATTCTCAATATAAAATGCATCTCACATAAATAAGAGCCAGTGTAGCTCATTTCTGCTGATTTCTACAGCACCATCAATGAACAAGGCACTGGGCTTTGCAGAGTGTGGCATGGCAGGTGAGCCACGATGTCCTCCCTCAAGGACATTATAACCTAATAGGAGAAATAAGAAATCATGTGATCTTAATCAAGTCACTTAACCTCTCTCTCAGAGCTTGGTTATGCATGTCCCTGTCTATAATTAATCTCAGAGGTATCTTCCAGCTTTAACAATTTATAAAACAAATAACTTAAAAGGCTGAAAGCAATAAACTACAGGAGAAATACAAAGTATTATGAGGGCCCACAGGACGGAAGATTATTTGTTAATGTTTCTCCAGGTTTAGTTATAATATTACACAGACTGTCTCACCTTAAATTGTTGTTCCTTCTGTACTAATTCAAATTGTTTAAGGCACGGTGATTAGGTCTGGGAAGTATTCTTCAGTACAAACCAGTACAATTTAAATCATGAGGTATTTTCAAATGTTAATTCCAGAGGTTTCCGTTATAGAGTTTACGGAGTAGAAGTTCTTTTCTTAACAGTGACAGGGAACGTTTTGCACCTGGCCTAAGCCATACAGGTCTCTATCTTAGGGAGTCTAAATTGCCCTGACTCTGGCTCCCGCCAACTTACGCAAGAGCTCTGGCCCACGGTAATCTCCCTGTCTGGGGCGTCCTCAGGCAGGGTCTCACATGTGCTCGACCTCCAGCCCACTCACCTCTGTCCAAGCTGCTCCTCCAGACACTGCTGTTAATCTGCTCAAGCTTTGCTCCTTAGACCATCTGCTGTGCCTATCGGGATATAGCGGTCTCCCCGTACTCAGCTGGGACCAGCATCTTCAAGGCATAATGTTCACTGCGATGCTAGTAACAGTTTCACCAAACACCCAGGCTGCCTTGTGTTGCGTCCACCTGGAGAACCCCTCCCTGGAGGTCCCTCAGATGCCACAGTCCCACACAGGTGCGCTCCTGGTCTGCCAGCTATCAAAGTTCGTGTTCATTATAGCACAATGGGAGGAAATCAGTGCTTCCACTCCAGTGAAAAACTATTAGAATGGTCCCCAAAAGGAATGTGTCTTGGGTCCAAAATAGTTACAAAGTTCTTTTGGGTGTTAGTTACACATTGCTCTTCCTCTCAAGGACCCAAACATGCTGTCAGTGATTCGGGGATAATTACCACCCTGCGCTAGCTGGGTGTACCCTTCCAGCGTGAAAGCCCTCGCTAGCAGGCCCAGCTGGCCTTGACAGGCTTCTTGCTTTAGGATGAGACCTCCCTGGGAAGACCCTTCCCTCTGCACGAGGATCTCTGTCAGGACATTCACCAGTTCCCCCACATGCCTATATGTTTCTTAAACTTGGCAGTGAACACAGGTTACGTCCTTTACCAAGCGTCTCCTCAATCCTCAGGAAATAGCCTTGAAATGATCTTGCTCAAGCTTTGAGAAAAATCCTTGATATAAGTCAAATCTTCAGGTAAACCTCTAGAGAGGTAGCTGGACAAAATTAAGAGGAAAGAAAAATGTAAAGGAAGTGTGGCATCTTGCTAGTTATTTGTCCAAAATCCATTCTGCACTTGTTCCAAATTATGAGAGTTTAGTTGGGCTTGCATTTGCCCAGCCAGGACAAAATTACCCAAGCTCCCTTGCATCCAGGAGGCGCCACATGGCTGAGTGTTCGCCAACTGGACATGAGTGAAAGGGAGGTGGGTAACACTTGTGCCATTTGCTTAAAATGCAATCTATACTCCCTCCTCCTCCCCCCACACTGAGAGTAACCAAGCTTCAACCAAGGGAAAATGAAGCAAAGATGTGGAAAGGAAGGAAGGAAGGAGGGGAGGGAGGGGGGATGGAGAGAGAAAAAAAGAGTTACTTTCTTAAGCTCCAGAGTCTGCAGACTGAGATGAACACCTACCACAACTGCTTGTTAAGAGACAAGGTTAACACTACTGTATTATATACTTGAAAGTTGCCCAGGGAGTAGATCTTAAATATTCTCACCACACACACAAAGGTAATTACATGAGGTGCTGGAGCTGTTAACCATACTGTAATAATTTTACAATATATATATGTGTAGCATATATATATTGTACACCTATATTTACACATTATATGTCAATTAAATCTCAATAAAACTGGAGGGGAGAAAAGAGACAATGGTGGAGGCACACAAGCTAGATCAACAACATAAGTATAAGGATATCTCTTGAGAGAAGAAAACCTCTTCCCCTGTGAGCTGAATATTTATGCTATTGGTTCTCAAACTTCAGTGCGAGTGTGAATCACCTGGGAAACTTGTTTATATAGATTCAGAACTTCCATCCCCTGAGATTCCGATTTCAGTCAGTCTTTGGTGGAAGGCCGCCACCACAGCTGCAACATCAAACACCCAAATATATTTTCAATGGCTGGAAATAATAGGATCATTTATTATCTCCCAAACTTACTTCTAAGATGCTCTTCTGAGAAAATAACATTTCCTATATTTTCTTAAAAAAATTATTTTCGACAGAGTATGAATTATTATTTCAATATTTTTATAATTTGCTTGTTTATAGTTCTTCTTATGATCAAAACTACAAAGAAATGTCATTGAATCATCTCCCCAAATTGTTCTACATTCCTAATTATAGAAGCCTAATTATGAGGTTCCCTCCACCTCTCTCTGCCTCAATGACCGAATCATTCATGGAAAAGAAAACTGTGTGATGTTTAAGACCTTTTGATATTAGAACCATGATAATATGATATTAGTCCATATTAGAACCAGAGACTTGACAAATCATAAGCTTCCTATCTAACCACGTATTTTGGTACAACTCGTTTGTAACTCATTAATAAGATAGGCTGCTGATTCGGTACTTGTCTCAACTTCTAAAGTTCGTGGTAGAGTAGATTTAAGCCATCACTCGCCCAAGGCAGGGTCCTGCAAGTTACCTCGAGCAGGCTTTCTCCAAGTGTGGTACCTAGACCAACAACATCAGCAGCAGCACCACCTGGAAATGTGCTAGAAATGCAAATTAAGCCCCAGCCCAAACTGCTAGGGGTCTTTCAGGTAGTTCTGTGGCTAGACCCTAGACTTCTCTCTCTTTTCTGCTTTTTCTGAACAGTAAGCATAGCCCATAACTGTACTCCCCTGTTTTTCCTGTCAGTCCCATTCTTTCCCATATCCCAGTCCAATCCCTTATCATATTTCACCCGTGCTGTGGAAGAAGCCTCTGTGTGGTTTCCCTGTCTTTAATCTTGCTTCTTCTGCATCCAGCCTTCACAAAGCATCAAGAGCTAGCCTTCCAAATGCTAATTTGCACATGAATTTTCCGAACTAATGTTCTTCAAATGCCTGCAGGATAAAATCCAAACACCTTAACTTGCTGTCATAAAAGCCCTTTATTATCTGGCCCGCCTTCAAGGCCGTGTACCTTGAAAAGCAACACTCCTTTCCCCATTCTCACGCCTCTTGATCCTTGCATATATTGTTCCCTATGCTTGATATGAATTACTTAAACCGGAAACTTGGATATATAAAATAATATTATTCTCATCTGTTTACTGAAGCAGAGTTTCTTCTTAATCTTCCTCACTCCAACTACTGCCCTCATCTTATGCACAATGTACAGCAAAAGCAAAATTCTATTTATTCATATAGACTCAGTAAAGTCTCACTTCCTCTGAGCAGCCTCCCATGATCACTCGCAGCAGATGCAGTTGCTCTGTCCTTTTAGCTCCAATGCACTCTGTAAAAGAGCTATTCTAAGTCTTTTCCTGGAGCATTACAGTGTATAAATATGATGTTCTTTCTATTAGGAACAGGGATGATGTCTTGTTCCTCTCCAGCACCTTTGGACCACAGTTCGTGGTCCAAAGACACTAAATGATATTGTTGATTGGTAAAACCAATGAATGAATGAAGGAATAAATGAATATCAAATAATATGTGGTAAGGAAAATAGCTTGGGCCTTGAAGTCATTTACAACTAGGATTTCTATTTTCTGCTATATTACTTTCCAGGTTGCAAACCAGTGGCCATCAAGAAAATATTTTCCAAGGATGTGTCTTATTTGGTCAGCACAGTATTTTAAAACAATTTCAATGATTTTAGTTGAGTCATGTACCCCCTCTCCAGTATCTAGTCCCCCCCATCCATTTTTGTCTTGCTTCTACCAGACTCACACATTCACGTTACCGTCTGGGCTCATGAAGGCATGTGAGTCAGTCACCAGCCTCATCTGCTTTTCTGGACCCTGATTCTCAGCTCCTATTTCTCAGCTATAGCTCTTGCACTCCGTCCCAATTGCTGCCCAACTCCTCCCCTTCACCTCCCACTTGCATCCTCTTATCCTCCAAGGCATGTATGGCGATCTTTAGGGCACAAACACCAGCTCGGACACATTCAAACTGGGTGACCTTGGAAGAGTATTTCTAAGCCTCAGTTTCCTCATCTGTAAAGGGAAAATCATAGCTTCCTTGTAGATTTGCTGGAAGAATTAAATTATGAAAAGAAGAAGTTAAAACTTTGATCGTATAGTTTTGGCAAACTAGGTCTTTATTAACTTCTCTCTTCTACAAGTTGGTTAAACCAACACTAGCTCCAATAGCATAACTAAAGAGGTATTTATTAGTGAGCTGCTCTCGTGTGTTAGTCTGTTAAAATACATTATTTGATGAATCGTTACAGAACAACAATCATAAGCTGAGTTAAGTACTATTAGTCCCATTTTACATAAAAGGAAATTGAAGCTCAGAAAAGTTAACATGTTTGCCCATCATAAAAAATGTTGTACATCAGTAAGGAATGCTTTTGGCTACAAGCAATGAAAGTATTTTTTTTTTTTTAATCACATTGTAAGGAATCAGAAAGCTGATAACCCCAGGATTGGGTCAGTGATTCAACCAGATAGGGGTGCAGGTTGGAGTCCTGGCATCTTCTTGTTCTCTGCTTCTTGGTCAGAAGATAACTACAACCATTTTATCCATTTACAGATGCAATACAGGAAGAAGTTGGGCTGGTGGCAAAAAAGAAGATGACTTTCTCCTCATGTTGTTCTGTCTTTTTTAGGAAAAAATTTCCTAGAAATGCCCTGGAGCCTTCCCCTTACAGCTTAGTGGACAGAACTGGGACATCCAACTTCTTTGGAAGAGAATCTGGGAAAGCTGGAATCTTACTTTCTCAGCTGCTCTGTGGGAAGCTGGGGAGAGGAAAGGAAGCTGGGAAAGGCCGTTGGGTCAGCCAAGCACGTGTCTGCCACAGGTGGATTGGGAGAACAAGGATTCCATGCAAGCCTGTCAGGTTTCAAAGGTGACATCCCTGTCACTAGTCTATACTATATCTTGTTACATGAATGTAAACTATTTTATAGGAATTTAACATGTTAGCAAAAAAAATCCAAACTGTTTCTATTTCCATTCTGAACTCTTTTAAAAAAAAAGCCTGATTTCTCTCTCTGGTGACCTATGATAAAAATGGCATGTTATAAATAAACCATTGTACCTTTATGGAATAGAGATATTAACTTTCTTAAAAATATGTTTTCCCTTTGATATCAAAAATATAAGTGATGTTATAAAGCAGGAGTCATCAAATTGACAACTGACTTCAGATAAATTTCAATTGGAGGAGGATGGATTCCATGCTTTTAAAAGATCCATTTTATATTTTTGATCATAAATTCATGTAACCTAGGTAACATGTTTCCACTACATCTTTCAACCAAATATGTCTTCAACATTTTCAAATTTCAGCCAGAATCTTATTCCAAAGGATTTTTGTGTTTGTTTGAAGACTACAGTTGCATTTCAATTTATTTTAGCAATCCACTGACATTTATCGAAATGTGAATATATAGAAGACTAGAATATTTCAATCAAAATTTTTAAAGATACACATTTACTTATTAAATCAATTTCACTTTTGAAATTTAATTCAAATCCAAGGTTTATTTCCGTTAAAATTGCTGGCCACTCAGTTTTGAAGGAAATAACTGTATTTGATTTATTAAAGGCAAAAAAGAAATGAATGTCTGTTTATCTAAAAATTAGTAAAGAGGCTAGGTTAATTACTTTAGGGCATAAGAGAACAACCTTCTCTTTTAGTCTAAAAAAAATCACCATGATTAACTATACTAGTTGTCAATGACGGAGTAGTTTCTCTGGTTTAGTATTTCCCATTTTGATTTATGGAATCACCTTTTCTCTGTTATGAATATATAAGGAAGGGGTGGATTATAAGTACTGTGCTCAGATTTGTCATCTAAAAACAAGACATTTATAAATGTCTTGAACACTAAAGCAATTTTATCTGCAGGGGTGCTAAACACTCTGCCATTAAAGAAATAAAAAACCTTCAAGTATCTGATAGAAACAGTTTATACTGGAGATGGTTACCAAATACTGACTGAATGCCAAGTATGATTAGATTATTGACCTCAGAACTGCCTGATGAGGGGTACTAGAATAAGGCTGCATTCATTAAAACTGCATTCAGCTCTTTGCAACAGGAAACCAACTAAAAGGAGCCTCACTATATAAGAGTGTATTGTTTCACACAACCAGAAGTTGAGAGAAGGCAGTCTAGGGCTGGAACGGCACCTGAGTGATGTCATCAGGGGCCCAGATCCCCAAATCTTAATGTACAGGCCTTCATCCTCATGGTCACAAGGTAGCAGTTTTGGCTGCCAGGTAATCAGTCTCATTCCAGGTGGGATGAAGAAGGAAGGGAGGTGTGAGGTCTGACCAGTAGTCCCAGGAACACCACTGTGAAATTTTATAACATAATTTTAAGACCATCAATTCTAGTCCCCTAAATTTTTCTAGTGAAAAAAAAAAAAAAAGAAACTCAAATGCTTTGTGAGATCAAATGGCTTTCCCTAGGTGGCCCACCTAGTTATACTTAGAACAAGAATAAGTCCTTTGGGCTTCGCTGGTGGCGCAGTGGTTGAGAGTCTGCCTGCCAATGCAGGGGACACGGGTTCGTGCCCCGGTCCGGGAAGATCCCACGTGCCGCGGAGCGGCTGGGCCCGTGAGCCATGGCCACTGAGCCTGCGTGTCCGGAGCCTGTGCTCCGCAATGGGAAAGTATAAGTCCTTTTAGTCCTTGGGCTCATGTCATTTCTATTGTACCCGCTCCCCACCCCCACCCCCAACTTTCTGGCTATTGGGTGGGCTTCCTTTGGAATGCCAAATAATGATGGCACTGGAGACCACGCTATATCCTGAAGGAGAAAGGTAAGGAGAAGGTTGGGTCACTGACTCATGAGAACTTCTACAGTATGGCTACCAGACCAGTGGAGCAGCCTTCTCTATAACCCCATCCTTTTCTATCATCCAAAGAATCAGCTCTTGGCTCCTTGGCATCAAAAGACCAGAGCATAAAGAGATCTTGAAGAGAACAGTGATCACAATTATGAGGACCACGGTGGTGAAGGTGGTGGAGATTAGACGGTAAAGGGAGTGGGAGATGAGGAATTGGTGTGGAGCAAAGAGGATCCAATTCATTTTAACATGGAAAGGTTCTTCGTATCTATTTTTCTTAGCTTTGTGCACCACATCAAACCACAGAGACGAATGCAAAGGTCTTATCTGACATCCATCACTACATAAACTGAGAAGAGAGCTCATAATTATCATTGAAATTATACAGGTGGCCCCATACCTTAGCCACTACCAAGCAGATTAAGTAGTTCTGGTTGGACTGAGATGAGTACTGAATTCTTGTTGTCAAAATAACTGGGTCGTGCAGCCCCATAGGATGACTATCCTCTGAGAGTGGAGCCATGTAGTCAGAATTCTCCTTGAAGCAGCGGAAACCCATCCTGCTATGTGTGACGGCAGATGGCCTCAGCATGCCTTCATGCTTGGTCAGATGTTATTAATCTATGACCAAAGAAGCAGGTGGCAACCAGAGACCGCGTGATTTCCTTCACAAGTCACCCGAGCCGCAGAAAAGTATGAATTGTATCAACGTGTTAGACTCTCCAAACTGCTTATTTTTAATAGTTGTACTTTGTAAGCAAAAGGAAATGAGGAACGGACATTTTATCACCGTTTTCCTGATGTCTATGAAGGGCTCCATAGACTATTTAAGTGAATAATCCCTCACGCAAAGACTCACTGTTCAAATGTAATTCTAAAATAGGACATTAACTCCACATTTAAAGAAAAATTCATTAAATCTGAGTAGTTCATTGCCATGAAAGGCATGTGATTATATTTTATAGCATGAATAGGAGTTTCCCCAGTATAAAGCATTCAGCCAAATATTTTGCAGATTAACATGCATTAGGAATATAAATTATTCGAAACCAAAGACTATTTCCTTTGTGGTTCACTTCTGTGCAGCCCTAGATATCACCCTAGGGCCTGATACATCAATATCTCCCTGAATCTTCCTGGAGGAAGGGTCCTAATAGGCCTCAGCGGTTCACACTGGTATATTTCCAGTTAAACCAGTTAAAATACTAGCATCGCAAATTAAAACCTTAAATTTATTACCTACAGTTATTAAAATGCCATTGTCAGATGTTACTCAGCAACATGCTTTCCTTTCATATTATTATTTGTATTACTTAAAGCCATTTAAAAACGAAATCCCATTTCAATTGCTCTTTGTGTTTAGATTGGTGGTCTAGCTTAAAAAGAAAAAGAAGCAGAAATAAAAAAAAAACCAAACAAACCCTCAATCCCTTTACAAATGAAACTTGCCTTCTTGTGTTCTGAATTAATTTAATCTAAATTGTTACCTCTGTAGAAGTTGCATTCCGAAGAGAGAAATCTCATCCCAAGAGCTAGAGGGTTTATCTTACTGATGCGTCTGGTGCCCTAATTCATGAGACTCTGAAACTCTGGACTTAACCACTCATCGCGCACGGCCAGCAGCGGCTCCCTTTTATTCAATAAATTCTGCAGTGGCAAAGCAATATGATAATAAGCGCAACCCAGAGGAGCGTCCAAGATAAATACCGAGCGACGACTTAAACCTTTAGGAATTGGAAAGGAGCAGCTGTTGGAGATCACGGGAAACTTCCTGGAGTTGAAGCTTGGGAGGTAAGAGGGAGGGGAGTTGGAGAGACAGCACCTTTATTTCACCCAGTTTGCAAAGGGAAAACACAGCCTTCCAAAGCAAACAGTTCTGAGTCTTAAGTGTAACGTGTTTTTTTCCCCATGTGCATGATGCCCTAAATCTGTTTATTTGTGTTTCAGACTCACCTCTGCAAAAAGAAACATGTGGTTGTTAAACTTTTATATTTGGAGCAAAATACTGAATGCTCTCTTAGATGAATCCACCCAATATCTGTTTCTCTGTTATGTATCAACAGAAGGCCTCCACATGGCTGCCTTAGCTCACTTCTTTTCCTCTCCCCACACAGAGCAGCCTTATATTTGGGATTCAGAAACCAGGCCCTGGCAGGTGTTTTAAACAGTGTCAACATTTCTTCGGTCTATAGGGGATGAGTTCCTTGCACTCTACCTCTATAAGCTTAGCTCATAACACAGGCAATTAGGAAACCCCATTTAACCAGATTGTGGTAAAATATTTCATATAATTTGCTTTCTAATCTCAACTGGATTGAAGGAGGACACATGGAAATCACTGTGAAAAGTTTCCCCAAACCTAGACCTTGAATGAAGCGTCCCAGGCAAGTTTGTTCCTGCCTGAATGTTTGTTTCGTAGCCCTTGCTTGTTTCTGTCCAAATAAAGCTGTTGGACAGGTTCGTGTTTAAGAGCCTTGATAAACTCCGCTCTTAGCAGCAATTCCAGCACCTACTAAAGATAATTCAGACCCACACAAAGTGCACGTGAAGGTGAATAATTGCAACGTTTCCGCCTCCTGTAGGCAAGATAAACAACTTATCATTATGATTGATTAATTCCGTGAAACTACTGAAAACCTGATGAACTCGGGAGCAGCTTAGATATTAAGTTAGGAGATATTTGTTGTGCTTTAGTTACCAGGGTGAGGGTTTTTTTCTCCCCCCTTTTTAATTAAGGAAGTCTACATGCACGCATGAATTCAGGATAGTCAGGACTACAGGTCATGGTCTAGAATCATGTCTGTCCTCACCCTTGCCTGTCACGGCAGCTTACAGTAAAGGTGCCTTCAACAGAGAACAAGGAACTGAAGCAGACACCAGATGGGTCCAGTGCATCTAGGAGAGCAGATTATGTCCACCGGTTAACAGAAGATCAGTGAGGTTGTAAATACGATGGGAGGTGGCTGCTGAGAATTAGGATTGTTAAATCATCTGCCAGTTGCTGGTTCTGTAATCTCGGATGCGTCCTAAGTGAGGAAACTGCTACAGTTTCCTCATCTGTGAAATGTGGACAACAATACCTTGCAAGTTTGTTGTCAGGAATAAATAAGCTGATACACAATGTACTCAGCATGGTGTCTGGTTCACAGAGGGTGCTTTACACACCTCACCTTTCCACTAAATCAGAGAACACTCCCTCCCTGTAGTAGGCTGAAAAACAAACCCTCCAAAAGCTATCCATATCCTAATGCCTGGCACCTGTGTATGTAAAGTATTTGCTAAAAAGAGCAATATGAGTAAGGATTTTGAGTTGAGGAGATTTTCCTAGATTATCTGGGTGGCTCTTAAATCCAATCACAAGCATCCTTGTAAGAGAGAGGCAGAAAGGAGACCAAATACACAGAAGAGACGGCAGCAATGGCCACCGAAGGAGAGATGGGAGTGATGCAGCCACGAGCCAGGGGAAGCTGGCAGCCACCAGAGGCAGGAAGAGACAAGGAGGGATTCTTCCTTAGATCTCCTGGCGGGACGCAGTCCCGCTGACATCTAGATTTTGGCTAGTGAAACTGATTTCGGATTGTGGCCTCCAGAACTGTGAGAGAATAAATTTCTGCTGGTTTAAACCACTGAGTTTGTGGTGATTTGTTACGGAAGCTATAGGAAACTAATACCATCCCTAACTTCTTCAATGTCACACACTAGGGTATCAGATAGTGTACACCCTCCTTTCAAGGACACCAGCAAGTCTCTTCACAGTCCACAAAGACAACCATCTTATTTATGTCATGAAATGAAGCGCACTTTGGTGGCCACACCCAAATAAAAAATGTCTATGTTCCCTTTCATTGCATATTTTTCACCTCAAAGTAAAAAGAAAACCCTGGGGAGTTTGTGACGTACGATACCACGGGTTGTGCTGGTTAGGAGGCATTTATGCATGCTACGCGACTGGGTTCCAACTGTGAAAGCCCACCGTTTGTTTGCCCCCACGCCCTTCATCATTAGGGTAGATCCAAGAGTGCTCCAGAGCCTCTGGTTGGGTGAGACAGGACCAGCTTGTCCTGGCGAGAAGAATGTATATTTTCTCCTAAATTGATATTTCCATAGTCATCAAAAAAAATTTGTTGAGATGATATTAAGTAATATAGCAGATGGTCTTCAGTGGTACATGGACACAGAGTTAGTCTCACTGCCTTTTCAATTCTCTTTCAATCCGATTCACATCAAGGAGGAAGTCTAATGGTATTTATATTGATTATGAACTCCTGTTTTATGGCAAAGATTTCTCTTTTTTAACCATTAATGATAATCATACAAATGTTCCTTCTTAAACAAATGTATTTAAGTAAACAGAGTGAATCAATCTAAACAAAAGTATTCAATAAATAACACTACAGGTGGTCATAGTGAAAACTGTCCTCCAGTGCTTAAAGTTTGGGACATATCACCCTATAAAGATAGAAACTTCTATAAAGCCCATGAAGGACTGCACCCAACCCCAAAGTTTCCCAGACCATAATAAGTCAATTAATATCAAACCTTTAACCCCAGGTCTGTCTGAGCTCCAAACTGCTCTCAAGGAGTTCCAGTAGATTCTGTCTGAGAATCCCAACGTATGATTGACTGCTTCTTTTCACCCGGGATGCACCCTGGGCATTCATAACATCCTGCTGAGTCAGGCTCTGGCTCCTCTGAACTGCACTGTCCACCCACTCCCTGGACCATGTCCTTAACAATCAAGAGAGTCTTTGTCGAGGACAAATCTATACAATTCTTAAGTTAAGCAACGGTCTTATATGATCTTACTATTCCCTATCCTCCCAAAAATAGAAAGGTAATTGGCTCTCACATTAGCCATCAGAATAAACTGTGCGGAGTAGAACACCACTGTGTTCTAATGGTCACTTTAAAAGAAAAATGCAGTTCAGTAACCTTAAATAATTCGAGTCATGTAATTACAGTAATTTTCACATAGAAAACAAAACAAAAGCACTTAGATGATTTTGGTTGAGTCATACTTTACTCTGGTTAGTGGAAAATGATAATAATACATCTAGGGTTTATTTTTCCCCCCATGTATGATGACAAAACTATACTCCAGTACCTTTCATGTGCAGAAAAAGAAAATTACTTCAGTCTTTTGGGTACTTACATTACATTCACATGTGCAGGAAAATTTTTCTACCTCAACTTCTCTATAACACATTCAGCTTCCCTCCTGAACCCCACCCCCATGATGGCAGAGAAAATAACTAGATTTTAGTGCGATATAGAGTAACCCCAGGCCAAGCCCATCACTGATCAGCTTAGGTCACACAATCATGTTTTGATAAAGGCTGTTCTTTACCCTTCTCCCTTCCTCCCTCAAGTTGGCAGTGGGTATATAACAGAGAATGACATGCTCTTGGAGCAGCAGGCATGGCATATACATATTTGTGCTCCTTGTGCAACTTTCCTCATCACCGAGCCTTCTAGCATCTTCTATTGAATAGGAAAGATTAGTCCATCACTTAACGGCCTCTTCATTTGACCAGGATTACACAGGTTTCTCTAGTTGTTTCTTGTTGGTGTTCGGGGCATCCTGAGGTCTGGCCCAGGCAGTTTGTTCTGTAGACCTTGGTTATAGGACCACTCCACTCTGAACAATGATCGTCACCCAGGATACGACACCAGATTGTCTGTTTTCAGATCACTGCTTACTACCTGTGACCTTAGGCAAGAAATTTAATATCTTTGTGCCTGGGTTTCCACATCTATAAAGTGGGGAGGGGGATAATAATAGTATCTACCTCTTAGAGTTTCTCAGAGGATGCATTAATAAAGGTGAAATACTTTGAGCGGTGTCTAGCACCTACAAGTACTATGTTAAGTAGTTCTTACCATTACTGTCACTGCTGTGCTAGGAAGGTGTGCAGCCAGATGGCTTATTTCCACCTCCCACGGGAGCTTGTGAGGACCTCCAGATTCTGTTCAGATCGCACACCAGCCAAAGGCAGCTCAAAGGGCTAACCTCGGTGGTCTTCCCATGCTATGCTATGGGGCATTCTCAGTGGTGAGGAGATCCAGGTCAGCAGGAGAGCATGCTGTGAGGAAGCCTTCTCTTAGAATCCCAGAATGCATCAAGGGGAAACTCTGCCCACGTCATTCCCTTTGGTTTGTCTCATCCCCGTGTCCAGGCCAAAGCCAAAGAAAGGAGCTGGGCTCAGTCTCACTTGTCTCTCTCATCTCTCGCCCTCTTCCTCCTCCAACTATCCTTCTGAATGAAACTGCTCTCAGGAGGTTTTCCGTTACTTTTCTTTCCTGTCTTCCTTCCCTTGTACCACACCTTCCTCTTCCAGACTCTAGCTTTTTTGGCCATGACACAGTGGTGGACAGAGTGGAGGAGAACTTACCAACGAAGAGACGCACATCAGGAAGCTTTCAAAAATATCATACATATCATACACTAGCTTATAACCTAAAAAACAGCAAGAATTGTCTTCCAATACTCAGTGACGGAAGAAGAAAAGTAAAAACAGCCATAATGGACTGAGAGCAGCATTCAGACAAGTAGCAGAAATTTACTATAGTTCAGCTCATGGAAGTGATTTCCTGAAGAGAAGCCTCCCAGCCTCTCCTTCAATGATATTTGGGGGAGGAGGAAACCCTTTAAGTCGAAATAAAGTGTGATTCCAGGTAATTATAAACTAAGATTTTTCTGGGAAAATTGACCATAAGATGGATCTTTCAAAACTATAATGAACAAAACGGGAGACACAGTACCTTAACGAAAAACAACCTGAAGTCAGGGTTCTTTTCTTTTTGAAAAAAATTATTTGGCCATGCCCTGTGGCACGGCGAAGCTTGAGGGATCTCAGTTCCCCGACCAGGAATCAAACCCATGTCCTCTGCAGTGGAAGCACAGAATCCTAACCACTGGACAGCCAGGGAAGTCCCTCAGTGTTCTTTACAGACACTGTCAGCAGGAAATGCCAATTTCTAGAGTTCTTGATGAGTAAGCTTTTTTTATTTTTAAATGTAATGCCAAAAAAAAAAAAAAAAAAGGCCTAAAAAAGGAGAATCACTTGGCTCTTTGCAGAGGTCTCCTGTCATCTATAAAGGTAAGACACACACAGAGGTTCAGGATCTGCCTATTCAACACTCTGCCAATACCAAGAAGCAAAGCGTGCTGTTCTACTACAAGGGAAGTGCTTTGGGACTTCCCAAGGCTACTCCTACTAAAGTATAAAAACAGAGAATATGCCATAGAATATATAAATCTAGAAATACAGACATCTCCAAACTTAATAACTGTAAATCACCATGAGAAACACTTGTCAACAAGCTGCAGTGTCTCCTAGTAATCAGAGGACTGCTGATTGCTTCATGTATAAACGGTTTTGTCTCTTCTATTAACACTGAAGCCATAAGCACATTATTTCATTTTCAGAGGCCTTATGTGTGTGTCCACGCACATGATGAAAAGGTTAAACTGGCTCAGAGTCGGAAAGAAAACTTTGGTAACTCTTATTGTGTTGCCCATTTCTGTCTGCAAGGTCATTCATTAGCTGCAATTTTATGAAAGCGGCAGGCCTAACTCATTAAAGCTATTGGTGTTTTTTAAATGGAAATGGTTCATAAGCGTTTAACAGAAGAAAAAAGCCCTGGAGGCATGCAGAAGTTTCTTCATTAAAAGAAAATTAACCCTGAATTTGGAGCACTGTGATTTAATGAGCAATGGTAATGCTTGCCCAAAATATACAACAGCAAAAAGGTACCATATGGCTTGATTATAGGCAGTAATTAGGATAGAATTGGGAAGGAATGAAATCATAGAATTTTAGACCTGGAAGAGTTGGAACAGGTCATTTCATCTAATCTGTCGAGTTTCTCCCTCCCAACCACCCACATCCCTTTCTCCCCACACACATTTTACAGATGAGGCAACTGAGTACCAGAAAAATTAAATTTCTTTCTCTAGGTTACATATTTATTAAAACTGAAAGTCCATGTTCCCATTTCAAAATACAGGAAAAGGCAAAAGAAATTCTAGTGTAAATGACAATCTAGAAGAAAAAAAAATTGTATTATATAAGATAAAGATGCTAATACCCTTAATATGTAAAGAATTCTCTACTAATCAATAAAAAAGTTAAGCAGCTTAAAGGGAAAATAAAGGACGTTAATAGACAACTTAATGAAGAATTCATAGGAATTCTTGATAAATGTTCAATCTTAATAGAATGTAAAAAAATGCGGTTTGAGACAATAAAATCACATGTTCATCTATCTACTGATAAAGATTTTTTTTAAGGTTAATATTCAGTATTCCTGAGGGTTGATGAAAGGAGTCCCTTTATATGCTGCTGATAGTCATGAAACTAGTACATACTTTCTAGTACTTACTTACTAGTACATACTTTTGACATAAATTGCAGCAATATCTTTCTGTATCGACCTCCTAGAGTAATGAAAATAAAAACAAAAATAAACAAATGGTACCTAATGAAACTTAAAAGCTTTTGCACAGCAAAGGAAACCATAAACAAAATGAAAAAACAACCCTTGGAATGGGAGAAAATACTTGGAAATGATGCAACTGACAAGGGATTAATCTCCAAAATATACAAACAGCTCATGAAGCTCAATTTCAAAAAAAAAAAAAAAAAAAACCCAATCAAAAAATGGGCAGAAGATCTAAATAGATATTTCTCCAAAGAAGGCATACAGATGGCCAAAAAGTACATACAAGGTGATCAACATCAGTAATTATTAGAGAAATGCAAATCAAAACTACAATGAGGTATCACCTCATATCGGTCAGAATGGCCATCATCAAAAAGTCTACAAATGATAAATGCTGGAGAGGGTGTGGAGAAAAGGGAACCCTCCTACACTGTTGATGGAAATGTAAATTGGTACAGCCACTATGGAGAATAGTATGGAGGTTCCTTAAAAAACTAAAAACAGAGCTACCATATGATCCAGCAATCCCACTCTTGAGCATATATATGGAGAAATAGGTAATTTGAAAAGATACATGCACCCCAATGTTCACTGCAGCGCTATTTACAATAGCCAAGACATGGAAGTAACCTAAATGTCCATCAACAGGTGAATGGATAAAGAGGATGTGGTACATATATACAATAGAATATTACTCAGCCATAAAAGGAATGCAATTGTGCCATTTGCAGAGGCGTGGATAGACCTAGAGACTGTCAGACAGAGTGAAGTAAGTCAGAAAGAGAAAAACAAATATATGGTATCACTTATATGTGGAAACTTAAACAAAATGATACAAATAAACTTATTTACAAACCAGAAACAGACTCACAAACTTAGAAAACAAACTTATGGTTACCAGAGGGGAAAGGCAGGGGAGGGATAAATTAGGAGGCTGGGATTAACATATACACACTACTGTATATAAAATAATCAACAAGGACCTACTGTATAGCACAGGGAGCTCCACTCTATACTTTATAATAACCTATATGGGAAAAGAATCTGAAAAGAATAGAATATGTATATGTATAACTGAATCACATTGCTGTACACCTGAAACTAACACAACATTGTAAATCAACTATACTCCAATATAAAATAAAAATTTTAAAAGAAGTCCAGTAATAGGGATTGAGCAAATACATTTTTGTATATTTGTATATTTTCAATTGACTACTACCAGTAATCATGTTATATGACAAAGTACATTTAGTGTCATAAAAATGTTTATAAAAATGTCAGGTTATAGAAGAAAACTACAGTGTGATTTAATAAACTGGTCTACCAATAAAAATTAAATATATGGAAAATAGACACCAAAATGTAAAGCACTATCATCATGAGTGATTTTTTCTTCTTTATTTCTTTTTGATAATTGTTCAAATCTTTACCAATGAACATGCATTACCAAAAAATAAAACCTTATCTACAAAGATAAATCTCACTTCTTTATCAACATGGAGGTAGAATTTTATAATCTCTAGGAACCCGTCCAAGGATATCATTTATAGTTCAAATTGGAGCCTTCAGGAAAACACACTCTGTTGAATTATGCTTCAATAAGAGTAAGACAAATGTTCACATACACCAGAAAAACCTAACAAAGAATATTTTAATACTGCATTTAGTCTTTTGGAAGTATGGAGAGTGGGAAGAGGACCAAGTGTTCCTTTAAATCTTTTTTTTTTAATTGAAGTAATATTTTAACATTATATTAGTTTCATGTGCACAATGTTATTTTTTACTTCTGTATACACTACAGCATATTCAAAATCAAAAATTTAGTTTCCATCATCACCATACAGTAGACCCCCTTTACCCATTTCACTCTCCCCCTCCTTACCCTCTGGTAACCACTATGTATCTTTGTATCTATGTGTTTGTTTTTGTTTGGTTTGGTTTGTTCATTCATTTTTTTGTTTGTTGTTTGTTTAGGTTTTTTTATATTCAACATATGCATGAGATCATATGATATTTATCTTTCTCCATCTGACTTATTTCATTTAGCATAATACCCTCAAGGTCCATCCATGTTTTCACACTTGGCAAGATTTCATCTTTTTTATGGCTGAGTAGTATTCCAGTGCGTGCGTGCGTGCGTGCGTGCGTGTGTGTGTGTGCCACATCTTTATCCATTCATCCATTGATGGGCACTTAGATTTTTTCCATATCCTGGCTACTGGAAATAATGCTGCATTGAACATATCTTTTCCAATTAGTGTTTTTCTATTCTTTGGATAAATACCCAGAAGCTGAATAGCTGGAACATATGGTAGTTCTATTCTTAATTTTTCAAGGAATCCCCATACTGTTTCACATGCTGACTGCACCAATTTACATTCCTACCAACAGTGAGCATTCCCTTTTCTCCACATCCTTGCCAACACTTGTTAATTCAGGTGTGAGGTGATATCTCACGGTTTGATTTGTATTTTCCTAATAATTAGTAATGTTGAACACCTTTGCATGTAGCTGCTGGCCATCTGTATGTCCTTCTTGGAAAATTTTCTATTCAACAACTCTGCTCATTTTTTAATCAGATTGTTTGGTTTTTGTTGACATTGAGTTATATGAGTTCTTTATATATTTTGAATATTAACTCCTATTGAAAATATGATTTGCAAATATCTTCTTCCATTCAGTAGAAGGGCTTTCATTTTGTTGATGGCTTCCTTTGCTGTGCAGAAGCTTTTGAGTTTGATGTAGTCCATTTTTAAATTTTAAGTTTTGTTTCCCTTGCCTGATGAAACTTATCCAGAAAGACATTGCTAAGACCAATGTCAAAGGGCATACTGCCAAAGTTTTCTTCTAGGAGTTTTATGGTTTCAGGTCTTAGATTCAAGTCCTTAATCCATTTTGGGTTGATATTTGTGTATGGTGTGTGATAGTGGTCTAGTTTCATTTTTTTTGCCTGTGGCTGTCCAGTTTTTCCAATACTATTTATCAAAAAAATTTTTTTGGCTGCACTTTGTGGCCTATGGGATCTTAGTTTCCCAACCATGGTTCAAACCCGTGCCCCTGCAGGGGAAGCATGGAGTCTTAACCACTGGACTTCTGGGGAAGTCCCCAAGACTCTTTTCTCCATTGTATTTTCTCTGGTCCTTTATCATAAATTAATTGTCCATATATGTGTGTTTATTTCTGGGCTCTCAATTTTGTTCCATTGATCTATGTATGTGTTTTTGTGCCAACACTATGCTGTTTTGATTACTATAGCTTTGTAATATAGTTTGAAATCAGGGATTGTGGTACCTCTAGCTTTGTTCTTTTCTATCAGGATGGCTTTGGCTATTCAGAGTCTTTTGTGGTTCCATATAAATTTTAGAATTTTTTTGTCCTATTTCTGTGAAAAATGTTGTTGGGATTTTGACAGGGATTTGAACTGAATCTCTAGATTGTTTTAGGTAATATGGATATTTTAACAATGTTAATTCTTCCAATCCATGAACATGGGATATCTTTCCATTTCTTTGAGTCTTCTTCAATTTCTTTCAACAATGTCTTATAGTTTGCAGTGTACAGGTCTTTCACCTCCTTGGTTAAATTTATTTCTAAGTATTTTTTTCTTTTTGTTGAGATTATAAATGGAATTGTTTTCTTAATTTCTCTCTCTGCTAGCTCACTTTAATGTATAGCAATGAAACAGATCTTTGTATATTGATTTTGTACCTTGCAATTTACTGTATTTGTTATTTCTAGTAGTGTTTTGGTGGCGACTTTAGAGTTTTCTATTTGCAAAATCATGCCATCCACAGATAGTGACAATTTCACTTCTTCTTTTTCAATTTGGATGCCTTTTATTTCTTTCTCTTACCTAATTGCTCTGGCTACGGCTTCCAATACTATGTTGAATAATTGTGGTGAGATTGGGCATACTTATCTTTTTCCTGATCTTAAAGGGATAGCTTTCAGCTTTTCACCATTAAGTATTATGTTACCTCTGGGTTTGTCATATATGGCCTTTATTATGTTTCTTCTATACTCACTTTTTACTGTAAATAAGGGTTGAATCTTGTCAAATGCAGTTTTTGCCTCTATTGAGATGATCATATGATTTTTATCTTTCATTTTGTTAATGTGGTGTATCATGTTGATTGATTTGCAGATGCTGAGCCATCCTTGCATCCCTGGGATAAATCCCATTTTATCATGGTATATGATCCTTTTAATGTACAGTTTAAAACTGAGCCTTCAGAAGACCACACTCTCTCTGTTAAGCTCTGCTTCATTGAGAATAAGAGAAATGATCTCACACACATCCCTAACAGGGAATTATTTTAATACTGCATTTAACCTTTAAGAGGTGTGGGGAATAGGAAGAAGGACCCAGTGTCCCTTTAAATCTTAAGCATGACTTTGTAATTTCCATTGCTGAAACAGGGTCATGGATTTAATGCCTTTAGCACCTGATTAATTAGTAATCAGGATAGAGTTAGATAGTTTTTATGCTTCAGAGCTGGTAATTATCATTCCTGACACAGAATTCAACTTTTGGAAGGCAGCAGGCACACTGCTGTCACCATTATACTCTGCTCCACACTCCAAATTTATATTAAGGTTCTGTTTGGAAAAAAAGAAAAAACTTTTGTGAAGATTTTACCTAAAGCAGCCTCTTGGAGTCTTTTTTTTCTTTCTTTCATAGGATCCCTGTATTCACAGCTGATGTAATTAACTTTTTAATGAAAGCAAAGAAATTGTGGAACACTAGTAAGTAGCTCAGGGACATATTAAACATTTTAAAAACTCATGTTATGATTATTTAAAAGCAGGAGCTGGATTTTGAAAAGACTATTGTATTTTAAGAAAGATTCCTAAAGTATCATGGAAAAATAAGAAAATCTGGCTTTTTCCTTTTCAATTTTAGCATTGTGTCTGTAATCAAATGTGTGTCCAAAATTGTCTAAAGCCATGATTTATCTAGGGCTTATTAATTAAGAATTAGTTTGGAAAAACATATGTAATAATTCAATTGATACTCACATTTGGAATGTAAGTAACCAAATTACCAACTATAATAAGTCCATTTTTCCACTGTCAATGTTGGATGCCAAAAGAAAAAAAAAAAAAAAGGTGAGATAACCATGACAGAAAACATCTTAAAATTCCTGTAATGAAAATTTATCACAGCTGATACAGCCATATATTCACGAATAAACACACAAACAAGAAAACAGACAAATACAGTGCACTGTGACAATACTATATGCATGGGTGGTCCTATCTGTGGTGAACCTCTAGAGTGAGGTGCTATTCTCCTATTCTAATTACAGTACCATACCTTTTGTGCTTCTCTGACATTTGCTGTTTTCTTTTTAAAAAATATTTATTTATTTATTTAGGCTGCACCGGGTCTTAGCTGTGGCACGTGGGATCTTTTAGTTGCAGCATGCAGATTCTTAGTTGCGGCATGCATGTGGGATCTAGTTCCCTGACCAGGGATTGAAGCCAGGCCTCCTGCATTGGGAGCAAGGAGTCTTACCCACTGGACCACAAGGGAAGTCCCAGCATTTGCTGTTTTCTAGTTAGAATTTTAGGATATGGGGAGCCAGGTTTAAGAGACATTTCCTTTTTAAGTAGTGTTGTTACGAACTCCAAGCTCATACTGCTCACTGCACAACAGGCCCATAAATTGAGAGATGAGGTGTTGGGGCAAGGAATAGCAACTTTATTCAGAAAGCCAGCAGACTGAGAAGATGGTGGACTAGTGTCCCAAAGCACCATTTTACCTGAGTTAGCATTCAGGTTTCTTTTATAATAAAAGTGTGTGTGTGTGTGTGTGTGTGTGTGTGTGTGTGTGTGTGTGTGTGTGTGTGTGTTGGGGGGTGCTGGTTGTTGCAAACTTCTTGATTCTGGCCAGACCCCGGAAGGGATGTGATAGTCCTTTGTACTTGCACCTGTCCATGTAGGTCTGGTCACAATGTTCCTGTAAACCTCCAAGACAAATGCTATTCTCTGTTCTGTAACTTTTTATTTCTATATGAATGGAAAGTGCTATACCTTTAAAGGCCAAGACTGGGAGGCAGAGCCTTGAGAAAGGTCTATTATGTATATTTCAGGCTACAGGCAACAATCCTTTACAAAGGTGCAGAGCCAGCATGACTAAGCACAGGGCACAGAGCACAAAGGTTAGAGCTGAAGGAACAGATCCACTATGGAGTCAGGTTTGTTCTTCTCTGTTACAGTGTAAGCAATGTAGGAGTCTATGATCCAAAAGTTCTTTTACAAGAGTTTAAATCCATTGACTCTGGAATAGGACATTTCCCATTTCTTTCAGATGCTGGTGTTCTCAAAGGAAAGAAGGCAGTATGTCTGATGCATAAGTGATGTCTTGATGCTCATAAACAGAAAAACAAGTCCCAGGCCAGAGCTGCAGGGTGTTGTAGCAGTGATACTGCAGGAGCCAGGCAGTGGTAGGACCATGCTAATGAACAGCACAATGACTCTGTGCCTTTGTGTAGGAGCATCAGACAAAGAGCATATGATAAATAGCTTGTATTAGAATCTAGCATGATATTAATGATTGCTCTTGAAAATGCTGAGAAGGCTGTTAAAAAGAATTCTGGAAGTCAAGTTATTGGGGAAATGAAGGTATCAGAGACACACCAAGGTAGTCATCATAGTTTGCCAAGTATGTCCAGTTTTCCATGTTCCAGGAATCTCCAGGTGTCCCTATGGGTGGAGCCATATGACTATTTTGGTCAATGAGTCATAAGCTCAAATGAAGTATGTCATTTCTAAATCAGAGCATTTAATAGCCAGTGGGAGACACTCAAGCTTTCTTTTTTCCATCTGGCATGGTAGCTAGTTGCATTCAAGGTGGGCAGCCACTCTCAGTCTCAGATCCTAAAGAGATGATGAATCCAACCCACTCTAGACCCACAATACACATTATTGAATGAGAAATAAATTTGGGTTATTTGAAACCACAGATATTTGGAGTTGTTTGTTACCTCAGCATAACCCAATATCCTGACTGAGACATATGTGACTTCCAAGTGGATTTGGCCTAATGATAAAGCTTTTAATGGTCTTTCAAGAAATCAGATATAAATTTTAAAAGTCATAAAAAGACACAAAGGCCATAAATATCCTAGAATGGTTAGAAGTGAACAATGTAAAAAGTACAGCAAAGCAGACTTGAACAAGTATATTTCAGGGAAAAAAAAAATTGGAGGGAAGCAGTGAATCAAGAGCTACAAGCATAATCCTCATAAATAAAATCTTCCTTGTGTTTGCTACAGTACTTCAAGCAAAGTAAAAATAATTCATAGAATAATTTCTTATCATAAGCACTTGTAAATAATTTCCTCGCTTTTGGTACATTGTTCTATACATAAAATGCACCATTCCATTATTCTGATAACATTGTCACTTTTCCCTGTGAATTAGCAATTGAAAAGCTAAAGGCTCATGCTTTTATTATATAGACAATATAAACACACTGCCAACAAACTAATCTTTCATCCTAAACCGACTTATTTCTCAAAAAAATGAGATTAAAAAATAAAGTAAGAATATAGATTATATAAATGTCCATAAAACATTTAATTCTGCTTTTCCTTGTTAATAACAAAAATTCTCTGTTGATTTTGATAAATAAAATGTGTGCTACTTAAGTTATGTGCCTTCATCATAAAAGCATATTTGAACTATGATACCTATGCCATCTCCATTTCATAAGTGAAGAAAGGGAGGCTCAGAAACATTGCGAAGCAAATTAACATGCATTTAGGAGTCCATTTTTTAGTATTATTTGAAATTTCTAAGGACTTGACATTCACTTGGTCATTCAATAAATATCTAATGAGACCCTCCCAGGCATCACACACTGGGTTAGGTGCACAGGACACACTCTAAAGGGGAAGGCAACCATCAATAAGTAAGTAAAAAACAGAATGGAACGTCCCAGCTTGAAGTACAGCGAGGGAGCTGTGGGGGTAAACAAAGGGCATGTAACACAGGTGAGCGGGGGCCAGAGGAAGCCTTCCTATTGGTGATGCATAAAATGAGACCGGACTACAGGGCGCTGAGGAAGAGCAAGACAAGAGAAAGGCTTTAAAAAAAAAAAAAAAAAAAACCTGAAGCAAGAGAGAGCATGGGCCCTTGGTCAAAAGATTGGTGTCCTCAAAGGCAAATGGAAAATGGACAGAGATGAAACCAAAGAGGTAAATTTGACAGGATTCAGATCTCGAAGCTCTGTTTAGACCACATAAAGGGACTTGTGTCTTTGGTTACAAACCAGAGAACCACTGAAGGATTTTAAGCAGAGAGTACTGTGATGGAATCTGAGTTTCAGCAAGGTCATCCTGACTATGGTCTAGAAAATGTATTGGACAGGACAAGCCTGGAAGCAGAGTGGCTGACTGGGAAGCATTTTAAGTAATTCTAGTTCGGTAAACTAGGATAGTGGCAGTAAGGTGGAGAAAGTTGAACAGTTTGAGAGAAAGACAAGAGAATCAAGAGAATGTCCACAGGCCAGAGGATGGGAAGAACAGTCAAGGACATCCCTCCAATGGCTCTGGGCTCACCTGCCTGGCTTAGGATCCTGGCTTCATGATTTACTATTGGGTGACCTTAAGGACCTTTCCCAACTTCTTTCACAATAGTTTCCTCAGGTAACAAATAGAGATAAAAGTAGTACTTAACTTATAGATTGTTGTGAGGTTACCAGTTCCATTAAGGCCTAACACATAGTAATCTCCCAATAAATATTAGCTATTAGGTTGCAAAGGAAATTAAGCAGGATTAGGACTGAAAGTATCCATTAACTTATTGACTTTGGGTAAAATAACTCTATCATTGGAGGGCAAAGACTGATGTCATCTTGCAGTGACTTAAGGAGTAAAAGAGATAAAATAAAGGAGAGATGGAGAGTGTGGATAAGTCTTGGAAGAAGGAGGAATAAGAGGCAAAATGGTCCCCAGAGGGAAATAAGAGGCTAAATAAGGACTTTTAAAACCAAAAATTTTAAGATGATATCTGTGTATAATTAAGTGCTGATAGGAAATAGAAAATAGAAAGGGTGGCATTGAAGTTTCAGGAGAGAAAGGGCAAATGTGATAGTACAAGTCCCATAGGAAGGAGAGCAAAATTGAGATCCAGAGCACAGCTGGAGGAATGGACCACAGAGGAAAGAGAAGAACACTCTTTCAAATTCTGAAAGACTAGCTATACTGTTTTTCAGACAAACTGTTTACATATGAGCAATCAACAGAGCATTTTTGTTCAGTCTCATCACAGAAAAGAGGACACTAACATACATGGCACATATGACTCAAGATAAAAAATCACATAAGTGTGAGCAAAGTGAATGAAGCAGGACTGTCGTTTCTTTTAAGCCCCACATTGCCAGACTGTAACCTAGTCCTCTGGATGTCACTGACAGAGTCACATTAGGTCACTGTTCAAAGAGTCCTTGTGAGGTCAAGAGGAGAGGACAATGACGGACTATTGAGCAAGCAGGAGGATTCAGCAGCAATTTAGCAAATGATGCCAGACCAAGAAATAATATTCATGTGTCCAGAAATTAAACTCGGAGAGCAAGGCTTTATAATATAAAGAGAACAAAGGATATATTTAGATGCAGTGAAAGGCTAGGACAAGAACCAAGGTGGGATTCTTGCATGAAATATTTACCAGTATGGAATATTTAAATTTCTATATTTGTCAAAAAAATATTCTCCCAGGCTCTGTTACAAAGCCAAAGCTCTTAGGAAGCCTAGGCTCGCAATGCCTTCCAGGGTCAGCATTCTATCAAGGAAGATATTAATTGAAACTCAGGCATGATCGCTTGCAAGGCTGTTGGTAATACAGTAATGAAAGAGCCACTGGTATGCAATTGATTTTTAAGACGACAGTAAACATATGTCAAACCTCATACTCTTATGCATGACTATTTCTGATTCCTCTGTAAGGCAACATATTAGAAACCGACTTGAGTAAGTCTAATTTATATTTTGCAGAAATTTTTCTAATGAATCACACTCTGAAATATGAGGAAAATGTAAAAATATCCTTTAAAATTATAGTAAAGCACAAAAAAATAACTGCTTGAATTTTAAAAGATCAAAGAGATAGCTCATTAGAATAATAGAAGTATTATAGATAATTTTTTTCTAAATATTAGGTACTTATAACTGTAAACCAGTTTGGAAGTCAAGTTAATGATATGCTTGCTGAATTATTTAGGAATGAAAAGTACTAATATCTGCAAAAACTTTTGAAATGCATCAAAAATATTAGATGCTTTGTTCGATGGACAGAAGGATGGATAAATTAGATATGTAATAAAGCAAAAGTAGAAAATGTAGCAAAATGTTAATGCTAGAAACTAGGTGACAGATATATGATCGCTAACTTTATAATTTTTCAACTTTTCTGCATGTTTTAAAATTTCATACTAAGATGTTGTAAAAAGTACTTTTATAAGTAATCACTTTACTCAGGTTCTTGTTTTCATCAGCTACCATCCTCTCGAGGGCCTTGTTTCATCAATTATGAATTACTTTTGGTCTATCTTATACCACTTTCTCATTTTCTCCCTACTGCTTCTTAACTTCATTTCAACACTTTGAATAGATTGTGTGCGTGTGTTTTGTAAAAACAGAAATGTATTCCAATTAGTCTTACAGAAGAAAGGTTTGGACTACTCAACATTTGCAAGTTACAAAGACCTAAGTCAATCTGACTCAAGCAAAATGGAGAATTACTCACTTAACTCAAAAGTCTTGCTACAGAGGTGGGGAATCTGGAAGCCTCAGGCAAAACTGGATCCAGAAGCTCAAATTATGCTGTCAGGAATCTACTTTTTTCTATTTCTCTGCCTTTCTTTTACCATGTTGGTGTCTTTTCAGCCACTGTAAAATTATTTGAGAAGCCGTTATAGGAGAGGTAGGATCACAATATTGTTAGACATATTCCTTATAAAAACCTCTCTTATTCTGGAAAATCCCACCCTTGAATCTTTGTCTCCTTCTGGCTCTCACCTTATTACTTGCCACACATTTTGGAAGCTCCATCTATACTCATTTCCTTCTTCCTCACCTCAAAACCCCTCCATGGTTCTCTGCGATCTGATTCTGCTGCCACGGCCTCGTTGAAACTGCTTTTACAAAAGTAACCAATGACTTCCATATTGAGGAAACCAGGGGAGACCGTCAGTCCTCTCACTGGTCCTCTGTGCAATAGCTGACTCTATTGACCACGCACTTCTTTTCTTACTTTGGATTCTCTCAGTCGCAGACCCTAAGACAAGAACTTGGGTTCAAGAAGTTTATTTGAAAGATGATCTCCAGAAACACAATTGAGGAAGTATCAATAGAAAAAAAAGTGAGACAGGGAGGAGAGAGATGCGAACAGAAAGGCATTCATTTAAAAAGGCCATCATCAGCTTCCTTTTCACCTGGATTGTGACAGCAGTCCGCTAATGGGTCACCTTGCCTGGGTTTTGCTTTTCTAAATCCATCTCAACATGCATTCAAGGAAATTTACCCAAAGGGACACCCCTCCCTTTTCAGGTTTCCAGATCCCTACCAGATAAAAATCCAGCTACTTAGCATTTGGCACGAGGCCTCCCACCACTTCACTCTCATTTGCCTTTCTTATCATTTCTTGCCCTGGTCTCCATCTGTAGTTTTGGACTCTAGGACTCAGCTACTAAGGGACTCCCAATAAGACAGGCTCCTGCACAGCCTCTTGTTTTTGCCTCTGCCTAGAGCACACTTCCCACTCTCTGTGCCTAATATGCCTTATGCATCCTTCATGACTGGATCAGGCAGCCTTGCTCCACGACATCCCAGTGCATCTTGAGCAAACCTTTACATTGTCACTGTGTATTATTATGTCAACATAGTCTGTTCCCCTTTTCCATCTCCCATATTAGACCATAAGAACCTCAAGGGTAAAGGCCATTTACTAGTCAGTAGGCAGTTAATAAAATATTGAACTGAGCTGTAAAAATACTAGTAGTACCATTCCTGACATCTCTCGACTTAAGCATATAAAGTTGGTTATAATTTATTGGGGGACATGAAATGACAAGCACTGTTTACTGAGGGAGTGAGGAAGAACACAGCAAGGAGGTCTGTTTTACTCTAGCATGTTGGAGCTAGCCAGATGCCCACGGCATAAATTGCTGGAGCTGGTGAAGGGGAGAGGCCAACAATCCCACTCTGTGCTCCTTAGCGCTCTCCTTGGTGAATCTGCTAGGGTTTCCAAGATCTGGATTTGGCTTCAGCCCCCAGGCTGAAGATTTGCTTTTATTAATAGGTAGAGAGAATTTAAGCTGCTGTTTATCTTACCTACTTTAACTAGATGTAAACTTCTACCACAAAAACAGGTGACCTGATCTTACTTTCTTGAGATTCTCAAAACAGTCTGTTAATAAAGAACTTTTTGTCAACATTTATTATTCATTCATTCATTGAACTAACGCTTTGTTTCATCTTAGTTAATTGTTTGAAAATATATAACGTGAACATGGTATGACTACTAAATGGTAAAAAAAATGATATAGATCAGTGCTATCCAAAACATCACTCTGCAAAGATGGAAATATTCTATTTCTGTGTTATCCAATATTGTAGCCACTATCCACATGACACTATAAAGCCTTGAAGTGTGGCTAGTACAAATGAGGAACCGAATATTTTATATTTTAATTAAGTTAAATTTAAATAGCCACATGTGACTAGTGGAAAACTTATTAGTGTAAAATAGATAGTAAAACCTCTCGTTCCCAATGTTTCCCCTCAGCCACCTGGTTCCTCTCCTCAAAGGAATCCATTATTATCAGATTTTTGAACGTATTTCCAGGGACACTCTACACATTTACAAACACATATAGATGTGAATGTGCACAAATAGCAGCAGAGAAAGTTATACAAACCACTTGGAATTCTGGTTTTTCCCTTTAGATATTTTACTAACATTTCCACATCAGAATATAGGATTGCCTCATATAGGAATACTGGACAGTATTCCTTTTTGTGAGTGTGCCATAACCAGTTCTCTTTTCATGGTCATTTTACTTGTTTTAATATTCTTCTGTGAAGACAATTTATAATAAATGTTTCACACGTCCCCAAGGCCATCTGCATATTCCATGATTCACTAGAAGGACTCTCAGCTCTCAGAATATGGTTGTTCTCACAACCAAGGTTTATTACAGCAAAAGGAGACATAACAGGCCCAGCAAGGGAAAAAGACACAAGCAGAGTCTGGAGAAATCCATGCATAGGCTTCCTATGTTCTCTTCCTCCTGTGAGGGGACACACAGAGTGTTCCTTCCTTCAACAGCAAAAAATATAGTAACATGGGTGCAATGTTTCTGCCCAGAGAAACCCATTAGACACTCAGTACAAGATTTTCACTGGGGACTGATCACATAGGTACCCCCTGCCTAGTCACTACCAAAATTCCAAATTTCTAGAAGGAAAGCAGTTGATTAATGTCCCAAGTGGGTATAACAGCCTTATCACTTAGGAGAAGTTTTGCATCAGTGCAGGTAACTATTTACCAGCTGGGTTCTCAGATGCCAACCAGGGGCCACCTTGTAAGCAAGTCCTTCTAAGACAGCAGCCTCAGGCTTGCTATGTTAATTCTTTTCTGCACCATGAATATCTTCTCACGTACCTGATTTTTCGGATGTGCAAGTATATCTGTAGGATAAATGCCTAGATGTAGAAACGCTGCATCAAAGAGCATAAATAACATTTCTAATTCTGATAGATATTGCTGAGCTGTACCAATCTACACTTGCACCTCCAGTGTATGTGAGTGCTTCCCTAAATCCCCACAAACACAGTGAAACAAATATTTTTAAAAATTTACTATGTACAAGGCAATATTCTAGGCACTGGCCATAGAGTGTTAAACAAGGCAAAGGGTCCCTGCTTATATTCTGTATGAAGGAAGGCAGGAAAAAAATAAGTGAACAAAAAAGTTTAAAATAATGATAAATCATAAGAAGAAAGTAGAATAAGATCACATCATATATGGGGGCAAAGAGGACTATTTTGGATTCAATAGTCAAGGAAATTCTCTCTGATCAAATGATCTTTGAGATGAGATCTGAATTACAAGGAGACAAGTACCCCAAGACTGGAGGCACAGGCCTACTAGATAGACTTAATGGAACCATCCATAGGCCTCAAGCCCAAAACAGAAGGAAGGTCACTATGGCCAGAACACAGTGCTGGACCAAGGGGGAGAATATCTCAAGTTCAAGCCAGAGAAGACAGCTGGGGCTTTCTATGTCAATGCAAGAAGTTTGGGTTTCATGCTGAGCGTTGGGGAAGGCAGTCTCATGCGTATGCATGCTGTCTTCAACCCCCTCTCAACCACATAAGAATGGGCCATGAACTTGCAGACCTGCCTCACCAAGAGCCAAAGAGTCCTCATAACCTCACAGCTCTTGATGGGCTTATGACCGTACGTGAAAATATCTTTCCCTGTTTCAGACGCAATCATGTAATGCTTTGTTCTGCTTGGGTGTCATATGACACCCAGTCAGCCCCACTACTATATCTGTTATCTGCAGGGGGAGGACAGAGTCCTTCCACTGTAGCACAGGAAGGGTGCGTGCAGGCCAATTGCCCTGAGTGGGCTGCTAGGAGGAACCTGCTGTTGGCCATGGGGGTATGACACTCATCACTGAAGCTGATCTTGCTCTGTGTCCCCTCTAAGTGAGTAAAGTGTTCCATCCAGTGCCTGACAGTGTTGTTTTCCTTGGACTCTGCTACCAAGATGACAGGGCAGAAGTGCAACAGATACCACTTGCTCAACAAGTGCAATGTGAAACTTTTGGAAGATTTTAAGTAGGAGACAAGAGTGATCAGTTGACAATTGTGTAGAGAGTTTTGAGAAAAATATAAGAAAAAGAAGAAAAATTTGGAAATTATAAGGCGAGAGATGATGGCGATGAAACTACAGGAGTAGCAGTAGGGACAGAAGAAGTGAAGCCAACAAGAGTTGGTGAGAGTTTGGATGTGTTTATACTGGGGACTGAAACCAACATAATCTCTGTCCCTGTGTTAAAGGATCCTGGAACAGGCATAATTTCTTTTCCCCATGTTAAATAGTAATGAGAACAAGCATAAAGTAACAGCTAACTGCTTGAGGAAATACTAGCTTCTTAAAGACAAGACTATAGAACCAACTAAATAGCTTACTCGTCAAGACTAACAGCTTCCGGGTGGGGGGATAGGGGTGGGAAGAACTGGGAGATTGGGATTGACACGTATACACTAATATGTATAAAATAGATAACTAATAAGAACCTGCTGTATAAAAAAATAAATTAAATAAAATACAAAAAAAAGACTAACAGCTTCAAAACTATAGCCTTGACATAGCTACCTAACCAAAATTATTATGTTATAAACTCTATCTAAACTCAACCAGTTTCTTGCCTTAGAAGAATTCACCTTAAAAATTACTCAGCCCACGCCCTAAAATCCTGTAAATATCCTCCCTGACTTCAGAGACACTGCTAAGATGTTAAGGTGATCTTATTCACTACAGAGATCTAATAAACTCAGCTGTGCTTGATCAGCAGCTTTTTTTCATGTTTTCTTGTAGTGTTAAAGGTCCAGAATATGTTGGGAGAAAGGGAGAAAGAAGCAAAGAAAGTCTCATGGAAGATTACTATCCTATCTCTATTACTGTAAAGTTTTCAGAATCTCAGTATGAGATCTCAGTAGAATGAGTCCTAGATTAAAATTCAAAATGCTTAGTCTATGGCAAACCCATCGACTTAAACCTCTCAGTGCCTCAAGCTCTTTTCTCTACTAAATCATGTAAAAATAAAAAATTAAACTCTCATCCACCTTCAAAAAGTGTGAAATTATATATGTAAAACACTGAGTATATTGAGGGGAAAACTGAACTTTATGAAGTAAAGGAACTGTATTATTTTCTTTCTTTTTTTTTTAAAGCTATACTTTTTGTTTATAATTTTATTTACTTATTTATTTATTTTTGGCTGCGTTGGGTCTTTGCTGCTGCATGTGGGCTTTCACTACTTGCAGTGAGAGGGGGCTACTCTTCATTGTGGTGCATGGGTTTCTCATTGCAGTGGCTTCTCTTGTTGCAGAACACGGGCTCTAGGTGCACGAGCTTCAGTAGTTGTGGCTCACGGACTCTAGGCATGCCGGTTCAGTAGTTGTGGTGCACAGGCTTAGTTGCTCCATGGCATGTGGGATCTTCCCGGACCAGAGCTCGAACCTGTGTCCCCTGCGTTGGCAGGTGGATTCTTAACCACTGTGCCACCAGGGAAGTCCCAGAACTGTATTATTTTCTGATTGGAATGGAACTTTGAACTCACATTCAACCAACTCTCCCTTTGAAGTACAAGATGAGATTTTCTGATTCCTCAGGAAGTGCCTTGAAACCAATTATGTTTTACAAGAATTTAGATTCTATCAAAATAGGTGACAGAACTAGCATCGGGGTGTTAATTTTCTTTCAAATGGTAGGAAATAGATTATAATCCCAGAGCCAGCAGGGCCTTAAAAACAGACATAATCCTAAATTACACAGAATAGTGATACATAAAACAAGGAGTAAAAGTATTGGCAGATAGCCATACAACACTTTACTCCAGTTATGCAAATTCAATTTTAAAATATTACTTTTTCCGAAAGAACCCATGCTTATTATTACAGACACATTAAAGTTTTGCTGACTTTGAAATGCAAAAGAAATCTTTGTTAAAAAGGGGAGGAAATAGCTATACTTCTCTCTTGGTTTGAATTTTCTTTTTCAGTATTTCTCATCAACTATTTGTAATTTCCTTATACATTGCATGGACCAGGTGCTACACAAACCAGTATAAACCTTTTCAATGAAAACACGATAGTTACTCAGAAAATGGGAGCCTATAAACAGTATGTTGTGGTATATCATCTTGCAACATCTAAATATAGGGCAAGGTCAACTTCTGTAGGTCACTAAATAGAACTGCTGGCAAATCCAGACAATTACTTTCTGTATTTTTTCCCCGAACATTTGCACCACCTGTCTTCATGTCTGACCTGTCCAGTCATTTCAAGCAGTTCACAAAGAGAAAAAGGAAAAAAACCTGGCAAGCCCATATGCCAAACTAAATCATATCCAGGAGACCAAATGCCTTCTGAATCCAAGAAATGGCTATTTATAGACCTGTAATTAGTGATTAAAACCCCAGGAAGTATTTGTTTTCCTTTTAACCTTAAACTCCTCTCAGCTTCCATGTATTCTCATACTAGATGTGATGCTGCACAGCTCTGCCATTTACTAGGAAACAACCTAGTAATTATTGTGAGAAATGTGCTCTTCACAGTATGTCTAGTTTGCCTCATGTTTTTAGTGGCCAATTATTCTTTAAAATAAATCAAAGCCTAATTTTTCATGGTCAACCATCAGGAAACTCAGCAATGTAGAAATTCGGAGATACATTAAAAATGAAAAGCAATTTTTCATTAGTAGGGATATTTCTGATATCTTTAAGCTGAAAGAGAGATTTAAGAAATGGGTGTTCAAGTAGGAAAAACAGAGCCAAGCTCACTATATTCCCATAGATTTAATAACTGAGGAGTGAGTAATGTTAGATTAAAAGTGTTTATCTATCATCAATTGTTCTGAATATTAATGAGTGAAGGCCTACATATTTGCTTAATTAAAATTTGTCCAGGGACTTCTCTCGTGGCTCTGTGGTTAAGAATCCACCTGCCAATGCAGGGGACATGGGTTCGAGCTCTGGTCTGGGAAGATCCCACATGCCGTGGAGCAACTAAGCCTGTGTGCCACAACTACTGAGCCTGTGCTCCAGAGTCCATGCTCCACCACAGGAGAAGTCACTGAAATGAGAAGCCTGCACCACAACGAAGAGTAGTCCCCACTTACCACAACTAGAGAAAGCCCACACACAGCAAAGAAGAACCAATGTGGCCAAAAATAAATAAATTAATTAAAAATAAAATTTGCCCTATATAAACAGACACCTCACTTCTAGCATTGAAAAACAGAGGTCAGAAAACAAACAAATAAAAAAATGATTAAGGATGCCATGCAAAGAATTCCAAATAATTTATGTAGATACTCTGTCCTCAAGGGGGAACACCATACCCACTGCTTAAGTATGGGCTGCACATAGTAACTTCTTCCAAAGAGCTCAGTATTTTCCAGGAACAAGGGGGAACAAGAGAGTAACTTTAAAGTCGAGAAACCTGACAGACACCACCTCAGCCAGGGGATCACAGTCAGTATCAACAGTGTAACTCATGTTGACAGTATTACCCTTGATATGATGTGATGAGAATGGTACTTCAGCTCTGGATATTACTCCTCCGAACACATAATCACAGTCTAATGAGAAAAACACCAGCCAAATTCCACTAGAGGGGCATCCTACAAAATACCTGACTAGTATTCCTCAAAAACATTAAGGTCATCAAAAACAACAAAAGTCTGAGAAACTGTCACAAGCAAGAGGACCCTAAGGAGACATGACTACCAAGTGTAATATGGTATCCTGGATGGATTCCTGGAACAGAAAAAAGACATTAAGTAAAAAGTAAGGAAATCTGAACAAAATATGGACTTTAGTTAATAAAATACCAAAGTTGGTTCATGAATTATAAAGAATACACCATACTAATATGTTAATAATAGGGAAAACTGTGGGGTATGGGGGTACTTTCTGAACCATTTTCTCAATTTTTCTATAAATCTAAAACTGTTATAAAAGATAAAGTATATTTTTTAAAAAATAATAATACATGTGGGCACATCTAGTACCCAGATCTTGGTTTCTAGTACCAAAGACTCCTTGAAGAAGTGGCTGATCCTTGGACTAGGGCAGGAAATAAAACCTGGAGCCTGAAAGTAAGAAAGTGCTCAAAAAAACCCAAAATAATGAGTATATGTCAAAAGGATATATGAGCTAACTAAAAGAGCTCCTAATGGCCAAAGCTGAAAAAAATTAATCATTTAGCTTTTGCCACTGACAAAGGGGAAAGGAAACTAATATTGACTGTAGGCTGTTTATGAACCAGGCACTCTGTTAAATGCTGAGCATTCATGCTGCATTTAATCTGAGGTACCACTCTGCCAGGTAGATGTGATTATCTCAACTTTACAAACGAGGAAGCTACAGGTCAACAAGTTGTGTTACCTTGCCCAAGGTCACACAGGGTTCAAAAACAAAACCAAGAGAGCACGGAGCCCCACCTTCCATGGGGACACAGCCTGAGGAACAGGGATGGGAGCTCGGAGACTAGGGTGGCGCCAAAGAATCGGCCTAATAGATGTGCCATTAAAACAGAGCTTCGGGGAGGAGCTTCAAGATGGCGGAAGACTAAGACACGGAGATCACCTTCCGCTCCACAAATACATCAGAAATATATCTACCTGTGGAACAGATCTTACAGAATATCCACTGAACGCTGGCAGAAGACCTTAGACCTCCCAAAAGGCAAGAAACTCCCCATATACCTGGGTAGGGCAAGAAAAAAAAAGAAAAAACAGAGACAGAAGAATAGGGATGGGACCTGCACCAGTGGGAGGGAGCTGTGAAGGAGGAAAGGTTTCCACAAACTAGAAGCCCCTTTGGGGGTGGAGACGGCGGGTGGTGGAGGGGGAAGCTTTGGAACCGCGGAGGTGAGTGCAGTAACAGGGTGCGGAGGGCAAAGCGGAGAGATTCCCGCAGAGGATCGGTGCCGACCAGCACTCACCAGCCCGAGAGGCTTGTCCGCTCACCTGCCGGGGTGGGCGGGGGCTGGGAGCTGAGGCTCGGGCTTCGGAGTTCGGATCGCAGGGAGAGGACTGGGGTTGGCGGCGTGAACACGGCCTGAAGGGGATAGTGCACCACGGCTGGCCAGGAGGGAGTCTGGGAGAAGTCTGGAGCTGCTGAAGAGGCAAGAGACTTTCTTCCCTATTTGTTTCCTGGTGCGCGAGGAGAGGGGATTAAGAGCACTGCTTAAAGGAGCTCCAGAGATGGTCGCGAGCAACGGCTATCAGCTCGGACCCCAGAGACTGTCATGAGATGCTAAGGCTGTTGCTGATGCCACCAAGAAGCCTGTGTGCAAGCACAGGTCACTATCCATACCTCCCTTCCCAGAAGGCTGTGCAGCCCGCCACTGCCAGGGTCCCATAATCCAGGGACAACGTCCCCAGGAGAACTCACGGCGTGCCTCAGGCTGGTGCAACATCATGCTGGCCTCTGCCTCCGCAGGCTCGCCCCGCATCTGTACCCCTTCCTCCCCCCAGCCTCTGAGTGAGCCAGAGCCCCCAAAGCAGCTGTTCTTTTAACCCTGTCCTGTCTGAGCGAAAAACAGATGCCCTCAGGCGACCTACATGCAGAGGAGGGTCCAAATGCAAAGCTGAAACCCGGGAGTTGTGCAAACAAAGAAGAGAAAGGGAAATTTCTCCCAGCAGCCTCAGGAGCAGTGGGTTAAATCTCCACAATCAACTTGATTTACTCTGCATCTGTGGAATACCTGAAGAGACAACGAATCATCCCAAATTGAGGAGGTGGACTTTGGGAGCAAAGATATATATTTTTTCCCTTTTTTTCTTTTTGTGAGAGTATATGTGTATGCTTCTGTGTGTGATTTTCTCTGTATAGCTTTGCTTTTAGCATTTGTCCTAGGGTTCTGTCTGTCCGATTTTTTTCTTTTTTTTCTACTTAAAATTTTTTTAATTATACTTTATTTTTTATTTTAATAACTTTATTTTATTTTACTCTACTTTATTTTATTTTATCTTCATTCTTTTTTCTTTCTTTCTTTCTTTTCCCCCTTTTATTCTGAGCCATAGGGATGAAGGCTCTTGGTGCTCCAGCCAGGCGTCAGGGCTCTGCCTCTGCGGTGGGAGACCAAGTTCAGGACACTGGTCCACAAGACACCTCCCAGCTCCATGTAATATCAAATGGCAAAAATCTCCCAGAGATCTCCATCTCAATGACAAGACCCAGCTTCACTCAATTACCATCAAGCTACAGTGCTAGACACCTTATGCCAAACAATTAACAAGACAGGAACACAACACCAACCATTAGCAGAGAGGCTGCCTAAAATCATAATAAGGCCACAGACACCCCAAAACACACCACCAGACATGGACCTGCCCACCAGAAAGACAAGATCCAGCCTCATGCACCAGAACACAGGCACTAGTCCCCTCCACCAGGAAGCCTACACAACCCACTGAACCAACCTTAGCCACTGGGGACAGACACCAAAAACAACGGGAACAACAAACCTGCAGCCTGAGAAAAGGAGACCCCAAACACAGTAAGTTAAGCAAAATGAGAAGAAAGAGAAATAGACAGCAGATGAAGGAGCAAGGTAAAAACCCACCAGATCAAACAAATGAAGAGGAAATAGGCAGTCTACCTAAAACAAAATTCAGAAAAATGATAGTAAAGATGATCCAAAATCTTGGAAATAGAATAGAGAAAATACAAGAAACATTTAACAAGAACCTAGAAGAACTAAAAAGAAAACAAAGAGTGATGAACAACACAATAAATGAAATAAAAAATTCTCTAGAAGGGATCAATAGCAGAATAACTGAGGCAGAAGAACGGATAAGTGACCTGGAAGATAAAATAGTGGAAATAACTGCTGCAGAGCAGAAGAAAGAAAAAACAATGAGAAGAATTGAGGACAGTCTTAGAGACCTCTGGGACAACATTAAATGTACCAATGTTCAAATTATAGGGGTACCAGAAGAAGAAGAGAAAAAGAAAGGGACTGAGAAAATATTTGAAGAGATTATAGTTGAAAACTTCCCTAATATGGGAAAGGAAATAGTTAATTAAGTCCAGGAAGCACAGAGAGTCTCATACAGGATAAATCCAAGGAGAAACATGCCAAGACACATATTAATCAAACTGTCAAAAATTAAATACAAAGAAAACATATTAAAAGCAGCAAGAGAAAAACAACAAATAACACACAAGGGAATCCACATAAGGTTAACAGCTGATATTTCAGCAGAAACTCTGCAAGCAAGAAGGGAGTGGCAGGACATATTTAAGTGTTGAAGGAGAAAAACCCACAACCAGGATTACTCTACCCAGCAAGGATCTCATTCAGATTTGATGGAGAAATTAAAACATTTACACACAAGCAAAAGCTACGAGAATTCAGCACCACCAAACCAGCTTTACAACAAATGCTAAAGGAACTTCTCTAGGCAGGAAACACAAGAGAAGGAAAAGACCTACAATAACAAACCCAAAACAATTAAGAAAATGGTAATAGAAATATACATATTGATAACCACCTTAAATGTAAATGGATTAAATGCTTCAACCAAAAGACACAGACTGGCTGAATGGATACAAAAACAAGACCCATATATATGCTGTCTACAAGAGACCCACTTCAGACCTAGGTACACATACAGACTAAAAGTGGGGATGGAAAAAGATATTCCATGCAAATGGAAATCAAAAGAAAGGTGAAGCAGCAATACTCATATCAGACAAAAATGGACTTTAAAATAGACTGTTACAAGAGACAAAGAAGGACACTACATAATGATCAAGGGATTGATCCAAGAAGATATAACAATTGTAAATATTTATGTACCCATCATAGGAGCACATCAATACATGAGGCAAATACTAAAAGCCATAAAAGGGGAAATCAACAGTAACACAATCATAGTAGGGGACTTTAACACACCACTTTCACCAATGGACAGATCATCCCAAATGAAAATAAATAAGGAAACATAAGCTTTAAATGATGATACATTAAACAAGATGGACTTAATTGATATTTATAGGACATTCTATCCAAAAACAACAGAATACACTTTCTTCTCAAGTGTTCATTGAACATTCTCCAGGATAGATCATACCTTGTGTCACAAGTCAAGCCTTGGTAAATTTAAGAAAATTAAAATCGTATCAAGTACCTTTTCCAACCACAACACTAAAAGACTAGATATCAATTACAGGAAAAAATCTGTAAAAAATACAAACACAAGGAGGCTAAACAATACACTACTTAATAACCAAGAGATCACTGAAGAAATCAAAGAGGAAATCAAAAAATACCTAGAAACAAATTAAAATGAAAACACGATGACCCAAAATCTATGGGATGCAGCAAAAGCAGTTCTAAGAGGGAAGTTTACAGCAATACACACCTATCGTAAGAAACAAGAGGGGCATCCCTGGTGGCTCAGTGGTTCAGAATCTGCCTGCCAATGCAGCGGACATGGGTTTGAGCCCTGGTCTGGGAAGATCCCACATGCTGCAGAGCAACTGGGCCCATGAGCCACAATTATCGAGCCTGTGCGTCTGGAGCCTGTGCTCCGCAACAAGAGGCTGCGATAGTGAGAGGACCGTGCACCGTGATGAAGAGTGGCACCCACTTGCCACACCTAGAGAAAGCCCTTGCACAGAAATGAAGACACAACACAGCCATAAATAAATAAATAAATTTAAATAAACAGAAAACTTAAAAAAAAAAAAGAAACAAGAAACATCTCAAATAAACAACCTAAACTTACACCTAAAGAAATTAGAGAAAGAAGAAATAATAACCCCAAAGTTAGCAAAAGGAAAGAAATTATGAAGATAAAATCAGAAATAAATGAAAGAGAAATGAAGGAAACGATAGCAAACATCAATAAAACTAAAAGCTAATTCTTTGAGAAGATAAACAAAATTCATAAACCATTAGCCAGACTCACCAAGAAGAAAAGGGAGAAGACTCAAATAAATAGAATTAGAAATGGAAAAGGAGAAGTAACAACTGACACTGAAGAAATACAAAGGATCATGAGAGATTACTACAAGCAACTATGTGTCAATAAAATAGACAACCTGGAAGAAATGGACAAATTCTTAGAAATGCACAACCTTCTGAGATTGAACCAGGAAGAAATAGAAAATATGAACAGACCAATCACAAGCACTGAAACTGAAACTATGATTAAAAATCTTCCAACAAATAAAAGCACAGGACAAGATGGCTTCACAGGCGAATTCTATCAAACATTTAGAGAAGAGCTAACACCTATCCTTCTTAAACTCTTCCAAAATATAACAGAGGGAGGAACACTCCCAAACTCATTCTACGAGGCCACCATCACTCTGATACCAAAACCAGACAAGATGTCACAAAGAAAAAAACTACAGGCCAATATCACTGATGAACACAGATGCAAAAATCCTCAACAAAATACTAGCAAACAGAATCTAACAGCACATTAAAAGGATCATATACCCTGATCAAGTGGGGTTTATCCCAGGAATGCAAGGATTCTTCAATATACACACATCAATCAATGTGATACACCATATTAACAAATTGAAGGATAAAAACCATATGATCATCACAATCAATGCAGAGAAAGCTTTTGACAAAATTCAAAACCGATTTATGATTAAAAGCCTCCAGAAAGTAGGCATAGAGGGAAATTTCTTCAACATAATAAAGGCCATATATGACAAACCCACAGCCAACATCATTCTCAAAGGTGAAAAACTAAAACCATTTCCACTAAGATCAGGAACAAGACAAGGTTGCCCACTCTCACCACTCTTATTCAACATAGTTTTGGAAGTTTTAGCCACAGCAATCAGAGAAGAAAAAGAAACAAAAGGAATCCAAATCGGAAAAGAAGAAGTAAAGCTGTTACTGTTTGCAGATGACATAATACTATACAGAGAGAATCCTAAAGATACTACCAGAAAACTACTAGAGCTAATCAATGAATTTGGTAAAGTAGCAGGATACAAAATTAATGCACAGAAATCTCTTGCATTCTTATACACTAATGATGAAAAATCTGAAAATGAAATTAAGAAAACACTCCCATTTTTATTGCAACAAAAAGAATAAAATATCTGGGAATAAACCTACCTAAGGAGACAAAAGACTTGTATGCAGAAAATTATAAGACACTGATGAAAGAAATTAAAGATGATACAAATAGATGGAGAGATATACCATGTTCTTGGATTGGAAGAATCAACATTGTGAAAATGACTCTACTACCCAAAGCAATCTACAGATTCAATGCAATCACTCTCAAAGTACCACCTGCATTTTTCACAGAACTAGAACAAAAAATTTCACAATTTGTATGGAAACACAAAAGACCCCGAATAGCCAAAGCAACCTTGAGAAAGTAAAACGGAGCTGGAGGAATCAGGCTCCCTGACTTCAGACTATACTACAAAGCTACAGTAATCAAAACAGTACGGTACTGGCACAAAAACAGAAATATAGGTCAATGGAAAAGGATAGAAAGCCCAGAGGTAAACCCATGCACATATGGTCACCTTATCTTTGATAAAGGAGGCAAGACTATACAGTGGAGAAAAGACAGCCTCTTCAATAAGTGGTGCTGGGAAAACTGGACAGTCACATTTAAAAGTATGAAATTAGAACACTCCCTAACACCATAGACAAAAATAAACTCAAAATGGATTAAAGATCTAAATGTAAGGCCAGACAATATCAAACTCTTAGACGAAAACATAGGCAGAACACTCTATGATATATATCACAGCACAATCCTTTTTGACCCACCTCCTAGAGAAATGGAAATAAAAACAAAAATAAACAATTGGGACCTAATGAAACTTAAAAGCTTTTGCACAGCAAAGGAAACCATAAACAAGGCAAAAAGACAACTCTCAGACTGGGAGAAAATATTTGCAAATGAAGCAGCTGACAAAGGATTAATCTCCAAAATTTACAAGCAGCTCATGAAGCTCAATATTAGAAAAACAAACAACCCCATCCAAAAATGGGTACAAGACCTAAATAGGCATTTCTCCAAAGAAGATATCCAGATTGCCAACAAACACATGAAAGAATGCTCAACATCATTAATTATTACAGAAATGCAAATCAAAACTACAATGAGATATCATCTCACACCAGTTGGAATGGCCATCATTTAAAAATCTACAAACAGGGCTTCCCTGGTGGTGCAGTGGTTGAGGGTCCTCCTGCCAATGCAGGGGACATGGGTTTGTGCCCCTGTCTGGGAAGACCCCACATGCCGCGGAGCAGCTAGGGCCATGAGCCATGGCCGCTGAGCCTGCGCGTCCAGAGCCTGTGTTCTGCAACGAGAGTGGCCATAACAGTGAGAGGCCCGCATACAGCAAAAAAAAAAAAAAAAAAAAAAAAAAAAAATCTGCAAACAATAAATGCTGGATAGGGTGTGGAGAAAAGGGAACCCCTTGCACTGTTGGTGGGAATATAAATTGATACAGCCACTATGGAGAACAGTATGGAGGTTCCTTAAAAAACTACAAATAGAACTATCATACGACCCAGAAATCCCACTACTGGGCATATACCCTGAGAAAACCATAATTCAAAAAGAGTCATGTACCAAAATGTTCACTGCAGCTCTATTTACAATAGCCAGGACACAGAAGCAACCTAAGTGTCCATTGATAGGTGAATGGATAAAGAAGATGTAGCACATATATATAATGGAATATTACTCAGCCATAAAAAGAAACGAAATTGAGTTATTTGTAGTGAGGTGGATGGACCTAGAGTCTGTCATACAGAGTGAAGTAAGTCAGAAAGAGAAAAACAAATACTGTATGCTAACACATATATATGGAATTTTTTTAAAAGCCATGAATAACCTAGGGGCAAGATGGGAATAAAGACACAGATCTACTAGGGAATGGACTTGAGGATATGGGGAAGGGTAGGGTGAGCTGTGACAAAGTGAGTGAGTGGCATGGACATATATACACTACCAAACTTAAAATAGACGCTAGCGGGAAGCAGCCACATAGCACAGGGAGATCAGCTCAGTGCTTTGTGACTACCTAGAGAGGTGGGAGGGAGGGATAAGCAAGAGGGAAGAGATATGGTAATATATGTATATGTATAACTGTTTCACTTTGTTATAAAGCAGAAACTAACACACCGCTGTAAAGCAATTATACTCCAATAAAGATGTAAGAAACAAACAAACAAACAAAAAGATACAAAACCAAGTTTTGAATCCTGTGGTTGCCCAGCTCCTGAGTTCATACTTTTTGCACTCTCCAAAGCTGCCTGTAATTCAAATTCCATCCTCATCCAATCCTGAAGCTTAGTCCTAAATTACGTAAAGTTTTCTTGTGAATACCCATTACAAAGTTAAAAAAAATTGGATGGGGGAAAGGATCCGATAATTAGAATTTATTATTATTATTCCTATAGTGACCATGATGTACGAATTACACACACACACACACACACACACACACACACCTCTAAAGCCAAGGAAATGATAAAGATATCTGTTTCAGGTACCCAGAGCTTAACCGTTCTTGGAACTTTAATTTGCATTCCAGAAGTGGCATCTAACACTTAGTCTGCCCCTTAAAAAGCAGAGTGTTTCTGCTTCATTTCTGCTTGCTTAGCCTCCAGGAGAACCAGTTTCTAGTACAATCTGATGAGTAAACCGCTTATAGAATCTCCATGTGACCTCATCAGAGGAAAGAACCGAACATACTTTGTAAGGCTGCTCTCATCAAGTTGCCACCCTGGAAAGGCCAAAAGGGATGTAGTTAAACAGAGCATCACCAGGGAATGCCCAGTAAAAGCACAAACCAGCATAGCACACACACTGCCCATGTGGGGGTTACCTCCCTCTCCACACATGTCTACTCCCACCCCACTCCCTGTCCCCACCAGCCACATCATGTGGCGCTTATCACCATCATGGGTTGGCTTATCACCCAAAGGACTCAGCATCAGACACTGACCCAGTGACTGGTCACTACTATATTTAATTAATACTTTATTACATCGCTTTTGTTGAAGTTTATTTCTTCTTTGTGGATAAGTAACCCACGTTGGTTGTTTGGGACTATAGGAGTTTTATTTACATATTTTCTTCCTTCAGCCTCTTTACTTAGTGGTTCATTCCAAAAACACTTTCAAATTCTAACTTGAACGTTGTCTCAGGAATTGTGTAGCTTGGAAAGTTAAATCCTAGACGATGATCAGGTCTATGAGTTGTCTCAATATACTTTTCTGACTTTGAGAATGTATCCTTTCAGACCCCTTTTTTCCCTTCCAAATTATACTCTTCATCATTATTCAATTAGTTACTTTTATGTGTAGGTCGCTTTCAATATATCTTTGTAAACAAACTTTTAAAATCTTCTTAGAATCCAACCATGTTATTTCCTTATTTTCTTTGCATAAACAATCCCTAAGTCATTGAAGAATAGACTAAGAGGTTGAAAAATATCTGACACCAATATAGGTAGAAATAATCTTATTAAACTGAGAAGGCAGCCAAGGTCTTCCAAGTTGGGCTTCCAGACTCTGGGAACGTTTTATGAGGCCATAGCTCAGAGCCAAAAGGTTTGATGTACAGTAAACCAATTCGAGTTTCTGTGTCAAAGAAAAAAACCTGCCATTCAGGATGATTTGCTGGGGTAGGGGGTTGGGGGCTAGTATTAACTTTATTTAGTTAATCTAATCTTTATTAGATTACTAATCTTTCTGTAAATAAATTATGAAACAATTTTAAATAATTTATTTTTCTTTCAGAAAGAAAAAAAGTATGGCTAACTTCCAAATAAAATGTATATTTTGCCTGCCTTAAAGAAATTAACAACGATATGAGTGACAAAATTTTAAGCAGAGTTTGAAAAATATTATTTCTAATATTTTCCCACAGTTAACAGTCTGGGGACATTTTCTCTTGTTAGATAACCAAGAAGCTAACCCTGTACAACATTCTGGCAGTTTGCCTCTCTGGACAAGGGTGGGAAAAGCAAGTATTCAAATTCTGGGAAAAGTCATCTCCTAGGAAACCCCTATGTTTACCCTTCTTTGGGAAAATTGTGTGAGAGCAGGACTCTCCATGTCTAGGCAGGTGACAGGCAGAAAGAGCTTTCAGAGAAGGAGTGTCCAAAACCCCTCCTCAGCGAATGCCTCAGGCAGGCACTAGCTTATTCGACTTCTTGTAATTAGATGTCTGTGTAACTGCCCAAAGACACATGCTATCACAAAGAATGAAATCTCTGGGAATTTAGCCCTTGGATTTACAGGCTGGCAGGGAGAAATGGCCAAAAAGAGAGAGGGGGTTGAGGAAAAGGCAGAACCAGTTGCAGAAAGAATGGAGCAAAGCTTCTCTCACCTAAAAAAAAAAAAAATTAAAAATCAAATTTTAGCACCCAGTGTTTCTAATTACATTTGGATTATTTCAAAGACATTCCGTTTCCCATCACAAACTGTTTTAGAAAGGATTAAGCATGATGCTAAAGAAGAGATCTGGGGTTCCAAACCGTTGAACAAACAGCACCCTTTTAGTATAACAGGTCAAATACGAGCCTGGCTCCCAGTATAGAAAAACCTGGGAAATGTACATACTGGGTCTAACAATAGTTAATATTAGATTTTGTACAAAGGAGGGTGGAAGAAATAGCCAAAATGCACCATAGATATAATTATATCTTTGAATCCCATTTAAGAGATCTGCTATAAGCTCTTAGGGAACCAATCTAGAAGGATTTAAAAAAATTAAGATTCGGTCTTTATTCATCAAGGAATGTGTTGTCTGACAGAGTAATAAAGAAGGCACATTCTATGGTCAAAGCAGTAATGGGGGCTCAGGGAAGGATGAAGTCCATATAGCTAGGATTAAGAGTAGATGTTTTATTGATGAAGCATCTTTGAAATGAGCTATGAAGGAGGAAGAGCATTGAGTTTTGACAGGTGGGGATAGTGAGGAATAGTTCCGGGCAAAGAGGCAATGGCTAAAAATTAATAATAACAATAACAAATAATAATAGTGAGTTTTAAGTACATGGAATTGGCAATTTGTTTGGAGCAGTGGTTAACAAAGTGTGGTTCCTGAACCAGCAGTATCAGCATTATATAGAAACTTGTTAAAAATGTAAATTCTTCCAAAGAAGGTATTCAAATGGGCGACAAATACATGAAGAGGAACTCAACATCACTAATCATCAGGGAAATGCAAATCAAAACCACAATGAGATAGTATCTCATACCTGTTAGACTGGCTATTATCAAAAAGGCAAAGGATAACAAGTGTTGTCAAGGATGTGGAGAAAAAGGAATGCGTGTGCACTGTTGGTGGGAATATAAATTGGAGCAGCCACTGTGAAAAACAGTATGGAGGTTCCTCAAAAATTTAAAAATAGAACTACTATGTGATCCAACAATTCTACTTCTGGGTACATATCCAAAGGAAATGAAACCACTATCTCAAAAAGATATCTGCACCCCCATGATCACCGCAGTATTATTTACATTAGCCAAGACATGGAAACAACCTAAGAGTCCATTAACAGATGATTGGATAAAGAAAATGTGGTGTATACGTTTACAGTGGAATATTATTCAGCTATAAAAGAAAAGGAAATCCTGACCTTGTGAAAACATGTATGGAGCTTGAGGGCATTATGCTAAATGAAATAAGTCAGACAGAGAAAGACAAATTCTGCATGATCTCAGTTATGTGTGGAACCTAAAAAAACAAAACTCATAGAAACAGAAGACAAACTGGTGGTTTCTAGAGGCCAGCGGTGGGAGTTGAGCGGTGCGGGAAGGAGGGATCATTGATTCTCCTCTGGTAATGGTTTATAATCCTACTTTCTTATTTTAACTCTCCTATTTCATAAACATGTTACTTTTATAGGAAAATTCAAATTCTTTTTTTTTTTTGAGGTAGCTGGAATCAAACATGCACATAAATATCATAAATATTTCTAAGTTGGAAACAACAAATGGAAAGCTGATCATTTCATAGCAGATGGCATCATAATTAAGGGATGTTAGTTCTCAGAGACTAAAAGATTTTAGTTATTCTTAAAGTAATTTAATGTATATACTATAAAAATATGCAGGAATAAACATTGATATGAGCCAAAAGTATGGATACTCTGATATTCAGGGCCTAACTGCAGTAATTTACCCAAATTTTCCGGGGTGGAAATCAATAAAAGTTTTCAGTGGTGACAAAGCACCCTTAGCTAGCAAGCTGTTAACAGAAGAATATATTAACTATGTAAAGAATGTGTTACACTTAGAGAGAGGAGGGCAATACATAGTAGGGTGAGGAGTTTTAGCTATGTGAATGACAGGGCTCCAACTGATCTCACCTGGGACGTTTGAGTATCTAAATAAATAATAATAGTGATGGAAAATAGCTCATTAAATAAAATAGAAATCCATGAGTTCAAAACTACATAAATAAATAAATAGATGGAAAGTTTGATAAGAAAGAATATTTCATAGTCTCAAATTACCTTTGCAAAAATTACTTATAAACTACAAGAAGAAAAGAATAATTTTAGGGTGGAGAAACCTAGCAGACACCACCTTAATCAAGTGATCAAAGTGAAGATCATCAGACACAGGACAATTCAAAATCACAAGCCTCCTGATAGGATGTAATAAGAACACCATATCACATCTCAGAGAGCCCCTCAAAGATGCTTGAATCTCACCATTAAAAAAAAAAAAAAAGAAAAAAAAAGAAAAACCCAAACTGAAGGGTGTTCAACAAAAGAACTGATCATTAAAGGCATGAAACTCAAGGGAAGACCAAGAAACTGTTACTGACTGAAAGAGACTAAAGAGACATGACAACTGAATGCAACACATGAGTCTGAACTGGATCCTTTTGCCCTAATTACATTATTAGGACAACTGAAGAAATGCGAATGGGATCTCAGCTTTATTTACTTTTTTTTTATATTTTAATTTTTTTGGAAAGCACAGTATTTTTATTTCTTGCAGATTTTCCTTTCTAATTGTGTCTAATGTAGGCTAATATTAACATTGATCTTTTCTTTTTGTGGGGGGAGGGATCTCAGTTTTAAATGCTAACAATACTTGGGGGATTAGGAACCAAGATGGCGGAGTAGAAGGATGTGCTCTCACTCCCTCTTGCAAGAACACCAAAATCACAACTAGCTGCTGGACAATCATCGACAGGAAGACACTGGAACTCACCAAAAAAGAGACCCCACATCCAAAGACAAAGGAGAAGCCACAATAAGACGGTACGAGGGGTGCAATGACAGTAAAATCAAATCCCATAACTGCTGGGTGGGTGACTCACAGACTGGAGAACACTTATACCGCAGACGTCCACCCACTGGAGTGAAGGTTCTGAGCACCACGTCAGGTTTCCCAACCTGCGGCCCGGCAACGGCAGAAGGAATTCCTAGAGAATCAGACTTTGAAGTCTAGTGGGACTTGATTGCAGGACTTCAACAGGACTGGGGGAAAAAGAGACTCCACTCTTGCAAGACACACACAAAGTAGTGTGTGCACTGGGACCCAGGGGAAGGGGCATTGACCCCAGGGGAGACTGAACCAGACCTACCTGCTAGTGTTGGAGGGTCTCCTGCAGAGGTGGGTGGTGGCTGTGGTACACTGTGGGGACAAGGACACTGGCAGCAGAAGTTCTGGGAAGTACACCTTGGTGTGAGCCCTCCCAGAATCTGCCATTAGCCCCACAAAAGAGCCCAGGTAGGCTCCAGTGTTCGGTTGCCTCAGGCCAAACAACCAACAGGGAGGGAACCAAGCCCCACCCATCAACAGTCAAGTGGATTAAAGTTTTACTGAGCTCTGCCCACCAGAGCAACAGTCAGCTCTACCCAACACCAGTCCCTCCCATCAAGGCTCTTAGATAGCCCCGTCCACCAGAGGGCAGACAGCAGAAGCAAGAAGAACTACAATCCTGCAACCTGTGGAACAAAAACCACATTCACAGAAAGATAGACAAGATAAAAAGGCAGAGGTCTATACACCAGATGAAGGAACAAGATAAAACCCCACAAAAACAACTAAATGAAGTGGAGATAGGCAACCTTCCAGTAAAAGAATTCAGAATAATGATAGTGAACATGACCCAGGACCTCAGAAAAAGAATGGAGGCAAAGATTGAGAAGATGCAAGAAATGTTTAACAAAGACCTAGAAGAATTAAAGAACAAACAAACAGAGGTGAACAACAAAATGACTGAAATGAAAACTACACTAGAAGGAATCAATAGCAGAATAACTGAGGCAGAAGAACGGATAAGTGACCTGGAACACAGAATGGTGGAATTCACCTCTGCAAAACAGACTAAAGGGGCTTCCCTGGTGGCGCAGTGGTTGAGAATCCACCTGCTGATTCAGGGAACATGGGTTCGTGCCCCGGTCCGGGAAGATCCCACATGCCGCGGAGCAACTAAGCCCGTGAGCCATGGCTGCTGAGCCTGCGCGTCCGGAGCCTGTGCTCCGCAACGGGAGAGGCCACAACAATGAGAGGCCCGCGTATCGCAAAAAAAAAAAAAAAAAAAAAAAAAAAAAAACAGACTAAAGAAAAAAGAAAGAAAAGAAATGAAGACAGCCTAAGAGACATCTGGGACAACATTAAATGCAACAACATTTGCATAATAGGGGTCCCAGAAAGAGAAGAGAGAGAGAAATGACCCGAGAAAATATTTGAAGAGATTATAGTTGAAAACTTCCCTAACATGGGAAAGGAAATAGCCACCCAAGTCCAGGAAGTGCAGCAAGTCCCACACAGGCTAAACCCAAGGAGAAACACACCGAGACACAGAGTAATCAAATGGGAAAAAATTAAAGACAAAGAAAAATTATTGAAAGGAGCAAGGGAAAAACGACAAATAACATAAAAGGAAACTCCCATAGGTTAACATCTGATTTCTCAACAGAAACTCTACAAGCCAGAAGGAAGTGGCATGATATACTTAAAGTGATGAAAGGGAAGAACCTACAACCAAGATTACTCTACCCAGCAAGGATCTCATTCAGATTTGATGTAGAAATCAAAAGCTTTACAAACAAGCAAAAGCTAAGAGAATTCAGCACCACCAAACCATCTCTACAACAAATGCTAAAGGAACTTCTCTAAGTGGGAAACACAAGAAAGGAAAAGGACCTACAAAAACAAACCCAAAACAATTAAGAAAATGGTCATAGGAACATACATATCGATAATTACCTTAAACGTGAATGGATCACATGCCCTATCCAAAAGACACAGTCTTGCTGAATGGATTCAAAAACAAAACCCATCTATATGCTGTCCACAAGAGACCCACTTCAGATCTAGGGACACATACAAACTGAAAGTGAGGGGATGGAAAAAGACATTCCATGCAAATGGAAATCAAAAGAAAGCTGGAGTAGCAATACTCATACCAGATGAAATCAACTTTAAAATAAAGAATGTTACAAGAGACAAAGAAGCACACAACATAATGATCAAGTGATCAATATAAGAAGAAGATATAACAGTTATAAGTATATATGCACTCAACATAGGAGCACAACAATACATAAGGCAACTGCTAACAGCATAAAAGAGGAAATCGACAGTAACACAGTAATAGTGGGGGACTTTAACACCTCACTTACACCAATGGACAGATCATCCCAAATGAAAATAAATAAGGAAACAGAAGCTTTAAATGACACAACAGACCAGATAGATTTAATTGATATTTATAGGACATTCCATCCAAAAAGAGCAGATTACACTTTCTTCTCAAGTGCGCAAGGAACATTCTCCAGGACAGATCACATTTTGGGTCACAAATCAAGTCACAGTAAATTTAAGAAAATTGAAATCATATCAAGCATCTTTTCTGACCACAACACTATGAGATTAGAAATGAATTACAGGGAAAAAGAACGTAAAAAACATGAACACATGGAGACTAAACCATATGTTACTAAATAACCAAGAGATCACTGATGAAATCAAAAAATACCTGGAGACAAATGACAATGAAAACACGATGATCCAAAACCTATGGGATGCAGCAAAAGCAGTTCTAAGAGGGAAGTTTATAGCTATACAAGCCTACCTCAAGAAACCAGAAAAATCTCAAATAAACAATCTAACCTTACACCTAAAGGAACTAGAGAAAGAACAAAGAAAACCCAAAGTTAGCAGAAGGAAAGAAATCATAAAGATCAGAGCAGAAATAAATGAAATAGAAACAAAACAATAGCAAAGATCAATAAAACTAAAAACTGGTTTTTTGAGAAGATAAACAAAATTGATAAACCATTAGGCCGACTCATCAAGAAAAAGAAGGAGAGGACTCAAATCAATAAAATTAGAAATGAAAAAGGAGAAGTTACAACAGACACTGCAGAAATACAAAGCATCCTAAGAGACTAGTACAAGCAACTCTATGCCAATAAAATGGACAACCTGGAAGAAATGGACAAACTCTTAGAAAGGTATAACCTTCCAAGACTGAACCAGGAAGAAATAGAAAATATGAACAGACCAATCACAAGTAATGAAATTGAAACAGTGATTTAAAATCTTCCAACAAACAAAAGTCCAGGACCAGATGGCTTCACAGGTGAATTCTATCAAACATTTAGAGAAGAGCTAAAAGCCATCCTTCTCAAACTCTTCCAAAAAATTGCAGAGGAAGGAACACTCCCAAAATCATTCTATGAGGCCACCATCACCCTGTTACCAAAAGCAGACCATATCACTGATGAATATAGATGCAAGAATCCTCAACAAAATACTAGGAAACAGAATCCAACAGCACATTAAAAGGATCATACCACATGATCAAAAGGGATTTATGCCAGGGATGCAAGGATTCTTCAATATACAGAAATCAATCAATGTGATACACCATATTAACAAATTGAAGAATAAAAATCATATGATCATCTCAATAGATGGAGAAAAAGCTTTCGAAAAAATTCAACATCCATTTATGATACAAACTCTCCAGAAAGTAGGCATAGAGGGAACCTACCTCAACATAATAAAGGCCATATATGACAAACCACCGCAAACATCATTCTCAATGGTGAAAAACTGAAAGCATTTCCTCTAAGATCAGGAAAAAGACAAGGGTGTCCATTCTCACCACTATTGCAACAGAGTTTTGGAAGTCTTAGCTACAGCAATCAGAGAGTAAAAAGAAAGAAAAGGAATCCAAATTGGAAAAGAAGAAATAAAACTGTCACTGTTTGCAGATGACATGATACTATACATAGAGAATCCTAAAGATTCCACCAGAAAGCTACTAGAACTAATCAATGAATTTGATAAAGTTGCAGGATACAAAATTAATGCACAGAAATCTCTTGCATTCCTAAACACTAATGATGAAACATCTGAAAGAGAAATTAAGAAAACACTCCCATTTACCATTGCAACAAAAAGAATAAGATACCTAGGAATAATCCTACCTAGGGAGACAAAAGACCTGTAGGCAGAAAACTATAAGACACTGATGAAAGAAGTTAAAGATGATACCAATAGTTGGAGAGATATACCATGTTCTTGGATGGAAGAATCAATATTGTGAAAATGGCTATATTACCCAAAGCAATCTACAGATTCAATGTAATCCCTATCTAATTACCAATGGCATATTTTATGGAAGTAGAACAAAAAATCTTAAAACTTGTATGGAGGCACAAAAGACCCCAAATAGCCAAAGCAGTCTTGAGGGAAAAAAATGGAGCTGGAGGAATCAGACTCCCTGACTTCAGAGTATACTACAAAGCTACAGTAATCAAGACAATATGGTAGTGGCACATATACAGAAACATAGATCAATGGAACAAGATAGAAAGCCTAGAGATAAACCCACACACCTATGGTCAACTAATATATGACAAAGGAGGCAAGGATATACAATGGAGAAAAGGCAGCCTCTTCAATAACTGGTGCTGGGAAAACTGGACAGCTACATGGAAAAGAATGAAATTAGAACACTCCCTAACACCATACACAAAAATAAACTCAAAATGGATTAGAGACCTAAACTTAAGACCAGATACTATAAAACTCTTAGAGGAAAACATAGGAAGAACACTCTTTGACATAAATCACAGCAAGATCTTTTTTTATCCACCTCCTAGAGTAATGGAAATAAAAACAAAAATAAATAAGTGGGACCTAATGAAACTTAAAAGTTTTTGCACAGCAAAGGAAACCATAAACAAGACAACCCTCAGAATGGGAGAAAATATTTGCAAACAAATCAACGGACAAAGCATTAATCTCCAAAATATATAAATAGCACATGCAGATCAATATTAAAAAAACAAACAACCCAAGTCAAAAATGGGCAGAAGACCTAAATAGACATTTCTCCAAAGAAGGCATACAGAGGGCCAAGAGGCACATGAAAAGATGCTCAACGTCACTAATTATTAGAGAAACACAAATCAAAACTACAATGAGGTATCACCTCATACCAGTTAGAATGGGCATCATCAGAAAATCTACAAACAACAAACGCTGGAGAGGGTGTGGAGAAAAGGGAAACCTCTTGCCCTGTTGGTGGGAATGTAAATTGATACAGCCACTATGGAGAACAGTATGGAGGTTCCTTAAAAAACTAAAAATAGAATTGCCATATGATCTAGCAATCCCACTACTGGGAGAAAAACCATAATTCAAAAAGACACAAATAAAGATGTTAAAAAAAAAAAAAAAAAAAGACACATGTCCCCAGTGTTCATTGCAGCACTATTTACAATAGACAGGTCATGGAAGCAAACTAAATGCCCATTGACAGATGAATGGATAAAGAAGATGTGGTACATATATACAATGGAATATTACTCAGCCATAAAAAGGAACGAAATTGGGTCATTTGTTGAGATGTGGATGGATCTAGAGACTGTTATACAGAGTGAAGAATGTCAGAAAGAGAAAAACAAATATCGTATATTAACGCATATATGTGGAACCTAGAAAAATGGTACAGATGAATTGGTTTGCAGGGCAGAAATTGAGACAGATGTAGAGAACAAACGTATGGACACCAAGAGGGGAAAACCACAGGGGGTGGGGGGAGTGGTGTGATGAATTGGGCGATTGGGATTGACATGTATACACTGATTTGTATGAAACTGAAGACTAATAAGGACCTGCTGTATAAAAAAATAAAATAAAATTTTAAAATTAAAAAAAGAGCTTTTGCTTACACACACGTTATTTTTTTCCTTAGAATTTGAATCTCTAAAACATTATGTTCATGATTATTATATAACAACCCCAAATAGTTAAAAGCCTTCCTAAAGTGGCTTATCATAATTCTTTCACATATTTTAGTGAGGGAATTTATTTTTTAAATATCTTAATAATAAAATCAAGTATGCAGTTGTTAAAAATGAGATCAAGATAGGTTGATAAGTTAGAACAAATATATTTTTTCTGTGTAATGCATTTGCATTTATAGATATGAATTAAAATAGCCATTCCCTTATTAGAACTTAAGAGAGAAATATGAAATGAGGTTTATTTTCTCAATGTGCAGAATTTATTTTCTTATTATAACTATATGAGCATGATTGCATCATTATCACAAATGAATTGTTCAGTACTTTCACTGATGTAGTAGCTATGTGCTTGAAATATTTTGCAAAATTTCTTGTTAACAACTCTTATTTTTGCTCCTTTTACTTATTTTCAGCCAATAAGGCCATGTGAACCGATAAAAAACAAAGAAACAATACTTCGATGTTAACTTCCTGAATTTGATGGTTGTATTACAGCTATTTGTGAGAATGTTCTTGACTGTGGGATTTATATACTAAGATGTTCTTTGGTGATGAAGTGTCAGTTTGGCAACTTATCCTTGAATGGTTCTGCAAAAAAAAATTTCTTTTACTGTCCTTGGATCCTTTTGGTAAGTTCGAGGATGTTTTGAAATAAAATTACTATTAAAAAATAAAACAAAATGTTTGGCATTTGGAAAGAACTGCACTGGTTGCCAAAGCTTGAAATGCAATGTGAGATCACAAACCGAATGTACAGTTCCAGACTTTCAGTTATGCTACCAATCAGGGGAGGAGAGTTCCAGAATGCTAGCAAGTAGAACATCAAACAGCTCTTTTGAATCATACCCAAAAGGGCAAAGCGCCTGGAGGGTGAGTAGTTGGTTCCAGGGCAGGTCAAGCAGGAATCAGAGCTCTATCCCTTCATGCAGTTCAGCGATGACTCTGGAGTTTAAGGAAACCTTAGGTGTAGGAGCAAAACAGAAGCCCAGCTAGCCCAACAAGATAGAGAACAGGGCACAAAGTAACATTCAGAAGAGAAACCCAAGTGGTGAGACTCGGAGTCCCAGACCATTCCTTCATATCTCTCCCTCTATTTATTCTTTTTAATAGCAAAAACACTGTGGGGGATGGTGGTGGGGGGACTTAAATGTCCATCAATGGGTGATTGGTTAAGTACATTGTAATACGGCCATACAATGAAATACTTCCCAACTAGACCTGACCTTTTAATAACACAGGTTTGAACTGTGTGGGTGTGCATATACATGGATGTTTTTCAATAGTAAATACAATAGTACTACACAATCCACAGATGCAGAACCTCAGATGTGGAGGACTGACTATAAGTTATACTTGAATTTTTGACTGTGTGGAGTCTTGGGGCCCCTAACCCCTGCATTGTTCAAGAGTCAATTACATTTTAAAAATTTGGCTTACCTATATGTTCTGACTGCAAATCCACAAAAGCAGGCAATTTGTCTACTCCATTGTTTACTGCTCTGTCCCTAGTGCTTGAAAAGAGTGTGGCATGTAGTCTTTGTTCAATAAATATTTGTTGAAAATAAAAAGGAATGAATGTTAATTTTTTTAAAAAAATTGCAAATTAATATGAATAGTCCAATCTCATCTAAGTTCTACCTGGATGTCCCAGGTCCTCAAGTGTTTAGCCTTTTCTTTTAAATACTCAAACCTAACACCTCTAGCCCTAATCACTTTTAACTTTTTGGGAGGAGAGGGGGACACATTTCTAAAGGAGAGAGGGCTAACATTCTCTTACAGGTTGCCTGTCACCTCATTCCAATTTCCTGCTCAGTTTTTCTAAGCTTCACCTAAGCACCTCTTTGGCCTCTTCCTCCACTACTTGGTCATCAGCATGGACTGTCTTTCTTTATTCCCTCTATCACCACTAATAAAAGGCTGGTTGTGCAGTATACTTTAATTGAAGATCTGTGAACAATGGAGGTTCATGTCAGCTTAGTACACAGAACTATTTGAAAATGAATATCAGGCATCACTTGCCATTCCTAAACCCACAGGGCACTCTTTGACAAGGAACATTCTTTCCCATGCTTGTGGCCCTCCTGATTCCCAGATTCCCCTGAGTCCAACTCATCAGCTCTTTATTACCTGGGCATACCCTCACAACTTTTATTTTCCCACATCCAAGGTTTTCTTCATTACATACCCCCTGCTTGCTCTCATGCAGCTCTAGAAACAGTAAAAATAACTGTTACTTTACTATGAACAGCAATTTTGGTCTCAAGCTTTCCATTCAACTGAGCCCTGAGTCTTTCTTCTCCTTTTCAGAGCCACTAAGCCAACCCATTATTGTTTTCTCCCACCAACATGCAGGCATCTCCCCAAAACAATGTCTACCCTCCTAGATGAATCTGCTCAAAGTGAAGGCTATTTTGGAAAGAGTAAATGTTCTAGACTAATTATGCATGGATATAATCAGAAAGACGATAAACCAAAACATCAAAAGTAGTTGTATCTGGCAGATGGGGCACCAGAGGTTGAAATAAAATATACCTACAGGGCTAAGTAGGGAACATAACCAAGTGAATCAAGCTGAGGTAAGAAATATTTCTTCCAAAGAAGCAACAAAGTTTGCAGGAGAAATTATTTGCCAGATGTGTGCCTGATTTATTTTTTACAAATACAAGTGGTCATGAACACATGAAAAGATACCATTTATCACCAGGGAAAAGCAAATTAAAACCACAGTGAGATACCACTTCACACCCACTAGAATGGCTAGAATAAAAAGTCAGACAATAAGTGTTGGTGAGGATATGGAGAAATTGGAACCCTCACACACTGCTGGTGGAAATGTAAAACAGTGCTTGGCAACAGCCTGGCAGTTTCTAAAATGCTTTAACATAGAGTTGCCACGTGATCCAGCAATTCCACTCCTAGGTATATACCCAAGAGAAAAGAAAACATCCACACAAAAACTGGTACACAGGAGAGGACCTTAAAGATGGCGGAGGAGTAAGACGTGGAGATCACCTTCCTCCCCACAAATACATCAAAAATACATGTACATGTGGAACAACTACAGAACACCTATTGAATGCTAGCAGAAGACATCAGACTTCCCAAAAGGGTGCGCAAGGAGAGGAGATTCAGAGCACTGCCTAAACGAGCTTCAGAGAAAGGCAAGAGCCGCAGCTATCATCACAGACACCAGAGACAGGCATGAAATGCTAACATTGCTGCTGCAGCCACCAAGAATCATGTGTGCAAGCACAGGTCACTACCTGCACCTCCCCTCCTGGGAGCCTGTGCAGCCCGCCACTGCCAGGGTCCCGTGATCCAGGGACAACTTCCCTGAGAGAACATACGGCATGCCTCAGGCTATTGAAACGTCACATTGGCCTCTGCTGCCGCAGGCTATCCCCGCATTCTGTACCCCTCCCTCCCCCCAGCCTGAGTGAGCCAGAGCCCCCTAATCAGCCGCTCCTTTACCTCGTCCTGTCTGGGTGAAGAACAGATACCAGAGGGCAACCTACATGGAGAGGCAGGGCCAAATCCAAAGCTGAATACCAGAAGCTGTGCAAATAAAGAAGAGAAAGGGAAATTTCTCCGTGCAGCCACAGAAACAGCAGAGTAAATCTCCACAACGAACTTGATGTAACATGCATCTGTGGAATACCTGAATAGACAACAAATCATCCCAAAATTGAGGCAGTGGACATTGGGAGCAAACGTAGACTTGAGGTTTGCTGTATGCGACTGACCAGTTTCTTTTTTATTTTAATTACTTGTTTTATTTTAATAATATTTTCTTTAATTTTTTACTTTAAAAACTTTATTTCCCTCCATCCCTTCCTCCCTCCCTCCCTCCTCCCCCCCCTCTTTCTCTCTTTCTTTCTTCCTTTTTCTCCCTTTACTTCTGAGCTTGGTACTCTGGCTAGGTGTCAGGCCTGAGCCTCTGAGGTGGGAGAGCCGAGTTCAGGACACTGGACTACCAGAGACCTCCCAGCCCCACGTAATATCAGTCAGTGAGAGCTCTCCCAGAGATCTCCATCTCAACGCTAACATCCAGCACCACTCAATGACCAACAAGCACCAGTGCTGGACACCCCATGCCAAACAACTAGTAAGACAGGAACACAACCCCACCTATTGGCACAGAGGCTGCCTAAATCATAATAAGTTCACAGACACCCCAAAACACACCACCGGACATGGTCCAGCCCACCAGAAAGACAAGATCCAGCCTCATTCCCCAGAACACAGACACAAGTCCCCCTCCACCAGAAAGCCTACACAGTCCACTGAACCAACCTTACACACCAGGAGCAGACACCAAAAACAATGGGTGCAGCCTGCAAAAAGGAGACCCCAAACACATTAAGTTAAGCAAAATGACAAAACAGAGAAATACGCAGCAGATAAAGAAGCAAGGTAAAAATGCACCAGATAAAACAAATGAAGAGGAACTATGCAGTCTACCTGAAAAAGAATTCAGAGTAATGATAGTAAAGATGATACAAAATCATGGAAATAGAATGGAGAAAATAAAAGAAACGTTCAACAAGGACCTAGAAGAACTAAAGAGAAAACAAACAGTGATGAATAACACAATAAATTAAATTAAAAATTCTCTAGAAGGAATCAATAGCAGAATAACTGAGGCTGAAGAACGGATAAGTGACCTGGAAGATAAAATAGTGGAAATAACTACCAAAGAGCAGAATAAAGAAAAAAGAATGAAAAGAATTGAGGACACTCTCAGAGACCTCTGCAACAACATTAAATACACCAACATTCGAATTATAGGGGTCCCAGAAGAAGAAGAGAAAAAGAAAGGGATTGAGAAAATGTTTGAAGAGATCATAGTTGAAAACTTCCCTAATATGGGGAAGGAAATAGTCAATAAAGTCCAGGAAGCATAGAGAGTCCCATACAGGAGAAATCCAAGGAGAAACACACCAAGACACATATTAATCAAACTATCAAAAATTAAATACAAAGAAAAAAATATGAAAAGCAGCAAGGGAAAAGCAACAAACGAAAAACAAGGAAATCCCCATAAGGTTAACAGCTGATCTTCCAGCAGAAACTATGCAAGCAAGAAGGGAGTGGCAAGACATACTTAAAATGATGAAAGGGCAAAACCTACAACCAAGATTACTCTACCCAGCAAGGATCTCATTCAGATTCAACGGAGAAATTAAAACCTTTACAGACAAAAAAGCTAAGACAATATAGGACCACCAAACCAGCTTTACAACAAATCCTAAAGGATCTTCTCTAGGCAGGAAACATAACAGAAGAAAAAGACCTACAATAACAAACCCCAAACAATTAAGAAAATGGTAATAGGAACATACATATTGATAACTACCTTAAATGTAAATGGATTAAATGCTCCAACTAAAAGACGTAGACTGGCTGAATGGATACAGAAACAAGACCTGTATATATGCTGTCTACAAGAGAACCATTTCAGATCTAGGGACACATACAGACTGAAAGTGAGGGGATAGGAAAAAATATTCCATGCAAATGGAAATCAAAAGAAAGCTGGAGTAGCAATGCTCATATCAGACAATATAGAGTTGAAAATAAAGACTACTACAAGAGACAAAGCAGGACACTACATAATGATCAAAGGATCAATCCAGGAAGAAGATATAACAATTGTAAATAGTTATGCACGCACCATAGGAGCACCTCAATACATAAGGCAAATGCTAACAGCCATTAAAGGGGAAATCAACAGTAACACAATAATAGTAGGGGACTTTAACACCCCACTTTGACCAATGGATAGATCAACCAAAATTAAAATAAATAAGGAAACACAAGCTTTAAATGACACATTTAAAAAGACAGACTTAATTGATATTTATAGGACATTCCAACCAAAAACACCAGAAAACACTTTCTTCTCAAGTGTTCATGGAACATTCTCCAGGATAGATCATATCTTGGGTCACAAATCAAGCCTTGGTAAATTTAAGAAAATTGAAATCATATCAAGTATCTTTTCTGAGGACAATGCTATGAGACTAGATATCAATTACAAGAAAAAAAACTGTGAAAAATAAAAACACATGGAGGCTAAATAATACATTACTTAATAACCAAGAGATCACTGAAGAAATCAAAGAGGAATTTAAAAACTACCTAGAAACAAATGAAAATGAAAACACGATGACCCAAAACCTATGGGATGCAACAAAAGCAGTTCTAAGAGGGAAGTTTATAGCAATACAAACCTACCTGAAGAAACAAACAAAAAAAAAAAACTCAAATAAACAACCCAACCTTACACCTAAAGCAACTAGAGAAAGAAGAACAAAAAAACCCCGAAGTTAGAAAGAGGAAAGAAATCATCAAGATCAGATCAGAAATAAATGAAAAAGAAACAAAGGAAACAACAGCAAAGATCAATAAGACTAAAAGCTGGTTCTTTGAGAAGATAAACAAAATTGATAAACCATTAAACCATTAGCTAGACTCATCAAGAAGAAAAGGAAGAGGATTCCAATCAACAGAATTAGAGATGGAAAAGGAGAAGTAACAACTGACACTGAAGAAATACAAAGGATCATGAGAGATTACTACAAGCAACTATGTGTCAATAAAATAGACAACCTGGAAGAAATGGACAAATTCTTAGAAATGCACAACCTTCTGAGATTGAACCAGGAAGAAATAGAAAATATGAACAGACCAATCACAAGCACTGAAACTGAAACTGTGATTAAAAATCTTCCAACAGGGCTTCCCTGGTGGCGCAGTGGTTGGGAGTCCGCCTGCCGATGCAGGGGACACGGGTTCGTGCCCCAGTCCGAGAAGATCCCACATGCCGCGGAGCGGCTGGGCCCGTGAGCCATGGCTGCTGAGCCTGCGCGTCCGGAGCCTGTGCTCCGCAACGGGAGAGGCCACAACAGTGAGAGGCCCGCCTACCACAAAAAAAAAAAAAAAAAAAAATCTTCCAACAAACAAAAGCACAGGACAAGATGGCTTCACAGGCGAATTCTATCAAACATTTACAGAAGAGCTAACACCTATCCTTCTCAAACTCTGCCAAAATATAGCAGAGGGAGGAACACTCCTAAACTCATTCTATGAAGCCACCATCACCCTGTTACCAAACCCAGACAAAAATGGCACACAAAAAAGAAAACTACAGGCCAATATCATATATGAGCATAGATGCAAAAATCCTCAACAAAATACTAGCAAACAGAATCCAACAGCATATTAAATGGATCATACACCATGATGGAGTGGGGTTTATCTCAGGAATGCAAGGATTCTTCAGTATAAACAAATCAATCAATGTGATAAACCATATTAACAAATTGAAGGAGAAAAACCATATGATCATCTCAATAGATGCAGAAAATGCTTTCAATGAAATTCAACACTCATTTATGATAAAAACCCACCAGAATGTATGCATAGAGGGAACTTACCTCAACACAATAAAGGCCATATATGACAAACCCACAGCCAACATCGTTCTCAGTGGTGAAAAACTGAAACCTTTTCCACTAAGATCAGGAATAAGACAAGGTTGCCCACTCTCACCACTATTATTCGCCATAGTTTTGGAAGTTTTAGCCACAGCAATCAGAGAAGAAAAAGAAACAAAAAGAAACCAAATTGGAAAAGAAGAAGTAAAGCTGTCACTGTTTGCAGATGACATGATACACTACATAGAGAATCCTAAAGATGCTCCCAGAAAAGTACTAGAGATAATCAATGAATTTGGTAAAGTAGCAGGATACAAAATTAATGCACAGAAACCTCTTTCATACCTATACACTAATGATAAAAAATCTGAAAAAGAAATTAAGGAAACACTCCCATTTACCATTGCAACAAAAAGAATAAAATACCTAGGAATAAACCTACTGAAGAAGACAAAAGACCTGTATGCAGAAAACTATAAGACACTGATGAAAGAAATTAAAGAAGATACAAATGCATGGAGAGATACACCATGTTCTCGGATTGGAAGAATCAACATTGTGAAAATGACTGTACTACCCAAAGCAATCTAAAGATTCAAATGCAATCCCTATGAAACTACCAATGGCATTTTTCACAGAATTAGAACAAAAAATTTCACAATTTGTATGGAAACACAAAAGACGCCAAATAGCCAAAGCAATCTTGAGAAAGAAAAATGGAGCTGGAGGAATCAGGCTCCCTGACTTCAGACCATACTACAAAGCTACAGTAATCAAAATAGTATGGTACTGGCACAAAAACAGAAATATAGGTCAATGGAAAAGGATAGAAAACCCAGAGATAAACCCACTCACATATGGTCACCTTATCTTTGATAAAGGGAGAAAGAATATACAATGGAGAAAAGACAGCCTCTTCAATAAGTGGTTCTGGGAAAATTGGACAGATACATGTAAAAGAATGACATTAGAACACTCCTTAACACCATATACAAAAATAAACTCAAAATGGATTAAAGACCTAGACAAAAGGCCAGACACTATAAAACTCTTAGAGGGGGCTTCCCTGGTGGCGCAGTGGTTGAGAGTCTGCCTGCCGATGCAGGGGATATGGGTTTGTGCCCCGGTCCAGGAAGATCCCACATCCGTAGAGTGGCTGGGCCTGTGAGCCGTGGCCGCTGAGCCTGCATGTCCGGAGCCTGTGCTCCACACTGGAGAGGCCACAACAGTGAGAGGCCCACACACAGCAAAAAACAAAACAAAACAAACAAACAAACAAAAATCTCTTAGAGGAAAACATAGGCAGAACACTCTATGACATAAATCACAGCAAGATCCTTTTTGAACCACCTCCTAGGGAAATGGAAATAAAATAAAAAATAAACAAATGGGACCTAATGAAACTTAAAAGCTTTTCCAAAGCAAACGAAACCATAAATAAGACAAAAAGACAATCCTCAGAATGGGAGCAAATATTTGCAAATGAAGCAACTAACAAAGGATTAATCTCCAAAATATACATGAAGCTCATGCAACTCAATATCAAGGAAACAAAAACCCAATTCAAATATGGGCAGAAGACCTAAATAGACATGTTTTCAAAGAAGATATAGAGGTTGCTAACAAAAACATGAAATGTTGCTCAACATCACTAATCATTAGAGAACGCAAATCAAAACTACAATGAGGTGTCACCTCACACTAGTCAGAATGGCCATCCTCTAAAATCTACAAACAAAAAATTCTGGAGAGGGTTGGAGAAAAGGGAACCCTCCTACACTGTCGGTGGGAATGTAAATTGATATAGCCACTGTGGAGAACAGTATGGAGGTTCCATAGAAAACTACAAATAGAACTACCACATGACCCAGCAATCCCACTACTGGGCATATACCCTGAGAAAACCATAATTCAAAAAGAGTCATGTACTAAAATGTTCATTGCAGCTCTATTTACAATAGCCAGGACATGGAAGCAACCTAAGTGTCCATTGACAGATGAAGGGATAAAGAAGATGTGGCACATATATACAATGGAATATTACTCAGCCATAAAAATAAATGAAATTGAGTTATTTGTAGTGAGGTGGATGGACCTAGAGTCTGTCATACAGAGTGAAGTAAGTCAGAAAGAGAAAAACAAATAGCGTATGCTAACACATATATATGGAACCTAAAATGAAAAATGGTTCTGAAGAACCTAGGGGCAGGACAGGAATAAAGACACAGATGTAGAGAATTGGCTTAAGGACACAGGGAGGGGTAGGGTAAGCTGGGACGGAGTGAGAGAGTGGCATGGACATATATACACTACCAAATGTACAATAGATAGCTAGTGGGAAGCAGCTGCATAGCACAGGGAGATCAGCTCGGTGCTTTGTGACCACCTAGAGGGGTGGGATAGGGAGGGTGGGAGGGAGATGCAAGAGGGTGGGGAATTGGGGATATATGTATGCATACAGCTGATTCACTTTGTTATACAGCAGAAACTAACACAACAATGTAAAGCAATTTTACTGCAATAAAGATGTTAAAAAAAAACTGGTACTAAATTGTTCACAATAGCCAAAAAGTAGAAGCCTCCCAAATGTCCTTCATCTGATGGATGAAAAAATAAAATGTGTTAAGTCTATAAAATGGAATATAATTTGGCATGGAATATATATAATTTGGCTTGTAGCAAGGATATATGTATATATATATATCCTTGCTACAATATAGAGCAACTTTGAAAACATTATGCTAAATGAAAGAAGTCAGTCTCAAAAGACCACATATTATATGATTCCACTTATACAAAATGTCCAGGACGGGCAAATCTATAGAGACAAAAAGCAGATTAGTGGTTGCCATGGATTGAGGAGGTTGGGGGTAAATGAGAGATGACTGCTTCTTTCTGGAGTAATAAAAATGTCCTAACATTGATTGTAGTGATGGATGCATGACAGTGTGAATATACTAAAAGTCACCGAGTTGTGCAATTATAAATGGGTGAATTGTATGGTATATAAACTATACCTCAATAAAACTGTTAAAAAATACCAAGTGAGGGCTTCCCTGGTGGCGCAGTGGTTGAGAATCCGCCTGCCGATGTAGGAGACACGGGTTCGTGCCCTGGTCCGGGAAGATCCCACATGCCGTGGAGCAACTAAGCCCGTGAGCCATGGCCGCTAGGCCTGCGCGTCCGGAGCCTGTGCTCCGCAACGGGAGAGGCCACAACAGTGAGAGGCCCTCATACCGCAAAAAAAAAAAAAAAAAAAAAAAAAAAAAAAAAAAAATACCAAGTGAGTCAAACAAAACATATCTACAGGCCTGATGTCACCTGTAGACCTTCCAGTTTGGAGTCTTTGCTTTATACTTCCTTATTTATTGAATGTTTTATAGTGAATATTGTATTAGTAAGCTCTCACTGCCATGACAAAATACCATAGAGTTGGTGGCTGATAGGACAGAAATTTATCTCATCATTCTGGATGCTGGGATGTCCAGATTAAGGTGCTGCAGGTAGATATTCTGCAACCTCTTTTGTTGGCTTGTAGGCAGCCACCATTCTCCACGTGCTCATATGACCTCTTCTTTGTGCATGTGAGAGGAGAGAGAGCAAGTGAGCTTTCTGGTGTCTCTTCTTTTAAGGGCACTAATCCCATCTGAAGGCCCCATACTAACAACCTCATCTAACCCTAATAACTCACCAAAGGCCCCATCTGCAAATACCATCTTATTGGGGGTTAGGGCTTCAATATTTGGATTTTGAGAGAACACAAACATTCAGTCCACAAGAGTCATGAATTACTCTAATTTTAAGAACTGTGTTTTTTAAAAAAAAATGTTTTAAATAAAAATAAGGAAACCTCTACTTCCTATAGTCCGGCTTTATCCTAAAAAAGACTGGAAGTAAGCTCCACGAGGATGGGAACTGGTGAATCCCAGCTAGCTGACACAGAGTTGGTACTCAAAAAATATTTGCAGGCAGAGGGAAGGAAGGGGGGGAGGGGGAAGGAGGAGAGGGCCAACAAACAGGGGCCCAGGACTAAACCTGCAAGTGGAGTTAAGAGCACAAGGCAATGGAACCTGCAGGGCTGCAGAGAGGAAGTCAGGCACTCTGTGAACCTTCATCCTTAAACTTCACCTTCTTCATTCAAGTACCAGTGTTTGCCTAAGCCCAACCTCTTTTAAAGACAGGCAGTGAGCTGAGGTGTAAGTAATTCATCACTGTAGGTAAACCTTGTGCCCTGGCTCAAGCAATTTCAAATAACACAGATGTAGTAAGGCCATCTACACATCAGCATTGATCAGTTCATTGAATTAGAGGTCAACCAGCAGAGAACAAGAACAAGCCTCTGTGAAAGGAGACAACAGTGTCCTGCACACCGTGGGGTGCTCTCGGTGGACCCTGATGCCTCGTGCGGCAGCAGGAAGTGAAGTCAAGGGCGGGCGGGAGGTGTTGCTGAAAGCAGCCAGAGGATTCTTTCTGGGAAGGGATAGTACCTGTGACTCGTGTGCCTCGTCTGTCAGGAGACTCAAGGGTTTCACAGTTTTGCCATGAAAGGAGCATTCACGTGAGCTTCGCTGATGATCACATCCCGGTTTTGCTTCTTCAATGATTTCAGCCTTACCCCCTTTCAGCCCGGCATATCTCACAGCCTCACTTCCTTTCCTTCCCTCACACTCCACCTTGTCCACGAATTGATTTTCAAAGGTCTGGTCTGACATCTCTTACTTTGTAATAGTGTCTAAAGTAATATCCACCATAACTCTGCCATCAAATCACACAAGTAAAGAACTCAGTACTGGGGGAGGAATTTCCAAGAAGAAGCACAAAAATCAGTACTATGTTTCAAAGTGCCACTTGAGAAGACATAATGCCCTATGTTTGTATAGTTCTTTACACATTACAAACACTTTCCCATGTTTACCTCATCTGATCTTTTTGAATCTTACAGGTATTGTCTTCTGGAAGCTGAAGCTCAGAGAAAGGAGATAACACAAAATATTTAAGACTGAACGGGGTGTTTATGCTGTTGCAGACACTGCTCTTGGTGTTTAGGTGTGTGAACCCACTTAATGCTCATGACAACCCCGACAGGAAGGTACAGTAACTACCCAGTGAGGGCATGGGGCACCAAGAGGCCCCACGGCTTAGCCAGGATTACACGAGCAGGCACAGGAAGCGGTAGGAAAGCGGGGAACCCAGCCAGACCACATCCTGAGCACACAGGCTTGTCCTCTGTGCTCATGTACCTCCCTCTGCGTGAGTAGCAGAAACCATGCTGTCGATGTCAGGGCTTCTGTAACATCTGTTGGTCCAAGGCCGGGGGTGAGTTTTAATAAAAGTAGATGATTTATAATCTTGTCTTTCTGAACTTTTACATCCTAAAACTAAGCACACGTACACACACACTTTACTTGTATGAACTGATGACAGTTTCTTTTTTTTTTCTTTTTTTTTTTTTTTGCGTTACGCGGACCTCTCACTGCTGTGGCCTCTCCGGTTGCGGGGCACAGGCTCCGGACGCGCAGGCTCAGCGGCCGTGGCTCACGGGCCCAGCCGCTCCGCGGCACGTGGGATCTTCCCGGACCGGGGCACGAACCCGCGTCCCCTGCATCGGCAGGCGGATTCTTAACCATTGCACCACCAGGGAAGCCGACAGTTTCTTTTTTTAATATATAATTTAAAAAAAGAGTCAGACTGATTACTCTTTGGAGAAAAGGGTACCGTGTGTCTTCCCAACTCCCCTCAAAATAGGCTTCGCAAAGGAGATGCAGGAGATGGCGCCTGAATAGAGCGGCTGTGCAGGTGGATAGTGGAGGCTGGGGGGATGGCTGAGAGAGTCAATACATCAAGAAATGCTCATTTTGCTTCTATTATTATATGCCTCACTCTGGTAGCTATAAAAAAGACCTTTCTGAGGATATTTCCCTCAAGGAGCTTGCACTGTCTAGGAGACAAGCCCTACAGATATAAAATAATTAGAGAACACCACTAACACAAGTGCGAGAGTGTGCAGTATTGACAAGTGATTCCCATCCTGGACATGAGGATCTAAGGCCAAGTACAGTTTATTGTGCACAAGCTCTGTAGTGCCACGTGGCAGAGGTGTAAGGATCTTTTTTTTACATACCAGTGTGTGTGTGTGTGTGTGTGTGTGTGTGTGTGTGTGTAGGGCAATGGAAGGTATATGAGTGTATGATTGTGATTATACTTTTAATCTCTATTGATTGAGAATATACATATATATGTGTAGATGAATTCAAGAACACCTTGGAATAAGAATCTTGCACCTATGGGTGCAGGACCTGCATGCTTTAAGAAAAAAAGCAAAATGAGTCAGGCAAGATGGGAGCTTGTGGGACTTAGGATAGACAAGAAGAACTAGTGAAATGTGGATTAAAAGAAGAGTAGAGATGTTCAAAGCAGAGGGAATACAGAGCTAAGGCTCAGATGACGGTATCAATTTTGAATTTGTGGGGTCTGTAGGGAGTGATGTCATTTTTCAACTCTACTTTTTTCATGGCTTTCTGTTTTCATAATCTAATATAGTTAAGTAAGAACCTACTTGGAATGGAATTGCTCCTTATAATTTCATGGCCAAAGGCATCATGAAAATTACTCAAATTGCTATTTTTTCCATTGCAATGTTTCTAGATCACTTAGGTAATTCACAGTTGAGATGTATGGACTAGGCCAGATCATCTTTAATACATTCTTTACATTCTTACTGGTAGAGAAATTCTAAAGTGAAAACTATAAAATGCCACATACTGATTTCAATAGCTACTCAGATCTGGTTAAATGGATCTTACCATGTTTGGAGTGTTTAGCCCTCTAGAGGGTAACAAAGGCAGCATTCCATTGAACACCTGGGTAATCAGCCTGTTTATTGTACCATTGCCCTGAGAAGTACCAGTGACTATTTCTGATTTTCCAAAGAACATGAAACAATAGTGGAAGGAATGTTTCTTAGAGCATAGGGCAAACATTTTAGCTTTATAGCTTGACATCTGAGATTACACACAGACAACATTCAGTTTCCTATATCCTCAGGCTAATAGTATTTTACTTCCTAAAAGGCCTGTGTTGTTTCCCAGCTTCAAGACAAGGTTCCCAAAGAGAAAAAAGAGATGTTAGACTCTTTATGGTGTCCCAAGTGATCCAGATAAATGAAGGCAGAGCTAGAGGTGGAGAAATTATGTTGTTTCACAAGAGAAAGGATGGGGAGAGAAGGAGGATGTATCAATCAGCTACTGTTGTAATGACATTACATATGTAATGACAGACATGTAATGACATGCATAACAAAGCACCCCAGAACTCAGGAGATTACAACATGAGCATTGCTTTTTCTTGTGCACAAGTCTTTAGCTTTGCAGGCATGACTGCTCTAGGCTGTGGGTTGGCTCTAGAATGCACGTTGGGACCAGATCCACTCTAGATGTCTTTCATCTTCCTTAAACAAGTGTGGACAAGTGACTGCCTGAAGCAAGTTCTTCCTGATACTCAGCAACCTGGGTCATTACCACAAACCAAAAATCAAATGTGAGAAAAACCTGGAACTTCTAAAGAATCTCTTGATTCTACCATTCATGACCTGAGAAATATGGTTCTCTCCAAACAGCCTTCCTGACCTCACAGCCTTGCTCCTACTTCCCATGTATACTTTCTAATGAGCTTCTGAATTTTCTCTACTCCTTCAAGTCCACTGATACATGGCTAAACTCATAATCCCCCCCAAAAAATTGGATATTAAAGGAAAGAAGCAAAGAAAGAGAAAGGCCACATTTAATAACAAACAGAAGACCCTACTTTGTAAGTTACTCATTCTCTCTACGCCTCAGTCTACAAAATGGGACTTTTGACTGTAGACAATGTTGGCAGCCTAAAAGCAGTAAAGCAACTAGATGCAGGGGAATGGAGTTGCAAAGTCTTGAGTGCCTTCCTGAGAGACATGCTAGAATTAAACAAATTTAGCAACATCTTCTCCTTAAATAAAAATCACCATTAAGAGAGTTTCTAAAGGCCAAGCCTGAACCCCAAATCAATATGTTAATAGATACTTATTGGGACAATTGCCCTGAGAAACAGGTTTCACTTTGCAGCTGAATTTCTTCTGTCTGAGGGTGGGTGTCAGGGTAGGGAGAGATGTCAGGAACGTGAATGAGGAAGGTGGGGAATGATTTAGAGGATGCAGGTTTTTTCTTGGAATAGGCACAGGCACTGCTAGAAACTCCATTCCCATCCCTTCCTATCTCTCGTGCTCCCCCTCTTCTCTACCCTTGGTGGGTTTGGGCTCCGTGCAAATGAGTGAAGCGGGGGTCAGAGCGAGTGAGTCAGCAGAGCCCACTCAGGGGTGCTGGGTGCACTGGGGTCTCCTTGGGTCACGGCAAGTGGCCGGGTGCTGCATTCAGCCTTCTACAGATGAATTTCACTCGTCAAACAAAGGAGCTGCTGTGAGCTTCCTCCTACACCTGCTTCACCTTAGGTGATGAATAGCAGAGCACGGCAGGGAAGCTACCCATCCCTGCCATTTCTGCTTGTGCTGCTGAATTTTGGAGATGCTGTCATCCCACTGGCCTTCAGGCTCAGGGCAAAGGCCTGCACCTGCAGGGACAGCATATTGTCGTGTCAATCACCAGAGTCTTGCCAACTCCTGGAGGAAGAGGAGGTGCTAGGGCTGGAAAAACAACTTGGTGGGAGGCACCTGGTGGGCAATAGACCTGGCTCTCTTATACGGAGCAGCCAAAGCAAGCCAAGGAGGAACCTCAGGTGATGGGGAATCAAGGTGCCAGATCCTATCTTGCTGCCACAGCTGAAGCTGGAAACTGGTTCCCTGATAAGGTGGGCAACAATATGTCCCAGTCCTTTGGGAACGCCTGGCGGGATATAGGATGGGGCCAGACCCACAAGCCCAGAGAGAAAACGAGCGAGAGTAGGGTCACGAAACTGCCAGTTGGACGGTTTCTGTGCTCTGAGTGTTTTCTTGGCTTGCTTGTCTCTCAGCACCATGAGAGAAAACCGTGTCTTTTCGCACCAGCCTACTTCAGCAGTGGAACTTCCCAGAGAAGACAGGGCTTCCCCCACCCAGAGCAGTATGTGGTGGCAGTGGTTACCCCAGGAGAGAGTGACTCAGATGTGATAGAGTTGGAGCTGCTTGGTTCAGGTGGCTTTCCCCATTGCAGGATACTGCAATCCCACTCTTGGGCATATATTTGGAGAAAACCTAATTCGAAAAGATACATGCACCCTAATGTTCATTGCAGCTCTATTTACGATAGCCAGAACATGGAAGCAACCTAAATGTCCATCGATAGAGGAATGGATAAAGAAGATGTGGTACATATATACAATGGAATATTACTCAGCCATAAAAAGGAATGAAATAATGTCATTTGCAGTAACATGGATGGACCTAGAGATTATTATACTCAGTAAAGTAAGTCAGAGAAAGAAAAATATTATATAATATCATTTACATGTGGAATCTAAAAAAATGGTACAAATGAACTTATTTACAAAATAGAAATAGAGTCACAGATGTAGAAAACAAACTTATGATTACCGGGGCGAAAGGAGGGGAGGAATAAATTGGGAGATTGGGATTGACATATACACACTACTATATGTAAAATAGATAACTAATAAGGACCTACTGTATAGCACAGGGAACTCTTCTCAATACTCTATAATGACCTATATGGGAAAAGAATCTAAAAAAGAGTGGGTATATGTATATGTATAACTGATTCACTTTGCTGTACACTTGAAACTAACACAACATTTTAAATCAACCACACTCCAATAAAAATTAAAAAAAAAATAGGAAGGGACAAAACCAAGGTTAGAATTCTTTCCACGTTATCCTTCTGTCTCCTTCAGTAAAATTCTACTATAAAGGCACAAAATAAAAAAAAATAAAAAAAAAAAGAAAGAGAGAGAGAGAGAGAGAGAGAGAGAGAGAGTCCATGATTCATGGCTCATGATCAGGGACTATCAAAAGGAAAAGTTAAATTGGAGAAACTACATCCCTTACCCATGGGACTGAAACCTCTCCTCCCCTGTACTCAATACAGCAAGATTCACTAAATAAGAGAAGAGAGAAATGCTCCAAGGGGCCAGGTCTTTTACTTTGAGAAGGGGTATTTTTAGATAAGGATAAAAGGACAGCAGTGTCTGGGGCATGGAAGTGGAGAATCTGAGGGCAGGTGAGTCAGGTCAGAAGAAAAAGGAAGTGTCAACCAGAGACCCCCTCCCCCCACTACATGTGTTTTAAAGCACCTCAGACTTCATCAGGCTTTCCCTTTGAGACCCAATGGAAAGTCCAAAATAATTGGACTAGCCTTCCACTAAGGAAAACTACTTATATATCTGCCCACTATGGAGTGCCCATTTTGGTGAGACTAAAGATACCCAGTGGAAAGGGGAAGGAAGGGGTCCTGTTTGGTACTATCTCCTTCCAAGCACAGCTGAGAGGCAGCAACAAAAAATCAAGTGAACTGCATTTTGAAGTTCCAGATGGAGATCAATGGTACAGGTTAATGAGGCCAGGAAATTCAGGAAGGTCAGGACAGACTCAATGGTTCAGAGAAACACTGGAGGTGAGGGGTGGGAGAAAGCTGAGTTAAAATAATACAATTAAAGAAATTGAACTAGTGAGCAAAAGTTTCCCCCACCAAAAGACACAAGGCTTAGACAATTATATTGGCAGTTTTACTAAAACTTCAAGTAACTGATAGTATAAATCTTACAGAAATTGCCTCAGTGATAAGAAAAATTGAGGAAGCTACTTAACTCATTTTGGAATGCCAATATAACCTGGAGAGCCCAACTGGATAGTAACAGTATCTGTCTCAATTATGAGCATTCAAAAATATTAAATAAATAATAGTACATCAAATTCAGTCACATGTTTTAAAAAATGAATGAGAAGGGTTATCTTAGTGTGAAAGTTTCAGGTTTTTGTCAAAAGAAAACAACTATAAATTTTAAAAAAAATCAGAAGAGAACTTATAGTTTTTGCCGAACTGGCCAAAAAATTCATTCCATGATACCAAGATTCAGGGAGTGTTTAAAGTTGCATTTAAACAGGACTTTAAAGCCATTTGCCTAATGCTTCAGTCACCATGATCTTATTCAAGCCAACAGGAAGGAGAAAAAGAGGAAGAAGAGCATGACCCCCCTCCTTTAAGGACACTTCCTCAAAGCCTCACAGAACACATTCACTTACATACATTTTGCTGGAACTTAATGAAATGTCCACCCCCAGCTTCAAATACAGCTGGGAAATGTGGTCTTTGTACCAGGCAACCCAGTTCCCAGTTAAGTCAGCAGATCCCCTCCTAAAATAAATAGGTAGATAGATAGATAGATAGATAGGTAGATAGAGGATAGTAACACAATAGTAGTAACCCATTTAAAATGTTAACTTAAAAAGTTTCCACTGATAATAATAATAATACATAATATGATACATAGGAATAAATCAAAAAAATAGCAACCCAAACAAAAAAATATGTGGGAAAAGAAGGAGAAAATCATTACGAATTATTTTTAAAAAATAGAAAAGTTGAATATGTAGAGAGATATACCATATTCATGGATGAAAACACCCAATAGCACAAAGACTTTATTCTTGTCAAATTAATCAGTAAATTCAAAGCAATTACAATAAAAAAACTGAGCTGGGTTTTTAATAAAATTGTCAAGTGAGTCATAAAATTCACATGGGAGAACAAGAGGTTAATAGTCAATTTTGAAGGGAATTAAATGGCAAGAATTACCCTACCAGATATTAGATAATAAAGTTGGAAAGGAGTAGAAAATAGACAAATGAAACAGAATAGAGAGTCAGAAAAAGATCCAAGTACACACAGAAACTTGATATCTGACAGTGGGGATTGCATACAAAACAGTGGGTATATTAGTCAGGGTTCTCCAGAAAAACAGAACCAGTAAGGGGTGTGTGTGTGTGTGTGTGTGTGTGTGTGTGTGTGTGTGTGTGTGTGTGTGTGTGTGTGTGTGTATATCTACATCTATCTATCCATCTGTCTATCTATCTATCTATCTATCCAGTTATCTATCCATCTCTATAGTGAGAGAGAGAGGAAGAGAAAGATAAAGGGGGTGAGGGGGAGAGTAGAGAAAGGGATTGATTTATTTTTAAATATTGGCTCACACAGTTGTGTAAGCTAGCAAGTTCAAAATCTGCAGGGTACGCCAAGGTGTTAGAGACCCAGGGAAGGGTTGATGCTGCAGTTCAAGCCTGAAGACAGTCTGCTAGCAGAATTCCCTCCTTTTCTTCTGGGGAGGTCAGTTTTTTTCTATTTAGGGCTAAAACTGATTGGATGAGGCCCACTTACACTATGGGAGGTAATAGACTTTACTCAAATTCTATTGTTTAAATGTTAATCTTAGATTTTAAAATATTCACAGGAACATATAGAATACTGCTGGACCAAACATCTGGGCACTGTGGCCTAGCCAAGTTGACATATAAAATTAACCTTCGCAGTGGGGTAAGAGAGAGCTATTCTAAATGTGATGCTGGGACAAATAATTATCCACATGAAAAAAAAATCAGGTCTCACTTACTTCACTCCAAAAATTAATTCTAGATGGATTAAAGACTTCAATGTAAAGCAGTAAAACTTTCAAACATTTAGGAAAAAATATAGAATATTTTTGTTGCTTTAGGGTAAAAAAGTTTATTAATCACAACAAAACCACATACTATCACGGCAGATTAATAAATTCAGTTACCTAGAAGTGAAAATTGTTCTTTCAAAAAGTAACCATAATCAAGGTTCCCAGACACAAACAGACTGGAAAAAAAATACTTGTAATGAAATAAATAACAAAGGTGTAGTATGCATATTTAAATAATTTCTTCAAATTGGTAAGAAAAAGACAAAGAACCAAATAGAAAAGTAGACAAAGGATATCAACAGGCAATTCACAGAAGAGAAGATTAAGTGGCTAATAAAAATTATTCAATCCCTCTGGTAATCAGGAAAATAAAATTTAAGACAATGTTATGCTATTTAATATCCATTATATTAGAAAAAGTTTAAAAACATCTAATAACTCGATTTTTGTGATAACAGAAACGATGCAACCACTTCAAAGAAAACTTGGTACTTTTTAGTGAAATTTGAAGATGCATAGGCTCTTCAAACCAGCAGTTCCATGCTTGGTATATACCCTAGAGAAACTCCTATCTATGAAAAAGAAACAAAAGAAAGAATGAACATAGTAGCATTACTTGTAATTGTGAAAATTAGAAACAACCTCCTACCTGTCGAGAATGGATCCTTAACATGCAGTATTTCAATATTCATTCAATAGTATATTACATAATGCTACAATGAATGACCTCTAGATCAGGTATAAGGTAATATGAATCAAAACAGCCAAATCTCAGAAATATAATGTATAATCTGGTACTACTTACACAAACTTTGTGCAACACATTAAGTATTACTTACGAGTTTGTGGGGGAGGGCAGCATGTGCATATATATAAATGGAATAAAGTATAAAAATGTGAATGAGAATGATAAACACCAAATTCATGACAGAGGTCACCCCGTAAAAATGAAGAAGGGGAATAGGATTGGGGCGTGTTACAAGAAGTGCTTCAAATGTAATGGGTACACAGGGGTTCTTCATGTTACTCACCGTACTTGTCTGTTATCGTTTAAATAACAGAAGAAAAATGTTAAGAATTTACTGTAATTTTACAGTAATTTTACAGTAAAATCTGTAATTTTAAAACTGTCCCTTTCACAAAAAGGCCAACATTTATTTCAAAAACATATTTTTTTTGGACAGAGTATTAAAAATATAAAGTGGTTTCCTGACTTGCAAAACAGCTTCCTTTTAACAAACTCTGAACAGTATCCTTAATTTCCATTAAGTACTAACTCTGTTTAACTCCACATACTTGTGGATTCTTAGGAAATGCTTCTGTTGATATGAATTTAAAGACCTGTCAGTAGACAGTAATATAGTAAATTATTAAAGGAAGAGATAAATACCCAAAGCGTTCAGCTAACTGGAAGAAAAAATATAGGTAGTTCTTTTTTTTTTTTTTTTTTTTTGGTGGTACACGGGCCTCTCACTGTTGTGGCCTCTCCCGTTGCGGAGCGCAGGCTCCGGACGTGCAGGCTCAGCGGCCATGGCTCACGGGCCCAGCCGCTCCGCGGCATGTGGGATCTTCCCGCACCGGGGCACGAACCCGCGTCCCCTGCAACGGCAGGCGGACTCTCAACCACTGCGCCACCAGGGAAGCCCCTAGCTAGTTCTTTTAACAAAAATTTATAAAATGTATTCATTTCAATTGTGCACACATTAACTACTCTGCTGGCATGATATATAATAAAAGCTTGCTAATACAGTATTATTCACAGGGGATACCTTCCAAGAGCCCCAGTGAATGCCTGAAACCACAGGTAGTACTGAACCGTAAATATACTGTTTTCTCTATACATACATACCTATGATAAAGTTTACTTTATAAATTAGGCACAGAAAGAGATTAACGATAATAACTAATAATAAAACAAAGAATTATATACTATAATAAAAGTTATGTGAATCTTCCCCTCCAAAAAAAATAGCTTGTCCAAATTTAACACCTTTTCCATCTTCACTAAGCACTTACACACACCCTGTGGCCATAACTTCTGCAGTCGAGGTACAACAGCAAAACTAGCACAAATTTCTTTTTTCCTTTTTTCCACAATTTCATGGACAGAAGATTTGTTCTCACGGTAGCTCTTAGCAATCTCAGCATATGATATGTTTTTCTTTCCTTACTAGGTTGGGAACTTTCACCTTTTACACTTGAAGAAATCACTTTACAGCTTCTCTTTGGCTTACCTGATGCCAGCAACACTACCCTTGTGCTTTGGGGCCATTATTAGATAAAAGAAGGGTTACTTGAACACAAGCACTGAGAAACCACAGCAGTCGATCTGTAACCCAGAGCTACTAAGTGACTAACTGGTGGGAAACACTGAACAAAGGGATGTTTCCCATCCCAGGTGGGATGGAGCAGGATGCTGTGAGATTTCATCACTCTATGCAGAACGGAACGCAATTTAAAACTTATGAATTGTTTACCTTGGGAATTTTCCATTTAATATTTTCAAACTGCGGTTGACTAGGGTTAACTGAAACCACAGAACGTGAAACTGAGGATTCGGGACTAAATCTGTAACTGCTGTATTCTCCAGTTAAACTCTGTGCTGTGAATTAAAGATATTATCACTTTCAACTTTAAAATATTTGAAATAATACAGTGATATAGTAAAGAAAGACTCAATAAAATTTATCTCCCGTCCCTCTTGATTTCTTGCATGGACCTGAAGTTGTAATTTGTGTATGTACTCAGTTGTGTGAAAACCATCAGGCAAGGCATCTTGGCCAGTGGAAAAACCACAGGCTGGGAGGTGAGAGAGACTTGGATTCCATTCCAAGCCCGACCACTTTCTAAAAGCATGATCTAACTTGAGAGGTTTTCCCATACTGAACTTCAGCTTCCTTGTCTATAAAATTTAGATAGCAACACCTACCTTATAGATCAACATGTACACTCATGTGTACAGTGTAAACAACAGTCATACAATACACACCAGCAAATTGGAGCTGTTATTACTGGCTTTTAGAAATGAGAGTGTATGTTTCAGCCCAAATTTAAATTTAGCAAGAACTTCAATCTAAGGCAAGATAAGCACCGTCCAAGTGAAGAAAATTATTTAGTCACTCAAAGTCACTGATTTGTGAGCAAACTTTAAAGCCACTTGGAAATATTGGGAAAAATACAAAGTCATTTTTGTGCTAATTCTCTGATTTTGAGCAACACCGAGCGAGTCACAGAAAGACTTTCATCTACAAATAAGCCGTAGCATGTGCACTGACTGAAGCACTGAATAAAAACACAACACTTTCAATGTATACACTCATTTTCCTAAACCAGGTTCTACTCTCTACAAGTCCATATGTGATGTCATGTTTAGTGTGGCCCTAAACATGGAGGGAGCTACTCGGCTTTTCCTTCAAGAGAGAACCTGCTTCAGGAAGTAAAGGTGGCTCAGGGCACCCAGGTGCACCACCTTGTCAACTTACTACAGTTTTCAATCCCAGCCCATGAGTGAGCTCAGAGGTGGTGCTAGGGCACAGCCGCTTCTGCGCAATGTGGACCTCCTCCATGGCCATCCTTACACCAGAGCTTCTGAGTGGTCTGGACAAGACTTTCTTAGACCTGCAGCACAGCTTAAGGCTTTTCCGACGCAATCCTCCCTCTTTCCTACTCTTAAGTCATAGTACTTGTTGCACAAGTACTACACCCAGATCGGAAGACTTTCCCTGCCTACTCTCGCTCCCTTTCCACTTTATCCTCATAGATGTTGCCTCCAATAAATGTCCTGTACTTCCCACTGTCTTAGCTTCTGTTTCCTGGAGGATGTGAACTGAAACAAGGGGAAATAAACATTTTTGTTCCTGAAGGGATTTTTAATCTAGAATATAATACACATTAATTCTATTTTTATAGAATTATGTACATTTTATTTTTTTAATTGAAATATAGTTGATTTACAATGTTTCAGGTATACAGCAAAGTCATTTAGTTATACATATATATACATTCTTTTTCAGATTCTTTTCCATTATAGGTTATTACAAGATATTGAATATAGTTCCCTGTGCTAAGCAGTAGGTCCTTATTGCTTATCTATTTTATATATAGTAGTGTGTATCTGTTAATCCCAAACTCATAATTTACCCTCTCCCCCTTCCCCCTCTGGTAACCATAAGTTTGTTTTCTATGTCTGTGAGTCTGTTTCTGTTTTTAAATAAGTTCATTTGTATAACTTTTTTAGGTTTCACAGGAAATATGTGAATTTTAAAAGCACGTTATTATCAGTCTACTATAAGGCAAGTAATTATAGCCTACTACTCCCCACAAAGCGAACTGATTTAATGGATGTAGTTTTTAGAGTCTTATTTTTCTGCTATGATGTTCTAGGAGCAAATGGGGCAGAGGTGGGCAGTGATTCAGGAAAAAAAATCCAACTTTTAATTATTGAATTCTATCATGACTAGCAAGAATAGTAGCTATAGTTACTCTGACCAACACCACCTGACACTATTGAAATCCTTTCCTTTTTGAAGAATTATGGAGTGTGATTGACTCCTTGCTTTTCCAGAGAGATCATTCTGGAGATTTATTGATGGCTAGTTGAGTTGATACAAGTACAAACAAGCAAGCTGTAAAAGTATTTGGGAAAAAATGACAAAATATCCACTATATTTATTCTAAAATACTATGGGCAAGGCTCAGTGTTAGCACTATTGGAGAGTTATAAAAATGAAACAAATATAAGTATTCCCTTAAAGAGCTTAGAGAGTAGTCAGGAAATTCAAGATCATTTAGGTATTTCCATTTTTAAAGTCATACTTAACAAATTTAGAAATATTTAAAAAGCAGGAGAAAGTAGCCAGAGGAAAAATACATTTAAAAAATAAAGATAAATACAAGGCATCAACTTATTAAAGAGGCAAAGATAAAATGCTACGGGAGTTCAGAATAAGGAGTACTACTGCCACCTGAGTTGAGAGCAGAGAAAGGGGTAACATGGAAAACTTCACAGGGGAGATGGAATTGGAGATAGGAGGTACAGAATTTGGACTTCGAGCACAGGATAAGCCATGCCCTGCAAAGTGAAGGAAGGTGAACAAAGTAGCAAGGACATGAGGAGGTCATGGGTGGGAAAAACATTAATTCAGGCTCACTGGCACAAAGGATAAATCAAGAGTTATAGTGAGAAATGGGGTCAGAGGGGTAAATTGAGGCTGGATATGGAGGGTCTCAAGCGCTACACAGAAGCGTCTTATTTTATATCATACACCCAACTGACAGGAACAGGAGGATGATGAAAAAAAATGGACAGGTGTGCGATTTTACAGTAAGTGAGCCCCAAATGAAAATATCAGTATCAACTTTGACTTCAATGTCACAAAGAAGCAAAACCTTTCCACACATTTTGAAAAATCATTACCATAAATAACAAGTGACTTAGCCTGCCTGAAGTGGGATCACGGTAAAGAATTTTGCATTTCATTTAGCTTTATAAATACGTATTTCTCCACTTGCTTTTAATCTGGGGGAAAAAAGTTCTCCAATATCCTTCTCCATGAAAATGATAAGATTTTCACATCTGGTGTCTATCTGTAAAGAACACAACATATTCAAAACTTCACTTAGCTTGGAGTGGGAGATTTAAGTCCTGGGTTGATCAATATCAAAGCTCTAAGCTGCACGCGATAGGAAACGTCAACTCAACCAGCTTAAAAAATAAACAAGGGACCGGGAAGGGGCCAACCCTGGCTGCAGCACCCCGTTGCCCCTACCCCAACCTTCTGCAGGTCTGCAGGTTTCACTGAAGCAGCGAGAGAATCGGGAGGAGAAGGAGACAGCAAGGACAGCCCAGAAGCAATGGCGTCCCAAGAGGAACAAGCAGTAAAAAAAAATCTCAGCATGGAAAATGCCAACCAGGAGAATGAAAAAAAGGATGAAAAGGAACAAGATGCTTATAAAAGAGAGCCTTTGGTCCTCCCTTTGGAAGCTGGTGAATATCGTGTACCTAGAGGAAAGTTCCATGTTAGGCATAGAACTTTCCTAGGCAGTTCCTAGGCAGTTCCATGTTAGGCAGCCCATCCTGCAGTATATATGGGACACGACTCAAGAGGCTTGGAGAACCACAGGCAAGGATGGGAGAGGAGAATATGGAAAGGATTAGGGAGGTGAGGGAGCTGATGGAAAAGCTGAGGGAAAAGCAGTCTGCGGGCAGTTAGCACGGACCTCCCTCACCATGACCATCGTGATGAGTTTTGCCTTATGCCTTGAATCCTGATGTTTTCCCTGAAGTTAATAGGGAGACACACCTGCTTCCTTAACTTACATGTTTGTGGTGTACCTTTGTTGCAAACCTTTTGGTGTTACTTGTTTCTTGCGGGTCTCCTATTTCCAGCTTCTAATTGAATGTTGTGTTTTTGACCCAATCTGTAAGTTTCTGTCAGCAGGAGAGTTTTACTTATTGCACGGAGAGATGTTCATTATATATTGTGATGTTAATAAAGCAGTTTTTTAAAAAAGTAAATAAATAAATAAGACCAACAAGGACCTATTGTATAACACAGGGAACTATATTCAATATTTTGTAATAATCTATAAGGGTAAAAGAATATGAAAAAGAATATATATATATTTGAATCACTGTGCTGTATACCTGAAACTAACAGAATTTTATAAATCAACTATACTTCAATTAAAAAAAAAAAATTAAACTAAATTTTTAAAATAAAGATGAGGGGCTTCCCTGGTGGCGCAGCGGTTGAGAATCCGCCTGCCGATGCAGGGGACACGGGTTCGTGCCCCGGTCCGGGAAGATCCCACATGCCGTGGAGCGGCTGGGCCCGTGAGCCATGGCCGCTGCGCCTGCGCGTCCGGAGCCTGTGCTCTGCAACGGGAGAGGCCACAACAGTGAGAGGCCCGCGTATCACAAGAAAAAGAAAAAACAAAAACAAACAAACAAAAATAAATAAAATAAAATAAAGATGAGTTCTCTGCACACTGAAAAACCAGAAACAAATGAAGAAAATAATCAACTCTGAAGCCAAAAAGCCATTGGTTAGCGACTCAGGTATATGTTTGCATGTTGAGTTTCCCCACATCCGAGAAGATAACCAAAGTCATGGGCCGAGAGGAGGGGAGAGGAGAGGGAAGCAGAGACTAATTAAGGGGGCAGGAGAAGGTGACACTGACAATCGTAAACTCACAAGAGCAGTTGGGTTATCCTCACTGCTTCCAATGTGGGGCATCAACAAAAGAGTGGAAACAATAAAAGACATGCTTGCAAAGATAAAAGATAAGCAAACAAATAAATAAGAATTACTGCCTCATATAACTAGAAATCCAAGGCAGAAAGTTTCCAAAACTGGTTAATTCAGCAACTCAACAACATCATCCAGAACCCCAGCGGTTTCCCTTTCTGCTCTGCCATCCTCGGCATGCCACTCGCCTTAGGGCTATCTCCCCTCGTGGTGACAAGGTGGCTGCCTCAGTTCTAGACAGCAAATCTCAATCGGCAAAGCCCAGCTGAAAGAAGGAGGGCATCAGTCCTGTGTGTCTGCTTACATGAGCCACAGGACTTTTACAAGAAGCCCCTTGAACAGACTTTTCCTCTCATTTCATTGGCTAGTTGCCAGGAAGAGTTCACATGCCTATTCTTAAGGTTGAGACTAATCAGGATTAGCTCTGGGTCACTGAGTCAGGGGTAAAAACCTAAACAATTAGTATCAGCCACCAAGGAAGAGTAAACGGCCTTGGGTTGGCAACCAACAATGCCTGCTGTATAGTCTCCCACTACATGCTGGATGACTGTGAATGACCTTTAACATCTCTGACCCAGGACACCCTCATCTGTAAAGTAAGGAATTTCATAAATTCCACATGTTACTTTTCAACTTCCTGTTAATTATCTTTCATGAAATGTTAACTTTCTCTTCCAAATTTTCTTCTCTTTAGTTGTATTTCTTGTTTTTGACTGAAATTTAGGAAGCTGGTGGTTTAATGCTGCAAAGGCATTTCAGATAAAATTGAGATGAACAGGAAAAAAGTGGTAGAAAAAATTTGCAATTCATACAGAAAAAGGGCTGATTTTATATCTATATACATATAAGAAAGAAGGTTCCTTCAAATTGGAAAGGAAAAAATCAAATTAAAAAATGGGTGAAGCTCATAAAGAAACAGATCCTGAAAGAAGAAATACAAATGATTCTTAGGTATATGAAAATGACACAGTTCAGTTATAGTGAGAACAAGTCACATTAAAACTACACCGCAATACCATTTTTTACCTGTTAGACTGGAAAAGGTCCAAAAGTTTGGTAATGCCCTCCCTGGGCAAAACTTCAACAAAGCAAGAGCCACGTGTGTCTCCTATAAAATTGGAGATGAGGAGACTCCTCTGCAGGGTAAGTAGCTGATAGCTCCTCCACAAGACAAATGCACATGCCCTCTGAGCCAGCAAAGCCAATTTTAAAATATTGTCCCATATTGTATCTCTGGTAACAAGATAATTCACTGCAAAGTTATTTTTTAAAACAAAATACTGGAAAAATCTCAATATCTATCAATAGAGGATTGGTTTTAAAAAATTAAGTAGTATACTGCATACATACAGAGAAATAGTATGTCTGAGGAAAAGCAAAAAAAAAAAAGGAAGACTGAGGTGCTCATATATATACTGATGTGAAAATATCTCAAAGACCCACAGACCAAGAGAACGCACATAGTATGATAAAATTTGCTCAAGAAAAGTGGAAAAATATATACTATTTTTGCTCGTATTTAACTATCTCATGAATTGCTTAGAAACTAATCACATTGATTCCTGGTGTGGAAGAAAACTTGACAAATGGGAGACAGAGTTGGCAGAAAAAAATTTTTTCACTGTAAATCATTTTATATTTTTTGAGTACTTAACTATATAGGTACATTGCCTATTCAAAGTTAAATAAAACACTTTAAAATTATTATGATAGATGCCTCATAAAACTAAAAAGTTTGCTTCAACATCTATCTCACAAAATGTAACAATAATCATCATAAGCTGGATAAAAACTCCTAAAATATAAATTTCTATTCAGGAAAAAGTACATTTTTTCATTTAAAAGCATATATAAGTAGACTTAAGAACAGTATTTGCTCATTGATAATTGACTGTTCCTAAAAACGATGCCTGTGGGGTGGTTGAAGTTGGTTTATAACAGTGAGCATCTAGAAATTGATTGTGTATAGAAATCAAACTTTGGTATCCTGCCATCAGCTGCTGTAGCAGCCATGTAATTCACTCACTAGGAGCCCCCTCAGGGCAGGAGAGGAGCCAATACATTTCCTTATTTCCTTGTTCATCTGCCACAAACCAGCAAAACATGACTAGACCCATGATAAAGATCAACCCTCAGCTTCACCTGTATCATTATGGAGATTGGATTTTCCTTAAAGATGAGAATCAGGACCACATTTTAAGCAAGTGCACATATCTATTTTGAACACTGGGCAATAAGAAACTTCCCCGATTTGAATTATAGCAAGCTATTTGGGGAAACTATAATAGTGGCAGTACTGTCCAGAATAGTCTAGCCAGCCACTGCCAGAAAGGAAACTCCACTTTGTACATTTCTGAGTGCATCCCAGCAATACAATTTTTTGACTTCAGAGCCTCCTTTACATCTTTCATATCCTATTTACAAATGAATTCATTTCTAAATTATCTACATTGACTTCTTTAGTAATAAATTATATATAAAACCTATACAAGAAACAGCAATATTTTTAAAGATCAAGAGATAAACCTGGATAAAAGTTTTAATATTTCCTTCCTACAGTCCAGCAGCATGTACTCTTTCTGGTGCACACACCCTAACATAGAATATCGAAATTAAATAATTTAGTAATTTCGTCAGAATTTTCATACTATTAGAACTTTTGTTTGTGAATATACTTGTAATTAATATCTGTATCTGAACCCATAAGATGACTTATTTATCCGAAAAAAAAAAAGATTTCATGATCCTGAACTACACAGAAGGCTGTGTTCTACATGTTTTGAATGAAATAATGATTAAGAACTCCTCGTCCTTGTCCTTAAGGAGCAGAGAACTTAGTAGGGATGTTGCAATCCATGTTTTTATGTAAAATCTGTGTTACCAGGAACTGATAACTATTATATACTCAAATGATTTGCAGTTTAGAGGGAAGATTAAAGGCCATTTCAACAGGAATCTGCAAGAAAGACATGACTGAAGAGGCTAGGTTACATCTTGGCTTTGACTCACAAGAAGCATTTCAACCAGTGGAGGTGGGTGTGGGCAGGTCATGGTAGGCTGCAATGCCATTCTACATGGGGAGAAAGGCGGGAGCAATATGGTAGAATGATGAGGGGTGTTCAAAGAGCAAGAAGAGGTGAGCTGGAAATGTGAACTGGGAGTCAGATTGTGGAGGACCTTGAATTGCTGGCTAAGGATTTTGGTGTTTACTTAACACTCATTAAGAAAGCTCTGAAGAAGATGTAATGGAATTGAAAGAATTCTAAAATAAGAGTTAGGACACCTGGTTCTCGTGCTACTTACAGTTATTTGATATCAAGAAAATTAATCTCTCTAAACCTCATTTTCTTTCCTAGATAAAAGCTTCTTTCATCACTGATATTCTATAATTCCTCAGGGACTTCTGAGCTTGCCTTAGCATAAGCTGGGATCTGGTTAAAAGTATATCATAATAATCCAGAGGCGGGTGATGGTGGTCTACACTAGGGAGATGGCAATGGAAGAAGGCCATGGTGTCCACAACAATGGAACAAGGACTGCCCTGCTACAGGCTTTACTTAAGAAATTGTCCAAATAAGACTGGAAAGGAAGAAAGAATATGAATGACATTGCCAAGATCTTACCCTGGGGCATAGTGAGTAATTGGAAACAGGGGGACAGGAGAGAGAAATGCAAGAGGATTAAAAAAACTGTTAGCCTACATTATCAAGAGAATTTCAGCACCATTAACAGAGGGATTGGGATTTGAAAAGGAAAATATTCTAGAAGTAGGAGGTGAGGACAGTTTGCAGCCTATTGAGTAGGTAGGAGATTGTCTGGGTCAAAATCTCCAGCAAGGAGTTAACTTGACATGATAGATTTGAGAGTCATCCCCCCAAAAAGGGAAAATTCAAGATCAGAATTATAAATAAATGTTTCCAAAGAGTTTATAAAGACATAGGAAAATGCTCAGGAAATATTCTCAAGGGGGAAAAGAAAGCAATATATACATTTTGGTTGCAATGTGTGTACATATAGGTTCACAGATAAAAGGTAAAACCAAAATAATCAAAATATTATTATTCAGTCTACATTATGAATATATAAGCAAATATTATTCTTTATACTTTTTTCTCCCAGTATGTTCTATAATGAACATACATTATTCTTATGAACAGAAAAGAAAAACAGTAAAAAAAAGAAATGCAAAAATAAAAGTGATGATCAAAACGTGTCTATCAAACCTTGGTAAGATTTTTAACACAAATGTCTCTGAAAAAAAGGTCTGTCTCAGAAGTGCTTATACTGACTAAAAATCACAGTTCACGAAGGTCCAGTGGGACACAAGGCAAGAATTAATTTTCTCAAGACTACATGGTTCCAGTTATAAACAATGGGCTATTTATTCTCACATTCCTAGTAGAATCAGGCACATTCTACCTGTCTTCTTCCATAACAGGCGTCTGTATTCTTTAAAGAGAAATGGAAATAGATCTGGACATGGAGAAAACCTTTGAGGGAGAAAAGATAACTCTAAGTGTCAAGGTAGAAAACTTGAGCTTCAACAATACAGAACTGCCCCATTAAAATCACTCTATCACCAAGCATTAAAACTGAGACTTCAGTTTTAATTTTATGGTTTAATACGTGTTGGCAGCATCTTTTCTCTTAACCCCGACAAAAAACTGTATCAAATATAGGAGGAGTCTTAACTGAAAAAGAGACATTATTATTAAATCTAGAATTAAGCAACCTAATTTGTTGGGTCAGATGTAACCAAAGTATAAAAAAAGAGTAAATATATTGGCTTTGTCTACTCAGAAACTCACATTTATGCTAACATTAACTATAATTAACCTAGAGCAGAATATAGCAGATAATCAACAAGATACAAGATTCCAGGATTCCTCTGAAATTGGTTAGTATTTTTCCTTCCTAGCTATCTGGAAGGGAGCTATTTGGGTTACACCAAGTGGCCTGAGACATTCATTTCTCCTAATGAGAATTCTCCTAGGGCCACTTGGATAAAGATAAAAACATAATTGACCCATGTGATGTCATGAATAAAAAGAACAGACAGTGACAGGAACAAAAGAGAGGCCATTCCTTATGTATCATTTAGGTGGGAGGAAATTAAGGTGCTAGGTGCTCATCTGCAATTTCTTAGCCCAATGGGAGTGATCACTGGGTCAGCCTAGACTGCTGATCCCACACCTGGAGCACTAGAGAGGAATGTCCAGCTGAGGACTGAATCTAGCTTAGAGAAAACCTCCAGAAAGAACTGCAGTTGCACCATAATTGACTTTCTAATATCCTCTGCTTATTATCTCACTAGGGTACCAGAAAACAACATAGCATATTGAAAGGAACATAGGTTTTGAAACTACAAAGACCTGGATTTAAATTCCAGTGCCACCACGTGACACTTACCATATGACCTTAGACTAGTCATTTAACCACTTGGAACCTGAGTTTTTGCATCTGTGAAAATGGGGGGAGAAAATTTTACAGGGGATAATCATGATAATTGAGATAACCACCCACAAATACTGTAACTGTATCAACTCAATGCTATATATAGCAAATTGCTTTGTAACAAAGAACTCTTGTATTAGGTTATCCGGAGAAGCAGAACCAATATGAAACAGATTATATATATATATATACATACATATACATAGATAAATACATAAGCAGGTAGATAACATGGAGAGAGAGCAAGAAATTATTAAAGCTGAGAAATCCCAAGATCTAAAGCAAGCAAGCTGGATACCCAGAAGAGCTGATGATACAGTTCCAGTCCAAAAGCCAACAGACTTCAGACCCAAGAAGAACCAATGTTTCAGTTTGAGTCCAAAGGTAGGAAAAGACTGATGTTCCAGCACAAGTAGCCAGGTAGAAAGAGATCTATCTTACTTGCCAGGGTGTTAGCCTTTTTGTTTGATTCAGGCCTTCAACTGATTGGATGAGGCCCACCCACACTGGGAGGACAATCTCCTTAACACAGTCCAATGATTCAAATGTTAATCTCATCCAGAAATACTTTCACACACATACCCGGAATAATTCTTGACCAAATATCAGGGCACCCCATGGCCTACTCAAGTTGACACATGAAGTTAACCATCACTACAAAATCTTAGTGGTTTACAAGAAGAATTCATCCTCCTTAGACCAGTGGCTACCCCAGGCATGATCTCACAACAATGGCGGACATGCATGAGAACATGTCCATTTCATGTACAAGCACATTTAAGCATCTGCTCACATCATGTCTGTTAACATCAGATTAACTAAAGCAAGCCATATAGCAAATCCAACATTAACAGAACATGGAAATATACCCACCTCTGGTAGGAGAAACTGCAAAGCCACAGAACAAAGGGCTTGAATACAGAGAATGGCAAAAACTGTGGGCAAATAATACAATTTACTATGGTAACCCATGCCAGGCACATGTTAGATAGTCAAAAAATTTTATTTCTGTGCCTTTCCCACTCCCTCCACCCCAGTTCCGCTTGCTGTTTTCTTTTCCGAGAATTTTCCCATTCCTCTATGCAATGTTCTACATTGAATACAAATATAATATTTTAAAGAATTAAGATAATGCTATTAATAAGAAAATGCTCTTTCACTCTATGGAAAGTTTCACATACCAGGCAAGATGCTTCCTTAACTGATGCACAGTACCTGTTAGTTTATTGCCCTGAGAAGTTTTACAATCAATTAGGAATGTACAGTGTGTATAAGTAATTTACATCCTATTCTTCAGTGTGTCCTACTTCACACTTTCCTGTTTCAAATTTCACCTGCTGTTATTTTGCTCAATTAACTATGTTTGTTCCACAATTATCTAATCTATTTAGTATGTACTGAGAGCCTTTAAAGCTCCTTTCTCATCTTTGCCCTGACTAAATAATTTATCATCTGGCAAGTTGACCGTCGGGCCATTCAGCCCAGCTTGTCAGAAACTTCTTTGAAAATACGAACATTTCAAATCCCAGTGTAGAAGGCATGGATATTGTACAATTAATTTCTTTTCATGCTGTGACTTGTCTTTTTCTCTTCCTTGTTTTGCTAATCTCTCAACTCATTTTTAAGTCCATGATAGAATTTTAAGTCTCACCACAATGCTGCCAATTTCTTTGAGTACTTCTTTATGGAACAAATATGAAGATCTTATCAAGATATCAAGAGTCACAATTACTTGAGGCAACATGAAAACCACTCAAAAAGAACTGAAGGGTTCATGTGGAATTTTAATCTTTAGAAGCCAATGTTTAACAGGAAGATGGGTATTTAACCCTTAAGATGTCTTATTTCAAAGGAAGAACATGACATTTATTGACTCTGATTCCAAAGTCCGTCTTTCCTCTGAACCTCACTTAATAGCTCTTTCTCATTCTTTTGTCTACGACTCTTATTGATAAAGAAAATTTCTCACCATTCTATAGCTATATTGGGTATTATATTTCAAAAATAAATTGAAGCAAGAGGACAAAACACCAGGTTTTTCAAACTATATTTTTCCCTCAAAAAATAAAAAAAGCATATATATATATATATATATATATATATATATATATATAATATAACTTCCTATGGGAGTCTTCCCCTCCCAATTTGAAAATCAATGCTATATAATATTAAAATTAGTTCATGAAAATTATCCCCCCTATGCCAGTCTCCAAATTCACTAGGCTTATTTACTGTTCTCACCATACAGTAACTCTGGACATTTCTGATCTGACATTCCTATTAGTAAAAAATTTTGCATATCCATCTCCAAAGCAAGTATATTGATTTATACATTATTTACGTGGACTATTTTGATCTATATGCTAAATTTTTCATAAAGCTAATGTTTTTCTTGTTTTCAGGAAACAAACTTAATTAGAAGTTTTAGTGTCTTTTCCTCCACCTCTAGGTGGGAGCAAGGGTAGTTAGAGACCAGTGCTGAATCATAAACTCCTCGAGGTCCTCAGCAGTGTCTTATTTGCCTTTGACTCTGTGAGACTGAGCACAGACCTGGACCATGCTAGGCATGGAATTGAGGCTTGTAAGATGAACAGTGGATGATGGAGCTGACTTTTTAGGAAAAGATCAGAGCCAAGCCTTTGCTGTACTTCTCTAACTCCAGAAAAATATCTTTTGTCAAGAGCACATCGGAAAAAAAAAAAAAAAGAAGAAGAAGAAAGAAAAGAACACATTGGGCCTTACATTCTTTCCTCAGATAATCTGAATTTTCTCATGAAATGAATCTGCCTTGTTGCCACAACACTCAAATCTCCACTCTAAGATGAAATGGTTCCTAGGAAAGGGCATTGACGTGAGACTTCGAGATTTGAGTTTCAGCCCCTTTACTGGCTTAACTCCATGCCTTTGCACAAGTCAATCCAGCCCTCTGAGTCCCTTTTGTACCAACTATTAGAGAAGCATGGAATGGATAATTATGAATAACACTGCAGCTATGCCCATCTAAATAAAGACTGCTTGTAATTTTTTTTCTAAAAAAAGTTATATTGTGTATATTCAAAGATTTATTTTATATAAAAACCTTGAAAAATAGTTAGTTGAACCAGTCTGAGACTGAGAAAAAAATCCAAAAGCTGTTCCTTCTTCTCTGTATTCCTCAGTAAACAAGCAAATGATCCCAGAGGTGAGTAAGGATGTGGCTAGGTCTAAACATGGTTAAGGGTTGTAAGAGGTACCATCCTTCAGCACCTCCCATGTAAACACACTGTGTAATAAATTCCCAACTGTTTCCCTATGAAGCCTACCTTTGTGGTAGAGTCTCTAAGGAGAGATAAAGACAATCAATCTAAGACTAACGGGTGATGCAATAAGAACCAAGTCATAAATGTATTTGTTCTGGTCTGTTTCTGTTCAGGGAATGGATGCAATTTGATTAAATTACAAAAATGCTATTACAGGAAAAGACAAATAAAGGAGCGTTGGGGTTAGGGGAGGAGAGACTCTTTCTTAGAATAGCTGAAAATTTCCATTTTCAAAGAAATAACATTTATTTATATAATTAAATATATCATGTAAATCGTACTGCCAGACACACATTGTATCTAAAAATCACCTCTTGGGGTTTTGTCAGACTCTGATGTCTCAAAGCCCACACTAATGTGAAAGATTGAAATAAGTTATACTGAATAAATAGAAAATTCTACCATCAGATGGCAATTTTCTGTCAGAGATCTGCCCTTTATCTCTTGAATTAGATCTAGTTGCCTTCCTGGAAATAAGCATTCTTATCAGAGATTGAAGCAGCCCCAATACAAAAGAAAAGGTTTAAATGCTCTAGAATTTCACAAAGCAACCTTCTGACTTCCCAATATTTATTACTTTGACAGAAAGTAAAGTGTACATTTTAATGTGTATTCAGCAGGATGAAAATAGAATCCTTAATTTTTTTTCCTTCGTGTAATGGTTTGCTTAAGGAAACTCCACAATCAAATGTTCTCTGTAAGAAAGGCTGCTTGCTGGACAATCTCCTGGCGAATGAAGTGGATTGGGGAAGTTTTTTTTCCTTCACAGGAGCAGTTCTATGGTTTTTTTTTCCTCATTCTACAGTGTTTCCCACCAAGGATGTAAGACTCAGAGCAAGGAATGCCCAAAGCCAGCTTTTGAGCCCCTACTAACAGCCACGTGATCTCAGGGAGGTCATCTGAGTGTGTAGAAGACAGCATTATCCCCTTTTTATAGTTGAGTAAATTGAGGCTCAAAAAAAGTAAAATAACTTGCCCAAATCCAGATAGCTAGCAATGACCAATGTCTGTTTACCCCAAAGCTCACTATATCATGCTAGCGTGTGGACAACCTGCTGATATCCTGAATGCTCCAGTCTTGTTTCCATCTCAACAGTGATGGAATAAAATAGAATTTCTCCAGACTCTCCTGTTATCTCATACAAGATTAATCCTTTACTCTTGATTTGACTTTACATTGTGGGCATTTTTTTAATACTTAAAGTTGAACACAACTTTTTTCCTCTAAAAACAAATCCAGCAAAGCCACACTTCCTTAATGAATCATGCACCCACAAAATGTTTAAAACCAGGAAAAGTGAGTTACCCAGATGTATAAAGAAATCCACTCTAGTAATAACTTTCTCCTTAAGAATATACAATGTCTTCATATTTATCATCTCATTCTTTACAACACCTTTCTATAAAGCCTAACTACCACATTTCGTGATCGGTCATGGTTTCCAAAGACTGCTATTTCTAAACTAGCTCATCCAAAGAAACTGCAGGAAGAGAGAAAGATTTATTTCATTGTCTTACCTTTAGCACAGGTTTTTCCTAAATGAAAACAACTGAAGAATGGAGAGTATTTGTTCTAGTCGAATGTAATTCTAACCAATACCTATAGCCCACTAGCTTTTCACCCAGTGCTTCTTTCCATTCTCTCACTGCTGCCTGCTCCCTCCTTTCCCTCAAAGAAAATTTGGACAGATTCTAGAATCATAATCAAGTAAATTTCTCCATCATTCTCACAACATACAATGCAGACACACGTGCATGCATGCACATACCTTTTAATTTATTTATTTATTAGAAAAGCTACAATAATACGTCTTTCCTTACTAAAGGCTGGTGATTCTGCAAGCTCAGGCAAAGAAGAATTTGTGTCATTTTCACTAGGATTCCGCAAGTTTTGAATTTCTCACAATTTTCTTTCCTTGAAAACTAGTGAGTAAAGCAACACATACAGTTATATAGAAAAAAGAAATACTGCTGTCCATGCCTTTAAACATAACTAGACTAGTAATTAGACTCTGAATTTGATAATGAAATTAGCCTTAGGAGGTTACACAGGTACTCATACTATTCAACATGTCCTTAGCCAGCTCAAGCATAGATTTTCATGGCATTTAATAGATATTCACTGCAACAAGGGAAAGGGGATGGAAAGAGATATCCTCAGAGTCTCAAATAAAAGTAAAATGACACTAAGATCTACCCAAATGCACAGTTATGGCCCTGCTGTTGTGGATGAGACTTACCTGGAAGAACAGGGCTTATTATGGTGTCCAAATGTAACCATTTCCTACCTCAAAACCTGGTTAACTACACCTTTGTACAGGTTATCATCTGAGTAAAAAGAAGATTTTCCCCACTTGTTATTTTATCTTATCATGTAGAAGATCACATCGATGCAAATTACCCACACTGGTATCAACTCATCAAGTAATTTTTTTTTTTTTTTGCGGTACGCGGGCCTCTCACTGTTGTGGCCTCTCCCGTCGCGGAGCACAGGCTCCGGACGCGCAGGCGCAGCGGCCACGGCTCAAGGGCCCAGCAGCTCCGCGGCACGTGGGATCCTCCCGGACCGGGGCACGAACCCGTGTCCCCCTGCCTCGGCAGGCGGACTCTCAACCACTGCGCCACCAGGGAAGCCCTCATCAAGTAATTTTTGCTCTTACTATAAAACACATATTCCATCCCTTGGCCCAAAAGCTGTCCCTGTGATTAAAAAGGATTCTTAGAAAAAGAAATGTAATCCAAATTGGAAATGAGAACCATCACTGAGTCTCCAACTTTTCTCTTAGATGAAAAAAATATGAATTTAGAAGTATCTTTATTACTTCTCTTCCAGACACCTATCAAATAGGACATCAGGGAGAAGCTGCATAGAGGCCTCACAAGAGGAACCTGTCTAATTTACATTTATCATTGTGATTATCACCAATGAGTTCACAGGTAATACACAGCTCCCCTCTACATGTAACAAGTGGTGCTGGGCAAAACCCCGTCCATTTTCCTAAGACATGAGTTAGTTTGCTAGGGATGCCATAACAGAGTACTACAGATTAGGTGGCTTAAACTACAGAAATTTATTGTCTCACAGTTATGGAGGCTATAAATCCAAAAATCACGGTTATCACCAGGGTTGGTTCCATCCGAGGGCTAGAAGGGAAGTATCGGTCCCAGGCCTCTTTCCTTGGCTTGTAGATGGCTGTATGCTCCCTATGTCTCTTCATATTCTCTCACGTCTATGTGCATCTCCATGTCCAAGTTTCCCCTTCTTATGAGGACACCAGTCATGTTGGATTAGGGCCCACCCTAATGAGCTCATTTTAACTTAATTATCTCTATAAACATGCTGTCTCCACATAAGGTCACATTCTGAGATACTGGAAGTTAGGACTTCAACGTATGAATTTGGAGTGGACACAGTGCAGCCCATAACAAGACACCTAAATATATATATATATATATATTTTTAACATCTTTATTTGAGTATAACTGTTTTACAATAGTGTGTTAGTTTCTCCTTTACAACAAAGTGAATCAGTTATACATATACATATGTTCCCATAACTCTTCCCTCTTGAAGACACCTAAATATTATGCACAGTTTAGGAGAACTGTGTCACGTTTTATGCAGTAAGTTACTGATTTTGAGCATCACCAAATGTTTATAAGAAACTGTTGCAGATACAGGAGATCCAAATAGCATAAGCACCCAAACTCTGCCGTCAAAAGCTAACCAATCTAATTGAGAATCTGGACACATACAATGTATTACGTTGAATAGTGAGATAGAATTTTATAAATTGAATTACATTCTTTCATTTACTTTTGATTTTAATTATACATTTATCAGTACAACCGAACTTGACGTGCTTCAGCAACCACAGCAGCAATCACAGCCATGACTCAGAGTGAGTAGAGGCCAAGTACAAACAGAAAAACCACCCGGAAATTGCTTTTGAGTGTAATAGGCCAGTATCGGAGCTCAATGTACAATAATATATCAACAGAACCTTTGTGTCTGGTTTACTTGCTCTGGATGCTAGTTTTGACACTTGTGCTAGCAAGAGATGCACCTGCCAGCTGTTATACAGGTCATCGTATTTGGTTTTCCCAACACTGAGACATGTATTGTAAATTTACAAATGAGGATAATGAAGCTCAAGAGCCCTTAGTTGACATGGCGAAGGTTATACCACAACTCGGCACCAAGAACAGGTCTAGATCTTGGGTTCTTTCTGCTTCTCCCCACCGCTCTGCTTCTCATGAAGTGGGTAAGGAGTACAAACCTTGCATGGATAAGATTGTTTTTTTTTTAACATCTTCATTGGAGTATAATTGCTTTACAATGGTGTGTTAGTTTCTGCTGTATAACAAAGTGAATCAGCTATACATATAGCTGATATGGAGATATCCATATCTCCTCCCTCTTGTGTCTCCCTCCCACCCTCCCTATGCCACCCCTCTAGGTGGTCACAAAGCACCGAGCTGATCTCCCGGTGCTATGCGGCTGCTTCCCACTAGCTATCTGTTTTACATTTGGTAGTGTATATATGTCCATGCCACTCTCTCACTTCGTCCCAGCTTACCCTTCCCCCTCCCCATGTCTTCAAGTCCATTCTCTATGTCTGTGTCTTTATTCCTGTCCTGCCCCTAGGTTCTTCAGAACCATTTTCTTTTTTTCTTTAGACTCCATATATACGTGTATATATGCTTTTCTCTTTCTGACTTACAGGCTCTTTATGACAGACTCTAGGTCCATCCACCTCACTACAAATAACTCAATTTCGGGTTTTTTTTGTGGCTGAGTAATATTCCATTGTATATATGTGCCACATGGTTTCTCAGTCAATCTGCACCTGCTCCAGGCAGCTGTCTCGTAAATGTGTTTTGTGGGTCACAAGGCCTATCAGTGAAAGGCTGTGAGTGAATCAATAAGAAGAATTTAAAATGAATGCTCTACCACTGTTGGGTCAGGAGCTATCTATCTATCTTATTACATGAAAAATGTACTTATAAATTCTATTATAGACAGTCAACTAAAAAAACAAACAAAAAAATCCCCAGCATTCTTTGGAACCATTTCTGTTCCCACAGCCTTGATACCATGTCTACAAATCTGTTGCTAACGTTTCATGCATTCACACAACAGTTTCCTACATGTATGGGTCTTGTTGCTACTGTGATGAATAGACACAGAATCAGAGCAGCTGTGGAGGAGAGAGAGAAATATAATGGAACAGTCATTAGAGTAGTTGAGCTTACACACTGGAGATTCTCAAACCAGAGGAGTCCTGTCCCTAAGGAGACCTCAGAATCACCTGGCGTGATAGACTGTCCCCAGACGACGACAATGATCTCTCACATCCCCATGTTCTTTCACTAATGTAATTGTGCCCTTTTCTCCTCAAGATGTGGTGTCTATTCCCCCACCACCACCACTTAAAGCCGGGCTGGCCCTGTGACTTATTTTGACTTTGATGCTTTTTGAGTTTTGGATCTCCATCTTAAGAGAACTTACAACTTCTGTTTTTACCTTCTTGGAAGCCAGACACCAAGTAAAGAAGCTGGGGTGAATGATGAATTACCACGTGGACAGAGAATGCGTCCAGCCTCCTAGGCATCCTCAACAAGGCCCCAGACACGATGGTGTGGGGGAAGCCGTCTTGGGCCTTTGCACCCCCCAGTTGCCAGCTGAATGCAGCAACCTAAGTGAGGCCGGAGAAGACTGGCAGGAGAACCATTGTGCCAATCCACCAATCATGAGAAATTAAATGGTTGCTGCTTGAAACCATTCAGTTTGGGATTGGTTTCTTAGAGAAATAAATACCTGAAACACCTGAGAGCTTTTCTGAAATGCCCGTGCATCCCTAATTTACTCCCTTGGACTCTGATGCGCTACTTAACTTCTCAGGAACTTGAGATTTATCAAGTAAGAATCAATAATATGACCTTTTCTTGCTTTCAGTTTGTTCAAGTGAAGACAATTAGCCACAGTACAAGCCAACTTGTGGTAAGTGTCATAATTTAGGGGCACAAGAATTTTGTACTTTATCAGAAGTGCACCCCACTCTTGTCAAAAGAATTGAGAATTTCTACTTTAAGGAACAATTAAAAATAATTCTCGTTCAACAACAACAAAAAATAATCACACTTATTTTTAAAATGGGCAAAAGACTTGAATAGACACTTCTCCAAAGAACATATACAAATGGCCAGCAAGCATATGAAAAGATGCTTAATTTTACTAATCATTAGGGAAATACACATTAAAACCATAATGAAATAACCACCACATAACCACTGAGATGGCTACTATTTTAAAAAAGCAAAAAATAACAAGTGTTGACAAGGATGTGGAAAAATTGGAACACTTGTGTGTAGCTGGTAGGAATGTAAGATGATGCAGCTACTGTGGAAAACAGTATGGTGGGCCTCAAAAAATTAAATATAGAAATTCCATATGACCCAGCAATTCTACTCCTGGGTATATATCTGGAAAAAAAGGAAAATGCTAATTCAAAAAGACAGGTGCACCATAATGTTCATAGCAGCAGTATTTACAATAGCCAAGATATGGAAGCAACACCAGGTGTCCATCACAGACAAATGGATAAAGAAGATGTGATATATATGTATAGATATATACATATACATCATGGAATATTACTTAACCATAAAAAGTAATTAAATTATGTCATTTGTAGCAACATGGACGGACCTAGAGACTATTATGCTTAGTGAAATAAGACAGAGAAAGACAAATACTGTATGCCATCAATTATATGTGGAATCTAAAAAATAAAACAAGCAAATGTATATAGCAAAACAGAAACAGACTCACAGACATAGACAACAAACTAGTGATTACCAGGTGGAGAGGGAAGGGCAGAGGGGCAAGTTAGGGGTATGGGATTAAGAGATACAAACTACTCTTATAAAATAGATAAGCAACATGGATATATTGTACAGCACAGGGAATTATAGCCATTATCTTGTAATAACTTTTAATGCAATATAATTTGTAAAAATACTGAATCACTATGCTGTATACCTGAAACTAAAATAATATTGTAAATCAACTATACTTCAATTTTAAAAAGAAGAAAGATACTCCATTGTAGAGTAGCACTGACATATATACACTACCAAATGTAAAATAGAGAGCTAGTGGGAAGCAGCCACATAGCACAGGGAGATCAGCTCAGGGCTTTGTGACCACCTAGAGGGGAGGGATAGGGAGGGAGGGAGGGAGGAAGGGAGGGAGACGCAAGATGGAGGGGATATGGGAACATATGTATATGTATAACTGATTCATTTTGTTACACAGCAGAAACTAACACACCATTGTAAAGCAATTGTACTCCAATAAAGATGAAAAAAAAAGAAAGATAAACTCCTTAAAAAATTTATATTCACACAAAAACCTACCCATGACTATGCATAATTGCAAAAACTCAAATACCCTTCAACTAATGAATGGATAAACAAACTATAGAACATCCCTACTATGGGATGCCTCAGTTTCCCCAGGGCAAATGGACCCATGTGAAGAGATTAGTTCTGAGAAGATGTGGATAGAAACACATAGATCTCAGTTTTGTGCAGTATTTCTTTCTGACATATATCCCATCGAACACTGACCAGGAAGCTTCCTGGAAGAAATGAAAAGAGCAGGTCTATGCCATACAGATAATGGGCAAAATAAAGGATGTGCTCCAGGTGGTTTGAGATCAGTCTATTCTCAATCACATTGGAGAAATGAGACCTAGGTAGAAGTAAAGAATGAATTAATGACCAATCTCTGCCCTCAAGAAACTCAAAGTTTAGGAAGGAATTGTTCACCAACAAATGGCAACTGTCCAATATAAGAGATGGAGTAAGAGTCACATGTAGTGAGCCATGGAAATACAAGGAAGAGGATGATCCACAGAATCCGAGAAGGCCTAAGAGAGGAGACGATAGCTGGCTTTCATTTTTAACAATCCTGTTAAGCCACCAAGGAAATGTAACTGAAAACCTTGAGATACCACTTCACACATACTAGGATGGCTAATAAAAAAAGACAGATGATGGCAAGTTTGGATGAGGATGTTGAGAAATTGGAACCCTTGAACACTGCTGATGGGAATTTTAAATGGTGCAGATACATTAGATACAGTTTGATACTTCCTCAAAAAGTTAAAAAGTAGAGTTACCATATGACACAGCAATGTCACTGGTAGGTATATAGCAAAAAGAAATAAAAGCATATGTGCACACAAAAACCTGTATATAAATGTTAATAATAGCCCCTAGGGCTTCCCTGGTGGCGCAGTAGTTGAGAATCTGCCTGCCAATGCAGGGGACACGGGTTCGAGCCCTGGTCCGGGAAGATCCCACGTGCCGCGGAGCAACTGGGCCCGTGAGCCACAACTACTGAGCCTGCGCGTCTGGAGCCCGTGCTCCGCAACAAGAGAGGCCTCGATAGTGAGAGGCCCGCGCACCGCGATGAAGAGTGGCCCCCACTTGCCACAACTAGAGAAAGCCCTCGCACAGAAGCGAAGACCCAACACAGCCATAAATAAATAAATTTAAAAAGAAAAAAATAATAGCCCCTAATAGAAATAACCCAAATGTCTCTCAACTGATGAATGAATAAATAAAATGTGGTACGTCTATACAGTGGAATATTATTTGGTAATAAAATGAAGTACTGATACATACTACAACAGGGATGAATCTTGAAAATATTATGCAAACTGAAAGAGGCAATTCACAAAATGCCACATATGAATGATTCCATTTATATGAAATGTGCATAATAGACAAATCCATAGAGACAGAAAGTAGATTAGCGGTTGCCAGGAGCTGGAGAGAGGAGAAAAGGAGAATAACTGCTAGTGGATATGAGGTTTCTTTTTGGAGTGATGAAAATATTCTAAAATTGATTATGAATAAATTAAAGGCCATTGAATTGAACAATTTTAATAGGTAGATTTTATGAAAGTAAATTACATCTCAATATAACTATAAAAAAGTTCTGAAGGAAATATGACAAAATTCTAATGTTTCTTAATCCTTTTGGGGGATGGGGAGTAAGTTTAAGTTCATCAGAGGACAGCAAGGGAATCGAACTCCAGGGTAGAGAAGAAAGTGGTCCAAGGCATGGAAGCATTAAAGAGCATGTTGTATTGAGGGATTAGTGAGAAATCCGGTATGGTCCTAGAAGGGTATGGAAAATACGAAGTGGTAAGAGCTGAGGCTGGAAAGGGGTTTTCATCTTTGGAATTTGCATCAAATTCTGAGTTTGCCCTGATGGTAACTGAGAACCATGAACTGTTTTTAAGCAAGAGAGTGAGTCATATTTTAGGAATATTTGTCTGGCAGTGTGGAGTGAATTGTTGAGGTAGTGACTGGAGGCAAGAGAGACCAGTTGGAGGGTGGCTATGATCATCTTCATGAGACCTGTCAAGGATCCGACACGTGATAGTAGTGAAGATGGACAAAAGGGAAAATATTTGAAAGCTAGTTACAAAAACTCGAAAAGACCAAAAAAGTCACTTATGATGCTAAGATATCTAGGTTGGGAGAATAAGTAGATGCTGTTAGCAGTTTTACCCTTTATAGTAAATGCCAGCAAATTTGTGATGCAGTGTCCATGAAGATGCACCAGTGGGATCTCCTGATGCAGAGGCATAACGACTGAAGGCTCAGGTGCTCTGAACTCACCAATGTGTTAGCACCAAGGCTGCGCTTCCCCTGGGGTGCTCTCAGCCAATGATTGATGTGGTAGGAGCACTAAGGCAGGTCCCTTCCTGCAAAACGTGGCCCTACTCTGAGAGGCAAATTTAACTCAAGGACTTCTTACTGAAACTTTCTTAGAATGGTGCTGAAGTATGAGGCTCCCTCTCTCCTTCACCAAGGTCAGACCTGCATGGCTCTGACAGCTCTCTCAGTCTCTTCCATCTCCCTCCCATTTCTCCCTTACAGGTTGCTCTAGACTGAATGTTTATGCCTCTCCAAAATTCATGTGTTGAAATCTTAAGCCCCAATATGATGGTATTAGGAGTCAGGACCTCTGAGGGTGTGTGCTGCACCCCTATGTTCACAGCAGCACTGTTCACCATAGCCAAGACGTGGAAGCAACCTAAATGTCCATTGACAGATGAATGGATAAAGAAAATGTGGTACTTATATACAATGGAATACTACTCAGCCATGAAAAAGAATGAAATAATGCCATTTGCAGCAACATGGATGGAACTAGAGATTATCATACTAAGTGAAGTATATCAGAAAGAGAAAGACAAATACCATATAATATCACTTATATGTGGAATCTAAAATATGACCCAAACAAACTCATCTACAGAACAGAAATAGACTGACAGATATAGAGAACAGACTTGTAGTTGCCATGGGGGAGAGGAGGTGAGGGAGGGATGGATTGGGAGTTTGCGATTAACAGATGCAAACTAAAATATATAGGGTGGATAAATAACAAGGTCCAACTATATAGCACAGGATACTATCACAAATATCCTGTGATTAAACCATAATGGAAAAGAATATTTTAAAATTCTATATATATCTGTAACTGAATCACTTTGCTGTACAGCAGAAATTAACACAACATTGTAAATCAACTATACTTCAATTTAAAAAAAAAAAGATCTTTAGGGGTATGACTAACTCCGTTTTGTCAGCTCCATATTAGACCCACAGTCCTACCCACTCCCTTCTCTATGTAACTGAACTTTAGCTTACTCACAAGGAATGTGCCCAAGGCAGATAAGTTCCCCATCAACTTTTACCCCACCTTCATCTGATATGAAAACTGGAAGAGTGTCTTTTCCTGATACAGATGGTTAATGGTCATGAGACCCCTGGTGAGGAAGGAAAAAATTCCAGTTCCAGTCAGTACAGACAGGCTTCTCACTTGATAGCCAAATACTATTTTTAGTGTTGGTCCCTTTAAATCCCCTTGTACCCCTTTCAGTGATGTGCAGTGCAGCTGCGAATGCCTCTGGATCTTCTGTCTGCCTGCCTCATTTTTCCTGCCTGTTTGTAACTTACTCACAACAAACTTCATAATTGCACTTTATGACTCCATAAAGTTACATTCAGTTTTTCAGTCTCAAAGTTCCTTCTCAGTTCAGAGAATATTACTCAATATCTCTGTCTCCCAACAGGATGATTAGAGCATGAGGGTGAAGCCTTCATGAATGGGATTAGTGCCCTTACAAAAGAAAAACCCAGTGATCTCCCTCACCCCTTCCTGCATGTGACAATACAGTGAAAAGACAGCCATCTGCAACCCAGAAGACGTTTCTTACCAGAACCCAACCGGGTGGGCAACCTGATCTCAGACTTCCAGCCTCTAGAACTGTAATAAAGCTCTGTTACTCAAAAGCCACCCAGGCTTTGGTGTTCTGTTACAGCGGCTCACACTGACTAGGACAGAAGCTGGTACTGAGAGGTGGAGGTGCTGCTTTAACAAACACCTGAAAGTGTGGAAGCAGCTTTGCAACTGGGTAACCAGTAGAATCTGGAAGAGCTTTGAGGTGCATGCTAGAAAAAGCCTCCATTGCCACAAGGAGACTGTTAAGGGCAATGGTGCTGAGAGCTTATAAAGGAGTGGAGAGCTCCAGGGAAAGCCTCAGTCTTCTTAGAGATTACCTATCTAGCCATGAGCACAGTGTTGGCAGAAAGGTGGACAGTCAAGGCCGTCCTAATGAGGTCTCAGATGGAAATGAAGAACAATGCTATTGGACAATGGATGAAAGGCGATATTTGTTATAAAGTGGCAAAGAACCTGGCTCAATTGTGGAAGGTAGAATTTGTGTGCAATGAAATTGGATAGTTAGCTGAAGTGATTTCTAAGCAAAGTGTTGAAGGTGCAGCTTGGCTCCCCCCGACTGCTTATAGGGAAATGTGAGAGAGGAGAAGCGACTTTACAAAAGAATTGTTAAGCAAAAAGAAACTAGTTTCAGTTCTAGTTTTAAGATTTGGAAAACTCTCAGCCTGTGGATATTGCAAAACATGAGAGCGTGTTGGGAAGGGAACACTAGGGTGTGGCCAAGTGACCATCTGATGAAGATTTTAGTCTGAGTGTGAACCATGGACTTAGTCAGCTATCTCAACAGAAGCCAGGCGCTATTCTCCAAGCCAGTGGAAGAATGACCTCAAAGTCAATTCAGAGAGCATCAGAGTTGCCAGTCTACCACAAGCCTAGAGGAAGGGAGGAGGGTCGGGGAGCAGAAGGGACCACATGATTTCAAAGTCAAAAGACTGGTGCCTGTGGGCCCTGGTGCAGCATGGGCTACTCTGGCTGCCCCTCTGGAGGACACAGGCAGCAAATTTTGGCAGTTTCCTTGTGGGCCTGAGGGACATGGTTGCCTCCACCTGGATTCCAAAGGATGAGACTTGTCTAGCAGAGCCTCTGGCACAGGACCCCAACCTGGGGGAGCCCTAGGGTCTGGGCAGAAAGCTGCTACGGGGCGATCTCACTGAGTCATGGGGCAACAATGCCATCATAGTTGGGCCTGGAAGGCAGAGCACTGAGGCAAAGAGAATTATTCACAAACCTTATGATCTCATAGCATTTGCTGTGCAGTTTGGACTTAACTTGGAACCAGTCTATCCTGTGCTTGTCCCACCTTCACATTTTGGAAGTACACAACTTGTTTGGTTTCACAGATTCACAGCTGGAGAGGAATTGGCCTCGTAATGACTGTACCTTGAATCTCACCCATATCTGATTTAGATGACACTCTGACAAGACTTTGAACTTTATACTTCAGTTGATGCTAGACTGAGTTAAGACTTTTGGAGCTGTTGAAATGGAATGAATGTATTTTGCATGGACGTGAATTTTGGGGGACCAGCAGCGGAATGTTGTAGATTAAATGTATGTGTACCCCCAAAATTCATATGTTGAAATATTAACCCCCATATGATGGTATTAGAAGTGGGGGTCCTTTGAAAGGTGATTAGGTCATAAGGGCAAAGCTCTCATAAAGGAGATCAGTGCCCTCATAGAAGAGAACCCAGAGCGTTTCCTTTGCCCCTGCAGCCATGTGAGGACAATAAGAAGTAAGTCATCTATGAGGAAGTGGATCCTCATTGGACACCAAATCTATTGGCACTCTGATCTTGGAGTTCTCAGCCTCCAGAACTGTGAGAAATAAATTTCTATTGTTTATAAGCCACCTAGTCTATTGTATTCTGTTATAGCAACCCAAACAAACGAAAACACAGGTGTTTTCTCCAATAAATTTCTTGCAATCTAATCCCATCTTGGTATCTGCTTCTCAGAAGATCCAAAATAATAAATAGAGGAAAAGAGATGAAAATAATGCTCCTTATTCCTTTAGCCTAGTTTCATTTTTTTTCATTGAAATTCAACATTCACTCAACAAATATTTTTGAAAACCTATACAATGATCCATAGAGTAACTGAAATCTAATACCACAAAGGATTTCTTGGTTATAGTTATTTTCCAAGGTTCTGTGATTTTGTATTACGTATTAATGACCTGGCCTTGGTTCAGTAAACTTTTTATAGAGAAATATCATATAAAAATAAGCATTGTATAATACTAAGGGAAAAAAAACAACATTAAAACTTTAAGGTTTCCCTAAATATTTTAAATGTATTTATGCACAAAGAGAGAGAAAAGACTAAAAGAAAATAACAACCATAAAAATGAATGTTGATTTCTGAGAGGTAGAAATTATGAATTATGGGTTAGAATTATGAGTAATTTTCCATGTTTACTCTCTTCATTATATTTTTTAATTATCCAAAATTTCTGAAACAAACATTTTGGTAATGAGCAAGATGTCTATTTTTTGAGGTTACCCATAGAAAGAACTAAATTCTTTGAGGCAGATAAGAAAAGATTACTTTCTAGTATCAGAGACCTTGGCTAGACTCTTTTAGTGTGTTGCCATGGGGATTAAAATAAAAATAAGAATTGCTATGATTTTTTTTTAATCTAGAAAGATCCACATATAGTGTTGAATCTCCTAGATTATCTGAATCATCACTCTGCAGTTCTATGTATATGTTCTCATAAGTCTTACTATTAAAACCAGGTTTAAGAGCTCACCTTTACAAACTGTGCTATAAACTATGAAAAAACACTCTCTTAAATACAAGAATAAATATGCCCCCAATGCTCATTAACACTGAAAACATATTTAAATTCAACATAGTTCTTGAAAGAAAATTTAGGGGCAGTGATGTCTGTGCCTGAGGTGCACTTCAGTTCCCTTTCCACTACACCATTGTTTTTTTTTTCCTTCTTGGTCTTCTTCATAAAAACTCATTCCTCCACCCTGGCTGCTATTTTTGCCCACAGCAAGAAAGTCAGATGTGGCATAAGCCTGTACCTAAAAGATAAAAAGTAAAGGACATTACACTTCTATCCTTGGGAGATTTAACTTTGCTTGCTTCATTATGTCTATGGCTATTGTGCCACTCAATTTCTCAACCAGAATCCAGTGAAGAATAAAACATAAATGCTTTATAACTCTTGCCAACACCCTCAACAACCACTCAACTAGAGCTCCAGATTAAAAGACCCAGTAGATATAGAAAAATGAAGGTGACCATTCAAGATATTTGGTGCAAAGAAGTCATCAAAGCGTAAGAAACAATAGCTTTGTTAGAAAAATGGAATCATTTTCTTTTCTTTAAGAAGACAAATTTCACTGCTTAAAAGACTACACAGTATTCACTTTGAAATACAGATCTCTGGGCCAAAATCTCCAGCTTTAAGCTCTTGCTGTAATACACTGGACCAAGATTGCTGTGTCTAGGTAGCTCTCAGTGAATGGTGAGAGCCATTTGATTTTGTGAGAAGGGAAACAAATTTGGAAAATACAGAGACTATTTTGGAGGAAACAAGGAATCTTTTATGCATTGCTATGAATTTGACTAGTGTTCCCAGTCTCAAATTAGTATATTTAAAAAAAAGGTAAATGCTTTAGTTACACAAAACCAACAGGACTTGAAATGTAAGCAATCTCGTTTCACAATACAGAGCAACAATGGCAAAAATAAAGCAGAGCATTATTACAAGGTTCTATATTAATGATTCACATGTAATATAACAATATTGGACTGAGAATTAAAGAAAGCCAAGTTCTAATCTCAGATCCACCCTCTACCAGCTGTACTAATTACAGCAAGCAAACTGAACTTTGTCAGTTTCCTCATCTACAAAATGGGTTTAATAATACCTGCCCTGTCAACCTAAAGGAATTATGTGAGATTTAAATAAGAAAATGGCATAAAAGTGCTTTGAATATCATGAAGCATTACTTAAAGTAAAAATGATTATCGCCTCCAAATTATTAATGTATAGCACATGGGAAATATGGCAATGTGAATTTCTACTCCTCAGCAATGTCAGATAGAATGCCCCCCCTCTCTGTCTCCCCCCGCCCGCGAACACACACACACACATACACACCATCCCTTATCAAAGCCAGCTATGAAGAACAACTTGGGTGATAAAAGAAATAATAATATTTAAGAGCACATTAAAGGCATCTTTAACTCATTAAAGAAAAAATAACTGTGTTTTCTATTCTTAATATTTAAGAATGATTTCATTCTTAAATATATTAAATAATATTTAATATGATTTTGAGTTTGAATTTGAGCAATTCTTAATTTTAAGTTCTTTCTACAGGTAACCTTAAATATATTAAATGATATTTAATATGATTTCAGTAGATAAACTCTTTCTTTCTTCTTAACTATGCATATATGAGAAAAAATAATAAAATTAGAACCTTACCATATACCATTCACCAAAATAAAATCTATGTGCCAAAAAGAATGAATTTTTAAATTTAAACCAACCAGAAAAAAATTGTGACTAATCTCTTATATGAAGACGAAAAACTTCCAAAGCATAAAAGCACAGGTAAAAACCATAAATAAATCACTGATAAAATTTAATAATAAAAATTAAAACTTTATGCATATTAGAACAACACCAGGAACAAAATTTAAAATGACAAACTGGGAAAATATCTATAACATGTTAACAAAGGATTGGTATACTTAACATATAAATAACTCAAAGTAAATTAATATAAAGATTACAGTCAAAAATTTGATATGACAGTTCACAAAAGAATATAGTCAATAAACATATCTTTCAAAGGTCGATTTTCACCACAACAAAAACTGTAAGTTAAAATAAACCATAATCATTTTTCTCCTATCAACTTGATGAAGATTTCAAGAAGGCCAGCACAACTATAAATAGCTGATGGGAATTTAATTTGTTATAGCATTTCTGAAAGGTCCTTTGTCCATATAAATTATTTCACTTGTTCAAGATAAATTTGCTGAGTGCCAATAAAACTCAGATACTCTGCTGCAGACTGGATGGAGAGCAAGACATGAAAAATTTTCCTTATGATCTGGTGGGGGAAACTAGCATTACATTGTTTTACAAATAGCTGCAGTAATATAGTAATGGTGTGAGATGATGACTGGAAGAAGGAAATGGACTTGAGATCTATTTTGGATGTAGAAGTCATAGACCTTGATGTGAGATGTGAGGTACCTGCTATCAAGAACAGGCTTCTAGCATGAGCAAGTGCTCAACTATACAACTGGGTAGATGGTGGCTTTTTCACTACTAGGGGCAAAGGGGGAACAGGCTGGGAAGGGGGAAAAGGTGATCAGGTGTGAAGATGTTGGGTGTGAAATGCCTGAGAAACATCCAAAGATGTGAGGAAACAGATTAGAAAACAGATCTGTATGGGAAATAGAAATTAGTGAATTGCCAACATAGAGTTTACATTTAAAGCCATTGTAGTAGGTAAGATAGACTAAGAAAAGAGAACAGAAGGAGAATGGGATATTGCTGTTGAAACTGCTGAGTTGTGGTGAAAAAGAGTTTTGTGGGTGCAACACTTCTGAGAAGTCAGGTAAATACAAGAATGAAAAGTATCTTTGGGAGCTTCCCTGGTGGCGCGGTGGTTGAGAGTCCGCCTGCCGATGCAGGGGACTCGGGTTCGTGCCCCGGTCCGGGAAGATCCCACGTGCCGCGGATCGGCTGGGCCCGAGAGCCATGGCTGCTGCGCCTGCGTGTCCGGAGCCTGTGCTCCGCAACGGGAGAGGCCACAACAGTGAGAGGCCCGCATACCACAAAAAAAAAAAAAAAAAAAAAAAGAAAGAAAAGTATCTTTGGGATTGGTATTAAACCCGTTTCAACCACTCTATTTCTAGGAAATTATTCTAAGGAAATAATTAGAGGAGCACAGATGACATTAGGTAAAAAGGTGTCACAGAATTCTTTATAATAGGAAAACACAGAAAACAATCTAAATGACTGAAAATAATTGATTAAATTATGTTTCTTCTATAAATAGAATGCTATTAAGTCATTTTAAATGTTTTTGAAGAATGTATAAGTATACAGGAAATGTTTCAAGGTATTTTTTAAAAAGCAGAATACAAAAATACATAGCATGGTTTCAAATTTTGTAAAAAAAATCACAAATATAGGATTCCACACAAAATATTTTTAAAGACAATATATCAAATTCATCTCTGTGCAAAGTTATGGATGATTGCTATTATGTTTTTTAGTTTTCCCAATATTTCTACTGTGACTGAGTATTACTTTAATAGAGAAGAAACTATAAATTATACATGTTTTAATAAGAGGTTGCCTATGCACCTCTGAGCGCCCTATAGTTTTTAGTGATAGTAAAAACATTTTTCACAATTCAAATATGTTTCAAATAATGTATCTAACCAATCGAAGATGTTTTTTATTTTTATAATAAAGGTGGAAAATATTGATCCAAAAATTTTTTTTCATATGTCAAAAATCCAGAAATAGCAAAATTAAAGCCACCAAATCAATAAATAGTAAACAGTAAGAGTTGATTGCGCATATAAGAACATTTTGCAAGCTGGGAACTTCCTAATTCCAAGACTGATATGAAGCTCAGGAGCATGAAGTTACAAGATGGACTGTAAAGTGAAAATGAGAAAGTTGTTAACCTTTACAATGATTGATCATTATAGTGAGGGTTTTCAGGCAGCAGGGTATTGGTGAAAAGTAATTATCTCATGCCTTTTTAAGGAAGATGACTTGTTTTTATGATGGTCAGAGGCATTTACAAGAAATTACCTAAGTTAAGTTTTGCTTATGTTCATAAAGCAAGCTAGATTTAGTTTTGCTTATGTGGCTTAAATGGTTCTGTCTGCTTGGGAAAGTCTCAAGTCGGGTCTCCATTTTGTATTGAACATATAAAATAAATTTAAGTTACAGGGAGAAGATGGGAGAGAATGAATGAGCCATGGGCCAATCAAGGAGGAATACTAGAAAATAAATGATCTCCAAGATTTCTTACAAGTACCAAACCCTAGGCTCAGAAAGGCCAGCCCCTTGTAGGAAGAGTTGCAGAGAGATGGTGAAGTTTTACTTCTTCTAAAGCAGGACACCTGCATCTCTGTTTCTTCAGCAGATTATGCTGCTGACACTGCTAACTGGATAAAAAAGAGACCCAAAATTCCCTCCCAAAAGTTAAAATTCTATATCCCTTTCTTTCTAAAGTGATATAAATGAAACTAAAACAACAACAACAGAGAGAAAAGGACAATAATTGATCTAGATTCTTGGTTTCACAAGTCAATGTTCAAATCCATCACCCATCAAAATGACACTTGGGGAGGAGGCTTAGACATGTAGATAATACCTTCCAGCTAAAAAATGAAAGAGCAGTACAGTAGGTTTTGAATTGGTCATTGAGTTCCCGGCCTGGAGCAAGCCACTCTGCTTAAAAAAAAAAAAAAAAAAAAGTCTGTTTCTCACAATGTTACCATGCTTTCAAAATCAGAATTTAAAGTTGGTAATAAAAGACAATACCTACTTGCAAAAAAAAAAAAAGTATAGTAAAACAGTTATAGAAAATAAGTCTTCATTGCACTGCTCCCACAAGACACATACACCCCACAAAGGGATGCCTGCCTTTTCATTGAGGACTAAAGAAACATTGAAATCTTGGTAGCAAAAGTTACTGAAGGTATACAGACAAATTTTGAAGTGAGAAAACCCAATATTTTGTTTCTGAGAATAAGGATTTACAAATGCCATACTTTTGGAGCACATTCTCATGTACTTTTCTCTTTCCCATTGAGCTGTATGCCCTCAAATGTTCTCTAACACTACTTATTACAATAAAAACATCTTGCTTCTACTTCAACCTACTTTAAACTAAGGTTATCCTTTTTTTAAAATCTGCGTTACTTGCTTTAAAAGAAATTCTTCATTTAAACAAAGAAAAAAATAATCCACAGTTATAAATTAATCTTTAATAACTTTGAACATAAAGATTAATAAGGAAAATCAGTTTTTTAATGGAAAGCATCTATTAGCACAACTAAGTTTGAAATGTGTTAGAGTATCTTGCTTAGTAATCTTACTGCCTCCCTTATTAAAAGCGTATCATTTTTTAGCTATGCTTGACTTTCTGCCTCAATTCTTAAGAGAGATTAAAAATCTACCTTCCATTTTGACAGATTAATTTTGCTAAATTCCAGCTTTCAGAGTTTCAGAAGTTTTCATTAAAGTGTACTGTTAGCAGAGCTTTGTTAGAATAATTTACTCAGCATCTCTCTTTATTACTTTGGGCTCAGTTTCCAATAGTCCTCTAAATTATAGCTGCAAAGTATCATAACCTTCTCAACAGAGAAAATTGCTTATTTTCTGCATAATTGTTAATTTTGACTATAGTAATACAAGAATTTATCTGCAATTTTAGAAGTCTTTGCCAACTTATTAGATCCAAAAGAATTTTTTTGTATTGTTCAAGAGCTGATAGATATTTAAAACTTTAGTTTGATGTCTAGGAGGGAGAATATTTAATTTATTTTTTCGTTTTACTTGCTCACTAAATATAGACTAGCTCCCATACACAGACTAACTAGACCAGGATTTCCAAACACAAATGCCTATGAGTGTCAAGAAAGTTGAGAATATATGAGAAAAGCAGAAGTGCCCTGCACAGTAAGAGGATATGACCCATTCGGAGCAGACCGCCACCCCTCAGCACTAGCCAACTTTTGCTAGGAGAGAATATCGACCAGATGAAACAGAGCTTTTGATTCATCAAAGGAAGCCAGAAATTTGGATTTATATATCCATTAGCAACTAATGTTTAAAAAAAAAAAAAACTCTGAGAATTAAATCAAACAAATAAAAAATGTCTGTGGCCCATATCCAGCCACCATTTTGTTACTTCTGGCGTAGGAAATCCCTACAAGAAGTGTAAGTCCCTCTGTACCTGCTCCTTTAAAGGTATAAATTTTACTGTTTAAATGTAATTATACTATCTGAAAGGAAAAATATTAATAATAGTCTTAGTTTATAAAATCAGAAAAAAATTAATTTAAAACTAACAGAAATGAGGGACTTCTCTGGTGGTCCAGTGGGTAAGACTCTGCGCTCTCAAAGCAGGGGGCAGGGGTTTGATCCCTGGTCGGGGAACTAGACCTTGCATGCATGCTGCAACGAAGATCCCGTGTGCCACAACTAAAACCCGGCACAGCCTAAATTAACTAATTAATTAATTAATTTTATAAAAGAAAACTGCAATGGATTGTAGTATGAGAAAGCCTAGATGTAGATGAAGCAATGGTCAGGGATTTTTTTAATGCAAATGAAGTACATGAGCTTGGGAAGCTCTGAGGATCTAAAGGCTCTGCAAGAGTCCCAAGGAATAGGGATGAGGCTACAAAATCTTCAGCAATTTCTAAAAGTTGGAAGAGGCCAGCTCTGTTCTCAAACAACTATTTCTATTGGCAATTTAGTGTAATAAGCCCCCAATCAATCAATCAACTGACTAAGTACAGGACAGGGGAAGAGTTGGTAACTTTTTTCATCCATGTTAAAATTAAACATTTATGTAAAGCATTCAAACATTTAAGAATCATATTATTAAACCACCACCAAGTCCTGGCAACCAAGACACAACAAGAAATCAGAGCAAAAGAGGAGTAGTAATAGTACAGCAGCTGGTGTTTTCTGAAAGCCAGTTTGTTTATAGGTGTTGGGTAGCAAACTAGAAAGTTCTCATAGGATTCAAAAGAGGGCCAAATATTGAGGTAAGTGCACAGCCAGGTTCTAAATTACATATCCCAAGTACCACGAGACCAAAACACCTCACACTTCAATTATGTCTATTCTGACCATGTTCACTCTTTTGTTTCTTCTGGTGATGCACGATATTCTCATGCTCCTTCATTATGGCACTTACCGTAAGCTGGCTTGTATTGATACTGTAATTAATTGTCTTTACTTGAACAGCTGGAGAACAGGAAAAGGTTATTTTATTACCACTAACATACCTAGCAGGGGCCCTGGTAGAAAATACCAGCTCCATAAACTTTGACGTGAATCTCATGGATGATGGTGTTTCCCTGTTGCTTCCTGGTAGCTCCCTCTTCTTCAACTCTTCCCCAGCGAACATCTGCTCTACCTTCTTATCTGGCTCTGCTGCCAGCCTTATCAAGAACGATCTCACTTCTCCCAACAGAATCTGTCATCCAGAAACTGTTTACAAAGTTTGCTTTTCATAATACCCTTATGCTGGCTCTAACTTTGTGTCTTGGTATTGAAAATGGTCTTTTAAAAACTAGCTTTTCCTTCACATTTTACAAATTATTCCTGATACAAAATTCTCCCAACCTCTTATAAAACCTGAAAACTATCTTAATGTAGTCAATAACCTTCCTAAGACTTTATGGTGATAAAGACTTGAACTCTGTCACATTTACCTCTGAAGTTCCTAGTATTGCAAATTCCTGCCTCTTCAGAACTATTATTTAACTCTCTCTTAGGGCATGATTTGGACCTTAATCGGTATTGACTTTTCTTTCTGACAGTTCAAAGACACCTTCATCCTGATAGCAATAGACAAGGTTTAATTTCCTTTCTCTCTGCTAGAATAGCTGCCAAGAGAAATGGCACTCATTGCTGAAAAGTGAATGCGATTCGATTCTCCATTTGGCTGGTGAATCCACATGCTCAAGTGGGCGTCCCGAAAGTCTATCAGGGATCTCAGGAGAACGCAAACCTATCTTGCTTGAACAGGCCCTTGACAAAAGAAAACCAGTGCTTCTCAAACTTTGGTGCTCATATGAATTACTTGGGGATCTGGTTAAATGTCCATTCTGGGTCTTGCAGTCCACACAGACCGCACTCTGAGTACCAAGGATCCAGACAAGGTGCCTTTTGAACTCTTCCTCTGACACTTTTTCAGTTTTCCTTTTCTCCAAAGCACCCATCCAGCTTCTACACCTACTCTTGGTCACACTGCAATAACCCACACAAGCCTGCCTCTCATGTACTGACTGGCCCTCCCTAGTCCCTCATTACTCTCTGTGTGATTCCTATAGGGACCTGTCCTAAGCAGGCTGCAACATTGCAAGAGAAAGCTAGTCAACTGACTCACACGAAATGTTAATAGCTGCTTTCTGAGCTATGCTTTATTTTACGAATCTCGACTTCATCTAAGAGCAGTGAGAGGAAGATTCTAGAGCAAGGGTGGGGGCTTTCTCTAGACTCCTTAAATCCCAAACCATTGAAGCTATGTAAACTCACCTGTGTCAGCTGGCTCACTTCTGCCCTTGAATGCTATTACTATACTAGAATTTTCCATTATTTGGTATGGCTCAAGTTCACCTGCCTAGAGTGACTCTGATTCTCCTTATTTTCTCCTAACCCCCAAGCGGAGATGCTGTGACAGCTTACTCAAGAGCTGAGACTGTAAAAATTGTTGAAGTGCTTCTGAAAGCCTATCAGACTTGGCAATATTACAGGGATGAATCAGACACAGAGGTATGTTCAACTTTCAGCTGAAATGAGAATGTCTGTATCTAAATTCCATTAAACCTGGCACCTTTCAGAGAGTTCTCCGACAGGAACAAAACTCAAACATAGTGTCTGCAAGCCTGCCAAGTTCCCCTTATCTGAATAACCTTCAATTTAGGGCTGGCCTATATCATTGACTTTAGAAAATTACCTGTCATTCCATTTTTGCTTCTTGTGTAATTTAGGTTTTGTTATAGTCAACTTGAAGTATCATTTACAACATAATATTAAGATTCTTTATGGTCATTATTTTAACCTCCATAAGCATACATGCCCACGGGTGAGACAGAGAAGAGATTTTAAAGTTGAAAAAATTTTAAATATTCATGATCAACTCCTGTATCAACAAAGAAGAACCACCAGCCCCCAATTTTAGGTGTATTTGTCCCTGAGAAATGTTTTTAAGCAGAGGTGAAGGTTGGGTCGTCTGTAAGCTGGATGAATGTACCCTGTCTCTTTTATAGATTAACCATCAATAGAAACAGAAAGGAGAGGTCAAGTCAACAAGAGGCGAAGCATATCATTAGGTGATGAAAAAAGAGGATTACCAGAATGAGAATCAGAGACAGGAAGATATTTGTCTTGGATTTCCTCCTTAACCCACTAGCATGATTCTGATTACAGCTCCTGTATTTGCTTCTTTAAACAAAGATTATCCTAATTATCCTAATGATTTTTTCAACAATTACTTAGAAAAGCACTGCCTTACTTTCCCAATTAGGCACTAGGCAAACAAAAATGGGATCTGATTTTACAGTATTGACAGAATGAAGCAGCCACAACCCAGGGTCAGCAGAGCAGAGTACTGACAGACACAGACCAAGAGCTTCCTCTCCTGAACTCCTAAAGGCACATGTAGTGTTTCCTAGCATTTACTATTTTGGAACTCATTGTTTCCTTCTCTTTGAGTACAAAAAAGGTTGACACTAAAACTCTGTCTGAAAGGGCATACACTGGGCAAGGCAGAGCAATGTGAGGGTCCTCCTGTAATTCTGAATGTGTCTAAAGCTGAACAGCATTAAAACCTGGTATGTTCAATCTCACAAAACCCCTATCACCTATGTGACTTTGATTTATCCAGAAAACGCCCAGCTAACTTCTAGGCTCTGACTTAGAAGAAATAAGCAGGAAATCATTAGTTATGAAGTACACAAAGCAAGCATGTGCTGGGAAGTTATATAAATCCAACTAACTCTTAAGTTCCTGAATTAGAGCTATAATCTGGGGAGGGCCTCTTAGCCTCCCACCAGCAGCCTTGGTAGGGTATGAAAAAAAGGAACAATGGAGCCAGTGCAGGTTATAAATCTATTGTGATGGATTCCTCAGTGACCTTGAAGCTGGAGAGATAGCTCTATGGTGGAAGGCTCTGGAAGCCTGCAGCCTGCAGCTGATTGCATAGCAGCTAGAAAATGTAATCCCAGAGTCAGCAGCAGCTTCTAATAAGTGCGAGTTGTCTGCAGGTGCCCACTTATCATCCTTAATAAGTGTCTGTGAGGTGTCTGTCATGTTCACGGTCTGGTCAGACAGAAAGAAAAATGTGTACAGCAAGGTCCTTTCCCTGTTATGCCCTTGTTTACTTTATCCATAAACACCACTCAAACCCTTGGCCCACAGGAAATCCTCACTGAGCATCTGTTGAAAAGGCACATAGCCCAGAACTGAGAATGGGAACATTTCAATAGATTAAAGGACAGGAGCCAACAGATTCACTTATAAATTAAAAAGAAAAAATGGGAAGAAAGAGTTGTAGACAGAGGTTGGCTTAGTGAGTTTGGAAGCTAATCAAACTACCATCAGTATCATCTGGATTTTAAAGACCTGGCATTTTCAGAACTTGCCATCTGTTAATTATATAATGCCCAAGTTTTCCTTTCTGAAAATTACCAATTCATGAAATAAAAGATGTTCTAAATGTTATAAATGAAAACACGTATTTCTCCTCTACTCTTGCACTAACATGAAATCTGCTTTCTTCTGTTTGAAAACACAGTTACCAAAATACAGCTTTACAAATATTACCAAAATGTATTACTTTATATCACTTCATCAGAAAGTGGGCATAGAGTAAAATAACAGAAATATTCTATATTTCTCAGTCAGCAAAGGCCATTATATACCCAAGGCAAGAAATTATTTGCCAGAGTAAACTATTAAACTATTTTATGACTCAATCAATTGTCAACAGTATAACGCAAATATTTTAGAAGGCTTGATTACATAAGACTAGCTCACGAATGAGAAGTTCAAAGTATATTTATTTAATAAATGTAATAAGCTCTTGCAAGAACACCAGAATCACAACTAACTGCTGAACAATCATTGACAGGAAGTACTGGAACTCACCATAAAAGATACCCCACATCCAAAGACAAAGGAGAAGCAGCAATGAGATGGTAGGAGGGGCAGAATCACAATAAAATCAAATCCCATAACCATAGGGTGGGTGACTCCCAAACTGGAGAACATTATACCACAGAAGTCCACCCACTGGTATGAAGGAACTGAGCTCAACGTCAGGCTGCCCAATGTGGGGGTCCGGGAACAAGAGGAGGAATTCCCAGAGAATCAGACTTTGAAGACTAGTGGGATTTGACTGCAGGACATTGATAGGACTGAGGGAAACAGAGACTCCAATCTTGGGGGGCACACACAAAGTAGTGTGTGCATCAGGACCCATGGGAAAGGAGCAGTGACCCCACAGGAGACTGAACCAGACCTACCTGCTAGTGTTGGAGGGTCTCTGGCAGAGGCGGGGAATGGCTGTGGCTCACTGCAGGGATGAGGACACTGGCAACATAAGTTCTGGGAAGTACTCCTTGGCATGAGCCCTCATGGAGTCTGCCATTAGCCCCACCAAAGAGCCTGTAGGCTCCAGTGCTGGGTTGCCCTCAGGCCAAAAACCAACAGGGAGGGAACTCAGCCCCACCCATCAGCAGACAAGTGGATTAAAGTTTTATTGTCTGTGCCCAACAGAGCAACAGCCAGCTCTACCCACCACCAGTCCCTCCCATCAGGAAGCTTGCACAAGCCTCTTAGATAGCCTCATCTACCAGAGAGCAGACAGCAGAAGCAAGAAGAACCACAATCCTTTAGATTGTGGAACAAAAACCACATTCAGAGAAAGATAGACAAAATGAAAAGGCAGAGGACTATGTACCAGATGAAGAAACAAGATAAACCCACAGAAAAACAACTAAATAAAGTGGAAATAGGTGATATTCCAGCAAAAGAATTCAGAATAATGATAGTGAAGATGATCCAGGACCTCAGACAAAAATGGGGGCAAAGATCAAGAAGAGGCAAGAAATGTTTAACAAAGACCTAGAAGAATTAAAGAACAAACACACAGAGATGAACAATACAGAAACTGAAATGAAAAATACACTAGAAGGAATCAATAGCAGAATAACTGAGGGAGAAAAGTGACCTGGAAGACAGAATGGTGGAAATCACTGCCACAGAACAGAATAAAGAAAAAAGAATGAAAAGAAATGAAGACAGCCTAAGAGACCTCTGGGATAACATTGAACACACCAACATTCACATTATAGGGGTCTGAGAGGAGAAGAGAGAAAGGACCCGAGACGATATTTGAAGAGATTATAGTCGAAAACTTCCCTAACATGGGAAAGGAAATAGCCACCCAAGTCCAGGAAGTGCAGCAAGTCCCACACAGGATAAACCCAAGGAGAAACACACCAAGACACATAGTAATCAAACTGATGAAAATTAAAGACAAAGAAAAATTATTAAAAGCAACAAGGGAAAAATGACAAATAACATACAAGGGAACTCCCAAAAGGTTAACAGATGATTTCTCAGCAGAAACTCTACAAGCCAGAAGGGAGTGGCATGATATATTTAAAGTGATGAAAGGGAAGAAACTACAACTAAGATTACTCTACCTGGCAAGTATCTCATTCAGGTTCAACACAGAAATAAAAAACTTTACAGACAAGCAAAAGCTAAGAGAATTCAGCACCACCAAACCAGCTCTACAACAAATGCTGAAGGAACTTCTTTAAGTGAGAAAAACAAGAGAAGAAAAGCACTTACAAAAACAAACTCGAAACAATTAAGAAAATGGTAATAGGAACATACATATCAATAATTACCTTCAACATGAATGGATTAAATGCTCCAACCAAAACACACAGGCTTGCTGAATGGATTCAAAAACAAAACCTGTATATATGCTATCTACAATAGACCCACTTCAGACCTAGGGACACACACAGACTGAAAGTTAGGGGTTGGAAAAATATATTTCATGCAATGGAAATCAAAGGAAAGTTGGAGTAGCAATACTCATATCAGACAAAATAGACTTTAAAATAAAGAAAGTTATGAGACAAGTAAGGACACTACATAATGATAAAGGGATCAATCCAAGAAGAAGATAAAACAATTATAAATATATATGCACCTAAGACAGAAGCACCTCAATACATAAGGCAAATTGCTAACAGATATAAAAGAGGAAACCGACAGTAACACAATAATAGTGGGGGAATTTTAAACCTCACTTACACCAATACACTGATCATCCAGACAGAAAATTAATAAGGAAACAAAAGCTTTAAATGACACAATAGACCAGATAGATTTAATTGATATTTATAGGACATTCCATCCAAAAACAGCAGATTACACTTTCTTCTCAAGGGCACATGGAACATTCTCCAGGATGGATCACATCTTTGGTCACAAATCAAACCATGGTAAATTTAAGAAAATTGAAATCATATCAAGCATCGTTTCTGACCACAACACTATGAGATCAGAAATAAATTACAGGGAAAAAAAAGTAAAAAACACAAACACATGGAGGCTAAACAATACGTTACTAAATAACCAAGAGATCACTGAAGAAATCAAAGAGGAAATAAAAAAATACCTAGAGACAAATGATATTGAAAACTTGATGATCCAAAACCTATGGGATGCAGCAAAAGCTGTTCTAAGAGTGAAGTTTATAGCTATACAATCCTACCTCAAGAAACAAGAAAAATCTCAAATAAACAATCTAATCTAATACCTAAAGAACTAGAGAAAAGAGAACAAACAAAACCCAAAGTTAGTAGAAGGAAAGAAATCATAAAGATCAGAGAAGAAATAAATGAAATAAAAACAAAGAAAACAATAGCAAAGATCAATAAAACTAAAAGCTGGTTCTTTAAGATGATAAACAAAATTGATAAAACTTTAGCAAGACTCATCAAGAAAAAGAGGGAGAGGACTCAAAACAATAAAATTAGAAATGAAAAAGAAGTTACAACGGACACCACAAAAATATAAAGCATCATAAGAGACTACTACAAGCAACTCTATGCCAATAAAATGGGCAACCCAGAAGAAATGGACAAATTCTTAGAAAGATATAACCATCCAAGATTGAACCAGGAAGAAATAGAAAAAATGAACAGACAAATCACAAGTAATGAAATTGAAACTGTGATTAAAAATCTTCCAACACACAGAAGTCCAGGACCAGATGGCTCCACAGATGAATTCTATCAAACATTTAGAGAAGAGCTAAGCCATCCTTCTCAAACTCTTCCAAAAAAAACGGAAGAGGAAGGAACACTCCCAAACTCATTCTATGAGACCACTATCACCCTGATACCAAAACCAGACAAAGATACTACAAAAAAAGAAAATTACACACCAATATCACTAATAAATATAGATGCAAAAACCCTCAACAAAACACTAGGAAACAGAATCTAACAACACATTAAAAGGATCATACACCATGATCCAGTGTGATTTATCCCAGGATGCAAGGATTCTTCAATATACACAAATCAATCAAATGTGATACACCATATTAACAAATTGAAGAATAAAACCATATGATCATCACCATAGATATAGAAAAGGCTTTTGATAAAATTCAACACCCATTTATGATAAAAACTCTCCAGAAAGTGGGCATAGAGGGAGCCTACCTCAACATAATAAAGGCCATATATGACAAATCCACAGCCAACATTATTCTCAATGCTGAAAAACTGAAAGCACTTCCTCTAAGATCAGGAAAAAGACAAGGATGTCCACTCTCATCACTGTTATTTAACATTGTTTTGGAAGTTCTAGCCATGGTAATCAGAGAAGAAAAAGAAATAAAAGGAATCCAAATCTGAAATGAAGAAGTAAAGTTGTCACTGTTTGCAGATGACATGATCCTGTACATAGAGAATCCTAATGATGCCACCAGAAAACTACTAGAGCTAATCAATGAATTTGGTAAAGTTACAGGATACACAATTAATGCACAGAAATCTCTTGCGTTCTTATATATAGTAACAACAAAAGATCAGAAAGAGAAATTAAGGAAATAATCCCATTCACCATTGCAACCAAAAGAATACCTAGGAATAAACCTACCTAAGGAGGTAAAAGACCTGTATGCAGAAAATTATAAGACACTGATGAAAGAAATCAAAGATGACATAAGCAGATGGAGAGACATACCATGTTCTTGGATTGGACGAAAAAATATTGTGAGAATGACTGCACTACCCAAAGCAACTTACACATTCAATGCAATCCCTATCAAATTACCAATGGCATTGTTTACAGAACTGGAACTAAAATTCTTAAAATTTGTATGGAGACACAAAAGATCCCAAATAGCCAAAGCAATGTTGAGGGAAAAAAACGGAGCTGGAGGAATCAGACTATAGTACAAAGCTACAGTAAGCAAGAGAATATGGTACTGGCACAAAACCAGAAATATAGATCAATGGAACAGGATAGAAAGCCCAGAGATAAACCCACGCACCTGTGGTCAACTAATCTATGACAAAGGAAGCAAGGATATACAATGGAGAAAAGACAGTCTCTTCAATAAGTGGTGCTGGGAAATGTAGCTGCTGGACAGCTACATGTAAAAGAATTAAATTAGAACACACCCTAACACCATACACAAAAATAAACTCAAAATGGATTAGAGACCTAAATGTAAGACCAGTCACTATAAAACTCTTAGTGGAAAACATAGGAAGAACACTCTTTGACATAAATCACAGCAAGATCTTTTTTGACCTACCTCCTAGAGTAATGGAAATAAAAACAAAAATAAACAAATGGGACCTAATGAAACTTAAAAGCTTGCACAGCAAAGGAAACTGTAAACTCTCAGAATGGGAGAAAGTATTTGCAAATGAATCAATGGACAAAGGATTAATCTCCAAAATATATAAGCAGCTCATGCAGCTCAATATTAAAAAAAAAACAACCCAATCCAAAAATGGGCTGAAGTCCTAAATATACATTTCTCCAAAGAAGGCACACAGATGGCCAAGAGGCATATGAAAAGCTGCTCAACATCACTAATTATTAGAGAGATGCAGATCAAAATTACAATGAGGTATCACCTCACACCAGTTAGAATGGGCATCATCATAAAATCTACAAACAACAAATGCTGGAGAGGGTGTGGAGAAAAGGGAACCCTCTTGCACTGTTGGTGGGAATGTAAATTGATACAGCCGGTATGGAGAACAGTATGGAGGTTACTTAAGAAACTAAAAATAGAATTACCATATGACCCAGCAATCCCACTACTGAGCAAATACCTGGAGAAAAAAATAATTCAAAAAGACACATGCACCCCAATGTTCATTGCAGCACTATTTATAACAGCCAGGGCATGGAAGCAACCTAAATGCCCATTGACAGACGAATGGATAAAGAAGATGTGGTACATATATACAATGGAATATTACTCAGCCATAAAAAGGAATTAAATTGGGTCATATGTAGAGATGTGGATGGACCTAGAGACTGTCATACAGAGTGAAGTAAGTCAGAAAGAGAAAAACAAATGTCGTATACTAACACATATATGTGGAATCTAGAAAAATAGTACAGATGAACCAGTTTACAAGGCAGAAATAGAGACACAGATGTAGAAAAAAAATGTATGGACACCAAGGGGGAGCAGGTGGGGGTGGGATGAATTGCAAGACAGGGATTGACATGTATACACTAATATGTATAAAATAGATATTAAGAACCTACTGTATAAAATAAATAAAAAATAAAATTTTAAAAATAAATGTAATAAATATGTATGTTGATCAATAAAATATTAGAGGTACATTAGATTTTTGTGTTTTAAGTATTTCCATTGCAAAACAGAAAAGTAGCTCTTGCTATCATATATGTTTTGCTGTTCAACATTCTCTGTTAGTAAAGTAAAACATTACCCACGTATGATGGCAAGTCCTATTCTAGAACAGGTAAAGCCAAGAGTTGACAAACTTATTGTGAAAGAAGTCATACAATAAATATTTTAGGCTTGCAGGCCACTTGGTCTCTGTTACAATTACCCAACTCTACAACTACAGCATAAAAGCAGCCATAGACAATACATTGAAGAATGAACATGGCAATGAGCCAATAAAACTTTATTAACTAAAACAAGTAACAGACTCAGTTTGACCAACAGAACATAGTTTATTAACACCCAAGTAAAGCCAAACCCCACTGTAAAAACCGGATCCAACAATGTTGTCAAATTTTACCTAATATTTCTAGTATTTGGCATTTATTTCAACTGCATTTTCTAACTGTACTAAACTCATATTTCCACAAGTATGCAGAAAATGAAAAATCCGGATTAAGTATATAATCAGGTTAACATTTTTTCAATGTATAAGTATTCATTAAATTAGAATGTGTCACATAATATTGTGCTAATACTAGATTATATAGAAAATTGCATGAAAAGCAAATAGTATTCTGCTTAAACATAATAAAAGCACCTTTCAGGATCTTAAAGTAGTGCTGAAATGTATGTATAAACAAACTTCATTATATAACATTGTTAAAATATAATTTCAAAAAAGCAAATAGTGGCTCTCAAGCAAACATAAACACATGCTAAAGATTTTATTTAACTCATTATTGAATGAGAGAACTGGTTCAAGGAACATTTGAAAAGGTATATTTTGGCAATTTAAGAAGAAAATATTAGGATAAGATTACTGGGCTAGATTTAAAACTGGTTAATTGACCAAAATTGAGGTTATCTATTCCACTGGACAGAAATTATTTGCATATTTCCTGACATAAATTTACAAGTTAACCTTTGTCCCACAGAATTATAAACGGCCAAGTTAATAGAAGCCCAGCACTACACTGAAAGAATACCCAGTAATCTCTTTTGCCTATTTCCAAGTCTCAAATGATTTTTCTGGCAATATTGGAGATCAGCCTATAACTACTCTGCATGTATAAAATATCTTAAAATGTATTAAATAAATTCTATGTATTACCTTGTTGTCTCATTTTTTGTTTTGCTAGAAGAGTAGAGGACAGAATTAGGAAAAAGGTGAGCTTCTCTGCATCATAGCACGATGGAGACTCAAAAAAATTATGACAACAAATAGGCTTCTCCCAAGTTGTTCCACACTAAGCCCTTGGTTGTGAGGACTGCACACCCGCGTCCTTGGGCTTTACTGTTCCCAGAGTCTGTATTCACATGGCCAACACTGGACAGCTGAATGGAGGATGGGATATTAGCACCAGAGAATAACTGCAGCTGTTGCCATCATGTTGGAGAAATATTTTTGGCATGAAAATATTTTCATAGTTTATTCACAGGTGAAAAAAATTAAGCTACTGAAAAATGTGCATAGGCACTTTTTTCTGTGTGGGTATTTTCCTGGGTTTTTGCATTACTTTTATAGCTTTTAAAGGTTAAGGTTCTCTCAGTATTCCTTAAATGTAGTCTGTACATAATAATGTTTTTCCAAAGAGTACAGTATAGAAAAGGAGGAAAAAATAACTTTACAGTGAAGACACCTGACAAACACTACCTCAGCCAGGTAATCAAGGTCAGTATCAACAGTGATCATTCATTCATGTTGACACTATATACCCTTAATATAATGTGATGAAAAGTCACTTTACCTCTGTGGTCTTCCTCCCAAAAACCCATCGCCCCAGTCTAATCATGAGAAAAATTTCAGAGAAATCCAAATTGAGAGACATTCTACAAAATCCTGGAATTGTACTACTCACAATTGTTGAGATCATCAAAAACAAGGAAAGTCTGAGAAACTGTCACATCCCAGAGGAGCCTAAAGAAGACATGACAACTAAATATGATATCCTGGAACAAAAGAGGATATCAGGTTAAAAATGAAGGAAATCTGGGGACTTCCCTGGCAGTCCACTGGTTAAGACTCTGTGCCTCCACTGCAGGGGGTGTGGGTTTGATCCCTGGTCAGGGAACTAAGATCCTGCATGCTACGCAGTGCAAAAAACCCCCAAAAAACAAACAAAAAAAACCCTGAGAAAATCTGAATGAAGAACAGACTTTCATTAATAGTAGTCTATCAAAATTGGTTCATTAATCTTAATAAATGTATCATATTAGTGTAAGACGTTCATAATAGGGGAAACTTGCACATTGGACATATTGGAACTCTAAACTATTTCACAATTTTTTCTGTAAAGATAAAACTGTTTTAAAATTAAACTTTTTTTGAGATTTATGAGTCTCTATTTTTTGTATCATTTTTTCACTTCAATCTCTTCAAAAATTTTCATCCATGTTTCCCCTTCATAAAGTGAAGGCATATTCACTTTAAATGAGGAAGGCATATTTTGTGAATTTATGCTTCTGTATTTTGAAAGCTGCCATCTCAAGTCTCAAAGTCTCTTTTCTCAAAAAAAAGAATACTTCTATATGCATCACACCACAATTTTCTCCAATATCTCCTTAATCATTTCCTTTAAGAGAATCCTCCGCACAAATATGAAAAACGGTAACTTTGATATAATGAGACTTAAAATTCTTCATAGGGCTCACATGATTTATTTCCTATCACATAAACTATCTTCTGTAATAATATTTTACTTTATGAATACCACTCTAATGCCTCAGTTAAATCAATGCAGCTGTATTGGTAAGGAAAGAAATGGTAAAAAATATTAAATGTGGGCCCTGCTTTATAAACATTCCAGTATAGTCTAGGGTGACAGAGGAATCTAACAGGTAATCTGGTGGTCAGAACTGATTTGTGTCTTAAACTTTATCCCATGCTTACTGAGAGGTCAAGTTATCTGTGTGGTAATTTTTAAGTATAAATAGTATGATATACGAGTGTAAATTAACTTTATATTCCCAGGTGGCTCATTAGTGGTTGGAAGACCCCACTCAGAAATCTAAAGGACAGAGGTGTCTAGTAAGCCCTTCTAATGCCTTTATTGAAATATGCGCCAGGATATTTGTTAATATAGAGGGCATTTAGAAAATAATTTTCATGCGTGAAATAAATTGTATTCTATGGTGTTTACCTGGACTAAAATGATTATACAGACTCCACTATCCTTGAATGAAGTGATGAGCACAAAAAGCCAGCAAGCCCCACACTCTAAACTTACTGCTCCGTTCGTTAGTGAAACCACTGACAAAAACCACCCGCCCTGGCCAGGCATGATAGTAACCACTTGCGTGAGTTATCTTACAACCGGAGGTCCTGGTAAGGAACACGGAACTGACAAGCTACCACCAACTGAAAGAATTCAGGAAAGGCCAAAAGGAGAGAGGAGATTCCAGTCCATATGTCCTACCAACTTCCCAGAATCCTTCTTGCTGGAATTCATCTTAGCTGAGCAATGCACGCCATCAGAAAGGACCCTGAGTCAGAATGACTGGCCAGAGACAACCTGGAAACTAACCCCATTACCATAAAATGTGAGACTGTGAGCCATGTGGCAGAGCAGTTCTCCCGCGTTCCCTTACCCTGCTGCTCTCCGCCCAGATGCCCCTTCCCGATAAAGTCTCTTGCTTTGTCAGCACGTGTGTCCCCTCGGACAATTCATTTCTGACTGTTAGACAAGAACCCACTCTCAGACCCCGGAACGGATCTCCCTTCCTGCAACACATGGGGTTCTGGGTTCTCCCCACTTCCCAGGTGACCTATGGCCTGACCACTCCAGAGTTAATGTTGGACCACTAAAACGGTGGAACATGGTTTGTGTCCATGTCAGAGTGAATCTTCAAAGTAGGAAGAACTAAGATTTATTGATCACTTCCTGTGAGTCGGGCATTGTTCTAAGCTTCATACACACAGAAACTCATGCAGTCTCTCCGAACCCCCCTAAGATACGCAGAGCTATGTAGCACAGATGCAGAAACAGAGGCACAGAAAGGTTACATAACTCACCGAAGGTCTCACTGCCAATCAGTGATGATAATGAAAGAAGCCCTCCTAACCCATGGAAGTGTATTATGTCCTATATTTTAAAACAGCTGTCCCCTACCTTTTTGGCACCAGGGACTGGTTTTGTGGAAGATGATTCTTCCACGGAGGGGAGGAGGTGGGGGATGGTGCAGGCGGTAATGTGAGCGATGGGGAGCAGCAGGTGAAGCTTCACTAGCTCGCCCCGTTGCTTGTGCGGCCGGGGTCCTAACAGGCTTCGGACTGGTAGCAGTCCGCGGCCCGGGGGCTGGGGACCCCTGTTCTAAAAGACAGAAATTCCAATAACAAAGATATCCTTAAGGTATACACTGCCTTGAATATATTACATGACAGGACACTCTCCTTTGTTCTTCTGAATTGACTCCCAATTGACTCCCTTTTATTTCAAATGTTTGTTTACTCTGTTGCCCCTTCTTTTTATTTTTTTAAATTTTTTTTAAATTTTTTTTAAATTTTTTTTTTTTTTTTTTTTTTTTTGTGGTATGCGGGCCTCTCACTGTTGTGGCCTCTCCCATTGCAGAGCACAGGCTCCGGATGCACAGGCTCAGCGGCCATGGCTCACGGGCCCAGCCGCTCTGCGGCACGTGAGATCTTCCCGGACCGGGGCACGAACCCATGTTCCCTGCATCGGCAGGCGGATTCTCAACCACTGCGCCACCAGGGAAGCCCCGCCCCTTCTTTTTAAAATGTTTATTTGAATTTCTTTTCAAATGTGTATTTGACCTTTTTTTTTTTTTACTGCTATCTCCTAAACTTGCAAAATAAACACTTTAATTGCTTTTAAATTCGTGTGTTCAAAAACTATTGTGTGCATACATCCTTCCTCTATGTCTGCGTCTCTATTCCTGCTTGCAAATTGGTTCATCTGTACCATTTTTCTAGATTCCACATATATGGGTTAATATACATTATGTGCAAGGTTGGGGGGGGATGAACTGGGAGATTGGGGTTGACATATATACACTACCAAGTGTAAAATAGATACCTAGTGGGAACCTGTGGTATAGCACAGGGAGCTCAGCTCGGTGCTCTGTGGTGACCTAGCTCAGTGGGATGGGGGTGGGGGGTTGGTGAGAGAGAGGTCCAAGAGGGAGGGGATATATATGTATACATATAGCTGATTCACTTCTTTGTACAGCAGAAACTAACACAACATTGTAAAGCAACTATACCCCAATTAAAAAAAAAAAAAAAAAAAAAAAAGAACGACAGAAAAAACTATTGTGTGTTAGTACTTGGACTCCAGCTGAAATGACTGACCCATCATTTCATCCTCTAAAGGGACAAATGTTATGCTGGTCTTTTCCCACCGTACTTTGGTGTAGTTTTGGCCTCACATGAAACAGAACACACCCTGAAAAAGAGGAGATGGGCTACAGGAAAAAGTCTCATGAAAATCTCCAGAAAACATTCCCTGAGCAGTTTTCACTTCAAAAGGCTCACAACATTATTTCAAGTACACTGAGCCCGACTTCTCTGTTTGTTTGTTCTGTCTATCCTGTCATCCCTCCCTACCACGTAGCATATTTTCTATAAAGATTCCATAAATCACTTTTTCTAGGTAGCCTATTTTCATCCTTAGGCAAGACCCACTTTTTATGGAAGCTCTCTGTCCAAGAGTCAGGGAAGTAAAGCCCCACCCTGCTCAGTTATTTTCAACTAAATGGACTCCATTCTGCGTAATTTGATGTACCAGTGATGACCCAAAGTATTCCCTTGATGACTTCTAGGATCATCACGACCTGAATCATCTCAGAAAAAAATAGAAAATGTTTTTCTAATAGAAAAATTCCATCCTGGCCAGATGGAATCTGGTATCTACAGGAAGAAGAAGCATGCAAAAAATAAAAAATAAAAAAGCCATATTTTAATTGATTCCCTCTCAGATGCCCAGGAGAGGTTGAAAACCTTACTAAGGACAGAGAGAGAATTTGGGGACAAACCTTATAAATGTATCTGTTATGAGGCCCCAGGAGCAAAAGTTCTAATCCTCCTACCTTAGAGGGGGTACAGGCTCAGGTGCCTCCACCAGAGTATGATTGGAGACGTGGCCCCCTGTGAAACTCCTGGCACTGATAAAGTGTAACTGAACAGGACCCCATGGGGGCCTTCCCGGGACAGGCCTTCCCCCAGATCCTCTGCTGTGGCTCCTCTCTGAGGTACCTAGATAATAGTATTTGATTGCACATTTCCTGAGTTGTTTTGCAGATGTAAAAAAACCCCCTCTCCAACAAATGGACAATGTTAACTGCTTGACAACCATGAGCACATAGCCCCAGGCCTCCTAGAGCCTAAGGACCGATAATGTTAACCCCTGTGACACCACCCTGCTGTCTCACCATCAGCCAATCAGAGAATTGTGCACAAGCTGATCACATACCACCCCCCAGCCCCCTTCCCTCACCTGACTTTTAAAAGCGCTTTGTCGAAACTCTTCCGCGAGCTCACGGCTTTTTAGGGCATGAGCCACCTCATCTCCTTGCATGGCCTTACAATAAACCTTTCTCTGCTCCAAACTCTGGTGTTTGTTTGTTTGGCCTCACTGTGAATTGGGCACACAAACTCATGTCAACAAGAGGAGTGTCCAATAACTTCAATAACCTTCATACTTTGCTCCTAGGCTTATAACCACCCATACAATGAGGCCCTACCAGCTTCCAGATTTCCTCCCTCAAGGATGGTAGGAAAGTTTCTGAACAATTACTTCGGTATAAGATTAAATATTCAAAGCATTATTATTGAAGTTCCTAAGCCCTGAGGAGGTCACACCTTAGAAATAATGGCCAGTGGTGGCCATTCCACTTATAGTAAATGGAACAAAAACGAATCCCCAGAAAAAAGCCTTCCTCCGCTGTCCATTCCTTCACTTTTAAATGGTAGGAAGTAGATCAAAATAACCTCTCTCAAGTAAGCCTAAATTACAAAGAACAGTAGAATAGAAAAATTATTAGTCTAGCAGGAAGCAGTGAGTAGATGTTGAAATTCAAACAGGTATAATTGTAAGCAATTCTGTTTTAGGTTGTAACATAATCTCTCTTCCATAGATGAGAAATATTATCCTAAAAAATATTATCCTAAAAAAATGTTATCTTAAAAAATCCCTAAAAACCTGTTTGGATAATTACAAACATAAACTGGTTGAATTACAAATGATGTTGAGAATTCTTTAAGAATCTTAAAAACTGTTTGAAAAGGAACACTCCAAATATATTTACCATATAAAATGTCTATTTTAAAAAAGTATAAAATGTATTAAATGTAAAGTAGAATATTTTGACTGAATATGACAGTGGAATTTTTTAAACTGGAAAGACAGGATGACACTGAAAGTTTGTGTATGAAAACTTAAAAATAGTCTTAAATAATTTTTATTTGTTTACAAGAAGAGTCTAACACTCAAAAAGGAAATCCATCTGTGGTCTGATAAAGACCAGCAACAAGCCAAGTAACTGATACTAGGCTTGAGCTTGAGGCCAACCTTTGAAAGTGAATAAAAAGAGAGGGAGGATGACTTCCCTGGAGGTCCAGTGGTTAAGACTCCATGCTTCCACTGCAGGGGGCATGGGTTCCATCCTTGGTTGGGGAACTAAGATCCTCCCATATGCCGGACTTCAGTTCTAGAAAACTGGGGAAGAGGTGACCTCATTACATCCTTTTCTTTAATAAAATATTCATATTTTATCTCACTTTTCTTTCCAAAACATTCATTGCAATTTTGTGGAGGTTTTGTTGTTGTTGTTGTTGCTGTTTTAAACATCCCTGTTGGGAAAAATATATCTAATATATGGAAATAGGCAAAAGGATGAGTGTGTGTCCTTTCATTGTCATCCTGGAACATTGTGTAATAAGCGTCAGTGGACTAGGGGACTATTCCTTTGTTTGACTTACTATTTACTGTTGATTAAAGTTCAGACAATGTAAAGTTAGCTATTAACTTGCAGAATACATATAAGTTGCAAATGATTTTGATCTGGTAGAGATGTAAATAATGGCTGCCCTATTGAAAATACAATCCCAAAGATTAAAGCTTTATTGTCCTGTTTTGCACCTAATTTAGTGCTCTTATTTCAGCATTTTTTTTGAATATGCCTTTGATCCAGCTTTGCCACCCTGCTGGTTTCCTCTTTAATGACTTGAATATATCTTTGACTCATTCTATATTTATATGAGAATTATGTTTTTAACTATCTACCTATTATACTTTGACATCTTTAAATCTCAAACAATAAGTTTTAAAAACATTGAATAAATAAAAATGAAATTTCTCTTGGTGTACCTGAATTGTAAGGAATAGAATTGTATATTGTACTCTAGTTACAAGAGCAATTACTATGAGATATGAAATTGGAAATCTCAGGCATAGCATATTTGTTTCCATTCAAGAATTTGAATTTCTGCACTAAATCTGAAGAGCTAACGTTTTATGTAAAATATGACATTTCTTTCATTTGGAACGAAGTGCAATTGAAATGCGTTATAATTATAAACCTGGGTATTCTTTACAAGTACCATTCTAACAAGACCCCGAGAGAATCTGAAAATTATATGAATCCATGGAAAAGTTCCCACTTGAATTTCTTGAGTATAAAATCTTCCACATTTTCCAATTATTTTTAAATCAAATTCATTTTATTTGGATATACTCTTGATAGCTTTTAACATTCTTAGTTGAGTTTTAGAAGTCTGAATTCATAAATCCTAACATAATATCTAACTGTGTTTATCCAAAGGCTTCTGAAAAAATGGCTGTGTTTATTAGAATCATTATTAAACTAAGGATACCAATAATATATGTGAAGTAAATATTTTTGACCTTTTTTTCCAGACAAAGCCTGAGAAGCCTATATATCCATGTTTTGTTCTTTGATAATCACATGACTTGTAACATATGAGGTGTTGCCTTGATATCCCTGGAGCAAAATGGAAGACTTTGACGGTACTGGGTCAATATAATCCTGGTTGGGAGATTTGGATTTGGATACCGTAAATTTGGTATAACAACGTAAGTCATGAGATGCTGAATCCTTAATGGGATGTTATATATTGTAAAATAAAATAGGAATTTGTAGCTCAGAAAAGGAAGCAAAATAAGATCAGGAGATGATTTAGCAGAGTTTAAAATATATATAACTAAATACATAAAATATATAGATTCTGATATTCTAAAAATTCAAGAATACTTAGTAATATTTTAATATCTGATTTACTTTTATGTTTTTATTAGGGATGATGATGCTATAGACAATGTACAGAATTTTGAAAACTGAGCTATTCGCATTTTACATCAAGTAGAGCAGATCTTTCTCTCTCCTGGTTGACAATAGCCACCAAGAAAAGACTAGCAGCTAAAAGCCTCCTGTTTCGAGAATTTAGATAATCAGCCTATAATATGACAAGGCCCTCAAAATGAAAGCTAATGGAAAGAGTTGAACTAAACTATCCAACACATAATAATTATGTAGCTACACAAAAGCTGTATAATCTCTGGAACAAAGGACTTTAACTGCAAACCCTTAGAGTAATGCAGTTTACATAGAAATGTCTGGGCTTTATTCTAGCAGTTTTACTGTGTATTAATGTTGTATTTTTACCTTGAAGCTATGGTATTGTTAGTATAGTAAGTAATTAATTATATTGATTGTGTTAGGAATCTAGAATCCTATAAGACATACAAAGCATACGATATATTGTATAGTATAAAAGAAAGGAAGACCTATTTTAAAATCAAGAATTAAAGTAGGAATACTCTACTGATAGAATGGGATTGGAAATTTCCCGTGGAAAATATGCCCACGAGGGAAGATTACTTCATTTCTTCACAAAATTTAAAAAACAAACCCCCGCAAAAAAACCTTTCCTAACTCTGCAGTGTCACTTCTGAAATGTGCCCTAGCACCAGGTTCTATGGTCACCAATACTGCTTTTCCTGGGCTTCTTAGAAAAATGCCTGATGTTGTGCCTGTGGCAGGAAGTTACAATGCAAATGAAGATCACCTTATAGGCCAAAAAGTAAGGAAGCTTATGAGGTCGTGTCAAAATTACACCAGGGCCAATCATAACGGAGCTCCCATTGGCCAAAATTGTAATCATCTGGGCATCAAAAGGAGAAAACTGGCTGCAGTTGACTCATACTTTAAATCTGAAGAGCCATAAATCCATAATGATACATGAGTGGAGAAAAGGCTAATGTAAAATAATCTGAGAGAGAAGAACTAAAAAATATATCTCTATCGTTTTGTACTCAATCAAGATGGTCTTACTGAATCATTTATTATATCAAATGATTAATAAATAATTAATCATTATTAATTATAATGATTCATTACAATTATAATGAAGCAAATAAATGTAAAAACATAGGTAAAAGGCATTTTCTGATTATGGAAAATAGCAATAGAAAGACTCCATAAGGTATGACCTGGGGACAGATAAAGCCACATAAAATGTACACATTCAACTAAAATAATGTTAAATATTTTTAAGAATTGTATGATCTGAAACATGTAAAAGAATACACAATTTCACCAGGTCCCAAGACTTTACATTTCTCAGGATACCAGAGCGAGGAGACTGACTTGAATGGGAGCTGCAGAGTTCTACGGTGACATAGAAGAATCAGGCAATAGGAAGAACTGGAATGCAGGAGAACACCACCCTCTTGAAGACAGAGGATAATTGACATGAAAACCATAAGTGGGACTCAGCATACTCCTAAAAAGCCTACCTGGTTGGTGTACCACAGTATACAGTGATGGACAATTTTATGTGTCAACTTGACTGGGTCACAGGTACCCAGATACCTGGTTAAAACATTACTTCTGGACGTGTGTGTGGTTGGGGAAGGGGGGTGGTACTTCTAGAAGAGATTAACAATTGAAATGGTGAACTGAGTTAAGCAGATGGTCCTCCTCATTGTGGACAGGCATCATCCAATTGGTTCAGGACCTGAATAGAGCAAAAAGATGAGGAAGGGAGAACTTCCTGTCTGATTGCTTGAGCAGAGACATCAGTCTTCTCTTGCCCTCAGACTGGGATTTACACCCTCGGCCCTCTGGTTCTCAAGTCTGAGACTTGGACTAGAACTTACACCATCGGTCCTCCTGGTTGTCAGGGCTTTGGAGTCAGACCGGAACCACACCACTGGCTTTCCTGGGTCTCCAGCTTATGCATGGCAGATTGTGGGACTTGGCAGCCTCCATAACTGTGTGAGCCAATTCCTTAAAATAAGTCTCTTTATATTGGCTCTGTTTCTCTGCAGTACCCTGAGTAATACCACACTACAACAAGGAAGTCTGAAAGAACTGCATGGAGACACAGGACAAATAACCTCAGGACTGTGTTATGAATTTGAAAAGCCATTACACTAAAAGTGGCTATAGGATTCATTTCTTCTTTACCTCACAGTTGTAGTTTGCTTCTCCCTACAGGACGTTCCTTTTAACCCATTTCTCAGACTTCACCTTCCCCAAGTATCTCTCACAGTGAACAATGTTAGTGCTTGGAAAGGCAGAGTTAACAGTTAATAAAAAATATGTAGGTATAAATGTGTGGATTTTTATACCCAGAAAAGAGAGAAAATGACGACAGAATCAGAACCTCTGTAATCAACAGAAGTTTAATATATGTTCTAAAATTTTAAATCTCAATTCATTTTTTAAAATCCTTAATTTTTCTTTCTGGAAGCAACTTCATGAACGCTTCAATATCACATCGCTCTTTGTTCTTCCAAAATAAAACTTGACCCCCCCCCATTCTTTGCAATAGATATCTGAATTTCTTTTCAGAACCATATTTACTTTGTTTACTACGTCTCTCGTTTCAAATGTCTATTTCATTTTTTAAAAATTCACATTTGATCTAATTTACTGTTGATATTCCCATTTTCAAAATATATACTTGAGTCACTTTTAATGTCCTAAGAATTGAAGTGTCTGACTTCTGACTGATAGCTGTTCCCTTGTTTCTTCCTGCATGTAAATTTTATACAAATAACAAGTCTCTTTTCCAAAAGCCTTCTATACTCTTTTCCCCTATCCAAGGCAGAGCTTGGGGATAAAACCTAGTATCTCATTGATCAAGTGTCTGATGACAGGAAGTAGGGTGTTTAATTAAGATTCAAGAGTAGGTTCTATGGTATCTCTTTGCTAATAAGTAAAGCCTCGCTTCGTAGAATTTGGCCTAAGACTTACTTTAATTCTAATATACCCCTCAGACAAGGTGGTGAGAGATAGATAAGGCCTAAAAGATCATGAATCACCAGAAGCTCCTGATATTTACCGAAAGAACTTAGCAACTGCTGAACAGCTCTGGTCATAGCACAAGGCTATTTCACTATATTAAACATTAATATTCTTTTTTATTGAAATATAGTTGATTTCCAATGTTGTGTTAATTTCTGCTGTACAGCACAGTGATTCAGTTATGCATATATATACTTTTTAAAATTTTTGTCCATTATGGTTTATCACAGAAGTTTCCTGTGCTATACAGTAGGACCTTATTGTTTATCCATTCTATATATAATAGTTTGCATCTGTTAACCCCAAACTCCCAATTCATCCCTCCCTCACCCACTTCCCCCTTGGCAACCACAAGTCTGTTCTTTATAAACGTTAATATTCTTACTTACTAGATCAAAATTAATAATGAGAACTCAGACTTTGTGTTTTGTAGATAAAGCTGGACACAGTGATTTTTTAAAGCTACCTTTGTATGCATTTTAAAAATAAACAAGCTAAAGCCTGTCATTTTATCAATAAAATATTTTTAAATTTAACACATATTGATTTCTAATCATGCAGTCCAATTTCTTAAAAATGCAGATGCCTTTGGAAAGTCAAAAGACTCCAGTTCTACCTCTTTTCATGCTGTTAATTATCTGTGGGCAACTCAGATGTTAATACCTTTATCTATTGTTACTTTTCTTCAGAGTATTGTAGTAAAGATCAATGAAGAAAATTTACTTGACAATGCTTCAAAAATGTTAAAAACAAATAAATAAGGCTACAGTTGTCAACCTTTTTTCTACTGTGAAATAAAATTTGTATTTTATGGCAAGACAAAAAAATTTAAACATAAAAAATTTTCTCTGCCCTTTGGCCTCCTCTTTCCCCTCTACTGTGCATTGTGTATCTGCATTATGCGTTCACCAAACCTCCCCCAACAGCAGAAATACTGGCTCAACCATAAAAAGCATTCTTCTAGCCTTATTCTCCTAGCATCAACAGGACAACTCCTTAAAAGATAACATTCCTTTCTTGATCTTAGCTCTGGATTGTGCAAACTGTCATTTAATGTACAGCCCTCTATCTCAAAAAACTTAAATAACTGTGCCTTGACTTCTAAAGGGCAGAACACTTCTCAGACCTTTCTGAGATGCTGTTCCCAGGTTATAACCCTCAGTTTGACTCAAATAAAATTTTCCATTTCTTTCTTAGATCGACTGATTAATTTTTGTTGACACTACCAAAGAGTACATGATAGATGATGTTCACATACGCTATCCACTCCTATGGGAATATTTATATATTTTACAAACATTCAAACAACACTTCCTCTGTTCCAGGCACCCTTCTAAGCAATTTGGAAATAACAACTCATTGAATATACAACTCCCTATGAAGTAGGCATCCTTATAATGTCTATTTTACAGATGAGGAAACTGAGGCACAGAGAGGTCATGTAACTTGCTCAAGGTCACACAGGAAGATGAGTCAAAGAATTAAAATATAAACCTACCACGCTACAACTTTTCTTACCTACCACAGGAAACTGTCTCTAATGAAAATAAAGTGAATCATGATGCAGTTTTTGTTTGTTGTTTGCTTTTGAGTTTTTAGCAGTTATACAAAGTCACACAAAGAATAAACTCAGCTATTCGAAGACCTCAAATTGTAATTTTACAGAACAAATAAAATTTTTAAAAAATAAACTGAACCTTTAAAAAAATCTCAGTTTTAAAAAATCAACTCTTCTCTCCCCACCTTGGGTAATAATAATAATAAGACAATCACTTGAGAGGCATATGGCATAGGGGTAGAGAGGAAAGTTTCTCGAGTTAGACTTCAGAACAGCTTAGCACTGACATTCTTGAAGGATCTTGTAACTGCTGTTCATGAGTATTTAAGGGTCAAAGAATAATATTTGTGATTTTCCTCATTTAAGATCTGTTGCTGAATCATTTCCCACAGATTCGGGACCCCCAGAGTCTCTCTTTTGTCTGTTCTACATGGGAGAAAAAAGGTGGGGGGCAGAAAGCAGAAAGATGCTTCTCAGATGATAACATAAATTTCTGGGTTCTCTTTTTTTCTTTTCTAATCAGAAAGCATAACTTTTACTCATAAACAAATAAAAGGAGGCCCTTCTTCCCCAGCAGTAGTTTTACTGATTGCTGCGGGTAAGGTATTTAGTGAAGTTTTGTAACAATGGATTTCCTCTTCAGCTGGAGTTGCCACTGGCTGCAATTCCATTTTACACATATTTCAGCAAGGTAATATTTCAGAAATGATACCTCAGTATCTTGTATCCTTAACAGAAACAAAGAGCTTAAAACACTGCAGCAGAAAGAGTAATTTCACAGCTATTTTTATACAACAAACACTCCTGGTGGTAAATGCCTACTATGTGTGAGGTCCTGCACTCATCGGGGAGACCAATGTAAGTCATGGAACACGTCCTAAAAGAGGTCCCATAGCAGTGGTGGAAGCAGTCAGAGGAGTAAATAATGACAGAGTAATGTGATTTGTGGTCTGACACAGGCAAATAAAATATTGTGGAAACACTGCAGGTGAACAGCTCCATCATCCTAGGCAAGCAATGATGGGATGACCTTTAGTTTTGCCTTGAAGGGCAAGAGAATTTTAATAGGTGGAGAAGGGAGGCAGAAGGTGTCCGTATTTCAAGAAGGAGGAACAGTATGAGAAAGGGCTAGAGGGATCAAAGGCAGTAATTTGTTTGTGGAACTGATGATAATTCTTAGTGGCTAGAGAGCAGCACCCATGGGAGAAGGCTGGTGAGAAATGAGGCTGCTGAGGAGTACGGGGATGATTTGTAAAGAACCTTGGAGGGCATTTTAAGGAGTTTACATTTTATCCCCATAGACAAATAGGAGAAATTTTTTTATTTTTTTTTTAGTTTAAAAGTAAGCCAAGTAACACTTCTAAAAAACACCTGTGGTTTTGAAACATCACTCTCGTTGTAATGTGGAGGTTAGAGAAAAGGAAGAAATTAGAGGTGGGAACACTGTTAGAGGAGTATTGGGATAATCCTAATGAAAGATAATAAGAGAGTAACCAAGGAGATCAAAAAGATGATTTGAAAGCACTTCATGAGGGGACTTCCCTGGCGGTCCAGTGGTTAAGACTTCGCCTTCCAATGCAGGGGCTGTGGGTTCGATCCCTGGTCGGGGAGCTAAGATCCCACGTGCCTGGGGGCCAAAAAACCAAAACATAAAACAGAAGCAATATTGTAACAAATTCAATAAAGACTTTAAAAATGGTCCACATCAAAAAAATCTAAAAAAAAAAAAAAGCACTGCATGACATATTAATAGAATCAGTGGGAGTTGGTGACCATTTGATTAGTTGAGATGAGAAAAAGGATGACACACGGGTGTGTGGTGTGGATCATTAAAGTAGGGAGTATAGAAAGAGAAAGATTTAATCAGAAAGTAAAAACGGAAAACATACCTGGCACTCATGCTCTGCCAGAAAAGGACAACGGGGAGTAACTGAATCAGAGTCTCTGAAGTGGGTGTTTGAATGCAAAGCACAGAAAGATAGGAGTGGGTAGCAGAATCAGAAGCAGAGAGACACCCAGAGTGAAAGCACTTAGAAGAAGCTGTATGTCTGTAGAAGTCATGAGGTGGTAGAAGCCACAGGGCATCAAACACCATGCCACCAATAGAAGGAGAGTGGAAAGAATTCAACTAATAAAGGCAGGAGCGATAAAGGCAGAGATGGTGCTCGATGGGTTGCTGTCATGTGACGCCCCTCCAAAGTAAGGATGCATAATTTCTAGAGCTGCCATTGTATCTCCAGGAGTGCTGGAGGTCAACTGCAGGACCACTGCTTTGCCCAATGAATCCTGACCATTCAGCTGTTCCTGGCCTTCCAGGATTGCACAGGGAGCCCTCTATTCCTCCACTCTTTCCCATGCATTCTGAAAAAAAAAAACCTCTGTCACCTGAATCAGCATGAGTTTATTTGTTGTACACTGCCTTGTTTTGTCTTTATGCAGGCTTATTACAGAAAAAGACAGTGAACTATGCTTTAATTGACTTCAAACCCATGGCATTGGATTATCTTAGCAAGTATTGTACCTCTAGAGATTTGATACAGTAATATAATTACACCATTCAAGGACTATACCCTTCTTAGAAGTTAACTTCTGAAAACAACTCATAAATTTGTGTTTGGAATTTCATGATCATAAGGGTATCATTTTAACGCTAATGAAACTTCAATAGACAAAAGTTATCCTTCAGACACTGTACATGGCTTGCCCATGTACATATATATCTGCCCATAAGTTCTAATTCCTTTTCTTCTCATGTTAGATCAGAGGTAGCGGTAAGCTCTGAGGTTTTAATTGAATCAAAATTAATAAAGAACTTGCTGCAGGAAAGTACAGGACAGATGACATGGTTTCTTCAACAAATGAATTACAAAGAAAAAAAGAGAAATGATATTAAACCCATAGAATAAGAGAGGCTTAAAATCATACTAATCACAATGTGTGAGCTTGATTTAAATAATTTAAACAAATTCAAGTAAAAATATAAATAAATACAAAAAAGTTGGCATTTATGAGACCCTTGGAAATTTGAACACTGACTGGACTTTGATGGCAAGAAGGAATATTGTTAATTATATTTGTTTGTGATAATGTTTTATGGCTATACATTAAAAAAAAAGAATCCTTATCTTTTAGATGCACAAACTAGTATCTAGGATTTGCTTCAAATAATACAGGAGGGTGAAAAGAGTGAGGACATAGATGAAACAAGATTGGTCATGAGATAATTGTAGAAGCTGAGGATGGAGATTCATAATACTATTCTGACTCCTTTAACATATATTTTGAAATTTTTCATAAAAAAACTTTTTAAAAATTAATAAAGATCTTGAGCATCTGTTCTTTCTGAACCTTGATATTATGTAACAAAAATGAGATAATTTTGTCTTCTTCCAAATGTGTGTTTATGGATATGTATATATGAAGATATAATTGGAAATAAAATGCCAAAATATTAATAGTGACTATATGCATATGGTATGTGCTTTAGACTGAGTGTTTGTATCCCCCCAGAAATCATATATTAAAACCTAATGCCGAATGTGATGGTGTTTGGAGATGGGACATTTGGGAGGTGATTAGGTCATGAAGGTGGAACCCTCATGAATGTGATTAGTGCCCTTATAAAAGAGGACCCAGAGAGCTCTCCTGCCCCTTCAGTCAGGTGAGGTTACAGCAAGAAGATGGCTGTCTATATACACCAGGAAGCAACAAACACTGAGTCTGCTAGCACCTTGATCTGACATTTCCCAGCCTCTGCAACTATAAAAAATAAACTTTTATTGTTTGTAAGTCATCCAGTTGATGGTATTTTTCTTACAGCAGTCAGAATGGACTAAGACTACATGATTCTGAAAGAACGCTTTAAAACTTTTCTGCTTATCTGTATTGTATATATATATATATTTTTTTTTTTTCCTCCCACAGTGGGTATATATGATGTAAGAGATTTTTTCTTTCACTTTGCACAAATATCTATCATGCCTGAGATAACAGTTGAATAATCATGCTGAAATTACACTGCTCCAATTGGTAGATATCACTGAACTGAAACACATACAAGTTGAGAATTACTGGGCCAATCAGAAACCTGCTAGGGACTAATACTTTCAGCCACAGTTCTCCCTTATTCCCTGAATATCACATTGATCTTGTTCTAACTGCTTTCAAATGTATACTTTCTTCATGACTTACTCTAAAATACCACATTCTCAAAAGTCAAATTCTAATTTTTTTGCCCCAAATAAAATCTTTTACTTCTACTTCATATTTCAGGTATCAAATTAATTCTTTTGGCAAGTTGAAATTCCAAAGATCTACAAATTTACAAACATTTATTGAACATCTATTGGGTTTAACATACTGTACTGAGTACTACAGGAAATAAAAAAGATGAATGACATGGCAGTCCTGCTTCTACATATATATAATCTTTTGTAACATTTTATATTTATATATATATTGGCCAAACCAATATATATGTATATGTATAATCTTTTGGGATATTATACATAATATACATTGTGTGAGACTTCATATATATATATACACACACATATATGTATTTCTCTTTTGTGAAAATTATGACAGTGACACAAGCAACTACAAACATAAGGCAAATGGAATGTGATAAAATAGAGATGTTAAAATACTATGGGGAAAATAAAGGAGGGACAGATTACTTCTGATGAGATGCTCTTGGAATCCTCATGGAGTAGGTTACATTTGACCTGGGTCTTCAAAAGTAAGTGGCATATAACAAGCAAAAGTGCATAGAAGGGTATTTCTCCCATTTCTAGGAAAAACACTCCTGTGTTTTCCTTTTTTCTCACACTTACCACACTTCTGACACTATATGTGTGGGTTTTCCACACATCAAGCAACTCCCTGCAACACCAGTTGAGTCTCTATAATCCAATTCAATTCTGACGCTGTCTACCTGAAGATAGCATCATACCCCACAAGTTAAGGGCTCAGTCCCACAAGACTGCCCCCGCTTCAGACATCCATTGCAAGTCTCAGGTTGTCACGTGTACTTCTGACCCACTGTCTATAGGTCGGGGTTCCCACCACCCCCACCTTGGGTGCCAAAATTTGTTAGAATAACTTAATGGAACTCAGGGGAACACTCTCTTAACATTTACTGGTTTATTTCAAAGGTTATAATAAAGGATAAGGATGAACAGCCAGATGAAGAGACATACAGGGTGAGGTCCAGAAGGGTCCCCAGTGCAGGAGCTTCTGTCCCCGTGGAGCTGGCATGTGCCACCCTCCTGACACGTAGTTGTGTTCACCAAACCCAAAGCTCTTCAAACCCTGTAGTACTGGGATTTTTACGGAGGCTTCATCACGCAGGCATAATGGAACATTAACTCAATATCCAGCCCCGGTCTCCTTGCCAGAGAATGGAGGGTGGGGCTGAAAATTCCAAGCTCCCAATCACAGCTTGGTCTTTCTGGTGACCAGCCTCCCATGCAGGAGCCCACCAGGAGTTACCTCATTAGAACAAAAGATACTCCTATCACCCAGGAAATTCCAAGGTGTTTAGGAGTTTTGTAGCAGGAACTGGGGTCAAAGACCAAACATAAGAACAAAAGATGTTCCTAGTACTCTTATCATTTAGGAAATTACAAGTGTTTTAGGAGCTCTGTGCCAGGAACCAGGGCCAAAGTTTTCTGTTTGTGTGTTCGTTTTTTAAAGAGAGATTTATATTTTTATCATATATTTTTTATATTATTTCACACTCCCTGGTGAAGGGAAAGGACAAAAAGAAGCAGTCCAGTGGCACACAGCATACAAGAATCTTAAGTGAGAGATGAGTCGGGAGAAATAAATTAGGGTCAAATCATAGGTGGCCTTGGATACCATATTGAGACTTCTATTCAGTTTAAGAAAATGAAGCCAAAAAATTAAATTTTACTCAGATGCAATTTTATTGGTAACACAATGCTCTCTAAATGTAATGGTCATGAAAATTTTACTAAAGTGGGCTTCTCAGAATCTTTGGGACCCAACACCCCGGCTGGATCAACTTAGTTTTCCATTGACACTGTGACTGTAGATAAAACTCTTGGGAATGTCTACGTATTTAGGAAGTAGGTAAAATGGAAAGAAAAAGTGGATTACTTAAAGGAATATCTGTCAAATTTCCTTTGAGGTTTTTGCTTTAAAAAAAAAACACCTCTTTTCCCATACCATGTCTTCTCCCTGGTCCTACAAATGCTTTTCCCTGACAGTTCACATCTACACTGGGATCTGTACAGTCACTGGGCACAGAAGGCCAGGCCTAACTCTGAGCACACCATTTTTTGACATGCTTCAATACTCAGCCGTTGTCTCTAAGCTCATATGAGAAAGAAATACTCTCCCTCTCAGGACATTATTTTTATACTACCAGTGCCCCTGATGAATATTAGATTAGTAAAATCCCATTACCATACATCCCAATGGATAGAAAGGAAAGCATCATACATGATCCTATCCTGGGTAGACTGAAGGAATGCTCTCAGCCTGGTCTGACTACATTCATTGCTCCCCAGCAGACCCAGTTTTGGGCAGAACAGAAAACCCCAAAGTGATCACTTTATGATCAACAGGTTTCAAGAACAAGCAATTTTACAAAGCAGCCTTAGGCAGCAATATATACAAGTGTGTATAAAAACAATGGGCAGGGCTTCCCTGGTGGCGCAGTGGTTGAGAGTCCGCCTGCCGATGCGGGAGACGCGGGTTCGTGCCCTGGTCCGGGAGGATCCCACATGCCGCGGAGCGACTGGGCCCGTGAGCCATGGCCGCTGGGCCTGCGCGTCCGGAGCCTGTGCCCCGCAATGGGAGAGGCCACAACAGTGAGGGGCCCGCGTACCACAAAAAAAAAAAAAAAAAAAAAAAACAATGGGCAGTTTTAAAATAAAATCCAAATGTCAGGCATAAAAATGCATTTTTCTTACTTTACTCTGAAAGAATGCACCAGGGAGAAATTCAGCAAATAAAACCTGTTGAAAATATGAGCGTTCCTGCAGGCTTATTTCCAGTGGGACATTAACACAGGCTTGCAGTAATACCTCTATGAATGAAGAGGATGTGTTCCAGTGACACACTTATTCATCAGATGTTTCATAAGCAAGACAGAAAAAATACAAAAGATCTAGGTGTTAGCTTCAGATCTTCACGTAGGAGGGTAAAAATATGACATATAATACAGGGGAATATGACAAAATACTAAAGAAAATAGCATCAAATCTGTGGGAAAACATAAAACAGGCCTCCTATGAGTCAGTGTTGAAATAAACGATGAGAAATCATGCTAAAGGATTTTAGGAAAGAAACCCAGTATTAACCCTGTAGTTAAGAAAGGTGGAAGGTTTGGGGAAAAGTTGATTGGAAAAGTTTCACCAGATGACCTGTTGAAGGGCAGGACAGCCCAGGTTTCAGTTAGACCCTGTAGCAAAAGACACAATTTCATCCAGCTCCAGCCACCCCTGTAAGTGCCGTTGGTGACCCAGTGGAGGGAGGGGGAGAGACAGGGAGGAGGAGGAGTCTAGGGAAAACACTGAAGTATATCATTCCTCCCCTCCTATTTGTATTTATTTATTTTTTTCATTTTTTTTCCCAGTTTTATTCAGATATAATTGACACACAGCACTATATAAGTTTAAGGTGCACAGCATAATGATTTGAGTTACATAAATCATGACAGGATTGTCACAATGTTTAGTGAGCATCCATCATCTCATATAGCTACAAAATTAAAGAAATAGAAAAATAAAAATTTCCTGTGATGAGGACTCTAAGGATTTACTAAGAGTTAACAACTTTCACTTATAACTTACAGCACTGTTATATTTATCATGTTGTACATTACATCCCTAGTACCTATCTATCCTACAACTAGAAGTCTGTACCTTTTTTTTTTTTTTTTTTTTTTTTTTTGCAGTACGCGGGCCTCTCCCTGTTGTGGCCTCTCCCGGGTTTTTTTTTTTTTTTGAAGTATAATTGACCTACAACACTATGTTAGTTACACAATATAGTGATTCAATATTTCTATACATTTCCAAGTGACAACCATGATATGTCTAGTCAATGTGTCACTACACACAGATATTACATAGTTATTGACTATAGTTCCCACAGAATACATTTCATACCTGTAACTTGTTTATTTTGCAAGTGGAAGTTTGTACCTTTTAATCTCCTTCATCTATTTCTTTCCTCCACCCACAATCCCCCCCATCTTTAATAGGAGTGACGCTACTTACTTTCACAATCTAGAGACCACATGATGTGAGTTGCTTACATACCTGCTTCCCAAGGTCTGATATTCTTTTAAGAGGAAAACAAATCTCTCCCTTCACAATTTGAATGTATAGGTACAAAACTTAAGTTCGTAAAACATAAGTGCTATTGAGGGTAAAATAATCATTAAATACAGGAGTCAAAAGAAATGTCCACAAGGGCCAGCAGGTGACATAAATGAGTGAAGCAGCTGAAGAGGGAGAAAGATGGAGTTGCTGTAGAGGGCACATCTTGTCTGCAGGGGACAGACACCTCCCAGCTTCAACTTTGGGTGGCCAAGGGAAAGTCTGGATGGTTACAAATGTTGCAAGAGCTTCTTATATTTCAAGAGAGATGCTGACCCCTATTTTTATGTAAAACGTTTGTATTTTCAAAACATCGGTAACTAATTCATTCGGATTCATTCGAGCGAACAAAACAAAATACTCTGTGAGGTCAAACAAAAGTTTTGCCAGCCAAACGCAGGCTATAGATTACCATTTTGTAATTTGCTCATCAAGAGGCATTCAGTCAATGAGGAAAGCTAGTGGAAGTGAGAGCTATTAGAGCTTCCTCTTCTGGCAAAGTTGAGAGTAAAGAGCACAGGAGGGCATTGGTTTAATGGGGTGAGGCATATTTTGACGGCCTCACAGTTTTGCTCCTTGTAGCCCTGGCCACCTGTATTTAGATGGGACAAGTGGAAGCCGTGGAGTGCCAGCTGTCAAGCCGGTTAACCACATACAAAGTTTTACTTCCCACAGTTTTAATACTGCCAGTTTCATGATAAAGGAGACCGGTTCCCAGAGTTTCCACTAATCAAGGTGTCACATTATGTTTTTTGGCACGAAGCGTATTTATGAATCACATTAAGTTCCATCTATAAGGATGATTTTTCCAAGATGCAGAAGTCTGAGTGTGGTTTCGGATTCTGCAGCCTGAACATCAACAAGGCATTTTTTTTTTTTTTTTTTTTTTTTTTTAGGAATTAAACTGTAATCTGCAATGCAGCAATAATTCACCACAGAGCTTTGGGCAAGAAGCTTGCCACAAATTGTCAGTCCGAAATGTTATTAACGCATCAGCTACTAAGGTCACCAAAAGACATTATAGAAGCTTCTTTTACTGTTTTTAGATGGTGAAATACATAAATCATTTAACTGGTGCACAGAACTTGCTTTAAACAAATAAATTCAACATTTGCTATTAATCGATTTCAAGGAAAGCAGCAAGCTCATGAATAGTTCTTGGGATAGTAAAAATCCTAGAGCTTAAATTAGATAGCGAGAATCACTCACAATGATACCCCAAGGTATTCATGTACCTCTGAGTAAAAGGAACATATATATATGTTTATAGGTATGTGCATGAGGTAGCTATATTGTGTGTGTGGAGAAACTGTTCTCTTGGAAAAACTAGAAACATTCATGTGGTCTCACTATGAATTTTTTAAAGCTGGTACTGCTTGGTTACATGCTTTCTGCACTCTGCTGTAAATTTATTTTATATATAAATAAATATTATCTCATTACCAACCATCTCCATTAGAATCTAGCAGACCATGAAATAGGCTTTGCAAGATCAAGCAATGCACTTAGGCCTGGAAAAACATTGTTTTGGCTTCTAGCTTAAGAACTCATGGAGAAATAAAATTTTACATAATAGTTTGAAGAACATACACTACGTAATCCTTTCCAGTCAAAGGCATTTCTAAAAAGGAAAGCAGATTATTTATAATTGTGAAAAATAAATGTTTCTACCTACGTCTTCATCTACCTTACTAGTATTTCTAACTTACACATTTTCTGACAATCCATGTTTAAAAAAGTATATTTTCTGTAATACAAAAATAACCTGGGCTTCCCTGGTGGCGCAGTGGTTGAGAGTCCGCCTGCCAATGCAGGGGACACGGGTTTGAGCCCTGGTCCGTGAAGATCCCACATGTCGCGGAGCAACTAAGCCCGCGAGCCACAACTACTGAGCCCGCATGCTTAGAGCCCATGCTCCACTACAAGAGAAGCCACCACAATGAGAAGCCCACTCACTGCAACCAAGAGTAGCCCCCTCTCACTGCAACTAGAGAAAGCCGCGCACAGCAACAAAGACCCAACACAGCCAAAAAAAAAAAAAAAAAAACCGAAGGACAAAGCATCCTGAGATTTAAATCTGCTAAATTAAAGACCAAGTAAGTGATCAATCCATTCCCCGACTTGTTTTGAGCATGTAACTTGCAATGATAATGTCACTAAGAATATTATAAAGTTCAAGAGCAACTCAGTGGCCACATCCTAGATGCAATTCTGAAATGTTGCTAAAATGTCAATGAATCAAGTGTATATTCCATTAATTAGGCAAATGATGCCCTATGATAATGACAGCAAATATACACAACCAATTATGGTTATAGGCATTCATTTAAATTTTTATTTAAATTGCATAAATTTTAGCACCTTTCACAAAGTGCGTGTGCCGAGAGCCCAAAGTTCAAAAGGAGCATTTAAGTACCCTCCCAAAGAAAAGTTAAAGAGCTGTATTTTTGCCCAGCATTTAAAGTGAGTGGGAAATATAGCAACACAAACTTTTGCAGCACAAGTTCTCTTGCCAAGTTTAGGGACTGGCAAAAGCCCAGGGAGGTTGGCACAGCGGGAACAGTCAGTTTTGATTGGCAGGAGACGTGCCTTGAGAGGCACAGCAAAGCACACACAAGGGCACTTGTATTCTGGCTCCTGTGAGCCCCGGAAAAGAGGCAGTGTAAGGACCCCAGGATGCTTACACAGCAGAAGCCATCAGTTCTGCAGCATGCATGAAACATATCAATATTTTTATTTAGCAGAACGTGAGAGTTTTAAAAGAACTGAGCTTGTGCTTGAAGAAAAATGAATTCACCTGTTAAGTCATTTGGTCTAATACAGTGTTTATATCACTTATTATAGGATGTAGATTTTGGATGGCCATATTTCAAAGTCATATATATTTTTCACAGCCTCCAAGGGATTTCTAGAACATCAAGTGTATTTAAATATTAACTATTTGATTAGAGGATTTTATTTTCAAAGAAGTAATCAGTCTTAAAGTTCAGCTACTTGGTGGTGCTGAGGCATCACTGTAGAGACTGATGGCTGGGGGGGAGGAATGTAGGTTTGCAGGGAAGGACCTGGCTGGGGCCTCTTGGACTCAGGGAATCAGTCTTGGCACGATGGTGGAGGGGTGGTGGGATGCATTAGGAACTAGGTGACATAACTCATAAAGCATTTGTGTCAGAAATGTATCAACACAACCTGAATCAGATCACTCCTAAAGATCAAACTTCTGGTGTATAGAAAAATAGGCGCTGGAAGAACAAGCTAAAGCAGCATCACCAGGAAGCAATGAAACAAATTCAAAAAGCAGGTGGTTTTACAAGACAACTGGCCTAGTCTCATCAACAAGTTAATATCATGGAGAGGGAAGGAAGTAAGGGAGGGAGGAAGGAAAAAGTGGGGGTTGTAGGTAAAAACTAACAAAAGACATCACAACCAAAAGCACTGCGTGTCCTTCGTTAGGATCCTGGTTTCAGTAACTGGCTATAAAAGACATGTTAGGGACAAGACAGAAAATTTGAATATGGGCTCAGTACTAAATAGTGTAAGGCAATTATTATCATATCTTTAGCTGTGATAGTAGAATTGTAATTATGTGGGAAACTGCCTTCATTTTCTAAGAAATTCATTCTGAACTATTTAGAGATAAAATGTCACGATGCCTATAATTTATTTTAAAAGATTTCAGAAAAAATAGAAATATGGCAAAAGTTTTAACAATTGTAAAATCCCAGTAAGGGGTGTATGGGTGTTTATAAGTGGTATTCTCTATACTTTTCAGTATGTTTTAAATTTTTAATAATAATAAATATAAATGAAACAAAACAAGGTTATTTATCTTTTTAAAGTTACTTCTGTTACTTTATTAACTTTAGAAATTCAAAGCAAAATAGTCACTATATTGCATTTAACTATCTCCCTGTCCCATAAGTCCTAATGAATAATTTTTGATCTTCTATTTATTCATACTCTTTAATGCTTTTCAAAAAAGCAGCAGGTTTCTGGGCCTTAATTCAGTAAATTTTATAGAACAACTTAAGAGCGTATCTTAGTCTACTCCTCTAAAATACGAGTTAAAAAAATAAAGTATTTTAAAAGATAACATGTCACTCAATACCATCATCCCAAAATGACCATGGCTAATATTAATATTCCAGTCTTTTTTTAGAGTACATATATTTTGATATACTAAAGATATTAATATATCCAAATTTTTATTCTGCTTTTTACATATATTGTAACAGAGTCCAGGTATTGGTCTTTTTCTAAATATTACTTTAAATTTTCTTAAAGCAATTTCCCAACACAGGGTAGATTTTATAACTACAGTGCACCTATGCATAAGGAAGAATTTTTTAAGTCAACATTTAATTATCTTTTCCATTAGAGAAAGTCCAATTAAAGAAGCCACAAAGAGGAAAACCACAGTTAGCAGACAACCACCAAACTATACTATGACTAGATCACAGCCCCAGGGCTCCCCACTGCCTACATCCAGTCAGAGATGGGGGCAGAGGCTCATTCCATTCAAAGCTGCATAATACTGACATCCAATTTCATAACTTTAAACAACTTGAGGCAATTTAGCCCTGGGGATATGCTCCTTCAGAATGGAATAACTGAACTGAGATAGTCAGAAATATTTATAGAAGTAAGACTTAGCTGGACCTGGAAGAAAGCATGGCACAGATATTTGGACTGAGAGTCAGGGTGAAGGTAAAAAAGCAAGAGAAGGGATTGAACTGGAGAAGGGTTTGAAAATGGGCATCTCTGGCAAAGACAACATAAGCAAAGATGTGGGGATGTACTGAGTTTGTATCAGAAACCAAGCTATAGCAGAGAGTATAGTTTGAGGAGATTTAAAAGACAGTTTCTGTAAGTACTATTAGACTGATGATAAAAGACCTTGAATGACAGTCAAGTTCAATTGGATTTCAAACTTCAAGTCATATACAGTTGCTGTGAGTTCTCAAGCCAAAGAGAGCCACAATAAAAGCAATGTTCTAGTTAGATTAATCTGGCCAAAATGTGCAGTATGGTTTGACCTGGAGGTAAATAAAAGCTGGGAAAGAGTGACATGCTGGTAACAACAGTGAGTCAGCAGAGGGCTGTAGCCATGGCACTAGGAAGGAAGGGACACTGCAAAGGAAGAGTAAGCAAGACTCCATGGCTAATTAAATAAGAGAGATAATGGAGAGGAAAAAGGGAACGATGACTTATGGACGTATCCCTTAGTGACTGGGAGAGAGGTATGCCACCGATTGAAAAGAGGGGTGGGGAGATGGGAAGAAGAGCCAGATAAGAGGGAGGCTTGACTCAGGATACAAGAGTTTGAGCTGATAGTGGGACATGCATATGAAAATGCTCTATAGGCCTCTGGAAAGATGAACCTGGACCTAGAGTGAAGAGTAAAACTCTGACAATAAAGTAATGTGAAGAGTTTCATGAGTGGTTTGTAGAATCCAGCATCTTAACTAACTATATAGGACTCCTTGTACAGGCCAGTTACTTGAGTGGTCACTGAAACAAAAGTGAAAAATAGTCTTCATTCATTCATTTATTCAACAAATACACACTTATTTTCATCATGAATGACATACTACATTTACTCTTCATCAGTGACATTCTAATCCCATTCCCATTAAGAAGGTTTACAAGTAAAATTCAAAGTACATGAAAGTCAATTCAGGATAACTAGGGAATGTGTGCTGTCCTCCTCTATGTTGGCAATTACTTGTGTATTGAAAAATCGAGACAGGCTGTTTTCATACCATAGAATTTATCCGTGTGACTCTATCTCCACAATTTGATAACACATTCATCCTTTTAAAAATACTTGTTAGCAAACTTAGTCTTAAAAGACTATTACAACTGGAGTCAAAGTTATATTAAACCCACTTATAAAAAATTCCCTGCCATTATCTTTGCTATAACTGTCAATATTACTCAGCTCTCATTATCCACAACATGATTAAGTCCCACTGAGTCTATTCCAATTCTCTTACATAGTTATTCATGGTGTTTCTGCTATGTCTCTAACCCACATAGGTATGAGGTCATATAATTCACAAAACTGTCAAAAAAAAGTGAATCAAAAGGACATTAGCATAAGGGCTTAATCATTCAAAAATAAGTGGTGGTAGCTAGATGAGGAAGTCAAATGCCTTTTCAGAGCTCTTTCCCAGGGTATCAAATTCCTGATTTTCCTTATCCTATGCCATGGTCTAAAGGTCTTACCATATCTTTGTTAACATTTTTGTGCACAATGTTAATAAAAAACCAGTAAGTTAGAAATAACCATTTCTAATATAGGTCATTAGTCAGCTGATATTAGCTGGAATGCTTTCAGCTGCAAATTAAAATATGATTTAAGTTGTCTAGGATAAGGATATATATTGGCTCATATACCTAGAATTCCAGAGGAAGGCATAGTGAAGGTTTGGAACAAGCCAATAAACTCCAGTCCTATTTCTCTGTAATTCACTCCATTAATCCTTCACTGTGAATTGATTTCATCCTTAAATTAGCTTCTGCATGGTGGAAAAAGAGCTGTGGCAGTTCTGAGCTTTTTATCTGCACCTCCATGATGACCAGAGAAAGCAAGAATCTCCCTTTTGAGTGGCTCTTTCTTAAGAGCAAGAAAATTTCTTCCCCTGAAGCACTTAGCAAACCTTTCTTTACATCTCACTGGCACAAACTGGGTCACATCACATGCCCATTTCTGAAGGAATCACTGTCAAAGAAGAGGGATTATTTTTGGTCAGTGATACCAATCCCTAGAACTGAGAAAAAGGGTCTTCTTACCCAAAGCCCGTGGGCTGCAGGGGGACAAAGCGGAGATATTAACAAAAAAGGCAGGGGAGGGACTTCCCTGGTGGCTCAGTGGTTAAGAATCCTCCTGCCAATCCTCATGCCAATGCAGGGGATACGGGTTCGAGCCCTGGTCCGGGAAGATCCCACATGCCGCACAAGTTGCAGAACTTCCCCACTATCAATATCCCTCACTGGAGTGGTATATTTCTTTCAGTCGACTCACTCTTGATGTCATACATTTAATGGCCTTTTATATACATGCAGTTCAAGTACACACAACTGTAGTATCATACAGAATAGTTTTACTGCCCTAAAAATCCTCTGTGCTCTACCTATTCTTCCCTGACACCCTCCTACCCCTGGCAACCACTATTATTTTTACTGTCTCCATGTTGTTTTGCCTTTTCCAAAGTGTTGTATAGTTGGAATCATACAGTACGTAGCCTTTCAGATTGTCTTCTTTCACTTAGTAATATGCATTTAAGTTTACTCTGTGTCTTTTCATGGCTTGATAGTTCATTCCTTTTTAGCACTGAATAATATTCCATTGTCTGGTGGTACCACCATTTATTTATCCATTCACCTACTGAAGGAAGCAATCGTAGCTGCTTCCAAGTTTTGGCAGACATGAATAAAGCCGCTATAAACATCTGTGTGCAGCTTTTCATGTGATATGTTTTCAATCCCACCAACAGTTTTCAGTCACTGCCAGCCCCTACAAATCCATTTAAACTATACCAATTGTCACAAAGATTTCCTGCAGCCTTGTCCTCGGAGTGGGGTTTCCCAGGGACATAAAGAATTCTCTAAATTCAAAAGAAAATGTTTTAGAAATATAGATTAACAGTTAATAATATTTTACAAGGGAGTTTATATCAAAATTATACAAATGCTTAATATGGACTTCTCAACACAAATGGAACTCCTGAAATATTGTAAAAATGTAATTTGAAGAATATTATTAACAAAGATTAGTTTTCACTGTTCTTCATTTGGTAGAAATGAAAGTCTCAATGCCAAAGGAAAATAATAAAGAGGAATTATTTTCCAGGAATCACATATTTGTATCCCAACCATTCTTGGCACATATTTTAGAGTGAACATATAAAGAAAAAAGAGAAGGCTGTGGAAGTAAACACAAGAACCTTATCCTCAGAGGCCTTAGATCCTGTGCTCCCATGGGAAAGGTGAAGGGTGTGACATCTGCAGCTCTAGAGAGCAATATAATTAATTCCAAATCATAAATTTCACTGAGGGTTAATGTCCAATATGGGCTAAAACAATCATTTTAAAACAAGGACACATAAAATAAATTCCATTTTCAGGACAATTTTAGGAGTTTAATATGAACCGGATGAATCATGTTTAACACATAAGTTTTTATTGGTAGAGTTCATGTTATTTTAGATCTTTTTTTTATTATACAGACAGATCTCAAAGATATTGTGGGTTTCATTGCAGACAGCTGCAATAAAGTGAATAATGCAATAAAGCAAGTTACACGAATTTTTTGGTTTCCCAGTGCATGTAAAAGTTGTGTTTACACTTTACTTTAGTCTCGTAAGTGTCCAATAACATTATGTCTAAAAAAAAACTATGTACATAACTTAATTAAGAAATAATGCTGTGGTTTGGGGGTTCCCTGGTGGCTCAGTGGTTAAGAATCTGTCTGCCAATGCAGGGGACAAGGGTTCGAGCCCTGGTCCGGGAAGATCCCACATGCTGCGGAGCAACTAAGCCCATGCGCCACAACTGCTGAGACTGTGCTCTAGAGCCTGCGAGCCACAACTACTGAGCCCAGACACCACAACTACTGAAGCCTGAGTGCCTACAGCCCGTGCCTCACAACAAGAGAAGACACTGCAATGAGAAGCCCGTGCAGTGCAACGAAGAGTAGCCCGCACTTGCCACACTAGAGAAAGCCCACACGCAGCAACAAAGACTCAATGCAGTCAAAAATAAATAATTTTTTTTTAAAAAAGAAATAATGCTGTTGGAAAAATGGTGCAGAGAAACTTGCTTGTGACATAGGGTTGCCATAAACTTTCAAAGGCGGAGTGGAGAGGCTAGACAAAGGACCCACACTTGTGAGGCTGTGATGAGGTGCCCCAAACCCTCTCTGTGGTAGTGTTAAAGAAAGTTAAGTAGGAAGCAAAAACCTCCATACCAGAGAGGACATCCTTGTCTTAAATCGTTTCTGACAAATCTGCTGTCAAGTCTTTTTATTTTATTTTATTTTCAGAAATAATGTGATATTTTCAATACTAATTTCCTAACCATAAAACAAATCAAACAAACAAAATACCCTGATGTTAGTTAAAAATTTCTGGGAGGTGTTATAAAATATTGAATAAACATTCAAACTGTGAACAGTACAAAGACAGTTATGTCTAAAAGAAAAAGGTTAAAACTGTACTATATAATCTTACAAGACTAAATACTAACACTATTTTTTTAATTTAATTTTACTTATTTTTATACAGCAGGCCCTTATAAATAATCAATTTTATACATATTAGTGTATACATGTCAATCCCAATCTCCCAATTCCTCCCACCACCACCCCGACCCCCTGCTGCTTTCCCCCCTTGTTGTCCATATGTTTGTTTTCTACATCCGTGTCTCTATTTCTGCCCTGCAAACCGGTTCATCTGTACCATTGTTCTAGGTTCCACATATATGTGATAATATACGGTATTTGTTTTTCTCTTTCTGACTTACTTCACTCTGCATGACAGACTCTAGGTCCATCCACCTCACTACAAATAACTTAATTTTGTTTCTTTTTATGGCTTAGTAACATTCCACTGTATATATGTGCCACATCTTCTTTATGCATTCATCTGTCGATGGACACTTAGGTTGCTTCCATGTCCTGGCTATTGTAAATAGAGCTGCAATGAACATTGTGGTACATGACTCTTTTTGAATTATGGCTTCTCAGGGTATATGCCCAGTAGTGTAATTGCTGGGTCGTATGGTAGTTCTATTTTTAGTTTTCTAAGGAACGTCCATACTGTTGTTCTCCATAGTGGCTGTATCAATTTACATTCCCACCAACAGTGCAAGAGGGTTCCCTTTTCTTCACACCCTCTCCAGCATTTGTTGTTTGTAGATTTTCTGATGATGCCCATTCTAACTGCTGTGAGGTGATACCTCATTGTAGTTTTGATTTGCATTTCTCTAATAATTAGTGATGTTGAGCAGCTTTTCATGTGCTTCTTGGACATCTGTATGTCTTCTTTGGAGAAATGTCTATTTAGGTCTTCTGCCCATTTTTGGATTGGGTTGTTTGTTTCTTTAATATTGAGCTGTATGAGCTATTTATATATTTTGGAGATTAAGCCTTTGTCTTTTGATCCATTTGCAAATATTTTCTGCCATTTTGAGGGTTGTCTTTTCGTCTTGTTTATGGTTTCCTTTGCTGTGCAAAAGCATTTAAGTTTCACTAGGTCCCATTTATTTTTCTTTTTATTTCCATTACTCTAGGAGGTGGATAAAAAAAGATCTTGCTTTGATTTATGTCAAAGAGTGTTCTTCCTATGTTTTCCTCTAAGAGTTTTATAGTGTCTGGTCTTACATTTAGGTCTTGAATCCATTTTGAGTTTATTTTTGTGTATGGTGTTAGGGAGTGTTCTAATTTCATTCTTTTCCATGTAGCTGTCCAGTTTTCCCAGCACCACTTATTGAAGAGACTATCTTTTCTCCATTGTATATCCTTGCCTCCTTTGTCATAGATTAGTTGACCATAGGTGCGTGGGTTTATCACTGGACTTTCTATCTTGTTCCATTGATCTAAGTTTCTGTTTTTGTGCCAGTACCATATTGTCTTGATTACTGTAGCTTTGTAGTATAGTCCGAAGTCAAGGAGTGTGATTCCTCCAGCTCCATTTTTTCCCCTAAAGACAGCTGTGGCTATTTGGGGTCTTTTGTGTCTCCATACAAATTGTGAAATTTTTTGTTCTACTTCCATTAAATATGCCATTGGTAATTTGATAGGGATTGCATTGAATCTGTAGACTGCTTTCGGTACTATAGTCATTTTCACAATATTGATTCTTCCAATCCAAGAACATGGTATATCTCTCCAACTACTGGTATCATCTTCAATTTCTTTCATCAGTGTCTTATAGTTTTCTGCATACAGGTATTTTGTCTCCCAAGGTAGGTTTTTTCCTAGGTATTTTACTCTTTTTGTTGCAATGTTAAATGGGAGTGTTTCTTTAATTTTTCTTTCAGATATTTCATCATTAGTGTATAGGAATGCAAGAAATTTCTGTGCATTAATTTTGTATCCTGCTACTTGACCAAATTCATTGATTAGCTCTAGTAGCTTTCTGGTGGCATCTTTAGGATTCTCTATGTATAGTATCATGGTATCTGCAAACAGTGACAGTTATACTTCTTTTCCAGTTTGGATTAATTTTGGATTCCTTTTATTTCTTTTTCTTCTCTGATTGCCATGGCTAGGACTTCCAAAACTATGTTGAATAATAGTGCTGAGAGTGGACATTCTTGTTTTCTTCCTGACCTTAGAGGAAATGCTTTCAGTTTTTCACCATTGAGAATGATGTTTGCTGTGGGTTTGTCATATATGGACTTTATTATGTTGAGGTAGGTTTCCTCTCTGCCCACTTTCTGGAGAGTTTTTATCATAAATGGGTGTTGAATTTTCTCAAAAGCATTTTCTGCATCTATTGAGATAACCATATGGTTTTTATTCTTCAATTTGTTAACATGGTGTATCACATTGATTGATTTCTGTATATTGAAGAATCCTTGCATCCCTGGCATAAATCCCAATTGATCATGGTGTATAATCCTTTTAATGTGTTGTTGGATTCTGTTTGCTAGTATTTTGTTGAGGATTTTTGCCTCTATATTCATCAGTGATATAGGTCTGTAATTTTCTTTTTTTGTAGTATCTTGTCTGGTTTTGGTATCAGGGTGATGGTGGTCTCATAGAATGATTTTGGGAGTGTTCCTTCCTCTGCAATTTTTTGGAAGAGTTTAAGAAGGATGGCTGTTAGCTCTTCTCTAAATGTTTGATAGAATTCACCTGTGAAGCCATCTGGTCCTGGACTTTTGTATGTTGGAAGATTTTTAATCACAGTTTCAATTTCATTACTTGTGATTGGTCTGTTCATATTTTCGATTTCTTCCTGGTTCAGTCTTGGAAGGTTATACCTTTCTGAGAGTTTGTCCATTTCTTCCAGGTTGTCCATTTTATTGGCATAGAGTTGCTTGTACTAGTCTCTTAGGATGCTTTGTATTTCTGCAGTGTCTGTTGTAACTTCTCCTTTTTCATTTCTAATTTTATTGATTTGAGTCCTCTCCCTCTTTTTCTTGATGAGTCGGCCTAATGGTTTATCAATTTTGTTTATCTTCTCAAAAAACCAGTTTTTAGTTTTATTGATCTTTGCTATTGTTTTGTTTCTATTTCATTTATTTCTGCTCTGATCTTTATGATTTCTTTCCTTCTGCTAACTTTGGGTTTTCTTTGTTCTTCTTTCTCTAGTTCCTTTAGGTGTAAGGTTAGATTGTTTATTTGAGATTTTTCTTGTTTCTTGAGGTAGGCTTGTATAGCTATAAACTTCCCTCTTAGAACTGCTTTTGCTGCATCCCATAGGTTTTGGATTGTTGTGTTTTCATTGCCATTTTTCTCCAGGTATTTTTTGATTTCCTCTTTGATTTCTTCAGTGATTTCTTGGTTATTTAGTAACATATTATTTAGCCTCCATGTGTTTGTGTTTTTTACTTTTTTTTCCCTGTAATTCATTTCTAATCTCATAGTTTTGTGGTCAGAAAAGATGCTTGATATGATTTCAATTTTCTTAAATTTACTGTGGCTTGATTTGTGACCCAAGATGTGATCTATCCTGGAGAATGTTCCGTGCGCACTTGAGAAGAAAGTATAATCTGCTCTTTTTGGATGGAATGTCCTATAAATATCAATTAAATCTATCTGGTCTGTTGTGTCATGTAAAGCTTCTGTTTCCTTATTTATTTTCATTTGGGATGATCTGCCCATTGGTGTAAGTCAGGTGTTAAAGTCCCCCACTATTACTGTGTTGCTGTCGGTTTCCTCTTTTACAGCTGTTAGCAGTTGCCTTATGTATTGAGGTGCTCCTATGTTGGGTGCATATATATTTATAATTGTTATATCTTCTTCTTGGATTGATCCCTTGATCATTATGTAGTGTCGTCTCTTGTCTCTTGTAACATTCTCTATTTTAAAGTCTATTTTATCTGATATGAGTATTGTTATTCCAGCTTTGTTTTGACTTCCATTTGCATGGAATATATTTTTCCATGCCCTCACTTTCGGTCTGTATGTGTCCCTAGATCTGAAGTGGATCTCTTGTAGACAGCATATATATGGGTCTTGTTTTTGTATCCATTCAGCAAGCCTGTGTCTTTTGGTTGGAGCATTTAATCCATTCACGTTGAAGGTAATTATCGATATGTATGTTCCTATGACCATTTTCTTAATTATTTTCGGTTTGCTTTTGTAGGTACTTTTCTTCTCTGTGTTTTCCACTTAGAGAAGTTCCTTTAGCATTTGTTGCAGAGCTGGTTTAGTGGTGCTGAATTCTCTTAGTTTTTGCTTGTCTGTAAAGCTTTTGATTTCTCCATTGAATCTGAGTGAGATCCTTGCCAGGTAGAGTAATCTTGGTTGTAGTTTGTTCCCTTTCATCACTTTAAGTATATCATGCCACTCCCTTCTGTCTTGTAGAGTTTCTGCTGAGAAATCAGCTGTTATCCTTATGGGAGTTCCCTTGTATGTTATTTGACATTTTTCCCTTACTGCTTTCAATAATTTTTCTTTGTGTTTAATTTTTGCCAGTTTGATTACTATGTGTCTCAGCATGTTTCTCTTTGGGTTTATCCTGTATGGGACTCTCTGCACTTTCTGGACTTGGGTGGCTATTTCCTTTCTGATGTTAAGGAAGTTTTTAATTATAATCTCTTCAAATATTTTCTCTGGTCCTTTCTCTCTGTCTTCTCCTTCTGTCCCCCCGTAATGCAAATTTTTTGCGTTTAATGTTGTCCCAGAGTTCTCTTAGGCTGTCTTCATTTCTTTTCATTCTTTTTTCTTTATTCTGTTCCACAGCAGTGAATTCCACCATTCTGTCTTCCAGGTCACTTATCCGTTCTTCTGCTTCAGTTATTCTGCTATTCCTTCTAGTGTAGTTTTCATTTCAGTTATTGTATTGTTCATATCTGTTTGTTTGTTCTTTAGTTCTTCTAGGTCTGAGTTAAACATTTCTTGTATCTTCTCGATCTTTGCCTCCATTCTTTTCCCAAGGTCCTGGATCATCTTCACTATCGTTATTCTGAATTCTTTTTCTGGAAGGTTGCCTATCTCCACTTCATTTAGTTTTTTTTCTGGGGTTTTAATCTTGTTCCTTCATCTGGTACATAGCCCTCTGCCTTTTCATCTTGTCTATCTTTCTGTGAATGTGATTTTTGTTCCACAGGCTGCAGGATTGTAGTTCTTGCTTCTGCTGCCTTCCCTCTGGTGGATGAGGCTATCTAAGAGGCTTGTGCAAGTTTCCTGATGGGAGGGACTGGTGGTGGATAGAGCTGACTTTTGCTCTGGTGGGCAGAGCTCAGTAAAACTTTAATCTGCTTGACTGCTGATGGGTGGGGCTGGGTTCCTTCCCTGTTGGTTGTTTGGCCTGAGGCAACCCAACACTGGAGTGGCCTGGGCTCTTTTGTGGTGCTAATGGTGGACTCTGGGAGGGCTGATGCCAAGGAGCACTTCCCAGAACTTCTGCTGCATGTGTCCTTGTCCCCACGGTGAGCCACAGCCACTGCCCACCTCTGCAGGAGACCCTCCAACACTAGCAGGTAGGTCTGGTTCAGTCTCCCCTGGGGTCACTGCTCCTTCCCCTGTGTCCTGATGTGCACACTACTTTGAGTGTTCCCTCCAAGAGTGGAATCTCTGTTTTCCCCAGTCCTGTAGAAGGCCTGCAATCAAATCCCACTAGCCTTCAAATTCTGATTCTCTAGGAACTCCTCCTCCCATTGCCGGACCCCCAGGTTGGGAACTTGATGTGAGGCTCAGAACCTTCACTCCAGTGGGTGGACTTCTGTGGTATAAGTGTTCTCCACTCTGTGTCACCCACTCAGCAGTTATGGGATTTGATTTTACTGTAATTGTGCCCCTCCTACCATCTCATTGTGGCTTCTCCTTTGTCTTTGGACGTGGGGTGTCATTTTTGGTGAGTTCCAGTGACTTCCTGTTGATGACTGTCCAGCAGCTAGCTGTGATTCTGGTGTTCTCGCAAGAGGGAGTGAGAGTACTTCCTTCTACTCTGCCATCTTGGTTCCTCTCAAATCTTATCTTTATTCATCTATATTGTGTTTTTTTGCCTGTTTTCCTTTAGTTGCTTTTAAGATTTTCCTTTCATCACTCCTTCTTGGTAATTTAATTGTAACGTGACTTGGTGTAGTTTTCTTCATGTTTCTTGTAAATGGGATTCATTGAGCTTCCAGGATCTGTGGGTTTAAAATTTCAACAACTCTGAAAATTTCTCAGCCATTATTTATTCAGATATTTTTGTATACCCCACTCCCTTCCTTCAGAGACTCCAATTACAGTCGTATGATGCTGCTTGAAGTTGTCCCAAAGCTCACTGATGCCCTTTTCTTTTCCTTTATGTTCTTTTGTCTCTCAACCATTTGTTTTGGATACATTTTATTGTTATGTCTTCGAATATACTAACCTTTTTCTTTCCTGTAATGTCTTATCTATTGTTTATCCTATCCAGTATATTTTAAAATCTCAGTCACTGTGGCTCTCATCTCCAGAAGTTTGCTTTGGGTCTTTTAAATTTATTCTATTTAGCTTTTTGAATATAGTCTAATCTGTTTTAATGTCCTTTTATTAATCCAGTTCTGGGTCAGCTTCAACTGATTGATTTTTCTCATCATTATGGGTCATGTATCTCTGCTTCTTTAAATTCCTGGTAATCTTTGATTGGATCCAGGCATTGTGATTTTTATATTATTGGTGGCTGCATGTTTTTGTATAAATATTCTTGAGTTTTCTTCTTCAACATAGTTAAGTTATTTGGGAAAAATTTGATCTTTTTAGATTTTGCTTTTAAGATTTGTTAAGTAGGACTAGAGTAACATTTAGTTTAGGGCTGATTAATTATTCTTCACTGTTGAGACCTTTCTGAGTACTCTACTCAATGCCCTGAATTGTGAGATTTTTCCAGTGCAGCTGGTGAAATCAGGCCCTCTTCTTGGCAGTATGTGAATACCAGGTTCTATTACCTCTAATCTCTTTTTTTTTTAATAGTTCTTTCCTTGACCTTAGGTAGTTTCCTACCATGTAGATGTTGATTAGTACTCTACTGAATACTAGAGAAGGATCCTCTGCAGATTTCCAAGATTCTCTCTCTGTGCAGCTCTCTTCTTTCAACACTCAGCCCTGTGAACATTACCTACCATAATCTCTCTGAACTCCCAGCAGCATCTCCTTAACTCAGGGAGTCCACCGTTCTCTGCCTCCATTTCTTTTTTCTGTGCCAAGGCCTAAAAACTCTCTCAGGCAATAAAAGAGGCAATGGTAGGGCTAACTTCATGCGTTTCCCATATTTCAAGGATCACTATCTTTCATTGTTTATGTCCAGTGCCTTGAAAACTATTTTTTCATATATTTTTGTCTTATCTGTTTAAAGCAGGAGGTTAAATTCAATCTCTGTATTCTCTCTTAGCTAGAAGCAGAAGTCTGGGAAGATCCTGAAAGAAACTAGATTTGGGAATTGTACAGTCAGAAGAGAAAGGAACCTGTATCTGCCTACTCCCTTCTACTCTTCAGTGGGATTTGGTGTTCTGATAGTCGCCATTAACTAAATTTTCTTGTCTCCCTAGACCCCACCTTCACCAGTTCTCAGAATACCTCAGCCTTAGGGAAATGTGCTCTTAGGAATGGGGGATATATACTGGACCTAGATCCTACTCCTCTGTATGGGAGTTGAGTTTTTCTGAAAAGTCAGTGGAGATTCACCCAGCACAGTTTCAGCAGAACTTGGAACAGAGGATGCAAACTTGATATTAGCACATGGCATTTAACCTGTGAAGGCCTGATCTTTTTGAATGTGTTTTCACACCAGCCCTGAGAAGCACACATGATCCAAAGGTGCAAATTCCTCTAAGGGGAGAACTCAGGAGGGACTAAGCTAAAATCTCCCCTTTTCTAACACATTCTAGAATAAGCAAATCTTAATTGCATTACTTAATTTCCCCAAGAAAGAATATAAATAATAGATTCATAAATATAGGGAGAAGAGACTGTGGTGAAAGGCACAAGTTACTAAAGTTAGACTCATTTATTTAGCCTGAGATTGCTGAAACTGACATTCAGAGAGCAAAGTTTCCTTGCTGTGCAAAAACAAGTTTATTCTTAGACAAAAACAATTAAAGAAATGACCAATACATAAAAAATGATTTTCAGCATATAATATAGACAAACTTGCAACATATTTTCAATGTAATGTTACCAAAACCTGCCATTTGAGTTGGAAGTTCTAGCGAAAAAGTTAATCCTCAAGACTGACCAGCTTCCCTGCCTTCTTCCAAATTTCACTCCAACTTCCTTCTTGGAGAAACTCCTCTTGCTTATATATACATCTTATCCTTTCATGAAGTTCATTCCTCAGAATGACAGCCCAAAAGGAAGAGCATAGGACCTTGTTTGAGTCCTACGATATTAAAGATATCGATAAACTTTACAAGGAAAACCATGGTATCCTAACACCAAAACTCAAGCTTGCCTGCAGATACCCTACCTTTTCATAGAATCTAATTCAAATCTTTCAAATGTATAGAGGTGATTTAAAATAAATTATTGCTTCATTTACACCCCCCCACAAGGTCTCTTTTAGAAATTCAGTGTAATAGCTGCAGCCACTTCTTTCTTTACCAGAACCACCATTTGTCTTTCCTTGAATCTGGGAGATAGGCCATAGCTCTAAAACAATAATATGTAAGAGATGGCTGAGCCCTTCCTCACAGGGCATAGAGGTATCTGATGTGCCCAAGGGCCCTTTACACTCTGAGCACATAATCCCCTCTCCTAAACTAAGATTGAGCCCCAAGCCAGCTGAGAAGTCTTGATTTCCTAATCTTACTGAAGCATAGTATAATAATAAGTACTTTAAGCCCCAAACAGGTGGGAGGGCAGATCCTCCTCTGATAGGACAAGAAAAACCTTCACTCTGTTACAGAATCAAGCTACCATACAATCCCCAGCTCTAGTACTACATACTGCTCCTAGCTCCAATTCTACAGTAGCAATATATGCTCCTAGTCATTTATCCAACAGATATCTATTGTGCACCTGTTATGTGCTAGGCATTGTGCTAGATGATAGAGACACAAAGGAGAACAACTCAGAAAAGGCCCCTGATGTCACAAAGAGTGGAAGAAGGTGAGAACAGATAATAAATGAGTAAACAAACAAGATAATTTCAGAAAAATAAATGCTTATGGAGATAAAACAGGGTAATTATGAAAGAGTACTTTAAATGTGGTATAGGGGTTTCATTAAATAGAGTGGTCAGGGAAGGTCTCTCTGATTAGGTGACACTTGGGTTGAGACGGAAGGCAAGCCAAGCAAGAGCCCAGGGAAGAACCTTCTCTCAAGTAAAAGGGCAGGAAGGGTAAGGTAAGGCCCTATCCTAGCCAAGCTTGTGGTCCTTTTCTGGAGCCCCTACCTCCCAGACATCAGATCTCATAAACACTTACTTTCTGACTTGCCCTACTATGACATACCTGTCCTACCCCCAAACTCCTTTCATGTTGAGCACAAGCCCTAAAGATTCTCAGCTCTATCAAAAGAGTCACCATCCCAGGTCCAACCTTCTGCCCATGATCAACACTCCAAGAATTGCATTAGCTTTACCCTACAAGTCTATGTAGACATAGTCTTTGGGTGTCTTCCCAGCCAGGTGTTAGATCTGTGCTCAAAGCACACTTACAGGAAGAAGCAGAGATAAGAAATGGGGAGAAATTGATGTTTTCCAATTCCTGGAGTCACTCCCTTCCTGAAGCCTGACCACAGTCATGCTGTCGGCATATGAGACACTTATAAATAAATACATTTTTAAAAACACAAGCCAGCTTGAGTTACTCTCTGTTACTTACAATCAAAGAATATTAACCATAATGCTCTCTCCACTTTTCCCTCTACCATGCAAGTATTTCTATCTAATGTGAGTTCTGAACTATGCACCCAGTGATTTAATACAATGATGTGTGACCACACTTTCTCAGGCATTTTCTTCCTGATGGTAGAGAAGTTTCACTAGATAGTCTGTCATTTCTTAGATGCTAGTGGCTTGCACTGTTTTCCAAATATAATACTGGATGCATCTAGCCTTCAAATTGCCCAGCTGCTATGTATTTCATATCTTTCATCTGATGGCTATGCACTTTGATAATAATGTGTTCATTTTCCTGATTCTGTCATGTTTACATATTTTTCTTAATATTCACTTTGACATTAGAGTCTTATTTTTTCCTATAAATATTTTAACAAATCTTCTTATAATATTTGCCTTGATATCACTGAAAGTTTCCAAATGGGTTCTATTGTAGCAAAACACCCATGCTCTATTCTTTGTTCAGTAACTATGTGTAAAAGAAATGTCACGTTTTCCTTCTCACTTGTTAATTTATTTTTTTTTATTTTTTATTTTTTTTTGCGGTACGCGGGCCTCTCACTGCTGTGGCCTCTCCCGTTGCGGCACAGGCTCCGGACGCGCAGGCTCAGCGGCCACGGCTCACGGGCCCAGCCGCTCCGCGGCATGTGGGATCCTCCCGGGCCGGGGCACGAACCCGTGTCCCCTGCATCGGCAGGCGGACTCTCAACCACTGCGCCACCGGGGAAGCCCGTTAATTTATTTTTTTAACTCTATTTTATATTGGAGTATAGCCGATTAACAATGTTGTGATAGTTTCAGGTGCACAGCAAAGGGACTCAGCCATACATATAGATGTATCCATTCTCCCCCAAACTCCCCTCCCATCCAGGCTGCCACATAATATTAGACAGAGTTCCCTGTGCTATACATTAGGTCCTTATTGGTTATCCATTTTTAAATATAGCAGTGTGGACATGTTGATTCCAAACTCCCTAACTATCCCTTCCCCCCAGGCTTCCCCCCTGGTAACCATAAATTTGTTCTCTAAGTCTTCTCACTTGTTAATTTAGTTCAGTGTATTTGTTAGGTATTATAACTACATCAATTTTACTCTCATGTACAAATACATAAATAAAAGCAAAATCAGGAATAGATGCTAATCAGGAAAAGAAGCACTGGAAACTATTTCACAAAAAATAAGTTAGAATCTGTTCCCAATAAGAACAAATTTTCCTGAGAACACAAATTCTGTTTTTTCGTAGCCATCACCATTTTTATAATACTTAATAAGGAATAATTCCAATAGAAGAAAGAATTGTTGGAAACAATTACTGGAAAGATTCAGACATTTAAGTTACTTTTTTTCTTAGTATAAACAAATGATCCTTAGTTACTATTTCTAAGATGATTTTAGTAATCCATCTACAATTGATTTAATTATGCCAATAAATATTTTAATTAAAAGATAAACCACACTTAGATAAGTGATGTCTAATGGAAACTCTAATTTCAAGTGTATAGAAAGAGACATTGGAGATGTGATGTGTTCGTATTTTGGTGTTCGAAGCCCATAGTGGGTATGTAATGGAACAATCTAGTAAATAGGCAACCCCATTCAGATATAATAGATATATTTTCAAAGCATTAGACCAGCCCATTTACCCCATTCTCTTTGAAATGCCCCCTGACACACTGGGCTGAAACCCAGGCAGCCATTTTTGCAAGTGGAAATAAGAAAATAAACAACTAAAATATACAGTACTTAAATGATAAAAAAAAGTGCCTTGGAGAAAAATAAACCAAGGAAGGGGCTCAGTCATATTCAATGCATCTTTTCCACAGGGGGCCCATTCATGTTCTACTTCAAATGTGAATATGATTTTGTTTTACAGATATTTAAGAGAAATTTGATGAGACTCTTAATATTTAGGACTTAATAGAATACATAGCTATTTAGAGACTTAAAAAATGTGTCAATGGAACACAAGTTTATAATGCTTTAAAAACAGTTCCTATAAATAAGAAAAGCTTTACCAAATTCCAGAGAATAGCACTTATTTAGCAACAAGATCATCCTCCACATTCATCTCCATCAACACCATGCATCATCCCAACAAAGAACATACCACACACACATGAATGTCTATGAAAGCAAATATATTTCATTAAGGTACTAAAATCACTCACAAGAAAGCATGGAAAAATAGGTCTAAGAAAAACTTTCTCCCTTGGTCTTATTACTTTATGCACCAAACTGTTTCTCATGCAAAGTCTGCTAAGACCCACTACAGTTTACAAAACACATCTAATCCTCCAGCAAGCTTTCAATACAATCCATCTTGCCTCACACTCTAGTTATTCGTGTTCACTTCCCATCATACTGACAGACTTCCAGTTCCTTAACGGTGTAATATTTAGTGAAAGAATATTTTTAAATATTTAACAACTTTTTAGTAATCTGTTCAATATGACTTATCCAATGATATAGTAGATATTATTTCAGAACACAGAGTAGTTATTATTTTAGACAGGACTTTTTGAGAACTCAAGATATGATGTATAAGTGTATAATGAAGACCACCGTCAATTTATATCAACTTGAAATTATAGAAAACTGAAGCTGAAACTATCCTTAGGAATAATTTAATCCTATTTCCTTTTAAGAGGAAGAAGTTGAAAATCAAAGAGAAAACAGTGATTTTCCCATCTGCACTTTGATAATAATGTGTCCATTTTCCTGATTCTGTCATGTTTACAGAATGCCTGAGAAAGTGTGGTCACACATCATTATATTAAATCACTGGGTGCATAGTTCAGAACTCGCATTAGATAGAAATACTTTCCCATCATTTCCCATCCACTAGTGAGCTGGTTATTCAGCTCACTAGTGGTAAGGAGAGGCCACAATCTAAAATATTCTGGCATCTAAATCTTATCTTCTTTCTCTAAAATTTGGCAAATGCCCTCAAACTTAAAAGTTAATACTCTGAATTATAACTCGGCAAACTGCATTTTTTAAAGTATTGGGTAAAATATCCTTAAAATGCTTAAATATGCTCTGAGAATGTATATCCTTAAATTTACCCATAGACACCACTAGCTTCATCACAGCAAAACAGCAGCATTTAAGTCTTCTCTGCCAAATGATATTTAATGGAAAAATATACAGCCTTTGTCTTGAGGTTGCAGCCATCCTGACCTTGGTGCCCCATTGTCTAAGATGAAGACATTTAGGTAGACATTGTAGTAGCTCTCAGCAAAGAGCATCTACTCGCAAATCCAAAGAGCTAATTCAACCTTAAGGATGAGGCATTTTCTTATGTATCCTTCAGGTTTGACCTAGCCTCCAAGACGAAGAGATTATTCACAGTGACTCAGCTCTGGAGTGGCAGCAAAGGAACTAAAAAGTGGGTATAGACGGAATTCAAATCTGGAACATTATAAAACAGAAAGAGTTCTTTCAGGGCCATGGTTTCCATATGGAAATTACATTGGAGGCTTTTGTCTAGGACTGCCTCCTTGCCTCCTACAGAGTAAAGCACACAATTAGATTTTTTTTTCCCTCAGTAGAGAGCAAAGAAAATGTCCTAAACATTCTTCAACCAACCTCAGTGCTGACCAGACATGAACATTTATTTACAAGGCAGCTGCTCAGAGGAAAAAGGGGGAAACCTCAGCAGTTTCCAAAAATTTTAACTTACAGTAAACTAAGGGACTAGTGGTTAACTATGATGAGACAGCCCATTCTGATGTCCCTTTATATCACTTTAAAGTGGTAAAGATGCGGCTTCCCCGGTGGCGCAGTGGTTGGGAGTCCGTCTGCCGATGCAGGGGACATGCGTTCTGGGAAGATCCCACATGCCGCGGAGTAACTAAGCCCGTGCGCCACGACTACTGAGCCTGCGCGTCTGGAGCCTGTGCTCCGCCACAAGAGAGGCCGCGACAGTGAGAGGCCCGCGCACCACGACGAAGAGCGGCCCCTGCTCGCCGCAAATAGAGAAAGCCCTCGCTCAGAAACGAAGACCCAACACAGCCAATAAGTAAATAAATGTATAAAGTGGTAAAAGATGAACTTGCTCTCCTAAAGACTTCAAATGGAAACAGACAGAAAAAAGAATTAATGAATGTATCCTGCTTTTTTCCTCCTTTAAGAATGATTTTTCAACAGTATCCTGTTTGAAAACAGGCTGAAAATTGTTCCGGCATTTCTTCTTGGTCTTGTTGAAGATAGTGGCGAGTAGGTGAAGGATGAGTTCCCATGGCCACAACTCTTCTTCTTTTTCCAGTTTCTCATATATGTAACTCTACATATATGGGTACATCCATAGAAATGCCCTCCAAAGGAAGGACAACCTTTTAAAATGTGGGAACACATATGAGCATATATTTTGTTGAGCTCAAGGCCTGGTACAAGCTAACTTTTTCGTGTCAAAATATAAAATGGTGCAAGGCAAGTATTGAAGATCACATCACAGGCATATATTTTTAAAAGCATCAAGCTGTCAGAAACTTGCCAAGAGGAAACAAATATCACACACACAGAAAAAAATCTTGCCAAAAACTTGAACAAAGTTGAAAGATCTGCAGACCCATAAAGTCTTTTGCCAGTAGCACTAAATATAACCTGAGGTGGCATGTAAACTCAAAAGCTAATCTCATCTGATGGGTCATCTCCTAACATGTGACTTGAGAGTATTTTAAAAAGAAACACAAAACAGATATGAACACTACTTTTAGCAGTTGTCAAAACTCAGAATTTTTGTTAAAACCAGACATGCAGGGTAAATAAATAACTGATGGCTTGAATTCAGTTTTTTTAATCACTCTTTTTATCCTTGCAGAATGCACAAAAAAGACAGGAAGTAAATGCTTCTTAATTGGTAAAAACACTATGGGGAAAGAATTGCTGGGAATTTCAAATGGGACCGAAATGACTAAACTGTTTTCTTAAAGGGGTTCTTCATCCAAAGGGATGACATAAATAAATTTTTCTTTAGGGACCACATCACCTAGATATGTTTTTGGCAGTCTGGACAGCTTGTCAGAATAACAGAAGCATTGCTAAAGATCTAGAGAGCTTAACAATTTTCCCCGTGATTGCCAAGATTCATCTAGATTTTAGAGACGGTAACAGCATACTTATAATTCAGAACTTAGTTTTATGAATTCAGTAAGAGTGAACAGATCATTTTCTCAAAACCAGACTGAAATACCTGTACTAGAGAAAGTGTGCATCACAAGAAAACAATTAGAGTCAAGTGAGAACTTTAAAGATGCTTCTATACATTTTTACCTTAAACTTTTATTGTGGTTACCATTAAAAATGAAATGAATCCTTTTTTTAAAAAGTATTGCCTTATGCCTTTATTTTATTTTCTACTCCTTTTTAATGTTTATCGTCCTACCATGATGCGCATGAAAAGCACATCCATTTAAAATAAATCTTGGGCTTCCCTGGTGGCGCAGTGGTTGAGAATCCGCCTGCCGCTGCAGGGGACACGGGTTCGTACCCCGGTCCGGGAAGATCCCACGTGCCGCGGAGCGGCTGGGCCCGTGAGTCATGGCCGCTGAGCCTGCGCGTCCGGAGCCTGTGCTCCACAACGGGAGAGGCCACAACAGTGAGAGGCCCGCGTACCGCAAAAAAAAAAAAAAATAAATAAAAAATAAATCTTAACAAAATAATATGAGTAAGAGACCCTCAAATATTGGTGATATGAACTTAAATCATGAAAGATTATTGAGTGGGATCAGATCAAATGAGAAGTAGGATATGTGGTGAAAGAAGACCCAAACTGGGGCAGGAGACCAGTTTCTAGGCTAAATATTGCCACCAACTGTCCCTTCCTACTACCTGGTAATGACCTTAACCACTCCTGGTATAATTTCTCATGTACCATGAAGAAACTAGATTTGGGGACTTTCCTGGGGGTCCGGCGGTTAAGACTCCACACTTCCACTGCAGGGGGCAAGGGTTCCATCCCTGTTCGGGGAACAAAGATCCCGCACGCTGTGTGGCACAGCCAAAAAATAAATTAAAAAAAAAAAAAAAAAGAAACTAGATTTGATGAATGATTCTTTTAACTGTGTTTTTCAAAGTAATAGGGTTTTGAGGAAATGCCTCCTTTGGGGCCCCCTGAGGCCGGCATAGGTGATGGCTACAGCAGTCAGAGCGGGCCTGCACTATCTATCGGGAATCCTTCAGGGATTCTGTTTGCAAATAGTTTACCTCTGCTTGTAACACTTTCAGAAACTACTGGACTAAACCGCTAACGTCCCTTTGGCCCTAAATCCTTAAAAGTGAGAATCAGTTATGGGTATTTAAAGGTCTCTGCTGTGATCCCTTGATTCAATTCTCTCTGCTAAAGAGTAGCACATCCATTTCTTTCTGTGGCTGCCTTGTCATGTTTTTAAGTATTGTCTAAAATCCAGGTATTACCTGCATTCTGATGTGCCTTCCCAGAGGGAGACAGTCCATGTGTTAAGAGAAATGTGCTCTGAGTAGGATGGGGTCATCTCCAAGACTGGAGAGCAGACCTTCCTGGGAAGCTCTGTGTCAGCACTGTCCTAGCCGATCTGACCTAGCAGGTCCCAGCTGGCCAGGCTGATACTGGAGAAAAGTAGCATAAGCGTTATACGTAAAGGTGCAGTCATCATTATCATTGTCGTCATCTACATACAAACTGGGGTGAGAAAGAAAAGAAAAGATGGGAATAATCAGGAAGTGTGGAAAGCTTTCAATTTTAAAGCTGAATCGAGAAGTTAAAAATAAAGTTACAAAGGGACAGCAGAGAAGCTATGATGGCTGAGGAGGTGCTGTGAGTTAGAAGCTCTACTGAGCCATGTATGTACACAAATGGAACCTCTAGCAATCTTTTGATGTTCTAAAGATCCAGCACTGGAGTCCTAACGAAAGTCATACATGATGGAGAAATGTGAAATCAATGGCTTGATTTCATAATATTTGTTTATAGAAATAGTAGAGCTATTTGTCATGTGACCTGCGATGGTTTAATTTGGCTGATATGATAGAGCTGTAAAGAAAAAATGTTGCTTGCCATAACAGTTCTACAAGGATCAAATTATTAGCCACTGCAGTCGCCCATTGACAGTGCACCCTGAGGGGAATTCAGGATGGAGAAAAACAGGAAGTATTCTGTGCTTTGGATTGACGGCCCTCTAGATAGTTAAGATACATATTTAAGGAAAAATTTCAATGACCCTAGATTCTTGCATCTTCCCATACATAGAAAAGCACTAAAATCTTTAACTTGAGATGTCCATTCTTTGTGATTAGCAGTAATCTCTTGATGTTTGACTTTTTTTTCCCCAGCAAAATTGTATATATATGCTGGCTCCTCACTTATCTCTTAAGAACAGTTCCTCAGAGCTGTCTGAGAGGCTGTCTCCTGGGCTATAGTCCTCAGTAAGGTCCCTGAATAAAACTTAAGTAACAACTTTTATGTTCTGTGTTTTCCTTTCAGTTTACAAAGCCTACTGGGAATAGTCTAAAAACTTAGGTGGGGTACTACTGGGCATATACCCTGAGAAAACCAGGGTATATGGTTTCAAAATGAGTCATGTACCACAATGTTCATTGCAGCTCTATTTACAATAGCCAGGACATGGAAGCAACCTAAGTGTCCATCAACAGACGAATGGATAAAGAAGATGTGGCACATATATACAATGGAATATGACTCAGCCATAAAAAGAAAAGAAATTGAGTTATTTGTAGTGAGGTGGATGGACCTAGAGTCTGTCATACAGAGTGAAGTAAGTCAGAAAGAGAAAAACAAATACCATAGGCTAACACATATATATGGAATCTGAAAAAAAAAAAAAAAAAAGGTTCCGAAGAACCCCGGGGCAGGACAGAAATAAAGACTCAGATGTAGAGAATGGACTTGAGGACACGGGGTGGGGGAAGGGTAAGCTGGGACGAAGTGAGAGAGTGGCATGGACATGTATACACTACCAAATGTAAGATAGATAGCTAGTGGGAAGCAGCTGCATAGCACAGGGAGATCAGCTCGGTGCTTTGTGACCCCCTAGAGGGGTGGGATAGGGAGGGTGGGAGGGAGGGAGACGCAAGAGGGAGGAGATATGGGGATATATGTGTACGTATAGCTGATTCACTGTTATGCAGCAGAAACTAACACATCACTGTAAAGCAATTATACTCCAATGAAGATGTTAAAAAAAAAAACAAAACTTAGGTGGGGTAAGGTGTAGAACCTCCTTTAATGTTAAAAAATGCTCAGGCTGTATCAGTGCCTGGAAAATTTATCTATTGCTGCTAAACAAAAGTATCTAACGCTTAATGACTTTTTAAAAATAAGCATAAATCAACCACATAACTCAATTATCTGCTCATGATTCAGTGAGTCAGTCATTTAGGCTGGGCTCAGCTGAGCAGTTTTTCTGTTGCTTTTGCCAGGTCACTCATGTGGCTGCAGGTATTAGGTGGCTCAACTGAGACAGGATGGCCTATGATGACCTCATGGACATGTTGATGAAAAATTAATCAGTCGATCTAAGAAAGAAATGGGACATTTTATTCAAGCCAAATTGAGGATTATAACCCGGGAACAGCATCTCAGAAGGCTCCGAGAACTGTTTCTGCCCATCAGAAGTCAAGGGACAGTTATATAAGTTTTTTTGAGACAAGGGGTTGTACATTAAATGACATATCATGGGCAGTTTACATAATCCAGATCTAAGCGTCATGGTGGCCCCTTACAAGATCAAGAAGGAATGTTAGCTTTTAAGGAGTTGCATTTTTTTTTTTTTTTTTTTTACTTTTTATTTATTTATTTTTTTGTGGTACGCGGGCCTCTCACTGTTGTGGCCTCTCCCGTTGCGGAGCACAGGCTCCGGACGCGCAGGCCCAGCGGCCATGGCTCACGGGCCCAGCCGCTCCGCGGCACGTGGGATCTTCCCGGACCGGGGCACGAACCCGCGTCCCCTGCATCGGCAGGCGGACTCTCAACCACTGCGCCACCAGGGAAGCCTGCATTTTGGATGCTAGGAGAATGTTGCTCCTTATGGTTGATCAGGTATTTCTGACGATGAGGGAGGTTTGGTCAATGCGATGATAAATGCAGATCCACAATGCACAGTAGGTGGCAGACAGGAGGCCAAAGGGTAGAGAAAACCTTTTATGTTTAAATTTTTCTTGTCTTGCCATAAAATGTGAATTTTATTTCACAGACATAACTGGCAGTGGGTACTGCCTGTCAGCTGAGTCACACGTCTTCAGGCCATGTTCTCAGGCTCCTTCACAGAGCAGCAGCTGTGCTCCAGGAGGGCAAGAGCAAAAACTGTAAAGCCATCTTGAGGCCTAGGCTCAAAATTATACCATTCTGCCATAATCTATCAGCCAAAGCAAGTAACAAAGCCAGTCCCAGGTTCAAGGAATGGGGGAACAGAGTCTACCTCTTCATGGGAAGAGGAGAGAAAAGCCACACTGCAAAGGAGTTTGTGTACACGTGGGATGGATTATCTTCCACAATGTCTTTAATGCATTTTTCCTCACTCATACCTGGAGTGACAGCTCCCAATATAGAAAGAAAAGGAAAGGATAGGAAAGGGAAGGAAAGGGAAGGGAAGGGAAGAGAAACTGGCATTTAAAGAAATGATGCTGACCTTAGTAACTCTGGAATATGTTTTGTCCGGAAACTGTTAAGACTAAGGACAAAAGGAAAGGTGCATGAATACTGTACTCAGATTGATAAAGTTGTTTCCTTGTGGAGGTTAACAATTCTGAAAGTACTTTACATATATACTGAGACTGAGCAAATAAGTAAAGGCAGGACACGTGGTGGGAGCCCGGTTTCTCCCTGTTGGAAAAGGAGGCCACAGGCTAATAAGAGGGGCCGGCTAGAATGAACCCTGTGGGCTTGGATTAAATTTGGCGACATCAGCATGAACTCATGTTTAGCTTAATATAAATACAAATGGATAGATACATGAATAACTATAGATATGTGTGTATACATATGTGTACATGTATGTTAATACACATACGTTTCCTAGCTCTGTGTACTGAAGAGGCTTAGGAGCAATGACACTCCCATAGCAACAGGCACAGCAAGGGCCCACATGTTGCTTTCTGTACCATTCTCCAATTAAAGAACCAGTGATCTTTGGAGAAATGGCTGATTCTAGGGCTGGGGCTGGGAATACACCAGATGAACCTGGAGTGTTTTGTAGTGCCAGAAAGTAAGGAAACGCTGAAAAAATAAACGATGTGGTCATGTCAGAGGGACCCAGGAGCCAATCTGAAGAGCTCCCAATGGCCAAAGCTGAAATAATTCAAGCAATAAAACAAATAATATGGTATTGGGTTATAGCCCAAAATATAAAATAAATATTCAAGTCTGTGCTGATATAAATGAATGATTGAATAAATAAATAAATGGGGGAGAAGACACAAATCTCTCATACAGGAGAATTCCAAATAATTTATGTAGATACTTCTCTGAAAGACGCAGCTTAACTCCCCACCCCTCAAGTATAGGCTGTGCTTAGTGACTTGCTTCCAAAGAATAGAATAGGAAAGTGAAAAAAAGTAACTTTACAGTGGAAAAACCTGGCAAAAACTACCTCAGGCAGGTGATCAAGGTTAACACCTACAATGATAAGTCATGCTAGTAACATGAACTCCTTGGTATGAACATGAACCTTAATGAGATGAGAATGGCACTTCACCTGTGTGGTCATACTTCCCCAGATCCCATAATCCCTGTATAACCATGACAAAAACATCAGACAGTACCCCTCAAAACTTCCAAGATCTTTAAAATCAAGGAAAGTTTGAGAAACTGTCATAGACTAGAGGAGGCTGGGGAGACATGAGGACTAAATGTAATGATATCCTGGAACAGAAAAGGGACATTAGGCAAAAACTAGTGAAATCCAAAAAAGTATGAAGTCGAACTAAGAATGTACCAGCATTAGGTCCTTAGCTGTGACAAATTTACCATTGTAATGAAAGATGCTGAAGATAGGGAAACCAAGTGAGGGTTATACAGGAACTCTCTGCACTATCTTTGCAACTTTTCTGTAACTCTAGAAGACTTAATAAAAAGCTTATTAAAAAACAAACCTGGCTCCTACTCTCTGGTTTAAACTTTACTTACATCTGCTTTCCCAACTTTCCATCCTACGATCTTGGACCTGGAGTCTCTTAATCTGCCTCGCCTTTTGGGTTGAAGTCTGGACGACCCATTGATTTTCAAATGAAAAACATATGTTTAAATATACATATATACATATACATGTGCAATGCATTGCACACACACATACATGTATGCATATATACACATATATAATCACATTGCAGAGATACAAAATAAAAATATACCAAAAGTAAAAATACAACAAATAACCACTGCTAGCAGCCCTCTGCATAGCCCATTAGGCTTTTCTGAAATAAGAACAAAGTTTCACATGCTGTTGAGAAAACTACTTTCTTCACAATGTGTATTTATGAAGCATAAGCTTCAAAGCCCCACATAAGCATAGACCCCTTCCAGGGATCTGAATCCATCTTCTTAAAGAAATCATGTAAACTTCAGGCCCTACATACCTGGATTCACTCACTTCCATGTGAAAAAGTGTATCTCTGTATTAGCATTTTAAGTGCCAGAAAGCATCATAGTATTTGACTGCACGGAGGGACCATCCTTTTTTCAATTAATCCCTTCAAGAGATGTCTAGCTTTTCTAATTCTTTGGAATATCACTCAGTATTTGCGCTTGCGTGTTGAGTTAGCATCTCTCTAAAATGCTCCCCCTGAGCCCCGAAGCCCCGCACTCGATCCAGGCTTCCAGCTAGCATTCCTGTCGTTGGTGCTCCTGGCCCCTCAACGTCTTGAGGGGAGAACTGGGAGTAAATTTGGGACAACAGAATATAAGTGCAAGTTCTTGAGAAGCAAGTCAGTGAGAGGAAGCTGTGTTTGGAGACTGTTATTATGACAATCATTTTATCAACAAATCAGTATGGTGTGTGTGTGCTTTGCAAATGTAACTCTCAGAGTAACAGGAAAAAGAGAAACTGTGACAGATCTGAGACCCCCCCCCCTCTAGTAGCAGTTGCAACCCCAGGGGCATAGGATCCCTTGACATGGCTCTTAGGAGACACAATCTTTGAGCTAGAAATAAATAAATCAATAGGAAATAGAGGGTCTGCTGAGAGGGCAGGGATAGGGTATGTGGGTGGGTACACTTTAGAAAGGTACCCCCGTAAGCTACTGTTTTTTTTCTCCTGTGAAAATAGGAGGCCCCATCATGCAGGAAGACACAGGAGTTTGATGTTGAAATACGCACTAAGTCGACAGAGGAGGTTATAAGAAAGCAAATTCATACCAGCAGCACAAGGGATGGTTTAAGTTTGGGAATGAAGCCTTGTACGTCACTAACCAGACACCAGACACAGTGAAAGAATCGCACAGCTCCGGGCAGGACCACAACAGAACAACAGCCAGTCCCAAGAAGGGCAAGGCAAGCCTGCAAGGAAGTGGGACCTCACTCTTTCTGACAACGGTAGGCAGGAAAGGGTGGTAGTTAAAGAAAGCATTTCAAATGTGGAACTTGTAGGGCCAGAGCAGCACGGTGAAGAGGGCTGGGGGAGGGGACACGTCCCATCCTTGAAGTTACTAGCTCTGTGGCCTTGGGCAGACACTTAACCTCTAGGACCACAGTTTCCAGTACGTAAAATGGAAATAGCATACCTCTCTTGCTTTAAAGCTTAGATATAAAGTGTTAAGCACAATGCCTATCACTTAGTGTGTGCTCAAGGGGAGTGGTATTTAAAATGATGTTAATAGACCTAAATCATTTGTTTCTTCTCTCTCCCTGTCTCCTTTTGGTAGCTTCTTCTCTCCCCAAGCTCCAGGTCATTTCTGTGGTTTCTCAGTCTCTCTCCTTTCTTAGGCAGAGCCATTGAGCTCTTTCTACCTGCTTTTCCAAATTTAAAACGATGAATTGTTCAGTAACTCTGGGCATAGGCTTACTCCTTAGATTTATTTACAAGGGCTCATCTCTTTGTGTCTAAAGATACAATTAAAGAACCTCTGGCTGCTCTTGCACTTCATAAGACATACACCTGTGTGGACACTGTTGCTTCCAGCTCCCTCACAGCCCTTGCTGCACCCTTACCAAGTCTGGGAGAACAATGGACAACTTTCTGTTCATCTCCATGGTGTCAATCAGATGTTAAAGTTAAAAGATATGTGATAGTTTGGCAATTTCTGAAAAGGTTAAAAATAAAATTCCCATGTAACCCAGCAATTCCACTCATGTATATACCCCCCAAATTGGAATCAGGGACTCAAACAGTCACCCGTGTGCTAACATTACTTTCAGCATTATTCACAATAGTCAAGAGATGGAAATAATCCAAGCATCCAACAAGAAATAAATGGATGGATATTCTCCATCTTCTTGATTCCTGCACCTGCCTCTCAATTTATTCTAAATCAGGCAGGAAGGTAAGAGGGTGTTATTAGTTCTCTCAAGCTTCATCAACTAATTATTAGGAATAAGGGGAATAGTATTTTGCACATAATATTTGTAAAAATAAAAATAAATAGGGAATTTCCTGGTGGTCCAGTGGTTAGGACTCGACACTTTCACTGCTGAGGGCCCGGGTTCGATCCCTGATTGGGGAACTGAGATCTCACAAGCCGTGCAGTGAGGCAAAAAAAGGAAAGAAAGAAAAATAAATGAATGGATGAACACAATGTGGTATAGACATAAAATACAATATTCTTAATAAGGAATACAATTCTGGTACATGCTACAACATGAGTGAACCTTGAAAACAAGTGAAGGAAGCCAGACACAAAAGGACAAATGTTGTATGACTCCACTTCCATAAAATATTTAGAATAGGCCAATTCATAGAGACAGAAAGTAAATTAGAAGCCTGGGGCTGGGGAAAGGGGTAATGCAGAGCTGTTGATTAATGTGTACAGAGTTTTGTGTGAGGTGATGCAACAGTTTGGAAACAGACAGTGGTGATGGTTGTACAATATTGTGAATGTAATTGATACTACTGAACTGTACACTTAAAAATGGTTAAATGACAAATTTTGTTTTATATATTTTACCATAGAAAGAAAAGAAGAGGCATGACACATTGGAAAAAAAGCACTCTAATTCATCAGTTAGAACACAAACATTTCTTCAAATTTTAATATATCTGAAACCAACATTTGTTTTACAATCTCTGCACCTTAACATTTGCTCTCTACCAGGCTGTAGTTGTGAAATGAAGCCATTGTCTGCACATGTTCAAAAGTGGTTGATACTCCCATTATTATTGGAAAGGTGCAACCTCAAAACACTAGCGCTGACATACTATTCAAGAACCATTTAAGGAGAAGAATGAGACTTCTAGTTCTTTTGTCTGAAGCCCTGTTACTTCTATTGGTAAGTTCAAGAAAGTGCCAGCATCAAAACTTAAAAGAATTGGTGGCTATGGCTTGGAAGAAAAGTCTGGAGACAGCACCGAAGCACTCTTTGGAGAAATGTGGCTGCACCAATGTTCTTGGTGACACAGGATGACATATAGTGTGGAAAAATGTGTACAGCAAGGGCTCTGAAAAGTGAGTCAAGAGAGTGGATGAATTCTGAATATGTTTTGCGAATACCTTAGCCAATCTATTTTGCTTATATTTTCCCTCTTAAGTATACACTCAAAAAGTCTAAGCAAGCTCTTTCAGTACATATAAAATAAAAATTCTAAGCGATAAGAGTCACTGTGACATAGCTTCACTAACAGCCTTTTATTTTGTTTTTTAAGCTTACTCTCCCTTAGGAGTATATAAAATAATGGTATCTCACAAGCAATGGCACCCTAGATTTAATAAATGCAGTAATTGTGGTAAATAACCCAAGATTACTATCCTTAATAAGATGAAGCGCTCCTCCAAATCAACAGAAAAATATCCACCAGCTTTTAAAAGTGGTCAAAGGATAACAGCAAGCAGTTCACAAAAAAATTAAATGGTCATCAAACTTATTGGAAAGATGGTTAACCTCACTAAGGCTGGGGCTGGAGTGCTGGGGGAAGACATTAACTCATGCTTCCAAGTGGAAGGACTGCCTGAGAGGAGCACTCCTGATCTGTCTTCTCCCCTTCCCCAGTGACTCATCTAACCGGGGAGTTGGGAAAGGGAACTGGACACGTGTGGTCAGACACTTTCTCTTTCCTTAAGGGGTATGACTGTCTTCTGAATCACAAACTCTCTGCTTCTCCGTGTATGTTTTCCAAGGAGAGACTACCCATGGCAGAAGGTCTGTCGTTTTTCAACTCTGCCTGTGATAAAAGTGGGGAACATTAATTCTAGGATATACTGTTCAGAAGACTATTGTTATCATGGATACAGGCCATGCTGCCCAACAGCTTTGTATTGATAAACAGCATAGGTGATATTCTCCATCTTCTTGATTCCTGCACCTGCCTCTCAATTTATTCTAAATCAGGCAGGAAGGTAAGAGGGTGTTATTAGTTCTCTCAAGCTTCATCAACTAATTATTAGGAATAAGGGGAATAGGATTTTGCACATAATATTCGTAAAAATAAAAATAAATAGGGAATCCCCTGGTGGTCCAGTGGTTAGGACTCGGCACTTTCACTGCCAGGGCCCGGGTTCAATCCCTGGTTGGGGAACTAGGATCCCACAAGGTGTACAGCACAGCCCATAAGTTATATAGTCAGTGTTGGCAGGCAGTAGGAAGCCTATTCTCATACAGTTTCGGGGAGAATAAGTTGGCAAGCCTTTGGAGAGTTTGGAAGCTATATTTCCATATTTAAATATGCATACCTTTGACCTGGCATTCACCTCCTACAGAAGTATTCATATACGTACCGTGTTATTTGTATAAGGATAGTCAAAACAACTGTGCTTAATAGTGAAAAATTGGACATGATTACAAAAATAAAGTATGGTTATTTTTATGCAGAAATACTATGTAACAATTTAGAACAGGAGTTGGCAAACTGTGACCCATGGGCCAAACTTGGCCTATTTTTGCAAATAGAGCTTTATTGGAACACAACCATGCTCCTGAGTTTTCGTATTGTCTACAGCTGCTTTTGTGCTCTACAAGGACAGAGTTCAGGAATTCCAACAAAAACCACATGGTCTGCAAAGTCTTAAAGAAAATGTTTGCCAACCCCTGATTTAGAAAAATGAAGTAGATTTAGACTGATAGGCTCTGAGTTCTACCAAAAGAAAAAAATCCCGTTGAACACTAGTATGATGCCTATTATGTAGTTAATTGGATCTCCATTATGTAAAAAAATTGTATGTATGGCTACATAAATGCAATCCAACACAAACAGTATGAACAGCAGTTACTTATTTGAAGGAGAAGAGCTGGGGTAGGGGAAGAGGGGTGATTTTAATGGGTATATATTCATGTGTTACTTTTAGAATTCTTATACAGGCATCAGAAAGGGCAAAGAAAATGTCTGGATCCATCCAGGGATTTCTCTTTGCCTTCTAGCCTCCCTTGCCCTTTATTAAATCCTTGCTCTAGACTCATGTTCTGCCAAGCCAAGAAGAAAAACTCTTCATCTGCTTCTGTACCATTTTTACTGGTACTGTTTCCTTCCAATGAGAAGGGTATGGAAGAAGTGGCTTATTATTTGATTATTAATAAGTTTGCATATTTTGCTATGTCAGCCCCATTATGTTTCCTCTTTTCAGAACTGTTGAGACTTAAGTTACATATACTATACTGGTTTCATTATTTTTGATCAAAGAAGATTCTAAGTAAAACCATGAGCTGAAAATAAATAGCCATGCTTTAAGTATCATGGTAACTGATATTTTTTACTTTTTGATATTTCAACAAAAGATACAAAACTTAAGCTTCAAAAATAATAATTTGACAAAAGTCTTGGAACAGTCCCCTCCCCGAAAAAAGTTTGTGATTTTTTTTTTCCCCTGTGGATTATAAATTATTATCCTATGAAGCACAAGAACCTGGAAACTTAAAATTCTCATGCTGAATCATATCTTTGGCAATTTCATCTAAACCACAGGAAGTTTTCTAAAAATATCTGCTGCCTTTCCTCCTGCTAAAACTAGTTTAGAGCCTTAAGTTATAAAAAGGTAAAAGTCATGGGTGCCTGTGCACTTCCAGCTAGCAAGAAGCCAATTATTTAATCCTTGAATGAAGCCTCTTCTTTCTCTCTGGGCAAACCATCAATGTTTATTTGTTATTACCATGTACTTGTATAGCACTTCACAGCTTACAAAGTGTTTTCCCATACATTACTGCATCTGGCCAGTAAACTTGTAGTAAGAGTCAAAAGAGGAAATTCTGTGTTTCTTTCATGTGAACACTATCTCACAGATGTTAAATAATTTGTCTAGGGGAACAACTGGCAAGTGTCAAAGCAGAGATTCAAACTCTCTCAGAAACATTTAAGTATACCTTTTTAATAATTCAAAGATGTCTTTCTTCTCTTTTTCACTGCCTTTTCTCAAATGACATCAGAGAAACATTTTTCCATGGGGGACATGTGAGTGTTAAGTGTTTGAGATTTCTATTTGTGGCTTTAAAAACAAAAAATGACTTTTTAAAAGAGAATATTAGTTTCAGAGGAAGATAGAAAAGAACTATACTCAAAACTTCATTACATCTGAGTACACCAGTATCATTAACTAGTTTCATAAGACCAAAATCTGCCTGCAACTTCTAATTCTTACTTTATTCTACTTCCACAATATTTGAAAATAAGTTATGTCTGAAAATCATTACATAAAAGGACCACAAAAACATAGTGTCCCAGTAATAGTGGAAAAAAAAAAAAATCAAAGAAACTCAAAAATACAGGCGTTGATTAAAAAAAAAATTCTGGAAGGTTGACTTTCAGAATTGTTAACGAGACAACTGAAAACACCTTTCAAAGCAAGTCTCAGGAAATAATCTGGGTAACCCAATATTACAAAGTGATTACTTAAAAGACGTAAAGACAACCTACATGAGAAGTCCTTAGGAAACTGTAAGTAAAATTAAGTAATCTGCATAGCTAAAAAAATGAATACATATTACAAGAAGCTAAAACCAATAATCAATGTCTTTAAGTATAAAAAGAAAAAATGGAAAAATAGTGAGACCACTCAATGTCATTGGAGAGCCACTGGTTTTGTTTCAGGATTAAAGAGAAATAGAGAGCATTGCTTCCGCTTGTCCTATCTTCATCTAACAGCCTACTGGTGACCTCTTTCAGTATTCTGAGTCACCGAAACACCAGAGATATACAATTAACAGGAAAACAAATTAACAAAATGCCAAGCCTGACTGCACAAATGTTGAGCTTACTTTAATGGTCTGTCACCTTACAAGGCAGACTTTCTTATAGGTCTATATAGTCTTTAGAACTTGGGAGTATAAGGCATGACGTACAGTTTCAAGTTATCTGTAGGATAAAGAAAGGTGAAAGGGAAAAAAAAAAACTTGAAAGGCTGAGGTAGATCCCTAGAGACAGAATATATTAGTACACGCATGTTGGGAAGAGTAATCTAATCTATATAGATCTATGAGGCCTAACATTTCAAGGTCAAAGTAGAAAAGATCTTAACCTTTTATTTCTCTCTCTACTCTTCTCCCCGCATCTCTCCTGACTTTTTTTTACCTTGTATTTTTTTTTAATTTTTTTAACATCTTTATTGGAGTATAATCGCTTTACAATGCTGTGTTAGTTTCTGCTTTATAACAAAGTCAATCAGTTATACATATACATCTATCCCCATATCTCTTCCCTCTTGCATCTCCCTCCCACCCTCCCTATCCCACCCCTCTAGGTGGTCACAAAGCACCAGGCTGATCTCCCTGTGCTATGCGGCTGCTTCCCACTAGCTATCTATTTGACATTTGGTAGTGTATATATGTCAATGCCACCCTCTTTGTCCCAGCTTACCCTTCCCACTCCCCTACCTTGTATCTTAATTGGGATTTTTCTACTTCTTGCCCTCACAAATCTTCCCCTCCACTAATTTATTAAAAATGGAGGATATGGATGTAAACGTTTTATGCAATTATATTCATATGCCCTTGTCCTCAACTATATGCTTCTCGTTCTTAAAAGTTGCCACATGGTATAGGAGAAAGAGTGTTGAAGTTAACCAGAATATCAATGTTGAGCCCCAGGTCTGCCACTACCTATTTTTGTGACCGTAGGCAAATAAGTTTTTTAAAAGCCCTAAAATGTCTTTATCCAAAATTTAGACATACAGACAAATTTAGACAAAATTTAGACTTAGTATAGGTAGTTTTATGGTTTTTCCACATATTAAGGCAAGTGCAAAATTAAAGTAGATGAGGTTACTCAAGACATCCACCTTTTTGTTTAGTTGTTCAAATTTGTTTCCACTTGGTTTTAAAGTAGATTTGTTCAGATCAGGATACAAAGGTGACATTTGCATTTACTTCATCTGTTACTAAAGTCTCTTTTAATGTATAGGGTCCCCCTCCTTTTTCTTGCAATTTGTTAAACAAAGCCAAGTCATTTATCCTGTAGAATTCCCTGTGTTCTGGATTTTGTTGATTGTATTCCCATGGTGTTATGTAACATGTTCTTTTGTGCTGTGTTTTTCCCATTAATGGGTAGATCTAGGGGCTTGATCAGATTCAGGCTTTTTTTTTTCCCCTGTCAAGACACTTCATAGGTGGTGCTGGGTACTTTTTCATTGCGCTGTATTAGAAGACACATCATTAAGATTAACCAATGAGTTCATCAGGTCCTGCCATTCAGATCCATTCATCCAAAGTTCCTCATCAGCTTTTCAATTAATAGCTTCAGCTGCCACTGATGTGCATTGCCTAGCTCTTGCCAATTCATTAGGAATTTAAAATGGTGATATTCGAACAATACTCCTTCTGCATACTAACTAGAATAATTCTACAAATTCTTCCCCTCAGTTATTTGATTATCCTGGGGTAAGGCAGGATAAATGCTTCTTCCTCTCCAGGTTTCCAGTTTTCAGAATAATTCCTCAACATCTTTCCAATGGTAACTGAGTTTTGTTTTGTTTTTGTTCACGTTTATCATTTTGAATGCATAGGTTACATATTTAATGAATTTCATTGCATTTCAGTTATTATCCTTATTTATCATCATATTACTCCACGTATATATCACCAGTGGTTTAAAGTCCCTGCAGTTGGATCTTGAGCTTCTGAGAAAACATCTTTGAGTTTCTGAAAGCTCTCCTGCTTTGGCGATATTAAGGTATTAAGTTTTTAGATGTGAAAGTTTTGTTGGAGGAGAAAATAGCACGGCTGAATCAAATGGTATCTCTCGCAAAATAAGCTGGACCAAGTAGGCTGGGGTACAGATGAAACAAGTCTGACCACCCGTTGCTAACTTTTGAAATTAGTATAACCACAGTTTATTATTGTTCATTATATTATTCTCTTGTATACATCTGAAAAATTCCATAATGAAGTTCTCTATCCCATTTTAGTAGTAAAAATTTTAAAAGTCGCCAACTACTACAGAAAAACAGAAGAAAACAAACACACCTTAAGTTCGGATCACACCCAACCAGATAGTTTCTGAAAATTACATCAAAATATATGCAAGAGAAAACAAAAAAACATCTATATAACCCCACTTTCCATTCAAGAAAAAGCTGTATATTTGAAGTTAAGAGATAGTCTGAAAAGTGTGATTCTTAAAGTATTCTTTATTAAGATCATTAAAAGTTGTAGAAACAACTTTATATTATAAAGGCACAGGGAGACAGTTCTGATAAAATATTCAAATTAAGCAGAAACTTACAGTACAAAAGACAATTTAATGCACATACAAACCCCAAATGTCTGATTCAAAAATATTTTACTGCGTCTATTAATGGGCAATGATTAAAAATATAAATTGCTGCTGTATAATAAATATCTGATAGTGAACATCTTGATAGCAAAGTGAACAAAATATTTATTGCTTTTCACATACATATTTTTCCCTGTAATTTTAAATTCCTAATTCTTTTACTATCTTCTCCTCAACTTTTCCAAAGATAAAAGAAATTACACGTAATCGCAAGGGGGAAATGGTAAGTTATAAAAAACTACCTCAAGTTGCAATCACTGCTGGCAGTGTTTTCTCACTTCCTGTTCTGCAATCACAATCAGTCTTCCAAAAAGTAAGATAAATGTCTGCTAAACCACAGAAAGACAACTCCTCTAAAGACTGGCATTCTAAGGTTTGTAATGAATACTTATCAAAGACAAACGGTGCTCCATTTTGAAAATGTGTATTTTATTTGAAGTTTTGAGTAAGAGGCCAATGTTTGACAAGTAATTTTATCTACTCCCCTCAAAAGTTTTCCAAAGTTGTAAAAAGTCAGCTTAGTAAAATTTCCAGCACTTAAATATTTCTTTGAGGGCTAGCTGATATATGTAATGTACTGATGTATAAAAATTAACTTTATAACGAGATCTTACCCTTCTTCCAGTTTTTAAACTGGGATTATCTTTATTGATTTCCTCCTGCTCTTTTTGTAGCAACCCAGTTGTAGATGGTACAGGTAGAACTTCCATCGTAACAGTAAAATAACATGAAAGCATCATCTCAATTTAATGAAAGCTCTTTCAACTTAAGAAATACCCACATTAAAGTCTTTGATAATCATTTTAAAGTTACTTAACCATATGTCATGTTCAGACAGTGTGTAGCAGCTAGTAATGTACCTGGCACAGAGTTGATGCTCAATAAATAGTTGCTGAATGAATGAAAAAGAAAAGAAAAACTTGGCTTTGGTTGTGCACATTTTAATCACTTTCTGATTAGAATAAGGTCAGTCTAGAACTAAATACTGCACACTACATCAAACTTTGCGGTAAACAAAAGCTGTAATTTCAAACAGAAAAATATCACCTATGTTAGCGATAGCCAATTTATATATATATTGTAACTTTAAGAAACAGCCCACAAAAATCTCACACGTTTAACTTTTATCCATATACTTAAATTTGATGTTTTTTATGGTTAACAATTGGGTAATGAAGATCAAGTTGGACAGACTGGCTAAACCTGTCTGCTTTATAGTAAGAATTATTAGTCCATCAATAAATAAAAAGTTATGATGCCATATTAAACTCAAACAGTGACTACCACGTTGACGTTTGCAAAACTACCAATGAATAAAACGTACGACATCTTTAAGTTACATATGTTTGGAAGCAGGAGCTTAACTTTTCAATGAATAATCAGGAAGATATGAATTTAATAATGACAGAGTTGAAGTACTGGAAGTAGGATAGTAAAAATAGGTAGGTGACCAATTTTAAAATCTAACCATAGGACTAGGTCTAGTATTTCTTTGGCATATGCATTACTATCCTGGAATAGTTAGCATTTAAAAAATACTGGTTTTGTTTTTCCCTCAGTCAAATTAACATCAAGGTATAGATTGCTAGTATACTTTTAAAGCCTTTTAAGGGACAAAAATGACATTTTGCAACATATGCCAAAGTTCATGTTTAGTGTACACTTACAATTTATTGGCATAGAGGGATGTAACTGTTAAACAACCTTAAATGATCTCATGCAATAGTGAAACCACAGAAAGTGGGAAGAAATGTATTTACATAATAAAATATTCAGCTTTCTGAAAAAACAGTAAACCTGGGAATCTTGCCCTAACGGTAAATGTGTACCTTACAGCACTGAATGAAAACTAGCCCAGATGTAAATGAATATCTATAGTAACCTGAATGTGTAACATTTAATTAAAAACATAAAAATGGGGAAAAAAACCAAACCTACACATCAGAAGGGAAAAGTAGCCTATAAAACAGGCCAATCTAACTTGACATACGTAAATACAAAAGATTCACAAAATCATGATCGTAATGCAAACTAAGTCAAGTACCAAGTACCCTTTGATACACAAGCCAGTAACTATCAGACTCATTTCCAATAGCTTAACAATACTCATTAATCCAGTCAGGCATTCAGGGGGTAAAGCAGTTAACGATAGCTCAAGCCTCCAAAGTGTTAAGAACAAACTTATTTGCAGAAGCATCATGTGATTTTTTTTTGAAATTATGTCTTACTTTGATGGATGTTGTTAACATTAAGATCTATCAGTGCAAGTTTATATCCTCTGAATGTATTACTTCCAAATTTCATTTTTCCAGATAATTTTTGGTGGTTTCGTTTTAGCCAGTGCTATTTAAATGAAGAAAAGCAAAGAAAAGTTCACCATAGACTACCTCACATTGTTACTTAATTGTGCTAGATATTCACGCAGTTCTTTTGCAGCCTGGAATCTGCCATAGCGCTTCTTTGGGTTGGCGCACTCGTCCAGCAAGGCCTCTAGTCGGCCATCTTTGGCAATTTCACTTGGTGGATCATGAAGCAGTCCTCCAGAGGCGCCACGCCAGGTGGCATGTCTGGATAAGAGGTTCTGACAGACAGCATAGTAATTGTGGTCCACAGTGGCACGAGCACAAAGAATTTCTTTTGAAAATGATAAGCAGGCTTCCTTATCACAGTCATCAAATTTGCTTTCATACCACACATCCCAGTTTTCAGGTTTATCTGTGAAAAGGAGAAAGAGAAAAATACATTTTAAGGGAGTTTTCATTTTTTTCCCCAAATGTAACATCTGACTAATTAACACAGTATTTGTTCTTAAAATTGTATAACATTAAGCACTTAAATATATTACTTTATACACAAACGTTTACTAGGAGTCCACCAATGCCAGGCGGAAGGATCAGACAAGGTCCCTGCTACTAAAAGGTTCAGTGTAGAGTGAGACTCTCCATGATACAGAGAAAGTGCCGCACAGAAGTATGACAGTGCGACCTGAGTACAGAGGAGGCAGTACCTGTGCCTGGGGCTGCAGAAAGCTGCACAGAGGAGAAAACTGATTTAGGTCTTGAAAGATAAGAAAGTCTGAAAGCAAAGAGGGAAAACAGCATGCTAGGCCCAGGGTACAGTATGTACGAAGGCATGGATTTAAGGGATTGGTCCGGCTGGTTCAGGGAACAGTAAATTCACTGTGGCTAGAGCATGAGACAGATAACTGGGGAGGAGGTACAGGTAAGGCTAGAAAATAGTTTGTACCTTGGATGGTCATGACCATGATTTGTCTAATAGAAATGTAAATCTGGGCTGAAGACCGGAGGGACTAAGATAGTCCAGGAAAAAAAGCCAGATTGCAGAAACATTTGAGACAAAAATTAACAGGGAAGTATATGAGGAAAGTATGAGGTTCTAACTAGATGACAAGATAGACACTATTAACATAATGTTAATATTTTATACATAAATACAGAGTAATATAAAGTAGCTGTGAGCTATTCAGTGGAAAGGTTCATTCAAGAAACTAAAAGGCCACTGTAGCTGAAGCATTAAGGGCAGTGGAGGGACGTTAAAAATGAAGCAGAACAGCTCCAAGTCACACAGATTATTCTCTGGTAAGGAGTTCGAATTTTACTCGAAGAACCATGGGAAGTCATTAAAAGCATTAAGCAAAGGAGTGCTAAGATCAGATTTATGTTTTAAAACAGGAACTACCTGAATAGAAGGAAACCAAAGGAGGAAAGAATTTCAGAAAGTTGTTACTAATCAGTCACTTCACGAATTTGCCAATTGGGTGGTTGCAGATCATAATGCAGTCTTCTAAGTCAAGTTTAATGGGTTGAGAAATGAATGGAGGCTGAGGAAGCAGAGACAGGCAGTAAGCAGTACTTTTAAAAATGCTGGGAAAGCAGAAAAGAACCTTATGCATACTTGTTTTGGGGAAGGTAAGAAAAATTGGATTTTAAGGAGGAGGGTGGAAAGTTGAAGAAGATAACTGATGCAACAATTTCTCAAGGAAGGATCTATTCTTTTTGAAAAAAAATGAATGTGTATTGTTTTTACTAGTTTAGATGATACAGGGAAGGACATTGAGGGAGTTGCCATAACAAAATCACAATTTTCCTGTAAAGGCCATTTACAAGAGTTCAGAAAAGAGGATGAATAACTAAATATGGCCTTTTGCAAAGTGTCTATTTAGACAGCCCTACCATGAGACATTTGAAAAGAATTAGCCAGAGCTAAAGTAGCACTGGAGCAAAGCTCACTGTATGAAATGCGAGAATACAGAAGCTATATTGTATTCATTCAAGGTCAGGAATTAGTTGGTATAAAACTGTAACATGTATTCCAGGAATGCCCACATTAAAAAGAAAAAAAATTACAAGAATATTATTTTTACGAATACTGGAATAAAAGTGTTTTAAAGTTTAGGCAAGTTGCACAACTCTGAGTATAATAAAACCACTGAATTGTACACTTTGAAAAAGAAAAGCATGGTGTAAGCTGCTACAACATTCACAAATGTAGGAAGAGATAAGTAAGAAATGAAGCACTCCAGAGCATGGCATCCACTCCCCATGAAAGGATCTACATGGCAGGTCAAGAAATAATCAGAAAGTAGTTTGGTGAGTATGGAATCAGATCAAGGCATTGAGAAAAATAAAGTATTTAACAAGATCAAGCTGATGCAAAAAGTATAAACCTAATAGACTGCTGTTACATTCACTGCATTCCGTAGGTGCCACAAATTTTTGGTCTCTTCATCAACAGACCCCCATATGACACGAGGGGCTTAATACAACACCTTCACCATGGAATAACAACCCTTCGGGATTTTTTTTACTAAGTACATTAGTTACAGAACTACAGGCTTTGTCCCTGAAACTTTAAAATTCCTATGACACTTAATTTTCAAAACACTTCAGCCATTCTGCCCACCTATCCTTTGAAGAGCTCATAAATAAATGGTGAGCAAAGTTTTGGATGAGACATAATAATGTCAAACCAAAGTTAGAGATCTGCAGTGCTAGGAATCATCTAAATGGTTAAAAAGAAAAAAAAAAAAATCACTGAAGGCACCTCAAAGAACAATGAAACACAGAATATCACTGTAAGAGACCACAGAAAAATATGGACTCCATGAAAGCAGTACAGTCTCTCTGGTAGCCTTTAAGTATATAAAAACTTAAGTTGCATTAGATCCTAAACCACAGCATAAAGCAGACAGTATGAAAAAGACATGTGTGTACACACACACACACACACACACACACACACACACACACACACACACAGAGTATATCTGCATCCATTTGAACCTGAAGGATATTTTCTAAATAAGGACAAACTGACTAAGAGTACAAGCGTAAGTATAATAAATCAGTATTTGTTTACTGATACTGGTCAAATAAAACAAAGAAAGATGCAAGGTTGCCCTCTAAAGAGGAAATTAAAAGTTTGCTTCACATAAATGTAAACGTTATTTTGACAGAGAAAATCTAAAAGTTATAATACTTACTTTGTCTAATTAACCTTTTGTCAGCAACCAAAACGTTTTCAGCATCCACAATGATCACCTTCCCATCTCTAGGACCAACTGCAAAATTGTCAAAGCTGACGTCCAGGAGGTAGAGTGCAAATTCAAAGTCATTGTTTGTCAGCTGCTCTGCTATTTCCATTAATTGCCAAGCGAGGTCAACTCGTTTCTCCCATGGTGCATTAAAGTAACTCCACAGTTCTTCTCCAACATAATTTACAGCCACCATTCTTCCACAAGCTCCAAGATATTTTGCAAATGGCCAACCTTCATCAGATGGAAAACTCTACAAAAGAATTATCTTATTATAAGAGATTCTGATGAAGATATCCTAGAGGTCTACCCCAGATCCTCCGTAGGGATTTCTACTAGGCATGAGCTTGGATTTTCTTTTTATATTCAATAGTTCAATAGAGATCAACTTGTTTTTTCTTTCTTTCTTTCTTGAAGTATAGTTGATTTACATTCAGTTATACATATATACACATTCTTTTTTTCAATATTCTTTTCCATTATGGTTTATCTTAGGATACTGAATATAGTTCCCTGTGCCAGACAGTATGATCTTGTTGTTTATCCATTCTATATGTAATAGTTTGCATCTGCTAACCCCAAACTCCCAGTCCATCTCTCCCCAACTCCTTCCCTTCCCCTTGGCAACCACATGTCTGTTCTCAACATCTGTGAGTAACTTTATTTATTCTTTAACTCATACCGTTACCATGGACGTGAAATTTTTTTAATAGATCACATTATAAAGCTAAAATAAAGAAGTCTTTCTTATCAAAATCTCAGAACCAAATTGATCAACAAGACACAAGACACCTTCTTTATTACCAGATCTAAAAGTATGCATGCTTTCCTTTATCTTTTTGACTCCTGTAAGTACAATCAACCAGTCCTTTCTTCTGAATGAATACGACTGTAGGCCTATTAGCCTGCAAGTGTTTACCAGGCACCAGGCACTGTGTTATGCTGGAAGAGTGAACTACAGTCTCTAAAATAAAAATTTTAGAAGACATATACCAAACAAATAATTATGAGTGTGATAAGTGTTAGTTACTAAAAGGTGGTGCAGGTCCTAAGAAAGTCTTTAATAGGGGCCTTATCTAGTCCAGAGGAAAGCAGGGGTGGAATTCAAGAAGGATTCTTGGGAAGTATCTTCTATCTATACCCAAAGGTTGGTAAAGAGCAATCTGATAACCTACCAATGCAATCTCTACTCCAAGTACCTCTGGTCCCAAGTTAGTCTTGCTTCCCTTTCCAATGCTACCACATTGTCTATTCACCTTAAACCCAACTTCAAAATTATTTATTCTCCTAATCTTGGCAAGATTTTCTAATGGATTTTATAACTACTAGGAAGATTAACACCCTAAAACAAAAATCTTCCAGGATCATGAACAAGTCATTTTCAACCTAAGTAAAATGGCAGGCTTATTCTAAGGTACTCACTCTCCAAAGCTAAAACACCCAACTACAAGATGAGCAAATGGAGTGCAAAAGAGTGAGAAGTATTGTTTTCAACAACTTTTTGGAAGATCACATGACCAGAGGCGTTTTTTAAGAGACATTTTTCAGTCTAGTACCTTTCCTTAAGTTGGGGGAAGAAATTATATAAAGATGATGTTTACACAAACTTCAGGGGAAACAAAGCAAAACACTACAGAATATAAATGTAGCCTACTTCTATTGCTACAGATTGAACAATCTACATACAAGAGCTGGAGTTGAGGCTTTTCTTGGGCCTCTCAAGAAAAGTAAGTAATTTTACCCTGAGCTTTTATAAAATTGACAAAACTCAATAATACCCTTACATTAAAACTTTTATCAACTTTAAAACAAAAAAGATTTTTAGAACCAAACTTCATCCATAATTACCTATGTTCATCTGTGTTTCCTTTCAACACTATCAATGTACCATAACTATATTTGTTCTTGGTACATACACCTTTTTTTCTTTTAAGTTTTAAGATCTGGAGTTTTGTGACAAAATACTAATTATGTAAATTAAAAATTTAGATATGATAGTATGAATCTTCTCATATAATAAATGAATTGATTCAATTTTGTTCAGAGACGATATCTACTGATTCTTTAATAATTAGAGGAAAGTACTTTTTTTTTTTTTTTTTTTGTGGTACGCGGGCCTCTCACTGTTGTGGCCTCTCCCGTTGCGGAGCAGAGGCTTCGGACGCACAGGCCCAGTGGCCATGGCTCACGGGCCCAGCCGCTCTGCGGCATGTGGGATCTTCCTGGACCGGGACACGAACCCATGTCCCCTGCATCGGCAGGTGGACTCTCAACCACTGCACCACCAGGGAAGCCCCAGGAATGTACATTTTTAATCTTATTACCTGAGATTTTACAATTTCTTGTGGGCAATGGGAAGACTGACAGATTGCTCAGGTCCAACGTGACGTGCAAAAACCGCTAACCCCATGTTATTTTCAACCTTTCCTCCCAACTTAAAATACCTCCACAACCTTGAAAATTCAGACAAAATGATTACAAAAGATTTAACTATCTCCCAGAAGTATTCATGTATAAAACCTGACATATAAATGAAAGCACTGAAAATACGTAAATATGTGAGATTACATAGTTTTGTCATGCAAAAAGTAAATGAAAAACCTCCTCCATACACTATGCCATATTGTAGAACAGATACAAACATATCTTTATGAAAAAACGGTCTTTGACAACAGGAGAAAAGGGAACCCTGCCAACCTCTGCACATGTACAAATGCCTCCTTGTTTTGGAGGCTTTCCAACTGGCAAACGACAGTCAGATATACACTTCATTACTCAAGTCCCTCATGGAAGACGATAAAATATATGAACAAATGTCATACTGAGCAACTTTACATTCATACAGTAATTTCTGACAATGTTAACTGAAATCCTGTTATACCTCATTTTAAGAAGAGCACTACAATTCTTTCATACAGTTTGCTACCTAATCTTTGGAAGAACTTTAACAAATGAATTCACATCACTTGCTCATGAGAAGAATGTTCATTGTGTAGTCAAAATAGTCAGACTTCATTAATGAAAACAATTCTATTAAGCATTCTATTTAAAATGCTTCAAGGAAGCCAAAATATTTATAATTTGTATTTAAAACAATTCTGGCTTAGAATCAAATTACCATGATGAAGGAGAGTTTGAGAGACAAACTTTAAGATGTTACTGCTTGGATTTATTAAATATATCAAGCAATAAGAAACACAACTTGTGACTTCCTGACTACCCAACTTCCACAGTGCACAAAACACAGTAGCTAGGATAAGAAGTATATTGCTGAGGTCCACATTTTTTTTCTTTAAACAAAATCTTAAAATCAGATTTTCAAACTGCCTAGCACAACAGACACACAATTTAAAGTACCCTGAAATAAAATGCATGTATTTCATTTTTATTTCTATTTTTACTTTATTTTGTATTGAAGTATAGTTGATTTACAATATTGTGTTAGTTTCAATTGTAAAGCACAGTGATTCAGTTACACATATTTATTTCTTTTCCCTTATAGGTTATTACAAAATATTGAGCATATTTCCCGATGCTATACAGCAGGTCCTTGTTGGTTATCTATTTTATATATAGTAGTGTGTACATGTTAATCCCAACCCCCTAATTTATCCCTCCCCCACTTCCCCTTTGGTAACCATAAGTTTGTTTTCGAAGTATGTGAGTCTCCTTCTGTTTTGGAAATAAGTTCATTTGTATCTTTTTTTTTTTTTTTTAAAGATTCCACATACAAGCAATATCAATATGACATTTGTCTTTCTCTGTCTGGCTTACTTCACTTAGTATGATAATCTCTAGGTCCATCCATGTTGCTGCAAATGGCATTATTTCATTCTTTTTTATGGCTGAGTAATATTCCACTGTGTATATATACATCTTCTTTACCCATTCATCTATCGGTGGACATTTAGGTTGCTTCCACATCTCAGCTATTGTAAATAGTGCTGCAATGAACACTGGGGTACATGTATCTTTGAATTTATGGTTTTCTCTGGATATATGCCCAGGAGTGGGATTGCAGGATCATATGGCAACTCTTACTTTTAGTTTTTTAAAGAACCTCCATACTGTTCTCCATAGTGGCTGCACCAATTTACATTCCCACCAACAGTGTAGGAGGGTTCTTTTTTCTCCACACCTTCTCCAGCATTTACTGTATGCAGATTTTTTGATGATGGTCATTCTGATTGGAGGTGGTACTTCATTACAGTTTTTTTTTTTTTTTTTTTTTGCAGTACGCGGGCCTCTCACTGTTGTGGCCTCTCCCATTGCGGAACACAGGCTTTGGAAGCACAGGCCCAGTGGTCATGGCTCGTGGGCCCAGCCGCTCCGTGGCATGTGGGATCTTCCCGGATGGGGGCACAAACCCGTGTCCCCTGCATCGGTAGGCAGACTCTCAACCACTGTGCCACAAGGGAAGCCCCTTCATTACAGTTTTGATTTGCATTTCTCTAATTATTAGAGATGCTGAGCATCTTTCCATGTGCCTTTTGACCATCTGTATGTCTTCTTTGGAGAAATGTCTACTTAGATCTTCTATCCATTTTTAATTGGGTTGTTTGGTTTTTTTTCTGATATTGAGCTGTATAAGAAAATGTGTATATTTTACAGGATTATTTACTACTGAAAAAATGTGTACAAACACTTTTCAAGTGAAGGAAAGAGACTTTAAACCTGGAATGGTTTAAATTCTAATTGGATTGGAGGCACTCCAATTAACTGTTCAGGGCTTTTCATCAGGCTTGAATGTATATGTCATAAAGTGTAGTATGTGAAGTTTTTATAACTATTAGTTTAAGATTACACAAAGGCATATAATAGTTACATAACAATATATTTACTACTCTATTACTGTTTTTTCAATATTGAGTGGGTGACTACCCAAAGAAAGTCTACAGAGTATTATTACCAATTTAAAAATTAAAAATGGAAATTTAAGTATCACGTCAAACATGCTTAAATCTACGATTTAAAGCAACATTAAATGCCTTCACTGTTAATTTACGTAATAAAAAGTACTGTGAATACGAAACCTAAGATAAATCATCATGTCTAGGTATCTTTTAGCTTAAAGCCAATACTTCGGAAACAAACAAAACCACTAGGATCATCTTCATTTTATGAGAAAATAAAATGAAGGTGACATAAAACATATATAACCAATAAAGAGAAAATTTAAATATTTTATACTCTTTAAGGTACATAATATTTTATAAAATTTCTATATTTAAGGGCAAAACAGTATATGAAAAGAATAATGGACTTGATATCACAAGTCTAGCTTTTGAGTTCCACCTTCACCTCTGCATCTCACTGGCTGTGTGACGGTGGCAAAGCCAAAACTTTTTAGAGCTTTAGTCTCCTCCTCTGTAAAACTGGAATAATATTTGCTCCATATTCATCAGGGCAATGTAAGATCAAAGAAAAAAGTATGAAATGCACAATTTACTACTGCTTTATAAAGAATTGCTTACCAAAACATTTTTATACCTCCTATTTAAATCTTCCTATTTACATAAGTCCAGACATTCATCAATAGAGGTGCTTGTTTGCAAACCGCCTACTGAAAGGCATCTACAAATAATGAACACCTTCCAAACGTAGCCAAGAACCACTAAACTAGAAATCTATCTTCACTGTCCTCTAGTAGTTTTTAACTTACAAAGGAATGTATAAATTAGTTACCAAATTTTAAAAAGGCTCAATGCTATGAGAAATGTATAGGGCATCCACAAGCACTAAAAATATAAAAAATTTAAAACTTGGTAATATGTATAAACACAGCATTGTAATTTGATTTTCATTTATAATAGGTAAGCACCACAAAGTAAGTTCTAAATGCTGACATAACCATCAAAACCAAATGTCACGACACTTTATGTGACCAATAAATGGGATGTGAAATCTAAAATTCTAGATTTGGAGGGTACCTGAGTTGTAAGTACAGTTCAACTTTATCAGCATAGTTTAAGTGATTTGCCTCAAGTCACACAGGTAGTTAAGAGGTGAACTCAGGCTAATACAACCCCTCAATCCAATATCCCTCTGTTTCAGAAGTTTTCAGATTTTGGAAAGGTGACAGTACGTATATTTCATACTCATATTATGCAACGTCTCAAGGAGAGTCTGGGGTAGCACCTCACAAGAAAACATATTACACTGCAAAAATACTATAAGCTTATTCATCCTAAGTGGGATTAAGCACATAAATTACCTCGTGTTTTCACATTTGTTTGTTTTTAATTTGACGAAACCGACTTTTCTTCAGATTTTTAAATTTGGAATTACAGATAAGGAACTGTAGGTCAACCCACATTTCATTGAGTACTACAAGCAGCTGGAGTAAAAGGCAGTGAGACAGTTACTGTAGAATGAAAAAATACAAATCTTGAATTAAAAAATCCTAGATCTAGCCTAACTCCATCATGAAATGCTAAGTAAAGAGCTGTAAATAAAACATAGTCCCTATTCTAAGGAAGGCTTTTTAGCCTGAGTTCGAAAGACGATTATTAAACATGTATAAGTAATAAATTATGGAATTTGTTGTAAAATCACAGAAGAGTATACAATATGTTGAGAGAGAAGAGTAGGGACCTATTTTAGATGGTGTGGTAAAGGGCAGCCTCTCTAAGGAAGTGCTACTTAGGGAGAGATCTAAAGGATGAGTATAATATTACGTAGACTGGGGATGAAGCGGTTTAGAATGTTGGAGGCATATGTTAGAGCCAGAAACTGTCCTCTCATAACTGAAAAAAGTCCAAAGCAGCTGCAGTGAAATGAGGAGGGAATTGCTTGAGGTAATGGAGTCTGGAGAGGGAGGTAGGGGTCAGATCACGTTGGGACTTACAGAACAAAAACACAAACTCCTCAGCATGGTCCACATGCCATGAAAAACCAAAGTAGTATGTGTCCAAGCCTTAACATTCAGAAACATCTTACTTACTCGAGTTAGTCAATATCCCATGGTATATAACATCATTCCGAAAAACAAGTTTTTACAATATCACAATATCCTTTAATCAACAGACATTGGCCTACCAGATTAATTAGGTCATTTTATTATATTATGTCAGAACACAGTCCTAAAAAAAGGAGATATGGGATATATAAGAAAAACTAATAGAACAAACTAAGGTCAACTCTAAAGAGTTTGTGTTCTATTATCTTTTTCTCTCCTTACATGACCAAAAGTAGAGTTTGCATACTAAGTTTAAAAGATCCGAATTCCTCTCATACAAAAAACATAAAATATTTTATAGCCATTTATTATCTCACAACATTCCATTAAAAGGAATATAACTTTACAGTTCGCCTAAGAAGGAAATGTGTTACAAGACTGGCTCTTATTTTTAAAAGGAGAAAATTCCTAGTAAAAAGACAGACTTGAAGAAAAAAATCCATTAATAGTCAAAACATGAAATCTAAAATCTAGTTAATAGGTTTTCTAGAGAACTGGCATTTCTACACGTACACACAAATTTAAACTTGAGAACCTTTTTAGAAAGTAAATTATCAAAAGCATAGAAAATGCTTAAAGGTTCAATTTGAGCTTCAAAATTATTTTTAAAAGCCAAAATTTGAACAAAATCCCATTGTAGTAACGCATGTTATAACAGCTGTTCATAGAGATTAGTCAAATGCACTGGTGACAGACTAATGTGTTCACAGTTTTGTGAACTGTCTGAAGGGAAAATATAGTAAAATTACTGGGATGATTTAATGGTTACCTAATTTTTGATAAAATTTCTCTAAGACCTCAGCTTCCTAATTTATACTGCCAAATAGTGGCCAAAATCCATTGCAAATACTGTAGAATCTCAATAATCTCAAGATTTTCAAGTCACAGGATATGTTCCATTTATTTCATTAAATAATTTTCTGAATTCCATTTCCACCCACCTAGAATTCCAACAATATTAAGCAATGCCTTGAAAATAGCATGGTTGTGTTATTTCACTGAATATCATGTCCAACAGCTGTATCTAAAATTGGAAACTAATGTCAAAACACATCAAAAACAAAAAAATCTACCAAGTTTAACAGAAATAACTTATCTTTTAGAATGAGTAGCTTAAGAAATGCTCTCCCACACCAAAAAAAAAAAAAAAAATCACTTGGTCACAAATTTTAAATATATAAATATTTAACTAGTCTCAACTGACCCCTTCTTACCTCATGAGAACCAGCAACTGTGATCCATGTTTCTAAGTTGAAAGATATACCTAGAAACACTATACTCAAGTATTTACTTTCAGTAAAACAAAATGTCAAATAAAGAAAAAAAAAAAGATATAAGCAGCTTCTTTTGAACCCAATAACCTACATTACTTTCTTTAGTCAAGACCTGATTTCTTTAAAAAGTCTGTCAATAGAACAATACTAACTTCCCCCCTTCCCTTTAACTGAATTAACACAGTCCTTCAGATGTAAAGCAAAATACCTGCTAGGAACATACTATCTCTGCATTAAATATTTGGTGCCTGGTTTTAGATTTGTATTCCTGTTGTCTTAACTTTATCATAGCCAAAACAAAAATCTTGGTTCCCCCTACTCCAACAGCCATTCCTTCTCTGGGCTTCCTCATCAACAGTTGCTCAGACCAAAAACCCTGGAGTTGCTCAGACCAAAAATCCCTCATACTGTAACCAATCCCAATCATCAAGTCCTGTCAGCTATTTCTCCAAAACATATTGGGTCTAACAGCTTTTCATAACCTCAACTGCAAGCACCTTAATACAAACCACCAAGCTTTCTCCTACAAACCAGTGCAAACGCCTTTCTGATTGATTCCTGTCTTATTTCTTATAACCCATTCTACACAAATCAGGCCCTACTAAAAATACTTCTACTGTTTCCCAGTGCTCTGAAAACAAAATTCTAAACTCATTAAGCATGTTTCCAAGGCCATACAGGATATGGACCTTGCCTACTTCTATGATCTTGTGTTCTACCATGCTTTGCTACTCCCATGCTTGATTCCTGTTGGGGCCTCTGAATTTGTCATACCTCTTGCTTAAAAACACTCTGCCCTCAGAACTTTGCACCACTGGCTTTTTCTCATCATTAGCACCTCAGCTAAAATGTCACTAAATTCTGACCACCAAATTTAAAATTCTATCCCCAGTCCAATTCTCCATCATAGGAATCTGCTTTGTTCTTTTCATAGTATGTAAAATCTAAGATGACCTTGTTCTCTATTTGCTGCCCACATCTAATGCCCCAGAAAGCAAAGACTGCACAAACTGTGCCCTGGCGTGTCATCTTTACTGTATCCTAAGGGCATATAGGTCAGTTCCCAGTACTACGGAGCAATGCTACAGAATTCCTGTCAGATCTTTTCAGTTTATAGTTAAAATTCCAAATGAGCACTAAGGCAAATTATGAAGACCCTGAAACATTAAACTTACCTCAAATAATAAATCTTCTATCATTCTGTCTCAGAGTCTAAGAATGTCTAGAAATAACCCAGACTTAACCTCTAGTTTTAAAATTATCATTCATCAATGTACTAAACAAAATTATTAAGCTTAATAATGATTTACAGAGAAAAATTAAACTACTTGCTTCGTATTAGTGAATCCTTACGAAAAACCATGTTTTGTACAATATTCACTCTATTCATCATATGGGACAAATCCCTAACCCCCTTTTAATGACTATTCCAACAAAACTATAGCCTGAAGCAGCAGCTACATAGGTATTTATGATGTGTATATGTGTATGTAAGGGTGGTGACATTTGAACATTTGCCACAGGAAGAGTAAAATTTACATATTTCTAAGGTATCAACACAGTGTACTAAGGAAGCTTACTATAGATGTCTAAAAATGGAATAAGCTGATTTGCAAAGTAATAATATACTGTAAAAAAAACTTCACAAATAAGGCTATTTTTTGTATATTATCTGAATAATCCTATCTCCTTTAAAATAATCCTTTCGATCAGTATTAACATTCCCATTTTACTGATTTAAAAACTCAGGCTCTGAAACATTAAGTGACTTGTTCATTGCCACCCAACAACTTTGTGGTAGTATAGAACGCTATCTCAATACTGTCCTCACCACACCTCTTGGGTCCCCCCAAACCCCCACCTCCCAAATCTACAGGCAAAATCCCATTTATCCTCAGAATTCAATTCCTCTGTGAAATCTTCCCTGGTATCCATTCTTATGAAGATACACCCAGATGTCCCTCCCTAAATGAGTCATCTGACAGGGTGCACCATATCTTTTTTGTCTGCAGGCCTTATTATGATAGCATAATAATTAATGGTAATTAGTCATTTACATACCTACCTCCTACACAGCTAAGCTACTTAGTAGCTGCCTAGAAAGAAGGTTTCAATCCAAATGCCTTATAACAGACTATTTAACAAATGAGGAAACAAAATTCAGCTCTTCTGACTCTTAAGTCCAGGGCTATGTAAGTCCAAAGGGCTTCTGAGTATTTTACAGATAACTTCCTCCTATAATCTACAAAAAGACATAAAAATTGGATAAAAAATTTGATTACATAATTTAAAACCTTTCAAGGTCTATGACCAGGATGAATAACTATCCTCATCTTACACCAATAATTTACAGTCTCAAGACAGTTTACGATCATGTACTAAAAGTTCATTGTGTGTATAGGAAAAATGCAGGGCTTATATTCTAAGCCCATGTTAGTTTAATATATACAAAATGAGTGAAAAGTAAAGAAAGAAAACGTGTCAGCATTCTGTGAAGAGTCAGCAGCAATAACTGCAATACAGGAAGTAGACCAGAGACATAAGCCAGAAAATCAGAATAAAAACCAGCCTGATGAGCCACTGAGAAACTGACCACCTATGTCCAGAAAGTAGATCCCCCAAAAGTAAGCTTTCTACCCCCCACCAACATACGTGAGGAATATGTGCTGATGCAAGCAATGGAAATATGAGGGAAAATAGTTCAAAGATTAGACAAAAGTACAGAAAGGATCTCAGAACTAATAATAGTCAAAAGATATGAACATATCCAGAAAATAGGCTAGGGTGTCAAATGATTTTGCTCCACTGATCTGGAAGTGGTGCTTTCCTTTGGGTGATTGTCTGTTTCTATAATCTTTCCAAAATAAAAGTCTCCTTTTTTGGACCTGAGTTACACAGATTTTATTATTTTTGTTTGCTTTGTCAGGAAGCACAATCAAGGGTCAATGAAACCTCAGATAAAAAACAAGAAAAACAGGGAAAAAAAAACGCCTCTAGATTTAAGCTCATTCATTTATTAGATAAAAAGTGCTCTACTCAGAACTACCTAGTCAGAACCATCTCTGAAGCCTAAATTGGGGAGTGCAGGAGTGTGGTTACTACAGCAGCAGCCAAGAGGAGAGAAGGAGGTAGCCCCTTAAATTGTTACTTGAAAAGAAAGTCCCGTGACAAAGTCTGGAACATCCTTTCTGCCAATACCCCACAAGACCCTTAGCTACCTTTAGCTCCAGATTTGTTTCCTTTAAAGGGAGTCTCGAATTTTGATTTCTTTTAATCTAATTTCATGTGTGTAAAAATTTGAGTCTAGAAAGACAAGCTTGAAACAGGACTATCTATCCTGGCCTCCAAACCATAGCAGGGATCAAGTACAAAAACCCCCAGCCCCCTTTTATAAGAGTTTAAACCCACCAGTTAAAGTCAAGCTCAGAAGAAGAATAATTTCTCAAGTCGAGAGTTTGAGAGTCACAGGATGTTGGGGCTGAAAAGAATTTAATCCAATAGTCTCACTTTATAGATAAGTAAAGGGAGTCCCATAAAAAGTTTATCAACTGGTCCAAAGTAAGACAATTAGATAAATGGCCATAATTTTTTGTTTACATCAAAAACTGCATCTTAGTGCATCTTAAAAGTACATTCTTTTCCTACAGAAATTATTTTTAAGGACAAAAACATTAACATTCACTCAAAGTTTAATTATAAAATTCATCTTGTAATGTAGGAATGGAATAAATCAGTGTAATTAAAGATATGGTTGATATTCAGAATCATAACTACTTTTAAGGTGATTCATATTCCAAACAAGCTTCAAAACCACTAATCAAATGCATTGGATAATTAAGTCACTTACTTATTTAATATCTAAGCACTCTAATTATTGAGTGCTTACTATGCATGAGGCACTACATAAAATGCTTTCAATATATTATGGCATTTACAAGAATAGAAATGAAAAGTTTAAAATCTATAGCTGAAACAATGATAGTTACACACTGTAAATATTAAAGAAATCCCATTAAAACCATGATTCAGAAAATTTAAGACAAAGTTCTACAAATATAATAAGACAAATTCCCACCTCCTTGCCCCAAACAACCAAGATCTTTCTTATTTCTATAAACAAGACCATCTTCACTATCTCCAAGTCATAACACCAGAGAGACAGTTTGGGCCTCAGGAAATCCAGACAGCATTTTTCTCCCTTATACACACAATTTTTATAAATTCAAGGATAAGTAAGTACAAATACTGGTACAAATTTTATCAATAACAGAAAATATCCTGCTATCTTGCCAAATACTTCAACACCTCAATTTCTGACTGTTCCAAAAATGCCATACAAATATTACAAAGTTCCTCTCCACATTTTTTTCCAGTAAGATTAGCATACTTGTAATTAAAATATACCTCTGGGTGAAGTAAAAATGTGAAGAGAAAAAGTAGAAAATAAAGATTCTAGCATTATCTTGTTGCTTGATGCTTATAAAATTTTTTTAGAAGATAATTCTGCAGCAGAACAACTTTCCTTAGAATTAGATAAGCTGCTGAAGGCTAGTAAAACTATCTAACAATGGGAAGAGAGTTGTATTTCTGTATCATTTCATATTGGGAAATTTATACTACAAATCTGTATAGCCTTACGTAGGTAAGGTATGTCCATTACATATCTTGCAGACATTTAATACCATTCATGTCTCCTTTCAAGGCATAATAGAAACTTCAGTTTGTTACTGTTTCTTAAAATCAGAAGATGCATGTTTAATGGGTTAAATTAATATATACTTTACAGTTTTTTCTTTAGTACCTTATCAAAAGAGATTTTTAAATGTTTATTTTTGGAAGCATGTTTCCTACATTGGAACTTTTCTTAAGAATAGTTTGATGAATTAAATCCAAAAGACTTTTTCTCTCAAGCAGTTAATCTGGGGGCAATATAAGAAAAATCTAGTTTGTTATCAACTGTCCAAAAATTCAATAAGTAGCTCCCTCTCCTGGAAAAAAAAAAAAACAGAAAAGAAAAAAAAAAAAAAAAAAAGCAAGTTCCTCTTCAAGCTGTAAAACATACACTTGTACCCTTAAAAATATTTTTTAAAAATACATGAACCCCAAAATATATAGAGAGCCAAATCTGCATTTTTCTACCATTATCAATTAATAACCCAATACTACCATAAACAGCTGTTAACAGTTTCACAGAAACCTGTAAAATACTAAAATTGTGTACATCTGTCTAGCTAACAAAAAGTAATGAACATCATGATGTGACTTAGTGTATAACAATCTTTGTACTTGACCAAAGAATTCTGAGATTCCTTTCACTTCAGTGGTTTTATACTGTCATCGAATTTTAATTATATTGTTCATACTTAACTCATTAGTTTTTACCAAAGATTAAGTGGTTCCATAAAGTAAGTAGCAGCTCTATGAAGATCTTTTATTTAAAAATAAGTCTTCTTATTCTACTTGTTTGTTCAACAGTTAAAAAAAAATACCAATGACTGACTGGTATTAAAGACCCCAAATTTATATTTCACACAGCATGTAAACAGCTACAGAACTAAATTAAAATTTCAAGTTACAAATATCACAGTCAACAACGTTGATACAGATATTTCCTCACATACTGAAAACAAACTCTTATCCTATAACCCACCTAGCCACCTGCTCACTGCAACTGTGTCAAGTAAGCTTAAATTACAAAAATATAACTGATTTTTAAAAGCTTTTTTTTATCACTAAAGATGAACACAGAAGAAAAAGTTTAAGCGAAGAGTTCATCAGAAAACAAGATATACGTACACTTGACTGTCTCAACTATAAAGTAAACTGAAAATACCAAGACAACTTCAAGCTTCAAAAACAAGTAAGTTTCCCAAATAAAGCAGATTTACCTTAGTGCAAATCAAATGTCAACGTTTCTCATATTAAAATGCCATACATTTGTAAAACTGGATATACAACGTTCTTAAAATATTGGTTCTAACATAAATAGAATTAGCTGATAAAAACCTTTCAGTATGCAGCCACTATTATAGTTGCAGAAAATGTGTATTACTAAGATAGCTCTTTACTAAATTTTTGGGTCCCAGAGAATTTGAGAGACTATCTGCTAAGCAAACCATACTGCTAGAGCTTTCTCCAGGGACTAACCTTGCTAACATAAACATCTATTTCTCAAAGAGAAAAAGCAGCTTAAATGGAAAAAAACTTTCAAATCAAATGTACGTATCGTAAGTATGGACTTAAACTTTAGAGGCTGACTAGTTTTGGAACTACCGAATAATGTACTTTCTTCGAGGAAAGCTTCACCAGTTTTATATACCATTCACTGTTAAATAGAGCAGCATTTAATATACAATCTGTACTTCAAATGACCCGTTACATACATCCTAGGACGACTTAAAATTTACTACGGTTTTGTTGGAGGCAAAGTATTTATTTTGTGTTAAAATTATTTGGCTGAACTAATCAAACGACGCTGGTTTCTCTTAGTTAAGTTGGGCAGCGGAGAACTTGAGAAAAGCCAGCAATATAAATGAATACTGCACATTCCTATTGATGCACTTTAGATTTTAAAGAAATGCAACCCTGTAAAAAACCCCCAGCCATCGGTGACATTCTTAGCAGCGCCGAAAGGGCGTGAAGTATTCAAAATTACTTGTGATTAATCTTACGTCATGTTTTTTTCCCTTTGTATTTGAAATACAGCACAACTGGTATGGAAAATGAGCAAGGTTACTTTCCCTGCGGTTATCGGGCTGGATCAAAACCCCAACAGTTGTAACCACTATCCAAAGACACCGCACTAAAGGCGAGTGGGAATGTGGCTAAACTCAGCAACTTTTCCCAAGGTAAACACAGTTTTGAGAGGTTCTGTTTTCATTTTGGCTGTCACCACCAGTAAAAAGATCCCAACCTACTCCCCTAAAAGGCTCGTTCGGTTTCAAAATAAAGTCAGGAGAGAACCAATAAGTCAGCTACAAGAGAAATGACTCTCCTTTCTCTGTTTTTTAACCCTGGCCTAACATTTCACCTTCCCGCAGCCAAATTACCGCATGAATAGAGCAGGTCACAGGATCAGGATGAAAATGTCCGTCTTGGCCTTAAAGCCTCGCAGCCCCAAATCCAACGGGCTTTATTACTTTTTCCTCTTTCTAATCCCACCCACAGCACGGCTCGCAGACTGAACCCACCCCGGACCCCATCTCTGACCTCATCCTCCCGAGTCTGTCCCCAAATTGGCGGCCCCAATGATGTGGCAGGTGAATGAGCTAAGGAATAAAACAAAGACAGACTTTGGGGCCGAAGTGAGGCCAGCCGCGAGGGGTGCTGAAGACGAGACCAAACGCGGTACAGAAACACTGGACAACTAAGAAAGGTCCAAGGGCTCGTGAACACATTGCGCCGCGGAAGCGCAAGTCCCGGCGGATCAAAGCAGAAAGGCACGGAGCAGAGCCGAAAGAAACTCGGCGGAGAGACATTTTGCGAGCGTACAAGACGCGCTCCCTCTGGCGTTGAAGGATCCGCAGTCAGACCCGAGACGCGCCCGCGCCCAGCTGACAAGAGCAGACTCTCCAGCAGCCGGGTCGCCCTCCGCGATCCCTCACGGCGCCAGGGGGCCGCCCAGCGCCGCCCCCTCCCCACGCCCGCCTCCTCGCCTCGCCTCGCCGCGCCGCACCGGGTCCTGACCCGGCGACGGACGCGGGAGGGGCCGCTTCTCCGGACTCCCGTTCCCTGGGCGGCCCTCCCGGCGGGACGCCCCCCGGCCGGGTTCCGCGCCTACCTGTAGCACCAGCGGCTCGGGGTTGAAGGCCAGGGTCAACAGCAGCTGCATGCGCTCCGAGTCCTTGAGGTTGCGGAGCAGGAAGCTGCCCGAGTCCTTGGTCTCAGCGTAGCGGCGCACCAGGCGGTCGAGCAGACGCTGCGAGGGGCAGTGCACCAGGTCGGACCAGCCCTCCACCGCCTCCGGCGTGAGCAGCCGCACGTCGCCGTTGAGGCGCGCGAACTCGGTGCGGGGCATGGCCTGGAGCAGGTCGCAGCGGGGCCGGCCGGTGGCCCGCTTGCAGATGCTCTGGTCGAGCTGCGCCAGCTCGCGCTGCGAGCCGAGGCGCTTGAGGACCACTCGGCGGCGGCCGCCCTCACGGGGCTCGCCGTACTGCGCGAAGTAGACGTTCTTCACGTTGAGGAAGTCCAGCAGGCGCAGGCGGCCCCACGCCTCGAACACCACCTGCCCGTTGAGGAAGCGGCGGCACCAGCTCGTGCCGAAGCACGCCGGGCACTTATTGAGCTGCAGGAAGCGCCGGTCGGCCAGCTCGTTGCGCTGCCAAGAGGCGAGCAGCGACGGCGAGTGCAGCACCATCAGCACCAACAGGCTGCCCAGCGCCGCCAGCTTCAGCGAGCGGGACAGGCGGCCCAGCTTCGGGGGCACCAGGCGCCACATCCCGCCCGCCGCCCGTACCCGGAGGGCGAGGGCACCCCCGGGGCGCCCCCGCCGCGCCGAAACCCGGAGAGTGACTGGCAGGGGCCCCCGGGCGAGAAAAGGAGCGAGGGCGCAGGCTGGGGCGGAAGGCGGAGTAGGTGTGTTAAGAGAGAGAGAGACGGGTAGCGGGAAGGAGCCGACCGGAGCAGGCTGCGACTTCTCCCAGTCACTAGTCTCCACAACTCTCGAGCTCCCTCCTCCGAGCTCCCCGCCCTCCGACTCCGGCGGCGCCTCCTCCAAGCCAGTCAAGTTATACAGCAGCGGGAGGGGGAGGGAGCGCGGGGACCTGACGGCCGCGCGCCCGCGTCTGCCCGTGCGCGCGCACGCGCTCTTCTTGCTTGGGGCGCGAAAGCTGTTGCGCCGGTGGCCGCCCGTCGAGCGAATGGGGTGTCTAATAAGAGGAAAGAAGGGACTCACGGAAGGGGATGAGAAGCTGGAATGTCTCACATCGAAAAGTAGCAACAGTGTAGGAAGGTGGGAAGGATGAGGTGCCCGCGCGTCCCTGACGCCGGATGCCCCAGTTCGTGCGCGCTGGCTCTCCTGAGGGAGGGAGAGGGGGGCCGGAGGGCGGGGCTGGAGGGGCGGAGCGAGCGCGTCGCGCACCTCCCGGAAAGCGTAAGCGGCTTTGGCTGTGGGGGCCGGCTCCGTGGGGGCGGAGCTCGAGCTTTTTTGGAGGCGGGGTAAACTCACGAGCTCCTGTGCTGAAATTACTTTTAGCAACAGTTACTCTTTTATGATTGTTGACTTTTACTGGGGCCTGTTTTTTGCCATTGTGGAAACAGTCTTCTAAGGGAAAAAAAAAAAATAGAAAGGAACTGCAGAAACCTATTGCAACCCCTTGCCTTCGCCCGGCGCGCGCGCGCGGGCTGGAGGCAAGGTGGGCGGAGTGGCGTGCCCCCCGAGCCTTATACGGGTGGGGCGCGCGCCCGGGGGCGGGGCGAAGCGAGGCCGCGGCGGGAGCTCGAGTTCCCACTGTGCCCGCACACCTCTCACTCGCGGGCGGCCTTGCGGAGAAAACGTGGGAAGAGGCGTGAGTTTTGGCGGGACTGTTCGGGGGCTTCACCTTTGGCGTATGTTATGTTTGTGGAGGCATCTTAAATTATCCTGCGTGGGCACGGAAAAAACGAAGTCTGCAAGACACCATGATAAAAAAGGGAAAGAAAGATGTAGAGGGAACTGACGCGGCCTGGTGTCGCCGGGAGTTTTGCCCTAGCCATTGCGAAGAAGCAGGGACGAGCATTTGGCTTGCTCCCCGCCAGCTTTCCCAGCCCGGCCCTGAAGCCGTTTCCTTCAACTCGGGGAAGACAGTGTCCCTGAGCGTCCCTGAGGCGCGGTCGGGCGCCCTCGCCCCTCCCCGCGAGCTGGGGCCTGCCTTGCGGGACGCGACGCGTTGCTGTGGCGGTAGCCATGGGGACCCAGAGCCGCCTGGTGCGCCACACGGGCACCTTGGCTCACATTCACGTCACAACTGCAAAAATAACTCGGAAATGCTGAACTACAGCGCCTTGTTTTGGTAGAAGTTTTAGGCGACCCAGACTCTACAGTAGCTGGAATATGCAAATATAATGCTTTTCAGTTTTAGCGCTAGAATAATTAGAATGAGGACTAGTTGTTTTTCTGATGGACAAGTGATTCCTGATGTAATATTAAATATCTGGGTTTTAACTGAGTTAATGATAGGGATTGGACAATGATTTTTAGAAGAACGATTAACTAGCATGTATACATCAACTCTGGAAGGCTTAATGAGAAACATCTATACTGGATTATCAAATAAATTTCTCAATAGCTGTTTAAAAGGCAGAGCCATTCTCTTGAGAAGTACTGTTGAAGTCAGTGTTTTGACCTTCATGATATAAGAATTCAAACTTTGAAAAAGGAAAAAAACACCTTTGTACAATTTAATGTATTCAACACAGAAGTGACTTTTAAATGGTGTTACACTGACTACAAACAAGTTGGACAGTTTAGTCTTCCAATTTGTACAAAGCCTGTACAAAGTGCCTAAGAAATGTGATAAAGCTAAGGACTTTTTGAAGCCTTTGGCAGTAATTGGATTTAACTTACCTTCAAAGCATCCCAAAACTTCATAAAATGTAAAATTATGAGCAGTATCTCAAATGAGGATTTCGTAAGAAAAGAGTTTGGTGCGATTGGTCTGGAGAAGTCAGCTCTGCTGAATTGTAAACTAGGCAAGTTATTACTAAATGCAAATTTCTTATTCCTAACATTTTCTACCTGTCATTTCGATGTGTTCAATTAATAGTAGATAATTTATGTGGAATTGCTTTAAAACAATAAAAGCACTACATACATTTTAATATTTTTATTTAGAATGAATGATTCCATTGGCACTTTTGCCAGTAATTAAGCTGAGAGGATTGAGGCTCAGTGAGACACTATTTAGGGGCCTTGTAGCAGGATTAAGGAAGTACTGCTTCTATGTATAGAAAAGATCTTTGGAGTTCTTAAGCTATTTTCAGTCTCCAAATCTTTGCAATTGTATAGGCATCATTTGAAGAATGGAAGTAAAAAAAGATTACTAGCCTATATAAGTTGAATTTTGAAAAATATTTGTATCTATATATATTACATGTGTTTAAAAGCCTTGATACTCTTTCAGTTCAGTTTTCTAGACTTTTACAAAGAAAGATAGTCTTCAAGAACTTAATACATTCCTCAAGGGGAAAAAAAAGAAGGCTTAGAGCTATATGAGATAAACTCAAGAGTGTTCTAAGGTACCTATTAGGGTTTGGGAAAATATCTGAAAATGAATGTTAATGTACATTACCCACCTATCCTATGAACTACTGAATGCTTTTGGCTAATGGATTGTGAACTAACATCCAAAGTTCCTCCCCATAAGTACAAATAATGTAATTTCCAGTACATCCAGTACATCATAAAATGTAATTTTACAATCACTTTTAAATGTATGCAATGGGATTAAATATAGTATTTTGATACCCATCGTATTTTTAAAAAATGAACTAGCTCTTCGATAAAGTTTTACGTTACATTGCTATTATATTCCCTACAGCAGTGGCACTCAGGGAATATTGCCTCTCAGTGGGGTGGGGGGACATGTGGCAATATCTGGAAACATTTTTGGTGTCATAACTAGGGAGTAGGGGCTATTGGCATCTAGAGGGGAGAGGCCAGGGATATTGCAAAACATCCTATATTGCACAAGGCAATTCCCAACAACAAAGAATTAACCAGCCCAAAATGTCAATAGTGCTGTACTATTGAGAAACTCTTAACCTACAAAATGCCGCTGTTAGGTAGTAAGGTTTTAGGTATGGAAGTTTTATTGGTTATTCTTTTCTGCAGCAAAAAATGTGTGTATATTTACATTTATTGCGTATCTTGTGATCATAATGTTCTGAACGTTGTCAATTCAGAGATTTTTTTTATCATTACAGCTGTTATTAGTATACAGCTGATCAAAGTATAAATGTCACAATTTTGAGTATTATAAAAAGTAATATTTTATTGAAATACATTTCTTAAGAGATTGGGTTTTTTAATCATTTAGGTAAAGTTTTCATGGATGAGTATTATTTATTGCTGTAATCTGACAGAGTTCAACGTATATTCTTTTTCTCTTTTTCAGTTGTAGAGATGTAAAGGCCAAAACATCTTGTTCGTTTAAGTTGAGAGGAGTAAAAAGAATGTTATAAAGTAATGTCATTCAGTTCTTTTTATTCCTTCAATGTTGTATGCCAAAAATCATTATTGACAGTGATCTATCAGAATATTCTTAATGACATGTCAATTAGGTTCTCCAGTTTAGTCTGGTTAAGAAGCAAAGCATTGGAATCTCGACTTGGAAAATGATTCCTTACTGAGTCATTAACTTTCTCATTATTGACTGTTTAGTCCCCTGGTAGTTATGTCCTGAGACAATGCATCATAGTAAATTTAGGATGGATAAGAGGTATTCCTTTTGTAAAGGCCAAAGGGGCAATTCTCTGTGTACTTAAGTATCCCAAACAGTGTCTGATATAAGTGGTTGTTTATTCGTAGTCGTTGGATGGGTGGATCGATGAACAGTTGAAGCAATGAACACTTTAGGATTAAATATTATTGTAATAATCCAAACTAGAAATGACAGCTGATAGCAAGGAAGCTGGTAAGAACATTCTGTATATTCCGAAGACAGATTTAACAGAATTTACTCAAGGTTTGGATGTGAGAGAAGGAAGCATCGGCTATCACTGCATAGTTTTTGTCCCAAACTACTGGAAGAGTTACCGTTTACTGAGATGGGGGAGATTGAGAGGAAAAGAATGAGGAAGATACAAGTAAAATTTTCCATGTTGTATTTACTTCAGTGCCACATTTGTGTTTCTAAGCTTAATTTAGCTGTTGAAACTTGTAGTTACCTATCAAAATATGAATAATAATAATATATATTACTTTCAGTCTAATTAAAAGACCTATGTCATTTTCCTACAAAATGATGGGGTCTTTTCCCTATTTCCAACTCCAATACCTAAAATTCAAACACTTGACAATGTTAACTGTAACTCTTCTACTAAGTAATGTTAATTATATCATTTATGTATATTAGATGTACCATAAGAACAGGTTTTGTAGTTAAAAGCTGTTCAGTGTTTCAATAGAATTTTAAGCACATTTTATTGTATTTTAAATCAGTGACACTATACACAGGTGTTTTTTAGAACAGGTTTAATATCAAACAGTTGGCTTCATTGGATGTAAAAAATAGACTTCTCAAACTAATAAACCTCAAAACCATGACTTTGTTTGAGATAACTGAATCATATAGTTTTCTGACTTTGTCAGAATAATTCAAATTAGCTCAACTACAACTGAAATTTATAATTATTAATGTATATTAATTCAGATTAACATGTAGTGTTACATAAGAGTTTTCTACCTTGACTACGCTAATCCAGAGAGGCACATTTTCTCTTAGTAAATTTTTAGTACTTCTGTTTTTTGCCCAGTTTTTTTTCAGCAGAGAAAGTAAGATATGCAAAGACAAAAAAAATTAACACCATTTCAATGAGAGATCACTTACACACCCAGTTGTCAAGATCTTTTGAAAAGTTAAACCAAAACTTACGTAAATTAACATTATTATTATCTATTTTATGAGTTGGCATCCATATTGGAAGTGGCTCTTATTCAGTTCCACCCAAGTACAAGATTCTGAGGGTTTGGGTTTTCAGAGTCCAGTGGAGAGACAGGTACATACATATTAACTTTATTACATGTTTGAGAAATATTGAAATATAAGTAAATATTAAAGATTCATGAATAAGGAAGAAATTCCTATAGCTATAGACATTATCTTTGCATTGATAGCACTCCTCTTAGGAGAGTAGGTTTTGTGCACTAGGATAATTTTGCTTCTTTTTCCCTTGACAGTCTCTTTTCCTCATAAGCCTCACATTTTATGTCTCCTACCCCTCTGAATCTACTGGCTTATGCAACTGATGTTCTTGCCACCTCTGCTGGATGATGGCAGCTGCAGCCCATTGCTCTTTTTAAGCAAGCATGCTAGAAAGCTGGGAGAACCACAACTGCCCTTTTCAGAGCAACAGAATCTTCTGGGTGGCTAACGCTCGGACTTCTTTCTAAGTAAGGATCCCTTCACGGAAACCACATGTATAGGTAAAAGATCTACCGTAGTCTTTAGCCTAATGGCTGTGCCCATCATAAAGGTCAGCCACAGCTGAGGAAGGCCATTTATGTTTTGCACTTGGATATCAAATGTAGTGTGTATTTAGTGTTCAAAATTATGTGGTTGATATATGTCGATGTTTTTGGTTTTTTTCCTTATAAAAGGGTTTATAAACCCTGTAGGTAAATAATTAAGAATCCCATTTTGGGGACCTAAAGATTCTGGTCACCAGTTCCTATGTGTGGGGTGTATGTGTATGGGAGGGCATTCCCCACATCAATAAGCAATTATCTGACACCAGCTGGATATCCTACAATTTGACTCAATTCTGACACTGTATGTCTGGAGAGAGCATCAGGTTCCACACATTAAGGACTTAGTCCCACAGGACTGCTGTTTACTTCAGAAGAAATCTGTGAGCCCAGGTTGTTACCTGTGCTTCTGATAACCAGCTACAAATCAGAGGTTCCCTCGACCCCCTCTTTGGGTTACAGGTTAAGGGGTCCATCCTACAAGACTTCCCCTCCCACTTCAGAAGCCGGTCGTGTAAGTCCAGGTTATCACCTATGCTTCTTACCATTTGCCTTCCTTGGGTTTGGTTAATTTGTGAGAGTGGCTCACAAAACTCAGAGAAACGTTTTACCCACCAGATTACTGGTTTATTATAAAAGAATATTACTCAGGAACAGCCACATAGAAGAGATGCATAGGGCAAGGTATGGGCAAAGGGCTCAGAGGTTCTATGCTCTCCCCAAGCGTGCCACTCTCCAGACTCTACACGTTCACCAACCCAGGAGTTCTCTGAATCCCATCCTTTTGGGGTTTTATGGAGGCTTCATTACATAGGCACAGTTGCTTAAATTATTGGCCATAGGTGATGGATTCCACCTCCAGTCCCTTTCCTCTTGCCTCTCCCCTCATCACGGAGAGGGACTGAAAATTCCAATCCTATATTCATATTGTTTCCCCTGGCAACCAGTAGCATCCTTAGGTGCTCTCCAAAAGTCACCTAATTAACAAAAGCCAGCTGTGGTGGAAGGGGGCTTGTTATGAATAACAAGACACCCACTTCACCTTGATGGCTCTGAAGTGATTTAAGGAACTGAGGACAAAAGACCAAATATTATAACAAAAGGTACTCACATTGCTCTCTGCTCAGGAAGTTACAAGGGTTTGGAACTATGGGCCAGGACCCAAAGGCAAATATGTATTTTTTATTATAAATCACTATGTCACAGGAACTAACTGTAGAGATGTCTTATTATCTAGTATAATCTAATTACAGAGTGTGGCCAGTAGAACTATGAGTTCACAATAGAGATGTAATTGCTTCACTGGTCTATCCGATTTGACAGATCATCTACTACTTTTCTGTACTTCTTATGCTGCCCTCTACTTTCTGTAGAAAGTAGAGGGGATGCAGAAACAAAGGAAAAGCAGTATAGCAAGAAAAGTAATGATAACCTAAACAATAGTTCAGTGAAAAAAAAGGAGTCCTAGTTCCTCTTCAAGGGATATACATAACAAACTGATGCTTTTTCCCTTTTTTTCCTTTTTTTTTCTTCCAGGAAATAGTAAAGCTCTGGTTGTTTTTTGAGAAGTTGCTACTGAACTGAATTTGAGTTTGCTTGCCTGCCTTGTAGCAAAGCCAATCTATTGACACCAGGTTGTGGTTAAGGAAACTACAGCATTTATTTTCAGGGGCCCAAGCAAGGAGAAAAGGCAGCTCATGTTCAAAAGATCCAAACTCCCCAATGGCTCTCATGGGAGGGTTTTTAAAGGCAACATTTGGGATGAGGGTTGCAGCTCAGGGATTTTCTTCGAATTGGTTGGTGGTGAGGTAACAGCATGACCTTTCAGGAATCTTAACCGTCAGCCTTATGGTACTAGCCAGTCTGGGGTCTATGTGCTCTGGTCAGCATGTAGTCCACCTTCTTCCCTCTGGGTAGGGGGTCTTAGTTTCTGCAGAACAACTGGAAGATATGCATCAGATCGTTATGTATCTCCCTGGAGGAGGAACTAGAACTCTTTTTTTTCCACTGAACTATTGTTTAGGCCGGGGGTCCCCAACCCCCAGGCGATACCTGTCTGCAGCCTGTTAGGAACCTGGCTGCACAGCAGGAGGGGAGCAGCGGGCAAGCGAGGGAAGCTTCATCTGCTGCTCTCCATTGCTCACATTACTGCCTGAACCATCCCCCCAGCCTGCTCCATGGAAAAATTGTCTTCCACAAAACTGGTCGCTGGTGCCAAAAAGGTTGGGGACCACTGGTTTAGGTTATCATTACTTTTCTTACTTTACTGTTTTTCCTTTGTTTCTGCGTCCCCTAACTTCCCTAATTAGTAACTATTTGAGTCTGCTCTTTGGAACTCAGGGAAGGCCTAGGAGACTAAAGTATTTTTCTGCAAACAAGAACCAGGAGACATGGAGGGGTTTTTGTACCTGGGAGGGGCCGGAAGGATCCTGCTCAGTTTCAAAGTCAGGGATTAAAATCTTAAATCACATCAAAGGGATTAGAAATATTACATATTCCTTTATTATAACTAAGCTTCCTTGAAGATTTGCCTGATACTTAGAAAATAGAACTGAAATAATTGTATAAGTAAAACATGTGTAGTGATCTAATTAATGATAAAAAAATATTAAAAAAAAATTAAAAAATTATTAGAACTTGTTGACAAAGTAAAAATAGCAACGTGTGGATTAAACTGAAATGTAAAAATAATTTATATATTTATAAATGTTACATCATTCTAACATAAGGTAGTACCTAATTGCAGCTATTAGTTTGCAGACTCAGTAGTAAATACAGTAATTGACATTCTAGAATGTATTTTAAAAGAAGCTTTAAACTCTATATAAGGGCAGATTTTATTTTATTTTATTTTTGGCCACACTGCACGGCTGGTGGGATCTTAGTTCCCCCGCCAGGGATCGAACCTGGGTCCTGGCAGTGAAAGTCTTAACCACTGGACCATCAGGGAATTCCCAAGGGCAGATTTTAATTCTTTTTTGGATTAGGTTTTGATTCCCAATTCTTTAAGACACTGGTACTTAGTATGGAACTGTAGATAATGAAAGACAATTTAAAAAACAGTTAAGTAATCTTCAATATCAAGAGAGAAAAACTAGTTCAGTGTTAAAGTCTTAAATACCAAAGCAATGACCAATAGTAAATAGTAAAAACTTTCCTATAAAAATCATTAAATTGTAACATGTATGTTTATTCATTTTTTGGAATGTTTGTTTCTACCAAAATGACTACCAATGAATTACATTCTCTTTACATTGTTTTCTCTCTTAAAACTGGAAGTAATTTCAAAGGAAATTTGAGAGAAAATACTAAGAAAAAAATTATTTAAAAAATTACTTTCAAATTCCACAGATATTTTTAAAAGTCACAGCTCAATGTGCAGGTTAATCCTCAGTAAGACTCTAGGTCAGCCTTCTACAGATCCCTGCAGTGCTTTCTATACATTATTATATCTCCTCAAAGTCATTATATCTCGCAAATTATAGAAAACTTGGCATCCTTAAACACCAAACTCCAGTTCCCTAATTTAGTGTGACTGCTGATTTCTGTTTGGGTACCTGTTCATATGATGCAACCTGGAAACTCCAGAAATAAGCTTGGGCAAAATAGGGCTTTCCTTCCTTATTTCCTTTTTAACAGGGTCATTGATCACTGTCTTGTGGTGACATTGCCCAGAGTCTGAAAACCATTGTTTCATATATTTTGTCCAATTTTCTATTTGTTATGGCAGGAGGATAAAATCTGGTCCCTCTTACTCCACCATAGCTGGAAACTAAACTTACTTCAGAGTGTTTTAAAAACTTTTTTGAAATTAAATTCCTTGTGAAGGCACAAACTTTCCAGTTTTACCCCTAAACTACTCACCACTAAATATAGTTTTAGAATGAACAGTTTCACACACATTTATGCCACCTGCTTGGTCTCTAAAGTTGGCTGAGTTTGCAACTGATTTCTAGTGTCACCTTTCCAGTCAGCTTTCTCTTAGAGTTTTTTTCTTTTACAACACTAGAGTTCCTACAACTGTTCAAAGAAAAAGGACAAAAATAATACACAGGGCAATCCAGATCCAAACAGAAAAGGATACTTTTGCCAAGGAAGCCATAAAACTTGTAGAAACCGGATACCTAAGTACATTTGATTTACAAAACAAAACTCTTAGCTTCTCTAAGATATTTACATTCAAGATTCTTGTGGTTTTCTCAGGAACAGTAGATAGATGACTTGATTTACTTTACAGGCCCACTTTGTGGCTTTCTTAGAACAAAGAAACAATCTAAAGGTAAAGTTAACCTCTTAAAAGGCAGACATACTTATAACATTTAAATGGCATTTTTCCCAGTCTGTATTAATCAAGGATTCAAAAGCATCTTGTAGTCCAGTGTGTCACCTTTTTGCATAAATGTGCTGTAATAGAAAAATATTTGGTCTTTGTCCCCAATTTCTCACACAAATCCAAAATTTCTGGAACTTCCTTAGTGGTAAGGCAGGCCCTTAGATGGCTTCTGGATGAGTTCTGGTCACCAGAAAGAGCAATCCATGATTAGAAGCTTGGAACTTTGTTACCTGAAAACAGGTTCGCCTTTTAGTGAGTGCCAAAAGACACAAACAAGCCAAAGAGTGGGGTAAGGATTTATTACTACTTGCAGCAAATAAGGAGAACACCGGGATCTTTCCCAAAGCATTGTTCCCCAAACAACAAAACTGAGGAAGTTTTAAGCTAAGGGTACATTCGTATTCATGAAGGGGCTTGGGCAGTGTATGCATATTCATGAAGGGGCTTAAGCAGAGGAGAATTTAGCATTGAATTGAAGCAAAGATTGACCAAGTCCAAGCTTTAGTTGATTAAAGTCATGAGGGTCAGAAAAGGTCAACATCATCATTCCTTAGGTTCTACCAGTCTGAGGTCTTAGCATGTAGTTACTATCCTCCACCTGGGTGTGGGCCTTAGTTCCTGTGGAAATCAAAGAAATGTATCAGAGTGTTCTGTATATCCCTTGAGGAGGAACTAGGACTCTTTTATCACTGAACTATTGTTTCTTGACTGCTTTTCCTTTGTTCCTACATTGCCTCACTTCTCTTAAGATCATTAATTACTGAGACCTGTTCAAGGGCAAACATTGTGGCCAGGCTTAGATCACAAAAGGACTTAGGCCAAAAATGGTTTCTTTTATGTCTGAAAAGCCATGCCTGGTTCTCTTTCTCTGGGACCTCCTACCCTATCTGCTTACACTTTCAGCCCTACCCTCCAACCTCCAGGAAGGAAGAGGGGCTGGTGATTGAGTTATTTACCAATTATCAATAATTTAATCAATCATGCCCACGTAATGAAACCTCCTTTAAAAACCCTCATCAATGGAGTTTGGAGAGTTTTTCAGTTGGTAAACTCATTGAGGTGCTGGGAGGGTAATGCATCCAGAGAAGGCATGAAAGCTTCACACAACTACCCCCATACCTTGCCCTACACACCTCTTCCATTTGACTGTTCCTGAATGATATCTTCTGTAATAAACCAGTAGTCGTAAGTAAATGCTTTCCTAAGTTCTGTGAGTTGTTCTAGTGAGTTACCAAACCTATTGAGAGGGTTGAGGGAACCCTCGAATGTTTAGTCTGCTGAGCAGAAATGTAAGTATTTTGGTACCCCATTTGTGGCCAGTGTCTCTAGTGGGGGCACTCTTATGGAACGGAGACACTTGTGGATCCTGATGCTAACTCTGGGAGTTGGTGTCAGAATTGAATTGAATTGTTGGAAACCTAGTTGATACAGGAATTAGTTGATGTGAATAAACAGGAAGTATTTACTTTTACAGTGACAATTGTTATGGGCTGAATTGTGTTTCCCCAAAATTCATCTGTTTTAATCCTAATCCCCAGTATCTCAGAGTATAATCATAGTTGGAAGTGAGGTCTCTAAAGAGATAATTAAGTTAAAATGAGGCCATTAGTGTGGGTCCTAATCCAATCTGACTGGTGTTCTGGGGAGGTAAGACTGAAAGTGAAGCAGATAGGGTAGTAGGGGAATCCTTGGAGAAGGAGAACCAGGCATGGCTTTCTTGACGTAAGGGAAGCTATTTTGGGCCTAGGCAGGCATGGCTTTCTTGACATGAGAAGCTATTTTTGGCTTTAGTCATTTGCTTTTATAGAAAGAGGAAATTTGGACACAAAAACTGACGCCACGGGGTGTGCACACACAGAGAAAAGACCATGTGAAGGGGCAGCAAGAGTACAGCCGTCTGCAAACCAAGGAGAGAGGCCTCAGAGGAAATCAATACTCTTGGCACTTGATCTTAGACATCCAGCCTCCAGAACTTTGAGAAAATAAATGTCTGTTGTTTAAGCCACCCAATCTGTGGTATTTTATTATGGCAGCCCCAGCGAACTAACACAATTTATTACTCCTTCATTTCTGCTGATTTTATATGCTTACTTCAGGCCTGAGTCTTTAGCCTGGAAATTTTAGGAGCACATTAACTAGTATCCCTATCTCACGCTGTCCCAACCCAAGGACTTGAATCATAATTTTCGAACTTTAAAGCTCAGCACATAAAAAGCCAAAAAACTCAGCACATAAATCATATATCAGAATTAATAGTATGAAACATCAAATGGTGGAAAATTGAGAGCACAGAACAAAAATACAAGTAGATGGAAAGCATAAAAGACAAGATCAGAGAACTGAAAGACACATACAGAAGACCCAACAGTGAGTAACAGGAGTTCCAAAGGGAGGAAGAGTAAAAGATGGAGTAGCATTTCATATTAAAAAAATATAGAAAAAATGTTCCTGCACTAGAGAAAGACATTCATCTGCAGAACAGAAGATCTCACTCAGGCAGTATTGATGAATGAAAACATTGTTGTGGAAAATAAGACCATAGACTCCAAATTTTAAAGAAGACTTTGTTATTTATTAAGAATGACATTGCTGAAAAGAGGGGAGTTCCCATCAGCTATAGCAAAGCAACCATAACTGATGTCTTAATACATCAAAATTATCATGGTTTATATTACACAGCAGTACAATGAAAGCCCAATTCTAAGAATTGCATTATAGGCAAAAGGGAAGAAAGGACCTCAGTGACAATGAGAAAGGAAATACCAGCAGTCACAAATTAGCAAACAAAAATGACTACCTGAAAGATATGCCAATATCATGCAATTAGAAAGGGTCATAGAATCTATTATTAATGTCTTAAGGACCTGGCATTTTGTTGAGGTTTCAACTTTCTTTATTCACATGCTGACTTTTAATACTATCTTGTTATGGACATATTAGAAATCTTAAATTTCTAAGTTCCAAGGATAAAGAAAAAAGTCTGTCTTCCTTGGTAAAAGAATAAATCATGAAGGAAAAATAATCAGACCACCTTTTACTTAAAATATGAGAAGCAAGAGGAAAATTTAGTATCATTTATATTGAGAAAAAGGACTATGACCCAATAACTCTAATATAACTAAGATATTTAATTGTCAATTTCAAAGAAAGTTGTTTAGAAATATGCAAAGATTGATAGAATATATCACTCAGTAGTACAACTGAAGAAATAGTAAAGGAAAGGACTGTAATCAAACAGCAAACAAATGAAAGAAAATACAGCCCTCAAGATATGGGAAGATGGACTAGATGAAAGAGTGATGAGCTCTGACACATCTGTTACCTGAAGAGAAATCTAAACAGATTCAGGCTGAGTATGTATAATATGAGTACAGACTGTTGATTCTTGAAATAGAAGTGGCATACGTGAGGAATTCCTGATAATAGACTAACTAAAGGTAATTATCAATAAAATATGCTAATAAATCCTAGCAGTTTGGGGAGATGGGAAGTAAAAGTATTCTAAAGGGCTCATCCAGTGAAGGAGCAGAGCACCTAAAAACAGAATTAATTGGTTTCTTATTTTCATATAACCCTTTCATATGGGTTTCATTTTGAGTATATGAAAATGATAATCACCAGTTGAATGGAAAAGTATACTAAAATTTGCTAATTATAAAGAAAAAGATAAGTAATAGTAATAATCAGAAAGGGAACTAGTAAGGGAAATATTTAGAAGGAAAAAAGGAAAATGTTTAAAAATGCAAACAAAGTATAAGGTGAAAGGAATAAATCATAACAAATGTTTAAATTCCCCATTGTGTAAAACAGATTCTCAGATTGAGTTGATAAAAACAAAACCTATCAATGTATTCCCAAACACACACACACACACACACACACACACACACACACACACACAGCAGTGAAGAAATATTGGAAATAAAGTATAGGAAAAGAGATAAGCAACAAAAAAATGAAGGATGGGCTTCCCTGGTGGTGCAGTGGTTGGGAGTCCACCTACCGATGCAGGGGACGCGGGTTCGTGCCCCCGTCCGGGAAGATCCCACATGCCGTGGAGCATCTAGGCCCCTGAGCCATGGCCGCTGAGCCTGCGCGTCCGGAGCCTGTGCTCCGCAACGGGAGAGGCCACAACAGTGAGGCCCGTGTACCGCAAAAAAAAAAAAAAAAAAAAAAAATGGAGGAAAGGCAACATTCATATTAGATCAAATGAAAAGGTTAAAAGTATTAAGATAAAGATTATGCAGTGATAAAAGTCACAGTTTACAAAGAGAATATAACATTTATGAGCCAATTTTTAAGGTATTATCTCTCAGCTTCAAATTGACTCTTCTATATTTTGCTTTGTGATGCTGGAACTAGAACTCTGGAAATTGCACTTCTGATTTGTCAGCTTGCTCCCTGTTAAGCTCTGGCAATAGGGAGAAGTATAGGGTGATCCCAGGACAGAAGGAGGAGGAAATAAACTCTTCTTTTTCTTACTATTTTCTTCTTGTTCCTATTAGCATCACCCCAGTAAAGCTTCACTCTGGCACTTAACATTTCCTTTCAGCAGCAGCAGTTGATTGTAGTTTGCAGTCTTTCAAATATCATGCTGATTATGCCCCCTCAGGGAAACCAACACAAATGTTGCTCCAGCTTCTCTTAGAGCTGGATCCCAACTCCATGGAGCCCCTCATCTGAACTCAGAAATGCCAGCACCAGCCAAGTAATAAACACTTCTTTGGTTTCCCAGATCTAGATATGGTAGTTGCTTCCTTCAGTTTCTAGCTCTGTGATATTCAAGAGATTTTTTTATGACTTTTGGTTCTTTAACATCTAAATAACATTTTTATATTAAGTCATCTCACTTAAATAACTGTGTGAGATTCTGAGAAGATGGTAATGGAGATGGTAACATATGTTTGAGATCTTTTGAATCCCCACATAAAAAGACATTGCAACTAGATAACAAAGCCAAAAACAAACAACAGGCTGGCTGTCCTCACAAACCCCAGAATACAAGCAGGTGGGACAACAGTCACAAGACCTGTGTCTTATCAATGTCTATGTAGGGGAGAGCAGTGAGAAGCCAAGGGACATCTGACGGAGCTGAGAACAGAAAAACCCCACATAAACTAAAAGTTATTCACTGGAAATCGTGACAATTCAATTTGAGAACAGCAGCTAAAATTAGGAGAGGTGTAGCATATTCCAGTAATCAGACCTAAGTCTTAGAGTTGGTTCATTCCCATAAATTCTCATAACTGAGACTAGGGCTCGCTTCAAGTACAAGGTCTCATACTGAAGAGAAACTGCTGGGATGACACAAAATTGTTCAGCATGGGAACAACTAAGACAAAGGAAAAAGAAGATCCAGAAAAAAGGGAGAAGGAAACGGAGCTGGTGACTGCACCAAGCAAGCACTTACAGTTTTAGTAATATATTAAACTATAGAAAAGGGAGCTCATGAGAAGTTAGAAAAGCTATCTGAACCAAATCTAAGAAGTTATGCAAATTAAATCCATGTAAAAATGAACATTGGAAAACTATTGAAGTCAAATAACATGCAATTGACTATAAGATAAGATGACAATAAGAAACAGAATAACCCTGCAGGCAAAGAAAACATACTAGAAAGACATGCTCAACGTGTTTACAAACTGAAACATACCATTTCAAAATGAGCTAAGAGACAATGTTGCTTAATGAAAAGATACAAGATATGAAAACAAAAATTAGAATTAGAAAAACTCAGAAATTAGCTAATAAAGCTCAAAAAAGAAAAAAAAGAAAAAATATTTCAGAACTGAAGAATAAATTAGAAGAAAAACACTTCACACACACACACACACACAGAGAGACACAGACAGACAAATACAACAAATAATGCCTTACAAGAAATAATAAATTAAAGGGAGGGAGGTTTTTTTTTTAAAAAAAATGAAATAAAATAGATTTGAGGGAAAATGACAAATATTGAAGCTATAAAAAGAAGATTCAGCATACAGATATAGGAGTCCCTAAAAAAAGAAACAAAAGAAAATCTAGGGAATAGAACAAATATTAAAAACTTGCTGAAAAATATTACTGTGAAATATACATTAAAAGAGCACACTTTTACATGAACTAAGACCAGGAAATATTCTAGTAAAGGTATTGGACTTCAAAGGAAAAGAAAAAAAAAATCATTGGGAATCTAGGCAAAAGAGTACATATTTCAGAAGGGCATCAAAATTATCAGATTTTTTAACAGCAATGGTTTATGCAGGAAGAAATGGAACAACATATTAAAGATACTTAAATATGGGATAAAAAATAAGAATAAAACAAATGAGCAATTGTGATATATTCTAAATCTATCATTACTTGTGACCTTGAGAATGAGGATGCTCAGTGTGAAAAGAAAGATGTAAAATAAAAAAGGTTAATTAAAAACCCTGTAGTCCTGAATTTGAAAAATCGTAGAAAAAAAAATCACCAACCAGTAGCAAATAGCAACCCTAGCTTCCAGACTATTCTTTTGACATATCATTTTCTTTTGAAGGAAACTATAAAGGCTTCTTCAAGATATGATTGATTCCAGGTCTACAGCAGAAAATATACTAGAACATCTTGAAGTATTATATAGCAGAAAAACAATCAGAAATTACAAGGGTCATGTCACAAGGAGTCAGAAGTCAAATTGAGGTTCCAATTGGCCATAGTTTGTATAAACATTACAATAGATTGAAGCCAATCAGATATGTTTAAACTTGTGAGTTGGGCTTCCCTGGTGGCACAGTGGTTGAGAGTCTGCCTACCGATGCAGGGGACGTGAGTTCGTGCCCCAGTCCAGGAGGATCCCACGTGCTGCGGACTGGCTGGGCCCGTGGGCCATGGCCACTGGGCCTGCGCATCCAGAGCCTGTGCTCTGCAACAGGAGAGGCCACAACTGTGAGAGGCCTGCGTACTGCAAAAAAACAAACAAACAAACTTGTGAGTTCATAATAATATTAAGTAATATTTTTAAAGATTTCATTGGTCAGTGTGGTAGGCCTCCAGAGATATACAGTTTTTACTGTATGTGGAAAAAGGGTCTTTGCAGATGTGATTAAGAATAGTTAGATGGTGGGACTTCCCTGGTGGCACAGTGGTTAAGGCTCCATGCTCCCAATCCAGGGGGCGTGGGTTTGATTCCTGGTCAGGGAACTAGATCCCACATGCATACCACATCTAAGGAGCCCTTGAGCCACAACTAAGGAGCCTGCCTGCCTCAACAAAAGACCCAGCACAACCAAATAAATAAATATTTTTAAAAACAGAATAGTTAGATGGGGAGATTATCCTTAATTATCCAGGTGGGTCTTAAACATAATCACAAGTATTCTTATGAGGGAGACGGAGATTTGACTACAGACAGAAAATAAGAAGACCATATGATGGAAACATTGTCAAAGAGAGAAGATGGAGGAAGCACCTGGACATGGGATTCTCACCTAGAGTCTTTGAAGTGAGTGTGGCCCCGCTGAAACCTTGATCTTAGCCTCATAATACTCATTTCAGACTTCTGGCCTCCAGCACTGTAAGGGAACCAATATATGTTGTTTTAAAGCATCAAGTTTGTGGTAATTTGTTACAGCAGCCATAGGAAACTATTATAGTCGCAAATCATTATCTTAAAAACAAATGAAAACAGCAAGCATTCATGTCACCCTACCTAAGTAAACCATACCACTTGGTAAATAGTAAATAAATTTGTGTCTTCTTATAAACTTATTTCAGCTAATAAAAACATTGGAATATCACTATTTCACAAACACTGATGAACTAATGAATCTAGGCATTGAACACAAATGGCTGCACACATCAAAACTGAGAGAAAACAAGATATAAGTGCCTTCAGATGAAAATTATAGTCTTACCAAAGGGATAAAAAGGTAGTTTTATCAAGCTTCTGGATCCCGAAGACAGTTTGCAAGAAATAGAAAAAACAGAATATTTGAATTACACCATGAATATGTAATCAGCAAAATTCATACTGTGAGAAACTGGACAGGACAAACAGCTCAATTCTTCAACAGATAAATAATAAAGAATAGAAAGGGATGAAGGGAACACCTGTATATAAAAAGAGACTTATAAGACAATTCAAGTTAACAAAAATGGGTAAGGGTCTAGGGGGTGCCCACTCCAGTGATTGAAAAGCATAAAAACTCCAAGGAAATGAGTATCATAAAAGTTGGGAAACTAGATATGGGTGGGAGGGGGCTGTGAGAGGGAAGGAGCACACAGAAAAGCTTCTAAAATAACTAGTCAATTTCTGTTTCTTGGCCAGAGCAGTAGTTACAAAGGTATAGTCTTAGACTGTTTGGGCTGCTATAACAAAATACCACAACTGGGTAGCTTATAAACAACAGAAGTTTATTTCTTACTGTATTAGAGGCCAGAAGTCCATGATCACAGCACTGGCGTGACTGGATGAGGGCCTTCTTCCAGGTCACAGAATTTTTCTTGTATTCTCAGTAGGCAGAAAGGGCTAGGGAGCTCTCTTTTGCCTCTTTTATAAGGCACAGTCCCATTTGTGAGGGTTCCACCCTCATGACTTAAGCACCTCCCAAAGGCCCCGCCTACTAATACCATCACTTTTGGTGATTAGGATTTTAACATATGAATTTTGGGGGAACACAAAAATTCAGACCATAGCAGTTAATTTAACCTTATAATAATTCACAAGGATTCATTTTCTTTTGTGTTTTTTTTTCCTGTAATTTTATTTTATTTTACAATAAAAAGACAAAAAAGAAATAAAGTAAATAAAAAGTACTAGACTGGCATACAACTAAAAAACTGGACAAAGTATAGGAAACAACAGTTTTCAGACTTCAGAAAACAGGCAGCACAAGGCTGTGATCCTAAAGAGAAGGGAAACCACTTAAGTGAGTCCAGCAATCATTCTACCTTTCTAACTGGAGACACTTTCCAGAATGAAAAGCAGGAAGGTAGAGCATAGACAGACCTGGGATATATTTGAGTTCAGACCAGCCAAAGTGTAGTAACATTAGTGAACAGTCCAGGCATTCAGCAGAGACCCCAAAAGAGTACTACCTTAGTAACAAGGCTAAATTATGTCCACATTAAGGCTAGTGTAGTACCTCACAAACAAAACTTTCTAAACAACATCAAATGGATGAATAATTGTGTTACACAAAAAAGTCAGCATTCTTTAGAGGAAAACTAAAAATTCAGACTCAACATGAAAATTATCATATTCGGCATTGAATCAAAAATTACTAGACATGCAGGAAAAAGCAACTAATAACTAGGAATGCAATTAGTTAATAGAAACAAACCCATAAATGAAATAATGATATTAGCAGACACATTCTTTAAAATAGCAATTAGAAATATTTTTAAGGAATTATAATAAGAGGAAAGAAAGATATGAAAAGAGAACTAAAATGAACTTTGAGACCTGAAAAATATATCCAAAATGAAAGAAAAAAAAAAAGACACAGGAAACAATAAATGGGCTTAATGGCAGATTGTCCAGTGTAAAATAAAGAATCAATGAACTTAAAGATATAGCAATTAACAATTGTTTAAACTAAAACATAGAGAGCAAGAGGGCTGAATATAAATGAACATATTCACTCTGTGAGCTATCGGTCTATATCAAGTGATCCAACTTAAGTACAAATGGTGTTCCAAATGAGGGGAGCAGAAATTTTTTTGATGAAATAACAGTCAAATATTTTTTCAAATTTTAAGAAAATTATAAACTCACAATCCCATGAAGCTCAATAAGTCCCAAGTAGAGCAAACACAAGAAACCATACCAAGGGACATAAAATCAAATTGTTGAAAATCAGTGATAAAGAGAAAAATTTTAATGAACCAAAGATTAAAAAGGGGGGGGGGCATTTTCCATGCTTTGGAATTAATAAGAGTTAAAATTGACTTCTTATTAGAAACAATATCAGCTGGAGGGCAATGGAAAAACATCTTCAAAATAATGAAAGAAAAAGAAAACTATTGATCAGATTCCATACTAGTTAAAATGTCCTTCAAAAATAAAGGCAAAAATAAAGACATTTTCAGGCAAAGCTAAGAAAATATGTCATTAACAGTCCAGCACTACAAGCACTACAAAAAAAAGGAAGTTATTTTTGGCTAAATAAAAATTTAGATGGAAATTTGGATCTACACAAATATTCTTACAGTTCAATTAAAAGGTAGAGATTTTCAGACTGGATAAAAAGGCAAGGTCAAACTTTATGGTGTCCACAATAATCACTTTAAATATAAAGACAATTATAGGTCTTTAGTCATAAAAAAGATAAAGTGGCTATATTAATATAGGACAAAATCAATTTCAGGTCAAGCAATATTACCAAAGTGAAGAATGTCATCTCATAAAAATTAAAGCATCATTTAATCAAGAGGGCATAATTCTAAATGTGTATGTGCCTAATAATGAGCTTCAAAATGCAAGAAGCAAAAACTAAGAGAACTGAAAGGAAAAATAAATTAATCCATAAATGTTGTTGAAGATTTCAACAGTTTAGTAATTCATAAAATAAGTTGACAGAAAATTTCTCTAAGATTATAGAAAACATGAATAATAATAGCACCCTGATTGTCCTAACTGAAATAGAAAACTACACCCAACACAGAATACATCTTATTTTTGAATGGGCAGGAAATATTCATCAAGAGAGATCATATGTTGAGCCATAAAAGAAGTTCCAATAAATGTAAAATAAAGTCATACAGCATGTATTCTGTGACCACATGAAATTAATTTAGAAAACAATGACAACATTTATCTTGAAATAAATATCTAAATATTTTAGAATTAAATTACACAGTTCTACATACCCCATTGGTCAATGAATAAATAACATGGTAAATTAGAAAAAATGTTGAACTGAATGAAATGATATTATTTTTGAACTATAATGAAAATAACACATCAACATTTGTAGGGTGCAACTATAGTAACTTACAGAGAAATTTATAGCTTTAAGTGCTGATATTAGAAAAGAGGAAACATTTAAAAACCAATGATCCAATACAAATGATCTAAGCTTTATTTTAAAAAGTAAAACAAACAAACAAAAAATTAAACCCACCATAAGTAGGAGGAATGAAATAAGGAATAGAATAATAAATTAAATGGAAAATAAATGATAGAGAAAATCAATTGAACAGAGAGCTAGTTCTTTGAAAGGATCAATAAAATTGATAAACCTCTTGCTAGACTGATCGGGAAAAAATGAAAAAAGACAAAAATTGCCAAAGACAGGAATGAAAGAGGAGAAAACGCTATGGAGCCTACATACATTAAAAGAATAGTAAAGACATATTTTGTTAAAAACTATGACTACTTAGATAAAATAGAATACTCCTGAAAGGCCAAATTAAAACTGGCATGGGGAGAAAAAAACATGTAAGTCTCCTATTTAAAAAAATGAAATTGTTTATTTTAAAACTTCCCTTTTACAAAGGAAACAGCAGTCCCACATGGCTGGACTGATAGAGTAAAACAAATATTAAAAGGAAAACATCACTAATCTTATACAGACTCCTTCAGAAAATAGTGGTAACAAAACTATTACCAATATCCAATTCATTTTATGATGCCAACATTATCCTAATACCCTAAAACCAGACAGAGACATTGTAAGTAAACAGAACTACAGACCAATATCCCTTAGGAACATAGATTCAAAAATTCTTATCATATATTATAAATTCAACAATATATAAAAAATAATACATCATAACTAAGTGGAATTTATTCTAGAAATGCAAGATTGATTTAATTGTCAAAAACTACAGATACTTAATTTGAAATGGGTCATTGATCTAAACATAAAAGCTAAAACATCATAGAACTTCTGGACGTAAACTTAGGAGAAAATCTTCACAGAACTGGAGTAGAAAAAAGTTTTTGAGATAAAACACCAAAAGTTCTTATCATGAAATCAAAAACAATGATAAATTTGGGGAATTCCCTGGTGGTCCAGTGGTTAGTGCTTGGTGCTTTCACTGCTGTGGCCCCAGGTTCAATCCCTGGTTGGGGAACTAATATCCCAAAAGACGCAAGGTGCGGCCAAAAAAAAAAAAAAAGGATAAATTTATTTTATCAAAGTTGAAAACTTTTTAAAAAATGCTTTTATTGTAAATTTTATAGTTTAACAAATTATTTAATAAAATATATAAAATATATTTTATGAGGTAAGGAAGTAAAGCAACTGGAGAACTGGTTACAAAGGTTATTGAGAGAGTGGGCATGTGGATTCTGAGATCTAATTGTCTGAATATAAATTGCAGGTACTAACGAGGAGAGCATCCTGACTCCTTAACATCCTGAAGTAGTTCTTCATGCCAGGAAATTACTGCAGCTTTTAAAACTTTATTTGGCAGGGTAAGACCACACTTCATCCCAGGGTAGAATGTGAGAACAGCTATATGTTTTAAGACGAGTTTGAAATCTACTAATATACTTTTTTTTAACATTTAGTCTATGATTCTGACTTTCCTACTCCTTTTCTCTTTTCCAGTTTCTTCTTAATTATTAGCTGTTGGTTTACAATGCTCACCCTGTTTATCCTTACTTAATTGTTTTTCCTTGCTTGATGTTTTTTCTTGCTTGAAGGACACGTAGAGGTGCCAAAAGATCTCATGGTGATAACTGCCTCTCTTCTTTTCTCTTGTGCTTCCCACTGAGGGTAGTTTTATAATCCATTTTCTAGGTGTAAATCTGTATTACTATGTGTTTTGTTATGACACAGTCACAGTCTTGGCTCCTTTTGGAGTGGTTTTAATAAATGAGTTATTTTTAGATTTTGCAATAGTATCTTTGTTATATTTTTCCAGTTTTATTGATATATAATTGACATACAGCACCGCGTAAGTTTAAGGCATACAGCATAACGATTTGACTTACATATTTGTGAAATGATTACTTCAATGAATTTAGTTAGCATCCATCATCTCATATAGATACAAAAAAAAAGAAAAATTGTGTGTGTGTGTGTGTGTGTGTGTGTGTGTGTGATGAGAATTCTTAAGATTTACTCTCTCAACAACTTTCAAATGTGCCACAGAGCAGTGTTAACTATAGTCACCATGTTGTATATTACATCCCTATTACTTGTTTATCCAGTTACCCTCACAGCCCCAGTTACCAGAGTAACCACAAATCTGATTTCTTTTACTATGAATTTGTTTTTTGTTTTTGTTTTTGGTTCCACATATAAGTGAGATCATACAGTATTTGTCTTTCTCTGTCTGTTTGACTTATTTCACTTAACATAAATGCCTCAAAGTCCATCCATGTTGTCACAAATGGCAGGATTTCCTTCTTTTTATGGCTGAATAATAGTCTATCATATACATATATATGGTGATATATATATATGTGTGTGTGTGTATATATATATCATAACTTCTTTATCCGTTCATCTGTCAGTGGACACTTTGGTTGTTTTCATGTCTTAACTATTGTAAATAATGTTGCTATGAACATTGGGGTGCATGTATCTTTTAGAATTAGCATTTTCATTTCCTTCAGATATATTTCCAGAAGTGGAATCGCTAGATCATATGATAGCTCTATTTTTAATTTTTTGAGAAACCTCTATACTGCTTTCCATAGTGGCTGTGCCAATTTACAATTCCTCCAATAGTGCGCAGGGGTTCCCTTTTCTCTACATCCTCACCAGCATTTATCTTTTATCTTTTTGATGATAGCCATTCTAACAGGCATGATGTGCTATCTCATTGTGGTTTTGATTTACATTTCCCTGATGATTAGTGATGTTGAGCACCTTTCCATGTACCTGTTGGCCATTTGTATATCTTCCTTGGGAAAATGTCTATTCAGGTCTTTTGCCCATTTTTAATTGGATTATTTGCTTTTTTTACTATTGAGTTGTATGAGTTCTTTATATATTTTGGATATTAGCCCCTTATCAAATATACAGTTTGCAAATACTTTACCCCATTCTGTAGGTTGTCCTTTTACTTTGTTGATCATTTCTTTTGCTGTACAGAAGCTTTTTAGTGATGTAGCCCCACTTGTTTATCTTTGATTTTGTTGCTTGTGCTTTAGATGTCATATCCAAAAAATTATTGCCAAGACCTATGTCTAGGAGTTTTTTTCTTATGTTTTCTTCTAGAAGTTTTATGGTTTCTGGTCTCATTTTGAAGTCTTTCATCCATTTGGAGTTAATTTTTGTGAGAGGTATAAGATAGGGGTCTAATTTCATTCTAGAAATATTCAATTTTCCCTGCAATATTTATTGAAGAGACTGTCATCTCCATTGAGTATTCTTGGCTCCCTTGTCAAATATATGTTTCTAGGCTCTCGATTCTGTTCCCTTGGTCAATGTGTCTGTTTTTATGCCAGTATCATACTGTTTTACTTGCTTTAGCTTTATAATATAGCTTGAAATCAGGAAGTGATGCCTCCCACTTTATTATTCTTTTTCAGGATAACCTCTGCTCTTTAAAACACATGATTAAGAAAATGAAAAGGTAAGCCATATTGGGAGAAAATGTTATATCTATCAAATTATATATATGTGTGTGTATGTGTGTGTAATTATACATGTATAATACACATACTATATATTTATATTATAATTATATTTTATATAAAACTATATGTATTACATAAATATGTAAAAATATAGGTAGTCAACAAACACATGAAAGAATACTCATTATCAATAGTTGTCAGAAAAATACAAACTGAAATGCAAATGAGTTACTACTATGCATCGTTTCACATGGCTGAGATTAAAATAACTAGAAGTAAGAGTTGGCAAGGATGTGAAGCAACAGAAACTCATACATTGCTGGTGGGATTGTGAAATAGTACACTTTGGAAAACTATTTAGCAGTTTCAACAACATGTTGTTGTAGAACACATTTATGTAAATAAGTCAATGTCAATAAATAGCCTAAACATTTACCTTATTCCAAAAATAAAGAGAAAATTATATAGAAATTCATCCCAGTTACAATCAGTGCTAGAAGATGATGCAACATTACTTACATTTTCCTCAGGAAAAGAAAGAACATCAGAAGAATTTAATACAAAACCAAATTATTATACATGTTTAAAGCCAACAAACAGAGTTTTCAAGCCTAAAAAATCAGAGGATAGATTGTATTAATTTTAACAAGAAAACTGTTGAAATTTTAGGAAGAAAATAAGCTTAAAACTAAACCAAAGAAAAAAGATAACCTTATAGTAAACATTAAACAGTTAAAAGAAGAAAAAACAATTTGACAAAACTAAGAACAAACATATCTATCAGATAAATAAATTTAAATAAAATAAACTCACCTAGTGAAAGAGGAATTTCTTAGGTCAAATCATAGAGCTAAACCCAAGTATAAACTGTAGATTCAAGAGATTCATCTAAAACCATTCTAATCCAGAAAGGCTGAAAATTAATAGTTGGGCACAGACATACCTGCAAATGCCAACAAAATGAAAATAGGGGATATTTGTGCATGTTTGTATGTGTCAATTTTTTTTGCAGAAATTGCTAGGTGCTTATAAATCCCACTTCTCCTTCCACATAGGAAGACTGCCTTTCCCGTCCCAAACTGCAATATGAATATGGCCTTGTGACTGGATTCTAGACAAAGTAGTATGGTAGATGGGATACATCCACTTCCAGGGTTGACAGCAAAATGTTTCATGCAGCCTTCTCACATTTTCTCTTAGCCAGCTAAAAGCAAAAGATCCGGCATAAAATTCTGAGAGGGTCATAGTAGGCGGCTTGAACTAATTTACTCTTTTCTAAATATAAATGTATAAAGATGATAGTTTATACTTATTCCTCTGGAAAATATGGTCCTCCACACAAGAAGATAGCATCTCTGGGGGTGATTTCCTAGTTCTGGGGCCTTGATCTGCTCAAATCCCAACTATCAGATATCCTGAAGCTTCAAGGGAAAGGTAATGTTGAAATATTGCTGGGTAGTGCAGTATAAAAACCATTTTTTTAAAATGGAAGTATAGCTGATTTACAGTGCTTCAGGTATACAGCAAGTGATTCAGTTATACAGTTATACATATATAATATACAGATTCTTTTCCATGATAGGTTATTACAAAATATTGAATATAGTTCCCTGTGCTATACAGTAGGCCATTGTTGTTTATTCAGTTTTATATATAGTAGTGTGCATCTCTTAATGCCAAATACCCAATTCATCCCTCCCCCCTTTTCCCCTTTGGTAACCATATTTATAAAAACCATTTTTATTCACCTACTTTCCACCATGTAAAGGTTCTAAATCATCAAAGCTTTGTCCAACTATTAATATTTTCAAGTCAGTCCAACTGTTTGATGAGAATGATCTAATTCCTAGCATGTCCCTTTGTCTAAATAATTTCTTTTTTTATGTTGTGTACTTACTCTTGACATATGGTTATGATTTTTGGTTCTTCCAGCAGCCTTTTCATGATCTTTTAACTGAAAAGTTGTTGCTAGCTTCTGGTTACCACTTTTGTTACTGAATATATTTTTCTTGTTACTATCTCCTGGAACCACTTTTTGAATCTCTCCTTTAACTCAGATGCCATGATTTTCTTTCTCACAAGTGGAATTTTCTGTTTTTTCTCTTAAAGTTCTAAAGAATTTCTGACTATGGTATTTATAGATTTTTTTTCAGATTTTCTGGTGGTTGTTAACTAGTGATAAAGTGCTGAATTATATCAATGTATTAAAATGTGTTTTGAGCAGTAAAATAACACCATATTTTAGATTTCAAAGTCCAATTGAACTTCTCTAAAATCTCAGCCTTAACCAAATCACTGTTGACAAAATGATGGATGTTATACTCCTTTAAAAGTTTCCTTCTGGTATTATTTAAAATTTCCCGTTTCCCTTTTCCCATCTATCTGGAGTGTCTGTACTTATTTGGCCCAAATCAAATATTGCTCTAGGAGTTTGGACAACATAAATGACCTCTCCTGTCTTGTAGACCCTTGGCTTGCATAAAGTTTAAAAGTACATCCTTGGACGTTAAATCATCCTCTGTTACTTATAAAACTGGCTCATGTTCTCCGAGTCTACTTGCCAATGTTGTGACATATCTAGAATCTCCTAATGTTGTCTTAAAGTGAGAAAAATAAAATGTGCTTTATTGTGGAGAGCATAAACATATTTTTACTTAAAAATTGTACTACCTGATTCAATTTACCTTCTTGTTCCTTCTTAACTGCTTATGAAAGACAGGAGACATAGCCCCTTAGCTAATAGTTCCTAGAAAATAGTAAATCTTTCTAAACAAGTTCTGTGCCCTGTTAAATCTAAAAGATTTATTAAAACAGTGGCTGTCTCACTTTTCTAAGGCTGCCATAATAAAGTACCACAAACTAGGTGGCTTAAAAAAATTACCCAAAAACCTATTGTGTCACAGATCTAGAGGCTAGAAGTCCAAAATCAAGGTGTCTGCAGGGCTATGCTCTCTCTGAAACATAACAGGGGGATCCTTCCCTGCCTCTTCCTCGCTTCTGGTAGTTTACAGCAGATTTTAGCATTCTTTGGTTTGTGGATGCGTTACTGCAGTTCTCTGTCTTCACATAGTGTTGTTCTACCTTGTCTCCTGTTGGAAGCATTCCTCCCTTTGAAACTCAGACCTGTAGATCAGAGTGTAAGGTTGCAGGTATAGGGAGCAAAAATGTTGCTAGTGGATCACTAGGAGTAATAGTAAGTGGTGCCACTCTCATATTCTTCAGGAGGCTATTTACGTCTAAATCAGCATCCAATATATGGTATTGTTTCTTCCATAGCCAGTGTTCACAGGGCCAGGTATCAGAGGTAGAAATGGGAATGAATCCTATTGCTGTTTAATACAACTGTTTCCATATTAAGTTGACCAATAATAGTGTTTTGATGATTAATTAAAATTACTCTCTTAAAGAAGCTTTTAGCAATATTTTAATCACTAATGTAAACATATAATTACATATTGCTTATACTATAAATTTTGAAAGAGAGCTGAGTTGAAGTTTATTTGTGCCTTATCTGAATTCTTCATAGTTCTCTTCTTTCTCCATCTGTCAGTGTTGACTCCATAATCTTACCATCTCAAATTCCTCATTTATCCTTATCAAAGATAGAGAGGAAAAAAAAGATAAACTCAGTCACCTTAACAACTCAAGAAAAAGAAATAAACTAATAACACGAGAGAAACAAGTTTAAAAAAAAGAGATAAGATTTTTAGACTTTATATTTTTTAGTTTAAAATACTTTGTGACTAATTTCTCACAGCAATGTTATCGTCATTGCCATCTGCCTTGAGTTCTTAAGTACTAGATGTGTGATATTTATTAATAGAAAAGAATGTGGACAATAGTCCATGATTTATTTACAGTTTATTTCATGTATAATTTTATTATTTATGAAATATTTTTACATACACTATTTCACCTAATCCAAAGCCCTTAGAAGTAGATTTAGAAGTAGCCCTTTTTTCAAATAAGAAAACTAAGTTTCTAGGCAGCTAAACAATTTGTGTTCAGTCATATAACTAGTTTAGTGGCAAATAGGAAACTCAAAATCCTTTTTTTTCTACTAAACTCAGCTTTCCAACAACATTACAAACTGAATATTCTCTAGTGAATATTATAATAAAGATTACTTGGTATATTAAAATTCTCCTTTTAATCTATCAAAAATTATGCTACTTGTATGAACCCCATTCTAAAATATGTAATGGTATAAAAAATCTAATTTTTATTTATAATTTACTTACTATTTTAAAAATACCACTGGATTATTTGAATATTAAAATGTGTGATAAAACAATTTTAAGAAAAAAAGCAGTTACAGCTGAAAATTATCATTTCTTAGTCATGAAAAGGTTTTTTTAGTTATAGTCTAAAAAGACCTCATGCATCATCCAATATAATTTTCACAATTACTTCTTGTGTTCATCCCAGGGACATTTAAAAAGCTGTGGGGGCAATGTTTCCTTTTATATACATTTTCTGTAGTAAAGGATTATAAGTCATCAGGTGCCAGTGTAGTTTAGAAGGTCACGGGTATAACTCCTAGAAAAAGTATTTCACTTTGAAAGGAAATGACTGCACCACTTTGTTTAAAAACAGTCCAATGTGCTAAACTTGAGAAAAATGGTACACTTCCGTGTACTGGTGATGACCTAATTTATATCCGCAGCCTTGATTGCTCCTCTGAGCCCCATACACACATATCTGCCATTATGACTTATCTACTGGGATGACCATTAGGCACCCCAAGTTTAACCTGGCCCTAACAGAACTCTTGTGTCAGCCTTTTAGCCCCATCTTTGTAGATGGCTAAAATCTCAGACAGTCTTATTTCCCCTTTCCTTCACACCTTACATCCAACCTATCTGCAAAAACTGTTTGGTTTATTTTCAGAATGTATCCTGAGTCTGACCACTTCTTGAAACCACTACCCCTACCATCCTAGTCCAAGTCGCCATTATATCTTATTCAAACCACAGCAGTAGTCTCCTAAATGTCTGCCTGCTCCTACCAGACCATTACCCTACGATCCAGTCTCTACATGGAAGCCAGGGTGATATTTGTACATTGTAAATTAGACCATATATGTTGCCCCATAGCCCAGAATATGGCCCAATGTCTTTACCTTGGCCTAAGGGCCTACATACCCTTGTCTAGCCTCATTTGATATCACTCTCCCCCTGCCATTGCTCCAGCCACACTATCCTTCCTACTTTTCCTACAAATACACCAAGCTTTCTCTGGCTTCAGGACCTTCCTACTTGCTATTTCTTTTACCTTTCACTGGATATTTTTGCAGACTCAGTCCTTCACCTCATTCAGGTGTCAAATGTCCCCCTGAGAAGCTTTTCCTGATTGCTTTATTGTACAATGCTACCCTTCTCCACTACTGAATTATTTTTTTTTGTATTCCTTGGTTCTTTTTCTTCATAGGAAGTATTTATTTTTTGTTTCCATATTAATTGTCTGTACCTCCTGTAAGAAGAGTAGCTTTGTCTTTTTCATGGCTCCATCCCCGGTGCCTGGTACAATGCCCAATGCTTAGACAGAAATAAGTATTTTTGAATGAATGTATAAATGCATTTATTTAAATACTCATAGTTTTAAAATTGAGGCAAAATAGTTTAATTTAAAAATGTATAGTGTTCACTTAAAAAAGTTATATTGCTTTGGAAAAATCTCAATCAGTTAAAATTGTATGCAGTTTGCTTCTATGAAGAGAGTTGATATGCTGAGTGAATCAAGCATTAATGGACACACCTGGTGGCAGGTGCAGGTACTGCAAAAATAAAGACAAAAAAAACAATTTGTCTTCATCTACAGCAGTGGTTCTCAACCTTGGCCATGCATTAGAATCACCTGGGGAGGTTATACAAGTCTAATGACCAGGACGGACCCCAGAACAAGTAATTCAGAATCTTTGAGGGTTGTATCCAGGGCTCCATTAATATGTTTTTAAAAGTTCCCCAGCTGATTACAATGGACAACTAAGAATGAGAACCACTGATCTGTAGGGTCATTTCATGTAGGGGATTTTTGCAAAACTATTCCCCATGCTGACAATAGTATAGGAAGTATTCAAATACTTGTTAAATGAATTAATGAGTGAGTGAATGAATGAATGGGTGAATGTAAAGGGTGTTGATAGCCAACTGAACTCTTGAAAACCATTCAAAGCCAGATTTAGCAAATGAAAATACCGAATTCCCATTTAAACTTGAAATTTAGAGGAACAAGGAACTTTTTTCAGTAATCCATGTCCCAAATATTGTAGGGGGGGCATACTTATACTAAAAATATGTATTTATTATTTGCCTGAAATTGAAGTTTAACTGGCATCCTGTATTTTATGTTGCACCCCTATCTATCGATGAGGGAACAGTTAAGGTTCTCTTGGAAAAATCAGCATGTTATTAAAATATTTAAAACAATTCACTGTTTTTTAAAAAATTTATTTATTTATTTATTATTTATTTATTTTTTTGCGGTACGCTGGCCTCTCACTGTTGTGGCCTCTCCCGTTGCGGAGCACAGGCTCCGGACGCGCAGGCCCAGTGGCCATGGCTCACGGGCCCAGCATCGGCAGGCGGACTTTCAACCAATGCGCCACCAGGGGAGACCTAAAATTTATTTATTTTATTTATTTTTGGCTGCATTGGGTCTTCGTTGCTGCGCACGGGCTTCCTCTAATTGCGGTGAGCGGGCTTCTCATTGTGGTGGCTTCTCTTGTTACGGAGCACAGGCTCTAGGCACGCAGGCTTCAGTAGTTGTGGCTCAGGGGCTCTAGAATGCAGGCTCAGTAGTTGTGGTGCACGGGCTTAGTTGCTCCGCGACATGTGGGATCTTCCCAGACCAGGGCTCGAACCCATATCCCATGCATTGGCAGGTGGATTCTTAACTACTGCACCACCAGGGAAGCCCAGCAATTCACTGTTAAAGTGGTAATTTAATCTCTCCTATCTTCAGCTATAAAAAGCTACCATAGAAACAATCTTATTATCCTTAGGAATAAACTTAATTTTGCACTGTTAAGCTGTTGATAGAGTAATTATAAAAATGAGGTGAGTTCTTGTGCATTATAGATTTTCCAAACGAACTTAGAATTTAAATTCTTCAGTATCTGTTTTCAGGCTATCAAATCTTGTACCATAGAGTAAGAAAAGCAAAATTCAGACTGTTTTTAAGACCTGTGAAGTACATTCTCAGCATGACTTCTGAATCAGGGGCTACATTAAGGTGCTGTGTCTTGAATTCTCCACAGGTCCCTAGGAAGTGTGAGAAAGACAGGAATCCTTCAGGCTATAGACTTTATTTCTCCCTAGCTATTTTCTGCTCATTATACTGACCAGCTAAAACTAAGATTAAATGATAATAATGAATAATACATGACTTTAATTCTGGAAAAAGAAAATTATTGAAACAAATCAGTTGAATAATTTGTCATGCAAGCAGAAGTATCAAGGACATTGCCTTTTTCTTAAAGCATCCGTGAAAGTTCCAATCCTTTGTAAATGGCAGATAAACACCTTTCACCAGAAGGTGGCATGCCCATATGTTCAGAAACTCTCCAATGAATGGGTGACCCAAAAAAGGTTCAATTACCGTTTGATTATCAGTGTGGAAAGAATGGAATGATGAAAAGACAGAACAGAAAAAGCTGTTCACATTTGTAATGTTTTCTGTCCCCAACTGAAGTGCACAGTGTGGACTGGTTTTTATGCTTCCTGCAGAATTTGCAGGAAATGGCTTGCTGAGAGTTAGGTGGTCAAAATTTTTGATTTTCTTGGAACACTACCTTTTATTGTTTGAAGACATCTTCTTCAAAACTTGCCCAAATGTTGTAATAAAAACCAAACTTTTGCAGCAATTTTCTTGGCTATATGCCATTTCTTTGCAGACATGTTAGCAGGCAGCCATCCCTAAATCCAATGGTGGATTAAAAAAAAAAAAACAAAAACAAAAAATCAGGAGGGGAAAAGGTCTATCTCAGAAGTTTTAATCTGTTTATCCCATAAGTCTGAGACTGTTTCGTCAAGGGCAAACTCAGACAAGCTATATATTTTCTGCATATCGCTCTGGCTGACAATCTGAAGTGAGGCCACAAGAACATAGGAACTCAAATTGATTTTTCTGACATGGGCTGCATATGGCTCTATGCTCTTTCGCAAACATTACTGCACCTTACTTTCTCAGAGCTTGAGATGACATAATTGCAGGCTTTATCACTTTCAGCAACACGCACTATTTAAGATATCTGATGCAGATGTGAACATAACTTTGGAATTCAAAATTTCAAATTCTGTTCCTTAGAAGGATTGTCCTGGGAAAGTGGATTCAGGTGTGGAACGCTCAGTGCTTAGCTCTATTTTGACTTTTAGAAGTTGTCCTCATATTTACTTTGCAATTCACTACAAAGATAGATGCTCTCAATTCAATAGGTTATACCTGAAACTATTTGATTCCCTAATTACATTTGTCAAGTTTCAAACATATGCATAGGTGTATCTTTTTAGTACATTGATTTTATGTTTATTTTTTTAAACTGATACCTATGGTAATAATAATAATAGCTACTTTTTGCTGAGGTAGTACAGTAAAGGTTAAAGGCAATGGCCCTGAGGGGTTTTCTTCTTGGGCTCTGACCCTAGCTCTGTATCTGATTACCTGTGTAACTTTAGCAAACTATTTAATCTCTCTAAACCTTAAGAGAAAATAAATGCCAAGTCTCCAGCATGTAGTAGGCAGTAGATGGTTGGTAGCTGCTCTTCTAAGGGTAGAATTTGTAAACTGGAAGTTAACTTTTCAATAAACTCATCTCTGAATGACAGATAACAACAGTACTTACCTTTATGGCTTTTGTGAAGATTAAATGATGTAAAGTATATGACATACTGAGTTTAGTGGCCTGCACATAGTAAGCAAGTCAATAAATGGGAGCAATTGTTTTATTGTTATTATTATTCTTTTTTCAGGTACCATATACACTATATCTATCACCAATAAAAATATTATCCCCATTTTATTAAGTAGAAACTTTGGCCCAAACAGCCTAAAAGGAATTTGAGCCAGCAGTCAAACCCCAGTCTTGTTCCAAAGCCCCAGACCCTTTCATGACAGTCTATTTGGCTCTCAACAATGGCTATTCCAACATCAAAAGAGCTGAGATTGAGCAAGGAAGGAACAAGTTTTATTTCAATTTAATTGTTCAGAGATGGGAAATTCCTCACACCACTTTGCTGATACTCTACTATATAGTTACTGAAAAGTACATTGTTTACTCTAAGTTTTGAGGCCTTTTTAAAAAACATCATAATGATATTATCTTCTATCATTCAGACAATGAGATTACAGAGATTTCTTAACCGAATAAGATATAAAGAAAAAGACAATATCATATTCTTGAAATTCTCCAAAATCTGACAGAATTATAGACTTCTTTGTACTTCTTGGTGCATTGTAAAAGAACAAGAAAGCCGATGTGAAGTATTTTTGTATAAGGATGTTATATGAAATTATTATTTTTTACCTCTAATGCTTAGTTTTGACTGCTAGTGTTTACAAAATGCGCCTGGATAAACATAATGAGTCAATCAGTTGGTGTTACAGATGTTTGGGGAAATATCCAGATGTTTGTGATCTTAAAAAAGGATATTTTCAAAACAAACATTTTATTTTCCCACTTTTCAGCTGCGTGTGCTAGCTTAGCTATTATCAGACTTAACTATAATTTGCTTTTTAGTGTAAAATAACCTGAATATTTTCACAGAGAAAATCTGATTTCAAAAATATAAACATTAAGTCACTTTGGAAACATTTTAGAAAATTTGAGTGGAAAGATTGGCAAACTTTTTCTGTCAAAGACCAGATAGTAAATATTTTAGGCTTTGCAAGCCTAAAATCATTCTTGAAACTATACAGCTCTGCCTTTTGTAGAGTTGATAGGCGTGGTTGGATTCCAACATAGCTTTATTTACCAAAACAAGCAACAGTGGGCTGCATTTGTTTGGCCTAGGTCTAAACACACTGAAGATACTAGATATATTCTGTTTGGGGTAATAAGTAAACATCTGTCAACATAAATTAGGGAGAAGAAATTTCAAAATGGTAACATCTATCACTGTTTAGTTGGCGTTGAAGATGTGCTGATTATGCTTTGTGTGCCCTCACTTCCTTGTTCTCCCTTCTCTGCCCTCCTCTGTCTCCTGGGAGGCTGACCTTAACAGACTACATCACGACTGGACATTTGGGTGACACCAATAGGAGATGAGAAGCTAGAAGGAGGGAGAAATTCTTCCAACTTTGGAGTGCCTCTCCCAGACACAGATAATTCACTGCCTACCAAACCTGACCGCTGTGTTCTAAGGGAAACCCATACTGTGCACAAATCTTTCCCCTCTCCTCCAAACACAAGTGTCTTGCTTCTATATATATTCTCTCAGGGCAAGTTTCCTGCTGATTGTCACTTAGAAAACAGCTGATAAGTCTGCTAAGTATTGACTAAACCCCCAGGGTGTGTGGGTGGTGGATGTCTCTTTATTAGAGGACTCCAAGAAATGCCTTAAAAAAGTAAACAAAAAAGGAATTTATAAAGATGGTACCAAAAGCTGCCCTGTGGAAAATGAGGGCAAAAGAGCCAGTCTGGCAATTCCTACCATAGAGAAAATTCATTATTCCTAAGTTCAGCCTTGATACTGGCAATGAACCAAGATTTGGAGGCACAGATTTGTTGTGTCACGTCACCAAATGCCATTAGGGCTTAACAGGTGGTGTAGTATTTATTCACGTTTGGTACCACCTTTACTACCGTTCTAGAGATACTTTATTTTTTTTTTAAGATCTTTTTTTTTTTTTTTTTTGATGTGGACCTTTTTTTTTTTTTAATGTCTTTGTTGAATTTGGTACAATATTGCTTCTGCTCTATGTCCCGGTCTCTTGGCCCCGAGGCATGTGGGATCCCAGCTCCCCGACCAGGGTTCGAACCTGCATTCCCCCCACACTGGAAGGCGAAGTCCCAACCACTGGACTGCCAGGGAAGTTCCGATTCGAGAGATATTTTAAATTATTCTCAATTGTCAGGTGTTATGCTACCCATGATATAATTGAGAGGTGATGAAGTAGAACTGAAGCGGTGATTTTTTTCATGGTATCTTAATGACATTTAGAGATATTACTGTTTTGACTAGGCATGTGTCTACAAAGAATCTGTTGGGAAAAAAATCCCTTTAAAACTCCTTTAATGAGCCATTTGTACTTTTATAATTCCTGAAGTCCACTTCTTGGAACACTAATCCTATGAGTCTCTGCAAAGGAATCATGTTATAGCCTGCTTTTAAAGGATCACAATGCACAGGGGAAGATTAAAGCCTCTGGGAAATATTGGCAGTTTAACCTGTTTAACTTTCTTCACTCAATGTTTCCCAAGCTTACTTAACCATGACATTTTATTTTGAACATGATTTATTAACACTCCATGGAACTTACTTTAGGAAATGCTGGTAAAAGGTATTAAGATATTTGGTCTTAATCACTAGGAAAACTGCTACTATTTCACTTGATTATTTTTGTCATCTATCAATTGATTTGAATATTCATTTTAAATGGTTACTTTTGAACAGATTTATAAGGAAAACATTTTGGCATTTACCAAAATTTCTGGTAAATAACTTTTGCCTGCCTCAAAGTGTTAGATCAGCTGAAGTCAGATCACCAATAGTGCTTGAGAGGAAGTACGTCTTACCTGTGTCCAACGTTCAACTCAAGTATCACCTCCACTTGGAAGCGTTTCTGACCCATGATCCGGTTACTTGCTCCCTCCTTTGCGTATCCCTTCCCATGGCATTTACTAATCGTATTTATAATCTGTGGCTTACTTATCTAATCCCACTCTCATGGATTATAAAATCCTTGAGGGCAGAGACTATAATTAATCTTCTTTGTTCCTAATAGCTAACACAGTATTTGATTTTTAGTAGATGCTTAATACAGTGACTTTTTGATAATTCTACATGGTTTGAAGAGGGTATATCACTAGATATTCAATATCACTAGATATTGAAGCAGTGGTATGCCAGAACTGGTATATACCAACTCATGAGAGCAGGTGGTCAAAATTGGAGGAATTCTGCCAGCCACTTGATTTCATATTAGTACCTTGATATCAGGCCATGGTGAGAGTATTTACAACATAGAAATTGGCAAAAGCTACAAATCAAGGCTTTTTCATTTTCCTGGAGAGCCAGTTGTTAAACATTTACCAGCATACCACTATATATGGTATCTTTTATCATTTTTTGGTTAAATGGTAATTTAATAATAATAAAATAAAATAAATTTTAAATGTTTTAAAAGTAATGATTTTTAAATGAGTTGTTCTGTCTCCTCGTTTAGATTGCAAATTCTCTGAGGAAACGGCCATTACTTTCTTTTCCTTTATTGCCCCAGTGCCTGGGAACTTATAAGCACTGAATAAATAATTATATGTGAAGGAATTGATGTCCTAAACAGGCTTTGTGTTTTGAGGAGTAGGGGTGGGAGTGTCAAAGAGGAATGAAAAAAACAAAATCATGTTTTGAGTTGGTCCTAACACTGAATTTTGTGTTCAAAATTTTGGGTATACCATATATTATTTTTTCCTTCTAATTTTGTATTTATTCTCAAAATTTAACTATACTGAAAGAATTATATTAAAACCAGTGACATAATCATAGCCAAGATTATAATCTCAGGGATACAGGACTTTATGGTGGTTGGGCTACAGACAAAGATATATATTTTCACTGTTGCAAAACTGCAGCAAAATTAGCTGGAGTTGCAGGATTTCCTTAGTTTACTATTTTTAAAAAACCAAGTTAAAAGACTGTTAATTTCCAGCGATATTAATCAACCTCAGGAACTAATTTATTGTGTGGAATGTGATGAGAATTTTAACAGGAGTTTTTGACCATATGTGAAGAAACTGCTGCCTCTGCAATGCTCCATGTAGTATTTATGCTCATACTGTTACAGATAAAATGAATCTTTGAAGCCAAAAGCAGCTAAATCTAGGATTTCACCTAAGCAAAATACATATTCTAAGAATATTTTAAAATAAGATGTCTTTTACATACAGTAAAATACACAAATCTTAAAAGGAAAGCTTGATGAATTTTTCAAAAACATATAAACCTCTGTTACCATCACCAGATCAAGATATAGGCATTTCCATCCTGCCAGAAAGTTCTCTTCTGCGCCTTCCCTGTTGATACCCATCCTTCTCATATTATTCTGACTTCTACCACAGTAGCTTAATTTTGCCTATAAAAGACATATTTTATGTCTATTTTTTATTGTTAACAAATATATACAATGGAATGATTACTGTTTGAGGACTAGTTTGGGACAAATGAATATAAAACAGATTAGTGATTATATATTTATTTATTTTTCTGCGGTACGCGGACCTCTCACTGTTGTGGCCTCTCCCGTTGAGGAGCACAGGCTCCGGACACGCTGGCTCAGCGGCCATGGCTCACGGGCCCAGCAGCTCCGCGGCACGTGGGATCCTCCCGGACCGGGGCACGAACCCGTGTCCCCTGCATTGGCAGGCGGGCTCTCAACCACTGTGCCACCAGGGAAGCCTTATATATTTATTAATAATAATGATTAGATACCACTTTCAGGCATTTAGCAATGCTTTCTTAAGGCGATTTTTAAAATATCTTCCAACACTCTAGGAACATCTTAGGGCTTGTCAATTAGCTACTACAATTTTATTTACTCTTTGCCTACAGTTCACTTAAACAGCATAGCTATTCTGTATGAAGAACTTTTCATAAAAAGAAACATTTTTTATTCTTTGAGCTCATTGTTAGAGGACCAAGAGACCAAATTAGACAGACAATTCTGTCAAGAAGTTTATGATCTAATGTCTATAGGATGTACACATCTTTCATCATTCACCACTGTTTGCTTTATTAGGCTTTCTCTCCTAAGTAGTATGTGTAAAGCCAGCCGACGACTGGAATCTGGTTCTCCACAACACTTACCCTATGGTTAGCTCAGCCTAGTCAAAAGAAAAATAAAAGGTGTTTCTTTTGACAGTGGGCCACAGGGATGTAGCCACAAAGCCAATTGCTCTTGGCTCAAGTGGAACATTGTAGGCCCTGAACATATGGTTTCTGGGAGAAGCCTGAAAGGTGTGATTTTCTGTAATGTGTCTGCACAGACAAGATGGACTTCAGAGGCTGGAATGATAATAATTTTACTTTGTATGGTCTAGAGTTTTCTTGCTTTCCAAGTTGCTTTTGAGAAGGGGCAGAATGTGAATGGAATACGTTCCTCAAGACAGCATTCTTATGGTGCTGCTTTCCTGGCCTGCTCTCCAGCTCTGAGCACCACAATTCTGTCTATAATTGTCAGCTGGGGTCCTGGCTAGAGGTGGACTATATCCTCTGCAACTTTAATCCCTTCAGCAAATATTCCATACTGCCTATTGCTGTTGGCAGTCAGCATCCCACCTCCCTATTGCCCTGGTGGAGTGTAACAAAAGCCTCATGAAAGAAAGGTTAATGATTTCTATATCTTCCCTTTACATTTAAAAAAAAATTATTAATCTATCCAAGAGACTCCTGTTTTCCTTCAAAGATATTTCATTCAGCCTAGTCCCCTAATATCCCAAACTTAAAATTGAAGTTAAAAAAATTTAACCTGAAATTTTGCCTAAATACGATTTCTCTTTTCTCCTAATTATTCTTTCAAACTTAATTTAAATGAACTCAATTAAACAAATATCTCTTGGGTTCTATTGTGTGCCTGGCACATATCCTAAGTCCTGGGGAAGCAGCAACAGATAAGAAGCTCACAGTTTACTAGGCAGAGGTTCTCAGAGTGGCTGGGGTTACAGAGAAAGGGCAGACCTGGGAACATTTTTCTTTTCTTTCTTTTTTAAAAAAATTCCCAATGAATGAGAATTTTGAGAATCACATGTAGTGAATATTGTGGTGTGACTTTCTCTCCAGCCTCTATTTTTCTTTTCTTAGAAACTTCCTTGAATTTTCATTTTGATAGATACAGTGACTTCATACACCCCTGGCTCTAGGGTGAGGCATGAAGTTCAGGCTCAAAATAGATTTTATATTCTCATGTTTGGATCTCAGGGACTGGTTAATTGTTGTACCACTGTACGAAAGCCAGACTCAGAATGAGGCTAATACACTGAAGACTGAAACCTAGAAAGGAATGACTCCTTGATCAAACCAATCCTGAAGCCCACAGAAACCCTAGACTTTCTAGTTTCATTAGTCAGTAAATCCCTTTTATTTTTAAATTTGTTCTGTCTCAGGGTAAATATTAAGCTGCTATAACAAAGAGACAAAAAAAAAGAAACCCAAAATTAGTTGCTAAAATAAGATGGTAGTTTATTTCTTTCTTTTGTTATAGTTTGACTTGACCATCTAAGGCTGAGGAAGCAGCTCTGCTCCATGAGGCTGTCCAGGGATCAAGAACCCTCCATTTTTTTCCTCTGCTAGCACTAAGGTTACCTCTTTTTGGGGAATAGTTGAAGCTGGGTCACTGCCATGTCTATACCCCAGCCTATAGGAAAAGGGGAAACAGAAGCTGGAGAGATATATCCCCAGTGTTTTTAAGACCAAAGCCTAGAAATGGCAAACGTTACTTCTATTCACATATTGGTCTAAATTTAATCACATGGTCCTATCAAGCTACAAAGCAGACTGGGAACTGTAGTCTCTATCTGCATGCCTAGCTAAAACTTGCCTACTAAACAAGAAGGGGGAGATAGATTTAGGAGACAACTAGCAGTGTGTCACACGGTTTACATCTAGTTTTCTGTTACAACATCAAAACTTCTGAGACATCATTATTATAAGAGGAGAAATTCATATTAACATTTTTATGTAATGAGGAAAATACTATAGAAACACAAAAAAGCAAAGCATTTTTCCCCCCTTAGATCTTGCTTTAAGGATAAAAGTTACAGATCTATGAAACTATTTGTAGGGCACATTTAAGCCATTAGAAGATTCTTGGGGATGCCCAATAGTTTGTATTTGATCCTTTCTCTCACAGTTCCATCTATCCTGGTCTGTTATCTGCTTTTCATTCAGTTTTCTGCTTTACTTCAACGTACAGCCTCCAAAATGGTATTTTATTGAATATTTTGAGTTGTCTTTCTGAGCACATACAAAACTAAAAATGTTTTCCAATTAATTGTTGCTTTTATTTGTTCAAACAAGAGTACGGAAAAAGTCAGTGGCATTCATAGAAAGGTACTTCAACCAACCAAAACTTTGCCAATATTTTTTATACTCATTGGGCCATCTATGTGTAAAATGGCTCGTTTTAGTAATATAATTTAATTTAAAAATCACAGTAGTGGAATGTTTTAGTTAAAACCTGAGGAAACAATATTACATTTTTTTTTCCCCCCGTACGTGGGCCTCTCACTGTCGTGGCCTCTCCCGTTGCGGAACACAGGCTCCGGACGCACAGGCTTAGCAGCCATGGCTCACGGGCCTAGCCGCTCCGCGGCATGTGGGATCTTCCCGGACCGGGGCACGAACCCGTGTCCCCTGCATCGGCAGACGGACTCTCAACCACTGCACCACCAGGGAAGCCCTACAATTTTACTTGAAAGAAATTTACTTTTAAAAAATGGTAGCATCCAAGAGCTTATAGATTTTTTAAGTAGGCTTTATTTTTTTTAAGATTTTATTTTTTTAGAGCAATTGTAGATTTATAGCAAAGTTGAGAGGAAAGTCCAGAGTTCCCATATACTCCCTGCTCCCGCACATGCATGGCCTCCCTCTTGATCAATATCCCCCACCAGAGTAGTACATTTGTTACAATTGATTAACCTGCAGTGACACATTATAAGCACCCAAAGTCCATAGTTTATATTAGGGTTCGTTCTTGGTGTTGTACATTCTACGGGTTTCAACATATGAGTAATGACAAGTATCCACTATTGTGGTGTCATACAGAATAGTTTCACTGCCCTAAAAATCCTCTGAGCTCTGCCTGTTCATGCCTGCCACCCTCCTACCCCTGACAACCACTGATCTTTTTACTGTCTACGTAGTTTTGCCTTTTCCAGAATGTCATATAATCGGAAACATACAGTATGTAACCTTTCTAGGTAAAGCTTCTTTCACGTAGTAGTATGAATTTCAGTTTCCTTGAGATCAAGAGAGCTCAAATATAGCCATCCCCTTTTTAAATAGTCCAGCTAAAAATTTTCACTTGAAGTAATGTTGTTTCCATTTAAAATATTCCGATTCCACATCAGATCTAAAGTGAGGCTTTTAAAAGCTTTGGGGATTGATTACTGAAGTTTCTCAAGGAGCTGTTTTCTCCCTGTTGACCTCCAGTATTTTATTTTCATACTTAATCTCGAAGTTTTGCTTTCCTACTAAGGGAATTTCCCATGTAGCATCACTTCATTCTCTTTTCAAATCCTATGGCTTATAGATACAAACATACAGAAATATACATTTATTTACAAATATGTATGTAATTTTAAATTTTAAGATTTTAGTATATTTAAAAAATGACAAGATGTTTCCCTTTATCCAACACATCCTTAGCAGTTAGGTCTATGGCTGTTGCTTTTTTATTCATCTTCTGAAAAGTCTTTCTTAAAAGAGTTATTAGTGCAGCAATGAGTTATGACAACAAGCAACAATACCTCCATTATTTGTTAAAGAAAAATTTAGTAAAGAATCACAGTTATTAATCAGTTAATGTTTTATTTGTTTACAAGATGCTGTGTAATGACTATATTATATATTGTATTGGCATGTCATTAAATTTAATTCATATTAATACAGAGGTAAAGAAATAGAACTGTAAAATAAAATATTTATATTCTCTGTCTGAATTCCAAGCTGACATACTCATTTCATGCCATGTATTATTTGTTACCAATCGGAAATCATAACATGGCATAATTTTGTGTCTGGGAAATTGCAGAAGTTTGAAGAAAGATATATTTCTTCTTAAGTTGTTTTCCTACATTGACATATAATTCTTAAATTCACATAGCATTTTGAGAGAGGTCTATTCATCTGTAAATAGTTCAAAAAATATACTTCCACTTTACAAATTCACTATTTCAATGTCAGTGACAAATGCATTAAAGATTGGTCAACAGTTTCAATGGTCTTCAAAGTAGGGTACCTTCACACCTTAATTGCTATGCAAATTGATCCAGTGGTGTGTGGGGAGAAAATATTAGAACATGTATTTCTTTTTAACTTTTGAAAATGTGATCCATTTAAAATGGCTATTTTTATGAATTCTTATAATATATACAATATTAGTACAGGAACACATGTATGTTACTTATAAATAAATAATGGTTGTACTGCTTCTTTTTTCCTAATAGTATTGCTCAGTTTAAAAATTTTGTAGACACTGTCTCTAGATATAAACTTCATTGTTCTCTTTTGTATGACTTGTACCTCATACAGTGCTTGACACAGAGTAGAGATGCTCAGTAAATATTTGTGAATGAATAATAATTCAGAATGGGTAGAGAAGGACCCCATGCATTACTTAAATCTGGGAATGCCATGGAAACAGGCCCAATATATAAGTAGGCAGAGTAAATGTTTTCCAGACCTTTTTTTCAGGACACTTAGACTTAGTGATTGCTGTGATACTACATTGCCCCAGGAAGCACAGAGCCTTCTAAAATGCATCCCCCCCCCATTTTTTAACTTTATGCAGAACAAGAACAGAAATAAATAATAGCAAATAAATAAACATAAGTGGTTGATAGGCTAGAATTCCGTTTGGACTTAATGAAGAGGAGATGAGGGAAGAATTTACTATTGACTCTAAAAATGTGGGAAGGGAGCGAAATGAGGTGTTGACACAGATACTTACAAAGCCATATCTTCTGCTAATGTTCAAAGCCTAAACCTTAAGAAGGAATATAATTTAAATTTGTTATAGATCTTTATACCTTTACATTTATATAGGTTTCTTAGAATCTTTAAAATTAAGTAATAAGGAGAAATAGAAATTTAGGGGAGGGTTCTTTTTAGAAAGGAATGAGTGACTGCATAGCTTCTCATACAGAAATTATAGCCCATCTGTTTAGGAGGGAATGGGAGTATTTTCTCAGGCACCTGCACTGTGGGCCTCAGCAAGGTGTAGGAAAGGAAGGAAATAAGATTGCTTATGTACAGTTAAACTTGATGATCAAAGCAGAGGACATATTCAGAGTAACTGGAAAGACAGGAGTCTTGGCTGTCCCCAGACTGAATGAATCACCATGTCCGAAGAAAGGCTTGCCAATAAGGTGGGGCTGTTCAGTCAAGGAGCGCCCCCTGGCCTAGCAGCTGGACTTCATAGTGTTTGATCTCCAGTGGGTCCTGGTAGAGTTACGGATGCAGGGAGTATTACCAGTGAACTTTAAAGGTGTTTTTTTGCTTCAGTTTTGTGTTTTTTTTAAAGCCAGACCTTCCCCCTTCTCAGGTTCAGATTAGTGTTTCTGCCTGATCTGATTTCATCCCAACAAGGAGCCTTCTGAACACAGGTCCTTTTTCTGCTATGGCTGCTCACAAGGGCTCACTTACAAAGAGAAAAATATACTGATTATATGAATTTGGGTTTTTCCTGATTCCTATGATAGTGGTTTCTTAAAGTAAACTAATTAAGTGGCTTCTGAGGATGTTTGGGGCTCAAGCTGAGAAGGTGACCATGCTGAAGAGCCCAGCAGTCCAGTCTAAGAGAGTTCTTACTCTGCATGAACTGGTGTCTTCTTCCAGTTCACATTCATTTTAGGAACCATGAATCTTGCTCAGGTCTTATCATTCCTCAATGAGGATAAAAGTGAAATATTTGGCATTGCAGAATGTTGAAAGGCTGGCCTGAATCCAGGCTTTGTCAGTCCGATGAACCAGCCTTTGCTTAAAGAACTTAGCTTGGGTACCTCTTCTGTGCTCCCTCTCCCTTACCCAGAAAGGAATTTGAACACAAAGCACCGAGTCCTTTCACCTCTGTGTAAAAGAACAAAGAAACTACAAAAAACTTGAAGAATAACTTGGACATGTGTTATGAGTTTTCTTAAAAGGGTGGCACAGTTATTTCACACTGTGCATCATATAGCAAACCACCCCCCCCCTCCACACACACATATCTATTAGCAGCTCTCCTTCTCCACGTTTTCACCCTTGAGCAGCTATTTAAAAATGAGTCTCTCTCCCCAGCCTTTCTCTGCAAGTAGTTCTATCACCCACGTAGCCTGCATTTCACAGTCCTCAGCCCAGACCCTTCCAAAATCCCACCTAACATCTGGCTTGCCCTCTCCTGAGAATAGTGCACTCCTCATGCTGAGCAGTCCCCCTGAGATGCTGGAGAAAAAAATCCTTTACCTCAGCTCAGCAGTGAAAACAAAAACTTCCTTAGCAATAGTCTTTGACATGATGTGTCACTTTTGTGTTAAAAATAAGCAAGTATCAGATGGATGATTTCTTACCTTAGCATAGGCACAAATTCTTTAAAAATATGAAAATAGCATATTGAGAGATTGATTATTCAAACCTTTGAATTCGGTAACAAATGACCCTATCACAGGAAAAAAGAAAAGGGCTTTGAAAAGAATTCCAAGGGATATTTGAAAGTATTTAGTAATGAAGAAATAAAAGAATTGTGTTTATTTTTCATATTACAGAGCTAATTGCTAGAAAAACCTTCCTCTTAATCTCAAGCCATTATCCAGGCTACTGTATTTTTATTTTTTTTATTTTTTATTTTTATTTTTTTGAGTTCATTCAGTCAAAATTTATTGAGCAGCAGCTGTATGCCCAACATTGGGAATACAGCAGTGAACAAGATGGACACGACCTCTGCCCTCATGAGCTTACAATCTAGCAGCCAGCCAGCCAATTGGATCCATAATTTTAACATTACTATTGTAATAAGTGCTCTGAAATAGGCATGGTGCTAAGAGAAGATTTAAAAGAAAGTCTTGACCTGCATCGAGAAATCAGAAAAGGTCTCTGAGGAAGAAACACTTAGGATCAGCCAGGTGGGAAATGGAAGAGTGTTGTAAGCAGGGAGAACAGCCTGTGTTCTGGCTCTGAGGCAACTAAACCTTTGGTGAACAGAAAGCCAGGGAACAAAGAGGGGTGATGCAAGGTAGAGGCTGATTTATGCAAGATCTTTGCATTTAGGACTTTATCCCCAAAGCAACTGGAAGCCACTGAAGAATCTGAAGGAGGAAAAGTTAGATGTTTAGGTTTGTTTTTCAGAGCTCACTCTGCTGTGTGTGGAGGACAGAGAGGAAATGGGAAGACTGGGTAGGAAGTTATCGCAGCAGTCCCAGACCAGAGGTGATGATACCAGCTTGGAGAAAAGAAGGTGGATTCCAGAGATGTTTAGGATATAGAATCTACTTGGAGAGTGACTGGGTGTGTGAGGAAAGGGATGTGTTTCTGGCGAGAGGTACTAAAGTAGGAAACCCTGGAAGAGGGACGAGTTTAGGCAGGTCCCATAGGCACAGGCCCTGAGGCTGGGGTTACAGCAACAGCATAGCTCTGGTTCTCAAATAGTGTCGGGTTCAGCTGAGCAAACAAGATACACATGAAACAACTGCAGGTGGATACAGATGTCTCCACCTTTGTCCATGCCGTTCACTGTCAGCCCCTCAGCACACCCCTCTGCAGCCTACCCGGTGTCTCACAGGGCACCACCTTCCACAAAGGTGCGCTCACATCTCCCTGCTTTTTTGCCTGCTACTGTCAAGAAATTCACCTGTGATTCTCATTCTTCTTCCCTGCTTAGGTCATAGGGGACCAAATCTGGCCACTGCCCTCCATGCTTGTTCTCTTTTGAACACCAGAAGTTTTCTGACTTAATTAGCACCTCTCTTTACATCACCTCTGTCAAGCCCCTTCTTGTAGGGTCACCATCTGGCAGAGTCGACCCTGTCTTCCTCATCTTCCCTTCAGAGGCACAGGCTCATCATGAATATACATGCGGTTGCCTCCTTTTTGCTCCCCCTTCTAGACGGTCCCAATCCAAAGGCCCTTTCCCCCTCTCATTTTCCTCGAGTCAGTATATACCCACCTCTTTGCCTCAGAAAAGTCAGAGGAAAGTTTTGCTATGGGATTAACCAGCAAGTAGCCTCAATAGCTATGACTCAGCTGACACTATAGCCTTCCCTGTGTCCTCTCTGCCACTGCACAACTCTGATAAGTCCCTTGCAAAGACAATAACTTAAAAAACAAAACAAAAAAGCACAACACCACAGTTGACTACACAATAGGCCTATAGGTTCCCATTGTGCAGTGAGCCTGGACATTGAAAAGAACATAGTCTTTGGAATTGGGAAGACCTGGGTTTGCAATCTGGTTACTAACTGGTGTGCCTTTTGTGCTATTATATCTTGCTAAGCTTCAGAAGATTTATCTGTAAAATAGTGGTAATGGTATCTGTCTTATGGATAGTTGTATTAAATGAGGTATATAAAGCACATAGCATGATATCTAGCCTGAATTACCTGGTGACCATTCACTTCCTTTGTTCCTCTTGGGTTTCAGCTGCCGAATACTATTCAGAAGAGAGATTAGCCAGTTTTATATGGCCAGTGATAGACATTTCCTATTCCTGTCTTTGTAAATCCCATCTTCCTGCAGCCATCCCATTTCCATCATTGCCAGAAAAGTTCTTCCATCCCTCATCCCTGTTAGACTTCTCTTTCTCTTACTATTGAAAAGTTCTGCCTGAGCTCTCTCTGACTATCCTCTTCTACATCTCCCTGATCTAAGATACTTTATTTTCTTGTATCATTCCTAAAAATTAATTCACTTCTAGCATTCTTCCTAACTTTCTCAGAGTAAATTGTGACTAACCCGAGGAATAGGACCTTTACACTTCAGTCGGGCATGGGAACCTTAGGCCAGCTCCCAGAGCAGAAAGGAGGTCTAGGTCCAGGTACTGCTCTCCCCGCCCCATTCCCACCTCTTTTCCTACAGGGCACAGAAACAGCTAAACTCAAAATATGTCTTCAGCCTACATGAGCCTACATCTCCCTTTCTATAGCTCTGTGAGGTCATCATTGAAGTACAGCAGTACTGCAGGTGTGTAGAGTGTACTGTCCATATTGAGATAATCAAATTCTTCCTCCTCATCCCAGATGCCACTTTCTTCCAGGGTATAATCCATGTCAGGTTCTCCCCTTCACATTTCCATGTGTAGCTGGCAGCATGTGCAGCATAGGGCAGATAGCTGTGTAGGATTTCCCACATTGATTCCCGGGCCCCCACCTCCGGTGTGTGCTCTTGCGATGTGAGCATGTTCATGATGCAGATGTTCCGGGTCTTGGCGGACAGCCGCCCCACCTCGTTACGCAACCCCTGCCACCAAGGCTTCCTGAAATCATTGGCCCAGTCCGAAAGGGGCAGCTGAGGTGGCACGTGCAGAAAGCGGCCCCGGGGGGTGCGGTATCGCAGGGAACCGGTCAGCGGATCTGTGTGCTTTGCCGATGTCTCTGGTGTCTGGATCAAACCAGTGGCTGATGTCCTGGCCCGCAACTTCCACGATGGGTTTCAGCAGCAGATCTCCCTTGTATTCCTGTAATAACGGCGTTAGGTCGTACGCGTTTCCCAGGTAAGACACCCAGAAGTCTTCCGGCTGGTTATGTTGGGACACCTCTGCCGGCGTGAAAGAGTGACGCTGAAAACAAAGTCTGGCCCGGCCACTAGGCCCTGGCATGGCATGGCTCTTGCTCTATCGGTCACCGACTCCTTTAGTTGCTTCCTCGCTTTTCAGCACGCAGTCACTGGCTGCATCCTCCTCTCGTCCAGGAGCTAAGGTGAATGCGTTTATCTGCTCCAGGTTACTGTATTTTTTTAAAAAATATTTAATTTGGTGGTCTTTTATTTTTCTGATATTATAACCATACTATGAGTTCATTGTACACATTTCTTTTTTCCCCCAGCTTTAGAGATATAATTGACATATGGACTTGGAGATACGTGTATATATTGCAAAATGATTACCCCATAGCATTAGCTAATACCTTCATCACATTACATAATTACCATTTCTGTTTTGTGGTGAGAATACTTAAGATTTACTCTCTTAGCAACTTTCAGAGGTTCTTGTATTTTGTTTTAATCGTATTCTAAGGGAAAACCACTTGGCTAGACTTGGCCCAATGTCAAACCACATTTCTTGGAACTTCATTTTCTTCATCTGTAATGTAGGATTAATATTTGCCCTGCTATGGAGATTAAATAATATTATTAATATATGTGTAATAAGGAAAATTTTAACAACTGATACCACAGTCCTTCCTAGGGAGAAAGTTAAGGGACAGTTGCCTATATGCTAGAACATAAGGTGAGAGTTGGGGTTTTTTTACCCTCAAAATTATTTATCCCTCCAAAAAAGATAGCAACCTTAAATTCAAATCTCATAGGACATTATTTCAGTAGTATCATGTTGGAGGACAAAGATCTGTTTGGGGAAGATCAGCCTGAAGCCACTTCAATCAATGTTAATTTCAGTTGTTTATAAAGGTCACTCAAGAGAATTGGTTACAAAAAAAGGACACAAGGAAATTTAACCCAGCTGTAATCATTATTCCCCAGTACAAGCTCTCAACTGCAGGTGTTGAATGTCATTGTAAATAAGGCTTAAATGTCAATTTAAAAAGCAGAAAATTAAGTAGTTATATTATGGAGAACATAAATAACAGGTTGATTTTTATGGCTTGGGCTGACTGGATTAAGTATGCTGTACTTCAAATTAGTTAGAAAGAAATGAACTTCATGTGTTTTAGAGAACTGTGTTAGATGACTCAACAATGGTGCTATTGATGGCAAAGACACCTATGTCAAATATGAAGAATTTGTTTCCCCCAGTTCTGTGGAGCTCCTGCACTCAAGCCCCGATGGCCTTCAAATGCAACTGCTTTGGGGATTCCTCCTCTGGATGCCAGACCCTCAGACTGGGGAGCCTGATGTGGGGCTCAGGACTCTCACTTTTGTGGGAGAACCTCTACAGTCTCTTCAATAAATGGTGCTGGGAAAACTGGACAGCTACATGTAAAAGAATGAAATTAGAACACTCCCTAACACCATACAAAAAAATAAACTCAAAATGGATTAAAGACTTAAATGTAAGGCCAGACACATAAAACTCTTAGAGGAAAACATAGGCAGAATACTCTTTGACATAAAATTGCAGCAATATCTTTTTTGTTCCTTGTTCCACCTCCTAGAGTAATGAAAATAAAAACAAAAATAAACAAATGGGACCTAATTAAACTTAAAAGCTTTTGCACAGCAAAGGAAACCACAAACAAAATGAAAACACAATCCACAGGATGGGAGAAAATATTTGCAAGCGAAGCGACCAACAAAAGATTAATCTCCAAAATATACAAGCAGCTCATGCAGCTCAATATCAAAAAAACAACCCAATCAAAAAATGGGCAGAAGATCTAAATAGACACTTCTCCAAAGAAGACATACAGATGGCCAAAAAGCACATGAAAAGATGCTCAACGTCACTAATTAACAGAGAAATTCAAATCAGAGCTACAATGAGGTATCACCTCACATGGGTCAGAATGGCTGTCATCAAAAAGTCTACGAACAATAAATGCTGGAGAGGGTATGGAGAAAAGGGAGCCCTCCTACACTGTTGGTGGGAATGTAAATCGGTGCAGCCACTATGAAGAACTGTGTGGAGGTTCCTATAAAAACTAAAAATAGAACTACCATATTATCCAGCAATCCCACTCCTGGGCATATATCTGGAGAAAACCATACTTTGAAAAGGTACCTGTACCCCAATGTTCATTGCAGTGCTATTTACAATAACCAGGAGGTGGAAGCAACCTAAATGTCCATTGACAGGTGAATGGATAAAGAAGGTGTGGTACATATATACAGTGGACTATTACTCAGCCATAAAAAAGAATGAAATAATGCCATTTGCAACAACATGAATGGACCTAGAGATTACCATATGAAGTGAAGTAAGTCAGACAAAGAAAGACAAGTGTCATATGATGTCACTCATATGTGGAATCTAATTTTTTTTTAAAAAAGAAAAGAAACAAATGAACTTATTTACAAAACAGAAACGGACTTACAGGTATTGAAAAGAAACTTATGGTTACCAAAGGGGAAATGTTGCAGGGAGGGATGAATCAGAAGCCTGGGATGAACATACACACACACTACTATATATAACATAGATAACCAACAAAGACCTACTGTGTAGCACAGGGAACTCTACTCAGTATTCTGTGATAAGCTATATGAGAAAAGAATCTTAGAAAGAATGAATACATGTACATGTATAACTGAATCACTTTGCTGTAGACCTGAAACCAACACAACACTGTGAATCAACTATACTCCAATTAGAAAAAAAGCAATATAGGTCCTCTATAATGCATTCTTTTAAGTATGATTGTGTGATTAAATTGATAAATGCAATACTGTAAGAAGACATATGTTGGGTTCTTCTATATCAATCATTTATATACATATTTAAGTTGGCTAAAAACTTTTTAAAGGGGATCTTCTCTTCTGGAAAATACATTCTTGGGTCTCTTATGTTCAGGCATATTTAGTATCTTCGTGAGCATCTTGTTGGAGAACTTGTGACTCTAGAGATGGAGAGACAAGTTTATTTACCCCTGAGGGAATGAGGCAGGAAGAGACGGAAGCAGGAAGCTAGAACCTACTGAAAGTATGGGGCAGGAATCTCCTTGGGGAGGACCTTCAAGATGGCAGAGGAGTAAGACATGGAGATCACCTTCCTCCCCACAAATACATCAAAAATACATCTACATGTGGAACAACTCCTACAGAACATCTACTGAATGCTGGCATAAGACCTCAGACTTCCCAAAAGGCAAGAAACACCCATGTACCTGGCTGTGTGGCTGACAGGGTCTTGGTGTTCCAGCCAGGTGTTAGGCCTGAGCCTCTGAGGTGGGAGAGTCAAGTTCAGGACATTGGTCCACCAGAGACCTCCTGGCCCCTTGTAATATCAATCGATGAAAGCTCTCCCAGAGATCTCCGTCTCAACGCTAACACCCAGCTCCACTTAACACCCAGAAAGCTTCAGTGCTAGACACCCCATGCCAAACAACTAGCAAGACAGGAACACTACCCCACCCATTAGCTCAGAGGCTGCCTAAAATCATAGTCAGTTCACAGATACCCCAAAACACACCACTGGACGTGGTTCCTGCCCACCAAAAACACAAGATCCAGACTCATTCACCAGAACACAGTCACCAGTCCCCTCCACCAGGAAGCCTACACAACCCACTGAACCAACCTTACCCATTGGGGGCAGACACCAAAAACAATGGGAACTACTAACCTGCAGCCTGTGAAAAGGAGACCCCAAACACAAAAGATAAGCAAAATAAGAAGACAGAGAAATACACAGCAAATGAAGGAGCAAGGTAAAAATCCACCAGACCAAATAAATGAAAAGGAAATAGGCAGTCTACCTGCAAAAGAATTCAGAGTAATGATAGTAAAGATGATCCAAAATCTTGGAAATAGAATGGAGAAAATACAAGAGACATTTAACAAGGACCTAGAAGAACTAAAGAGCAAAAAACAATGATGAACAACACAATAAATGAAATTTAAAATTCTCTAGAAGGGATCAATAGCAGAATAACTGAGGCAGAGGAACTGATAAGCAACCGGGAAGATAAAATAGTGGAAATAACTACTGCATAGCAGAATAAAGAAACAGAATGAAAAGAATTGAGGGCAGTGTCCGAGAACACTGGGACAACATTAAACACACCTACATTCAAATTATAGGGGTCCCAGAAGAGGGGGAGAAAAAGAAAGGCACTGAGAAAATAAAGAGATTCTAGTTGAGAACTTCCTTAATATGAGAAAGGAAATAGTAAATCAAGTCCAGGAAGCACAGAGAGTCCCATACAGGATAAATCCAAGAATAAACATGTCAAGACACATATTAATCAAACTATCAAAAATTAAGTACAAAGAAAAAATATTAAAAGCAGCAAGGTAATCCCCGTAAGGTTAATAGCTGATCTTTCAGAAGAAACTCTGCAAGCCAGAAGGGTGTGGCAGGGCATATTTAAAGTGATGAAAGGGAAAAACCTACAGCCAAGATTACTCTACCCAGCAAGGATCTCATTCAGATTCAACGGAGAAATCAAAAGCTTTACAGACAAGCAAAAGCGAAGAGAATTCAGCACCACCAAACCAGCTCTATAACAAATGCTAAAGGAACTTCTCTAGTCAGGAAACACAAGAGGAGGAAAAGACCTACAATAACAAACACAAAACAACAAAGAAAATGGTAATAGGAACATACATATCAATAATTACCTTAAATGTAAATGGATTAAAGGCCCAAACCAAAAGACATAGACTGGCAGAATGGATACAAAAACAAGACCTGTATATATGCTGTCTACAAGAGACCCACGTCAGACCCAGGAACACATACAGACTGAAAATGAGGGGATGGAAAAAGATACTCCATGCAAATGGAAATCAAAAGAAAGCTGGAGTAGCAATTCTCATATCAGACAAAATAGACTTTAAAATAAAGACTATTACAAGAGACAAAGCAGGACTCTACATAATGATCAAGGGATCTATCCAAGAAGAAGATATAACAATTGTAAATATTTATGCACCCAACACAGGAGCATCTCAATACATAAGGCAAATGCTAACAGCCATAAAAGGGGAAATTGACAGTAACACAATCATAGTAGGGGACTTTAACACCCCACTTTCACCAATAGACAGATCATCCAAAAGGAAAATAAGTAAGGAACACAAGCTTTAAATGACACATTAGGCAAGATGGGTTTAACTGATATTTATAGGACATTCCATCCAAAAACAACAGAATACACTTTCTTCTCAAGTGCTCATGGAACATTCTCCAGATCATATCTTGGGTCACAAATCAAGCCTTGGTAAATTTAAGAAAATTGAAATCCTACCAAGTATCTTTTCTGATCACAACGTTATAAGGCTAGATATCAAGTACAGGAAAATAAGTGTAAATAATACAAATATATGGAGGCTAAATAATACACTACTAAATAACCAAGGGATCACTGAAGAAACCAAAGAGGAAATCAGAAAATACCTGGAAACAAATGACAATGAAAACACAATGACCCAGAACCTATGGGATGCAGCAAAAGCAGTTCTAAGAGAGAAGTTTATAGCAGTACAATCCTATCTCAAGAAACAAGAAAAATCTCAAATAAACAACCTAACCTTACACCTAAAGCAACTAGTGAAAGACGAACAAAAAACCCCAAAGTTAACAGAAGGAAAGAAAACATAATGATCAGATCCTAAATAAATGAAAAAGAAACAAAGGAAACAATAACAAAGATCAATAAAACTAAAAGCTGATTCTTTGAGAAGATAAAATTGGTAAACCATTAGCCAGACTCATCAAGAAAAAAAGGGAAAAGACTCAAATCAATAGAATTAGAAATGAAAAAGGAGAAGTAACAACTGACACTGCAGAAATACAAAGGATCATGGGAGATTACTACAATCAACTATATGCCAATAAAATAGACAACCTGGAAGAAATGGAGAAATTCTTAGAAAAGCACAACTTTATGAGAGTGAACCAGGAGGAAATAGAAGATATAAACAGAGCAATCACAAGCACTGAAATTGAGACTGTGATTAAAAACCTTTCAACAAACAAAAGGCCAGGACCAGATAGATGGCTTCATAGGCGAATTCTATCCAACATTTAGAGAAGAGCTAACACCTATCCTTCTCAAACAATTCCAAAATATAGCAGAGGGAGGAACACTCCCAAACTCATTCTATGAGGCCACCATCACCCTGTTACCAAAACCAGACAAAAATGGCACACAAAAAAGAAAACTACAGGCCAATATCACATATGAGCATAGATGCAAAAATCCTCAACAAAATATTAGCAAACAGAATCCAACAGCATATTAAAAGAATCATACGCCATGATCAAGTAGAGTTTATCCCAGGAATGCAAGGATTCTTCAGTATACACAAATCAATCAATGTGATAAACCATATTAACAAATTGAAGGAGAAAAACCATATGATCATCTCAATAGATGCAGAAAATGCTTTCAATGAAATTCAACACTCATTTATGATAAAAACCCTCCAGAAAGTAGGAATACAGGGAACTTACCTCAACACAATAAAGGCCATATATGACAAACCCACAGCCAACATCATTCTCAGTGGTGAAAAACTGAAACCTTTTCCACTAAGATCAGGAATAAGACAAGGTTGCCCACTCTCACCACTATTATTCAACATAGTTTTGGAAGTTTTAGCCACAGCAATCAGATAAGAAAAAGAAATTTTAAAAAACCAAATTGGAAAAGAAGAAGTAAAGCTGTCACTGTTTGCAGATGACATGATACACTACATAGAGAATCCTAAAGATGCTACCAGAAAAGTACTAGAGATAATCAATGAATTTGGTAAAGTAGCAGGATACAAAATTAATGCATAGAAATCTCTTGCATTCCTATATACTAATGATGAAAAATCTGAAAAAGAAATTAAGGAAACACTCCCATTTACCATTGCAACAAAAAGAATAAAATACCTAGGAATAAACCTACCTAAGGAGACAAAAGACCTGTATGCAGAAAATTATAAGACACAGATGAAAGAAATTAAAGATGATACAAACAGATGGAGAGATATACCATGTTCTTGGATTGGAAGAATCAACATTGTGAAAATGACTCTACTAACCAAAGCAATCCTCAGATTCATTGCAATCTCTATCAAACTACCAATGGCACTTTTCACAGAACTAGAAAAAAATTTTCACTATTTGTATGGAAACACAAAAGAACCCGAATAGCCAAAGTAATCTTGAGACAGCAAAACGGTGCTGGAGGAATCAGGCTCCTGACTTCAGAGTATACTACAAAGCTACAGTAATCAAGACAGTATGGTCCTCGAACAAAAACAGAACTATAGATCAATGGAACAAGATAGGAAGCCCAGAGATAAACCCCCACACATATGGTCACCTTATCTTTGATAAAGGAGGCAAGAATATACAATGGAGAAAAGACAGCCTCTTCAATAAGTGGTTCTGGGAAAACTGGACAGCTACATAACAAAGAATGAAATTAGAATACTCCCCAACACTGTATACAAAAATAAAGTCAAAGTGTATTAAAGACCTAAAGGTAATGCCAGACACTATAAAACTCTTAGAGGAAAACATAGGCAGAACACTCTATGACATAAACCACAGCAAGATCCTTTTTGACCCAACTCCTAGAGAAATGACAATAAAAACAAAAATAAATAAATGGGACCTAATGAAACTTAAAATATTTTGCACAGCAAAGGAAACCATAAACAGGATGAAAAGACAACCATCAGAATAGGAGAAAATATTTGCAAACAAAGCAACTGACAAAGGATTAATCTCCAAAATATACAAGCAGCCCATGCAGCTCAATATCAAAAAAACCAAAAAACCCAATCCAAAAGTGGGCAGAAGACCTAAACAGACATTTCTCCTAAGAAGTTATACAGATTGCCAACAAACACATGAAAGGATGCTCAACATCACTAATCATTAGAGAAATGCAAATCAAATGCAAAATCAAAACCACGATGAGGTATAACCTCACATTGGTCAGAATGGCCATCATCAAAAAAAATTACAAACAATAAATGCTGGAGAGGGTGTGGAGAAAAGGTTACCCTCTTGCACTGTTGGTGGGAATGTAACTTGATACAGCCACTATGGAGTACAGTATGGAGGTTCCTTAAAATCTAAAAACAGAACTACCATACAACGTAGCAATCCCACTACTGGGCATATACCCTGAGAAAACCATAATTCAAAAAGAGTCATGTACCAAAATGTTCACTGCAGCTCTATTTACAATAGCCAGGACATGGAATCAACCTAAGTGTCCATCGACAGATGAATGGATAAAGAAGATGTGGCATATATATACAATGGAATATTACTCAGCCATAATAAAAAATGAAACTGATTTATTTTTAGTGAGGTGGATGGACCTAGAGTCTGTCATACAGAGTGAAGTAAGTCAGAAAGAGAATAACAAATACTGTATGCTAACACATATATATGGTATCTAAAGAAAAAAAATGGTTCTGCAGAACCTAGGGTCAAGACAGGAATAAAGACACAGACGTAGAGAATGGACTTTAGGACACAGGGAGAGGGAAGGGTAAGCTGGGATGAAGTGAGACAGTGGCATGGATATGTATACACTACCAAATGTCAAATAGATAGCTAGTGGCAAGCAGCTGCATAGCACAGGGAGATCAGCTCGGTGCTTTGTGACCACCTAGAGGGGTGGGATAGGGAGGGTGGGAGGGAGACACAACAGGGAGGAGATATGGGGATATATGTGTATGTATAGCTGACTCACTTTGTTATTACAGCAGAAACTAACACACCATTGTAAAGCAATTATACTCCAATAAAAATGTAAAAAAAAAAAAAAAAAAGAATCTCCATGGGGAGAAGGGCCAGTGCACATTCCCAGTAATGGGGAGACTGAAGGACAGGAAAGAAGCAGAGAGGAATATGTTCATATGAAATTACTCGTGTGCTTCAAGATAAGCCCTTCCAAATCTTCCATCAGGCATAATCTTCAGAAAATCTATACACTTTCACATGCTTTGGGAGAGCAAAATTTTGGGGGCAACTCAAGAAGGGGCATGTTTTGCATCTGAGTTATCACTGGAACTGGGTCAGAAGGATCCTGGAGGCCAAAATGACCTTAAGAATATAGATTATTCCTTGTCCTCTCACCTTGTACTTGTGGGAAACTTGAGGAAGGCTCAGAGATGTCACCAAGCAGAGGTCAGATCAGTCTCTCCCAGACTCCATGGGAAGGGGTTCCAGATGACATGTGGACCATAAGCGTGAGAGTTGGCAACACTAATGCACTTCATAAAGTTAAGACTATATTATTATTTAATTTATTATTACTTTCTGTCTAGCAACTTGTATCAAAAATTTAACTACTTCTGATACAAATACAATGGAGTATTTTAAGTGTCCTACTCTGACTTAAAAATATAATGTTTCAGACCCTAGTGTATTTTTATAACTCAGATTAATTTTCTCTTATCGCATTTGAGCCCTATTTTCGAAGAAAAAAATATTTGAGTAATCGATTGTTAACTTGGAAATACTTTATGAAATAAGAATCCATGTTTTTATTGAAGTAAAACCTGTCACTGAGTGAGTTTGAATCTTCCTCACTTTGTTTTTACATGAAATGTAAGTGCTCTTGCTAGAGTCACACAGTTGCTCAATTTTTTTGTATTTGATTTTATAATTTAGTTATTACCTTCATTTTACAAAGAACCACGTTAGAAGTTCAGCTTTATTATTTATGTTACCAGAGAGCTTTTCTCAAGAATATAAACACGAGGAGTAGCAAATATCTGGCTCATAGCTCAGATGAGACCTTGAGGGGACTTCCCTGGTGGTCCAGTGGGTAAGATTCCACGCTCCCAATGCAGGGGTCCTGGGTTCAATCCTTGGTCAGGGAACTAGATCCCACATGCATTCCACAACTGAAGTCCACATGCATGCCCCAACTGAAGTCGGCATGTGGCAACTAAGAAGTCAGCACGCTACAACTAAAGATCCCGCATGCTGCAACTAAAAAAAACAAAAAAAAAAGCTCCTGCATGCCACAGTGAAGATCCTGCGTGCTGCATCTAAGACCCAGCACAGCCAAAATAAATAAATAAATACATTGGGGGGGGGGGGAAGACCTTTAGGAAAATTACTTTTAACAATTAATGGGAAAAGCATTAGCTTCAACAATCGTAAAGTCAACAAGATTGAATTAAAATATGTTCTAATTCTATTCTAAAATGATCTTTATATATTTCTGGTTTCCATAACAATAAAAAAGCTCTCATCATTTTTGTTAAATGAAAGTGACATTTTATAGGCTTTGGTAAGGAAAGCAGTTATATGAAGTTACTTCTGTTAGTAAATATTGCTAAATTGGTCTGTCTTGTTTGAGCCATTTAACTTCTTACATCATTTTAAATGTGTTATCTGTTTTGAAAGCAGGCATCTAGCTTATCCTTGAAAAAAAATTAAGTTAAAATCTGAATATGCTTTGCAGTTTACTGTCCTGTGCAGTAAGGACTTATTTTTGAGGATGTTTAAGATGGAGGTGTGGGGAGGAACAGGATGCCACTTTTTTAGTCACAAAGGATTTTTACTGTGATCCTTGTGTTTCTTGTTATCTTGGATCTATTTCTGTAAAACTTGTAGCTTTACAAAACTTGTAACTATTTTCTAAAAAAAGAATTTGAGGCCTAACTGCTGATATGTAATTATAGCAGTATTATTATGTCTTTTGGTATAATCCACTATAATCAAAGCTGTGTACTCCCTGATTATATATCCAATTGTTCTACCAACCATGAAACAGTTGCTAGGAATGTTCTTGAGAACCAATTTTGCTTCTCCTTATCAGTCCTTCATAAAATCTGCTTCTGCATTTACCGTAAAATCTTGAAGACCTTGAGTTAATTTGGGTATTAGAATCCTAATGACCTCAGAGTCCTCATCAGTAAACAGGATTGGCAGCCCCTCCCAAGCGATGTTAGTTGGCTTGCAAGATGAAATCCATATGTCATCTTTAGTTTAGAAGGTATGACTAACAATTCCCTTTTAAACACTTTTATTGATGTTTGTGTGAAAACATCGAAACCTTCTTATTAGATTTATAAATGACATCATGGTGTGAAGATGGATGGTTATGAGAGCAGTTTAGTGTTGTGCAAAGAACAGTGGTCTGGGTACAAGTCCAGACTTTGACCCCTCTGTGTGACACTGCACAAATTACCTTCCTTCATCTGTCTGCTTTTCCCTTTTGTAAAATGGCTATCATACTGTACCAGTTAAGTCTGCAGTTAGAATCTAATTTAATACTGGATGTGACAACCTTTGTAAAATGTCTGATGATACACACATGGAAGTCAGTGTTATTTTTGTGTTTTCTTTGAAAAACTGTGAAACAAGCACATGTTTTGTTTGCTCTTTTGTCTTAATCTGTTAGGGCTGCCATATCAAAGCACAACGGATATTATCTAAGTAGAGCTGGAGTCAAACAGACCACTCGCCTCTAACAGACGACTGAAGCAGTTTAGTCCATTAGTCACAAAGAGCTGGAAAATGTCCCTCCTTTCCTGTTCCCCACCCCTCCTCTTCCCTGTCCCCTCTTCTCCTTCTTTTTCTTCTCTTTCTCCATTTTCCTCCTCTGCCCCAACTTCTTCTCTTTCCTCTAGGATGTTTTAAGGGAATATTTGGCTAAAGATTAGGGAAAATTCCCTTCTCTATGCCAGGCCTCAAATAAAGTAATAAACTCTTTTTATACAGCAAAAGATAAAAAAAGTTCAAAATGCCAAGAGACAGTCATCAGTCAAGGTTTTGAATAAAGTTGCTTATTTATATACTTAAGAAAAGGTTAGGTAATAGTCAGACGTCACCTGCACTGGTTTCGCAGCCCTGACAGATGAGGCTTTGCTTCTTGCAACTGTTTCAAAGATCTGAGAAACCTATCCTAGGAAGGAGAGATCCAAAGGGTGTCATCCATGGTCAAGATACACGGCACAATCTGTTCATTCTTCCTCCTGCTTCGGAAGAGGTATCTCTCCCTTTCAGACCCAAGAAAGATAATTGACAGTGAGGAAATCATCAGTAACTTTCCTGTTCTCATTTGTGGTGATGAGAGGCCACCCCTTTCTTTTCTCTCTGACAAATTTACAAGGTCAGAAGCATACAAAATTGCTGAACAAAGGACAAGCTATAAAGCATATTATGCTTTTGTTCTTTGCCCCTTGTTTTCACTTATGTAAATTACCTTGTGGGAATGGGCCAGGTTAAGCTTGCCATGTCAGGCTTTCCTAGAGACTGGATACCCATCACATGTGCTCAAAGACTGTGCAGGATCAGGACACTCTCTCTGTGTGCTTTATGAGATTAGGCAATAATCTGGAAAAATGAAAGAAAAAGGAATAGAAATATCCTGTTTAGAGCTGTGTAACAATGGAATAGGTTCCTTCACAAAGCAGTGAAATTCCTGACACTGTAAGTATTGAAGAAGGGGTGCGTGCAACTTTTAGAGACATGTCAGTAGAGTTTTCCTCTACTTTGGCTCAAATGACATCTGACTGTTCATTATAACTCTAATATTCGTGGATCTTCTGGTTCTGTATGACATCTTAGCAGGGGGCAGAGACCACAGACAACTGAAATATAGAGAAGCAGTTGAGGAAAACAATATTGAGTATGTAGAGTATAAGATTATATGAATTATCACTGTAAGTGCCAGTTCTGGCCACAGAAATTCATCAATACCAACACACAAAGGCTGCCTACTGTCAGTGAGGGCCACCTTAGCTTTCCAACACGTAACGTATTAGGTTAGCTTAATTTGCATATATCCAATAATACCGAGAGTGTGAAGAGAAGTAATTCTGGGTGAAATAGTCACAGAATAGGAGCACCTCACCACAGAGAGCAGAACCCCAGGCTTCCATGGCTGGATGGCCTTGCTCCCTCAGCAGGGAGCCATTGCTCTGTTTTCCCCACACTTAAAAGTTGAGGCTCTGGATCCCACTTGACTCTGACAATACAATCTGCTCCATGACAACAGCCAGACAATTTCCTGGGAGAGAGAAAGCATTCATACCTACAAAGCAACCAATGGACCAATGCAGCTACCTACCTAGAGACCTCACCCCTCAGGAATGTATGTGTGAGGGAGGGAGGTGCATGTATTAATGGAAATGGCCCTACATTTGTAATTCTGTAACAACTCTAAGAGAAGTTATATTCCACTTAGTACATCAAGGCCATGGATGTTACACTGTCACTGTACATCTGACCCACCAGGGGCTTTTAGGGAGTAGTTTCAATATCTCAGTACTTTGGAGATTTTTTCCAGCGAGTCCCCCACTCCAAGGTTAGACTCTTCTGGAAATGAGAGGACCCCATTGATTATATTAACCATGGCAAGTACTGCTCACCCCCAGACCCACTCCTGTGAGGCAAAAAGGCCATCATTGATGGATCTGGGGTGTCCCACTCTGGCTGATTCTGACAATGGTAGGACTGAACAGGGAGGGCCATTAGGAACTTTTGTCTTGCCAGTGGTGGGTGGAGTGGGATTGGACATAGTTTTAGGTTCAGGATTCAGCAAGCCTTGGGCCTCCACGTATTGAAAGCTCTGGTCTTCCATGCTGGTCAGTCCCCGTACTAAGGGTCTGGTCAAAGTCAGTACTTTTTCTGCCTCAATTTTCTGTTCAGCTTTCCATTCTATAGGGAACTATATACTCCAGTATAGCCCTTAGACCTGGGCAGAAAGGGCCCCCACCCTGAGCCCTGAACTCTGGACAGCCTGCATATCAGAAATATCAAACTGCGAAGATTATGAGAATGTTTTTTGGATGTTTGGTAACGATAGAACAAATGGGAGTTATAAGAGAGGAATTTATGAGCTGAACTGGGCGTCCATCCAGCCCAGAAGATGCAGGGCTGAGAACCCTCGCCTGTAAATGTGATGGTGAGGGTGGGAAGGGGTGGGTAGAATAAAATCACAGCCTCTTCCTTGGGGAACCAGGGAGAGGGAGTAGCTGCTTTTTATTTGAAGCTGGCTGCTATTTATTCAAAGTGGCATCTATGCAAACTGGATTCCATAGATAACTGTACTCCCTCCTTCTTTTTTGGGAAATGCTAAAAATTCTGAGAAGAAAAAGTTCATTGTGGGAAGGAGAACTGGCCCCCTTCAACATTCTGGGGATCTTTTCTGGATCATTGGGCCTGGGCCCAGTTTCTGCACTGCCCTGCCCCACCCCAGCTAATCTGTGCTGGACCAGGAGAGAGGCCTCATCCTTCAGCCGTCAAGGCTCTAGGGTAATACCTGGGATACCGGTGGGAGAGGAGGTGCCTTGGAAGAGAATGTGGACACACACTACGCTTTTTCCAGTCCCTTGTGCTGGGTTACATGAGGGGGATTGGATTCCGCTTCTGAGAATCCGGTCATGGTCTGGGATCTTAATAAACTGATTATCTGGAAGGACAGTGCTACTGCCTGCTCTTCTGGGTTTGAGCTGAGTTGCCTAGGAACTTCTGCTGCGATGTCCTTCCTCCCTAGAATACCCACCATCATAACATCACCACCACAGCTACCACGTTGGATCATCTCGGATAACTTAGTTAGCCTGAGCTAATCCCCAGTTTGCCTTGGGATGTTGGATATTAAGTAAAATCAATTCTCCCTTAACCCCATTTCCTCCTAGGCCTGATTACCTGGTGAAAAAAGATTTCAGGCCAGGTGAAAACTGTGGGTTAGTCACTGTAGTTAGTTTTCTGGGGCTGCCGTAGCAAAGTACCACAGACTGGGTAGCTTAAGCCATAGAAATTTGTTTTCTCAAAATTTTGTAGGCTAGAAATTCAAGATAAAGGAGAGTTGGCAGGGTTGGTTTTTCCTGAGGCCTTTCTCCTTGGCTTGCACATGGCTGTCTTCTCACAGTGTCTTTCCTCTGTGGGCCCCCATCCCTGGTATCTTTCTCTTATAAAGACAGCAGTCATATTGGATTAACATCCACCCTAATTATTTAATTTTCACTTAGTTACTTCTTTAAAGATCATATATCCTAATACAGTTACATTCTGACGTATTAGAGGTTAGGACTTCAACATATATAAACTTTGGAGGGGATGCAATTCAGCTCATAACTGTCACTTATTGACTGGGTGACCTTGGAAAAGTTATTCAATCTTTCTAAGTCTCAGTTTCTACAGTTATAAAGTGGAGAAAGGCATAACCACCCAATGAAGTTATTATGAGAATTAAACATATAGTATATGTAAATAACCAAAATGATCCTTGGCACTCCAGAGACCCTGGGATGCCAGCTTGACTACTGCGGGGTGCCTGAATGTGTGATTAACACCTTCGCTAATTCAAATCACTCATACTGTGGTACCTGTGTGTATATATGTGAATGTGGGTAGAAAATACATGACTTCTAAATACCCACTCATGGGCTTCCCTGGTGGTGCAGTGGTTAAGAATCCGCCTGCCAATGCAGGGGACACGGGTTTGAGCCCTAGTCTGGGAAGATCCCACATGCCGTGGAGCAGCTAAGCCCGTGCGCCACAACTATTGAGCCTGCGCTCTAGAGCCCACGAGCCACAACTACTGAAGCCCTTGTGCCTAGAGCCCACTCTCTGCAACAAGAGAAGCCACCACAATGAGAAACCCACGCATCGCAGTGAAGAGTAGCCCCTGCTCGCCGCAAGTAGAGAAAGCTGGCACACCTCAACAAAGACCCAACGCAGCCAAAAAAAAGTTTACCATTAAATAACCACTCATGTATGTGGCTTTCTAGTGTCTGACACAAGTATTTATAATTTAGTTTGACGAAAAACCCTATACAATTTCAGAAATGAAAGTTACAGTCAAATTCAGGTGTTAGAAAATGAAGGAAAGACCGTTTTCATTTTGGTGCAGTTTTTTGTTTTTCTTAATCTTTCGACACTTTAACTTTGGAGTAAAGCAATTCAAATTATGTTCCCTAATGGTCTTTGGTGTGCAGTTTACAAATTGAAGAAACAGAATGAAACAGAAGAAAGAATCTACCATTGGTATAATAGGTTTCATTTTTCTTCTTTCTCTTTTAACATATTGTTTTTGAAGTAGATTCCCCCAGGAATAGAATTTTCTTCGTGAAAGTTGAAATGAAACTGAAGAGCTCTTCACAAAGAGAAGGCTGTGTGATTACAAATATGGTTTCCATTCATCTCCATAATGAGGATGAATTTTTTGTGACATCACTGAGAAATGTGGGCATAACCCTGGGGTTATCAAATAGGGCAAGGTCCATCTCAAGGAAAAGCAACAACAAAGAGAAAATGACCAACAAGAGAACTTGCTTTTGCTTCGTGCCCTTTGCCATGCAGAGCTGGTAATTCCCAGAAGCTCTGGTCAGAGGCTTGTCTGGGGACAGGGCTGAGCTGAGTCCATTCTAATGCAGGTCTTCAGAACAGCTTAGGAGGAGTGGTCAGGCCCAAAGGGCCCCTGCAGCCTGAATTCGAGGGCTAGGTGTTTGGGCCTGAGGAAGAGTGTTTCACTCCATGGGCATAAGCACATGGAGGAGGTGGGGAAAGGAGGCCTTGTACTGCTACTTTGATGTCTTTCTGTAAACAGCCTGAGGGTATTTTCAGGACATCTTGAACTTGTTTTTGGAAGTCTTTTCCCATTGTATCCAGTGAGATAGTTCTGTTGCCCTGGCAGCTAGTCTGAGATGTGCAGGTAGCTTTCTAAATGCCCTTATGCTTTCTGTCTATTTTTCCCATCTCCCTGACAGCCCCAGGCCCAGGCCTCCTCAATGGTCTCCCCAGCCTTTCTCAAATCCATGCTTCACACTGCAATCAAAGTGTCCTATAGATAAAGCTCCAAATCCTTTCTTTTTTTTTTTTTTAATTTTTTTTTAATTTTTTTTTGCGCTACACGGGCTTCTCACTGTTGTGGCCTCTCCCGTTGCGGAGCACAGGCTCCGGATGCACAGGCTCAGCGGCCATGGCTCACGGGCCCAGCCGCTCCGCGGCACGTGGGATCTTCCTGGACCAGGGCACGAACCTGTGTCCCCCGCATCGGCAGGCGGACCCTCAACCACTGCGCCACCAGGGAAGCCCCCAAATCCTTTCTATATCATGTAGCAATGCCAGATAAAATACAGGATGCCCAGTTAAATTTAAATTTCAGATAAACAAAGAATAGTTTTTTCAATACTTGGAACATACTTATGCTACAATGTTCCTTGTTATTTATCTGAAATGAAAGCTTACCTGAGCGTTCTGTATTTTTATATGCAAAATTCGGCAGCTTAGTGCCCTGCATACCCTGGCCTAACCTTGCTTTAACCTCTTTGGATATTACAAGTTTTCTCTGTTGCTCAGCTGCTTCCAACTCACCCAGTAAGTCTGCTTAGTCTGCATTCCCCAGAGCAGACCCTGTGACAAGGACTGGAGGGAAAGCACTTTATCTGAGACGCAGAGAAAACACTGGTAAGGAGTGGGCAAATGACACAGGAAAAGGAAGCCAGTGCCCACAGTGGGGGATTGGAGCTAAATCCCTGGGGAAATCCTGGGAAACATAAAACACACTTAGAATTATCCCACCTGAGGGGAGAAGGAACTAGGGTGTTTTCATAGTAACTGCACCACTCTGTCATTGGTTGAGGGCTGCTCTAGGGGGTATTAGTTCTCTCAAGCTTTTTACCAGTGTTTCCCAAGAGAGGGAAGAATGGCCTTCTGCTGCCCTGGAGGAGAACTATCAGGTGGAGATGCAGATATAGGCAGGTGAAAGTGCCCTGAGAACGAGGAAATTTTCAAGCCAAGAGACATAGACAAGGCCGCCACAGCCCTGCTATACAGATAGTGCTTCTCCTCTTCTAGGTCTCTTTTCTTTGCTACTCTTAGACTCCTCTCATCTCCCCAACACCTTTTGTTCTATTCCCTCTGTAGTATTTAATTTAGTTGTCACTTCTGAAGGAATTTTCCCCACCCCCATGCCCACCCACTCTTACGCCCAAAATTCAAATGCTCCCCGTATCCATGTGCTAACTTCTATTACAACTCTTAGTAATTTTCTTTTCTTTTATTTTTTTAACTGAAGTATAGTTGATTTACAATATTGTGTTAGTTTCAGGTGTACAGCATAGTGATTCAGTACTTTTGCAGATTATACTCCATTATAGTTATTACAAGATAATGATTATAATTCCCTGTGCTATATAGTATATCCTTGTTGCTTATCTATTTTATACATAGTAGTTTGGATCTTTGTCTCTATCTCTTTTATAGAAAACACACCTGTGGTTTGTTTTCTATGTCTGTGAGTCTGTTTCTATTTTGCATATATATCCATTTGTATTATTTTTTAGACACATAAAAGTGGTATCATACAGTATTTGTATTTCTCTGTCCGACTTATTTCACTAAGCATAATATTCTCCAGGTCCATCCATATTGCTGCAAAAGGCAGTATTTCACTCTTTTTATGGCTGAGTAATATTTCATTGTGCATATACACTACATCTTCTTAATCCAGTTATCTGTTGATGGGCACCTGGTGCTGCTTTTCAGCCAATTTAGTTATGAGTCTGTGTCAAAGTTTCATTACAACTTTGCTGCAAGGAAAAAGCCTATGAGTGTGTAGGCTGGTTAAAGATTCTTTCTTGGTAAGGAATTTTATAGTCAAAAGAATGATTAGGTAGTTATTGTTGAATCCGATCAAAAAGAAAAGAATATTTGGTAAAAGTTTATCAAACTTTTGACTGACAGTCATCAGGATGATGGGTTACTTGATTCCCCAGAGCAACTTTTTATCTATTAAAATTTGTAGGGATATTATTTAAAAATTAATCAGAAGTAATACTTTCTCCCCAAAGGACATCATGAATTACATAACTCAAAATATGTTCTTTCTCAGATCAGGCTTGGAACAACTTTTTCTTTTTCAAAATGTGATTACATATTTTTTTTCTGTCTTGCCTCCCTCTAACTCCTTGAGAATAGTGATTATATCTGGCTCCTGTTATAGTCCCAGTAACTAGTACAATTGTAGAGCCCTTAATACACAACATAGTGGGGACTAAATAAATACATGTTGAATAAATACTTAGTATTCTGGATGCTACTAGTCTGGTACTAGCCTGGTAATATAGCCCTGAATCTTGCTTCTCAGCCTTAATCAACAATGTGTTTCCAGAAAAAAAATTTCAGCAGGGACTTCTGGTATCCAGCCTGGCATGTAAGGATCATAGAAGTTATCACTCTGTTCTAACAATAAGTAAAAACTTGAACAAATCAACAACTCAGTCTATCAGAGCAGTGAGGTTATAGGGTAATCCACTGCCCCCCAACTCAGTGTCTTAGTCAGTTTGGGCTGCTATAAAAAAATATCATAGGGCTTCCCTGGTGGCGCAGTGGTTGAGAGTCCGCCTGCCGATGCAGGGCACACGGGTTCGTGCCCCGGTCCGGGAAGATCCCACGTGCCGCGGAGCGGCTGGGCCCGGGAGCCATGGCCGCTGAGCCTGTGCGTCCGGAGCCTGTGCTCCGCAACGGGAGAGGCCACAACAGTGAGAGGCCCACGTACTGCAAAAAAAAAAAAAAAAAAAAAAAAAAAAAAATCATAAACTGTGTGGCTTAAACAATGAAACATTTATTTCTTACAATTTTGGAGGAAGGCCAAGATCATGGCACCAGCAGATTTATCGTCTGGTGAGAATCTGCTACCCGGTTCATAGATGGCTTTCTTCTTGCTATGTTCACACATAGTAAGAAAGGACAAGAGAGCTCTCTGAGTTCTCTTTTGTAAAGGCGCTAATCCATTCATGAGCCTGATCACCTCTCAAAGCCCCCACCTTCAAATACTGTCATATTGGGGGTTAGGATTCAACATATGAGCTTTGAGGGAACACAAATATTCAGTCTGTAACTTTCCATCCCTGACCTCCCAAAATTCATGTCCTTCTTGGATGCAAAGTACGTTTATTTCATCCCAACAACCCCAAATGTCTTAACTTGTTCCAGCATCAACTCTAAAGTCTGAGTCCAAAGTCTTATCTAAATACCATCTAAATCAGGTATGGGTGAGACTGAAGGTAAGATTTATCCTGAGGCAAATTCCTCTGTAGCTTTGAACCTGTCAAACCAAGCAAGTTGTGTGCTTCCAAAAAACAGTGGTGGGGCAGACATAGGATAGACATTTCCATTCCAAAAGGGAGAAGTAGGAAAGAAAAAGGGGCTAATGGGTTCAAAGTAAGTCCAAAACCAAACAGGGCAAATAACATTAAACCTTGAGGCTGAAAAATAAACCTCTTTGGCTCAGTGTTCTGCCTTCTCATCCTGCTGGGGTAGCAACATCACCCCAAGAGTCAGTGGGGCACTGTTAATGCCATGCTCTCTGCAGTGGCCCTGCTCTTGCTGCAGCTCTCTGCTGAGGCCATATCACTGAAGTACTGGGCATTCTAGCCCAGCTGAACTGGAGAGGCAGCCTCATCCTTTGAAACCATTCTGCTCCCTGAGCCCTTTCACTCTGGGACTGTGGTGGAAATGGCAGGCCTGATGATCTCTGAATCACTTTGGGAAGACGGGGTATCATTCTTTCCTGTCTTGGAGAATAGTGCCTGGCTTCTGCTGAAATGGCCATTTAGGTCCATGGTTCATATCCACATTAATCTCCTTATCAGATTATCTTTTTCCTGTACCCTTAATGTTCTCTTTAGAACATGCTTTCTCATTTTTGCATATGGATAGGCTGAGAATTTTCCAGATCTTTAAGTTCTGGTTTTTTTTTTTGCTTAACAATTCCATTTTCTAAAGACTTCTCTCTTGTCACATCTTACTACAAGCAGCCAGAAAGAACCTTCAACATTTTGCTTAGAGAGTTCCTCAGCAAAATATCAAATTTCATTGCTCAAAAGTTCTACCTTCTACAAAACACTATGACATGAATACAAATCAGTCAAGTTCTTTGCCAGTTCACAACAAGGATCACCTTTTCTCCAGTTTCCAATAACATGTTCCTCATTCCCATCTGAGAACTCATCAGAATGGCCTTTACCCGTGTTTCTACCAATATTCTGTTCAGGATACTTAGGTATTCTCTAAAATGACTGAAGCTTTCTCTACAGCTCTATTCTTTTCTTTTGAGCTCTCACCAGAATCACCTTTAACGATCCATTCAAAATGTAATCTTTAACTAACTTCTACCTCAAAATTCTTTCAGCCTCTCCCCATCACCCAGTTCCAAAGCTGCTTCCACATTTCAGGGTATTTGTAACAGCAGCACTCCAACTTCATAGTACCAACTTCTGTATTAGTCAGGGTTCTCCAGAGAAAAAGAACAAATCTATCTATCTATCTATCTATCTATCTAGAGAGATTGATTTATTAAGAGGAATTGGCTCATGTGATTATGGAGGATGAGGAGTCCCACAGTCTGCTTCCTGAAAGCTGGAGACCTAAGCTGGAAGTATAATTCAGTCTGAGTCTGAGGGCCTAAGAAGCAGGGGAGCTAATGGTATAAATCTCACTCTGAGGGCAGGAGATGAAATGAGATGTACCAGGTGAAATAATGAGGCAGAAAAAAAGGGGAAATTGCTCCTTATTCTACCTTTTATTCTATTCAGGCCCTCATTAGATTGGATGATGCCCACCAACATTGGGGAAGGCAATCTACTTTACTAAGCCCACTGATTTGAATGCTTATCTCATTCAGAAACACCCTCAAAGACACCCAGAAATGATGTTTATCCTTTAGGTACTCTATGGCCAGACAAGCTGACATATAAAATTAACCATGACAATTGGAGAGACAGACGATATGGAGAATCACAACTAACCAGATCAGCAACTCATGAGAGCCTGTGCCAGGGTAGGAAAATCTAAACTGTAATTGATGAATTGTTACAGGCTTAGTGTGGACAAGTATGAGAATTAAAAACTCCAGGGAGACCCAGTCATAGAGAGGGCCCACAGTATCGTGAGATTTACCTCCAGGAGCTCTACCAGGTTCTCATAGTGAATGTTAGGGACAAATCCCCTCATGCTTTCAGGATGGGGAGAGGAAAATGAACCATTTTCAAATACACCAGAGCGTTCTGTTCTTAACAAACCTTTCCCTCAGGAGAAATTATTTTACCAGAGCCTAAACCTGCTGGGATTTTGTCAGCAATAATCTACCTGGAGAACGGGAAATAACCAAATCCAGCTGACTTAGCTTTGCATGTCGGGGAAACAGGAACAGATGACTTCACAGGTGAATTCCACCAAACATTTACGGAAGAGTTGATACCTATCCTTCTCAAATATTCTGAAAAATTCAAGGGTAAGGAACACTTCCAAACTCATTCTTTGAGGCCAGTATTACCCTGATACCAAACCCAGACAAAAACTACAAAAAAAATTATAGATCAACGTCTCTGATGAACATAGATGCAAAAATCCTCAAAATATTAACAAACCAATCAATAGTACATTAAAAGGATCATATGCCATGATCAAGTGGGATATATTCCAGGGATGCAAGGATGTTTCAATATATACTAATCAATCAACCTGATTCACCACATTAACCAAATGAAGGATAAAAATCACATGATCATCTCCATAGATGCATAAAAAGTATTTGACAAAATCCAACATCCATTGGTATAGAGGAAACATATCTCAACATAATAAAGGCTGTATACAACAAACCCACAGCTAACATCATACTCAACGATGAAAAGCTGAAAGCTTTTCCTCTAAGATCAGGAATAGAACAAGAATGTCCACTCTCACTGAGGCAGTAGGAGCAATATTGGAAGTTCTAGCCACAGTAATAGACAAGGAAAAGAAATAAGAGCATCCAGATTGGAAGAGAAGAAATAAAACTGTCACTATTTGTAGATGACATGATATGATATATAGAAAACCATAAAGACTTCACTAAAAAACTGTTAGAACTAATAAATGAATTCAGTAATGTTGCAGGATACAAAATTAATATACAGAAATCTGTTGCATTTCTATACACTAATAACAAGCTATTGGAAAAATAAATTAAGAAAACAATACCATTTACAATTTTATTAAAAAGAATAAAATACCTAGGAACAAATTCGACCTAGGAGGTGAAAGACCTGTACCCTGAAAACTGTAAGATAGTGATGAAAGAAACTGATGATGACACAAATAAATGGAAAAATATACCATGCTCATGGACTGGAAGAACTAATAATGTTAAAATATCCATACTACCAAAAGCAATCTACAGATTGAATGCAATTATTAAAATACCTGTAACATCTTTCACACAACTGGAACAAATACTTCTAAAATTTGTATGGAACCAAAAAAGACCCCTAACAGCCAGAGCATTCTTGAGAAAGAACAAAGCTGGAGGTATCACACTCCCTGATTTCAAACTATACTGCAAAGTTATAGTAATCAAAGCATAATGGTACTGGAACAAAAACAGACACAAAAATCAATGGAACAGAATAGAGAGCCAGAAATAATCCCATGCTTATATGATCAATTAATGTATTACAAAGGAGGCAAGAATATACAATGAGGGAAGAAATAGCCTCTTCAATAAATGGTGCTGGGAAAACTACATGCAAAAGAATCAAACCAGACTACTTTTCACACTATATACAAAAAAAACCTCAAAATCAATTAAAGATTTAAATGCAAGACCTAAAACCATAAGACTTCTAGAAGAAAACATATGCAGTATGCTCTTTGACATCAGTTTTAGCAATTTTGGGGGGGTTCTGTTTTCAAAGGCAAGGGAAACAAAAGCAAACAAACATATGGGACTACATCAAAATAAAAAGCTTTTGTGTAACCAAGGAAACTATCAAGAAAACAAGAAGGTAGCCTTCTGAATGAGAGAAGATATTTGCAAACAATATATCTGATAAGGGATTAATATACAAAATATATAAAGAATTCATACAACTCAACATCAAAAACAAAAACAAAAAACCCCAATTAAAAAATGGGCAGGGTTTCCCTGGTGGCGCAGTGGTTGAGAGTCCGCCTGCCGATGCAGGGGACGCGGGTTCGTGCCCCGGTCTGGGAAGATCCCACATGCCGCGGAGTGGCTGGGCCCGTGAGCCATGGCCGCTGAGTCTGCACGTCTGGAGCCTGTGCTCCGCGTTGGGAGAGGCCACAACAGTGAGAGGCCCACATACCGCAAAAAAAAAAAAAAAAAAAAAAAAAAAATGGGCAAAGGATCTGAATAGACATCTTTCCAAAGATACACAGATGGCCAACAGACACATGAAAAGAGGCTCAACATTACTAATCATCAGGAAAATGCAAATCAAAACTGCAATGAGATATCACCACACCTGTAAGAATGGCTATTATCAAAAAGATAACAAATAACAAGTGTTGGTGAGGATATAGAGGAAAGGGAACCCTCTTGCACTGTTGATGGGAAGGTAAATTGGTATAGCCACTGGTATAGCCACTATAGAAAACAGTATGGAGGTTCCTAAAAATATTAAAATTAGAACTACCATAAAATCCAGCAATTCCACTCCTGGGTATTTTTATGAAGGAAAAACCCTCTAATTTGAAAAGATATATGCACACCTATGTTCATTGCAGCATTCTTTACAAAAGTTAAGACATGGAAACAGCCTAAGTATCCATAGATTGATGAATGGATAAAGAAGATATGGTGTATGTATCTACAATGAAATATTACTCAGCATAAAAAAGAATGAAATCTTGCTATTTGCAACAACATGGATGGACCTAGAGGGTATTATGCTAAGTGAAATAAGTCACACAGAGAAAGACAAATACTGTATGATTTCCACTTCTGTATGGAATCTAATAAACAAAACAAATGAGCAAACACACTCAAAAAATAGAAACGTACTCATAGATAAAGAGAACAAGCTAGTTGTTGTCAGAGGGGAGGGAGGGGGGATAAATGGCCAAAATACGTGAAAGGGATTAAGAAGTACAAACTTGTAGTTATAAAATAAATAAGTCATGAGAATGTAATGTACAGCACAGGGAATAGTATTGTAATAACTTTTATGGTGATAGATGGTAACTATAGTCATAATGGTGATTACTTCATAATGTATAAAAATATTGAATCACTAGTTGTACAGCTGAAACTAATATAGTATAATAATACTATAGGTCAACTATACTCTAATAAAAAACTAAAATAATAAATAGTTGTGAAATTAAAAAAAAAAAAGAAAAACCAGAACTGAATAGCCAAGAACTGTGAGACAACTACGAAAAGTGTAACATATGTGTAATGGTAATACTAGAAAGAGTAGAAAATGAGATAGGAACAGAAAAAATATATGAACCAATTGTGACTGAGAATTTCCCCAAATCAATGTCAGACACCAAACCACAGATTCAAGAAGCATAGAGAACACCAAGCAGAATAAATTTCAAAATTACCTACACTTAGACATATCATATTCAAACTTCAGAAAATGAAAGAACAAGAAAAAATGTTGAGAGAAGCCAGACAAAAAAACACTTTACCTTAAGAGGAGCAAAGAGAAGAATCCCATCCACCTCCTTCTCAGAAATCACGAAAGGAAGAAGAGAATGGAGTGAAATATTTAAAGTCTAGAAACAAAAACAAAAGAAACAACCTAGAATTCTGTACACTGCAAAACTATGCTTCAAGTGAAGGAGAAATAAAGACTTTCTCATACAAACAGAAGTTGAGGGAATTTGTTACCAGTAGACCTACCTTGCATGAAATATTAAAAGAAGTTGTTTAGAGAGAAAGAAAATGATATAGGTCAGAAACTCAGATCTACATAAAGTAAGACCATTGGAGAATGAATTAATGAAGGTAAAATAAAAATTTTGTTTTTCTTCTTAATTAATCTAACAGCAGTTTGTTTAAAATAATAATAGCAACAACATATTCATTTATAAATTCTTATGTATAAATGAATATAAATTATAGCAATAATAAATGGGAAGGAGAAATTAGGAATATTTTGTTATAAGGTCTTTCACTACCTGTTAAGTGCTATAGTGTTATCTGAAAGTGGATTTGGATTAATTGTAAATATATGTTGCAGGATAACATGAAAAAAAGTACAACTGATATGCTCAAAAAGGAATTATATTAAGTTTTGCAGTAAAACTACAAAAAGCAGAAAGAGTGTGGAAGAAAAAATAGGAACAAAGAACAATGGCAGTGAATAGAAAAGAGTAACTAATATGGTAGATATAAATCAAACTATGTCAATGATCAGTTTAGTCATTAATGGCCTACATACACCAATAAAAGGCAGAGATTGCTAGAGTAAATTTTAGAAAAAGGACCCAACTATACGTTGTCTACAAGAAACCCACTTTAAATATAAAGACATATATATTCTTCAAAAAACTAAAAATAGAGTTGCCATATGATCAGCAATCCCATTCCTGGGCATGTATACAGACAAAACTATAATTCTAAAAGATACATGAACCCCTGTGTTCATAGCAGCACTTATTTACAATAGCCAAGACATGGAAACAACCTAAATGTCCATCAACAGATGAATGGATAAAGAAAATGTGGTACACACACACACACACACACACACACACACACACACACACACACACACTGGAATATTACTCAGCTATAAAAAATGAAATAGTGCCATTTGCTTCAACATGGATGGACCTAATGATTATCATACTAAATGAATTAAGTGAGAAAGAGAAAGACATATACCATATGATACCACTTATATGTAGAATCTAAAATACGACACAAATGAACTTATCTATGAAACAGAAACAGACTCAGAGACATAGAGAACAGACTTGTGGTTGCCAAGGGGAAGGAGAGGGGGGTGGAGGAGGGAAGGAATGGGAGTTTGGGATTAGCAGACACAAACTATTATATATAGGATGGATAAACAACTAGGTCCTATTGTATACCACAGGGAACTAGTTTCAATATCCTGTGATAAACCATATGGAAAAGAATATGAAAAAGAATATTATGTATAACTGGATCATTTTGCTGCACAGCAGAAATCAACACAACATTGTAAATCAACTATACTTCAATAAAATTTTTTTTTAAAAAGACATATATAGATCAAAAGTAAAAGGAGGAGAAAAATACAGCATACTAATCAATATACATTAGTATATTATATTATACTATATTATATTATATTATAATATAGTATATTATATTAGTATATATATTAGTAATATATAGTATATTAGTATATATATGAGTTATTTAATACCAAATGAGAGTTGCTATATTAATTTCAGATAGAGCAGACCAAAGAGTAAAGAAATCTATCAGGGATAAGGAGCAGCATTGTATAAAGATAAAGTATTTAATAATCCAAGAAGACATAACAATCTTTATTGTGTATGCACCTAACAACAGAGTGTCAAAATATATGAGGCAAAAACTGATAGAACTGCAAGGAAGAAATAAAAGAATCCAAAGACTTTAATACCCATTTAGTCAAAATGTTCAGATCCAGCAGGCAGAAAATCAGTAAGTACATAGTTGAACTCAATAGCACCACCAATCAACTGGATACAATTGACATCAAAAGGTTACTGTATCCAACAATGGCAGATTACACATTATTATCAAGCTCACACAGAACATTCACAAAGATAGATCACATTATGGGCCTTAAAACATACCTAACAAAATTGAAAGAATGTAATTTATACAATGTCTACTCTTAGACCACAATGGAATTAAGTGAGATAGGAATAAATAACAAAAATGTAGCTGGACCCCCACCCCCACCCCACCCCAGTACTTTGAAATGACCAAAATACTTCTAAATAGCACATAGGCCAAAGAAGTAATCTCAAGAGAAATTTTAAAATATTTTGAACGAAATGAAATGAAAACACAACTTCTTAAAACTTGTGGGATGCAGCAAAAGCAGTGCTTAGAGGGAAATTTACAGCATTAATGCATATGCTAGAAAAGAAGTAATATCTAAAATCAATCCTCCAAGCTTTCACTTTAGGAAAGTAGAAAAAAAAAAAGATAAAATTAAACCCAAAAGAAGCAGAAGAAAAGAAATAATAAAAATTAGAGTGGAAATTGATGAAATTGAAAATAAGAAACAGTAGAGAAAATCAACAAAACCTAAAAGCTAGTTCTTCGAAAATATCAATAAAATTGATAAGCCTTTAGCCAGGCTAATTAAGGAAGAAGGAGAGAAGACACAAATTATTAATATCAGAAGAGAAAGAGTGAACATGACTACAGATCCCAGGCACATTAAAAGATAATAAATGAATATTATGAACACTTCTAGGCCCATACATTTGATAACCTGGATGAAATGACCGATTCTTTGAAAGACATGATCTTTGAAAACTAACATAAGAATAAATTGTTAATCTGAATAGGCCTATATCTATTCAATAAATTGAGTCAGTAATTAGTAACTTTCAAAAATAGAAAGTATCAAGCTCAGATGGGTTTACTGGTGAATTCTACCAAGGATTTAAGGAAGAAAGTACACCATTCTTTACAATCTCTTCCAAAAGATAGAAGCAGAGGGAATATTTCCTAACTTATTCCATGAGGCCACCCTTACCCTAATTCTACAACCAGACAAAGACAGTACAAGAAAAGAAAACTACAGACCAATATTTATCATGAATATACATGAAAAAAATCCTCAACAAAATATTAACAAGTCAAATCCAACAATGTTTAAAAATAAATATACACCATGACCAAGTAGGATTTACCTCAGGTATGCAAAGCTGGTTCGACATTTGAAAATCAACAAATGTAATCTATTACATCAACAGGCTAAAGAAGAAAAAAATCACACGCTCATATCAATAGATGCAGAAAATGCATTTGACAAAATCCAATACACATTCATGATAAAAACTCAGAGCATATGAAGAGTAGAGGGAACTTCCTCAACTTGATGAAGCATATCTACTATCTCCCTACAGCTAACATTGTACTTAATGGTCAGAAACTTGAAGTGTTCTTGCTAAGACCAATAACAAGTCGAGGAGGTCCCCCTCTCACCACTGCTTTTCAACATCATACTGGAAGTACTAGCTAAAGTAACAAGGAAAGAAAAGCAAATTAAAGGTAAATACATTGTGAAGGAAGAAATAATACTGTCTTTATTTGCAGATGATATGATTATCTATGTAGGAAAACCAAATGAATCATCAGGTATCTCCTGGAACTGATAAGTAAAATAGAAAGGTTGCAGGATAAAGAGTTAACATAGAAAAGTCAGTCAATTTCCTATATACCAGCAATGAACAGGTGGAATTTGAAATAAAAAACATATTACCATTTACAGTAACACCCCCAAGATTTAAATACTTAGCTATAAATCTAACAAAATATGTACAAGACCTCTACAAAGAAAACTACAAAAATCTGAAGAAATATATCAAATAGGTAAATGGAGAGATATTCCAAGTCCATGGAAAGGAAGACTCAATATTGTCAAGATGTTAGTTCTTCCCGACTTGATCTACAGAGAATCTATGCAATCCCAAACAAAAGCTCAGCAAGTTATTTTGTAAATGTCAGCAAATTAATTCTAAAGTTTACATAGAAAGGCAAAAACCTCAGAATGGCCAACTCAGTATTGAAGGACAAGAACAAAGTCAGAGGACTGTACCCGACTTCAAAATTTATTATAAAGAAAAAGTAATCAAAACAGTGTGGTATTGGTGAAAGATAGAAAAATCAATAGAACAGAAGAGAGAGCCCTGAAATAGACCCCCATACATATAGTCAACTGATCTGTAACAAAAGAGCAAAGGCAATACAATGGAGCAAAGACAGACTCTTCAACAAATGGTGCTAGAAAAAATGGACACCACATGCAAAAACCATGAATCTACACACAGACCACCCTTCACAAAAATCAATTCAAAATTGATCAGAGATACAAATGTAAAGCAAAAAGCTGTAAAACACAGACCACCCTTCACAAAAATCAATTCAAAATTGATCAGAAATACAAATGTAAAGCAAAAAGCTGTAAAACTCATAGGAAATAAACTAGGAAAAAACCTAGGTGACTTTGGGTATGGTGATGACTTTTTAGATATAACACCATGGGTACTATCCATGAAAAAAGTAATTGATAATCTGGTCTTCATTAAAGTTAAGACTTCTGCCCTGTGAAAGACAATGTCAAGAAATGAGGAGACAAGCCACAGACTGGGAAAAAATATTTGCAAAGGACATATCTGATATCTGACTGTTATCCAGAATATACAAAGAACTCTTAAAATTCAACAGTGAAAACACAAACAACCCAATTAAAAATGGGCAAAATATTTGGTCACTTCACCAAAGAAGATGTACAGATGACAGATAAGCATATGAAAGTATGTTCTATATGATATGTCATTATGGAATTGCAAATTAAAACAACAATGAGATACCACTACACACCTATTATAAAGGCCAAAATCTAAAACACGGACAACACCAAATCCTGGTGAGGATGTGGAGCAATAGGAGCTCATTCATTGTTGGTGAGAATGCAAAATGGTACAGACACTTTGGAAGACAGTTTGGCAGTTTCTTATAAAACTGAACACGCTCTTGCCATATGATCCAGCAATCATGCTCCTCTGTATTTCTTGAAAACTTACATCCACACAAAAACCTGCTTATAGGTGTTTAAAACAGCTTTATTCATAATTGCCAAAACTTGCAAGAAACTAGGATATCCTTCACTAAGTGAATGAATGAACTGTGGTACATCCAGACAACACAATATTATTCAGTGCTAAAAAGAAATAAGCTATTAAGCCATGGAAAGACATGGAAGAACCTTAAATGCATATTAGTGAATGAAAGAAGGCAAACTGAAAGGCTGCATACTGTATGATTCCAACTATATGACACTCTGAAAAAGGCAAAACGATGGAAACAGTAAAAGATCAGTGATTGCCAGGGATTGGGGGTAGAGAGGAGAAATGAATAGGCAGAGCACAGAGGATTTTTAGGATAGTGTAATGATTCTGTATGATGCTACAATGGTGGATAGATGCTATTATACATTTGTCAAAACCCATAGAATATACACCACTGCAAGTGAAACTTAAACTACAGACTTTGAGCGATAATATATGTCAATGTAGGTTCATCATTTGTAAAAAATGCATCACTCTAGTAGGGTATGTCGATACTGGGGGTAGTTGTACATGTGTGGGAGTAGGAAGTATATGAGAACTCTTTGTACTTTCCACTCAATTTTGCTGTGAACCTAAAACTGCTCTAAAATATGTTTATTAATTAAGAAATTTAGTTGTACAGAGGTTATATTTTTTTCCCCTATACCTCCATTTTCCTCATCAGATCCAGTCACTTCCAAAGGTGAGAATAATAGAGAAGGCCTTTTAGTAAAGCTGACTGAAAGAGCTGCTAAAAAGATTTTAACAGTGTAGTGTGATTACCTCACGGGTACCTCGTAATAGAGGATTAGAGTCTCTTCCTATCCCTATCCCTGTCTAGCCTAGGAAAAATCTAGCACAAGAGGCTAAACCAAAGGTAGAAGAGGGTGGACTCTGTAAAAGAAAGTGAAGCTAATATTATATGATCCATTTGTATGCAATGTCCAGAATAGGCAAATCTATAGAGACAAAAAAATAAATTAATGGTTGTTAGGGGCTGGGGGAAAGGGGCCACAGGTAGTGACCACTAAGGAGTGTGGGTTTTTGGAGGGAGGGATGAATATGCCCTAAAATTGATTTTCTGTGATGGTTGCACAGCCTGTGAATATACTAAAAACCATAGAAGTATATGCTTTGAACTTTATGGTTTGTAAATTATACTTCAATAAAGTTGTTTTTTAAAAAGAAGGGTGAGGCAAACCAAGAGCTAAAATGACCAAGGAGTGGGGAAAAGGAGAAGGACAGGAAAGAGAAAATCAGAAGGGGAGGAGTTTCCTGGCCATCCTCCAATGTCCAGCCTCAGAGGAATGGCGACATGCGGATGCCTTGACAGTTTAAAAGCTAGACTTCAGGTTTTTCGGGCTTCCCTGGTGGCGCAGTGGTTGAGAATCCGCCTGCCGATGCAGGAGACACGGGTTCGTGCCCTGGTCCGGGAAGATCCCACATGCCGCGGAGCAACTAAGCCCGTGAGCCACGGCCGCTGAGCCTGTGCGTCCGGAGCCTGTGCTCCGCAATGGGAGAGGCCACAACAGTGAGAGGCCCGCATACCGCAAAAAAAAAAAAAAAAAAAAAAAAAAGCTAGACTTCAGGTTTTTAAGGAACTACAGAAAAGAAGAGTGAAGAAGCCAATTCTGAATCTCAGTCCCTCTGTGAACTCTGTAGGGACTGGAATAATCAACTTGAACCAAAGGAAGAGACAATTTTGCACATGCTTCTGGACTCTCTCTGTGTGCCTATCAGTGTGATCGTTTGGGCCCCACCTCCCTTTAAAATAAAGGGAAACTCACAGTAGGGAGTTACCTATTTTTGAATCCCTCTTGATGTTTTATATTTTAACATAATATCAAACATGAACCTCAGAGAACTGTGTACTCAAACTGTCCTGTTTGGTCATCAGAAAATTGCTTTTATTTAATTGTGTTTTGTCATTTTGCCATCTGCCTCTGTTGAAGAATGCATTGAAAAAACAACGCTTGAAACTCAACATCATCTTTATTGTAGGGGTTGTTCTCCAAAACATGTTCACAGACCTGACTACATCAAAAGCACCTGAAGCTCTCGTCAAATGCACAGATGCAAAGCTACTGAATCATAACCCTGAGACTGGGGCCAGGGTTATGATTCTAAATGTTAACATATAATTCTGTATGTTAATGAAGGACTCTTCTGTTGCATATGCCAGCTGAAAACCACTATAGTACATCACCTGTTCCTCCTCTATAAAACCCCAGAAGTGTTTTTTTAGAAAAAAAAACTGAGGCCCAGAAATAAAGTTATTTAGGCTTGGATGAGACGGCAGGTCCCTTGATTCTTCACTCAGTCCTTTTCTTACCACATCATATCCACATTACTTACTGATTTGCTAATTTTTAGGGATCAATAAAGGAGAGTCATTGCTTCTCATTCCATGTAGACTATATTCTAAACACTAACCTGAGGGATGCACTCTGGACGACCCAAGACTTTAGAACTAGGAAGACACCACTACCTGGGCTTAGCACATGAAAGGATTTGGGAGCTGAGGTGCCATCGAATCATCAGGTGTTAAACAGCCCAGAAGTCCACAGGCCTTTGCTTCATTGCCTGCTGGGTTAGTCTGGCTCTCCTCCATGCTATCCCTAAAATTCTAATCTCTCCTCCTTTCAGTGGGAGCACCTCTTCGAAATATGTGGAGTATGATATGAGCATTTTCAAAACTAGACAGTTCTTTGGAGAACATTTTATTGATGGGATTTTTTCCACTTTAGAAACATGAAAGCTTTGGTCTGAAAAGCCCAGATATTATATGGAATCATTCATATTCTGGGGTTTCCAGGGACAAAAGTATGTGCAAAATCACAACACTCAGAAGGGCAATTTATTTATATTATATGTCAATTAGCAATATGTAGATGACCTAAAATTGGTTGTAGTTACATATTACAATAATTTCTAATCTATTACTCATAAAATGACAGTGACAAATTACAAAATGTAGCAACAAACATGATTCCTCTTGAGTCAGTCTGCTCTCATCTGGCTCACTTGTTCTTTTTTTTCTCTTTCTACACACACACACACACACACACACACACACACACACACACACACACACAGACACAGACAGCGACTCAGTCACTCAAAGCTGCAGCAGTTTGGAAATCAAAGTCTCCACATTTTCAGGTTTGAAGTTCTCTTGAACAATTAAACCTAGTCTGAAATCACTTAAGTTTTCATAAATTTCATTTGCTTTTTTCAAGCCACATCATACCTGACTCATCAAGATGGAGTGGCGAGAAAACTGCTTGGGATTAATATTCAGATAGTCCTAGAAATAAACCAACAAGTTGAATTAACGGTAATATGCATTTGTAGCAATTGTTCAACTAATTTGATTCAGTTATTGTGATTCCAGAGTTTATGCAACTGAATATAGGGCCAACCTTAGGGTTCGTGGTATGCTCCTTGGGTTGATCATGCTTTGGACTGTACTATCAGTTTAAATTCTTGAGCCTGAAAGGGAAATAATGCAAATGTGGCCAAGTTAGACAAGTTACCTTACTTCTCAGAACCTGTTTCCCCATCTGTTAGTTTCTCATCTTTCAAGTTTGTAGTGGGAAGTAGAGACAATAGATGTGAATCACTTCGTATAGTGCTGGAACATTATAGGAAGTTATTGTTAACATTATTAATGATACTAACACAGAGGCTCTTGTTCAATCATGATAATAGAAAAAAATCAGCTGGTTTTATAGCACAAGTAAAACAATTATAGTTAGAAACTACTTTCCATATCATTCTACAAGCAGCACCTTTATTTTCCTTGAAATCCCTAAGAATTATCAAACAATTTCAGAGTATTTACACTCCAAAATTTTCTGTAAAATTATGCATTGATATGCATATTGACACTGCTTTTTTCAACATGATAGTGCCTCATCCTTTGGTAGAAGCAAATGTAGCAGCCAATGAATTAGCTGCTCCATAACCTCTTTATTAGCAAAATTTCTGTTTTGATGTCCTTTACCAACACACTTTGTAATGTGCCAAGGTTTTCTTCTTCCATTCTGGTTGTGTATGGTCAGTTTTTGACATTCTTCTGGCATTTTGTGTACTGGAACACCTGTCACTAGAAAGATAATTTTTTATAGACCTTATTTTTTTTAAAGCAGTTTTAGCTCTTTTGACATCAGTCCTGAGGAGGCTTTGAGGAAGCTTTGATGCTATAGTTGCTTCCTTACTCCACACGAGTTGGCACAAATGAGAAGACCAGTGTGAATGCATGTAAGCTGCTTAGCTTAACAGCCTAGGGAGGTGACACAATTGCAACAAAATAAAAGAAATACTTTGTCCAGCTTTTCGTGAGTTATGGTGTGTATAAAGACAAAGATAATTACACATTTCTTTATATTTTCTTGAGAATAAGAAAGTTGTAACAACAACAAAAAGGATCACAAAAATGGCAATAAATGTCATCTTTTTCTTCTTGTTCATCTAGTATTCAAGAATGAAATATTGATAATGCACATTGTGATATTCTATAACTTATTATTTGGGTATATTTCCAGAAATTGATGTCTCTGAAAGCAAAAGCACTTAACAAGATCTATAAATGTTAATATTAAAGTATTGTATAAGTCAGCTCAGGCCACCATAACAAATACCTTAGACTGGGTGGCTTAAACAACAGAAATTAATTTTTCACAGTTCTGGAGGTTGGGAAGTCCAAGAACAAGGTGCAGGTAAATTCAGTTCCTGGTGAGGACTCTCTTCCTGGATTGCAGACAGCTGCCTTCTAGCTGTGTCCTCACATGGTAGAAAGAGAGATGAAGGATCTCTTTCTCGTCCTCTTCTTATAGGGCTACCAATCCTATTGGATCAGGGCCTCACCCTTACAACCTCATTTAACCTTAGTTACTTCCTAAAATCCCTATCTCCAAATACAGTCACAGTGAGGACTGGGATTCAATTTTATGAATTTTGTGGGGGCACAGTTCAGTCCATAGCAGGTATGTTTTTAATATCAAGAATAATTAGAATAGGAAGGGAGAACAAACAAAGACAGGGAAGGGAGAGAAATTTTTCAGGGTGTGAAGATATAAACATTGGTGTCTTGGTTTTCCAGTTCCTGAATGGGCTGCCCTTAAGTTTATGGCCTCGAGTTTTACTGCTACAAACAATCATTAACTAAGAAACATTTCCTGGCAGGCTGTCCCACACAAAGGTGAAAGCTAGCATCCTTCTCACAAGTTTCCACACAATTCTCCGCTAACTGGCATTGTTATAGCAACCAGAGTGCCAATGGAAGCAGTCATGGTCTTCATCATCAAGTATCACTATGGCAACAGGAGCCTCTGGAAAGTAAAAAAAAAAAACCCTTAAACTGTCAACTGGAATCAAAGAGGTTTGTGAAGGAAAAATTGTGGAGGCTGAAATGAACATGAGGCTGAAGCAAGGGGCAGAGCAAAGAGAAATGATTGTACAGATGCTGAACAAACAAGAGAGAAAGGAAACAATAAGCAAAACAGAGAGCAGAGGGGCTTCCCTGGTGGCACAGGGGTTGAGAATCCGCTTGCCAATGCAGGGGACATGGGTTCGATCCCTGGTCGGGGAAGATCCCACATGCTGAGGAGCAACTAAGCCCGTGGGCCACAACTACTGAGCCTCTGCTCTAGAGCCCGCGAGCCGCAACTACTGAGCCTGCATGCTGCAACTACTGAGCCTGCATGCCGCAACTACTGAAGCCACCGCAATGAGAAGCCCATGCACTGCAACAAAAGAGTAGCCCCCGCTCACCGCAACTAGAGAAAGCCCGTGCACAGCAACGAAGACCCAACACAGCCAAAAGTAAATAAATAAAATAAATAAAATTAAAAAAGAAACAGAGGGCAGAGACATGGCTCACATAAGAAATAGGAAGGCAGGAAGAAACACAAAATGGTAAAGATAAAATGGTGAAAAAGTGTTTCCAATGAAGGATTTGTAATATTTATTGATTTGAATAGCCCAGAGATAAACATAGGATATTAAGGTCTACATTGTTGGAACTATCCAGCACACTACCATTACTAATAAAGAAATATTTAGAATGAGACCACAAGATAGTAAGAAAGGGTAAACCAATTTATGGAGTGCTTTTGGCATAGCATCCTTCTGACTAGGAATTCTTGTAATACTTGGTGTTCAGAGGCACCACATTTAAATGTGGATCATCCTTTATTGGATAGTGTGATTGCTTCAGACAAGGGCGTGTTGCCATTTGGTCCATTACAAATATATATTTCCTTCATTAAAGTATCTTAATGGATGTTTTCTTCCAAGAGAGAATTAAGGTAATTACTCTAATACTATTAAAAAGTAAGTGGCAATGCCATTTGGAATAAAACATTTTCACTTAATATTTTCTGTTTTATTAGTGCTCAGACAGATTGAAGTTTCTCATGGACCAATATTAATTTTTGTAAATGGAAAATATCTACTTTATGAAAAGATGCCACTAAAATGTTGTTAAATTTTTTTAGAATTAAGAGAAGATTTTGAGAAATGAGAGATTAAAGAAGGAATGAAAATAGAGACAGGGAAGGATGTGATAGGTGCAGTCATAAAGCAAAAGAAAAATAACAAAGGCTTGAGATTAAAACATAGAAATAAAACCAGCAGTCTGGGTGCTTTGCATAAATTTTTACTCAAGAATTTAAATAGGATTTTAATTTTTGCTGTTTTCTATTTTAATGACAAGTATTTCCCTCAGGCACTGTATTTTAGGTGTCATTTGCTAACTTGGCAAGGGGTGGTTTGTGGCCATTTCTTTTCTGCTCAGAAGTCAACTGGTTGACACCAGAGATGAGCAAAACTCTTCAGGAAGGTCCACGTTTTCAGTAGCCATTGACCCCTTCTGACCTGTTCCCACCAGAAGTACAGACCAAGCCCCAGAGCATATCACAGGACAAATATCCATCTGGTCTTTGGGATCCTTCCCAAAAGCTTGGATGCCAACAGTGATAATGCCTCTTTGTCAAAGCCTGTGATTCAAAAACCAATGCAAAGCTTTTTCCTGGATAATACTCTCAAACAAGTTGTATTTTTCTTTTTAATATTACAGCTATGTTTTAATTTTTCCATATTTTTCTACCAACACATACACCAAGCCTCATAATTTATAAAATATGTATAAAATTCAATGAAATGAATAAATAAAATAGCCAATTTCTAATATTCTAGATACTTAAAAAATTAAACAAAAAAGTGAGAGAACATGCAAATAGAAGTCAAATTATGGATTATATCTTAAAAAAAATAAAACTTTTTGTGAAGTATAATGTATAAACAGAAAACTACCTAAAAATCATATTGTAAATGCATTGCTTGATGACTTATCACAGAGTGAACATACATGTTTAATCATCCAAATCACGATATGGAACACTATATTATATATTATAATACACTATATTATAATATAGTAGAATAAATTCTACTATATTATTTTCAATGGTTTTCTAATAGTGTAAGAAAAGAGTTTTGATATATTTTGCAACCACATCCATTTACATTGTAAGACTGGTAAGCAAAATGAAAATATTCCATTCCAACAGCTAAGAATTTTTTGTACCATGTGCGGAGAGAGACCCCTGCTGGAACAATTTTTTTTTAAAGAGAATGTCTAAACCAACCCAAAGAAATTGTATGGGGAAAAAGAAGAGCTGCTACTAGCTCTTATGGCACCCTTGTAAAAATTAGAAGAAGGTGCCCATTTTTCAGTACCCCTTACTTACCTTTGCCAGGAAATTGATCTAATATACTTATGTAAACAAATGCACATTTGTTAAGTGCAGCTCAGGGTTCTGGATGATGAGCCACAGTTCAACAACAGGACCCAAGAGAAACTGAAATAGAGAAGTTATTACTCATAGGTCCTGGAGGAAGTGCCCAGGACATCTCAAGGGGCCACATGGGGAGATCATGTCAGAGAGAAAGAGACAGGACCTTGGGCACATGCCTTTATTAAGCACTGGTGGAGTGCTTTGGGGTTCCCAAGTAAGGGACAGATTGACCAATTCAAACCCAAAGAGCTGTGTTTTGGTGAGTCCATGAGGGTCTTATCGAAGGGGTGCATAAGGCAAGCAGACACTGGGAGGCAGGGGGCTTGATCACGTGGGCTGTTGGGGAAGTCTTATCGGGAACTGACTTTTGCTTCTGATTCTACTGGGTGCTATCTGGGGCATGTACTTGTATGACAGGGCTAGTGTCCATTTAAGGTTACTGCAGGCTGCTTGGCTGAACGAAATGTATGCTGAGGCAACGATACTATGGAGTAGCTTAGCTAACCTCTTGATAGCTTAGTTTGTTAAAACAAAACACTTTACGTCTATCTGCCAGAAAAAGTGTTGTAATAACTCTATGATGTCGGCAGTGGGAGTGATTCCCCTTTATGTGTGGTTCCCCTATACATTAAAGACCTGCATAACCATACACTGCCTCTGTGGTCATGAGAGAAAGATGCAGTACATTAGCATACCTTTCACATACTTCCCCGGAAGTATTTGAAAGTGAGAACCTGCTAATCAGAGCAGGTTAGGACTGGCTAAAGAGAACATTACCACTTCTGTTTGCATGAATGAATGATGTTTTTAAACAATCACACACAGTGTATATTTTCACCGAACTGGGCAGCAATATAGATGACTACATAGACACTATAGTCTAGTGCATCTACAGTTATCAGAAAGTCCCCTTTGAAAGCAGTCCAAGACTTTCCCCCAGACACTTCTTTCAAAAAAAAAGGATGAGATGTCGGTCACCTTGTTCAAATCCAAAGAATTGGATCTTTGCTGAATCTGGCTTAATCTTCCTCTGTCCTGAAAGATGTAAGATGTCCAACATTTTCTATTTATACCTGAAACCATCTACTCCTACTTTTCAGGCAGCAAAGAACTGGAATGCTAGCCGAGACAAGGGACCAATGTCAGGGCTCGGTGTGAGAGCTGGCTGGTTGGCCCGTGGACTATGAAATGCAAAGGAGAAATGAATTCTGGATTTGGGAATGAGGGAAGCTAGTGAGAATGGGTCAATATGGAATATTTGGTCTAATGGGGAAAATGGGAACAACAAGCGTATCAGAAGCAGAGTCTAGAACAGGTGAAAACTGATTTGGCAGGGTCAGGAGGTGAAAGTGGGGGAGATACCTGGGGGTGATGCTGCATAGAGGGAAGACACCCCACATGGAGAAACGCAGGGGAGGGGAGGGAGCTACAAAGGCCAAGCTGGTTCAGAGGGGAAATGTGTCACCTCTGTGACTGTTCAGAATCCAAACACTTTTCCTGTTTGGGGTTAATTCCAAATAGATGAGAAGCAGGAAGGACCCCACCTCTCACCATAGCATCATAGGTGAGGCAGAAGTGCCTTTTCCCAGCTCACTGGCATGGGACATGAGCATTGTAGCCCAATATCAACCAACTGACTGCTCCAGCCTGGAAATTTGAAAGTTAAGGTTGTGACACTGACATAACACTGGTTCCCTCAATAAAAGGCCCTGGAAGAAAACCCTAGATGCCAAGTTTTTTTGTTTGCCAGGGAAACAAGAGTGAGAAGGAAAAGGAAAGTGAAGCAAGAGCAGGAGGGAGAGAAAATACAAAGGGATGCATTACAGATCTGGCCACAGCTTTTCAAGAAGTCACCATTGGTAGCTCAGTTTTGTGAGACATGACCACAGTATGTGCACGGAGGTCTGTCTCAGAACAGCCCAGCAGCGGCAGAGAAGAGGAAGAATTACCTGTCAGCTTCTTCCTATCTTCCATCTCCTGTAGACCAAAGTCCTCCTCGTTTGGGTGTTAAATCTCCTGCACTTTTTGGTTGTGATAACCTGCCCCCATGGGCAGCTCTGGGGAAGGCTCAGTATGTGTGGACAGATTGGACTGGCCCTGGAGCTGCTTTGGACATACAACACCTAATCCCATCTCAGAGACTGATAAGGTAGATGGTAATAGGAGAGGTGATGATGTTTGCAGCAAAGGTTTAGCACCATAGAAACAGCCTGCTCCATCTCTGGAGCTATGTGTCTAAGAAGCCAGGCAAGTGGCTCAGGCCGGAGAGCATGAAGGCCCCGCAGCTCTGGTGTGGTACAGAAACTGGCTCTGGCACTAGGAATTAGTCAAGGAAACCACTGAAGATTATTTAAGGACATATCTCGTGTCCCAAGGTGGCCATGCCAACAGTGACATTATAACAACTGTCCCCATGATTAGGCAAAAATGTAAATGAGCAATCATTTTTTAGCTTTCTGTGGATCCTTAACCTTCTAGATTTCCTTCCAGTAAATCAGCTGTCAGCATAAATAACCAGAGTGGAGTTTTCTGGCTTACATCAGAAAACCCTGATATCCATCATAGCCAATTATCCTTTGGTTTGCAAAATGCATTACTCTTTACTTGCTCTGGATGGAGCGTGTGTGTTAACATAAGCATATATGTTGGGCTTGAGATAGGTAAAACTACTTTTATGGCTCTAGGACAAGTCACCAATGAAACATTTTGAAAATTATTTCAAGTTTTTAAGATACTATATTATAGGGCATGGGACTTTGCTGGTGGCGCAGTGGTTAAGAATCTGCCTGCCAATGCAGGGGACAGGGGTTCCAGCCCTGGTCCGGGAAGATCCCACATGCCATGGAGCAGCTAAGCCCGTGCACCACAGCTACTGAGCCCGTGTTCTAGAGCCTGCGAGCCACAACAACTGAGCCCATGTGCCACAACTACTGAAGCCCACATGCCTAGAGCCCATGCTCGAGAAGCCACTGCAATGAGACGTCTGCGCACTGCAACAGAGTAGACTCCGCTCGCCAGAACTAGAGAAAGCCTGTGCACAGCAGCAAAGATCCAACGCAGGCAAAAATAAATAAATAAATTTATTTTAAAAAATACTATATTACAGGGTATGAAGAAAGGAACTAGCATTTTCTGGAGCTCACTTAATTCACTGTGTACCTTATGTATGTTATTTTATTTAAGGGTCGGAACAACTTCTGTGATAGGCGTTAATCATAGACACCACAGAAAGTTTCGACATAGCCAGAGTGGTTCAGGCACTCCTTAATTGCCATTTCTTAGAAATGCAAACCTCTGTTTTATATAACATTCTCTCCCTCTGATATCATTATTAATGTTTTTGTTGGTATCTTTGAATTTTTCTTTGCAACACTTCTAACTTAGTAGGCCCTCAAAAGGTTCAGCAAATGGAGTTGGAGTTATATGCCATATACTACCAAAAACTGCCTTTACAGAGTATGTAAAAAGCTACTTTGTATTCAGTCTGCATATTGTAGCAATGGATTTTCTTTTTTTTATGGACCATGAACAGAATAGCAGTCTTGATGTCTCATCAAACTTGTTAAAAGAAGAATTTACCTGTCTGTATATGTCTGTGCGTGTATAACTCTTTTGTTTTGGAAAATGACAGTGACTGTGATTACTCTCTGCCAATCACTTAAATGACTGTTGTATAATTAGCAGTCATTTCTACATTGTACACACAAAGATGCCCATTTGATTTTAACCCATTGTTGCTATTTGTGTGCTGTTTGTTCTTCTCACTGTAGATGGCAACCCACCACTTAGATTTACTTTCAGGCAGATTATTTTATGAGACAGTTGGCATCTCTTTGCTCCAACAGCTCCTCATGGTGCCACACTTGTTCATTTAGTAACTATTTATGAAGCATCTGCTGTGTGGGCTTTGGTGTTATTGGGCTTCAATGAATTCTAAGCATTGCCTTGATTTTTCACATGGGACCTTGATTTTTCTGTTAGTTATGTGAAAATCTAAGTTGCTATAACAAAGAAGCCAATAAACTAGGGGATTAAAGAAAATTATTTCTCCTATCTAGTGGCCCAGGGTGGGTTGCTGAGCTGCTATGCACCACATGGCTATTCAGGGACCCGGCTTCCTTCCCTCTGGCTTCCACTGTAGGTTGTCGCCCTCATTTGCATGGTCAGAGGTGGATCACAAGCAGCCACCTGTTCCAGTTCACAGAGAGGAAAAGTGGGAAGGAGGCTATGTATAAGGCCCAGGCCTGGAGTGACGCACATCATTTCTGTTCACACTCCATTGTCACACCTGGCTGCAAAGAGGCCTGGGACTCAGCAGCCCATAGCTAAGTGGCCACATATGCAGGTACAACTGTACTCACACGCAGAAAGGGAAGAGTGGAAATTTGTCTGTTACATCTCAGGACAGTCAGGGCTTCTTATGCTTTGCACTTTGTTTTTGAGCAGGTGTAAGTCACTGCCTTTATATGATCACCACTGCAGAGCTATCCTGAGGCCTCACTTTTGGAAATAAAGGTTTTGATGACCAGCTTCTCTAGAATTTCATGCTGGTCCAGGAAAATGACATTTTTCTTCCCCACAGTTGATGTAGCACCTTTCCTTCATCTATTATCTCACTCTCCTAGACTCATTCCTGACCCCAGATCACCCCAACTCTACCACATCTCATTGTTCCTGGAACTTGCTTGCTCAGAAATCTATTATCGTTAAAGTTAATCCTTGTGGCCGGTTAATTTATTAAAATATTTACTGAGATATTCATTTGTGTTTTTGTTTTCCAATTTCAGAAAAATCAGAGGTGCTTATGTCTTTGTTTTTTATTCTCTAAAAGTTTATTGAGCACCTATTTATTTATTTAATTGAGATATAATTGAAATATAATATTATATTAGTTTCAGATGTACAGCATGATTCAATGTCTGTATGTATTGGGAAATGATCACCAAAATAAGCCTAGTTACCATCCTTTACCATACATTGCTACAGAGGTTTTTTTTTCCCTATGATGAGAACTTTTAAGATCTACTCTCTTAGCAACTTTCAAATATGTAATATGGTATATCAAACTATGGTCACCATATTTTGTGTTACATACCCATGACTTTTTAACTTTATAACTAGAAGTTTGTACCTTTTAACTCCCTTCACCAATTTTGCCCACCTCCCATGGCCCACCTCTGGTAGTCACCAATCTGAAATCTATATCTATGAGCTCACTTGTTTTTAGATTCTACATATAATTGAGATCACACAGTATTTGTCTTTCTCTGTCTGACTTATTTCACTTAGTATAATGCCTTCAGGGTAAGATTTTATTCTTTTTTATGCTTGAATACTATCTCTTTTATATATACCACATTTTCTTTATCCATTCATCCATCGACAGATGAACAGTTAGTTTGTTTCCACATCTTGGCTATTGTAAGTAATGCTGCAGTCAATATGGGGATGCATATATTTCTTTGAGTTCGTGTTTTCAATTTCCTTTGGATAAATATCCAGAAGTGGAATTGCTGGATGATATGGTAGTTCTATTTCTAATTTTTTGAGGAATCTCCATACTGTTTTCCATGGTGGCTGCACCAATTTACATTCCCACCAACAGTGTACAAGTGTTCCCTTTTCTCCACCTCCTTGCCAACACTTGTTACCTTCTGTCTTTTTAATAATAGCCATTCTAATAGGTGTGAGGTGATGTCTTATTGTGGCTTTGATTAGTATTTCCCTGATGATTAGTGATGATGAACGTCTTTTCATATGTCTGTTGGCCATCTCTGTGTCTTCTTTGGAAAAAGGTCTATGCAGATCCTTTGCTGTGCAAGACACTTATGTGTTATGTTGAGTGTTTATTTTTTGATTATAGCCAGGCCTCTTCCTTCCGTCGCCTTGAGTTGGAGTGGGGTGCTATATTGAAGGCTAAAAACAGAAATTACCTAAGTCCTTGCTTTCAAAACTTTGAGTTAATTGAACGCATTGTGCTAGGTCAGTCTTTCTCAAAATGTAGCCTCAAATCAGTCACGTGGAGGATTTGTTAAAACACTTCCTTCTGGTCATCTACATCGAGATTCTGATAATTTCCATTTCTAACAAGCTCCCCCAGTACTGCTGCTGCTGCTCTCAAAATCACACTTAGAGACCCCCCGTGAGAGAGGTAAGGTAGGAAGGAGAGTGTCCCAAGAATACTTCAGAAGCAGCATAAGAAAGAAAAACAATGTCCTCAGGCTGAGAAGGGGTCAGAGGTCCCAGGGACCTGAGACCTACTAGATGTCAGAAAATGGCTTGCATCAGAGTCTCCTGCCTTCTCCCAAAGAGGAGCAGTGCCCCTGACCTCAAAGGACATGTGGGCTTTGCTAATGCACATAACAAAGAGGGACCGAACTCCTGGCCGCTTCTCACCCTTTGAAATGTTCTTCTCTGTGTAAGATCCCCAGGACTTTCCCATGACCCTGGTGAGTGGACCTATAATCCTGAGATTGAATTTCCCAACAGCTCTGACCAATCAAGATGGAGGTTGAATTATGATTTGAATAAAGAAAATGACATTCTTGCACATCTGGGGCTACAGGGTAAAATTCCTACATGCTTCATTGACTAAGTTGCTTTCAGGGATTGGCTTCGGGCACTAACCCTTCTCTTTATACCTGTACATCTTTCCAAGGCCACAGCGAGAGTACTTCAAAAGGTCACTTATAAGCCCTGTGATTTAGCTCTGGAAGAGGACTGGGGCAGGAGGCCAAGATCATGCCCATGACTCTGATCCTCTGCCCATCTAGCACTGCCAGCACAGCTGTTTTGAGGTTATGAGCGAGGGGACTTGGTACCCCATTTCAGCTGACCTCCATTTTATCTAGACCTTAGGGCTACACTCAGCTGCTGCACTTCTATAAACATGTTTTCATATCAGCAACAGTGGAAAACTTTTGCAAAAATGATTATTGTTCCTCAATTCTCCCAAACAAAAGGCCATTTTGTATAAATGGCCAAGATGTTTAAAACAAATGTTCTCAATCAGAAATGTTTACTCTCCAAATGTTATAAACAAAGTTTTTTCCATACACTTACCCAAATAACATGTTTACTGGGACAAAGTGTCTTCTGAGAAACTTGTCAGGGAAATCTCCAAAGTATCTGGAATATTTCATATAATGCTCTACTTTGTCCTTTCAGAATTACCCATCATTTTGACTTTGGCCTGTTCTTTATTGACTGAAGTTCTAAGCATAGCCAAGAATAATGTCTGTTTTCTGAATTATTTTCTGGCCATTTTCACAGAAACATGGAAGGAGTTGGTCATTATACTTAAAGGACCTGAGAGTATAAAGAGAAGGTGACATAAATAAGGTTTATAAATACTTATCAACTATTGACAGTGGGATAAACCACTGTGAAAAAAAGTGGAGAATGTCCCTATTATTACAGTATGGTGTTCACACTGGATCATTAATTCATATCCTGCTGTGTCCAGACCACACAACTATTTGACACAGAACTTGCCAAGTTTAGTCTCAGACTAAGCTTTACATTATTTGTGCAGAGGCCCCAACTCCTCACTTTCTGCACATAGATGAACTCTGTCAAGTCACATAATATATGGCTCTATTGGGTGCTCTATTAGATGTGGCATGAATGGAATACAACATGCAGCACCCCTTCAAAAAGGCAACACTGGTTTATTATTTATCTATTATAGATTGGGCCTGATACATTTTTGGTAGTTATAGAAATTGATAGCTATAAAAATAATCAAACTGCATACTGGGGACTGGTATTGCTTCACAGTTCTAATTTCAAAATAAATTAGTAAAAATATCAGCTTTTGTGCTGTAAATGTACCATTGGATCCAAAACAGGAAAGGGATACTGTGTATAGGGCGCAATTCCAAGTCAGCCTCTATCCACTGTCATTTCAGGTTCTGTCTTTTTTGGTTAAACTGTAGAGAGTTCTTATATTTGCCATTTGCTAAGATGTAGAGAATTCTTAGATACTGTGCTAGGAAATGTGCATATATTTCTCATTTAATCTCTACAATAATGCTATGAGGTTGATACTTGTTTTAACTCAGACTGGCATAACAAAATACAATAAACTGGGTGGCTTAAACAAGAATTTATTTCTCACAGTTCTGGAGGCTGTAAGTACAAAATCAAGGTGCCATCAGGGTTGAAGTTTGATGAGAGCTCTCTCCTTGGGTTGCAGACAGTCACCTTCTCCCTGTGTCCTCACATGGCCTTTCTTTGGTGCATTTGGATAGGGAGAATGAGCAAGTTCTCTGGTATCTCTTCTTATAAGGGCACTAATCCCATTATGAGGGTCCCACCCTTATGACCTCATCTAACCTAATTATCTCCCAAAGGTCCCATCTTCTAATACAATCACACTGGGCATTAGGGTTTCAATATATGAATTTGGGAAGATAACATTTCAGTTTATAGCAGCACTATTATTATTTCCATTTTATAGATGGAGAAATCAAGCTCTGAGAGGTTCAGTTAATCAGTGGAGGAGCGAGGAATTGTACCCATTCTATCTCCAAATTCTGATCTCTGGAAGACCATATGACTTTCATAGAGCCATCCTTGGGACAGTATCACTGGCTGATGTCAGTATCATCTAATCCCCCAGGCCTTAGCAGCTTGTTCTATAAATGGAGTTAAATTTCCACTAGATCTCTCCTTTCCTGCTCATTCAGGGTCTCATCCCTTTCAGATTGCAGCCCTCCAGTGCTTCTGGGAGATGGCAGGCAGATACCTCCTATGGGCAGCTATATTTCAGCTTCAGTAAGACTGTCCCTCCTAAGGTACCCGTCCTCTCCATCCCCAAATACTATACTTCACACCAGGCTTAGATCCTGGAACCTTCAAACTTCATGACTTCCTACTGGAAATGTTTATTGAATGTCTTCTGTGTTCCTGGCACTGTGCTTCATTTACCACCATGCGTGAGACAGAATATAACTAGTGAAGTATTATATACATGACTACAAATTATGGTACATGTTTTAAAGTTTCAAAACTGTGTGTTGCAGGGGGAAAAGTATATCTTTCTCCCTCTTTTTATGAATGTATTAAGAAAAAAAATCTAAAACAGAAGAAAAGGCAACAGGTAATTGTGTGCTTTTTTCAAAATCATGCTAGACTAGTGATTCTCAACCATGGGCAATTTTGTCCCCCAGGGTCATTTGGCAATATCTGGAAACACTTTTAATTGTTATGACTGGGAGGGAAGGTGCTACTGGTGTCCAGTGGGAAGAGGCAGAGATTCTGCAGAACATGATACAGACCACAGAATAATCCCCTCATGACAGTTATCCAAATTATGCAGCCCAAATTGCCAGTAGTGCCAAGGCTGAGGAGCCCTGTACTCTAGAGCATTGTCTACCAAGCCTGATTAAGGGTCAGCTGGTGCTCCAGGGGACTATAACTTTGTTTGACTTTCTATGTACTATTAATTGTCTTAGACTATGTAAAGTTGGATGTTAACTTACAGAAGATTGATAAACTGCCAATGATTTCTGTCTAGTACAAAAGTTTTATTGTCCTAGTAGTCACTGACCATTTTTTAAAATCTAACTTTGAAATTTATTCCAGCATTCTTTTTTTTCTCTGAATATATATACAATTGATGTTCATTGTTTGTGGTAGTTATTTTCTATAAGGTCACTCTGAATGCTGAATTAGTGAATACTGAACCATTGCTCCTAGAGGGAGTACAGGGTTAGGTTCCTTCAAGCTTCTGGTCACATTTTAATCAATATTTAACCTTGATTTGTGTGTGTTTCTGCTTAAAGGGCAACTTATTTGGTATATGCTGTTGATTCATTAACATTGAGCTCACAGCCAGCAGCACCATAATTCGTGCTTGAACGAAGCTTATGTAACACACAGAGTTTCTCTGTGAGGCATATCACAGCTTTCTTGAGCTTAGAAGCAATAGATAGAATCCCAACACTGCTTGTAGGACTTATTTTGAACAGTAAAATCACCAAGAAAAATGCAAAAAAATGTGGCAATAGAAAGACCTCAAAATGGACACTTATTTACAATATGAGAGCTGAAACAAGAAGGCAGAGCATGCAGTTGTTTGACCTTGGCTGGGAGCTTATATGTTGGGAGACTCAAATTTTTTGCCTCTCTGCACATGACCTCCGTGTGTCCTTGAACACTCCACAAATGACCACAAAAGTGCTGCAAGGATTGATTTTGGGATTACAAACAAATTTTAGTGAGTAGACAAATTTGCAAATATGGAATCTGCGAGTAATGACGATCTATTGTATTAGTTTCTCATGTTCTATTTTGAACCAGTTTTTCAAAAGAGATGTTAGTTCCTTCATTACGGAATTAAAAAATCATTTGACACATGCTCACTATATTGGTATAAGAATTATGTTTTTAGCTTTTTGAAAATTAAAATAGAAAATTTAACCCTTTTTAGATGTCAAAATTTTTTTTTTTTTTTGTGATACACGGGCCTCTCACTGTTGTGGCCTCTCCCATTGCGGAGCACAGGCTCCGGACGCGCAGGCTTAGCGGCCATGGCTCACGGGCCCAGCCGCTCTGTGGCATGTGGGATCTTCCCAGACCGGGGCACGAACCCGTGTCCCCTGCATCAGCAGGCGTATTCTCAACAACTGCGCCACCAGGGAAGCCCCAAATTTGTTATTTAGATAGACAAGTGCCCAGTGTCTTATGATGGTTTAGGGTGGTAGCTCTTCCAGGTTTATTTTAAGGACATGAGTCCCAGTCAAGTGGGGACTGGACCCAGAGACAAATGTGCATGGCAGACGACTCACTGTGTTCACAGTCTTCTCTCCCTTCAGGTGTTCCTGGCTAAGCCCCCTGTGTCTGGCATCTACTTCCCTCAGCATGAGTTCTCCCTCAGGAGGCTCTTAGTCCTCAGGGAAACAGGCTGCTACTGAGCCCAGTGCACAATTTCCAGAAATGCCAGACTAAACTCAATCTGGGACCCCAAGAGACAGGTGGGAAGCTGGTCTTTGAGGTCACAGCAAAGGTTAGCTGAAGTCAGGAGAGTTTCAACAAAGTTAAACCAAAAAGAATTCTGAGGGTAAAGACTCTCCACAGAGTGAATTCTCACTGAAGGGACTGGGGAAATTCTCTTTCATAATAGAACTTTCTGGAACCTAAAGAAATAAGGCCCAGGGCCTGTAGCAAAATAAATGTGTATCAACTTCCGCATACAACTGAAAGTTTATCAGAAAATTAACATGTAAGAAGTCTTTGCAAGTAGAAGGTGCTACATTATATTAATGGGGCTGCTAAGAGGAAGGCTGATGTCTTGAGAACCAAAAGTGACTTTACAATCTCTAGAGTCCATGTGAGTTGTATTTTTAAACACTATTATACGTTTTTTGCTTGGGGAGTTTTAAAGTTAAAAATAGTATTTAAAAAACTCAGCAAGAGATAAAGTAACATTTTCCTTTTTCTTTCCATTCCCCTCCCTTCCTCCTTTTTGTCTTTAGCAACCTGAATCATCCTTATAGCCTTGTGAACATTACTGGGGTGGTGTTTTCATCATTTACAGCAGTGGCTCTGTTACCCACCTGTCTGAGTCTGAGTCGGCCCCCAAGAAGCATTCTTCTGCCCAGTGTCAATCAAGTGAATAGAATGAGATCAAGCTCCATTCAAAAGCAAAGGAAAGCTTTATCCTTTGACCAAAGAATGGAGAGGTGCGAGCTTGACTTTAGAGTATGTGTTCTCTAGAGTACATGTTGGCAGGGCTTCTTTATAGGGTTCTCTGCTACGGAGGGAGGGATGGATGGAGTTCCTACGGGTCCTTGCAGTCATGTTGCTCACAGCGCTCCAGACTGAAGTGTTGGGCGCAGCATCTCTGCACACAGTGTGCAGTTGCCACCTTGAACTGCAGTGTTGTGGGCAGCGCTTCTGCACATGGTCTGCCAAGTTGGGGCACGGGGCTCAGTGGTTCTGTGCTGGGGATGGTGATCCATAACTTAGGTGTAAGATTTTATCACCTAGATTCCATCTTATTCCCCCCACCTCAGTCCCCAGTGGGCTTGGCCTGTGACAGTTCTCAACCAGGAGGGATTTTTGCCCTGCAGGGGACATTTGGCAATGTCTGGAGATGTTTTTTCATAAGGGATGGAAGGGTGGTTAGGGAGTGGTCCAAAATATCAATAGTGCCAAGGTTTTGAAACTAGTCTACCCAGGGGTCAGCAAACTTTGTCTGTAAAGGACCAGATAGTAAGCATTTAAGGCCATACTCTATTGCAACAACTCAGCTCCAGTTGTAATGTGAAACTAGCCACAGACAACAAGTAAATAAATGAGTGTGGCTGCGTTCCAATGAAATTGTATTATGAACACTGTTAAACTAATTAAGCAAGGAAGCCATTAGGCTGAGGTAGCCCTAATGCTGTGACTGCCTACACAAGCAAACCCAAATCTAAACCTATAAGTACCACAAATGTACGAAATTGAAACCTAAGGCCAATCAGTTGCAAACAGCCAACTAGGCTTTAAGCTGTACCCATCAATAATTTCCTTTCTTTGCTTCCACATTTTTTTCTATAAAAGTCTTTCCTGAGCTCCTGTCAGCAGAGCTGTCCTTACCACTTCTGGTTTGGCAGTGCCCCATTTGAATCAATTTTTGCTCGAATAAACTCTTAAAATTTTTAATATGAATCAGTTTATCTTTTAATAACATTGAAATTTGAATTTCATATAATTTTCATATGTCATAAAATATTATTCTTCATTTGATATTTTTTCTCTTTCAACAATTTAAAAATATAAAAGAAAAACCATTTCTAGCCTGTAACCCATACAATAAAAAGTATTGGACCTGATTTGGCCCATGGTCCCAGTGAATAGATAGGTTTTTGCTTCCATCTCTTTTAAAGGAAGCACAGTACTTTCATTCAGCAAAACCATTTATTCTTTTTTTTTTTTTAACTTACAACATTTTAAAGTATGATTTGTGTTGTGTGATTCAGTGATTCAGCTAAGAGGAGCTGTGGATAAAGAATAGCCGTTTTTACGTAAGCAGTGCTGTTGTGTTCCAGTCATTAAGAACTGAAATTTTAATAGGCTCATGGACTGAGGAAAATTATTCTTTTTCTTAAGTGTTTATGATTTGCTTATTTAATCTTTGTCCCCTTTTTTAGCCTTGTCTTCTTTTGGCTCAGTACTGGATCTTCCGACTGAAGCAGACCCAATTTTCTGCGGGGCTGAAATTTCACCAGGGGTGAGTTCATTCAGATTCATGGTCATTTACATTTCAAGTCTGCAATTTGATCTGATTATCACTGGCTGAAAAGAAACACTAAGCGCTTTTTAATGTGGGCTGAACTGGATAATCCATTCCAAGGGCTGGGTAAAACTGGGAGAAATTGGGAGTCTGGAGGGTAGTTGCTTTTTATTTCTCAGCAGGGGAATATCATGGGAGAGATTTTATAAACACGATTTTCCAAAGAACAAATGAAAAAAGCTTGAGATTTTTGCTGAAGAACAGAGGAAGGAGAAACACTTCCTGCCAGGGTGAAAAAGAAGGAAGAATGGAAAAGGAACATAAAGGAGTTATCGTGAAACAGGCTGAAATATGCCTAAGGGTGAAGGGCATAGTTATAGTACTTCCAATACTTTCTCCTTTCCTAAGTGGTGTAAAGAGTACCTGAAAAAACTTCTAGAACTGATAAGAGTTTGCTACAGTGCCCAGATATCATATAAAATATACAAAACATTAATTTCTCTAGGTTTACCTATTAGAAGACACGATATGGAAACAAAGGATCCCATTCTTAATGTCAACAAAAGACATAAAATAGCTAAGAATAAGCCTATCAAGAAATGTGTAAAGCATACATAATGAAAACTACAATATTTTACTGAGAGGTATAAAGAAAAAATTGAATAAATGGAGAGACATTTTCCCAATCAGAGTTCTGTCAATGAAGCAGAACCATTTTGAGTGATGAGAGTCAGGGATTTATTCAAGGATTGGACCTTACACAACTGTGGGAACCAGTTGAGAAATCAATGTACAGCAGTTGTTTCTGCATCTGGTGCTGGCCTCATGTCAGCAGAGCTGGCAAATGGGAAAGAAAGATGGTCTTAAGTGGGGGAGAGCAGGGAAAGACTGGAAATCGCATTTCTTTTTCTTATCACCTCTAACCTCAATGACATGGGTGACCTGGAAGGTAACTGGAGCCCTTCACCATGGTGAACCTGGCACATGAAGCTGATTCTGAGAGCTGGAGGAGGAGGTCCGGCATTAACTGGTAGAGCCATAGGTCCAGATGCTGCTTCATTTCTTCTCTTCAAATCTTGTGCACATTTCTCTTGGTCAACCCTAACAGAACCATACAGGAGAGGAAAGTGGAGCATAGTTCTAGCTTAGCTAAGTTGACCCTGTATAAAGCAACCATACATACTTTATCTCTGGATGATGATGATATTGATGATGATAATAATAACAACAACAATAGTATAGCAAATATATAACATTAACTACATGTTAGACACTTTTCTAAGCATTTTACATTTATTAACTCATTTTAACTCTCACCATGACTCTCTGAAGTAGGTATGATTATTAGCCTTATTTTATAAATGAGGAAACTGAGCCTTGAGACCGGCTTGCCGGTGGCCACATAACTTGCAACTGGTAAAGCCATCATTTAAATCCGGACATTCTGGAAAGACCGCGCTTTTTAAAATGTCAGGTCTCGTCAGGGACTTCCCTGGTGGTCCAGTGGTTAAGACGCCACTCTCCCAATGCAGGGGACCAGAGTTCAATCCCCAGTCAGGGAACTAGATCCCACATGCCACAACGAAGATCCCACACGCAGCAACGAACATCCCGCGTGCTGCAACTAAGACCCAGCACAGCCAAATAAGTAAATAAATATTTTTAAAAAATAAAATGTCAGGTCTCATAAGATTAATGTATTTTAATACAATCTCAGGTAAAATCCCAATGGGCTGAGTATTGAGAATTTGTGAGATTTTCCCAAAGCTTTTCTTGAAGCCTAAACATGTGACTACATACAATAAAATTCCAATAATTGAAATAGCACATTTCCATAAGAATCAACAAGGAATCAAATATAGTTCTAAACAGAGCTTAATATAGAAATGTAGAAAAGAAGATCTAGAACTTGACAAATGCACCCTTGCAAAACTGGCTTCCGGGTGGGGAAGAATCCAGTGAGACCCCTATCTCCCTGTGGGGAGATGTGACTGTGACTGTGACGTTGGAAGAGGGGAGGCGACATCACTTGCATACCTTCTCACTGCCATCATGGCAAACCTGCCACATCAGCCCCTTTTTCTCCTGTGTGCTTGAGAGCTGCCATGGGCAGATAGGTCCCGTCATTTATTCAACCATTTTTAGGTAATAAGTCACCCTCGTCACATTCAGTCATAGAAGTAAGAGTGGTAAGGGGCAGAGAGTTCTAACTGACAGGAAGAGGTCCTCCGATATTCACTGCCCCTGGCTGTCACAGATGTTTAGAGCTGGATTCTTATTATGCAAAAGTTTTCGGGGTGGGGGGTGGTTACCCTAAAAGGCCCCTGCTGGATCCCTTCCACTGCAGATCCCCTGAGGGGCAGAGTTCCTTCTGGCCTGGTTCTTGCCTCCCACCTTAGCCTCTCCTGAGGGCTGTTTTGCCTCTCTTTTCATAACTTCTTGGGCAGCATGTAAGGTGACCCACCACCCTGGTTTGCCTGGGACTGAGGGCTTTCCCAGGATATGAGACTTTCAGCGCTAAAACTTCGACAGGCATGGACAAATCAGGACTATTGGTCACTGTCAAAGGTCGCTTTTAAACACCTCTATACGACCATGCCTGTCTGCATCGGCTCCTAAGAAATAAGCCCTTTTGATCCACTATTACATCCCAAACACAGCCTTCTGAGGCCATGGATCACTGCTGGTAAGTGACTTGAGTCTTAGTCTGGTCCACCGTGTTTCCAAATGCCGGGGAACTATGCGCCAGGCTCTCACAGTGGGCTCCTAGAAGCCCCCAACTGGGCTTGTGGTGAAAGGGAAGAGTCCCCAGGCTCTCCCTTCAGAGTAGGTGTGGGACCCACACTGACAACTCTCTCTAAAGAAAGCTACCCTCCCTTGGCATTTTTGTTGTCAGTCCTTGTAGGCCTTTCTCTACAGTTGGCTAGGGGCCACACACTGGTGTTTGTCATTTCTTTGCAGTGCTGCTGAGTCACTGAAGTTTAGGCTTCCCACTTTGGAATGTGGAAACACCTGCCACTCACTTTCTTTTGTCACGAGCTTTTTAGGCCTCAGAAAAAATTAGAGTTTTAATATCATGTTTCATAAACCAAAAAAAAAAAAAAATTCAGAGCAAGAGAGGATTATGAAGCATTAAAATAATTGATTTGATACATGGAATTTTTAAGTATCTGTACATCAAAAACTGTATACAAACTTAAAAGTTAAATGACAACCAGGAATATAGCTCCACCAAAATAACAAATAAGAAGCTAATAAACATAATTATGTAAAAAAAACACTTTTACAAATAATAATCTAGAGTCCACCTCTCACCACCTGTACCCCACCTCCCCTGTACAAACCACTTACCAATTTCTGGGCCCCAAAGCATAGCAATTTAGGCTAATGGATGCCTCTCTTGTCTGCCTATGTGCTATTCACTACCAGCAGTAGATGATCCTTTAAAAATGTAAACAAGATCATGTCATTGCTCTACCTGAATTTTCTTTATGGCTTTCCTTACATTTAAAAGTGAAATCCAAAGGCCTTACACACCATGGTGCAGAAAGCCTCATGCCATCTGGTTCTGGATGCATTTCTGACCTTATTCACACTCTAGCCCTCTGTGAGAGCAGGAACTTTATCGCTATCACTCAGACCAGTGTTTAGCACAGAGCGGACACTCACTAAATTTTTTTTGAATGAATGAATTAAAGGATGGATGACTAGAAGAAAAAAGACCAATGAATTATGAAGAGTTTTTTTTAGAGAAAGGATACAGTTCATCACTGGCTAGTTGTTAAGGGTACTCTCATCTGCTGCTTGAGGACATGTATATTTAGACAGTGTTTGGGGGAAAAAATTTGGAAAAAAGAATGTAACTTTTGTGAAGTTCATATCATTTTAAGATTTAGTAGTTTCAACTATAAATCCAGAATATGCATACCTACTGATTTAGGTAAAAGGAGCTTATTATAGCATTATTAATCACAATAAAAAATCGGGAACAATCTAAATGTCCAACAATAGGGGAAAAGTTTAATACATGTTTGTCTACTCACATGATGGAATATTATATAGGTATTACCATGATTTCCAAACAAATTTTTACTTCTGGGAAATTGCTAAGTAAAAGAACAAAATTCAAAATTTTAGATATCGTATGATTATAGTTAAAAATACATATGCATAAATTTAAAATTGGAGTAAATCATTACAGTGTTACCTGTGGTTAATTGTGGTTGGTGGGATAACTAGTGATTTAAATTTTCTTCATTATACTTTGTTTAAATTTCAAATTTTATTATGTTTAGAATCAGAAAAGCCTATAAAATTTATTTTTTAAAATCATTACAACTGACAGAGAAACTGCTGAATGCTGGCAGTCTTTAACACTTCCACAGACAGGTGTGGGCCAGTGAATTGATGAATGTGAATCAAATGTGCATAAAATTAAATTACTTTCCTACAAAACAAGGCCAGAGAACCTTATAACAAGATTTCAGTTCACGTCTATGGCTCAGATGTTCATAAAAAGGAACCTTTACTTATTTATTTTTAAAGTAACTGGTCCCATTTTATTCTACATTCTTCCGTGCCTCTTATGGTAGAAAATACTTGATTTGTCAGCCGATGTTGTCTCCATCTCATACAGTTTAAAATAGTAATTACACTTTGCTATTCCATCACTTCCTTCTTTGGTTGATGTAAATCTGGGGGACATGCTATATGAATTTGCTCTAGAGACAGGACCTTTCATCCTTGCTGGACCTGCTTACAGTATCTCACTTCATTTGACCACTTGCCACATCTGCCTCAGTGTCTCCTGGCCCCTTAGTGACTGGGGTCCTGTTCCATCAGTTATGGGAGTGAGGATGGTCTCACCTGGTGTTCAGGGCAGTGTTTGCAACTGATGCTTATAACAACTAGCTTTTATTGAACACATTATCATGTGCAAGGTCGTGCATTCTAACAACCTGAGGGGTACTAGCTTGTGAAATCCTCATACCACCTCTATGAGATAGATAGACAGATAAGGAAACTGTGGCTCAGAGAGAGTAAGTACTTTGCCCACAGTCTGTAAGTGTCAAGGTCAGAATGTCCATGGACCTTGTCACTGCCCCCAGTTGTCAGGCTCCCTCATACTGTGGGCTTCTCATTTGACCCCAGGTCTCCTAGGGACTCCTTCTTCACAGTTACAGGAACGCTTGGCTGCTTCTCCACAGGAGAAGTTGGACCCTATGAGGTTGTTCCCATACCTACGTACAAGTCTGTACCTTGATTCTACAAGCATTGCTACATTACCTTGCCTTGCCAAGGCTGTCGGAGGCAGTAATGACAGGCCGGCGGTTTTCCCAGGGTCCTCAGAGGGAGAGAAGGGAATTTGTCCCATTGTTTTCTAATTTTCCAGAGCCTGCCTTCCCGAGAACTTTTGGGAAACTCACTTTCTCCCTCTAGCTTCTGGATGAGCTTTCTCCTTTTGAGCTTTGACCTTTTTCCTCCTTGTCTGATCTTCCAGCTATAGATCCTGATGTGAGAAAACCAAGTTGTGGGGTATTTGATAAAAACATTGAAAAGTCAGGTTATTAGCACGAAAAAAAAGTCTTGCTAGGAAAAAAGTTCAAACAAGTCTTCTTAACTTCAGGTCTTACTGGTTTGTTGCTTTTCTGGATTTGTCTTTATGATGAAGAGCTGAAGAAGAAGAAAACATCTGAATTACATAGAAACGACAAAACGGTGATATTTGAAAATGTTTCCCTGCTCCGTATTTTTATCTTCAACCCTGAAGGTCCATGCTAGCCTGGCTCTCCCTATCTGGAAGCACCCATTCCTGTCTTGGTCAGTGGTCCTGCCTTTCCCATCCTGCCATCACACACTCAAGAGCTATTAATATCCAAGTTCTGCCATTCATGTCAGCATTTGTAAGGCTCGTGGGTTTCAAAGGACCCTTGTTTAAACTCCGCACTGGTGAAAGCAAAATCTTAAGCATCAAAAGCTGACGTCTTAGCTACAACTCGCTTTTGTGTTATAAGTGAGAGTGGGAAAAAGAACTCAAAGAGGGAACCCATAGAGGGCCAGTGAGAGCATTAGCATGTTGCCCAGAAGACCCTCTTCTTTCTAGTATGAATGCTCTCATTGCACAAAGGGAACACTGTGCTACTTGCAGTTTAATGTATCTGTTTAACGATAACAAGTCTTAGTTATCTTTCATTTTGTCCACACATCTAGTTCCAGATTATGTTTTACTCATTCAGGAGAAACAATCAATATTCCCTTTTTATACCAAAGTGCTTAGACTCACATTATTAACTCTGTTCAATCTTAGTCTATAATTTACTCTAAGGTACTTACTCTAAGGTGAATAAAAGTGAACAAGCAGGCAAACAAAACCTACAGATTATGCTTACACTGGAAGAAAGTAACAAAAATAATCACTTTTTTTTTACTTTTTTTTTTTTTTTTTTCCCCCCCGGTACGCAGGAGTCTCACCGTTGCGGCCTCTCCCGTTGCGGAGCACAGGCTCCGGACGCGCAGGCTCAGCGGCCATGGCTCACGGGCCCAGCCGCTCCGCGGCATGTGGGATCCTCCCAGACCGGGGCACGAACCCGTGTCCCCTGCATCGGCAGGCGGACTCTCAACCACTGCGCCACCAGGGAAGCCCAATAATCACTTTTCACTCAGGTTTTGTTACAGAACCAAACTTGGACCCCAGACTCCAACCAGAAGTCTGGCATGAGATTCCTGGAACACCACTCTGTTACCTCACCACCAACCAGTCAGAAGAAAGTCACATACCCTGTGGCCCTACCCCTAAATTTTACCTGTAAAAACGCTTCACTGAAAACCAACAGGGAGTTGGGTCTTTTGAGCATGAGCCACCTGTACTCTTTGCTTGGCACCTGCAGTAAACGCTGTACTTTCCTTCACCACAACCAGGTGTCAGTAGACTGGCTTTGCTGGCTGGCGGGCAAGAGGACCCTAATAACATGCTGTGTTAGGGAACATGTTGGAAAACACATACCCTCAAAATTGGTGCTGAGATTTGGCAAAATCTGACAAAATTGACAATGCATATAGTTGATGACCCATAAGTCCCACTTCCAGTAAATTTATCCTATAAATATACTCACACCCAGGCAAAGTGACAGATGTAGAAGGTTTTTTTTTTAACATCTTTATTGGAGTATCATTGCTTTACAATGGTGTGTTAGTTTCTGCTTTATAACAAAGTGAATCAGTTATACATATATCCCCATATCTCTTCCCTCTTGCGTCTCCCTCCCTCCCCTCTAGGTGGTCACAAAGCTCCGAGCTAATCTCCCTGTGCTATGCAGCTGCTTCCCACTAGTTATCTATTTTATATTTGGTAGTGTATATATGTCCATGCCACTCTCTCACTTTGTCACAGCTTACCCTTCCCCCTCCCCATATCCTCAAGTCCATTCTCTAGTAGGTCTGTGTCTTTATTCCGTCTTGCCCCTAGGTTCTTCTGACCATTTTTTATTTTTGATTCCATATATATGTGTTAGCACAGAGTATTTGTTTTTCTCTTTCTGACTTACTTCACTCTGTATGACAGTCTCTAGGTCCATCCACCTCACTAAAAATAAATCAGTTTCATTCCTTTTCATGGCTGAGTAATATTCCATTGTATATATGTGCCACATCTTCTTTATCCATTCCTCTGTTGATGGACGCTTAGGTTGCTTCCATGTCCTGGGTATTGTAAATAGAGCTGCAATGAACATTTTGGTACATGACTCTTTTTGAATTATGGTTTTCTCAGGGTATATGCACAGTAGTAGGATTGCTGGGACGTATAGTAGTTCCATTTTTAGTTTTCTATGGGACCTCCATACTGTTCTCCATAGTGGCTGCATCAATTTACATTCCCACCGACAGTGCAAGAGGATTTCCTTTTCTCCACACCCTCCCCAGCATTTATTGTTTGTAGATTTTTTGATGATGGTCATTCTGACCGGTGTGAGATGATATCTCATTGTAGTTTTGATTTGCGTTTCTCTAATGATTAATGATGTTGAGGATTCTTTCATGTGTTTGTTGGCAATCTGTATATCTTCTTTGGAGAAATGTCTATTTAGGTCTTCTGCCCATTTTTGGATTGGGTTTTTTTTTATATTGAGCTGTATGAGTTGCTTGTATGTTTTGGAGATTAATCCTTTGTCAGTTGCTTCATTTGCAAATATTTTTTCCCATTCTGAGTGTTGTCTTTTGGTCTTGTTTATGATATTCTTTGCTATGCAAAAGCTTTTAAGTTTCATTAGGTCCCATTTGTTTATTTTTGTTTTTATTTCCATTACTCTAGGAGGTGGGTCAAAAAGGATCGTGCTGTGATTTATGTCATAGAGTGTTCTGCCTATGTTTTCCTCTAAGAGTTTGATAGTGTCTGGCCTTATATTTAGGTCTTTAATCCATTTTGAGTTTATTTTTGTGTATGATGTTATTGAGTGTTCTGATTTCATTCTTTTACATGTAGCTGTCCAGTTGTCCCAGCACCACTTATTGAAGAGGTTGTCTTTTCTCCACTGTATAGTCTTGCCTCCTTTATCAAAGATAAGGTGACCATATGTGCCCGGGTTTATCTCTGGGCTTTATACCCTGTTCCATTGATCTGTATTTATGTTTTTGTGCCAGTACCATACTGTCTTGATTACTGTAGCTTTGTAGTATAGTCTGAAGTCAGGGAGCCTGATTCCTCCAGTTCCATTTTTCTTTATCCAGAATGCTTTGGCTATTCGGGGTCTTTTGTGTTTCCATACAAATTGTGAAATTTTTTGTTCTAATTCTGTAAAAAATGCCAGTGGTAGTTGGATAGGGATTGCATTGAATCTGTAGATTGCTTTGGATAGTAAAGTCATTTTCACAATATGGATTCTTCCAATCCAACAACATGGTATATCTCTCCATCTATTTGTATCATCTTTAATTTCTTTCATCATGTCTTATAATTTTCTGCATACAGGTCTTTTGTCTTCTTAGGTAGGTTTATTCCTAGATATTTTATTCTTTTTGTTGCAATGGTAAATGGGAGTGTTTTCTTAATTTCACTTTCAGATTTTTCATCATTAGTGTATAGGAATGCAAGAGATTTCTGTGCATTAATTTTGTATCCTACTACTTTACCAAATTCATTGATTAGCTCTAGCAGTTTTCTGATAGCATCTTTAGGATTCTCTATGTATAGTATCATGTCATCTGCAAACAGTGACAGCTTTACTTCTTCTTTTCTTTCTTTTTCTTCTCTGATTGTTGTGGCTAAAACTTCCGAAACTATGTTGAATAAGATTGGTGAGAGTGGGCAACCTTGTCTTGTTCCTGATCTTAGTGGAAATGTTTTCAGTTTTTCACCATTGAGGATGATGTTGGCTGTGGGTTTGTCATATATGGCCTTTATTATGTTGAGGAAAGTTCCCTGTATTCCTACTTTCTGGAGGGTTTTTATCATAAATGGGTGTTGAATTTTGTGGAAAGCTTTCTCTGCATCTATTGAGATGATCATATGGTTTTTCTCCTTCAATTTGTTAATATGGTGTATCAACGTTGATTGATTTGCGTATATTGAAGAATCTTTGCATTCCTGGGATAAACCCCACTTGATCATAGTGTATGATCCTTTTGATGTGCTGAATTCTGTTTGCTAGTATTTTGTTGAGGATTTATGCATCTATGTTCATCAGTGATATTGGCCTGTCATTTTCTTTTTTTGTGACATCTTTGTCTGGTTTTGGTATCAAAGTGATGGTGGCCTCGTAGAACGAGTTTGGGAGTGTTCCTCCCTCTGCTATATTTTGGAAGAGTTTGAGAAGGATAGGTATTAGCTCCTCTCTAAATGTTTGATAGAATTTGCCTGTGAAGCCATCTAGTTCTGGGCTTTTGTTTGTTGGAAGACTTTTTTTTTTTTTTTTAAGGGCTTCAAATGCTTGGCTTATTTATTTATTTATTTATTTATTTATTTATGTTTGGCTGTGTTGAGTCTTCATTTCTGTGCAAGGGCTTTCTCTAGTTGTGGTAAATGGGGGTCACTCTTCATCGTGGTGCACGAGCCTCTCACTCTCATGGCCTCTCTTGTTCCAGAGCACAGGCTTCAGACGCTCAGGCTCAGTAGTTGTTGCTCACGGGCGCAGCTGCTCCGTGGCATGTGGGATCTTCCCAGATCAGGGCTCGAACCCGTGTCCCCTGCATTAGCAGGCAGATTCTCAACCACTGCACCACCAGGGAAGCCCTGTTGGAAGACTTTTAATCACAGGTTCAATTTCAGTGCTTGTGATTGGTCTGTTCATAATTTCTATTTCTTCCTGGTTCAGACTCAGAAGGTTGTGCATTTCTAAGTATTTGTTCATTTCTTCCAGGTTGTCCATTTTATTGGCATAGAGTTGCTTGTAGTAATCTCTCATAATCCTTTGTATTTCTGCAGTGTCAGTTGTTACTCCTCCTTTTTCATTTCTAATTCTATTGATTTGAGTCTTTCCCTTTTTTTCTTGATAAGTCTGGCTAATGGTTTAGACAGATGTAGAAGTTTATTGTAGAGTTGTTCTTAATAGCTTTATTGGAAACAATCTTAAATGTTTATTAATAGATCAGGGGTTGGATAAATTATACTACATCCCTACACTGGAATACTAAGGAGTCTTAAAAAGACTGAGAAAGGGGAGACCTTCAAGATGGCAGAGGAATAAGATGTGGAGATCATCTTCTTCCCCATAAGTACATTAAAAATACATCTACACGTGGAACAAGTCCTACAGAATACCTACTGAACGCTGGCAGAAGACCTCAGACTTCCCAAAAGGCAAGAAACTCCTCACATACCTGGGTAGGGAAAAAAAAAAAAAAAAAGAAAGAAAGAAAAAACATAGACAAAAGAATAGGGATGGGACCTGCACCTCGGGGAGGGAACTGTGAAGGAGGAAAAGTTTCCACACACTAGGAAGCCCCTTCACTGGTGGGGTCTTGGGGTGGGCAGAGGGGAAGCTTCGGAGACATGGAGGAGAGCACAGCAACAGGGGTGCAGAGGGAAAAGTGGAGAGATTTCCACACGAAAGATTGGTGCCGACCAGCACTCACCAACCTGAGACGCTTGTCTGCTCACCCACTGGGATGGGTGGGTGCTGGGAGCTGAGGCTTGGGCTTTGGAGGTCAGACTCCAGGCAGAGGACTGGGGTTGGCTGTGTGAAGACAGCCTGAAGGAGGCTGGTGCACCACAGCTTGCCAGGAGGGAGTCTGGGAAAAAGTCTGGACCTGCCAGAGAGGCAGGAGACCTTTGTTTGGGGCACACAAGGAGAGGAGATTCCTTCCCATTATGCCCACAGAAGTCAGAGCACCACCTAAGCGAGCTCCAGAGACAGGCGCCAGCCGTGGTTATCAGCTCAGACCCCAGAGACGGGCATGAACCGCTAAGGTTGCTGCCACCAAGAATCCTGTGTGTAAGCACAGGTCACTATCCACACACCCCTGCGAGCCTGTGCAACCTGCCACTGCCAGCATCCCATGATCCAGGTCCAGCTTCCCTAGGAGAACACATGGCTTACCTCAGGCTGTTGCAACATTATGCCATCCTCTGCCTCCTCAGGCTTGCCCCACAGTCCAATCATGACTACCATACCCTCCCCTTCCCCAGACTCAGTGGGCAGGAGAGCCCTAATCAGCCACTGCTTTAACCCCCTCCTGTCTGGGCAGGGAATAGTTGCCTGAAGGTGGCCTACATGCAGAGGCAGGGACAAAACCATAGCTGAACCCCAGGAGCTGTACAAACAAATAAGAGAAAGGGAAATTTCTCCGTGCAGCATCAGGAGCAACAGATTAAATCCCCACAATGAACTTGATAAAACATGCATTTTAAGAATACCTGAATAAACAACAAATGTTTCCAAAATTGAGGCAGTGGACTTTGGGAGCAACTGCAGACTTGGGGTTTGCTTTCTGCATCTAATTAGTTTCTGGTTTTATGTTTATCTTAGCTTAGTATTTAGTGCTTATTATCATTGGTGGATTTGTTTATTGGTTTGGTTCCTGTCTTTCTTTATATATGTATTCTTTTTTTTCTCCTTTTTCTCTTTTTGTGAGTGTGTATGTGTATGCTTGTTTATGTGATTTTGTCTGTATAGGTTTGATTTTGCTTTTACCATTTGTCCTAGGGTTCTGTCTTTTTTCTTTCTTTCTTTATTTTTTCCTTTTCTTCTGAGCTGTGTGGCTGGCAGGGTCTTGGTGCTCCAGCCGGGTGTTGGGCTTGAGACTCCAAGGTGGGAGGACTGAGTCCAGGACATTGGACCACCAGAAACCTCCCAGCCCCATGTAATATCAATCAGTGAGAACTGTCCCAGAGATCTTTGTCTTAACACTAAGACCCAGCTCCACCCCAATGGCCAGCAAACTCCAATGCTGGATGCCCCATTGCAAAAAACTACCAAGACTGGAACACAACCCCACCCATAAGCAGAGAGGCTGCCTAAAGTCATACACTCCAAAACATACCACCGAATGCAGCCCTGCCCACCAGAAAGACAAGAAACAGCCCCACCCACCAGGACACAGGCACCACTCCCCTCCACCAGGAAGCCTACACAAGCCACTGAACCAACCTCATCCCCTGGGGGCAGACACCAAAAATAACAGGAACTATGAACTTGTAGCCTGGGAAAAGGAGACCCCAAACACAGTAAATTAGAAAAATGAGAAAAGAGAGAAATATGCAGCAGATGAAGGAGCAGGGTAAAAACCCACCAGACCAAACAAATGAGGAAATAGGCAGTCTACCTGAAAAATAATTCAGAGTAATGATAGTAAACACGATCCAAAATCTTGGAAATAGAATGGAGAAAATACAAGAAACGTTTAAAAAGGACCTACAAGAACTAAAGAGCAAACAAACAATAAATGAAATTAAAAATATTGTAGAAGGAATCAGCAGAATAACTGAGGCAGAAGAATGGATAAGTGACGTGGAAGATAGAATAGTTGAAATAACTGCTGCAGAGCAGAATAAAGAAAAAAGAATGAAAAGAATTGAGGACAGTCTTAGAGGCCTCTGGGACAACATTAAACACACCAACATTCGAATTATAGGGGCTGCAGAAGAAGGAGAGAAAAAGAAAAGGTCTGAGAAAATATTTGAAGAGATTATAGTTGAAAGCTTCCCTAATATGGGAAAGAAATAGTCAATCAAGCCCAGGAAATGCAGAGAGTCCCATATAGGATAAATCCAAGGAGAAACACACCAAGACACATATTAATCAAACTATAAAAAAATAAATTCAGAAAAAAAAAATTAAGAGCAGCAAGGGAAAACCAACAAATAACGTACAAGGGAAAACCCATAAGGTTAACAGCTAATCTTTCAGAAGAAAGTCTGCAAGCCAGAAGGGAGTGGCAGGACATATTTAAAGTGATGAAAGGGAAAAACCTACAACCAAGATTACTCTACCCAGCAAGGATCTCATTCAGATTCAGTGGAGAAATTAAAACTTTTACAGACAAACAAAAGTTAAGAGAATTCAGCACCACCAAATCAGCTCTACAACAAATGCTAAAGGAACTTCTCTAGGCAGGAAACCCAAGAGAATGAAAAGACCTACAATAACAAACCCAAAACAATTAAGAAAATGGTAATAGGAACATACATATCAATAATTACCTTAAATGTAAATGGACTAAAGGCTCCAACTAAAAGACACAGACTGGCTGAATGGATACAAAAGCAAAACCCATATATATGCTGTCTACAAGAGACCCACTTCAGACCTAGGGACACATACAGACCGAAATTGAGGGGATGGAAAAAGATATTCTGTGCAAATGGAAATCAAAAGAAAGCTGGAGTAGCAATACTCATATCAGACAAAATAGACTTTAAAATAATGACTATTACAAGAGACAAAGAAAGACACTACATAGTGATCAAGGGATCAATCCAAGAAGATGATACAAAAATCGTAAATATTTATGCGTCCAACATAAGAGCATCTCAATACATAAGGCAAATGCTAACAGCCATAAAAGGTGAAATTGACAGTAACACAATCATAGTAGGGGACTTTAACACCCCACTTTCACCGATGGACAGATCATGCAAGATGAAAATAAGTACAGAAACATAAGCTTTAAAACACACGTTAGACCAGATAGATTTAATTGATATTTATAGGACATTCCATCCAAAAAAAAACAGAAGGCAAAAACAACACTTTCTTCTCAAGTGCTCATGGAACATTCTCCAGGATAGATCATATATAAGGTCACAAATCAAGCCTCAGTAAATTTAATTCAATTGAAATTGTATCAAGTACATTTTCTGAGCACAACAATATGAAACTAGATATCAATTACAGGAAAAAAAGTGTGGAAAATACAAACACATGGAGGCTAAACAATACACTACTAAATAACCAAGATATCACTGAAGAATTCAAAGAGGAAATAAAAAAATATCTACAAACAAATGACAATGAAAACACAATGACCCAATACCTATGGGATGCAGCAAAAGCACTTCTAAGATAGAAGTTTATAGCAATACAATCCTACCTAAATAAACAAGAAACATCTCAAATGAACAACCTAACCTTACATCTAAAGCAATTAGAAAAAGAAGAACAAAGAAAAAAACCAAAGTTAGCAGGAGGAAAATTCATAATGATCAGATGAGAAATATGAAAAATAAATGAAGGAAACAGTAGCAAATATCAATAAAACTAAAATCTGGATCTTTGAGAAGATAAACAAAATTGATCAACGATTAGCCAGCCTCATCAAGAAAAAAAGGAAGAAGACTCAAATCAACAGAAGTAGAAAAGAAAAAGGAGAAGTAACAACTGACACTGCAGAAATACAAAGGATCATGAGAGACTACTACAAGCAACTATATGCCAATAAAATAGACAACCTGGAAGAAATGGACAAATTCTTAGAAAAGTACAACCTTCTGTGACTAAACCAGGAAGAAATAGAAAATATGAACAGACCAATCACAAGCACTGAAATTGAGACTGTGATTAAAATTATTCCAACAAACAAAAGCCCAGGACCAGATGGCTTCATGGGCAAATTCTGTCCAACATTTAGAGTACAGCTAACACCTAACCTTCTCAAATGCTTCCAAAATATTGCAGAGGGAGGAACACTCCCAAACTCATTCTATGCGGCCACCATCACCCTGATACCAGTACCAGACAAAGATGTCACAAAAAAAGAAATTGAAAGGCCAATATCACTGATGAAGATAGATGCAAAAATCCTCAACAAAATACTAGCAAACAGAACCAACAGCATATCAAAAGGATCATACACTATGATCAAGTGGGGTTTATCCCAGGAATGCAAGGATTCTTCAGTATACACAAATCTATCAATGTAATACACCATATTATCAAACTGAAGAATAAAAACCATATGATAATCTCAATAGATGCAGAAAAAGTTTTCTACAAAATCAACACCCATTTATGATAAAAACTCTCCAGAAAGTGAGCACAGAGGGAATTTACCTCAACATAATAAAGGCCATATATGACAAACCCTCAACCAACATTGTTCTCAATGGTGAAAAACTGAAACCATTTCCTCTAATATCAGGAATAAGACAAGGTTGTTCACTCTCACCTCTGTTATTCAATGTAATTTTGGAAGTTTTAGCCACAGCAATCAGAGAAGAAGAAAAAGATAAAAGGAATCCAAACTGGAAAAGAAGAAGTGAAACTGTCACTGTTTGCAGATGACATGATACTATACATAGAGAATCTTAAAGATGCCACCAGAAAACTACTAGAGCTAATCAATGAATTTGGGAAAGTAGCAGGATAAAAATTCATGCACAGAAATCTCTTACGTTCCTATACTGTAATGATGAAAGACCTGAAAAAGAAATTAAGGAAACACTCCCATTTACCATTGCAACAAAAAGAATAAAATACCTAGGAATAAGCCTACCTAAGACGACAAAAGACCTGTATGCAGAGAACTATAAGACATAATGAAAGTAATTAAAGACAATAAAAACATATGGAGAGATATACCATGTTGTTGGATTGGAAGAATCCACATTGTGAAAATGACTCTACTACCCATAGCAATCTACAGATTCAATGCAGTCCCTATCAAGCTACCTGTGGCATTTTTCACAGAACTAGAACAAAAAATTTTACAATTTGTATGGAAACACTAAAGACCCTAAATAGCCAAAGAAATCTGGAGAAAGAAAAACGGAGCTGGAGGAATCAGCCTCCCTGACTTCAGACTATCCTGCAAAGCTACAGTAATCAAGACAGTATGGTACTGGCACAAAACCAGAAATATAGATAAATGGAACAGGATAGAAAGCCCAGAGATAAACCAACACACATACGGTCTTTGACAAAGATAAGGTCTTTTGACCTTATCTTTGACAAAGGAGGCAAGAATATACAGTGGAGAAAAGACAGTCTCTTCAGTAAGTGGTGCTGGGACAGCTACATGTAAAAGAATAAAATTAGAACACTCCCTAACACCATACACAAAAATAAACTCAAAATGCATTAAAGACCTAAATGTAATACTGGACACTATAAAACTCTTAGAGGAAAACATAGGAAGAACACTCTTTGACATGTATCACAGCAAGATCTTTTTTGACCCACCTCCTAGAGTAATGGAAGTAAAACCAAAAATAAACAAATAGGACCTACTGAAACTTAAAAGCTTTTGCACTGTAAAGGAAATCATAAACAAGACCAAAAGACAACCCTCAGAATGGGAGAAAATATTTACAAACAAAACAACTGACAAAGGCTTAATCTCCAAAATATACAAGCAGCTCATGATGCTCAATATCAAAAAACCCAAAAAAAACCCAATCCAAAAGTGGGCAGAAACCTAAATAGACATTTCTCCAAAGAAGATATCCAGATTGCCAACCATCACATGAAAGGATGCTCAACATCACTAATCATTAGAGAAATGCAAATCAAAACCACAATGAGGTATCACCTCACACTGGTCAGAATGGCCATCATCAAAAAAATTTACGAACAATAAATGCTGCAGAGGGTGTGGAGAAAAGGGAACCCTCTTGCACTGTTGGTGGGAATATAAATTGATACAGCCACTATGGAGAACAGTATGGAGGTTCCTTAAAAAACTAAAAATAAAAGTACCATATGACCCAACAATCCTACTACTGGGCATATACCCTGAGAAAACCATAACTGAAAAAGAGACATGTACCACAATGTTGCACTATTTACAGCAGCACTATTTAAAATACCCAGGACATGGAAGCAACCTAAGTGTCCATCAACAGATGAATGGATAAAGAAGATGTGGCACGTATATACAATGGAATATTACTCAGCCATAAAAAGAAACAAAATTGAGTTACTTGTAGTGAGGTGGATGGACCTAGAGTCTGTCATACCGAGTGAAGTAAGTCAGAAAGAGAAGAATAAATACTGTGTGCTAACACATATATAAGGAACTTTAAAAATAAAAAGAGTGATTCTTGTGAACCTAGGGGCAGGACAGGAATAAAGATGCAGGCATAGAGAATGGACTTGAGGACACCGGGAGGGGGAAGGGCAAGCTGGGATGAAGTGAGAGAGTGGCATTGACATATATATACAACCAGATGTAAAATAGATAGCTAGTGGGAAGCAGCTGCAGAGCACAGGGAGATGAGCTTGGTGCTTTGTGACCACCTAGAGGGGTGGGATAGGGAGGGTGAGAGGGAGGCATAAGAAGTAAGAGACATGGGGACATATATATATATATATATACATATAACTGATTCACTTTGTTATACAGCAGAAACGAACACAACACTGTTAAGGAATTATACTTCAATAAAGATGTTTAAAAAAAAGACTGAGAAAATATACATAGATACATAATGATCTCTAAATATAAGTTAAAAGGGCAAAATATTGAAAGGGGGCTACTATATGTATAGAATAGTTGAAGGGGAGGTCTTTATTTATGTACTGCATTTTCTTACAGTAGCAAAAAATAGCTCAGGAAACTGATGGTATGTGTTGTCCCCACAGAGGGCACCTGGAGGTCTCGGGTGTGACCACTCCAGAGGGAGTGACACTTTTCACTATATTTCTGTCTACACAGATACAAATACACGAATTATTTCTTGTTTGAATTTTGGACCGCACAAATGTATTATCTATTTAAATCTGACACACACTTTTGTTTATAAGTAGCAAACAACTTTTAAGTAACTGTGAGCTGTTTCTACTTACAACACTTCTGACATAAATTGCCTGGTGTTCTTCCAGCACCAACAAATTATCCAACTCTTCAGCCATCAACTGGGTATTCTACAATTCATTTTAATTCTGACACTAACTACCCAGAGTTAACACAGACCCCATAGGTTAAGGGCTCATTCTCAGGGTAGTACTGCCCCCACTTCAGACACCAATTGTATTGATAAGTTCCGGATCACCTTACTTCTGACCAACCACTTATAAATTGAGGGTTCCCATGACTCCCTCCTCAGGTTTGATAGTCTGCTAGAACAGCTCACAAAACTCAGGAAAACACTTTACTTATGATTACTGTTTTATCATAAAGGGTGTAACTCAGGAATTCACTCAGTCATTGGCCCCTGTCCCTTTCCTGTAGGTTAGGCAATGGCACTGAAGTTTCCAACCCTCAAGTAGTGCCTTGGTCTTTCTGGCAACCAGACCCCATCCTGAAGCTATCTAGGGGCCCTCAGTCAGCAGTCGTCTCATTAGCGTACAAGAGACACCCTTTAGCTCCAGAGATTCTAAGGGTTTTAGGAGCTGTGTGCCAGGAACCACAGACAAAGACCAAACACATATTTACTCCATCACAGTAACATGATATCACTTCACAGAGGATGCGGCAGATTATATTTTCCAAAGGTCGCTACATCAGTACATCCCATCTCACGAGCTCTTCTTACAATATGATGCTGACACTCCTCTTGAATCTGGGTGGGCCCGGAACCATGGGACGACTATTTGAATTTCAAGGTTAAGTCATAAAAGGTGATATAGCAGCTCCAGTCTCCCTTTCTCTCTACAGATGCTTGCCCCTGTAATCTAGGTACATTGTTGTAAGGAAGTCAAGTAGCACCTTAGAAAGATTTTGTAAAGGTGTTTCCACCCCAGCCCCAACTGAGGTCCAGGTGGCAGCCTGTACCAACTGCCCGACTTGGGATTAAGTGAGCCAGCCTCCAGCCTTCAAGCCATCTCAGTTGGTGTTGACTAGAGCAGAGACAACCTGTCCCCTCCCAGCTCTGCCCAAGCTGCAGATTTATAAGCAAAAGACATGATACACTGTTTTAGGCCACTAAGTTTTGGATGGTTTATTGTCACACAGCAATGAATGAATAACTAGAACAGAGAGGAAGTTGTTGGAAGTTTTGGAGGAGACATCTGAGGCCCTTTCATGAAATAAAGGCAGGGATACAGCTTGGTGTCAGGGACAGCTAGAATCAGATTGGTCACTTCCACAATTTCTTCTCTCTATATCAGTTTCTCCCCATCCATTGGTCATTGCTGCTTCTTTTTTTCTGGGTATCATTCTCTTAGGTCTTTTGGCTTCATTTGCATGGTATGCTCTCCCAATTCCCAATTCCTAACTTGGCCCTTTAAGAAGAACTAAGCCTCTTTTCTTAGTTACAGGGTTCAATATCCTATGAACAACTTTGGACCAATCAAATGTGCCTAAAGGGAGGGTCCTATAACATTTGGCCCTAGGGGCCCCTACCGGAGAATTGGGGCTATTTTCTGAGAAGAGAAAATTGCAAAATGAGTAGTCCTCACTTTTGACTTTGGGGGAACTCTCAGGAAAATAATAAATTGCTTTCTGCGTGAGTTTAAATCTCAGAATCTCAAGCAAAAGGTAGGTCTAATTTTATGATGGGAATCAGTGTCAAATAGGATTAGCTGAACAGGAATTCTTCTAATGGTACCATCTTGGATCGTCAATAAACATCATCAAGATCAATTGATTAGGGAGCCAGCAGGATGTTAATAGTAAATCGAAGGGGAGACTGTGAAGGGCAAATTTATCCAGTATGGCTTTAAACATAAACTAATTTTATGGAGCAGCAGTACATTATAGTTGTTAGAAACCTGGACTCTGGAGCCAGATGGCTCTGCTCAATGTGGCTCCACCACTGGCATCTGTATGACATTTAGCAAGTAGTCTCTCTGTGCCTCAGTTTTCTCATCCAAACACCGGCACTAACAACATTTCCTGCCATACAGGGTTATTGTGGGTTTTAATAAATTACATGCTAAGCACTAATAATAGTGGCTGGCACAAAATGAGTCCTCAATGAATAATGACTCCTGCTTTTATATTCCAGACGTCATATCAGATACCCTGTAGAATTTATCCGAAATTAAGTCTTTGTCACTGGAACTTACAATTAAGTTAAATCCATCAAGTGTGAGCAAGTCCCAGCCAAAAGTTAGATGCTAATGGGAAACTCCTTTCTATTGCCCTTTGGTTCCTGTCTCCATCGATATTTGGGAGTGGTGGGATGTTATGCATATGGTAGATTGGCCCTCAGCCTTAGTTCCAAACTCCTCCGCACATGCTTGGAGTTATGCAGAGACTGGCATAGTGAAACCTACCTTTTCTAAACTTCCACACAGCTGGTATTCTGGGTACAGATTAACTCTTTAATCTGACGCACTTATGCAGTCTTTAAGGTGGACATGAGATGGGTGCCATCTTCCTGTTGCTTTGGATCTCACTGGCAAACATCGTTGTGAGGATTTTGAGATTTTTCTGGAGAAGTCCAGCAGCCCTTCACTAGCTCCATGTGTGTTGAGAGGCAGCTGTGATGTGGAGGGCAGTGGCTGCAGCTTCTTGATCCCTGGATCGCAGTAGGTGGCAGTGGGTTTTGAGGTCAACCAACCCAAACGTCAACTCCTGAAACCCCACATTTCCGAACATGTCAGAGGTAGCAGCTCTCTTGGAGGGCTTGTTGCATGACGTTGTTTGGGAGTAATTCCTCCAGCCCCTACACCACTAACAGAAGCACCCAATTTCCTACGCTGTATCCTTTCAGCTCCTTTTCTTGCAGCCACACTCTGACTGATTCAGACAGGAAGCCACAGACGTTATCTTTCCCATGGTAGTCCTCTGTCAAGTGATAAATTTTTCCAACTTATTCCATGTGGCCTTGCTGAGCTTCTCTATGTAATGGAGGACAAGAAGAAAAGGAGGGTGCGGGCTAAGGAGTTGGATTGCTGATAAAGGATGATTCCTCAAAAAAATAACAAACAAGTTCATCATGTGCACAAGGGAGAAAGCCATTCCTCTGCTGCTGCACTGTTATGGGAGTGCACTGGGGTCATGTAGTGAGGGTACCTGGAGTAGTCCTCAGTGGGATCACCCCCGAAAGAGTTTCAGTTGATTTTACAGTTTATTGTTAGATTTTTCCACTTGAGCAGAGCAATTCGGATCTGTTTTAATATCCTCTGCTGTGCCACCTTGAAAAATTGACTTTTTAATGCCTGTCATTTTTCATCAACACTAGTGTTGGGTTCCCCAAATGTTCTCAGCCCCTTCCTTCCTTGCCACAGAGCATAGAAAGCCATACATTTACTGCCCTCCCTTCTCTCTCCCTAGCAGGGATCATATGATCCAGTTCTAGTGGAACTCTGGAGTAGCTTCTAGAAAAGCTTCTGTTTTCCTTATTTAAAAAAAAAAGATATAATTAACAGGACTCCCTCCTTCCCTCTCTCCTACCTTAAAAAATAAATATGGTACCTCGAGTCATATAGCAGCCATTTTGTAAACATGAGGCAACAAGTCAACTCACCAAAGACGATAGAGGGAAAAAGACAGGAGTTAAGATCTTTGATGACAGCATTGAGTCTCTGCATTTGCCCTGAATTTCTTACCCCTGGGCTTTTCCTTAAGTGAGATTAATAAACCTCTATTTATTTAAACAAGTATTTGTAGGGTATTCTATTCCTTGTAGTCTATAAAATTTCTATACAATATGTTATTTATATCTCCTGGGGTTTTGTGGGGGTCCAACAAGGTAACTGGTGTGGCAGTACTTTGAAAAACTATAAAAAGAGAACTAATTTTAAAGTCCTATTTTTAAGGGGATCAGATGTTTTCTGAGTAGCTCAAGGTAGAGGAAGTTTCAATGAAATGATAAGTGATTGAAATAAATATGCCACATATTCCTTTCAGCAACTCAGATGAAGGCTTGCTTCTCTCTTAAATTATTAATAACCCCATTTAGTACTTTCAAAGTGCTTTGCTATCATTTGATATTTAATCCTCAGAATTTCCCTAGCAGATTGTAAAATCTCATTTTACAAGGGTAGACGTGAAAACAAGGCTTTTCAAAGACTTTCTCAGAGACACATATGCCTGTGGCAGACTCAGAACTAAAAATCAAAGAATCTAACAGTCCGGTGTGTAATTGGCTTTCTCATGTAAGTTTGATATGCAGGACATGACACAGCCCAAGGAAGCCCTAAGCCCTAAGCATTTAAAGTTTCATAGTATATGTATATTCAAACTAAGATCCAGCTAACCATGTACTTTATACTCTTTATCCTTGTGAATAAAATGCCTTTATGCACAACATTAGAAGAGGACAAGGAAATAATATCCTCTACCAGTAATGAACTTAAGTCTATTTACACACTGCTCTATACTGTGTAATAGTCTTGTGTGCCCCCCACATTCATACGTTGAACCTAATCCTTAATGTGATGATATTTGGAAGTGGAGCATCTGGGAGGTGGTTAGGTCATGAGGGTGAAGCCTTCCTGGATGGGATTAGAGCCCTAAAAAGAGAGACCCCAGAGAGCTCTTTAGTCCCTTCCTCCACATGAATACAGCAAGATGGAGTTTTTGAACCAGAAGGAGGTCTCCCTAGATACTGAATCTGCTGGTGTCCTGACCTTGGGTTTTCCAGCCTCCAGAGCTATGAGAAATGAATTTCTATTGTTTATAAATCACCCAGTCTGTGATAATTTGTTATAGCTACCCAAACTAAGACACACACTGAAAGCATCATCCTATCCTGGCATAAAAGAAGTGAGGTCATATTACTTTGTTATTTTCCTGATGTACATTGTTATAAGCAGTAAAAAGGGGGTTCTTTTGATACTACATGTTGAACAAAACAGGGGCAAAGTAAGGAGAATATCTAACTGCCTAAACAGGAAGTGGATTCATGCTTTAAAAAGGAAGTGAAGAAAAATCATCGGTGATCAAAACTTAATTCAGAATTGTGCTGCTGAGAATCTCCCTCCACCTTCAACCCAAGAAAATGTTCTGGCAATTTTAATAATGTTATGTTCAATGAAAAGAAACTTGGCCCTTAATTAATGGAGTTATTTTCAAGAAAAAATTTATCCATTTCAAAGCCTTTTATCCAAATTCCGACTTAGTAAGATTTACATGACATGAGATCAAAGAGAGGAAAAGGAAAAAAAGAACTCAAACAAAAATACAAAAAGGGGGCTTCCCTGGTGGCGCAGTGGTTGGGAGTCCACCTGCCAGTGCAGGGGATACGGGTTCATGCCCCGGTCTGGGAAGATCCCACATGCCGCGGAGCAGCTGGGCCCGTGAGCCATGGCCGCTGAGCCTGTGCGTCCGGAGCCTGTGCTCCGCAACGAGAGAGGCCACAACGGTGAGAGGCCCGCGTACCACAAAAAAAAAAAAAAAGAAATACAAAAAGGCCTTAATTAAGTCTATATTATTACTATATTTATTTTCAAATGCAGAGATGGATGATATAGAGATTTCCTTCCCCAGCTCTACTACTTCCTAGCCATGGGACTTTGGGCAAGTGGCTCTCTCTGTGTTTAATTTCCTCAAGTGGTAAGTGCACATAATGATAGTACCTACTTCACTGGGTGGTTAAGCGGATTGCATGAAATGGTATTGTAACAGTAATGTTAGCCATTATTATTGTCTGTAAAAACCAGGAAACAATAAGCACAACTAAGTCAGGGACACCTACGACACATACTACAAAGTTGCAGGACCTGTGTCAAATACATTTTGTAAAATACTAAAGGGTAGACTGTTGAGAGGTGACAAAGAGCACACTTTTGTCCAGTTCTGCTATTCCTAAGGGCAACAATGGTCACTGGATTCAAGAGGACATAGCTGAACTTGAGGAATGAAGAAGGTGGTGTTCAGCAAGAAACAGGGATGTTCCTGAGCAGAAATCCACTGTAAATGGGAGAAAATTATCAAAAATTATTAACGGATTATTACTGGTCACAACAAGGAGCAGATGGCTTCCCAGAAAGCCTAAATAGTAGAACTCTGGTAAACCCTCTGGATTCTTGTTGAGGCTTATGAATTTATGGGAATAGCACACACCCTGGGAAAGTGAGAATTTTGTAAGATATTTAAATCTCTGCCACCTGATGTTTTAAAGGCTGTTGCATATGTACATTTTATTTGTTAACTACTTCTTTTTCTTTTTTCTAACAAATAAGTTTTTAAATTTTATTTAAAAAAAATTTTTTATTACTGTTATGTTTTGGGCCGTGCCATATGGCATGCAGGATCTTAGTTTCCTGACCAGGGATCGAACCCGTGCCCCCTGCCGTGGATGCATGGAGTCCTAACTACTTGACCGCCAGGGAAGTCCCTGTTAAGGACCTCTTCTGCAACAGTTTTATGATAATTAGAACAGGGGAGTGAGGTGACAATCTTGCCTGTTTTAGAAAACAGATATTTTCAGGATGTAGTGTCATTGGATTGGGGGAGAGAGAGGAAAATGAAGCCAGAGAAGTCAAGTGCTTGAAACTGGAAGAATTAAACTGGGTAAATAAACTCCAGGAAAGAAATGTGCATAACATACTTGTCAGGCCAACCCTGGCTTCTAAATATTGTTACTGCCAAGAGCACCGAGCACAGGACAGGGCCCTTCACCAAGTGTCCTCAGTGTTCCAAGAGCACCTCTAGTGTTTCCTGTCTGCCTCCCAGGTGGCTCAGTCTCTCATGAGTAAGCTAGACTGAAAGGGTAAATACGATGAAAGAAGGGTGAGGAAGAGAAGACAACAAGGAAAAAGAGGGAACCAATGAAGAATACAGAGGAGTGAGGGAAAATTAAGAAGGGAGAGAGAAAGGAAAAGAAGGAAGAAAATGAGATAGTATGGGGAAGAAAGAGATGAAAGCATGAGAATGGGACAAGCATGGAATCACGGAGACATCACTAGGAAGCTTGGACTGGCGTGTTGAGCTGGAATTGGATACAGGAATGGAGAGAGGAGACATTGTGTCAGGAGGAGACCTTCTTGAGAGTAGAGGAGGTAGGAGAAAATGAGGTTAGAGGAATACGAAAACACTATGTGTTATCCTAGATGTCTAGATTAATAATGTCTATTGTGTCAAAGCTCTTAGTGACATTTTGGGCAGAACCACATCCAATACTGTTTCAGAATAATGATGGCTTTTGGTGAAGCAGAGTGTATGAAGGGCAGGAGAAGTTGGATGAATGATGAAGGAAGAGATAGGAAGCCAGTCCTGCAAGACACCACAGGGAGACGCTAATGCTGAACCCTTGGAAATGAAAGTGATGCAATGCCTGTGAAAATGAGCAGGATGTTTACTATCTTTCTGCACAATTAAAAACAAAAAAAGGAAACAAATGATAGCACTGGCTACACACCACTGTTTCTTTTTTTTTTTTTTTTTTTTTTTTTTTGCGGTATGCGGGCCTCTCACTGTTGTGGCCTCTCCCCTCTCCCGTTGCGGAGCACAGGCTCCGGACGCACAGGCTCAGCGGCCATGGCTCACGGGCTTAGTTGCTCCGCGGCATGTGGGATCTTCCCGGACCAGGGCACGAACCCGTGTCTCCTGCATCGGCAGGCGGATTCTCAACCACTGCGCCACCAGGGAAGCCCACCACTGTTTCTTAAAGAAGAACATACTGGAATCCAATTTATCTGAGACTGGGTGTCATCTTGAGGATTTGGCATGTGTGTTATTACTTACATGTGATGTTCCATACCAGTTATTTTACTAGTTTGGCACTTTTTCATTTGTATATTTGCTCCTTTTACTTTATGATATGAGTCACTTATTGCTCTATCAATTCACACATCTATCAAGATATCTCTTGGACCAGTCGTTCTCAAGCTATGGTGAGCATCAGAGCCATCTGGAGGGCTTGTTAAACATAGATTTCTGGGCTCTACCCCTTCAGAGTTTCTTACGTATGCAATGGTCTGGAGTGGAAGAATTTTCATTTCTAACAAGTTTCCAGGCCATGCTGATGCTGCAGGTCCAGACCTCACGTTGAGAACCACAGTACTTGATAAATAATAGAGTGTTCCTACTGGGTGCAAATTCTATTACTGCAGAGATATTAAAATACAAGTTTGTATTTCCAAGGATGGAATTTTTAGAGTTCAGAAAAACTGTGAGAAACATTACTATACAAAACTATCAATTATATTATTTTATCAACAGTAAAATCAAAGAGTTCTATGACTCTTTTTCAGGAAAGTTTCTGAATTTGTGACTTTCTCTGATTAAATGACTCACTTGAAATTCTGGCCTTCCCCACAGTAGTTTCCTCAATTTTCAAACCTCAGACTTGCAATGTGAAGGAAGTATTACACCTGAAACTAACACAATATTGTAAACCAATTATACTTCAATTAAAAAAAAAAAGTTATAGGGCTTCCCTGGTGGCGCAGTGGTTGAGAGTCCGCCTGCCGATGCAGGGGACGCGGGTTCGTGTCCCGGTCCGGGAGGATCCCACATGCCGCGGAGCAGCTAGGCCCATGAGCCATGGCCGCTGAGCCTGCGCGTCCGGAGCCTGTGCTCCGCAACGGGAGAGGCCACAGCAGTGAGAGGCCCGCGTACCGAAAAAAAAAAAAAAAAAAGTTGTAAAGAAAAATTTCTCCTCTTCTTCACATGATCCCATCTTGGCCCAGAGAGAAGGATGCATTCACCAAAATTTCTGTCCTCTCAGAATAGTTCTGGTGAGAAAGCTTGTGTCCCTCCCTCCACCTGCTGGGGACAGAGCGTGATACTCACTGGGCCATATTGGTTGTGAGGACTGTGTCCATAAAAAGAGGAGGGGGCCACCTTAATCTCTGTGACCCCCCCTGGGCTCTCAGGTGCAAACAGGCTTACCTGCACTTCTGTGGCCAAGCAGTAAGCCCACCTGGGTAGCGCCCTTCCACGGGCATCAGTCCCTGCTGGAGACAGTACGCAGTGTAGCCTGGTCCTTGCAGCTGACTCGGTAAGTGGACACAGTCCTTCCTATCTGCAACCGGGACACAGCCCCAGGGTAAATGTGCAGATCCTCGATCTAAGAAAACTTCTGGTCAAAGCTGTAGTGTCCAACATGTTTTAGCAGAAGCCCTGCTAAACCATTCATACATTTGGCTATCCATTCTTTAAGTGTTTGCTTTATCAGTCAGCACTCTGAAGGGGAGCAGAATAGGACTTTAGATCTAAAAGACCTCTAAAATAGGCTGGGAAGCAAGTATATACGTAAGGTGGGCATGTGGGCAGCAAAAGGCAACCTAAGGAGACTGAGGATCTCAATGTAAGACTCAGTGGTCAGCCTGGGCCGGGGCAGCTCACAGTGGTTTATTACACAGCCATAGCTGGTACATAAGACACGGGGTGCTCAGAAGCAGAGTTCTGGTTAAATGCCACCTCAAAACATGTGGTCTTCACTATGTGAGGCCTTTCTAGACATTTGTGGAAAGAATGATTGCTACTTTCATAGTGTCTTTTTTCTCCATATAGTGCTTGGGGCACAGGGCACTAATGTGTTCATTCTGACCTCCAGTCTGTTAGCATCAGGCCTGAGTAGCAGCTCCAGATAAGTTCCAAATCTTACAAATAGTCTCTTGGGCTCATGAGGCTCCATTACAGGATTTTTTTGGGAAATATACAAACTCTACCTTTGGGTTGTAAATTGGCTCTGAAATGGGTATTTTAGCATTTCTGCTCATCGATGTGGATTTATCCCAACTACAGCTTCAACCATGGAAGGGTAGTGCAACAGGCAAAGAGGAATATGGAATTTCTCCAAAGGAGCTATGTCACCTTTTTAAGCTGGAGTAGAGTTCAAAACAAAACCATCCTCATTAAGAACCAAAGGCTAGTAGGAACAATTTCAAGATTTCCTTCCAGGACACTCTGTCATTTCGAATTTGGTTTGCTTAGTGATATATTGAGGAAAGAAAACTGGAAAGAGGTTTGATCTTACAATCAAAACATCAATGAGAAAAAGTAAAAGCAAAATGAAGGCATACACACTGAGAGTATAGGTAGAGATGGAGAATGAACTTTTACCTTTGAAGAAAGGTTGAATTCTTTTTTTTTTTTTTTTTTTTTTTTTTTGGGTACACGGGCCTCTCACTGTTGTGGCCTCTCCCGTTGCGGAGCACAGGCTCCGGACGCGCAGGCGCAGTGGCCATGGCTCACGGGCCCAGGTCCGCGGGACGTGGGATCTTCCCGGACCGGGGCACGAACCCGCGCCCCCTGCGTCGGCAGGCGGACTCTCAACCGCTGCGCCACCAGGGAAGCCCGAAAGGTTGAATTCTTGAAAAAAGATGTAACTGGGAAAAAGGGAAATATTTTAGTTGTTACTCAATCGAGGAGTTTGGGGAGCTCATGAAACCAAGTAAAGGAAATGAGATTGAGAGAGCTAACTGGGTTAGTTCTCCCAGTGAGAGCCCAGATAGAGAACACTGTTGAGAGTAAAACTTTCCCTTCCTCCCCTCCCCTTGCCTCCCCATCCCTTTCCTTCTCTTCTCTTCTTTTCCTTTCCCTTTCTTTTCTCCTCCTCCTCCTTCTTCATATTTAACAATAAAATTTAATTACAGAAATTTCCTAACAAACACAAAAGAAGAGAGAATAATATGATGAACCTCCATGTGTTCATCTCTCAGCTCCAGCGTTATAAACATATGGTCATTCTCATTTCATCTACACCTCTCCATTCCTCCCCCCAAGCCCCTTATCCCCTGCTGGATTATTTTAAAGTTAATTTCAGACACCATATAATTTCATTTGATTGTCTTAAAGAAATAAGGATTTAAAAAGCAAAATTTAACCACAAGGTTCTTTCCTATCTAAAAATATTAATAATAACTCTAGGAACTAATAACCTGTTATACCAAAGTTCCAGGATACAATGTTAATATGCAAAAGTCAGTTGCTGTCCTATACACAAACAATGAACAAGTGAAATTTGAAATAAAAAATGCAATATCATTAACATTAGCACCACCCCCCAAAAGAACTACGTATGTATAAATCTAAAAAAAAAAAATGTATAAGACCTATGTGCTCATTCTAAAGTTAATATGGAGAGGAAAAAGTCCCAGAATAGCCAAAACAGTACTGAAGGAAAGGAACAAAGTTGGGGAACTGACACTACCCAACTTCAACACTTGCTCTAAAGCTACAGTAATCAAGATGGTTTGATACTGTACAATATGGGGGATATAGCCAATATTTTATATAACTGTAAGTGGAGTATAACCTTTAAAAATTCTGAATCACTATATTATAAACCTTTAACTTACATAATATAGTACAGAAACTATACTTCAATTAAAAACTAATAATAATTTGGTATTGGCAAATAACAGATTAATAGAACAGAACATAAAGCCCAGAAAGAGCCACTCATAAATAGAGTCAACTGATCTGTTTTTTTGACGTTATAACTCACATTTTTATTAATAATATTTATTCATTTTAACAATATTTCTAAGTTTCAAGCCATGTAATTTTTTGGTTTTGTGTTCAAATGTAGACTTTTCACTCATACCTTCGGAGATGAGTTGCATAAATCAGTTGTTAAAAATACTAGATTCATCTGCTCTGACAATATTCCCTGCTAATTTAGTCATTTAAAGATTTAGCTTAACTTCTAAAACTGAAACAGACTGCACCTTTCTTTGTGAAATAAGAACTAGCCATTTTATTCCAGTACTGATGTCCGACTATAGATAACTTTGTTACAAAATTGCCATTATTTAGAAACAAGACCAATAAGTCAAGACAATCATTAAGTCCTACAACAGAAGTGTGAATTAATAAATGTAACTGCGAACCAAGTCAATGAATAATGACCATATCATATCCTTTGCTCAGTTGTTTTAAAAATCATTCAGCTGTACTTGTGACTGACAGATGCCACTAGCATGACATCAGGCCCAATATGCATACATAATAACTTTGGTTGAACACATAATTGTTTAACTATTATAAAGTTATTAAATACATAATAACTTTTACTGTGTCCATGTGCAGAAAAGAGTTACCATGGCAGGCCTGACGCTGTTCTCCTTAGAAAGGCCTGCTTACAAGGCTGGCCCTTTCCTGGCATCAGAACCTGGATTTGGGGAGCATTCCCGCCATTCCCTAATTGATGAGAGATGCTCACTGCGCCTAAACTGTCTGGGTAAACCACGTGGTTTGTGTTCAATACCTGCTTTCCTTCTGGGAGTCTGGAATTTTGGTACATGCTATGCAGAGGATGCCACATGACCGACTCCCAGTTAAAAGTCTGAGGACTGAGTCTCAAACGAGTTCCCCCGGAGACAACATTTCACACGTTGTCACAATTCAACCACGGTGGGATTAAGGTCACGCTGAGGGACTCTACCAGGAGAGAACTCTAGGAAGCTTGCACCTGGTTTCCTCTAGACTTTGTCCCATGTGCCTTTTCCCTTTGCTGGTTTTGCTCTAATAAATCTTAGCCATCAGTATGACTATATGCTTAGTACTATGAGTCATTGCAGGAAATCACCAAACCCAGGGGTGGTCTTGGGGACCCTGACACAGTCCAGTGTAGGTCCAAAGAAGAGGACTTGTGCCTTAAATCTCTTTATATTTCTTAGAATATATAACATACTCTTATATATAACAGATACTCATATTTTGTGATTTTATATATCATCCTCCTAATATACCCAAACCAGTCTAAAGATGTGTTGAATCTCTACTTCAGTGTGTAGTCAACAGATCTTTGACAAAGGAGCAGAGCAATACAATAGAGCAAAACCAGTCTCTTCAGTAAATGGTGCTGAAATGCCACAGACTGGGAGAAAATAGTTGCAAAAGACATCTGATAAAGGACTGCTATCCAAAATATAAAAAGAACCCTTAAAACTCAACAATAGAATAATAAGCCACCCAAGTAAAAATAGGTAAAAGGTTTGAACATAGAGCTCAACAAATAAGATATACAGATGACAACTAAGCATATGAAAAGTTGCTCCATATCATATGTCATCAGGGAAATGCAAATTAAAACAGCAATGAGATACTACACACTTATTAGAATGGTCAAAATTTGGAATACTGACAACACCAAATGCTGAGGAAAGTGTGGAGTAATAGGAATTCTCATTTATTGTTGGTGCAGCTACTTTGGAAGACAGTTTGGCAGGTTTTTAGAAAACGAAACATAATTTTACCATATGATCCAGCAGTCCTGCTCCTTGGTATTTATCCAAAGAAGGTGAAAACTTCTTTCCACATGAAAACTTGCACATGGATGCTTATAGCAGCTTTATTCATATTGTCAAAACTTGGAAGCACCAAGATGTCCTTCAGTTGGTTAATAAATAAATAAACCGTGGTACATCCAGACAATGGAATATTATTCAGTGCGAAAAAGAAATAAGCTATCAAGCCATGAAAAGACATGGAGGAATCTTAAATGCATATTATTAGTGAAGAAAAAAAAAAGCCAATCTGGAAAGGCTACATACTGTATGAGCCAACTATATGACATTATAGGAAAAGCAAAATGATGGAGATAATAAAAAGATCAGTGATTGCTAGTGAGGGGCAGGGGGTGAGGAGAGGGGAAATATGAATAGGCAGAGAACAGAGGATTTTTAGAGCAGTGAAAAAATTCTGTATAATATTATAATGACGGATATATGCCATCATACATTTGTCCAAACCCGTGGAACGGACAACTCCATGAGTGAACATTAAGGTAAACTACGGACTTTGGGTGATTATGATGTGTCAATGTAGGTTCATACTTGGTAAAAAATACACCATTCTGATGAGTGATGTTGATAATAGGGAGGCTATGCATGTGTGTGGGCAAACTATATATCTCTGCACCTTCCTTTTAATTTTTTTGTAACACCTAAAACTGTTCTAAAAACTGTCTTAAAAATATTAACAATAATTCCCTCATATTATGCATGTATTATTATCCATATATTCATGGACATTTCATGGAAATGCTGTATTGGGTGGTTGCAGAAAAATTGGGTAGGGGGACTTCCCTGGTGGTGCAGTGGTTAAGAATCCGCCTGCCAATGGAGGGGACACGGGTTCGAGCCCTGGTCCGGGAAGGTCCCACATGCAGCGGAGCAACTAAGACCATGTGCCACAACTACCGAGCCTGTGCTCTAGAGCCTGCATGTCACAACTACAGAAGCCTGCACGCCTAGAGCCCGTGCTCCACAAGAGAAGCCACCTCGATGAGAAGCCCACGCACCACAAAGAAGAGTAGACTCTGCTCGCCACAACTAGAGAAAGCCCGCACACAGCAACGAAGACCCAATGTAGCCAAAAACAAATAAATTTTTAAAAACAGAAAGAAAAAGTGGACAACATTTATGGTAGAAGGACTGGGAAGATTAGCAGAGAATACATTAAACATTGTTTGATGTGTCCGAAGGTGACATAGTCATTTCAGGTGGCAAACTCGTATGGCCATTGTTTGGGGGAAGATGTCCAGGAAAATCATAGGGTTAGGACTCTGAGCAAAGATTTAGGGAAGATGAGGTACAGTGAAGACGAGCCTGGTAGGTTTAAAAGAGATCAATTCCAGGCCAGGGTCAGGTGCTAGGCTGATGGAAGGTACTTATGGGTAGAATTCTCGAGCTTGGGATGGTGAAGGTAATTGGATATGTTTGAACAGTGAACACATTTGGCTGACCCAGAACTGACTGATTTCATGTAGGGGATCCCAGAACAACTGTCTGGTTTGAAAAAAAAAAAAAAGGAACTCTGATCCAGCAATAAGTGCTACCCAGGAGGAAAGAAAATTCAAAGCTCTGCTGAGCCTGCAGAGTTCGTGGAAGAAGAGAAGGAAATGGAACATTAGGGTATATTAAACTGCTGTAGGAAAAGATGAAGCTGAATGAATAACTCTGCTACCAATGGTGTGGGAAGAGAGACGTTCAAGGTCTGAAAAGTCCAAAAGCCAAGGAAAGGCAAGGTTTGGGGGGAAAGGTCATGAAAAAGAACACAATGATCCTCATTTAGAGCTATCCACAGAGGATTCAGTTAGGGGTGTACTGAGGATAATTCTTTAAATGAGGCCAACAGGGTGATAAGAGGGAACTGCATCTATAAGATATGGTTCCTTAGATTAAGGTTAAAGGAATTCCAGCTCCAAATCTGCTCCAGCACAGGCTAAAATCCTTTTAAGTTTCTACTGGGGATGCAGAAATAGAGAAGGAAAGAGGTTGAGTTGACATAGAATGTTAGGTCATGAATGTGCTTAGAAGGGGATGAAGGCAGTATCACTAGACAGAGTTCAGGCTCTGGGAGGAACTGGATCCTCCAAAAGCAGCAATCAAGAAGGAAATAAAAGTATAGTTAAAATTTTTTATTGTGGAAATTTTGAATTACACATAAAAATAGATAGAATAATATAACATTCCCATTATGCAGTCACAGCAACCATAAAATTGTTGCCATTCTTATTTTAACTCTTCCTTCACATGATTTTATGGTGGAGTAAGTTAAAGGTCCAGATGTTTATTATTTCACTAATAAATAATTAAGAGGTTTTCAACATGCAGGACAGACACAGAGCAGACCAATGAAGCCTTGGGTTAACCCTGAGTACTAGACTAGAGACATCACCCCTGCACATTTCAAAGTTTTAGAAGAAGATACCATTTTATTTTATTTTTAAATTTCTTTATTGAACTATAGTTGATTTACAATATTGTGTTAGTTTCAGGTGCACAGCAAAGTGATAAATTATATATATATATATATATATAAAGTGATATCTATCTACATATATATATATATATATATACACTCTTTTTCATATTCTTTTCCATTATAGATTATTACAAGATACTAAATCTAGTTCCCTATGCTATACAGGAAATCCTTGTTGTTTATCTATTTTAAGTATAGTAGTGTATATCTGTTAATGCCAAATTCTCAATTTATCCCTCCCCACCCTCTCCCCTTTGGTAACCATAAGTTTGCTTTCTATGTTTGTGAGTCTGTTTCTATTTTTAAATAAGTTCATTTGTACTATATTTTAGATTCCCCATATAAGCGATATCATATGATATTTGTCTTTCTCTGTCTGACTTACTTCACTCAATATGACAGTCCCTAGGTCCATCCATGTTGCTGCAAATGGCATTATTTCATTCTTTTTTATGGCTGAGTAATATTCCATTGAGTATATATACCACATCTTCTTTATCATTCATTTCTTGATGGACACTTAGGTTGCTTCCATGTCTTGGCTATCGTAAATAGTGCTGTTATATACATTGGGGTGCATGTATCTTTTTGAATTTGAGTTTTCATCTTTTCTGGATATATGCCTAGGAGTGGTATTGCTGGGTCTTATGGTTATTCTATTTTTAGTTTTTTAAAGGAATCTCCATACTGTTTTCCATAGTGGCTGTACCGATTTACATTCCCACCAACAGTTTAGGAACGTTCCCTTTTCCATACGCCTTCTCCAACATTTATTATTTGTAGACTTTTTGAAGATGGCCATTCTGACTGGTGTGAGGTGATAACCTCATTGTAGTTTTGATTTGCATTGCTTTATTAGTGATGTTGAGCATCTTTTCATGTGTCTGTTGGCCATCTGTATGTCTTGTTTGGAGAAAAGTCTATTTAGGTCTTCTGCCCATTTTTTGATTGGGTTGGTTGTTTTTTTTTTTCATATTGAGTTATATGAATTATTTGTATATTTTGTAAATTAATCCCTTGTCAGTTGCATCATTTACAAATATTTTCTCCCAGTCTGTATACAGGCTGTCTTTTTGATTTGCTTATGGTTTCCTTTGCTGTGCAAAAGCTTGTAAGTTTGATTAGGTCCCATTTCTTTATTTTTACTTTTACTTCTTTGGCCTTGGGAGACTGAGTTAAGAAAATATTGCTACGATTTATATCAGATAACGTTTTGCCTATATTCTCTTCTAGGAGTTTTATAGTGTCATGTCTTATATTTAAGTCTTTAAGTCATTTTGAGTTTATTTTTGTGTATGGTGTGAGGGCGTGTTCTAACTTCACTGATTTACATGAGGCTGTCTAGCTTTCCCAACACTATTTGCTGAAGAGACTGTCTTTTCTCCATTGTGTAGTCTTGCCTCCTTTGTCAAAACTTAATTGACCATAGGTGTGTGGGTTTATTTTTGGGCTCTCTATTCTGTTCCATTGATCTATATGTCTGTTTTTGTGCCAATATCATGCTGTTTTGATTGCTTTAGATTTGAAGTATTGTCTGAAGTCTGGGAGGATTATGTCTCCAGCTTTTTTTTCTTTTTCCTCAGGATTGCTTTGGCAATTCTGGGTCTTTTGTGGTTCCATACAAATTTTTGGATTATTTGTTCTGGTTCTGTGAAAAATGTCAATGGGTAATTTGACAGGGATTGCATTAAATCAGTAGATTGCTTTGGATACTATGGCCATTTTAGCAATATTAATTCTTCCAATCCAAGAGCATGGGATATCTTTCCATTTCTTTGAGTCATCTTTGATTTCTTTTATCAATATTTATAGTTCTCAGCATATAGGTCTTTCACTTCCTTGGTTAGGTTTATTCCTAGTTTTTTTTTTTTTTTTTGATGTGATTTTAAACAGGATTTTTTTTTTTTACTTTCTCTTTCTGATATTTCATTGTTAGTGTAAAGAAATGCAACAGATTGCTGTATATTAGTCTTGTATCCTGATACCTTGCTGAATTCATTTATTAGTTCTAATAGTTTTTGTGTGGAGTCTTTAGGGTTTTCTATATAAAGTATCAAGTCATCTGCATATAATGACAATTTTACCTCTTCTCTTCCAATTTGGATACCTCTTATTAATCTTGTCTGATTATTACTATGTTGAATAGTAGTGGTGAGAGTGGTGTCCTTGGCTTGTTCCAGAATTTAGTGGGAAGGCTTTCAGTTTTTCTCTGTTGAGTGTTATATTGGCTGTGAGTTTGTAATACATGGCTTTGATTATGTTGAGATATGTTCCCTCTATACCCTCTTTGGTGAGAGTTTTTATCATGAATGGACGTTGAATTTTATCAAATGCTTTTTCTGCAAGAAGATAGCATTTTAAATGCCTCTCTCTAATGGTGAGACAATATATCCAAGTGAATTTTCCCATCATTGCAGGAAACATGGTATGACCATTAATGGGCAATTTCTCCCTTGTGGGTTCAAATTTGCTGGAAATGGCCTCTGGACCACATGCCCAGATTGATGTCTGTCGGTTAGCCTGAAACCAAAATATTTTATCTATAACTGTGTTTTCTTCATGTGCCTGTCTTTCCCTAGGATAAAACTCTCAGCAATGTTCTGCAGATAACAAAAATATAGAACTAGACTGTACTGTCTACAAAACTCTGGACAGATAATTTTGCTTGGGATAATGCTCTGGTGGCACAGGAGTAGCTTGCTTGTATTTTCTAAACTTTGTTAGAATAAGTCTGGTGCTGTGATTCTCAGGCACAGCAGAATGCATGAATAATTTGTAATTGGGTAAATTCAACTTTGTAGCTGCTGAAGAAGCTATAATTATTCTAGTGCTTCAGAGATGGTGCAACACACTGCAGCTGCTAAAAGAAAGCTGGCCACATCAGAGTGAGATGAATCCATTAAACTCAGAAAGAGACAGAAAAAAAATTGAATTTAGTTTACAAGGAGAAGGGGAATTTGATTTAGAATATTAGTACTTTCTCTCATAATTTAACAATCAAATAATTAATATTCAAATTTGGGGTGTTTGAATGTTGTTTGTATGGTGTGTTTTTTGAGTAGTTTTATGCTGGCACATGGAGCTTTTATACTTTTTGTAAGCTGTGAGTTGCACAATGTGGATCAACACAACTTACCAAAAAAAAAAAAAAAAGAATTGAATAGGAGTGAGTTTTCATCCTTTGGTGTGTGGTGGAGTTAAGGCAAATTTAATGAGTTCTTATCCTTCCTCACAGGTTTTGGGGAGCAATAGTTAGACCACTCAACACACTGTCCCAGGTGGATGCAAAAGAAGCATCCTCTTGAACACAGGAGCATGACTGCTTAGATACAATGCTGATTTCCATTCTGGAATGGGTCAGTCTGCTCCTGGTTGATCACAAGCCTGGCAGTGAAGTCTAACAAATACCTGGGGAGAGTTTATGGGGAACATTTCTGCTCCTATCCCCACATTTCCACACTGGTTCATGCAGGAGAAAACTTCTACCTATGCTTCTGACCTTTTGCAAGTGCCATGAAGGAGCTTCTGCTTCACTCTTGATCCCTTGGAACAAGAATGTTCAGTGGGTGATCTAGGCATCACGTGGGCTGGGCCACATCTTATTAGAGGGGAGTTTCCTGGGCTTAGGAGCAGAGAAGTCTGAACCGTTTCTTTCTCTGACCACTACAGTCAAGGTGAGCCCAGAAGGTTAAGGGGTGGTTGAAGCCCTAACATTCTTTCTTTCTTTTTCCTGCTGTGTCTCTGCAGGAGACCTCCTTAAAACAGGCTGAGTGCATGGATGTGGATTCTGCTCTGCTGATAAGGTCTTACATCATCAGGTGTGTCTCTGAATGTGCTCTCCTCAGCCTCTTTGTAGATTTGGGATGAGGTGGGAGACTTGTGGTCTAAGCCACCTTCTCAAACATAGTTCACAAAAATTTTATATTTCGGATGTGACTATTTTGTTCAGTTATTTGTTTTGCGTGTATTCTCCTTTGGTTAAGATGGTGGCAGGCAGGAGCTGTGAGGTTAGGCTGCTCGTGGAGCCTAACAATTCCAACAGAACAATTCCATTTTTCACATGGAGATGAATCTAGCTATTACAGTAGATTTTGGTGGAATCCAATACTGTTTCTATCTCAAATTGCTGACGACCAATTGATTCTGCTCTTTCCAAATTCAATATTTCTTAATTAGAGTGCCTTAACAGACAAGGTTTAAGTAAGTTGAAAGTGGAGTTAGAAAGGCATTTTTGTTTTTAAAAAAAGATTCTTCATTTAATATTTTAAAACTTATGTAGTTTATAGTCCCTCAATTTTAAAGCCCAAATGTACTGAAGAAAAATTCTTCTTTTAACAAGGATACTAAGGGTGAATAAATATTCAAAGTTATCTATTCTTTTAAAAGTGATTTTGTTGAAGAATCTGGGAACCTGGAAGACCTGCTATAACATAATGTTCTGTGTTGCAGCTTAATTGAGATTTATAAGCCCTGATAATATTTTGGGGAATAGTTCTTTCCCCCACCCACTGTCTAAGAGACATTTCTGTCAAAATCTGCTTGGCATTTATGTACTTCATTTCAGAAAAATAATTCCAAGTTTATACAACTTCATGTTGTTGGGAACTCGTCTTCTCTCGTCCTGTGTACGTTTCTCTAACTGGAGAAATATGCAGAGACCAGGGAGAGGTGAGGGGAATGGTGCCTTTCTTCGTTAGTTTATATAAAATTTTAATAATTTAATGGAGAACTGATAGGGCAAACTATCAATATATTTCAGCTAATGAGGTCAGAGTTATTAGTTTGTAAGACACAGAATAGAAGTTACATCCTAAGAGGAATGTGAATTTATCTTGTAGACACTTAGGAGATCAAAGGAATGAATTTTCTCAGGTCTTTGATCACAGAAACTTTGCATTAAAATTATCAATAGATGCAGCTTGGAGTGTCAGTTCTCCATCTCGTCCTCCCTGTCCTTGGCTCCAGAGCTCATACTTCTTTCCAGCTCTGAAGTCTCCATCCTGGGTTGTGGGGAGGTTTCAGCCACTGTGGCCAGCCTCCACTTACCCTGCCTCGTGAAGAACTGACTGAACAAAATGAAAAGGCAGTGAGTGAAATTTTTCTCACAACTTACCCTTCAGTATGTTCAAGACAGAAGAGGGGACCAATGGACCGAAGCTTGTTACTTTTTTAAAAAACTTTTTAAAAACTGAGATATAATTGACATGTAACATTTATTATTTCTTACAGTGGTACCCTCTACAAAAGAAAAGGGGTGATATGCTGTGGATAGAAGTATATGAACAAAGAGGAGGCAGAATTAGGAATCAAGGGATATTCATCTGGGACCCTCGTCATTCTGAGGCTTTAGCTGTGAAGCCCTTTGATGGCACAGGGGTGACATGGCTAGATCACAGGCAGAATGCCAGCCTTGCCTCTCTTCAGCTCTGTACAGATTTGGGAACCTTCAATGAAGCAATACTTAAATAAAAAAAGTGGGATCCAGTATATGTTTGCTGGGACAAAGCCAGCAAGTGGCATCTAGTGCAAGTGTAAGGCGATTCCCCTTTTCTGTGGTCATAACTGGTTTGGGGTCCTTATTATGTACTTGTGTACATCAAGGATGAACAATCTAGAGATAAGACCTCACCTTGGAAAACAGTAAGGTCCGTACCCCAGTTTTCCTTCCTCAGAGCATGGCTGGAACTTGGTGGGGTAGAAGAAGGACGAGATCCTCATTCATGCGCACATTTCTATATATGAGTTGTTTAATGAAATTATACAAGCCCTCTCATTCTCACTAGTTTTCAGTGAACTTTATTTCACTTTGCCACCATAATGAAGAGCAGTGGAAAAAACACGCACTTGGGGGTTATGTCCTGGGTTCATGGTCCTTGGTCCCATAGTCTCTGAGTCTGAAGAGGAAAACCAGGTATTAGGCAGCGAATGTCTTTGGGACTTAATACTGTCCAAGTGTTTACATGGAATTTAACTTTCTGTGACATTTTTGAACTTTCATTTCTCTGTGGGAATCTACTAATGGGAGCAGTTCATATTGTTCAAATCGGGGACATTTTTATGCTAACGTGACTTTTGGAGGGTAGGGAAAGCTAAGATGTGTTCAAGGATAAACTGAAGCACATGAAAATTTTCAAGAGTTTATTTGTGCATACATCCATTCAAACTGGAGCAGCACCAAACTGAAAGTGATTAGGAGCACTGCACCAACAGCAGCTTAGAGAGAAGTTTTTGTAGAAGAGATAGGGAAACAAAGCAAGGACAGTATTTGATTTGCTATAGCTTTCGTGGTTGCCTTATTTGGGAAGTCTTAGTCGGCCTTTTGTGATTGGTTGTTCTTAAATTTCGTCTTCTTGGATTTGAGCACGTTGACTCTGGCTTAGGTTTGGTTTAGGTGACCAAGGCATTAGAGTCATCCCAGTCTACTAGTTGCCTCATTTAAGTACTTTAACAGATGGATTTACGGCAAGTTTGAAAATAGAATAGGCGGTGAATCTTCCGTTTAGTGCATTGTGTGACCTTCAAGTAAACTTGATTACAGTCCTGTCCTGGTCTATTTTAGAACCTTTGGGGGCAAAATATGAAACTACTATCTCACTGATCTCAGAGAGGGATAAGTATCAGGAGAAAGGCCAAGTGAATGAGGAAATGGGATTTTCCTCTAACCCAGGGCCTTGAATTGACTTAAGTATTTTCTGTTCAGCCCGATGGTTGAGAGAGAACCAAGACTGGTCAGAGTGGGGCTCTAGGGAGCAGGGAAGAGGAACTCTCAGCATTTCTCCTCACCCTAGGAAAGTTTCCCTTCTCGACCCTCTGAGCCCACAATCTCCACTGTCCTCTCCAAGAACAAGGAACTCTCAAATGATTGGCTAGATTATGAAACACAGTCTATGGGTTCTAACTGGTCACATTCACTAAGGGTGGGGTTGTTATGCTACACCAAGCTATTTGGCTTGGAAGTCTCTTCTCTTCAAGTTTTTCCTTCCATGAGACTAGATGGACAAGCTGAGACAGGGGAATTTCACTGCATAAGCTCGGCCATCCTGTTTTTCTCTTTACTTCCTTCCTCTTACTGGCATGTTGCATGTTGCAGCAAGAACCTTTGACTCAGTGGCCAATAGGTGTTAAGATCTGAATTAACGGACAATCAAGAATTCTTCTTTGGGAGTATTTAAGTTTTGTATTTAAGTTTTGAGATCCCAACTTCATCAGAGATCTAGTACTAAGGTTTATGTCACCAGCTAATAAAATACTGCCTTAATTTTTAATTGATATTCTTCTTTTTGTGAATATCTCCCTCAGGAATCTCATAAAGAGCAGTCATTTTTGATAGTACAGGATTTGTAAATTTGGGGAACCTTGGCTATTAGGGTGACCAATTGTGCTGGTTTGCCAGTGACTGAGGCGTTTCCTGGGATACAGGACTTTCAGTCCTAAAACCACAAAAGTCTCTAACAAGGGAAGGTGAATTGATCACCCCAGCTAAAATGCCATCTTAACGCCACTAAACCCTGTGTGTAAATTTAACCCCTACTGGCTGTGCAACCTTGAATATATTACCAACCCTCTCTGAGCCTTAAGTGCCTCACATGTAGTGTTTTTATGACTATTACATTAAATTAAATTTCCCAGCATATTTCCTGGTTCATAGTAGATACCAAAGTAATATGTGCTTCTACTTAGTTTTCTTATTTTTCTTGGTACATAAGAATATTAAATGATATTCTGAGAAGAAAACACAAGATAGGAGGAATTGAAATACTCTTCTGAATGGAAGAATTAGAAAAGTTTCCTAAACCCCCTTTTCTTTTCAGCTTCCCATCCTAATGTTAAACAGTATCAGGACTGGACAATGGAATAGTGAATATATTCCATTCCTGGAATGAACCAGGGGCCACATGTTCAAATAACTGTAGGGGTCATGCAGGGAACATAAATGAGTGAAATAGAATGAATGGGGCTTGTAGCAAACAGGAAACCCCTCAGCCTTAACAGGTTGTGGCCACATGGGAAGGAGGGTCCAGTGTACCAGATCTTACCAGTTTTTTTCTAGAGAGACCATGTGTCTGATATTTTTATGTGAAATATACCTTTTTTCATATGTTGACATCAAGTTTAGGATTTTTAAAAACAGTGTATTAGCCAATCAAAGCATTCCATGGGCCTTTAATCCTTACACTGAGTTGATTCATTGGGTAAGAGAGTGAAATTGGATGTCTTAATAAGACAACTGAAGAAAGTTTATTTTGGCCAGATGGAATAATCATCATTATTAAAAGGAAACCAAAGTAATTAAATGATGACTGAAAAGAAGAAGAAAAAAAAAGATAGGAAATTGCCACGTTTTGAATTTGGGTTATCTTGTAAATCTAACAACTCAAGACAACCTGTGGGGTGGCAAAATTGTAAAGGTAGAACCTGCTAGCAAAGCTTCATGAAATGCTTGCAAGCATTATCTGACAGATTTCAAAACAGTTTGAATATTAGTCATCACAGATACGTCTGCCAAAAAGGGTAGAGTGTTAAAAGAACATCTGCAACCCACATAAATACCCCCTGCTGAGTTAAACTCAGGAAATCAGCTTCAAAAGTTGCAGAAGGCAAAGAAGCTGAAACAGCAGAGTTTTATATTAAGTGGTTGATAGACTTTCTCTGTGGGTAAAACTGTTATTGAGGAGCTAGTTTAGCCCCCAATATATTGTGTGTTTGACCTCTAGCTTTTGGTGACAAGATATTCTGAGGCTCTATTTGGACCCATCCTACTCAATGAATCACTTACACCATATAAATTGAATACTAATTCCGTCAAGTATGGGGATACTAGATGGTTATTACAACCCCTGAGTTATAATAATATCATGAAATGATGAAGAACCTCACTTAACCCTGTATCTAATTGTATCATAAGACCAATAAGGCAAACGAATCATAACAATTACTAAGAAAACAGCAGAGCCTATGGTAGTGTTATCTTGATCTTTTTCAAAAAGCATAAGAATATTAATTCAAACAGAACTAACCTGCCAAATGCAAGATGATCTGAAGAGTCATCACTGTCTGTGCCCTGGAATTCTGGAAACTTCATTGTTGATTGCAGACTATTCCTCAGTGAACCACACTGTTTTGCATATAGGACAGAGGAGGTTTGTGATCGTGGCAGATTCTGTGGTTCCTGAACGTCTGGACCAGGAGCTTTACAAAGAGAAATCCACAAACGTGGCATTACTGGGAATGGCTGTATGGTTTCTTCCTTCAAAGACACGTGTTTAGTTTCTTTTCTTTTTTGACTCAACGTATAAAAACAGCACACAGCTGTAGAGATAGGACAAAATTCTTTTTGTCTTGTGCTTTCATTTATTCTTATTAAAAGAAAAGCAATTGATTCAGAGTTTAAATACTGCTCTTGTGACTACCAGTTATATAAAACCAGAGAGAGAGAGAGACAGTCATATACAAAATTATTTCTTGCTTCTAAACTTAAAAAAAAAAAAAATCCTCGTGAAATCATTTTCAGTCTGTCCCCATCACATTGCTAGACTTTGGCTGGAAAGGAAAAATCTCGCACGTGAGTGAGTTTATGATTCAGGACTTGGCTTTTTGAATTTAGAAGGTGTTGGTGATGTAAGGTGATCTGCTTTATTATTAATCTACAATTCACCTGTTATGCAGCTTAAGAAGACTTGTTCTAAACGATAAGGTCACGACTCAAGATCTCAGAAAGACTGATAGCAGGTTTGTCCGATATGAAAGTTAATTTCATGGAATGAATCATCTAAAGACAGTAAGAGTCGATGATGAAACCACACTCTGGAGTTTGAAAAGAGACGAGGCTGCTTTAAGAGAGAAACAGGAAGTTGTAACTAGAAGCCATCTGAATACTAAGCCAAGGCAGAACGCTCATGAAGTAGCAACTTAAGTGGCAGTGTTATCCTGAAATCCTCAGGCAGCCAGACCGTCTTAGGCAAACCTTGATAAAAGAGTCCTTATCCAGGTTTTTAATCTAAGGAATCCCGAGTAGACTGGAGAATGGAGGGGCAGCAAAGGTTCATGTCAGAGAGCGACGAGTATCAGTTTCAACATCAGGGAGCGGTGGAGCTGCTTGTCTTTAATTTTTTGCTCATCCTTACCATTTTGACAATCTGGCTATTTAAAAATCATCGATTTCGCTTCTTGCATGAAACCGGAGGAGCGATGGTGTACGGTGAGTGCAGAAACTGTAGGATTGATGTGAAACTTGTTGCTTGGGCGTAATTAGAGACTTGTGCTCAGATGACAAAGTACCGAAACTGGAGAAAACATGCTGATTGAAACGTCATTAGCTTGATGAAAGGTGCTGCAGCATAATGAATGCTCATCTCTGTCCAGATGAGCTGCCAAAATTTGCCTTGTCACAAGAGTAAATATCACAGTCATGTTCTCACGCTGCACATAATGCGAGTCTGTTGACAGATGCAGGTCCATTGTCATGTGGGGGGACACACAGGGCTAGCTGTTTGTTTTCGTAATGATAGATATTGGGAAGTCACAGAGAGCAGCCTTCTTTCACTGGAGGGGGCTGATGAGCGTTATAAAGTTCTAGAAATAACATCATTTAAACATGTATTGAGTAAATCCTCTTACATCAACTAGTTTCAAGAAGAAAACTTGCAGAAACGTATGTATTCCACCCCTACTATTAGAGTAATTTTGTTCAAATCTATTTTAATTAATATGAGCATGTTTTATTTTCTTATAATACACAAGTTCTTTATGCAGTGCTCTTCATTTCTTAGCCTGATTTCATAATTTCTAGTTTATAATTATTGTTATTATTACTATGATTTACTACGTATCTTTTTTGGAGGGAGGGACAAGGTGTGGAAAAGAATTTAACCTTTTAAACTCCCAAGGTATTGCTCTTTCTGTGCAACTTGCCATGTCATTCCTTTGAGAAAGCTTAATAAAATGTGACAGAGATTATCCAGTCTGCACTCTCATCTTTTAAAGTAAAGTGTAAGACACTGGTAGTTTTAAAACTGATCTGATTTATGAAATAGTTTGCTTTACCACTCTTAGCCTGATAATGGATAGGAACTTTGAACAAAATGGAAACAGCTGAGGCATTGTTATAAGTCATAGTAAAGAATATACTTTTATATTTCACTTCGCTTATTTTGGAAGTCCTAAAGCCTTTTATACCCCCGAGGTTCAGGGAACAGGATCAGTGCACACTTCATATGCTAGCCATATGATGTCCTGATGGTAACAATGTACAGTCATGATTTGAGACCATAAGAAATCAGATGCCTTAACTGGATCCCACTGTGAGATACTTGAGCTAGAAGGCAGAAGTTTCAGGCTAAGCAGTGTAATTTCTTTCAGGAGACTGATGTGCTGGTCCATTCAGAGCACAGTTAAGTTCCTTTCCATTGAGGGATTAAAAAACATAACAAAACTCTCATTTGAGGGGAAAAACTTACAATCAGGTTAAAGAGAAATAGTCAAAGAAAAGGGAAATGACACCACCAGATGTAAAGCCCTCGGCGCCAGTCACTGCCCTTCTCCACCGTCAGTGGACCAGGCTTTCTATTGACTCTTCTAATAAATAATCAAAGAGGATATAGGATGTAATCTGAGAAGCCAGAAACAATGTAATTCTTGGCATTAAATTAAAGGGCTATATATAGTTTAGCAAAACAACACTGGTTTTAAAATTATAAACCTTTATTAGTGGGGAAGATTTCATCACAGCCCTGAATTTGATTAACTATGACTCACTTACCAGTTTCAGCTTATCTATGATGGAAATACCGTTTTGTAAAACTTTTGATTAAATTTTGGTGACCTATTAAAATTCAGACATACTTTGTACTCACGGCACATAAATGTAACTTTTACTTTTTAACACGAAAATTCCCAGATTAACTTAAATCCTTAAAAACTGCATGAAATACTTTTAAGTTGTGGTTGAAGTCATAAAACATTAGCACATTTACTGTATAGCACAGGGAACTATATTCAACATCTTGTAATAAACTATACTGGAAAAGGATTTTTAAAAGATTCAGTTTTATATATACATACATATATATGTGTGTGTGTGTATGTATATATATATGTAAAACCGAATCACTTTGCTGTACACCTGAAACTAATGCAATATTGTAAATCGACTATCCTTCAATAAAGAAGAAAAAATAATTAGCACATTGAGCAATAGTTGAGATAGCGTTTCTCTAAATTGCTATTCTTAAGGCAGTTTAAGCTTAAGGTTTGTGTGGGATTAAGTTGAGCTGTCTGATTTCTGTCCTTCTTTTATAAATTTTTTATATGGGAGTTATTGAAAGCAAGTTCGGAAACACTGCAATGTATAAGGATTATAAAAATTATGGAGACAGCCATATATATGTATAACTATCCCATTACTAGAATTTTTAGTATCCTTCAGTTACCTTGAACTGTATAAATCAGTGAAAAGACTTTTATTTTAGTGTTGTTTATTTTTTTTTATGGGCATAAAATCATAATTGTTGGAATTTAAGGAGATCTTAAAGGTTATTTTCTCTAGCCACCTCATTATACAGAGGAAGAAACTAAATCTCAAAGAAGTGAACTTCCCCCAAACTGAATAGCTACTCATGGCGGCGTCCGTGTGAGTTTACTCACCCACATGTCTAATAAGGTTCATGTTCATCTCAAAAGAGTTCTCACTGATAATCTCTGAAAATAGTCCATATGGATAGCACTGGTGACATCTCATATTTCTTCTTCAGGGATGATCTAAATGTTATGTGTAAAATATTTATTAGGGACTTTCTGTCAGTGACATAATAAAATCGTCTGAAACTACAACAGAGAAATAAGGTGGGACATTCAGATAAACCTTTTGCTGTTGTTGTCTTATTGGAGTATAGTAGCTTTACAATGGTGTGTTAGTTTCTACTGTACAAAAAAGTGAATCGGCTATGTGTATACATATATCCCCTCCCTCTTGGACCTCCCTCCCACCCACCCACCCCAACCCACTCATCTAGGTCACCACAGAGCACCGAGCTGAGCTCCTTGTGCTATATATACAGCAGGTTCCCACTAGCATGGTAAGGGGAGGGGAGACGCCAAGTGAATGAATCTCCCAGTAGCTATAACTGAATTTGAAATTCATATATTGGGGAGGAGTCAGAGATTGTAAGTCCATCATCCTCATCTCACAGGTAAGGAAATGAAGACTTAGAGATATGAAGGTCATGTAATTAGCCACCGAGCTGGGCTATCTATCTATCTCTGTTAAGAGATGCTGAAGATATTTTAAAATAAATAAATTCTTTCAATGATTGTCGTAGAGAGAAGATGTATCTGTGAGATCCAGATGCATCCTCATATTGTTTATGTTTTCAAGATTAGTCAGATAGATTCTATTTTCCAGAAGGTCCAAAAGAATGAAATTTCAGAGTAAGACCAAATAAACCCCTTCATCACCAGAGAATGGAAGCCGTGACTCTCGCGAGAGTTCTGCCAGGGGCCTGGTGATAATCAATGGGGAAGAAAACAAACAAAACTGTGGTTCACGTTGAACTTTTAAAAGTTTTTTTTTTATCCTAAGGGAGATGAACACTTGAAAGTAAACTGTACCTCAGTCATCTCCATCTGACAGACAGATGTGCTTGTAATGAAACATCTAAAATTGCTTGGTCCTGTACCTGACTCTTATCAATGAATTTGACTGACAGTTCCCTTACTAGACTGACTACTGCGCTTACTCTCGTCAACTATTTGTATAACGTTTCATTTTCCTCTGCATCAAGAACCATAAATATTTTTCTAAGGCACTGGATTTCCTGTTTCAGCTCAGCCAGCCTTTTGCCTTTCTGTCACTATTCTGCCGATATGTGTCAGTCATCCTTTAGAAGACACACTAGATATTGATGCATTTTATCTGCATATGGGGAAATCCAATTGAAAAATTTTAGGGAGCAGGGTTTTAGGAAATGAGCCATTAAATAAAAGTGAGGAGAAAAGATGTTCAAACAGAACATCCAACTGCTCTTTCATATTTATTGTTAGGAACAATTTCCCAGTTGTTAACCTTATATTATATGAAGTGCTGCAGAGGCCAAGAGAAATCATGGGTGGTGTTTGGTTTGACTCTGGAGTTCACTGGAGCTAATTCTGATACTCCAGATACAAAGAATCTATCTTTCTTGGTATCAAGGGTCCCAGATGCTTTTAAAAATTAGTGGCAGCATTTTAACAATATGTTTGCTTCACCGGGAACAGTGGTTGGTAATTGGGTCTCATGGCATTCTACAGCTCTCATTATTTCAAAATCAAAGGATTAGAATCCATAACCAGCTTAAAGTATAAGCCATGATGATATTCATTTAAATTGGACTAAAAGCTTAAGAGACTATGAATGGTTAAAATATTGACTGGCAGCAGGTGATGCACTTAGCGCTGCTCACTTAGGGCCCTGTATCCATTGCTCATCATTCATACAAGAAAAATTGCTCCTTGTTCCCTGATAGCATTAACAATTCCCTTACACATCACTGGCGGCTCCCTTACTTTGTAGGACATTCGTAATGCCATGCATTTGCCATGCATTCATAATGCCATGCAATTGCATAATGCCATGCAATTGTTCTGTCCCTAAGGGACAGAACAATTTAAATCTCTTAGAATTCTGCCTTTGACTTCGCAGCCTTATAATATAAGGGACAGTCTCCAAATACAAGGGGAAATCTTGCTCACTGTTTAGTGGGCTGAAAGGAAATTTTAAGCCACAAAGTTGAGATTTTGAATTCATGAAACCATATTGTATTAAACTATGTCTGATCCTCTAAGAATATATTTAGCAGTTTAATAAGTCCAACTGAGTTCACTCGACAGCCTGGTTTTCAAGATTTAAAGAAAACATAGTTACATAGTCAAGCACTAAGGTTTTAAAAGCTATTTTTCTTAAAAAAATCATAAAGCATCAACTTTATCCTAGCACTGCTTAGAGGTTCCTCAGGATAAACTTGGGTTGGTGGACATGGTGTGGCTCTCGCCTACTGATGCATTTTACTCTGCTTCAGTCCAGCCCTGCCTCCTTGACTGCCAGGCCGGTAGGAGATGTTGACTGCCATTTCACACCCTTCTCCCTGCCTGGAAGGCCCTCCTGAGGCTTTTTACTTATTCGAATGTAGCATGCTTTATGGAGAAAGCATTGGATGCTCTCTTGGGGGATTGGGGTTTTTAGATCCTTATGATTTTCTTTTTTTCTTTCAGTAGCTAGATGCATTACTTTGGGCAAGCGATTTAATCTCTAGCCCTAGTTTTCTTATCTATAAAATGAGGAAGAAATGAAATAGATTTCACTAACCTTCCTTCTAGCTGCAAAAGTCCTTCAAAATTCAGGCCAAGACTGACATTAGCCATCAGGCAATTCTCAGCCGCTCCAACTCAAACCAATAGCTTTTTCCCCCCTGGAAACCTACCAGCCTATAATGACATCCAAGTCTTTCTCCCAGATGGGATTTTAATTAGTGTTATTTTACCATTCTTAGTTCTTCCAGTCCTGCTCTGATTTTATATGGAATGCTCAGTAAATCCTGTTGAATTTCTGTTAGAAAGGCAAAGAGAGAAAATTATACCATCAGAACAGTGAGGTCTGGCTGTGGATTTGGGAGTCTGTGGATGCATGTCATATGCAAACCAGAGTGGCTCTGGTTTTTAATTTGAAGGGATCTGCAGGAAAGGTGATTAGGGTTAAGAGCCTAATGAATTAAACTTGCTTTCCCTCTTGGGGGGAAAAAAAGGTTGGTTTTAAGAAGCTTCGGATATCAGGGCAAGGTTTTCTATGCTGTAAAGTGTTAGCCAAAGAAAGTTTGAAAAAGTGGAAAAAATACCAAAGATGTGTAGGTTTTTAAAAGTTGATTTTAAGAAAATAACCTCCTATATATCCTGCTGTGCTTCTGAATCACTAAGGAGCTACAGAGGAAGCCCGTAGAGCAAACTACTGTGTTGATGGAGTTCTATGACTGTGATGGCAGTCGTATCGGTAGGAACTGCTGTCTTACAAGACAGTGCTTCTCGCAGTAGGGTTCCAGAAGCAGCAGCAGCAGCATCACCTGAAAACTTGTTAGACATGTATATATGTGGCCCCCAAGCCAGCCTTATTAAGTCAAAAACTTGGAGTCCAGGAAAGCAGCGTTTTAATGCAACTTCCAGAGGTTTCTGATGCACTAAAGTCTGAGAACTACTCCACTAGGAAAGTGAAACATGCGGTTTCTAGTTTTGTCTCCTTTCTTTTCTCCTATCTTTTTTCTTTCTCACTTCATTACCCTGCTGTGATGAAGAGACAGTTTGGCAGACAATCTCCATGTATTGGAGAGTCCCTTCCTCTTTCACTATCTAGAATGCTTTGTGACGTTTCCACCTCTGGTTTGAGAAAAAAATAGACTGTTCTGTGTAAACATTATAAAAGAAATCATTTTGTTTTAGTCAGTATGTGTCTAGTTAGATATCTCTATATTTCTTTTGTAAACTTCCTAAGATGATTTCAAGGAAGGGTATTAGCTACATATAAGCTGTGGCTGAGATAGTTTCTAGAGTAAAGTTACCTGTAGTGCTATGTTAGGAATCCCAGAGTGCTGTGAAATGTGTGTGTTTTTGTGTGTTGTATGCGCGAGTGTGTGCATGTTGTCTGGTACGCACCAAGGATGGATGTCCACACCATGGTGGAAGATCTCACGGTTGGGACTCTGTCATTTCGCATATGACTCTAACCTGTGAGCAGATAGAACTTTGAATGGATGAAGCATCCCAAGGTGGAACAGCTTCATGGACCGCTTTCCACCTCGGAATATCATGGGATACTCTTGCGGGCAGATGCCCCAGACAGACCTGTTCTGAAATCATTATGGGATGCTTTTCTTCAGCAAAGCAAGTTGATAGTGAGCCAGCACAAAGCAATAAATTATGTCCCTTTTAGCGACACCCACACCTTCCTTTAGTCCTTTGAATTTAGAAGGTTGGTGGGAGGGCAGAGAGAGAACAAAAGCCCTAAATAGCCAGAAGACATTGTATATTTTTACTTTGGGTTCTATCCCTGACTAATCTCAGTGTAAAACTAAACTGCTAAAGGAAAATGTTAGGGAATGCATTTAGCATCTGAAACTCAAACCCCATATCATCCCTCTAAATCAGTGTTCTGACAAAGGCTTTGATAAGATGGTAGAGGTGGGTAAATATCAAGTAAACAGTTAAAAATTGTAGCGATAACACGTAATATCTAATATTTGTGAATACTATCTTACAGTTAAATGGTGTCCACTGATTTGGCTTCCTTCGAATATTTATCACACCCTTTCCTTCTTCATTTCCACATTTGGATCCCTAGTTCATATTTTTTTTTTAATCTGAGTGACTGAAATAGCATCTTAGACTCCCTGCCTTAAAGAGTCTCCCACTATAAAATGTCTTAAGAGTGGTAAGGAACACTCTTCCTTGGCTTTATTTTATTCCTGTCATCTTGAAATTCCTCTACTCAAATTCCTTTGCTAAATTCTTTTTCACATAAATAGACACTATTTCTGATGTTAACTTCCTCTCCGTGTTCCCACTGTATCTCAATTCTCTTTTCTCTCTTTGATAATTTTCTCCAAACGCTATTTCCTCTGCCCCGAAACAGAACAAATCTGCCTCTCCTCTGTTCTTCCTCAGGATCTTCTTGGCAACCATCCCTCCCTCTTGAACACCCTCTTTTTCTCAGCTGCACTGGGGTCCTTGATCTCAGGTGCCCTAGTGGGCCACCCAAACTGCTCCGTGTTCCCGATTAGCACCCCACTTATTGATTTCCATGTGCTTCTCCCTATAAAGTCCACGCTCTCTTCTCTCCCTTGCAAAGCCTGTGTGCATCCTTAAGAAGCTCCTCTGGGAAGCCTTCCTTAACACTTTAGAGGGTGGAGTTAGTTGATCTCTCCTTTAGGGTTCTTTGGGACTTTGTACATTCACTTGTTAAAAAAAAAAAACACCTGTATCTCTTAGGATGTGTTCAACTTCTAGTCACAGTAACCCTAACTCAAACAGACTTAAGCAATATGGCAATTTATTATCTCCCATAACTAGAAGTCGAGAGAAGAGTAGTCTTCAGGGCTGGCTGATTCAGCAACTGCTATCGTTTTCAAGGACGCAAGGTTTTTGTTTGTTTGTGTTTGCGGTACGCGGGCCTCTCACTGTCGTGGCCTCTCCCGTTGCGGAGCACAGGCTCCGGACGCGCAGGCGCAGCGGCCATGGCTCACGGGCCCAGCCGCTCCGCGGCACGTGGGATCTTCCCGGACCGGGGCACGAACCCGCGTCCCCTGCATCGGCAGGCGGACTCCCAACCACTGCGCCACCAGGGAAGCCCAGACGCAGGTTTTTTTTTTTTCCTTTTCTCCGCTCTGCCATTCCCAGTGCTGACTTCAATGCCAGGCTGGGGGCGAGGTGGGCATGGCAGTTCCTGGTGTCCTGACCAGGCACAATAATAGCCCGAGGAAGAAGAGAGCTCATCTCTCCTCTGCCCCTCTTTTGGGATGTCAAAACTTTTCCAAGAAGCCTCCTAGCAAGCTTCTCTTCACGTTTTATTGACAGGAATAGAGTTACATGCCTTCTAGTACCAATTATCAGCAAGGGGAGTAGAAACACCCTTGGACCTGAGAGAGGGGTCAGCTTACCCTGAGCACATGTGGGGAGGGATGGTTAGCCGAACAAATCTGGGTTTTGTTGGGAAAAAGAGGGGACAGATGCTGAGTTGCCAATCAGCAGTGTCTGATACCCTTATTCAGTTGAAATATCATATTACGTAGTTTAAGGATTTATCTTGTTTTTTCAGTAAGAGGCAATACCTCATTTACTTAGATTACTCTTGGTGACCACTCTGTGCATAGAGAGTGAAAGAACTACAAAACTCAGTTCTTCAGTCTTCATGCATTAACTACATTTTCCTGAGGCTCCTAAACTCTCTCCAATGTCACGTGGCATTTAAATATACCTGTGTGATAGTCTGATTGGATGCATGTGTGCAGTTGGGCTTGTTGCCTTGTGTGACTCGTACAGGAAGAGAATCTGAAAGGAGCCCGCTGGCGCATGCCGTGCAGTGTGGCAGCGTGTGTGATAGTGTGTGAACACAATCATTGGTCTGACCATAGCCAAAGAGATTTCAACATGTTGTGTTTTAAAAACCAACCTGTTGGGCTTCCCTGGTGGCGCAGTGGTTGAGAGTCCGCCTGCCGATGCAGGGGACGTGGGTTCGTGCCCCGGCCCGGGAGGATCCCACGTGCTGCGGGGCGGCTGGGCCCGTGAGCCATGGCCACTGAGCCTGCGCGTCCGGAGCCTGTGCTCCGCGACGGGAGAGGCCACAACAGTGAGAGGCCCGCGTACCACAAAAAAAAAAAAAAAAAAAAAAAAAAACACCAACCTGTTATCCATTTCACTATATATAAAAGTAAGTCCCCATCGATATTCCTCTGAGAAAATTCTCTTTAGGATAACATGTCAGCATCATGCAGAGTGACTAAATAAGATGCATGGGAACTGGTTATGTAATGCAGGCTTAATATAGGAAGACGCTTAGGAAACCCTTGTACCTTATTCTCACTGGAAATCAGGATCACAGGATTGGGCAGAAGGTAGAGGCCTGGTAGGATTAAAATATTTTAATATGTTATGATCAGGGCCGAATTTTATTCATTTTCATAATTCCCGCAAGTCCTAGAGCAATGCCTTCCATGTCTGTAGCATGAAAGCGGAAGGAGGGAGGAAGGGAGGAAGGGAGGAAGGGGGTGGGGTTTTCTCATATTTTCAGTGTGGAGAATGGAGAGCCAGTCCAGAAAGAGGAGGCTCACATTTCTAAATGTTTCGCACTTTGAGCGCTCGTGAGGCTCTTTCCTCCTTCCTTCCTCCGTCCCTCCTTTCCTCTCTCCCACAGACATCACCATGTCAGGCATCTGCTATGAGGATTATCTTGCAAGCTCTGTAAGGACAGGAGCATCACAACATTTGGTGTGACGCCCCTTACATGTGACATTTTATTTTATTTTTTATTTATTTATTTTTTTTGTGGTACGCGGGCCTCTCACTGTTGTGGCCTCTCCCGTTGCGGAGCACGGGCTCCGGACGCGCAGGCGCAGCGGCCATGGCTCACGGGCCCAGCCGCTCCGCGGCATGCGGGATCCTCCCGGACCGGGGCACGAACCCGCGTCCCCTGCATCGGCAGGCGGACTCTCAACCACTGAGCCACCAGGGAAGCCCACATGTGACATTTTAAAATGTCGGTCACTGACTAACTACACAAACTCAGAGGATCCTCTTCTTCTTGAATCCAAGGGAGTTTGTGGACTTGGAGAAAGTTGGGTTGCCTAAAGTGTTTGGCTTTTCTAGAGAAAAAGCAGATGAAGAATAGCACAGCGTCTACCCTAAACAGTCTCATTATCCAGTGGGGGTGACAAAGCCAAAGTCTACAGAGCAGGGCTGAACAATATATATCTTTCTATAAAATGGGGCCAAAAAGGGTGTGGTGCAAACCGTAGGTACTCGAAGATTAGAGAACTTAGTGAGTACAGGCTGCATCAGAGCACAGGTCCCCCAGCTGGGACTTGAGATGGACTTTGTAGGATTGTGAGGACCTTACGGATGAGGTCTGTTGTCCAAGATCTGTCTTGGGGGTTTGTGTGCTTCTGGGGCAAGGTCAGCGTTCACTAGAAAGCAAGTTCCCACTCCTGTCACCCTAGTCGCCCAGATGCTCAAACTTGTAGACCCAGGGGATGCATCTGGACCAGAGTTTCTGCTTGGAGAAGGTAATGCCACCAGCCGGCCAAGTGACAGAGCTCAGCAAAGTGTCATGCTTGTGAGGATACAGCCTGGGGTCAGGGCTATGCACACATGCGTTTGTGGTATTGCTTTGCTGGGACAGGCTGCCTCCTTTTCTCCCCGGGTAGGTAGGGTTCTGGTTCATGGCTTACCAAAGAGAGTACTGGTTTGTGTCCATAAGTTATGGTAGACAGTCCCCTCTTTTCTTCTTCTGTGCACAAGTGGTTGACGCTCTCTTTACCCTGTATCTTTGTGGGAGTATAAAAATAACCCCCTTTCATTAGCATTTTCTTCCTACTAGCAATCCTACTTTATCTGTCACCTGCTCTCATGCAATACTGGGCTGGAGTACGTTAACTCAACATTCTACGTTTGTGTCAGCATACAGCTAGAGCTCTGAGTGGCTGTCAAAAGCATTATGAGGCTCTATGAGTAGGTGTCTGGCCTCCAACATTAGGATTTTCTCGTTGCTGTTACTGCACACAAATGGGTGGATGCATTTATTAACTGAGTGCATGGTGAGGCTGCAGCTTCCCCACTGGCCCTTGTACTGTGCCAAGATGTTGATTCCTCTCAACCCTTGGGATTGGGGAGAAGGAGGGCCAGGGCCTTTGTCTAGTGTGTTAATTTGGGTCCTCCAAGAAGCAGATGCTGGAGAGAGATTAGCTGTGCAAAAGGTTTACTGGGGGAAAATTCCTTTGAGGAAAAATGGGGAGGGAGACTGCAGATGCTGAGCCAGCTATCAGGTCTTGGAGCAGCTCAACCAACCCCTGTGGAGAGAGGGAAGGAGGGGAGGCTGCGTAGGAAAAGGTTTAGGCTGTGGTGCAATTCTAAGAAAGGTTGGGCAAAGCTGATGCGGAGTCTTTGAGCCATGGTGACCCTTCAGAGGAGTCCCATCTCCCTGTCTTAGTGCCCCTGCTGTGATCAGTCATTGTCTGGCTTCAGCATGACTGCAGTCGTGAATTCCAGACCATCGGTCAGACTACACACTCCTCATAGTGGGAGATCTATCTGCAAGGTGCATTTTCATGGCTATTACATCTGGTCACCTCTGGCAGCGAGCAGCTTACTCCACGTACTCCAGTGTGCTGCTTCTCAAAGGCTGGAACCAGAGATGGTACAGAGGGCCAGGCATGGCCATTTAGCTTTTGAGGCATTGTATGAATTTAACCACAGAAACCCAGGTACTAAGCAGTTGTTATTATGACAAATACTTGTTTCCCCTGCTTGAGAGAAAACGGTGGACACTTCATGTTTACTTCTTGTTACTGCACTGAAAGCATATTGCAAAAATAAGAGGCTCACGGCTCACCCTTTGGGAATTTCAGATATTATCAATACAGGTTCTCTCCATTCAGGCCCTATGCATGTAGTGCCTTGTTTCCCTTCTTTATATTCCACTTAGCAGAAAGCAGAGGTCATAGTATCATTCATGGTAATTGCCAAGTAACTTTTAGAAAACAAATCCTTCCTAGGATTCCACTAGAGTGTTGGAAAAGTGATGTTCTTACGCAGGCACCCTAAACCGTGTGCAGTGTATCTGGTGTGTCTTCCCTTCTCTTTCCTGACTAGTTTTATTGTAGTCATTTGACACTGCACATGGAAGGCTGCCCAGTGTTCTGTGATGGGTCAAGTGCTTATGGTGGTTACATACCCATCACTTATTTTTTCTTGCTGGCAAAGGTTAAGATAAAATATTTCTCACTATTATGGGGGAGTGGGCCAAATACTGAAGCAGGAACAAGTAAGGTAAAAATACTTTTGACAGAAATCTGCTTTCATTCTCACCTATTACTCTACTTCTCTCCATTACTGCCAAAGTGATAGATCTTATATGAAAATCTGACTGTTTTACTGTCCTGCCTAAAATCTTTCAATAGTTCTATATTACCATTGGGTTAAAAATAAAAACTTCTTAGCATGACAGAGGAGTCTCTTTATGACCTGGCCCCTGTGGTCTAGAGTTTTTCTCTCTCTTTGTCTCTGTCTCCGTCTATCTCTCTCTCCACCTATTCTCTTCTTACTCCACTGCTGATTCCCTAAATCCATCAGAGTTCTTAAATTCCTCTGTATTTATACATTATATTATTAGGCTATCCTAGTGACTGCTGACACAGAACCACTCACATTTCAGTGACTACACAAGTGAAGTTAACTTTTCACTCAAGTAACAGTCCAGTGCAGGTTTTCCTGGTTGGTGGATGGCTTTCCCCCACCTGGTGTCTCAGGGACACAGACTTCTTCAGTGTGGTGACTCTGTCTACCTATAGGGCCTTTGTTTCCGACCTATCCATCTGATAAATGGGGACAGAGAAGGGAGAAAACTCACCTACTTCTTCAGTGCTGTGGCACACATCACTTTTGCTTGTATTCCATTGGTGAGAACCCAGACAAATGCCAGAGAACTGGAAACAATCTCTGGCCAAGCAGCCACTTCCTGACAACTAATCTACACATTGGCAAACAAAAATCCTAGGGAACGTTTGTCTGTCTCTGCCGTTACTCACGTGCTGCCACCCACATGTGCAGCCTGGATCTCAACTCATTCCCTGATTCGGGTCATCTGGACAAATCTTGTGTGACCTTTTAAGATTCATCTAAAGCTTTGCGTCATTCAAAGAGCTTTGGAGTGTCTCCTCTCTATACTCGTATAACACAGGGTACTTACCAGCTGTCATAGCACATGTCACGTTGTATTATAATTGTTTGCTTATGGACCTTCATTTTACAAACTTCAGCTCCTGTAGGACTGGGACTGTATTTTTGTTTTAAGTCTATAAATGTCTGAAACAAAATATGTACCCAACAAATGTTTTATTGAATAAATGAAAGGCCATTAGATGACTAGATTTACAAAAGACTGATAAAACCTCCAACCTTTGATGTTTTAAAGAGTGAACTGTGGATTTATCCTAAAACAAATACATCAATCCTAATTTTAAATTGAGGAATGTGTGGACCTCTAAAATTTCTTTGTGATTTTGTTAATAAATCCACAATATTAAGAGAGTTCACATTTATCAGATTACCATGAGCATCCTAACAGAGTCTGTAAACTCAAAAGTCAAGGATTGTCACTTGAGTTCAACTCTTTGCTAAGAGAATATTGTATCATTAGAATGTGTTTGGCTGCAGGTAAGCAGAAACTTGATTTTACATTGTTTGAAAAATTAGAAAATGTATTATGTCACACAACAGGAAGTCTGGAATTAGGGCAGCTCCAGGATAGGTTGATCCAGGGCTCAGTGAAGCCCTCCAGGACCTGGGTTCTGTCTATATCTCAGTCCAACCATCCTCAGTATATTGACTATGGCCTTGGACTATATCCCCTCAAGGTCACAAGATACCTGCCAGCAAAAAGTAAAGAAGCATATTGCCTTGATCATGTCCTGAGGGAGAGAATAAGAACACTTGTCCCCTAACCACAGTATATATAAGTGCAACATTTTAGTCTGATGGGGCTGTCTCAGATATGTGCTGATCTGTGGACCAGAAACTTTCTCCAGGGGAATTCCATCTCCTGACTGATTAGATTACTCAGTATCTCTCATGGAGCCAAGGTTTTCTTGAGCACTTGGATGGATAGAAGAGGTGGGTAGCTCTTCACTCCAAAATCTGTGGGTCCATTAGGAAGGAAAAAAGGAGAAGTATTAACAGTGTCCATCGCAAATACTTTAACAATACAGTCTGTTGAGCTGGTATCTATGGAAGAGTGAACAATTTTCTAAACCAGGCAACAACCCTTTCTCCTGCCACCTATACAAGTTACAAATCATGTATTTGAAAGCATCTAGTAATGAACATTTTAGATTACATTTCTCCAGTGCAATTATTTATTCTTTATTTTAGGCCTTGTAATGGGATTAATTTTACGATATGCTACAGCACCAACTGATATTGAAAGTGGAACTGTGTATGATTGTGGAAAACTGGTCTTCAGCCCTTCAACTCTACTGATTAATATCACTGACCAAGTTTATGAATATAAATACAAGAGAGAAATAAGCCAGCACAACATCAATCCTCATCAAGGCAACGCTATACTTGAAAAGGTAAGGATCCTCCCTCTCTGGTCACATATTTTTTTTTCCAGTATAAATAATTGCATCATATATGAGCCACCATAAGTAATGCATCCATACACATACACATGTCCTTTTTCAACACCACACTAACGGGGTGATTTAGCTAAGTGGTTAATGCCTTGATATACTCTGGTTGTAAGCTCAGTTGTCTGTATTTTTTTTCTAGAAGTTGGAAAAATAATGCTTTTTATTATAACTGTTTTGCAAGCCACAGTTACATTAGGTAAAAAGATAATAGTAATTAAGCTGACTCTGCCTTTCATGTTGCTTGATTCAAGTTTTCACATTTTTATTTTTTTTTAATTTTTGGTTGCGTTGGTTTTTTTTTTTTTTAATTTTTTGTTTCGTTGGTTGCTGCACATGGGCTTCCTCTAGTTGCGGTGAGCGGGTGCTACTCTTTATTGTGGTGCAGGGGCTTCTCCTTGCAGTGGATTCTCATTGCAGAGCACGGGCTCTAGGCACGCGGACTTCAGTAGCTGTGGCACACGGGCTCCGTAGTTGTGGTACTTGGGCTCAGTAGTTGGGCTCAGTCGTTGTGGCTTGCGGGCTCTCAAGCACAGGCTCAGTAGTTGTGGCGCATGGGCTTAGTTGCTCCACGGCACGTGGGATCTTCCCAGACCAAGGATGGAACCCATGTCCCCTGCATTGGCAGGCATATTCTTAACCGCTGCACCACCAGGAAAGTCCCACATATGTGTTTTAAGTGTTGTTATATAAATTACCAGCTGGCTACGCAGTTTAAATCTGCCTTAAGTCAAAAGGAAAATGGAGGAGAATAAAAAAAATTTCACTTGCAAGCCTTGATCTAGAATGGTTGACTTTTAGCTGCCAACACAAAACACTGGCCACTTGGCTGTTTATAAATACACTGACACAGAGTCAGTCTCAAGAGATCTTGACTCCATCAGTTTAGTTAGGGAATCTTAGACTGAAAAAAGAAGAATTGTGAAGTTACTCATCTTTTAAAAATGTTTTTATTATTGCAAATGCATGAATTGCTTCAGTTATTAGAAGGGAGACTTTCTTCTGCTCTCATTCAGGACTCTGGGTCAGAAAACAGGGGAGGTTATCTTCTGTGGTGTCTTGTGTGTGGATGAGTCTTTGGAATAAGTGAATTTGTGTTTAACAACACAAGTACATGCTGAGAATCAGGATCTTATGAGATATATTCTAGATCGTTTTGTGTCAGAGCCAAGAACTTCCTTGCTATTATGGAAGTGTACTTTATCAATTTTATCCCATATAAATTTAGTTTTCTTTTAAAATACACTTTTTTTTTCTATTTTGAGAGATTTGAGACAGGAAGGGAGATAAATGATCTGGATTTTTCTTCATTCAAGATGAGTAATTACTAGTGGTTTTTTTTAACATTATCTTCCACTAGCACATTCTAGATTAACTTCCTCCTAGCACGTGGTGAGGGCTCAGGAAACTCAAACTGATTATAATACTAGACTAAATCAGACTTAGTAAAGTGAAGTGAAACACAAAAAAGCAAATTAAATAATGTATTTCTGAAGTAAATAGGAGCAACTTCTAGATCTGCTATTTTGGATGATCTCTTCCATGAGATTCTTTCTATTTACATGAATAATAGAAAACTATCTATATTGAAATAATTTTTTAAAGTGATCTTGTTAGCGGCATAATTTAAACACTGTCTTCAGTTTTACTTTGCTTAGTATTGGAACATAAATTATTTCCCTCCTCACTCTCTTACCTATTTTATCTGCATTTCTAAGCAGCACTATTTCTCCAAACAGGTTGACCACCACCCCCTGCTCCAAAGATGCTGATAATTATCTCTGGTTTTTTAATAGCAACTTGTTTTCGAACAGGATAGCCTACAAACACCTGATCAGAAATTTTGTTACCGTGTTGTTGACCTATTGATTTTTTTTAAAAATCAGCAGCCAAACTCCAGTGTTTGCTTTTGAAAAATTAAGGCAAGAGATGGAGAAAATGTCTAAGTTTCTGGGGCCTCCTTGATTTTTTCGTTGGGTAGATTATGAGTTCTGCACATGAAATGTTTCATTGACCTTGAATGCTCAAGTATTTTATAGACTGACTTCCAAATTGTGTGACTTATTGACTCACAATTAGCATTTGTTCCTCGTGGCATCCCAGGTTGGCAATAGGCAGCTCAGTAGCCAGGGTAAATCCCCCAGCTCCTTGCTGGTGGAGAAAGGGGCAGCCACTGGCACACTTACTATATTAGACAACTTTGGGTGGAAAGGATCTTTTTTATAAATGGCCAGAGTATATCTTAACACACATTCGTTGCTTAAGTGCCAATGTTGGGGGACCCTAGTTAGTCTGCAAAAATGAAATGCCCATAGTCTGCATTTGTTACTGGGAATTGTCCACTGCGTGCAAGTATTCATATCAATCGAGCAATTAATTTATGTCAGATGCAAAAGAATTCCAAAAAAGGGCCTATTTATTGGAAGGCTTATAGGGAGGTAACGTGGAGTAATGGGAAAAAAATTCAGGACCAGATAGATCTGCCATCTATCCTTAGTAAGTTCCTTGAACTTCCTAATCTCCAACTTTCTTATTTGTAAAGTGGGGAGATTAGAAATATTTTGTAGGATTGTTTTAATGTTTAAATGAGATGATGTATATAAAGTACCTGACTGCCATAAGACCCTTTATGTTGCTGTCACTGCCTCTACTACTACTTCCACTGCTACTTCTAATACCACCGCCAACACCATCACCACTGCACTACCTCTAAGACCAGTGCTACCATTGCTGCTACTAATATTTGAAGGCTTAATATATGCCAGGGATTAATAAAATGTGTGGGTATTTTCCATTTATTTAACATCTCCTGGGGAGATAAGACCAATGGATAATATATGCTAGTATATAATTCAGTTCTAAATTGTATCATATAGACAATGAGGATTATGAAGCTTTACGGATTAGTTGTCATAGATACATGAGCTTGTTAAGGAGTCTTCCTGGAGGAGGTGGAACTTGAGAAGGGCTTTGAAATGTGGGTTTGACTTGAATAGGCTGCAGGATTGAGTTCAGAAAGATGTGGGCAGGACTGGAGGGCGAGGCTGCAGGAAGTGGTGATCTAGGCGAACAGGGGAGAAGGGCTTCATCAACGCTTTGGATCAACAGAACCTGCTTGATTTATAGGAACACTGTGAAGAGAAGAATCTAAGATTCTAAGGATTCAGGTCTGGCTGGGAGAATGTGGGAGTCCTAGGATAGAGGTAAAGGAGGGAAGGAAGATTTGTGGAAGAGGATGGGTGAAAATGAAAATGTGGGTCTGCATCTGGAGAGAGATCATCTAATTTAGAGCAAGAAAGAGCCCTGACTTCATTAAGTCGAACTCCATCATTTTATAGATGAGTAAAAGAAGAACTTAAGCCCTAAAATTGATTTAAGTCAGTGATGTTCAAACTTGTCTGAATTTTGGAATCATTTGAAGCTGCAAAAAATCCTGATGCTTGTGTTCCATCCCTGGAGTTTGTAATTTTACTGGTTTGGGATGCCACCTGAGCTTTGGAACTTTTAGAAGATCACCAGGTGATTCTTTTTTTAAAAAAAAATTTTTATACAGCAGGTTCTTATTACTTATCTATTTTATACATATTAGTGTATATATGTCAATCCCAATCTCTCAGTTCAGCCCCCCTGCCCCCGCTTGCACCAGGTGATTCTAATATGCAGACAAGTTTGAGAATCACCGATTTTGGTCCTGGGTTGTGTTCAGGTGAATATAGTGAGGAGAGAAATGCCACGTTTCTGCTTCTTCCCCTCACCTCCACTGCTGCAGATCTATCAGCCCCTTTTATACACAAAGTACTTTTCTTGCTTCTGGACCTCTACACGTGTTATTCTTTTTGCCTAAAATGGTCTTATTCCTTCTTTTTGGATGTCAGCCTCCTTCTTATCCCTAGAATCTTGAAATGCCATCCCTTCAGAGAGGGCTTGCCCTGTGACTTTCTCACACTGTATCCCCTCTCTCTCTTTCTCTCCTGCCCTCTCTTTTGTTTCAAAGTACTTAGCACCATATGAAATTTTATATGTATTTTCTTGCTTATTAATTATCATTCTTACATTGTTTGATGTCCACTAGACTGTAAACTTCACAAAGGCAGGGATCATGCCTTTTTAATTGACCAGTGTATCCCCAAAGACTACCACAGTGCCCGATGCATATTGCTGCTAAATAGCTAGCTTGTGAATGAATGAATGAGTAAATGGAAGAATCTGAGAGCTTGGTGGAGTATATACAGCTAGACTATTTGGAAATTATCATCTTGGAGTTGGTAGAATCGTGTCCTGGATACTTAATGGTTGAAGAGACTGAGATACTATCTAATCTTAGTTGTGTACATATAGATAGAAATTCATATCCAGAGAAATTACATGGTGGGTCCAGGGCCCCACTACTGGTCAGAGGCAGAACTGAGACCCATAGCACTTTACTCTGAGTTCTGAGACTACTGGTCAGAGGCAGAACTGAGACCCATAGCACTTTACTCTGAGTTCTGAGTGATTTATCATATCCCACACCATTGGACAGGCTCTTGAGTGGCCCTGTGGACAGAGAAGGACTGAGGCCTGGGCTATCTTACACTGAGATGGGTGGAAGGAGATGAGGACCAGTGCTGGAAAGAGAAGAGGATGGTCAGAATTACAGAAAGAGGTCTAGTACCATGGTGTTACAGAAGCCATTGGTGTGGCTCCACTGGGACCTTTTTCTTTGTGGTACAGATTTAAGAGAGTATTTGGCCTTTGTTTCTAAAAGTTACAGGATGAGGAAATGAGTTTTACTCTCAGAAGAATGTAGTTTAAGGTCTTGGATGAAATTTCTGACTTCAGGATTTGAAGAGGCTGAAATAAATTCCTGTGCTATATAATCATCTCTTGGAATACTTGTAAGAGCACGTGTATTTCTGAGATGGTTAGGCCTTGATGTGTTTGGAAACAGCTCTGGGCTTGATGGCTCCCTGAGTTTCTTCCAATAAGGTATAAAACTGGAAAATATGAGAGCTGTTGGCATGTATATATGCAGCAGCGTACTGTGCTTTTATGCCACATTATAAACATATTAAAATTTCAGGAAATACCATATGCCAAGCTTCTTTTGGTCATGCTCAATACAGATAAGGAAAAAATATTTTCACTTAAAGATGTGTGAAAACAGTATTTTTCTATATGTTATCAGCAGCTGATGATCTCAAAACAACCTTCTGAGAAAATAAAACTAGATGGTGTTGCTTTGTATCTATCCAGTTAATGTTTCCTACACTGTTTGTCAAGCTGTTCTGTGGATCTAATGTATCCTTAAGTAGTTTTAACTGAGTGGGACCTATTTTCTATTACACAGTGGCTTTACAGACATTAATTTGTTACAGAGTATTTAGGCATACTAAAATGTCTACTAAGCATTTCTGAATTTCATATCAATAGGAAGTTTAAATCTTGCTCTTGAAGAGCAGGAGATAAAAGAACTTTCTCCATCACTCATTCATTCTTTCAACACAAGTGAACTGAGTGAGTCTCATCCGTTTCAATTCTGAAATAAAGAATGATCTCAAGGAGTTTATTAGTAAAATGGGGAAAACACAGCATATGAATAAATGAACAAATACACCACAAGACAGCTATCAAAGGAGCGGGTCAGATACCAGACATTCAGAGGGGGCAATATTATTTCCTGTTAGGGTGACAGGAAAGATTTCAAAGAAGGATAGCTGATGAACTCTGGTGGTGATGTGTGTAGTGTGTGAAGGTAGCAGAGTCATTCCAAGCAGAGGTAAAAGCATGATGTGGAGGTAGAAAAAGGGGTAGAGAGTATTCCAAGAAAGAAAAGCATTTCCAATAATTTGAAGTACAGAAGACCAATGAAACATAGGGTGCGAATAAAGGCAGATCTTGGTTATGGAATCCCTTAAATGCCAGGCTGAGTAATGCCTCCTCTATTGGTAGTCAGTGGAAGAGTGCAACGTTGACAAAAGAAAAGAAATAGTTAGGCTCCCGTGTACAAAGTAGAGAGTGAAAGCAGAGAGACAGATGAGGCTAAGCTTGAATGGTAACCAAGGGGCAGATGGAAGAGAAGCAAGGAAGGAAGACGCTGTAGAGTTTGGACCAACTGGGCACAAAAGGAGGAAGAGAGAAGAGCTAATTCTGCTACCCTCTCTTGTGGTTTCACAGAGAGTGGCAGGACAGAAATGGGGACCTTAAAAGTTAAGGGAAGGAGCTGGTTTGTAGTGGAAAATCACAAGTATAGTTTAAAACTGATGAATGAATGAACTTGTCTCATCGTTAATTTATTTATCATTGATTTAACACATTATGCTTTTCCACATTGAGTTGGAAAGGTCAGCAGACCATTTGGCTGGAAAAGTCTTGCAGACCCAGTAGGTTTTCAAAAAGTTGTCAGCACAGTTAAATTTATACTTCCTATAATTTATAAGTCAGTTGACTGTAATGGGAAAAGTCAAAGGAAACTACCCAGTGAAATGTTTGCCAAGTCTTCACTTCCTGTGTGACAAGTGACACTATCATTTGGTAAGGAAAGTTATTTTGGAGTAAGTTACACTGCTGAGTAATCTGTCCTGTCTATTGTTTCAGTAAAGAGAATTGCCAGACAAATAGGTCACACTGAAGCTATTATCAATTGTGTTGATAATACTGTATATTTTTGAGATATTTTAAGGAAGTCCTTATAGCCACAGATAATTATATGACTTTAAAAAATAATTTTGTATTTGCAGTATCAAAACATCAGTGTCTTAATATTTTTCTCACTGTCCAACTTTTTCTGATGGTGATTTTGACTGTTTGTGGTTCAGAGTCTTAATTCTCACATATTTGTTTGTAAACTATTTCTGTTCTTTCCAGTCTTTATTTTTGCTTGATTATTCTGGCTCAGAGGCAAGCTCTTCTGGTAACAGAAACAGCTTGATCAGAAGGAGTCATTAGACCATGAGATAAATATGTGCAGTTAGTGCTGGGACACTTTTGGAGAGAATAAAGAAAAGACAGGAAAGAAATCTCTAAAACTGTTCTAGGCACAATGAGAGAAGCAAGCATCACTTTGGTTTTGGAGAAACATTTGTAGGACACAATCAATTATTTCTCCATTCTATAGAGAACAGGGATTCATGATTTATGTTTCTTTATCATGACAAGCCTTGACTCTTACACATGAGATTGTCCTGGGGGAACTCAAGCTTGGCAGAGCATGGGATGAGGCTGTTTGGATAGACTTAGCTACTTTCATCATAAATCTTAGTTAAGAGATCTGTTGTTAATAAAGAAAGCTAACATTCTAAATTTTGTTAATCTGTTTTCTTCCACCTTTGTTCAACTTTCTTTGTAGAACGTTGGCCTGAGAAATGATTTCAGAAATGTCTCGACTCTAAATATTCCATTAAAATATTTTTCCAAAGTTATTGAGATAAAATTAACATATAAAATTATATTAGTTTAAGGTGTACAACATAATGATTTTATACAGATATATAGATATCTATATATATATCAAATGCAAAATGATCATCACAATAAGTTTAGTTAACATTCATCACCTCATGTAGTTACAAATTTTTTTGTGATGAGAACTTTTAAGTTCGTAACAACTTTCGAGTATACAATACAAAGTTAACTATAGTCACCATGCTGTACATTATATCCCCAGGATTTATTTATCTTATAACTGGAACTTTGTATCTTTGGACCACTTTCAACCATTTTTCACACTCCTCATCTCTCAGGTCTCGCAAAGACCAATCTGTTCTCTGTTTCCATGAGTTTGTGTTTTTTTTGTTTTTTTTTTTTAGATTCCAAGTTAGTGAGATCATACAGTAGTTGCCTTTCCCTATCTTACGTCACTTAACATAATGTTCTCAAGGTCCATCCATGTTGTTGCAAATGGCACGGTTTCCTGCTTTTGTACGGTCGAATAATTCAAGTACATATATCTATACATATACACCACATTTTCTTAATCCAATTCTCCATCAGTGGACACTTAGGTCATTTCCATGTCTTGGCTATTGTAAATAATGAGACAATGAACATGGGTGTGTGGCTATCTCTCCAAGATCCTAATTTCAATTCCTTTGGATATATTCTCAGAAGTGGGATTGCTGGATCATATGGTAGTTCTATTTTTTAATTTTTTGAGATACCTCCATATTGTTTTCCATGCTGGCTGCACCAATTTTCATTCCCACCAATAGTGCGAAAAGTGTTCCTTTTTCTCTACATCATGGTCAACGCTTGTTATCTTTTGTCTTTCTGATAATAGCCGTTCTAACAGGTGTGAGATGGTATCTCCTATGTCCTTGTTATTTTGATTTGCATTTCCCTGATGATTAGTTCCATTTGGTTTTAATTTAGTCATTGAACCACATCGATTTTCTTTATTCATTTAGTCATTCAACAAATATTTATTGATTGGGCACTAATCATATGCCAATTTGTTTTAGATGATGCAAATACAGTAGTGAACAAAACAAAGTCCTCAATCTCATGGAGCTTAGGTTGTAGGGGAGAGATAGATAAAGTACAGTTCAACATAAGCATTCATAATCTAATGCCAGGTGGAGACACGTGCTATAAAGAAAGGTTAACAAAATGCGGGGATGGTGAGAGAAGTGTATTTAGGTATGTCCTGCAGGGAAGGTCTCATTGAGGAGGTGAAGCTGGAGCCAAGATCTGAATGAAATTGGAGTGAGCCACGCAGAGATCTGTAAGCAGAGAATTTCAACACAGAGGGCAAAACTAAATAAGACTAGATGCCTTTGCTTTCCGGAGGTCATTTTTTTTCCTTGCCAGTTCTTTGCTATATTTTTCATCAACATCCAAGACCATTTTTGTCTATACAGAAAGTTCTGGAAAAATTCTATTTGTTGTGGTTGAGAAGGGTAGAGGAGAAGAAGAGAGGCGTCCACTTGGAATGGGCAGTGAAAATGCAGAAAATGTAGAAATAACAGAACATCGTGCCCCAAAGACGGGAAGGCTCTGCCTAGCATCCAGGCAACTTTTGCAGTCTGGCCTTCAGAATGCACAGTCCAGACACGAAGGAGTTGTTCTACTACAGTTCGATTGTAACTTGGTGCACCCCCAATGCAGGATTAAGAATAACCCTGGACAGATCTATGTGGCAGAGTTTGGATTAAGCCCTTGCCACCTGGAAGGCAGCTCGGCTTTCTGACACAGGGCTGTGGAGGCAGCACTCAAAAACTCTTATGACTTCCTTTCTTCTTCTTCCCAGATCATCACTCAGGACTCAAGTTCTAAGGAAACGCTGACCACTGGAACATTGATTTGTGGCAGGGATTGCATTCCAACCAGCTGTCTGATTTTATTTCTTAACAAAAAGCCTAGCTACTCAAAATAATGTAAAAACTGTTGGTGGCAGAGGTCTCCTGGAGTGTCATGTGATTAGAGCACACATTGTACTGATATCTCTCATACTCACTCTCCGCTGGGAAAGGAAAGAAGTCATGTGAAAGCGTATGAGCAGGTTGGACACTGGCGTGGTGCACTTTCTAGCATGACAAAAAGTGACAAGAGGAGAACAGCTATGGAGTAAAGGGGTAGCTTCTCAGATTCCTGGCTTCAAGCCCGAGAAAATATCCCAGACCACCGTGCGGAGAAACAACTGAGATGCCCACCCACCTCCCGATCACCTCTGCCTCCTCCTGACTATTGCCTGGCCTTGGACCATCTCAGCACATCCATTTGGTCATCCATTTGCCTCGTTCCAGAAGGGACTCAAAGTGGTAGCACAGACACATTTTTTAGGAACTATGGGAGCTAGCACGGCAGACCACACCATGGACTAGTATTTTGGGGTGCTGAGTAGCCATCCACTTAGCTATCAAAGGACAGGTTTTCAAAGCTATTTTGGGGAGAGGGGGCTGGCTGAGGGCTCTGAAGCTATTCTCTCCACTTCCCTATCCTTCTCAGTTCAAGATCATGGTGAAATATATTCCATGAGAGGCCAATCTTAAAAAAAATGACTTATACCTTGTTATTTGATACTATTTTCTATAATTATTAAGATCTTGTATTTATTATGTGTTAGCTCAGAACAAAATATTCCTCCTAGGTGATCTTTCCAAAAAAACACCAAAATATTATTCTTTTAAACATCAACACATACGTGCTGGGAACTGGGGTGTATGAGGCAGCACAATATGGTTAGAGCCCCACTCTGCAATCAGAATACCTGGGTTTAAATCCCTGGTCTACCTTTAACCTGATCTTTAGCATGTGACCTAACCCTTGGTGCCTTTGTTTCGTCAAATGAGGCACTACTAGTACCAACCTCAAAAGGTTATTATGAGGACTAAATTAAATAACTCATATAACCAGATAATACGTTATAGCATTAATAAGTCCTCAGTAAACATTAATTGTTATTATTAAGCACCAGCTAATTGCCAAGTACTTTAAAACACTGATTTCCATACTTTGATATGTGCACCGGTAAAACACTATTGTGTGTACCTAATATATGCCTATTTATTTACAAATGAGATGAAAGTACTATTGTACCAATGTACTGTGTATATTGTAAAGCAGTATCAAACTAGAATTTTTTAAAGGATGAGATAAAAATAAGCTTTAAAAAGTTTTTTGCACACTCAGGTGGATCATCTTGTTTACTTCCTAACATATGTACACCTCAACTTAAGGACCAATAGAATAGTTCATATTTTGTTAAAATTTTATTTTTATTTTAGCTATTTTTGATATGTTTCCTGAACAATTCTGCTCTTCTCTGAAATCTTAACTATATTCTGAGTCTCAGCAGCACCAGCACGTACATGGGCTCTTGGCCTGAGATAGGGATGCTCTTAGGGGCTGTTAGCTTTTTTTTTTTTTTTTTTTTTTTTTTGTGGTATGCGGGCCTCTCACTGCTGTGGCCTCTCCCGTTGCGGAGCACAGGCTCCGGACGCGCAGGCGCAGCGGCCATGGCTCACGGGCTTAGTTGCTCCGAGGCATGTGGGATCTTCCCGGACCGGGGCACGAACCCGCGTCCCCTGCATCGGCAGGCGGATTCTCAACCACCGCGCCACCAGGGAAGCCCAAGGGGCTGTTAGCTTTGAGAGAACATTCAATCTCACCCCAAGTGACCCCGCACTACCGTACTTCAGTACCTAGTTCTGTCGTCTCAGAGCTCCAGCTGGTGTTCTCCTACTGTATCTTAGCTGAGTTGTAAATTAAGGTTTATATCTATGATGTTGGATTTTAATGGCTGTCTCCTCACCAGACTATAGGCCCCAGGAGAGGAGGGACCAGGTCTGTCTGTGGTCACACTGTATAGCCAGCTGACAGCACATGCGTGCTGGTGCCTGGCACATGGCTGATACTCTGTGGACCCCGGCAAGTGAGTGGGTGATATAATGAAGTATTCTTCTCTGCCCTCAGTTGCAACTTCTCACTGCCACTGTGTCCTGTCTTCGTTGTCAGCCATTTTATACCCAAGTATCTATCACAGATTTCTCCTCAGAGTGAAGTACCAGGACTTTGGGATGGCTTTTTGCTACTCGGAGGGTTGCATTGCTGGCCGTCTCATCTCCAAATAGTTGAGTAAGGATAGAGGGAGAGGGAGAAAAGGAGGCTGGGTACAGGAGAGAAAAACAGAGGGAGAGAGAAGGAGGGAGGGAGAAAGAGAGATTTCTCATAAGGCTTACAGTCTGAGTAGATAAAACAGATCTCTCCATTTCCTTCCTCTTTGCTTTATTCCTTCGAGAACATTAAACTGTGGCTAGAGTGCACATCTATCATTGCCGGGCTCCAGTGAGTAGTTATATAAGGTTCCATCCACCTGCATTTCCTGGTTCTTCCCAGAGGTCTTTAAGAAGCTCCTCATTAGTAGCTTATAGAGCCTGAAGGTAGGATATGCATCAGTGGCACAGGAAGGGTGGGAACCATCAGGAGAGGTGAGAACCTTAAGGAAGCTGTGCATTTAACGGGCTTGTCTCCTGATGCCATGTAAGCCTGTCTTGTGTTAGGAGTCTCCCAGCTGCTCCTCTCAGATCCATTTTTAATTATAAGGCTAACTAGACATGGTCTGATTTACAGAGTTCTGCCTCAGGTGGAGGTGTGTGAATCAAGAGTGTCTACAAATTCAGGTTCTCTTCACTGTTCCTTCCTTGTTTTGTTTTGTTTTGTTTCGTTTCTTTGGCCATGCCGCACGGCATGCAGGATCTCAGTTCCCCAACCAGGGGTAGAACCCGTGCCCCCTGCATTGGAAGCACGGTGTCCTAACCACTGGACCACCAGGGAAGTCCCCTCTTCACCCTTCTTTCTGACTGTTGGGTTCCTAGAGGACTCAGAGGTGGAGTTTAGTGGGATGGTTTAGTGCCCTTGAGATCAACACCTTATGAACGGAAGAGGAAGAAAGCCTGAGGGCCAAGGGAGAAGTTAAGCTGTGATGCAGGCCCAACAATTTTGTCTAACTCCCTGGGAAGCTCTGGAGTTAGAATGGCTCCTCAGAGTCGTCCACAGTTGGACTGAGATGGCCTGGACTCTAAAATACCAAGTCATTTTGTCTTTGGACGTGGGCTGCTCTGGGAAGGGCGTGACTTTGCGTGAGCTGGCTCTTTTCAGCCTTGGCAATCTCTGAAGGGGCTGACAGCATTCTAAGCAGCAGAGGTGACAAAGCCTTCAATGAAGGAAAATTCCAGTGTCTAACACACATAGACCCTTGTAGGGGAGAAAAATCTTTCTTTCTGCCTGTCTAGGTTTTTGACTAGGGCCCTTGTAACAGAAGACAGATTAACAAGAGAAAGACAAACAGGAGTTTATTAACATATTTATTTCATGTATACCTGGGAGAAATCTAGGGAATGAGTAACCCAGAGAGATGGCTTAGAATTCAGGCTTCAGTACCATCGTTAGCTAAAATAACGAAACGTGTGTAGGGGAGGCAAGTTTTAGGAAGGTGACCAGGACACGTATGGTAAAGAGGGGAAGGTTATTATGCAGATTTAAGTCTGTGCCTTTTTTATTGATAAGTTTCATATGATTTAGAGTCCTCCTTCTCTTCCTAGAAGGAAACACCCTTACAAACGGAGGTTTCCTGAATGTAAGTTTCCCTTACACAAAAGGGCAACTTCTAGTCTGTTTTCATCGCTTCTCCTGTGTCTGCTGTTTCTCAAAATAATCAGGTCAAAATAAATTCTAAGGCCAAAAAGGCATATTTTGGGGGGATATAATATATTCTGGTCTCCTATACCTTCAATAGTCTGAGAAGCTTTATATACGTTATGTGTGCAAGAAGAGTACCCAAATGATGAGTTAAAACATAGTTGAAATAAAATAATGCAGTGGAGTGCTGAGAGTCTGTGCTCTGAGAGCTGATTATTTATTAAATATCCAGGAATCTTGCAAGCCAGTTGATCAAACATTGGCAACTTGAAATGGGCCGTGGTAGGAGTATTTAGACTACAGAAATTGTCAACTACTGCAAATCGGGGCTTGTAGGCTTTTTTTACTCCAGAGAGATGATTTACTAGCACACCACTGAATATATGCCTATATCATTGCATTTTTAGGAGAACTGAAAATATCCACAAACCACATGTTTCATCTCACAAAAAAAGTTCTTTCTCACATGATTGTCTTAAAATTTCACTATTAGAGCTTCATATCTTCAGCTTGAACTGACTACCTCTAAGGTGATATAGAGAAATGCGTAAGGTTTATGTCTTTGTCCTTTTGGGCAGCTATAACAAAAATAACCATAGCCTGGATGACTTAAACAACAAACATTTATTTCTCACAGTTTTAGAAGTTGGAAAGTCCAAGATCAGGTCACCAGCATATTTGGTATCTGGTGAGAGCTAGCCTTCTGATTCATAGATGGCTATCTTCCTGCTGTGTGTCCTTATGTGGTAGAAAGAATGAGAGAGCTCTCTCGGTTTTCTTTTATAAGGACATTAATCCCATGTATGAGGGCTCTACCCTCACTACCTAATCATCTCCCAAAGGCACCACCTCCTAATACCAACACCTTAGGGGTTGAATTTCAACATATGAATTCTGAAGAGATGCAAATATTCAGTCCATTGCAGTTTTGCAATTACACCTAGGGCTGAATCCTACCTGTGCTGCTTTCAGCATTGAGACTTGGAGAAGTTAACCTCTCATATTTTTCTTTATCTATAAAACAGGGATCAGTGATACTCACTTTAGCTTTACAAAATAAAGGAGGAAAAGTTCTTTAGTGTTAGGTGTGCTGTAAATATTACTCTGCTTCCTTAACATTGGCCCTTGGCAACCATGGATTTCCTCCTTGGGACAGAGTTTGAAGTGAGCATGTTGAAGGAAGTTTGGTGTTGTTTTTTAATGCATCATTTTTAAGGTGAATGCACTGTTTGAAAAATACATCATTTTAATTTTAAATCAAGATGTATGGTATCATTTTCTGCTGATTTCAGCACCACCACTCCCACCCCACTTCCCCCAAATCCCTTCAAGCATGCCTGCTGACTGTGGTCCTTGCTGACTCAACCCTTCCCTGTCCAACTTCCCCAGGCCATTTGCTCCCTGGTGAGGTCTTGTGATGGGGAAGCTGCAAGCACACTTCAGAACTAAGGACCAGGAGGCTTCCCTGGTGGCGCAGTGGTTGAGAGTCCGCCTGCCGATGCAGGGGACACGGGTTCGTGCCCCGGTCCGGGAAGATCCCACATGCCACGGAGCGGCTGGGCCCGTGAGCCGTGGCCGCTGAGGCTGCGCATCCGGAGCCTGTGCTCCGCAACGGGAGAGGCCACAGCAGTGAGAGGCCCGCGTACTGCAAAAAAAAACCCCACAAAAACTAAGGACCAAAAAGATAATGCAAACTCAGAATAATTGTAAGGCAAAAAAGAAACTCTGTGGGACTGTGATGCTCCTGTATATTCCGAGGGTTGGAAAGCACCGTTTCTTTGGCTTATAATGTAAAAATTGGCCAAGATTAAGATCAATTCCAGATTAGGGGGGAAATCATTCTTGAGGCACAGGTTTTCAGTTCTGTTGGATGTCTTTCCTTTTGCAACCCTCCCCTGGGTACTGAGGAATGAATACTCTTGTTGAGATGGGGGACCAGGCCCTTCTCACACACACCTATTATTTTCTCTTCCCCTGCTGATCTGTAGCCAGGGAGCCCCCCTGTCGTGTTAATACCACAGCTAGGGGAGGTAAGGGGGGGTAGGCAACCCACACAGCAAAGGGCACCAGCAGCCAATCCAAGCTATATGTAGGGAGTTAAAAGGTCAGGAGTCTGGGTGTCTAGGGTCAGGAGTAGGAAACCATATCATTTGATTTTCAAACTGGAACTCTTGAGAGCTAAGTGAGGCATGATAAATAATTAGGCCAGGACAACAGGTATTACCTGCGACTGTTCTGGTCAAACCAGAAGGTATGGTTACCTTAGTAAAGGGTCACAAAGGTAACAGAGGTAAGTTCATATGTCAAGAATCTTACGCAGAAACATAGGAGACTGTCTGCCCATCGGTGTCTAGGTGCTGTGGCAATGATCTGGAAAATGTAGGTGGTCTTTATGTATTTGAAGCTCATGAGGACACACCCAATAGTGGAGTGGATAACCTGAACCCATAGGTGGATGGCAGATTTTTAGTTAGGAAGGCGGTCCCTGGCGTCATATTACTTGGTTCAAATGCTACTTACCAGCTGTGTGATGCTGGATGAGATGATTAGTTTCCTTATGCTTCAATTTCCCCAGTTGTAAAATGGGATATTCCTAACTATCAATACTTTGTAGGGTCATTGTGAGTTGCAAATGAGAAAATACATGTAAAGTGCTTAGACTAGTGCCTGGTTCATAGTAAGTGTTCAAGGTATAGTAACTGTTTTGTTATCTTTATTGTTATCAACAAAGCAATGGACTCACAATTAGAAACTAAGGTTTGAGTCCAAGTCTTACTACTTACAAGGTGTGATTTTGTGAAAGCCACGTATCTCTCTGAGCCTTGGTTCCACCCCTGTAAACATGGGGTGTTCACAGTACTTACCTCAAAAGGTTGTTGTAAAGAAAAAATGAGAGTCTATGTATGAAGGCACTTTTAAAACTGTAACAGCCTTATGGAAATGTCAGGGTTTTTTAAAATTAGTACTTATTATTGTAATTAATTGACAAGTGGTGACTGTAGTAGTCTATAAGTGAGGAAGACAGACCCTGAGCTTCAGCCCTGCCTAAATTATAATCACTGTGCATTCCCTTTTCCATGGGAGTTGTTATTTCCATTTCAGTCTCACCTTTATTCCATGAGGTGATCAGATATCACCCCTATATTTCAGAAACTGAGACTCTGAAAGCTTATGTGACTTGGTCAAGATTGATCTGTGGCCCAAATGGTCTTAGGACCAAGTCTTCTGACTTTGAGTTCAGTGTTCTTTCCACACCTCCGTGTTGCCAAGCTAAGTATTTAGAATTATATGAATGTTTTGTTCTCAATTCTCCACTTACGTTTGCCTGGGTTTATAAACATTGCCTACCTCCAATGAAATACCAGTGCTTATATCTGTCATTTTTGCATGCATAATGTTCACAATAGTGTATTTCTAACTTCCTGAATTTTAATTACTTGAAAAGTCATCCTAGTTTTGTGAGAAATCTCACAATTTCTCGATGATAATTTATCATTATGATTACAAACAGAATATATTTACATATATTTTACATATTTTTCTATGTGATTTAAATCAGATGGTCTCTCAAACTTTGCAACTTGCTTTATTTATTTATTATTATACCCTTACCTATCCTCAGGCTTTTAAAAGTTTAGGGGAAACAGCCAATTATAAAACTTTAGGAGAAAATATATTTATGACATGAAGAAAAGAGAAGATTTTTTTAAGAAGTTACCAAAAGCTGAATCAAAGTAAAAATGGAATAAATTTTACTACATTAAAATGAAAAACTTTTGCATGAAAAGACACCACTGACAAAGTTAAAAAACAATGTTAAAAAGTTTAAGGATGTGAGAGAATAGAAGAATGTGTTTGAAGTGTAAATAACCAAAACAGAATAGTAATCAGGTTGTGTGAAGAACTAATAAATAAGAAAAAGTCATACTGGCTAAAAGGTATGATCCAAAAATTCACTAAAGAGATGTCACAAAAGACCAATAAACAAGGAAAATATGCTTATTTCATTAGTAATGGGAAATGCAAAGAAAACAGTAATGTGGTAGCAGCTCATATATATCTTACTGGTAAGAATTAGAAATTTGTCAATATTAAGTGTTGGCTACAAGGTGGAGAAATACTCCTATACTCTCCCATGGAGTGTAAATGGTGTCACCACTTTAAAGTTAATTCACCCTACTACGGTTGAAGATTCGTATACCTTATCATCCAGCAGTTCTACTGCTATGTATTTTCCTCTTTTAGAGAAATTTACACATGTATGCAAAGGCTTAAGTACAAGAATATCTCTTGCATTATTTTTAGTCTTAGTGAAAATAGGAAAATACCTAATTGCCCTAATTCTCTTATCAGAGAAGGGCAAAAACAATCGTGACATATTCATCCAACAGAAGGCTATACAGCAGTTTAAGCAAATAGACAAGATCCACATGTATTAACGTAGATAAATTGTAAGAACACTTCTGAATGTAAAAAGCAGGATACAAAAGACTAGTTATAGCTAAATTTCTGTAAAATTTAAAAACACACAAATAATACTAATTATTTCTATGGATACATGTATATGAAGTACAAGAATACAGTCATGGAAGGAAAACACTTTCTAACTTCAGGGTATTGGTCACTTCTGGGGAAGGGTCTTCAACTCTGGCACATCATTTAAAACTTGTTTGAAGCAAAATTAAGAATATGAATATAATAAAAAGAGAAACAGCTCTGGTTTAGGACTTCAAAGTTCATTGGTGCCTCTGAGTGATCCTATGATTTTCCACATGTCCCTTGAACTTTCTGGGGGACAACATTAGGTCAGGGTTTCAAACAGTTTTTAGCAGAGGAACACTTCACTCAAAGAAAATCTGAAAATCCTTCACAATGTGTGAAACAGGTGACATCAAAACTGCTCAGGCAGAACCTGGAGGGCAGAGCCAGGGTGGATGCAGCACAGTTGCCTCCACTTCCCGTCACCACCACTGCCTCCATGGAGCCCAGGGATTGGCAGAAATCAGTTTGCAGACCCCGAAGTTGGGTAACGTCTAAGGCAGCCTCTCCTTCTGACGGCCTGTGTGTCTGTAGCACTACGTATTTCTTAAACAACAGCCGAGGACTTCCCCGGTGGCGCAGTGGTTGAGAGCCCGCCTGCCGATGCAGGGGACGCGGGTTCGTGCCCCGGTCAGGGAGGATCCCACGTGCCGCGGAGCGGCTGGGCCCGTGAGCCGTGGCCGCTGCGCCTGCGCGTCCGGAGCCTGTGCTCCACAGCAAGAGAGGCCTTGATAGTGAGAGGCCCGCGTACTGCGAAAAACAAAAACAAAAAAACCCCCAGCCTACAGGAGGTAAAGGCTATTTCTCTGATGAGTCCCTGCCGCATATAAGAGCTCTGTAGGAAATCATCTGGAAAAATGGAAGAATGCTTTTCACTGTGAATAACTATCTCCTAACCCGGCCATTCCACAGATTTGAATGTCAAGAGCAGGATTTCTCCCCATTTTTAAAAAACAGTAATTCATTATCTTTTTGCTGCTTGTATGGCTTCCTTACCTCCCTAAACTTATATCCTTACCATTCTTTGTCCTGATCTTACTTATTCTAAGTAAATATCGTGGAATGAATGGATGTCTCCTGGGTTTGGTCCTTTCTTTTCATTCTGTCACAGTCACCTTCATTCAAATTGTCCTTACCTTGTGCTCATTTTGGTTCTGTGACCTGACAATGGTTTTCCTTCATCCAGGCTCAACTTGAGGCCCCTTCCAACTAATCTACCTGAGACACCTTTTTTTTTTTTTTTTTAATAGCTTTTATTTATTTTTTGAGTAAGTAATACATTCATGTGGCTCAATGTTCAAAAGGTACAAAAAAGGTAGGTTGGAATCTTGAAGACATTATTCAATATCATTTCTTTTGCCCATCTGATTTTTAGCTTGATAGTATTTATTAAAAAAGACTTTTTGTTGTTGCAGTATAGTTGCCCATCTGATTTTATAGCTAGTTGAGACATAGTTACAGGAACGAGAAAGACAGAGAGCGAAAGCTAGGTAAAATAATGAGCCTCAGTCTGTCAGCTGGCTTGCTCATCTTTCACCCCAGAATTAGAAAGACTGACCCACCCGGCCACGGAGCCAGCTGGACAGCATGAGCCTTCCCTCGGTCTGGGAGGAGCCAGGGGCATCCACTCTGAGCAAGCAGGCCGGTTCCCACACGGAGAGAGAGGGAGCTGAGACGCACACGCTCAGTTCCTTTACTCCAGCTGACCAATTAGACTGGTCACTCTCTGTTTCCTAGGGAGAGTGAGTGAAAGGTGGGACCAGGACCAGGAGTGTTCAATCCTGTGCAGCGCTCCCCAGCTGGGGTGCTGATGGGTTACAGGTGTGCCATGAGACAGCAATCCTTTCATCCTTAGGCTGAGGATGGTCAGAGTCCTAGCCTCATCTTTTCACCCCTGAGTAGTCTCACCAGGACCCTAATTTCCCCACAGTTTACCCCATTGACCCAATATACTCATTTTCTGTGTGTGTGTCACGATGGCAAAAATGCCCGGATGCCCTGCTCTAAGCAGCAGTCGTCTCTGTATCCATAGATATGAAGCCAGGGCAAAGAAAGTCATCTCTCAGTAAGTACATACAGAAAATCCTTCTCCCAATCCCTGTACTTCCTGCCACCAAGTTCTCCTCCCTGGCCTCCCCAGAAGCAACTGATTGTGTGTGTGTATATATATATATATATATATATATATATATATATATATATATATATATAACATATATATAATATGCAATAGACAATAGTATATATATGCATATAACACACACATATTTATAATATGCAGGTAAATATTCTACACGTCCTCCTTTTCCACACAAATCATGGAATAGGCCAAATGCTTTAACAAACTACCCCCAAATCTCTATGACATAACACAATAAAGGTTTATTTCTTGCTTGTGTTCCAATCCAGTGTGGCCTGTGGGCCATGAGGGGACCACTGTCGCCTTCTCCAGGGGCCATTAATCATTCCCAACTTCCTTTAATCTAGTGGTTCTCCCAGTCCCTAGTATTCGGGACCTCTGCCAGGTGTTCTACAGGAGCTAACAAAGGCAGAAAGACAGAGAACATGGAAGATTTAGGGGATTTTTAGAGACCAGGGTTGGAAATTATTTATATTACTTCTATCCATATTCAATTGGCCAGACCTTTGTCATATGGCCCCATGTGACTACAAGGAAATGTGGTCTAAGTGTCTGGCCAGGACAAAAGGAAAATGGGGTGTGGTGAGGCCACAGCAGTGTTTGTTACACATGCCAGACAGAGTGTTCTACACCTTGCTTTTTTAGCTTGACAGCAAATTTTAGAAAGCAACCATATCAGTTCATAGAGTTTCCTCAGCCTTTCTAACAGTTGCATAGTATTCAATTTTACAGATTATAGTTGACCCTTGAGCAACACAAGTTTGAACTGTGTGGGTCCACTTATATGCAGATTTTTTTCAATAACAAGTACTGCAGTACTAGATGATCCATAGTTGGTTGAACCCATGGATGCAGAACCGTGGATAAGCAGGAACTGCAGGAAGGGAAGAACCTCATATACAGAGGGCCAGCTGTGAGTTATACCCAGTTTTCGACTGCATGGAGGGTCAGCACGGTTAACCCCTACCTTGGTCGAGGGTCAGCTGGATATTGTGATTTATTTAACCAGTCCATTGTTCAATCATCCTCAACGCCTTCTTTTTTCCCATTTATTCATCTGCAATGAATACTCTTGCCCTTATGTCATTCTACACATGTGCAAGCATATCTGCAGGATAAATTCTCAGATGAGGTATTGCTGAGTCAAATGGTAGGGATATCTGGGCTTCCCTGGTGGCGCAGTGGTTAAGAATCCACCTGCCGATGCAGGGGACACGGGTTCGAGCCCTGGTCCGGGAAGATCCCACATGCCACGGAGCAACTAAGCCCGTGCGCCACAACTACAGAGCCTGCTCTCTAAAGCCTGCAAGCCACAGCTATTGAAGCCCGCGAGCCTAGAGCCTGTGCTCCACAACAAGAGAAGACACTGCAATGAGAAGCCCGCGGCACCGCAATAAAGAGTATCCCCCGCTCCCTGCAACGAGAGAAAAGCCCGCGTGCAGCAACAAAGACCCAGTGCAGCCAAAAATAAATTTCAAAAACGAAACTAAACAAATGATATGGATATTTGACATTTTGATAACTTTTGCTAAATTACTCTACTAAAAGGTTATACAAATTTATACTCCCAATGGCCATTTTATTGTTTAATCCTGCTGTGTAAAATATCTCTACTTTCTTCCGTATTTGAATGAATATAGTTTCAGTTCATTTCCGCTGGGTTAGAGAGGTTAATAATCTGGGCAGTATGCATAGCCAGGCCTTAACCTCCTCCCACATCACTCAGGAGGTCTACATTTTCTATTTCTGTTCCCCAAGTGCACCTTGTACCTCCAATCCTTAACCCATTGCTTCAACACTTTCTTCCATTTCAATTCAGGTATAGTGAGCATTTCCTGAGAAACAATCAGTGTCAGGTACCAAGTAGAACACTTTACATCTCTTATTACATCTAATCCTCAAAAGCAAGTCTAGGAAGTAGGCATTTGCATGCCCGTATTACAAATGGTGAAACTGAGCCTCAGAGAGATTAAGTGGACTAAGCTCATCTAATTAGTAGGTGGTATATTTTCATCAGAGATTCTGAATGTGTTCTCCATTCTCTGCCTCTGGTGCTTTCATACCAAAACTTAGGGCAGAGGAAAGGAAACACACACCCTTGAGTTGTCTCTATGTATATCCCAAAGCTGTCTCCCCCGAGCAAGCCAAGTTTTCTTTGAATTCTCATATTTATATTAAAAATGCATGTGGGTTTTGATTTTCACTTTTAAGTATATCTGCATTTTTAAAATATTTCAAACTGTTGGCTGTCAAGTATAACTGAAACTCCAGGAAGCTGCCAGTTTCCCTTGTGGCATGGTTCTGTATGTTGGTGCCCCATGGAGAGGCTCCTACCCATCCTTCAAAACCCAGCTCGTACTCTGCTTCAGTATCAAGCCTCCCTGCAGGGTTAGCAAGCCCAGAGTTTGTGTCTCTGTCCTAGAGAACCATGAACTACAATGTAACCCTGTGCCTTGTACTGAAACTACACAGCGTCTTTCTTTTGACTATAACCTTCATGGATTCAGTCCATCTATCATATATCTTCAAGAACTTTGCAACAAAGAAGAGGCTTGTTAGATTTCTAATGAACAAAGCATTGAAGATAAGTGAACGCATTATTGTGTTAACCACTTTTACTTTTCCAAAGGAATTGGGAATTGCCAAAATAATGAAAGCCTTCTTCTGAGTCCCAACTTCTCTTAAACACTCCTAAGTCTTGCTTTAAGTAGTTATGTTAGCCTGGTTCTCCCTTGGAAAGCGCACATTTAAGCTTGCCCATGCAGATACACCCAATTCCCAGCAATATCCCTGACACATTCATTGACACCGGGCATGCCATTCATTTCTTCTCCTGTCTCTGGAAAAAGGGGATAATTGCATTTGCCAGTTACCACTCAGGAATGCTGTCAGAGTTAATGAAACTGTGTTTTTAAAAGGCCTCTTTGGGAGTAATATGCCACATAAATCACAGTCCCCTATTAAAGTGGTTCTTTTAGTGCTTATTTATTTAGTAGTTGCCTAGAACACTGATATTTCTTCCTAGACAGTTCATATTGAGTTGCTGGATGCCTTACTACTCAGGACCAAACAGATTTTTAAATTTTTTTAATTTTTGCCTGTGTTGGGTCTTCGTTTCTGTGCGAGGGCTTTTCTCTAGTTGCGGCGAGCGGGGGCCATTCTTCGTCGCGGTGCCCGGGCCTCTCACTGTCACGGCCTCTCTTGTTGAGGAGCACAGGCTCCAGACGCGCAGGCTCAGTAGTTGTGGCTCACGGGCCCAGTTGCTCTGTAGCATGTGGGACCCTGCCAGACCAGGGCCCAAACCTGTGTCCCCTGCATTGGCAGGCAGATTCTCAACCACTGCGCCACCAGGGAAGCCCCAAACAGAATTTTTGTATCTATAACCTTCTGATGAGCATTAAACTTGATACCTTTGCTTTCTGCTTTTGGAAGTTTTCAAGTTGATTATCTCCATCAACATGTCCAGGCTGTTCCTAGCCAAATACCAGTGCGTATTTAAGTTAATAGGTAAAACTACTGCATCCTTGTAGTAGTTGAACATATTGGTATTTTTCTGTCTCATATTATCTGGTATTTTAAGAATTGAATCTCAGCATTTAAAAATCTCACAGTTTTCATGAAGCATCCATAATTCTACCACCTGAGTCTCAGGTCGGTTGCTCCAAATTAGCCATTCCTTATATGGGATGATAAACCGTCTAATAATTGAATGGTCTGAATTTTTAAATGCTAGTAACTGTCTATAAATGTACTGTGCAATAGTTACTAGCCACAGAAAATAAAAATTTCAGTCTCTCAGTTCCAGTAGCTTGCAACTCAATTGCTCAATAGATCATGTGTCCCATGGCTACTGTATTGGGCAGGACAGTAATAGAACATTTTCACATCACAGAAAGTCCTACTGGACAGTGCTGGTCTATAAAATTTGTATCTTAAGACTAATGTAGGGCTTCCCTGGTGGCGCAGTGGTTGAGAGTCCGCCTGCCGATGCAGGGGACGCGGGTTCGTGCCCCGGTCTGGGAGGATCCCACATGCCGCGGAGCGGCTGGGCCCGTGAGCCATGGCCGCTGAGCCTGCGCATCTGGAGCCTGTGCTCCGCAACGGGAGAGGCCACAACAGTGAGAGGCCCGCGTACAGCAAAAAAAAAAAAAAAAAAAAGACTAATGTATTTAGCTGGAAGATTTTTAACTTTCTGCTATTCCCTTTCACACCTGCCTTAGGTTTCCCCCCCCCCATACTATAATGAAAAATTTTAATTGTTTGGGCCTTAAAAACAGTCTCACTTCCAAGGCCACGATTTGAACACAAAGTCTGAGGAAAATGACATGTGGAATCGCCATCTGGAGGTTGGTGCAGCGGCAGATCTAGCCATTTCTGAGAAATTGTCTGGGTTTGGAGTTACTCCCAGAACTCTGATTTAGCAGTTCCTAAGCTTATAGCAAGCCTGAAAGGAACACAAATCTGTTTTGTATATACAAATAAATCCTCATACGCTGCATGCCATTCTCAGCCTGCCAGTTTCATCTGGCTGCTCCAGAAAATATAATTCAATAACACATTAGTTAACCTGCATGCAGGGAATGAGGCATTCTGATTATTGAAATGTTCTGGTTGAGTGATTAAACTGATTTTTGCAGAAAAACTGCCGAGGCGAGGGATTTTCTGTCCAAGATGTTGTGCCACTGTAATTCTCTCTTCCAGATGATCACGGCTGCATTGCTTCTCTCCTCCAGAACTCAGAAATACATCTCTTTGCTAAAAACTTTCAAATATGCAATTGCTACACTCTCAAAGAGGCCTCAAAAATAGATCAATAATGGTGTTCCAGATAATCTTAGAAAAAAGAGTAAACTTAGAAGGAAAAGTAATATCTTTGCCCAAATGTTACACAGTTGTAACACTCAAGAGTTCCTAACAACAGGGCAACTTCTTCAAATAGTATAACTTCAAAATATTAATTCAGATATTTTATTTTCTTTAGTAATAAATACTTAAAGGTGCTTGCTAGATGTTAGGCAATGCTGAAAGGGCTTTGTAAGTATTAATTCATTTAATTTTTATAACCACCTTAAAATTAGGTACCAGATTATTGTCTTCATTTTCAAGATGAAGAAACTGGCACAGAGAGTTAGGGATGGGCCAAGCTGATCGATCTGAATGGTCACTGGTACAAGAAGTTGTAGCGTCAATGAGGGAATAACTAGGTTTATGAGAGGGTGCCCAGCTGAGTTAGGTGGCTCCTACTTTCCCCCCTTCCCCGTCCCAAATATTAGAAGAGTAGAGTTGAGGGGCCAGTATGCAGACGAGTGAAGAGGGACTCTGGCAATGTTCAATTAGGCCCAAAGTAAAAAATGGGAGTTAAGAAAGGCTTTTCTTAATTTTTACTTAAGTAATTCTTACCTGTAATGTGTAAGGTTGTTAGGGATATATATAATTCATTCTATTTTAATAGATTTGTCTCTCAAAGGCAATTAATTTTTTTTTCCAATTTAGCAAATATATATTGAGCAATGGGCTAGCACTGGAAGGGATGAAAGCAACACAGAATTGACTAAGACATCATTGTGATCCTTGATGGCTTCCCAATTTCACTGGGAAAACAGCCAAATGGAAACCAATAATCGTGTAAAGTATGTTATGAAACACATATGCTGCAAGGGAGGGTACAAAGTGCTGAAAGAGCATAGAAGAAAGAATGGTCAGTTTTGACTTGGGAAATCAAAGCATGTTTCAGAGAGGAGTAGCTTTTGAGATCCAGCTTCAGAGATGAGTAAGAATTCAGGCAAAAAGGGGGAGGAAATTAGAAAGCATAGTTGTGAAACCCATACGTCTCAAAGATTTTGACGAGTACTGTAATGGTAAGAAGCCCTTAGTGGTGAAATAATGAATGGCAGTGTGTGTGTGTGTGTGTGTGTGTGTGAGAGAGAGAGAGACAGAGAGAGAGAGACAGAGAGAGAGAGGGAGAGTGAGAGAGAGAAGGGGGTGACGGAGGGAAAGTGTGGAAGAAGAGAATGAGCCTAAGGAAGGTTTTAAAGATTAAATGAGTTAACATTTTCAGACTACCCAGCAAATAACAGATATTGGATTCAAGAATTTCTACATCTCATTTCATTGTATTTCACACCAAGGGATTTTTTGCCAAGTTTATTTTAACATTTAAGTAAAAGCCAATAAGCAAATACTAGAAAAATCCAGTTTCACTTTCAAATGTGTTTTTCCAGAGTCCAGAAAATATTTTGAACTTCAGAGTGGGATAAAGTGCAAAAAGTAAGACTAGATTTCTAAAAATGTTTTATTTGGGAAAACCTTAGATAAATCCTTGTCAGAGCTAAAATGTTGGAACACTACCAATCCCCTCAACCAGAAAAAAATAAAATAGAATAAAAACATTGAAAATATGAGGAGTGAATAACTAATCAAAGAAAAAGGAAAAGGCTTTTTTGCCTAGAGAGGTTTCATTGAGGTTTTTTGATATTCTTATTAGCTACAGAATAGAGTATAAGTTTTACATTTAAAATATTACTTTATAGTTGTATTCAATTATGAATTTCTAAGTTTGCATTTTCTCTTATTTTCATCTTTGCTAATTTAATATCATGTTAATATGCCTCAGACAACCTTAGCAAGGGTGACTATAACAATTTTTTTAAACTTATTTTTAGTAGCCCAAAGGAGCATCTTCTTAACTATACTTTTGTCTTTTCTGGCAGATGACATTTGATCCAGAAATCTTCTTCAATGTTTTACTACCACCAATTATATTTCATGCCGGATATAGCCTAAAGAAGGTAAATATACAGTGATTGTTTTCTTCTTTTATCATTAAGTAGAGAATTTTGCCAGCACTAATGAAAAAAAATTATTTTATTTTATGCGTTTATCTATTTGGTAAGAATATAATTATCTTAGATCATATGTGATACAGATTCAAATCTGACATGCTTAGAATTCTTCTAAATCCTGCTATGTCCAATATACTGACCAATAGCCACGTGCCATTGAAATGTGACTGGTCCGAGTGGTGTGCTTTTTCTTTTTTGTTTGTTTTTTAAAATTTTATTTATTTATTTATTTATTAATATTTGGGGCTTTTTCATCAGTCATTTTTCTACAGTTATCATAGTTTATTTTATTTTATTTATTATTGGCTGCGTTGGGTCTTCATTGCTGTGTGCAGGCTTTCTCTAGTTGTGCCAAGCAGGGGCTACTCTTCATTGAAGTGTGCGGGCTTCTCATTGCGGTGGCCTCTCTTGTTGTGGAGCACAGGCTCTAGGCACGCGGACTTCAGTAGCTGTGGCGCTTGGACTCAGTAGTTGTGGCGCCCAGGCTTAGTTGCTCCGTGGCATGTGGAATCTTCCCAGACCAGGGCTCGAACCCATGTCCCCTGAATTGACAAGCTGATTCCTAGCCACTGCACCACCAGGGAAGCCCCTGAAGACGTGCTTTAAGTGTACAATATGCACTGGATTTTACAGACTCAGTAGCAAAAAATAATGTAAATTATTTCAATAATGTTTTATATTGATTTCATATAGAAATGATAATGTTTGAATATATTGGGTTAAATAAAACATTTTATTATCAACTTCATTTTACTTTTTAAAAACTTATTTTAATGTGGCTACTAGAAAAATTTTAAATGACGTATATGGTTTACATTGTATTTCTACTGGGCAATATTATTCTAGATGATTATAACCAGAGTTTGCTGTTAATTACATTGGGTTTACCCTTCACCCACTGGGTGAAAACTTAAGATTGCTTTGCTAACACTCAGCTGTTGATGATCATAGAGACAAAGTCCGGTTTTGCAGTTTCTATGCACTTGCAAAACATTACTTAGGTGCAGCCTGGATGCTCACATTTCCTAAATTAGTAATTCACATCAAAGTTTAGGTGCTAGCATCCCCAGTGCTGCAGAGTGGGGTTCTGGCCTGAATGAGTTTTGAGATAGATGCAGAGGTAGTGCAGTTGCTTTTCTGCTGCCCACCACCCACTTCAGAGATTCCTAGGGCTCTCCTCGTTTGGCCTGTGGGCTCCAGCAGCCTTTGCTTTTTCAGCACAGACTTGATTTTCTTGTGCACTCCAGGCTTCCCCTTTCTGTCAGTTCTGACTACTCAGATGCCACTTACAGAACTGGAAGGGAGTTTTCCCAAGCAAGCGTTTGAAAAGATTTAGAAAGCTAGACTTATTCCACTCATCCTTCCTCATCTCCAGCCCCAAGACGAGGCATCATTTTGTGTGATTCATTAGAATAAACTGTTGTAGGTGATTACGGTTTGGTTTCATCACATTCAGAAGAACTGTAAATCAGAGATCCAATAAAAGTCAAAAGACAACTTAAATCTTTTAGAATAGTATATTCTAAGTGCTAAAGGGATTTCAGTGACAACAAAACTTCTGAAAAACTCTGTCTTCCTTTGATCATCCCGGAATCCTGCATGGCCATTGCTTCAGTCCCTTCCCTCTCTCTCAGGTCCAGCCAGTTCTGGCATCTCTACCCTGTCACCTTCCAGCTGTATTTTTTCCCCCTATTTTGTGGAAACCTCTGTCCTTGGCTGTGTAAATCAGTTAAGCCTTATTTGTACAATAAGACCAGGAACTGATGCTCCAAAAACAAAATTTGCCTAAACAGCGAGGGAAGGGTGGGGCAATTTATTGTATTTATTTTTATTTCCTGTTAACACTAAGAAGAAAAATGCTGATGTACTATATAAAATGTATCTCTTTCTCCCCAGAGACACTTTTTTCAGAACTTAGGATCTATTTTAACATATGCCTTCTTGGGAACTGCCATCTCCTGTATCGTCATAGGGTAAGTGACATTCGGAGCTCAAGTTCCAGAAGGCTGTAGGGCCGGTGCTCTGGAAATGTGGGAGGAATCTCACATTTCCTGGACTCAACGCTGACTGGGGGAATTGTCTATTTTTTGCAGTATATCACCTCTTTACACATTTTTCTGACTCAGTTCCAAGTCTCGCACGTCTTCTTGACAAACACAAGTCTTCAAATCAAAGCAAGCTAGAACTAGACTGTTGAATTTTCTCTGTGAGTTTTGAACTTCTGATTTAGGGAATGTGGATAATTTGGTTTGAGTTATATGAAGCACGTTGACGTTTTTGGCTTCAATAATGTAGATACGCACATCTCATTCATTTTCCTTCTTCTTGGCAGAACATTACCTATAGTTGATAGGAGTAAAATAGTAACTATACGTTAAGGGTTTTCTTTCTAAGGGAAAGTTTACAAGAGAGCAGTCTGAGACAGACCTCTCTAAATACCAGGAGAGTTGTTGAATGCTGGGATACACTGTAGAACGCAGACTTGTTGTTTTTCTCATTATATTTTATTGGTTACACTGCTAAGCCCCAAGTCTAACCGTATGGACTCTGGCTTGCAGCTCATCATAAAGCAAAATGTGGTACAAAATGGTGAAGCCAGTCCAATTCACTTACAATCCTATCCAATACGTTAAATCTCCACTGCAGAAAACACGTACAGCTGCTGTGACTACGGTGGCGTGGATGTCTTAAATTGTCGATACAGCCAGTTCTACCCTGGAATTTTACTGCATCCAGCTGTTATATCCCTAACACAAGAAACTGAGGCTAAAAACACACATTAGTCACTCATCCAGCCTTTTCCTTATGAAATGTTTAGTGTGTGTCACTGGAAGGCTAAGGAGCTAACATTACTTGGACCTGAAAGTGGGGAATGGGAGGGGGCGGTGATTTTGAATTCTCTGTTAGATTTTTATTGATTCAAGCCTAGAACAACTCAGGCTACATTGTATGAAAGTGTCCCGCATGGTTAAGGCTGTGAGGGAGCTGAAGATTTTAGCACCTGAAGGTGGAGGCTTGCAGAGATGTAGACTGGGGAGGCTTATGAAATCTGGACCAACTGAAAGATCTATCAACTGTCTGTGACTGAGAGTCACAGTGGATTTGATCTTTCTCAAAGCTTGTTCAAGGGGGGCTTCTCTGCTCTGTGGGTACGCCATAGCTAAATATCCCAATTTCAAAGCTGGCAAGGGCCTCAGAGATCTGTGTAATGAAAACCCCTCCTTCTGAAGATGAAGAATGTAACATCTCGAAAGGCTAATTAATTGTTTCAGTCTCACCATCTATAAGAAGTAGGACCTTGATCAGGACAAAATTCAGAACTTCTGCTCTTGATCTTTCCATCAAGGTCTTTCCATCACCCCCCTCTTCCTTTAGCAATTTATCTTGAATTTCTATACATACCTAATATTATTCCTATACATTGACACAAGACTCTGAGATGTGTGGACTCTACAAATGATTATCAGTTTACAGCAAGATCGATCTTTAGCAGTTCTATAATATGGAAGTCTGAGATTTACAAGAGATGCAAATTCTAAACTTGTGGACAATGCTGTCAAATTATGGCATAATCAGTTTCGTCATGACTCTGTTTCCTTTGCATAACTGATTTTAAGTATACATAAGTGTATGCATTTATATAATACACTTTACTATTATTAAAAATCTATACACCTATTTTTAAAGCACAATAATGTATAGTGTGTGCGTATGTGTGTGTGTGTATATGCTTGCACTTGCGCATTGTATATAATTGACTTATTCCTAAAAATTTCAATTCAAGAAATCTAGTGATATGTATTTACTGGAGTTGAGAAGCTCTTCTAATTGATTTTTAAGGCTGTGATCAATAATTTATAATGAAAAGTGATTTGAATAAAAAATACAGCCCTGGCAAAACTTTTAGAACCATGTTCCTTGTTTGAACAACAAAAACTTATAGGGTGCCTTCCTAATATGGGTCATTAGGTTAAAGTGCAGAAGGGTTAGATAGTTTAAAGATTTTAGGATCTTATCCAGCAAGGTAAGGGAAACCGTTGAAGAGCTTTAGCTTGAGCGCGACAAGGTCAGATTTATACTTTAGGAAGGACATTCAGGTGGCCATGTGAAGTGGGAAAAAGGCAGCAAGGGGACTATTTTAGAGACAATTTCCAGGCTAGGTTGGAAGTGATGAGGACCTAGTCTTAGACAGTGGCAGTAAAGGTGGATATGGAGCTATCAACTTGTTGAAATCTTGAGAGAACGAGGTCATCCGACGCAAGTATGTGGAGTGAGAAAGGAAGGTACTTATGCAACAGCACTATTTGAAGAAAGGAAGAGGTGCCCACGAAGGACTAAGTACTGGGCCCAAGAAACAGGAAACAAACCAGCAGGGAATGTATCTGGAAGTTAAAGGAAAATGTAGATGGAGGGTGGACAGTGTCTAACACAGGAGAGGTCAAGCGGGATAGGCGTAGGTCCATTGGATTCAAGCCCTAGGAAATGATGGGCGACTCCACACTTATGCTATGGGCAGAAATAGAGGAAGAGTATTGGTAGGTTCAGTTGTTTGGGATACTGTACAATGAGAAACAATCATTTATTTTTATGTTGTTTTCCAAATACAATCAGGAATTTTGAAAGAAAGGCACACACTTGAATTCAGACCAAACTGACACTTTCATAATTTGGTGACTCCTGTTGTGAGTCACTCAAACTTACACTTAAGTCTTAGAAAATGAACAGTTATATTTTCTGATAAATTAATGGTGATAAGAACAACGCTACAAACATTTATTCAGTGCTTAATATGTACCATGCCCTTTTCAAAAGTACTTTACATGGATTATTTCATTTAATCCTCCAAATAATCCTATTAAGTAGCTACTGTTATTACCCTCCTTTAACAGTTGAGACAGCTGAGGTTCAGAGAGAGTAACAGTGTAAGTAATAGGGCTGGTATTAGTAACCAAAGAGTTTGGCTCCAGAGTCAAATTCTTAATGCCAAAAAATGTGCTTTACTTCTATGTATTGGTATCACTAAAAAAATAGCATTTAGAATATTAAACTAAAGAAAAAATGGTGTAAATCAGTCAATATTTACTAACATGCCCCTTGTTTCTTCTTTTATCCCCTTAAAAGTTCTCACAGACGTGAGAGATTTTTATTAGGGAACCCTATCTAAAAGAAATCCACATTTTTAAGGGGAAGAAGGGGGAGGCCTGAGCTTATGCAGTTCCGTTTATACTTGCATAAAATGGGCAAGAGGAGGGATTCAGGACAGTCAGTTAGATTGGACTCTGAGAATAATTTTATAAAAGAGGCAGATTCTGGGTAGTCATTTAGTGAAGAGGGATGAGGTAGTTGGATTTTCCATACTCTCAAGTGCATTAGTCCTGGTGGGTATGCGGAATATTGTGCAAGTTTCCAAGTTAGAGAGTAAGTCTCACTGAGCAATGTAAGATAATGTGGGACCTGAAATACTGGAGAGTCAGCTGACAGATGGCAATGAAGCCCAGGATCAGAAATATATTATATTTTTATTTTTTAAACTTTTAAATTTTATTTATTTATTTTTAGCTGCACTGGGTCTTCATTGCTGCATGCGGGGTTTCTCCAGTTGCAGCGAGCGTGGGCTACTCTTCATTGTGGTGCACGGGCTTCTCATTGTGGTGGCTTCTCTTGTTGCGGAGCATGGGCTCTAGGCACACGGGCTTCAGTAGTTGTGGCACGCCGCGGGCTCAGTAGTTGTGGCTCGTGGGCTCTAGAGCGCAGGCTCAGTAGTTGTGGCTCACGGGCTTAGTTGCTCCACGGCGTGTGGGATCTTCCTGAACCAGGGCTCAAACCTGTGCCCCCTGCATTGGCAGGCAGATTCTTAATCTCTGCGCCACCAGGGAAGCCCCAGGATCCGAAATTTATAAGAATGTGAAGGTCACAGAGTGATTTTGGAATATAAATGAAAACTCAGCTAGTGGGTCATGGTCTTCTGTAGGTAAACACTGTAATCAAACTACAGGTTGGCTTTAGAGCTGGATTCAGAGGCTTTAGTAATTTTAATCATTGGGTCCATTTTTTTTTTTTTTTTTTTTGCGGTACGCGGGCCTCTCGCTGTTGTGGCCTCTCCCGCTGCGGAGCACAGGCTCCGGACGCGCAGGCCCAGCGGCCATGGCTCACGGGCCCAGCCGCTCCGCGGCACGTGGGATCTTCCCGGACCGGCGCACGAACCCGCGTCCCCTGCATCGGCAGGCGGACTCTCAACCACTGCGCCACCAGGGAAGCCCATTGAGTCCATTTAAATGAAAGAGTTCTTAACCTTTATTAACTTCATTTTGTTTCAAAAATTAGATGTAAATCATCTTTCATATTACATGGGAAATTTTAACAGTATCCTCCTGGCAATAAAGTCAAAGAAAGCTTTAACCTTTTTTTTTATAGGATGGATTGTTCTTAAAGGATCAAACCATCTTTTCTAGTTTTCTCCCCCATTTTATCACTGAAGAAATATTTTAAATACATATCTGTTTTTAAATAAAACCCATGTGTTTGAATTATTTTGCCATTCATCTCCTTCATCTTTGGGGACTATTCCTTTACCTTTGACTCCATGTTTCCACTCTATGGCCACACAGATGTGTCATCACAATGACAACCTACCTAATGCTTACTATCAGCACATACGTTTTTGTTCTAAGAACTCATTAGTACCCATGAAGTGCTTCTTCTTCAAGAGCGATGAAAATGATACCCTTTTAGCTTCTCTGTTAATGAGGAATTAAAACAAATGCCAGTTTCAAAAATATTTGGAAAAAAGGGACATGGAAGACTTCCCTGGTAGCGCAGTGGTTAAGAATCCTCCTGCCGATGCAGGGGACACGGGTTCGAGCCCTGGTCTGGGAAGATCCCACATGCTGCAGAGCAACTAAGCCCATGCATGAGCCACAATTATTGAGCCTCCGCTCTAGAGCCCGTGAGCCACAACTACTGAGCCCGTGGCGTGCCACAACTACTGAAGCCCGCATGCCTAGAGCCCACGCTTACAACAAAAGAAGCCACCGCAATGAGAAGCCCGTGCACCGCAACGAAGAGTAGCCCCCGCTCTCCGCAACTAGAGAAAGCCCATGTGCAGCAACGAAGACCCAACACAGCCAAAAATAAATAAATAAATAATAATTTAGAAAGAAAGAAAGAAAGGGGACATGGATCTAAATGATGAAGAATGGGGTGTTAATGTTAAAACTAGCTCACTTTTTAAATCACATCCCGTGTGCCACACACTGACCTATGCTTCTATTTCATTTTATTCTCATAATGCCCCTATGAGACAGGTACTATTATTATCCTTATTTTACATACAAGGATGCTGAGGTTGAGACTTGCTCAAGGTTACACAGTAAGTAAATGGTATTAAATGTCATAGCCAGTCTGACTTTAGAACAGATACACTTAGAATCTCCTTGTCCTCCTCCTCCTAAGATGATGCATTACATTTCCTGTAGTGTTTTGCAATTAATAACTATATATGCCAGACAAACCAAGTCCTCAATAATTTCAGATTCTTGTATTTATCATTATGGCTAGCAGTTATGAAAAATCTGAATGTTTAAGAATGAGCTGTGAATATAATTGCAAAGTAGAAATGGAACCTATCTTTTCTTACTGGAGGTAGTTGGAGGGATGGTATGAATCCATTTTACTTGCTTAGAATTGCTGGACTCTGCATAACTCACTCTGGAAAACTTGGATTCAGAAATGTGAGGTTGTTTATATTATTCATATCAACATTCCTCAGGAATGTTGATTTTCCTGCTGGGCTCCTTAATACACCACAGAAGCATGCCTGACACTGCCCTCTTGTGTCATTGTGCCTGAAGAGCTGAGGACCCATAGGTCTAAGTGCCCATGGCGCTGGTTCTGGAATCTCTGTTGCTCTGTCCTTAAATGGGATAATGTATGCTGAGGTTCAGTAGTCTCAAAAGGCTGACTCCTAAACCTGGAAGAAGGAACAATTGCCTAGAACCAAAACCCGAAGAGGTTTAGTCCATAGATGGAGGCCAAGTGATACCTCAGTGCCTTAAACTCTAACACTGGAAAGAGAATGACTTAGAGCAGTTCTTAATTCCTAATCCAGTTCTTAATCCAGGAAACACAGACCCTTAAATGGTTCATAAAAGGACTTCGGGGTGGGGTATTCAACCCCCTTAAATCATCTATGAATTTTTCATGGGAGAGAGTCTGCATAGATTTCACTGTTTCATCAGCTTTGCTAAGAGATTGAAGTTGACAAAGAACAAGTATGTTTTTCAAGAGCCTAAGCAAAGAGGGGGTTGAGAAAGGAAGGATTTCACATATCTCCATATTTAATTAGAACTGAAGAATTCTCTAGACTGCATTCAGTGTGGCCATAAAGTCTGGAAATATGCATGCTATTATCTTACCATGTACTATAATGTAATAACAATAAACTAGCTATTACGTATTTGTCCATGGTCCCAGACTTGGTGGCCATTCTGTATCCATGCCTAAGAGTGGAAGTGCCAGGTGGTAGGGTCTGCAAAATACTACTCATTTTTACAAAATAATGCAAAATCATTTCCAAAGCACTTGTACCAATTTTTCCTCTTAATTTTTGGCAATCTAATAGGTGTGAAGTGAAATTATACTGTGGTCTTTATTTGTATTTCTCTGATTGTTAATGAAGTTGATTATATTTTCATATGATACATCACCAAACTTTTTGTCCATTTTTCTAATGAGTTGTTTTACCATATTTTCATTAATTTGCCTGATTTCTTTGTATGTTCTGCATGGTAGTCTGTATTCAGTTACGTATGCCACAAATATTTTCTCCCAGTTTGTGTCTTGTGCATTTACTTTTCCATGATGTCTCTTAATGAGCAGAATTTCTTAACTTTAATGTAGTTAAATTTATAATTTTTTCTTTTATGAAAGAAAAAATTATTTTATTAAAAAAAAATCCTTCCCTACCCCAGAATCAGAAAGACATTTTCTTCTGAAGTGTTTTAAAGTTTTGCCTTTTGCAGTAAGTCCATTTTCCAGAATCGATTTTTGTGTATAATATGAAGTAGACATCCAATTAAATTTTCTTTCTCAAAGGGACAGCCAGTTATTCTAACATCATTTATTGTCTAGTCCCACTTTTCCCCAGTATCTACAGTTCCTCCTGTACTATATGTTGTGGTTTCTGTTTCTAGACTGTTAATTCTTATTGGTCTCTAATCTATCCCTGCACAAATACCACACTGTCCTAATTATGATGGCTTCATAATAAGTCTTTATATCTTAAAAAGAAACTCTTCTTCATGAGCACCTTGTCTATTATTATTTCTTTACTCTTGAATATAAATTTATTCCAATGTATATATTTATGAGTATGTAATTTTAACATTTATTAGTACATTCTTATATACTTTGTACATATTTGTATAACTTATAATTCTATTTCTGAGTGTTTTCCTTAGGGACCCCCTTGTACATGTGCACCATGCATAAAAATATTTGTAGCAATTTAATATAATAATATACATATTATCATATATAGTTATATATATTATTAATATATATATTATATGATAGCAAAAACTTTGTAAACAGCTCCTATTTCATTAAAAGGAGAAAAGAGAAATAAATGTATTTAATGTTATACAGCAGTGAAAAGCAATGAAATAAAATTGCTAATGACAATAGAGGTGAATCTTGGAAACATAAGGTAAGATCAATAAATCAAGTCCCGTAAGACCTTTTTTATAATGTTCATAAATGACCAAGATTAAACAATGTTGCATAAGCATAAATGCATATAGGTGAGAATGCATATATGCATATGTGTAGTAAATAAGGGAATTAAGAACACAAAATTCAGCCAAGTGGTAATTTCTGGGCAACAGGGAAGAGAATGGAATGGAAAGAAACATGTAGAAGAAATAAGGTATTGGTAATATTCTGGCTCATGGGTTGGAGTGGGTTTCCAGGTATTCAATATACTACTATAATTTATAACTTGCATATATCTTCTATATATTCTCTTGCATGTGTCAATTGTATTAAAAAGAAAATAAAAGGGAAAACAAGTTGAAGGAGCTGTTTAATAGATTTATACATATAAGCAGCTTGATTACGTTGCTTACTTCCATTTCTGGGAAACTCAAGACTCTTCTATTGTTTCTCTGTGTGTGCTTTAATAAGAGCAACTCTGGTTGGCAGGCAGTAGCAGAGATGCAAAGGTGCCAAGAGTGTATTTGCCAGTATCCCCTGGTTAATTCTTATCAACCACAAAGCCCTCTGTTTTTCTTCTCTCTTCCCTTATCTATCTTCACCTCCTCTCTTCTTTCTCCCCACTCTCTTCCCCTCCATCCCAACCGTGTTTTTCTCACTGTCCCCTGAGACTCTGTCTGGGCTGCTGCTCTCTGAGACTCCATTTTCAGTAGCCTGCAACACAGCAGAGCTCAGGAGGCTGTGTTGAGTCAGCCTAGAAGGCCCCATGCCTCCTCAGTGCATTCATTTACTCTCTAGATACGGAGCTGGCACAGTAATAGCTGTCACTGGTGTCAAAGAGAAAAATAAATATGCTGCTACCCTGACACAGCCAAATGAGAAAAAAATAATCTCTAATCTGTCAAGTACAGCCCGAGCTGCTTAGCAGTGTGGTTTCTCATATCCATATCACAGCAGGCATGGGCTGTATTTCTGGCAGCAAAGAGGAGTGTGAAGTTTATGAGGAAAAGAAACAAAAGGTAGGGAGGGAGGGACTGTGAACATCAGAGATGTAGTTTGGAGGTAAAGGAGGTGAAGCCGTCAGAGTGCCATATGGATCTATGCATTAGTTACTACCTTACTCCTATCACAGCCTTGAAGATGTCGGGAATAAGAATGACAGCACAGGACAGAGAAAAGCAAACAAATTCTGAAAGATTCAAAAAGGAAAGCAAATAAAACCTAACTCCAAATTAGGAAGAGAAATGCTGAAAATCATGTAGAAGGAACAAAATATGTGAGATTGTCGACATGGAAAAAGAAATATATAATAATAAAAATGTATAAAAATAATTGAAACAATCTATTCTGAAAAAGAATTTACCTGATAAGTCTTATTGTTAAATAATGTATTCTAAAGGTTCTAACTATGGGATTCCTTTTAAATGAAATATTCAAGTCTTGGAATTACCTAGTTTATCTTCATTCTTCATTACCCTTGGGCACAAAGTCAAACATTTTTCTCAATTTGACCAAAATCTGATGGAGAAGATTTAAATGTGGCTCCGCTTCTACATGCACACACACACACCACAACCCTTGCAGATAAAAGGTAAAAAAAAATAAGGGAAATATATCAGTTATCTGTTGCTGTGTAACAAACCACTCCCCAAAATTAGTGGCTTAAAACAGCTATTTTATTAGTTCGCAATTCTGTGGCTCAACAATTTAGGTTGGACTCAGATGAGCAGTTCTGTGGTTCTCATCTGAGGTCATTCATGTGACCACAGTCATCTGGGGCTTGACAGGGATTGGGTGGTCTAACATGGGCTCACTCAAATGTCTGGTGGCTGATTCTGATTATTAGCTGGTTGGTCTGGGGACTCAGTTCTGTTCCATGTAACCTCTCACCCCACAGTAGGCTAGCCCTGGCTTTTTTCCATGGTGGTCTCAGGGCAGCATTCCAAGATGATGAGAACTGAAGTGCAAAACTCTTAAGGCTCAGTCCCAGAAGTCTTGCAATATCACTTTCACTGCATTGTATTGGTCAAATTATCACAAGAGCAGCCAAGATTCAAGGCATGGGGAAATAGGCTCTAGCTCTTGATGCAGGATGTGATAAAGTCACATTACAAAGGGGTATGCATACAGGGATGGGAAAATTATTGTGGTTATCCTTGCAAATATTCTGCCCCAGGAAGGAACCATAAAATATCTTCAGAGATATCAAGGTAAGAGCTGGCATTAAAAAATGGGACTCAGAACTTGGTGTGGAACCTATGGCTACGAAAGGAAAACATGATGGAGAATCAAGTTGACCTTAGAGAGGCTAACTCAACAGCCTTCTCTGTTAGACTTCCCGATGTTCTGAAAAGAGTAATAATGAATCTGTACCCTGATGACTTAAGTGACTTTCGAAGAAGTATCTTATAACATTCTATGTTTGGATATAAAATTTTATGCAAAAATATACAAAAGTTCAAAGGAAATAAAGTAGAGAGCATGGCTCACTAAGATTTTATGCTACCAAAGCAAATGGCATTCGTGGAAAATTGAGCCCTGCTCAGCTAGAGTGGAGAATTATGGAAAGGTTTTATTTAATTTGAGAATTTATTCTCAAATTAAATAAAACTTTTTAATTTTTAAAAAGTGTTTCCCACCAGTGATGCGGAGAACGTGGAGGCAAAGTGTGGCCATGTTAGCTGTAAAGGCAACAGCATCCTTGCTGAGGAGGTTTCCTTCATGGCTGCACATCCCTTGCCAAGGGCTGCCATAACAAACCTGATTTGCATCCACTATTGTCTGATTGTGGTGCTTTGGGAAAGGGTGGAGCTTTGGAGATTACTAAAGCTTGATCTTGGCAGCTTATTCATTTTGGTTGAACAGTTGAACAAGAAATAAGGTTAAGGAGTTATGCCACATGGCCTTTACTGTATGTTTTCAGGGCCTTGAAAATTACCTTAAAAATGGAAACCCATGAATCTTTCACTAAACTATAAGCTACATTGCCAAAACTGTCCAACTTACCTGTGTCCTCCTCCCCATTCTCCTTTCCCCCCATCCCCAGAGGTAAATCTTACACTGAATTTTTATTTATAGTCTTTCCATGTGCTTTCGAACTTTATAAAAACAGTATTATACTTTATGTCATCAAGCTATTTTCTTTTATCTCCCCACTCATGACTTTTCTAAGATTCATCCATGTTATGGTTTTTAGCTGTAGTTCATTCACTGTCATTGGTAACATGCAAATGTGGGAATATTCCACACTTTACTTATTCTCTTATGGAGAATAAGTAAATGGAGTTGCTTTGATGGAGTTGCTTCCATCTATGAATATTCTTATTTTTATAAAGCTGCATTTATTTTTGTTTGTTTGTTTGTTGTTTTTCTTTAATTAATTTATTTATTTTTGGCTGTGTTGGGTCTTCGTTGCCGCGCGCAGGCTTTCTCTAGTTGTGGCGAGCAGGGTCTACTCTTCATTTCGGTGAGCGGACTTCTCATTGCAACGGCTCCTCTTGTTGCAGAGCACAGGCTCTAGGCGCACAGGCTTCAGTAGTTGTGGCATGCAGGCTCAGTAGTTGTGGTGCATGGGCTTAGTTGCTCTGTGGCATGTGGGATCTTCCCAGACCAGGGATCGAAACTGTGTCCCCTGCATTGGCAAGCAGATTTTTAACCACTGCACCACCAGGGAAGCCCCATCTATGAATATTCTTGTACAAGTCACCTGGGGCTCTTGTAAAAGATTCTTTAAACAATGAACTTAAAATGGAATGTGTGATACCACATTGTTTTCCAAAGTGGTATCCCTACCAGCTGGTGTGTTTCCATTGCACCACATCCTCACCAGTGCTTAGTATTGTCAGACTTCATGATCAATTTGTCTAGCCCTGTGACAGTATCACACTACTTCAATCATTGTTGCCTTCTAGTAATTAACTCAATATTTAATAGGAGCAACCTTACCCTCCTCCCCACCACACACATCCTACAATATTCCTTATGAGTGTCATAGCTCTTTGGATCTTTTTCTTTTACTGTAAAAATTTTAGAATCATCTCATCAGATTCTTTGACTCACTGTGCTGGTATTTTGATTAGAATTGCATCAAATCTATAGATCAGTTTAGGGAAAACTGACATATTTATGATATTGCCTTTCTATTCTTAAAATCTGATATCTCTTTTTATTTACATTTTCTTTGTCTTCCAATAACAGTCTTGCACAAATTTTACTCAATTTATTCCTAGGAATATTGTATTATATAATAAATGGTTTTATTTTCAACATTTCATTTTCTTAGTGTTGCAACTTAGCAGTCTTGAAAAGCAATAAAGTGGCCCACTTCTAGCTGGCCTGGAGCTTACAGTCTACAAGGGAGGCATTCATGAGGGAGTCACATAAACACATGGAAAAGCACATCTACAGAGAGTGTGAGCCAGGAGAAGTGAATGCTGCAAAGAGATCAGAGACTTGGAGGATCTGCTTGAGGCTTGGGTCTGGAGCCAAGAGCTCTGACAGGGTAGGTAGAGGAGCTGTGGGAGCACACTAAGGAGGCCAGGAGAGGCTTCCGGGGAAATGACTTCTAACCTGAGATCTTACATTTATTTCAAAGGAGGAGGCCAGGAAAAGATCTGAGAGAAGACATTTCAGGCAGAGAATATAGCACGTGGGAGGGCAGCAGCAAGGTGAAACTTTAGTTCTGGCTTTTGTCCAGGGCCAGAGTATGGACAGGAAGCAGTAGAAGATACACAGGGTGAGGGCAAAAGTTTTTCTGGGAACTTGAGACCTTGTTCTGGAGTTTGGACATAACTCTGTAGGCTGTAGAGTGCTCAACCAGAGATATGCACTTTTAAAATTGCACTCCAATTGGAATATGAAAATGGATGAGAGAAAGTCAAGGTGGGAAACAAGAGAGCAGCTAAGAGGTGATGCTACTTTAAACCTGGAGACTACTTGGTTGGATCTAAGAGCTGACTGGGAGATGGAACTGACAGGACATGGCCATTCGTCAGATCTGGAGAAATAAAGGACATCATGGGTAACTGTCAATTTTCTGGCTTCAAGCATAAGCTCACTCTGAATTTGACTGTCAAATCTAGCACAGTTTGGACCTTATGTGCTATCCCCTTCCATCCTTGTCTTATGTTCCCTAATAGAATTAACCTCTTGGTAATCATGCCCTTACTTATAGTAAAAGTCAATAACTATATTGCCAAGTGAATCAATGAATTAATGAAAAGATCTGAGAAATGTATATCCTTTGGTTGACAAAGAGGTAGTAGAAGTAACAAAAGTTTCAATAGAAGCTGGCTTTTTGGTTCATTTTTTGGGTTCCTGGCCTTGAACTGACCATTCTGCATTTACTGTCTCATTTAATCTTCACAACAAACAGCAGAGATGGATAATTTCTATTGTTCCCTTTTTGTAAGTGAGAGGTATGAAGCTCATATTGCTTAAGTAATTTTTCCAAGGCGTGACCGACTCCAGAGCTCGTATGCTAAACTCATCCTTACAACTTAAGTTGCGTCTTTGTACCTGCAGCAACACCTGGAGTTTCTTAGACATGCAGAGTCTTGGGCCTCATCCCAGACCTCTTGAGTCCTAATCTGCATATTAACAAAATCCCTAGGTAAATTTACTATGCTGCACTTCCAAACTGGTAGTGAGATTTAATACCTTACTTAGGGATTTAGTAAGAACAGACTATAAGAATCAAGATGATTTTAACTTGTGTTGAATTCAATATTACCCAGGCGTCACTGAAACTAAACCAAATCAATTAATTTCAGAATTTATATCCACAAGATTTAGATAGCTGTCTGTGTCTGTGCACATATCCGAGTCAAATATTGTATGTGTGTTATGTAGAAGGTAATTGGTAGATTACTGTTAGTGGGGCACATAGCGCCATCTCCCTGAGAAATGCCCAAAGTTCTGGTCTAAGGGTTTTAGCAGTATCAGTGTGGGAGGTACTCTACCTGATTTAGCAATTATGCTCTGATGTTATTCAGATGAAATGGCCCCAATAAAAGGAATAGAAGTCAGTCTTAACCACAGCTCTGAGATGCATTATTGCTCTATTTCACCCTTACTTACTAATTCCCTCTGCATGAGAGGCAGCTATAAAGGTTTCCAATAGGTAAGCTACATTATCAACAGAATCATGAATATGAATGATGACATCATTGTTTTAGCATCAATGAGCAAGTTTAAACTTGAAGGTCATTGCTACTGGATGATAGGTACCTACGATCTATTTTTATATGATTCTTGACTATTTGCCCTGTGGTTGCATCTCCTTCCTCCTTGTGATTTCAACATCTATATGAATTTGACCAGCTTTTGACTGGATTTTTCTTGGCAACTCTGTTCTAGTGCTTGGTGAAGGGAATTACTCAATCTTTTCTTTAGCTTCTCAAGGATACCATATCACTTGGTCCCCCTCTTCGAATAAGGTGTACAACTATGAGAACTATCAACTCTAATGATGATAATTGCTTTCATTTATTGAGCATTTACTTTGTGCCAGCCACTGACATGCACTTTACACACATTAAACTCATTCATTATCACAACCCTCCATTTAAAGATTTTTCTCATCATAAGAATATACATTTTCATATTCTTTACTAAAACAATTTTTAATTTTTCCTTAGAATGTTAAAAAGTTTTGCAAAATACTTTCATAAATATTCTTACTTATGGAATAGACTCTTGCTGGAATTTTGTTAATATACAGTAGAAGCTTAGGGTTCTTAAGGAAGAATGTCCACAAAGACAAAAAATGAACCCAAATGTAAACTACAGACTTTAATTAATAATAATGTATCAATATTGGATTATGGTAGATCAAGCTGGAGGAGAGTGAAGGGGTATATGTGTAACTATCTTGAGATTTTGAATACTTTCTACTCAATCTTTCTGTAAACCACTCAAAAAATAGTCTATTAATTAAAAAAAGAATGTCCACTTTATAAATCTTTACACAACCTCTTTCTTTGATAACATATAGAATATACCAGATATTTCCTATGGCCGTAATGGTCCAATATTGGATGAAAACTAGAGGTTCTCATCCTTATCTAAACCTAGGACTGTAACTCTTTTGGGCTCATAGACTCCCAGAGTCCACTTAGCCTGTTTTAGTGGTAGCACCTTAGTTGACCAGTTTGGCAATGGCCCTACTACACTTCATCTCTATCATAGTACCAGGGGTCCTAAGAATAATAGAACTAGAAACTGAGCTCTTTATGGCTGATGGGAAACTTTCCCTCTGGTTAGCCTCCATTATATGGTGGCCACCTCCCCAGTCCCTTAGGATAGGTGTTATGAGGATGATGCTTTCTTAATTGCCCAAATTAAATCATATTTCTTCTATTTTACAGAATGGATATTAGCACTCATGAGTTTCTTGCTTCTCCTCTTTCAGTGTCCAAACTACACTATTGACAAAGTCGTGATTGAATAAAACTTTTCGTAATAGTGATCATGATGTATCATCAATCCCTAATTGGCTGTGATTCACTAATCACATTTCTCAAGATCATTTTCTCCATGGCTATGATCATAATGTCTTCATTATGTTTTTTGGTTGCATGTAATGTGCCAACGTTTTCTTCCCTCCAAAATACTAACCATAATTTAGTCATTTGTTACTAATTGATTCTTTCTCTCTGTGTAATACCTGCCACTTCTGTTTCAAAGTTTACTTATGTGTTTAGTTTTTCCTGTTGATTTTGTATAGCTTGGCTTCTGTTATTGAGCTGTCCTCTATCCAGGTGACCTATGGCTTCTAACATATGTATATGTATATATGTATATGTATATGTAATAGATAAATTGCTTACATGATTGCGAAGGCATTGCTTTTAATTTGCAGCAAAAATATATCTATTCTAGGTCACAAATTTAAGACTTCTACAGGAATCAATAACCTGATTATTTAACAAGTTAGCCACTGTGCTTCACAGGGCTAAATACAATTACAGCCTTATCCCAGCAGAGAGAAATTAAGAGTATAGGAAAAGATAAGCGTTATCCTCTAAGAGTGGAAAGTAGATGGAGACTCATTTGGAAGAATGTAAGTGGTTATTGTGGATGGCACATGCTTTAGGAAAAAATTTTACTTTCAAATGGCCTGTTTTCATAGAAATGATACTCATGTTAGAAATATGGGCAAAGTATACTATTCTCGCAGTCCCTTGCCCTCCTCACAAGGTGTATTCGTTTGCATTTTACCACAACCATACCAGACAGGCAGAGGCAGAAATTATCCTACTTTATACATAAGAAAACTGGATATTAGAGAAGTTAAATTACTTTCTAAGATACTTTTTTTCATTAGTACTTGTCAAACCTGGAAATAATATCTATTTTTTCTAATTCCTAGACCTCTTCAAATGCTTTACATCCTTGGTTAAGAGCTATCCCACTCTTGAAATCTATTCTCTTGCTGATCATTCAATACAACAAGTGAAATTTGAGACTGATAATAGACATGATAAATAATAACAGTGTATTACATACACTGCAGGTATACATATACATATATACATATGTATAATACATACACATATGTACATAATATATATACATACCTACGCACACATACACACGCACACACAGACACACCAATTTCAATTTTTAATTAATTTTTTTTTACATCTGTTATTTAACTGCCTATCAAGCCAGCAGGGTGGTTTAGGACACTGGAGGTGTAATTTCATGTCATTGCAAGAGTCCTACATTAGAAATAGTGCTGTGTTAAACAGAATTTTGGAGAACTGTATTTGGTTGATCTCTAGAGGAAATTACATGCACAGGGCATGCAAGTCAACCAGCATTAACTCAGTCAATGGCAGCCCAAATTATACTTTTTAGGAGCTGTGTCTCTAATCTTAGATTCAACTGTTCTATTACTTCCACTGATGTTCAGTTTAGCTTGGCTACTTCTAACGAATAATTCTTTGTAAGGAAATCAATTTTCCTGTTGGGAAAAAGTACAGAAGTTTCCCCAAAGTTTTTTCTCTCTTTCCTTCTAAATTTAACTAACTTTCCATATATCAGGTTAGGAAAATACAGCTATTTTTAAAGATATTTTCTTACACAGTTGCCAGATGATTTCCAACCCTCCTTTTTCTCTTCCTCCCTGCCTCCCAGATGGATACGTTTACAAGGGACATAGTTAAGCACAGATATACAGTTCCAAAAAGCCGTTCTCTGACTCCATTCCTCCCATTTTGAAGAATTTCAGCATTCAGTAATAGTTATGGGATTTTTGTTTTAAAGTTTTACAAGATGAAAGGGACTTTACTGAAACCTTTAGTTATTCATAGCTATTTAGATAAAGGTATTTTGAGCAATGTTAGTACTCTTCAAGCAATGTAGCTATGAGAACCTGTCAAGTTTTTTACAACCTTGCTGTAAGAGGAGAGGCCGTGAGCACAGTGCTACTGAGAGTGTTATCTGCAGACTGGTGCTGGTCTGTGAGCTGGGTGCTATCAGACTGGGAGGAATAACTAAAAAAACTGAGAATAAGCATTTAGGACTATCCACAGTTATTTGATATCTGTTGAATTTAATAATATATTTGGACTTGCATTTTGTGTAATGTAAAAATACAATTTATGCAGCATTTCATTTGTATTGCATTTTACAAAAGCGTCAGTGGCAATAGTTTGGAATTAATAATAATAATAATTAACTAATTGACTAATGCTCCTTCACCACAGAGAGTTTGAGAAGCAGTACTCAAGGTGATCAATTCAGAAATGTCCTTATGGTAGGGGTATTTCACAGAGGAAAAGAAAATGGTTAGAAGATAAATTCTAGGTTATGGTTTAAAAAAAGTTTGGTTAAAGTCCACTAGGTGGATAACTAGTCTCTCAGAACAAATCTTAATTCCATTAAAGTTCATCAGAAAATTACTTAAGCATTTTTATGAGATGACATTTTTTTCAAGGAGATTTTTAATTTAAGGTATATATAAAAATATAACTCAGATAAACTTTGAGTTTTTATTTGACTTCTATTGGAGTCAGGGAGGAAAGGGAGGCAGTTCAGTTGGATACTTGAAATCTAACTTAACTACGTTTCTTCCTGATGTAAGCTTTCCATATTGAGTAAATTTATTTGAGGCAGCCGGACTTCAAGTAACCCTGGCTATCTAGTTTTTAATAAAAATGGCTGTTTTCCAAGATGGGTCCAGTAGAACTGAGATTCAGGCATGATCTCTGTGATGGGTGCACCAACACCAGACTAGTATTTTTAAGAAAGAGAGAATGGGGCCAAGGAAGAGGTGATAAAAATGCCTTTTGGTGGCCTCCTTAGTCCCCCAGAGAACTAAACTAATGGCATCTTTCACCAGATAGATATTCAGTTCCTGAATGTTGTGAGTTGCTTCCCCAGAAGAAAATTTTTATATTGAAAATATAGCTTAGCATTCTCTTAAGTGAGTTTACAAAATTCTTATGATGGGAAATGTTTCAAAATTTGCAGTCTTTCTGAAATAACAAACATATGTAGGGATAGATTTTCCTCAGTTGAAGAAACATTCCTACCATGCTGTGAAATTCATTCATGTTGAAGGGGAAATATTGGTAAAATATTGCTTCAAAACATTACTTATAATTGAAAAGAATTCTGATCTAGAAAAATAACCCCGCCTCTCAGATTTTAAAATTTTAACATCTAATAATATTTATAAGATTTTTTGTTTTATTAATTTGAATTTTAGTCTTTTTTTTCCCTCCAGTTACACAGTTTTTAAAAATCCATAAGTCTGTAGGAGAAGTTATAGTTATGGGAAATAGCTTTTATTTTACATGGCATATTCCTGCTTTATCCTTTTTAAAAAAGGGGGAGAAAATAAGTAAATAATTATATATTTTAAAAATAAATAGGGCTTCCCTGGTGGCGCAGTGGTTGAGAGTCCGCCTGCCGATGCAGGGGACACGGGTTCGAGCCCTGGTCTGGGAGGATCCCACGTGCCGCGGAGCAACTGGGCCCGTGAGCCATGGCCGCTGCGCCTGCGCGTCCGGAGCCTGTGCTCCGCAACGGGAGAGGCCGTGACAGTGAGAGGCCCGCGCATTGCGATGAAGAGTGGCCCCCCCACTCGCCGCAACTAGAGAAAGCCCTCACACAGAAACGAAGGCCCAACGCAGCCCAAATAAAATAAATAAATAAATAAAATTTAAAATATAAATAAATAAAAATAAAATAAAAGGGGGGAGAAAACATTACAAATTATATTCCTTAGAATAGGGGGAAATTCCCTTAACAAAATTTGGTTTGCAGAGATGGAGAAAAATTATACAATTGCCACAAAGATATAAATAAAAGATCTAATGATAATCTTTATACCTATTCCTTTTGAAGGATAGGAATAATACATAGCTTATTATTACATGTATTAAAATCCTTTCAAACTGCCATTATATTAAATAAACACGTTTTGAGAAAGCAGAAAAGAATAGTAAATTCGTTTTTAAAATTGTGATGTTTTAGATTTAAAGAACATACATTTAAATTTTGAAGGTGATAGATTTTATTTAGAACATGATAAGGATGTGTATATTTTCTCAGTGTCCCGAGAATTTGCATGTAAACTAGATTCAGAGCAGAAAACAAATTGATAAAGCTACACCCCTTGCTTTTTAACCACCAACACCCACACAGAGTTGAAGCCAGACTTTAGCAGTGTTTAAAGGCACCATAGAGTGTTATCATAAGTTTATATTTCAAGATCATTTCAAAGTTACAATCCTTTGCCTATTGGAAAGAAAAGTTGAAACTTAAAAAAGGTCTGTTTCAATAAGCAGATGTGAAAAGCCATTTTGGTAAAATTATTTGTGAATTTCAGACTCAAGGCAAACCTTAAACATGTGAAGAATGGAGTGTGGATTATATTAAAATGGATGTTAAACAGGAGGGGGCAACTATCACCACCTAGGAAGCTGAAACTCCATTCCAAAATCAACAGAATGAAATAATTCTACACAGTAAATGATACACCAGCTGTAGCTCAGCAGCCATTGGCTTTTATACTGTGCCCTCTGGTGGGAAAATTTATAAATCACAATTTTAACAGTTTTGAACTGACTCAACAAGGTTTCTTATTTCTTATTTCTGAGCTTTATGTATAATCAAACTTTAGCCTAAGGGAGAATATGTACTGATTTTTGAGGCAGAGTTGCCTACGGCATCAACTAATCCAACCTCCCAGTTTTACCTGGAGATGATAAATAATTTAGTCAGGCTTAAAAAAAGTGAACTATTTATTATTCAGTTCTCCTTTGTCCCAGGAAAGTATTAATTATTGAATACCTCTTAAGTGCCAGACACTATATCATCGTCATTTCATTTAACCTCATTAACTCTGAATTCAGTCCAATATTTCCCTCTTCATTTCCCTGTTACCTTAAGGTCTTCCCAGAGCTAAAAACCTCATCTCCAGTCTACCCATATTTGCAAATACAGGTTTTAAAAATGTTATTTGCTTCCTCTCCCCTTTCAGAGAGGGCCAAGGAAGGGTGAGACCAGCAGGGTAGGCGTGGGTCCCAGGAGGTGCTGCTCTCTTTTGACTAGTGAGACCTGGGATCCTTCACATAAGTTAGCAATGGGACCGGGAAATCCAACTCCAGGTCACCTATCCGGGGCCAGGTGGTGACAAAAGTCCATGGCAGTGGGCCATAATGAAGCTTGTGAAGCTGAAAAAGCTGAGGAGAAGATGAGCCAAGGAGGCAGGGCAGAGGAGGGTCCTGGGGTAGGGGTGGGGGATGGCTGGAACACGATGGAGCATTTTCAGCCAACCTTGGGCTTGTCCACATATGCTAGGTCAGTTTGAAAGGCTCAGAGTTGGCAAATATGTACATAATATGAACATTTTTAGAATTAGAAAATGTTGCAACAATATGTAGTTCAACTTTCGGTTTTTTAAAGATTGTGTTCTTTCCTTCCTTATAATTGATACATGATACACATAATAATAATATAATAGCTAACCTTATAGGCCATCTTTTATGTATGTATTTTGTTCCAAGCCTTTCATATATCTTAATCCATTCAGTCCTCACAAACACCCCATGGAGTGGATGGTGGTGTTGTCCTCAGTTTGCTGGTGAGGAGACCACAGCCCCATGGGAATAGGAACCATGACAGATGTCACATGGACAGTACGTGTGAAGAGCTGAGGTTCAAAGCCAGGCCAGCCGGCTTCAACCTATGCTCCTAACCAATATGCCATGCCTATCATGAAGCATAATAATAAATCAAACACCTATAAACCCTTGGCTCAACTTTAGAAATGAAAGGCATCACTGGTGAGCCCCTCAACCAGTGAAGGTTCCTTTCTCAGAAAGGCTACGTGACTGTCCCACAGCTGGTTATTATATCTTGCTGAGTTTAACACTCAGCCGTTGAGTTTATATGGATGCCACACAGTAGCAAAAGTAGAAGTTTACTAGTCGATTTATTATTTATTAAAGCCAAGAAAACAGAATCTTTGACTTATATGCAGGGGTCACCCCCTCCACACCTTACTTGATTGTAAACAGACCTGAATCTTTTATTCCATTTGCATTTGGAAGACTTTTAGGCTCAGAGAGTTACTCATTAACTAATGAACCAATTAATTCACCAGACATATGTAAAACACCTACCAGGTGGCAGTCACCATGCTAGGGACAGTGTGACGATCAGTGCCACACTGAAGTGGCTTGTACTGGCTCACAGGAGCCAATGGTTAATGTTTCAGGACTTTTGTGAGTCAGTGGTCAAACACATCCATTATTAAAGACTATTAAATTATGTGAATATACAAATATATAAGTTATATTAAAACAAAGTTAACAGTAAAACAATCACTTCTTAACTTTCACTACATTTTATTATTCATGCTTTTGAGGTTATTTACAAGTATATCTGTATGGTGGAAATACAATGTAAGAATGTGCTAGCAACTGTGCATTTTTTCACAACTCTACTTCAGAGATCTCACATTGGTAGCTTGAAATTGGCTATTGTGTATTTACATCATAGAAATCGGCAATGGCTATAAATCAGGGCTTTTCTTCTTAAAGAGCTAGTTTATAAACATTTAGCAGCACACCACTGGATACAGTGAAGATTAATATACAACTAAAAAAAGAATTCTTGGTCTAATGGAACTAGTTATTTGAGCAATACACACACTCAAAATGTTAAAAAAAAAAAAAAAATGGCTGAACAAAACAAATACCAAAACCCACCATGGTCTCCAACAATGATAATTTTAAAGTATTACCTTTCAACATAGTTAAAATCAACTTCATTTCCATATTTCTCTGGAATTAGCAATTGGAAATACAGAACTGCTGCCACACTTCTGAAATTGGAATCAGTGGGGCAGGACCTCTTGGGGGCAGTGGTGTCTCTATAAATGTTTCCAGTCACAGCTCCAATCTGACAGTTTTCCACAAACTGGACTTTGGGGCGACCAATAAGCTTGCTAATCAGCACTTTGCAAAAGTGGTCACATCTCTTCTTTGGAAGTGAAAAGGCCGTTTGTAGTATTTAACTCATAGGGGTTAAGTGCTACAGCTCCTTCCAGAACCTGCTTTCACTTCAGGTTACCACTAGGCAGAGAGAATGCCCGGAAACAACCACGGAGTCCCTGGGCTTACAGGATAAACTGCATATAACCCAACCTGGAGTTTGAGGCCCTTCTAACTAGAACCCTCCTTCTCAAATATCTGTATTTGATTATACTGACTGTCCTTTAATCCACAAGCTCGAGTGTACCAGAAAGAAACTTTTCTTTACTTCTTTTTCTGTAACTAAAATTTGTTTCTGTTTTGAGGCTTTAATATCCTGTCTGGGTGGCTGAAGCTAAGTCTCTGTCCCTGGGATCATGTCCGATACTAGGAGACTTTGGAGCCCCAAGGTATCAGGGTGGGGGGCCTCCCGGATGTTATCGGGGCACACGGGCATTCACAGAGACACCATAGTCTGGACTTCAGGCATTGGTCTACACATTTCATTTGTATACCCTTCCTCGTCCTGGCGGCAAAGTCTCGCCAGGGCTTCCAGCAGTCTGAGTCATGAGAGGGCCACTTTGGGACCCATGAGAAACATTCTGCTAACCCTCCACACACACTCACACATCCGGGAGCTCCTCTGAGGCTGCCTCGGACCCATCTGCCTAGGCTGCAAGCCCAACTGTGGCTCAGCTGACCGTCTGGCCATCGTTGAGCACTTCTTCTTCTGTTTCTGCTGCCCAGACTGGAGGGTAGTCTGGAAAGGAGGCTGCTTCTTCCTCTCTGTCAATTCAGGAAGGGGAAGTGGTCACTTCCCCAAGTGATGACAAGAAGAGAAAAGAGTCTGAGTGATTTCCACTACTTTCACAGCCAAAGATATGACAAGGAATGGCTACAGGGGTAGAGAGGAAATCATAATGTCTCACTAACCGAGTCTACCCCAATGTCAATAAAATTCCTGTTTACAATTAAGGAGTTTCCTGGGTTTTCAAAGACAAGTTAGCCTAAAATGAGACAGTTCAGTGTAGAGGATAAATTCCCATTCAGTCTCTTTATCCTTGAGCTTGAGGTCTCAGCCTTTCCCCCATGACACCTACGCTCTGCAAGGTCAGGGTGTCAGTCTGTGCATGTGTGTGTGACTGATAATGACAGTGTTAATCTGAAAAAGCAAGCTTCACTCAGTCTAGTCACGCCATCACTTCCCTTCTTTGGTACATGCCATGCACTACTTGCAGTTGAATCAGAATCCCACCCAACACGTCATAAGAAGGAAATAAATATCATAAAGAATACCTCCTCCTCCTTAACATGGTTGGCGCTCAATGAGCATTGGTTCTATGTAGAGAATACTCCTTTCCCCGTTCCCTGCAGATGCTCTCATCAGCCATTACAATTCAGGCCTGTTATGAGATCCCTTTGCTTCTTTGCATTGTTGTGTTGTATGAACTGAACATTTGTGTCCCCTTCCTAAAATTAATATGTTGAAGCCCTAACACCCCAAAGTGATGATATTTGGAGGTGGGGCCTTTAGGAGGTAATTAAATTTAGATGAGAACAGAAAGGTAGGATCCAATGATGGAATTCGTGTCCTTATACGAAGAAGAAGAGAGGCCAGAGCTTGCTCTCTCTCTGCCATCGTGAGGACACAGCAAGAAAGCAACTATCTGCCAGCCAGAAAGAGGGCTCTCACCAGGAATGTAATCTGCTGGCACCTTGATCGTAGACTTCCCAGACTCCAGAACTGTGAGAAATAAATGTCTATTGCTTAAGCCACCCAGTGAATGGCATTTTGTTATAGCAGCCAAGATGGAATATTATATAGTGTGTGCTTAGAATCAGGGCACCAAGTGCAACATAACAGGGGAGGCATTTTCCCTTCTACAAACTTTTTGATCTGATCTTTGCCATTTTGATAGGTGAAAAAAAAATATAGCTTGTAGTTTTCATTTACATTTCTCTTACTGTGAGTAAGGCTGAGCATCTTTAAATTTGTTTAAGAGCCATTTATATTTCCTTTCAGTGAATCATCTTCTTCATAATTTTTATTTATCTTATCTTTTATTGAGTTGTAGGAGCTCTTTATACATTAGTGAGATTAGTCTACTGTGATGTGAGTTGCAAATATTTTTCCCACTTTGTCATTTTTATTTTCAGGAAATGTTTTTTTCCCATATAATTGTTGTTATCAATACTTTATTTTGTGGCGTTTAGATTTTTCTCACACAGGGCTTTCCCAGTCTAAATTTTATTATTTTTTTCCCTCATTTTCTTCAAGTGCTTTCATGCCTGTTTGTATTTGTAGTAATTATTTGGTCTATCTTCAATTTCTGGCATAAAAGTTATGATGTAAGGCTCTAACTTTATCCACCCTCCATCCACCCCCCCCCAATAAATAGTTATTTATTCCTATAGTATTTGTCAAACACCTCATCTTTTGCCCACTTATTTTAAATACTATTTTTTTATACATTTATTTGGGTCTATTCCTGAACAGTATAGTCTGTTTTATTGATTGTTTTTTTTAAGCACCACCAGTACCTCACTATCTTTTTCTTCTTCTTCTTCTTCTTAATTATTATGGCTGTAAAATATGTTTGCATATATGAAAGGGCTAGTGTCTCTTCCTTTTTTCCCCAGAAGTTTTCTTACTATTCCTGTTTGTTTATTTTCAATATTAACTTATGAGTCACCAGTATAATCATGCACCAAAATCATCCAGAATTAGGTGTTTTTACTAGGATTGCATTAAATTTATAAATTAACTTGTGAAAAATTTGTCTATTTATGAGGTTGAGTCCTCCTATTCGAGAAACATGATATGTTGCAAGTAATTTATTCTGAATGATAAAGTATCAATAGAGGAAACAATTTATATGCTTTATATAGTTAGAATGACTCCCAGGCTATCCATAAGCATTCATGTTTACTTGCATGCAGCTATATCTTCTCTTGAATTGGGGAAAAAGAGACCAAGCTTGCGGCTACCTCCCTAGGAATTCCACACATCTCTTGGCATATCTTATCTCTGTACTCAAGGGTGTGTATTCTTCATGTAAACATCATCCATCCTTGTGTCACACTGGGAGGAAAAAGGTTTTGAATTTTAGCCAGAGCCTATGCTCCTATTTATCTAACACAGATTGCTGTGCTTTCTTGACCTTTTCCTGGAGTACTACCTTTTCAGATCAGTACTGGCCTAACTCACTGCTATATTTTTAGTTTTTGTATGTTTGTTTGTACTTTTTATTCATTAGCTTATATGGAATTACAAGTTAGTAACAGCTTGCTGGAAATTTGGTGGCCACAAGGCTACTCTTAGAAAATAGCAAAAGAGAACATTTGTAATAGTGTGGAAAAGAAAGAGTTCTCACAGTTTCTAGTGTTTTCTTCTGATTTTGCTTTTGTTTCAGAGGAATACCTTAGGTACTGAAGAGTAAAACATTAAAAAGACTAGGCTGGTATCAGCAACTGAATTCAATATGGGCTTGTTTTCACTAATGTTAACATGGATAAGGATTGTATAAATCCACTGAGGGGAATAAAGAGAAGTGTTGGTTTCTGGGCATAGGATAAGCATGATGCAGAGCAGGGGCCAAAGCAAGTTCAGGTTGTAGTAAGAGTTGAAGAAGCCACTCCTGTATTTTTAAGATGATAAAATACAATTTATTTTCATTTAATTTGACAGCTCCTTGCCTCACCTTTAATTACCGGTAGAAACAACATTTACTATCTACTATGTGCCAGTTGCTAAGTATTTTACTTCCATTTTCTCTTTTAATCTGATAACTCTATCATATTGTTTCTTTCCACTCTGTAGATGAGGAAATCTAGGCTTGAAAAAGTTAAATAATTTGGCCAAAGTCTCACAGACAGTAAATGGGGGAACTTGAGTGAATGTTTAAACACTTAACCACTAATCCATGCTTAACCTTTTATAACAGACTAAAAAACCTTATTATTTTTAATTATTCATATTTTAATGTGAAACATTTACTCAAAGTGACAAAATATAAACATTTGTACTAAATGTTGCATAGAAGTATATAATCTTGTTTTAAATAGCATTAGTACTTTGGAATTGGAAACTTTACTGAGAAATACCATTTCCCTTTATTTACCACATTTTACTGAATGAAGACATATTCATAGATCATTAACATGCCATGCCATTTATTCAGCAATTACTTTTAAAGCACCTGTTATGTATATAGCACTGGATATCTCAGTAACCTCACTATAAAGAATCTGTGTCTTTTTGTATGCATGAGTAAGAGTTCTTTCACCTGAAGTAGCCCTTTGGTATCCTAAACACAGTTCCTCCTGTGTTTGGTTAGATGAGATACACTCCATCCAGTTTCAATACCTCATTAAATTGTGTTCTATTACTAGATTCACATGCTCAGAGGAATGTGGTGCATCTGATTCCAAGAGAACCATGTTTCATTCTCTTAAAAAAAATAGAACAGCCTTTTTCAGCATCTGTAACTTAGGGACAAAATATAGGGCAGGGTGTTGTCAAGATTAAATGAATTAATATATAAGAAGTTCTTAGAACGATGCCAGATACATGTTGTCCCCTCAGTCAGTAGTGTTCTGGTTGCTTATTATCACAGCCATCACTGTTATATATAGGTAGAAATGTTTATATGATTTTTCCCCCTGACTGAGAATCTTTGAGAGAGAGGAGCCCTTCAGGTGTGTAAACTTAGTGTATAGCAGTTAATGGGTGAATACTGCATGCAAGCAAGAAGAGGGGGTGGTGTGAAGTATAAGAGGGGAAAGGAAATGATAAGAAATGTGGAAAAGTCCAGCTGGAGGAGGTAGAGTAAACAGGGTGGTTATGGAGACTATCTCTATAGCTGTCATCTACTTACCTTTAACTGCCTGGTACAAACTTTGCAACAAACAGAGCAAACATGAGAATTCATACCAGCTCTCCTCAAGAGAATATATTTTGATCATTAAAAAATTCTGAGGAAGTGAGAGACTGGAAAGATATAATTACTGTCTGTGTAGTTAATTCTAAACCATTAGGCTTCTCCTTTATAATCACTTAGTTATAAGATAGAGAGGTGTCACAGAAATGCATGAAGTGATAAAGATGATTGGGAAACCAGACATCTAAATGGCCATTTTATTAAGGAAATAGGCTGTTATTTTTAAACATTCCATGATTTTTTAAAAAAAAATCATGCTGTAAAGGACGAAGGAAGATTCATACTTACTCTTGAAAAAAATCTAAAGCTTTTCACCTCTATAAAAATAAGCAGCTAGTTGTTTGGCTGGAGGCGTCCCAGCACTGTTGCCTGCGGGCTGTTGGGTGCTGCCAGGTCTCAAATGAGCCAAGAAATTAGCTTCCAGCAGCAGTGTTCCTGCAGCTGAATGTTCCTCAGTGTGTCCTCCACCAGTGTTCACATTCCTGTGAGCCACAGCTGCACGCCCTCTGCTCTCCCAGAGACTCTCCAAGACCAGCAGGATGGTGGTTCTCGAAGCGTGGTTCTTGAAGGAGACCTTCAAGATGGTGGAGGAGTAAGACACGGAGATCACCTTCCTCCCCACAAATACATCAGAAATACATCTACACGTGGAACAACTCCTACAGAACACCTACTGAACGCTGGCAGAACACCTCAGACCTCCCAAAACGCAAGAAACTCCCCACGTACCTGGGTAGGGCAAAAGAAAAAACAGACAAAAGAATAGGGACGGGACCTGCACCAGTGGGAGGGAGCCGTGAAGGAGGAAAGGTTTCCACACACTAGAAGCCCCTTCGCGGGCGGAGACTGCAGGTGGCGGGGTGGGGGGGGGGATCTTCAGAGCCACGGAGGAGAGCGCAGCAACAGAGGTGCGGAGGGCAAAGCAGAGAGATTCCTGCACAGAGGATCCGTGCCGACCGGCACTCACCCGCCCGAGAGGCTTGTCTGCTCACCCGCCGGGAAGGGCAGGGGCGGGGAGCTGAGGCTCGGGCTTCGGTCAGAAGCCGGGAGAGGACTGGGGTTGGCGGCGTGAACACAGCCTGAAGGGGGCTAGTGCGCCACGGCTGGCTGGGCGGGAGTCCAGGAAAAAGTCTGGAGCTGCCGAAGAGGGAAGAGACCATTGTTTTGGGGTGCGCAAGGAGAGGGCATTCCTGCTCCGTGTGCCCACAGACAGCAGAGCACTGCCTAAGCAAGCTCCAGAGATGGGTGTGAGCCACAGCTATCATCTTGGACCCCAGAGGCAGGCATGGACCACTACCGCTGCCACCACTGCCATCAAGAATCCTGTGTGCAAGCTCAGGTCACCACCCACACTCCCCCAGGAGGCTGTGTAACACATCACTGCCAGGGTCCTATGATCCAGGGACAACTTCCCCGGGAGAACACATGGCGTGCCTCAGGCCAGTGCAACATCATGCCAGGCTCTGCCGCTGCAGGCACACCCTGTGTTCCAATTATGAGTACCATATCCCTCCCTCTCCCCAGCCTCAGTGAACAAGAGAGGCTTATCAGCTGCTGCTTTAACCCCCTCCTGTCTGAGCGAGGAACAGACGCCTGAGGACGAACTACATGGAGAGGTGGGGGCAAAACCAAAGCTGAACCCCAGGAGCTGTGCGAACAAAGAGAAAGGCAAACTTCTCTGTGTAGCGTCAGGAGCAGCAGATTAAATCCCCATGATCAACCTGATAAACCCTGCATTGTAAGAAAATCTGAATAGACAACAAAAGTTCCCAGAATTGAGGGGGTGGACTTTGGGAGCAACTGTAGACTTGGGGTTTCTTTCGGCATTTGATTTGTTTTTGCTTTTATGTTTATCTTAGTTTAGTTTTTAGTGCTTGTTTTAATTGGTGGGTTTGTTTATTGGTTTTGTTGCTCTCTTCCTTTTTTTTTCTCTTTTTGTGAGTGTGTGTGTGTGTGTGTGTGTGTGTGTGTGTGTGTGTGTGTGACTTTGTCTGTTTAGTTTTGCTTTTAATGTTTGTTTTGGGGTTCTTTATGTTAATTTTTCTTCTTCTACTCCTTCTCCTTCTCCTTCTCCTTCTTCTTCTTCTTCTGTGCTGTGCAGCTGGCAGGGTGTTGGTGCTCTGTCCAGGTGTCGGGCCTGAGCCTCCGAGGTGGGAGAGCTGAGTCCAGGACATAGGACCAACACAGACCTCCCAGCCCCATGTAATATTAATTGGTGAGAGCTCTCCCAGAGATATCTGTCTTAACACTAAGACGTAGCCCCACCCAATGGCCAGCAAGCTCCAGTGCTGGACGCCCCATGCCAAACAACTAGTAGGATAGGAACACAACCCTACCAATGAGCAGAGAGGCTGCCTAAGGTCATACTAAGTTCACAGACACCACAAAACACACCACCAGACATGGCCCTGGCCACCAGAGGGACAAGATCCAGCTCCACCTTCCAGAACACAGGCACCAATCCCCTCCACCAGGAAGCCTACACAAGCCACTGAACCAACCTCACCCACTGGGGGAAGACACCAAAAATAAGAGGAACTGTGAACCTGCAGCCTGGGAAAAGGAGACCCCAAACACAGTAAGTTAAACAAAATGACAAGACAGAGAAATATGCAGCGGATGAAGTAGCAAAGTAAAAACCCACCAGACCAAACAAATGAAGAGGAAATAGGCAGTCTACCTGAAAAAGAATTCAGAGTAATGATAGTAAACATGATCCAAAATCTCGGAAATAGAATGGAGAAAATACAAGAAATGTTTAACAGGACCTAGAAGATCTAAAGAGCAAACAAGCAATGAAGAACAACACAATAAATGAAATTTAAAATACTCTAGAAGGAATCAATAGCAGAATAACTGAGGCAGAAGAACGGATAAGTGACCTGGAAGATAGAAGAGTGGAAATAACTGCCAAAGAGCAGAATAAAGAAAAAAGAATGAAAAGAATTGAGGACAGTCTCAGAGACATCTGGGACAACATTAAACTCACCAACATTCGAATTATAGGGGTCCCAAAAGAACAAGAGAAAAAGAATGGGTCTGAGAAAATATTTGAAGAGATTATAGTTGAAAACTTCCCTAACATGGGAAAGGAAATAGTCCATCAAGTCCAGGAAATGCAGAGAGTCCCATGCAGTATAAATCCAAGGAGAAACACACCAAGACACATATTAATCAATCTATCAAAAATTAAATACAAAGAAAAAATATTAAAAGCAGCAAGGGAAAAGCAACAAATAACATACAAAGGAATCCCCATAAGGTTAACAGCAGATCTTTCAGCAGAAACTCTGCAAGCCAGAAGGGAGTGGCAGGACATATTTAAAGTGAGGAAAGGGAAAAACCTACGACCAAGATTACTCTACCCAGCAAGGATCTCATTCAGATTCGACAGAGACATTAAAACCTTTACGGACAAGCCAAAGCTAAGAGAATTCAGCACCACCAAACCAGCTCTACAACAAATGCTAAAGGAACTTCTCTAGGCAGGAAATACAAGAGAACTTACAAAAACAAACCCAAAACAATATGAAAATGGTAATATGAACATAAATATCGATAATTACCTGAAATGTAAATGGATTAAATGCTCCAACCAAAAGACATAGACTGGCTGAATGGATACAAAACAAGACCTGTATATATGCTGTCTACAAGAGACCCACTTCAGACCTAGGGACACATACAGACTGAAAGTGAGGGAATGGAAAAACAAATTCCATGCAAATGGAAATCAAAAGAAAATTGGAGTAGCAATTCTCATATAAGACAAAATAGAGTTTAAAAAAAGACTATTACAAGTGACAAAGAAGGACACTACATAAGGATCAAGGGATCAATCCAAGAAGAAGATATAACAATTTAAAATATTTATGCCCCCAACATAAGAGTGCCTCAACATATAAGGCAAATGCTAACAGCTATATAAGGGGAAATCGACAGTAACACAATCATAGTAGGGGACTTTAACACCCCACTTTCACCAATGGACAGATCATCCAAAATGAAAATAAATAAGGAAACATAAGCTTTAAAAGACACATTAGAGGAGAGAGACTTAATTGATATTTATAGGACATTCCATCCAAAAACAACAGAATACACATTCTTCTCAAGCTCTCATGGAACATTCTCCAGGTTAGATCATATCTTGGGTCACAAATCAAGCCTTGGTAAATTTAAGAAAACTGAAATCTTATCAAGTATCTTTTCCAACCACAATGCTATGAGACTAGACATCAATTACAGGAAAATAAACTGTAAAAAATACAAACACATGGAGGCTAAACAATACGCTACTAAATAACCAAGAGATCACTGAAGAAATCAAAGAGCAAATCAAAAAATACCTACAAACAAATGACAATGAAAACATGATGACCCAAAACCTATGGGATGCAGCAAAAGCAGTTCTAAGAGAGAAGTTTATAGCAATACAGTCCTACCTCAAGAAACAAGAAACATCTCAAATAAACAACCTAACCTTACACCTAAAGCAACTAGAGAAAGAACAACAACAACAAAAGAAACCCAAATTTAGCAGAAGGAAAGAAATCATAAAGATCAGATCAGAAATAAATGAAAAAGAAATGAAGGGAACAATAGCAAAGATCAATAAAACTAAAAGCTGTTTCTTTGAGAAGATAAACAAAATTGATAAAGCATTAGCCAGACTCATCAAGAAAAAAAAAGGAGAAGATTCAAATCAATAGAATTAGAAGTGAAAAAGGAGAAGTAACAACTGACACTGCAGAAATACAAAGGATCATGAGAGACTAGTACAAGCAACTATATGCCAATAAAATGGACAACCTGGAAGAACTGGACAGATCCTTAGAAAAGTAGAAGTTTCCAAGACTGAACCAGGAAGAAATAGAAAATATGAACAGACCAATCACAAGCACTGAAATTGAAACTGTGATTAAAAATCTTCCAACAAACAAAAACCCAGGACCAGATGGCTTCACCGGTGAATTCTGTCAAACATTTAGAGAAGAGCTAACACCTATCCTTCTCAAATTCTTCCAAAATATAGCAGAGGGAGGAACACTCCCAAACTCATTCTCTGAGGCCACCATCACCCTGTTACCAAAACCACACAAAGATGTCACCAAAAAAGGAAAACTACAGGCCAATATCACTGATGAACATAGATGCAAAAATCCTCAACAAATACTAACAAACAGAATCCAACAGCACATTAAAAGGATCATACATTATGATCAAGTGGGGTTTATCCCAGGAATGCAAAGATTCTTCAATATACGGAAAACAATTAATGTGATATACCATATTAACAAATTGAAGGATAAAAACCATATGATCATCTCAGTAGATGCAGAAAAAGCTTTTGACAAAATTCAACACCCATCTATGATAAAAACTCTCTGGAAAGTGGGCATAGAGGAAACCTACCTCAACATAATAAAGGCCATATATGACAAACCCACAGCCAACATTGTTCTCAATGGTGAAAAACTGAAACCATTTCCTCTAAGATCAAGAACAAGACAAGGGTGCCCACTCTCACCACTATTATTCAAGATAGTTTTAGTAGTTTTAGCCAAGCAATCAGAGAAGAAAAAGAAATAAGAGGAATCCAAATCAGAAAAGAAGATGTGAAACTGTCACTGTTTGCAGATGACATGATATTATACTGAGAGAATCCTAAAGATGCCACCAGAAAACTACTAGAGCTAATCAATGAATTTGGGAAAGTAGCAGGATACAAAATTAATACACAGAAATCTCTTGCATTCCTATACACTAACAACAAAAAATCTGAAAGTGAAATTAAGGAAGCACTGCCATTTACTATTGTAATAAAAAGAATAAAATACCTAGGAATAAACCTACCTAGGGAGACAAAAGACCTGTATGCATAAACTGTACAACACGGATATAAGAAATCAAAGAGGATACAAACAGTTGTTGATATATACCATGTTCTTGGATTGGAAGAATCAACATTGTGAAAATGACTCTACTACGCAAAGCTATCTACAGATTCAATGCAGTCCCTCTCAAACTACCAATAGCATTTCTCACAGAACTAGAACAAAAAATTTTACAATTTGTATGGAAACACAAAAGACCCCAAATAGCCAAAGCAATCTGGAGAAAGAAAAACGGAGCTGGAGGAATCAGCTTCCCTGACTTCAGACTATACTACAAAGCTACAGTAATCAAGACAGTATGGTACTGGCACAAAACCAGAAATATAGATCAATGGAACAGTATAGAAAGCCCAGAGACAAACCCATGCACATATGGTCACCTTATCTTTGGCAAAGGAGGCAAGAATATACAATGGAGAAAAGTCAGCCTCTTCAATAAGTGGTGCTGGGAAAACTAGACAGCTACACATAAAAGAATGACATTAGAACACTTCCTAACACCATACACAAAAATAAACTCGAAATGGATTAAAGGCCTAAATGTAAGGCCAGACACTATAAAACTCTTAGAGGAAAACACAGGCAGAACACTCTGTGACATAAATCACAGCAAGATCCTTTTTGACGTACCTCTTAGAGAAATGGAAATAAAAACAAAAATAAACAAATGGGACCTAATGAAACTTTAAAGATTTTGCACAGCAAAGGAAACCATAAACAAGACAAAAAGACAATCCTCAGAATGGGAGTAAATATTTGAAAATGAAGCAACTGACAAATGAGTAATCTCCAAAATATACAAGCAGCTCATGCAGCTCAATATCAAAAAAACAAACAACCCAATCCAGAAATGGGCGGAACACCTAAATAGACATTTCTCCAAAGAAGATATACTGATTGCCAACAAACACATGAAAGGATGCTCAACATCCCTAATCAGTAGAGAAATGCAAATCAAAACTACAATGAGGTATCACCTCACACTGGTCAGAGTGGCCATCATCAAAAATCTACAAACAGGGGCTTCCCTGGTGGCGCAGTGGTTGAGGGTCCGCCTGCTGATGCAGGAGACACGGGTTCGTGCCCTGGTCCGGGAGGATCCCGCGTGCCGCGGAGCGGCTGGGCCCGTGAGCCATGGCCGCTGAGCCTGCGCGTCCGCGGCCTGTGCTCCGCAATGGGAGAGGCCGCAACAGTGGGAGGCCCGCATACCGCAAAAAAAAAAAAAAAAAAAAAAAAAAAAATCTACAAACAGTAAATGCTAGAGAGGGTGTGGAGAAAAGTGAACCCTCTTGCACTGTTGGTGGGAATGTAAATCGATACGGCCACTATGGAGAACAGTATGGAGGGTCCTTAAAAAACTAAAAATAGAACTACCATATGACCCAGCAATCCCACTACTGGGCATATACCCTGAGAATATCATAATTCAAAAAGAGACATGTACCACAATGTTCATTGCAGCACCATTTCCAATAGCCAGGACATTGGAGCAACCTAAGTGTCCATTCACAGATGAATGCATAAAGAAGATGTGGAATATGTATATAATGGAATATTACTCAGCCATAAAAAGAAACAAAATTGAGTTATTTGTAGTGAGATGGATGGACCTAGAGTCTGTCCTACAGAGTGAAATAAGTCATTAAGAGAAAAACAAATACCGTATGCTAACATATATATATATGGAATCTTAAAAAAAAATGGTTCTGATGAACCTAGGGGCAGGACAGGAATAAAGATGCAGACATAGAGCATGGACTTGAGGACACGGGGGGTGGGGAAGGGTAAGCTGGGACGAAGTGAGAGAGTGGCATGGACATATATACACTACCAAATGTAAAATAGATAGCTAGTGGGAAGGAGATCAGCTCAGTGCTTTGTGACCACCTAGAGGGGTGGGATAGGGAGGGTGGGAGGGAGATGCAAGAGGGAGGGTATATGGGGATACATGTATACATATAGCTGATTCACTTTGTTATACAGCAGAAACTAGCACAACACTGTGAAGCAATTATACTCCAATAAAGTTGTAAACAAAACAAAAACAAAAAAACAAGGCTGCACTAAAAGTCCCCTACTACAAAAGAGGAGAAAAAATAGAACATATTTGTTGAGGGTCTACAATGTTCAATCCAATGGTGTTGAATGCTACAGGTATTTAAGAGTGAGATGAGTCCTTGGCCACAGGGAGCTTTCTAGTTGAGGTTAATGAGTTATTTGCCCATGAAACTATCCTTCCTCTCCCAAAACACGATAGTCAGTTAAGGTAGCCTTTGAAGTCAATTTATTTTTTCACTTTCTTGCACTCTCTCTCTCTCTCTTTCTGTTTCTGCTTCAGTAACCAAATCATAGGAAGGGCCGTGCCAGCTCATGTGTGTATATGATAGGGAAGGAGTAAATAGTTTTACTCAGTATGGCAATTGCATCCACATCTTCAGAGGTCTTACTGCCCAATCCTGTCTGAAGATAACCTGGCATGAAGGCATGAATAACATGCATGAAGTTTGGCCTTGTTATTGTAGTCAAACATCAATTCTTTCACTCTGTCCCCTGCAGAAACTTCTGGAGATCCAATCAAGGGGCATACCTCCTGAATGAGACATATGCTCTAAACCCCTAACCATCTTATTAACATAATTCTTCTGAAGTATTCTTTAGCTCAGACACACTCAAATCATAGTGGTATTAATGCTACAGATACTGCTTTCTAATTGCATACAATAATTGTGGGCCTGACTACCATGCATTGTTTCTCAAAACAATGAATTGGTATACTGAGATAATAGGATTATGGGACATGTAGAAGGAGCTTTGGAACTCTTCTAATCTACCCCTCCACTTACAGCTAAAAAAAACCAAGACCTACTTGTAGAAATGCAATTTGCAATTCCTTAATGGTTAAAGCAATCATCCCGCTATTTTTATTTTTATGTTTTTTGGTTTTGTTTTTTTTAAAATTAATTTTTATTGGGGTATAGTTGATTTACAATGTTGTGTTCGTTTCTGCTGTACAGCAAAGTGAATCAGTTATACATATACATGTATCCACTCTTTTTTGGTTCTTTTCCCATATAGGTCATTACAGAGTATTGAATAGAGTTCCCTGTGCTATACAGTAGGTTCTTATTAGTTATGTATTTTATATATAGTAGTGTGTATATGTCAGTCTCAATCTCCCAATTTATTCCTCCCCTGACTTTCCCCCTCGGAAACCATAAGTTTGTTTTCTACATCTGTGACTCTATTTCTGTTTTGTAAATAAGTCCATTTGTACCATTTTTTTAGGTTCCACATATAAGCGATATCATGTGATATTTGTCTTTCTCTGTGTGACTCAGTATGACAGTCTCTAGGTCCATCCATGTTGCTGCAAATGGCATTATTTCATTCTCTTTTATGGCTAATATTTCACTGTATATACATACCACATCTTCTTTATCCATTCCTCTGTCGATGGACATTTAGGTTGCTTCCATATCCCGGCTATTGTAAATAGTGCTGCAATGAACATTGGGGTGCATGTACCGTTACAAATATGGTTTTCTCTGGATACAAGCCCAGGATGGGATTGTGGATATATAGTAGCTCTATTTTTAGTTTTTTAAGGAACCTCCATACTTCTCTCCAGAGTGGCTGTAACAATTTACATTCCCACCAGCAGTGTAGCATTTATTGTTTATAGATTTTTTTTGATGATGGTCATTCTGGCCGGTGTGAGGTGATACCTCATTGTAGTTTTGATTTGCATTTCTCTAATGATTAGGGATGTTGAGCATCTTTTCATGTGCTTTTTGGCCACTTGTATGTCTTCTTTGAAGAAACAATGTCTATTTAGATCTTCCACCCATTTTTTGATTGGGTTTTTGTTTTTTTCATATTGAGCTGCATGAGCTGTTTGTATATTTTGGAGATTATTCCCTTGTCAGTCACTTCATTTGCAAATATTTTCTCCCATTCCGTGGGTTGTCTTTTTGTTTTGTTTATGGTTTCCTTTGCTGTGCAAAAGCTTTGAAGTTTCATTAGGTCCCATTTGTTTATTTTTGTTTTTATTTTCATTACTTTAGGAGGCAGGTCAAAAAGGATCTTGCTGTGATATATGTCAGAGAGTGTTCTGTCTGTGTTCATCCCTCTATTTTTAAATATGTGGTGAGGTCAAATCCTGTGTGGTAGCCACTGTCTTCCATCAGACTCCCCTCCTTCCATACATGTTCAACTAAGCATGGTCATATTGGTTCTGGGTCATATCAGGCCTTGTTGCCTGATACTACATCCTTTCCAACTTTCTTAAATGTCCGCTTATTTTCACCATGAAGTACTTTTTCACTTTTGCTCCCTGTAGCCCTCATTTTTCAAAATCCCAAACTACAGTTCTTCTTTGCTCTCAGGTAACTATTTTTCAACAAGAACTTCCTCTGGTTAACCCCTAAGCCATCCCACAATTTAGTGTGCATGCTCTATCAGTTATCTATTGCCTCAGTGATAATAGAGGTGGCAAATAGATGGAAGGGTGAGGAATTGGGGCCATTAATGCAATCATTACACCAAAATATGACAGGAAAGTAATTTGAATTTGGCTGCACAGAGCCCAGGGTGACCATGAGACACAGATTTATGTCAGTGATTTATATCAGCAATCACAGGCTTATATTTTTCATAGGTAGCAGTCTTTATACCAATCGACCACTGATGCTTTTTGTTTGGGGAGTAAAGGACAATTATTGTATAGATTATGTGTTGGCCATGGATAAACAGCTAGTCTATTGAACAGCATAATTATAACAAGATCCCTACTGAACCCCAAATGCCCCGCATCTTTCTAGGCAGCACATGGACAGTGTAACAGACTCATAGGATATGAACTCAGGGATCCCTCTTGGTTTAATGATCTCTCAGAGATCATTGGTAATGAACACAGGTGCCAGAAACAAAATACCAGACGTGATGAAGAGAAGATGGAAAATTCAGCAAAGGAAGTCTTAGCCTTTCCAGATCACTGAGGTGGACACATGAGGTGGTGACTATGCACCTAAAGATTTTCCAGAAGTTACTCTGAGAGCAGCAGTTAGCACTGCTTGTGGAAGTGTAACTTGCATTGCATATGTTTTACCTTTCAAAGGGAAAAATGATCAGAAGTGGTCTATCTGGAAAATTACATGCTATCATTGAAATTCATTCAGTTGTCTACACAGATATAATCTGTATTCATCCTGAGAAGTAGATGAGAGCGCCATGATTTATTATGTCTCTTTAATCTATCTGAGAGCACTCACATCACCTTGTTAGATACCTTATCAGCAACTTTCTCCATCAACCTTTTGGTAAGAATTAATAACTAGGAAAAAATGTCCTTTCCTGAGCAACAGTCCCTTTCTTTTCCCTATCCATTCAGAGTGGATTTTTTATAAAGCAGTGTCTTCTGATATGAGCTTGGCAAAGGGAAAGAGGAAAAACCCAAGTACCCTGCTTATGATATGACAAAGGATGGCTTTCAGGGGTCAGAGCTCTTAGTTGAAAAAGAGCTCTTAATAGTAACCTAGGGGGCTTCCCTGGTGGCGCAGTGGTTGAGAGTCCGCCTGCCGATGCAGGGGACACGGGTTCGTGCCCCGGTCCGGGAAGATCCCACATGCCGTGGAGCGGCCGGGCCCGTGAGCCATGGCCGCTGCGCCTGCACTTCTGGAGCCTGCGCTCCGCAACGGGAGAGGCCACAACAGTGAGAGGCCCGCGTACACCAAAAAAAAAAAAAAAAAAAAAAAAAAAAAACCTAGGAAATATGAACCCTCCCACTGAAAAAGAAGCAATATTGACTTATCATATCAGACTCTCAATAAATACATTTTGTGTAGAAAAAAAATCACTCTTCTGACTTGATGGTCCCATCCTCAAATTTCTAAAGTTTTAGAGGTTTTACAACAGTTATCACCTTAAAGATTCCACTAGGTGGAGATCCTGAGCCACATTCCATGCTTTAGCACAAATATGAAGAAATGTGAAAAATATTTTATTTTGCTTTTTACTTCATTTTTCATAGCTTTTTTTCTTCTGAAAGATTGCAGAGTGGAACTATTTATTGGTTAGTATATTAAAGAAAATCTGGCATGTACAAACAAGCACTCCAAAGATTTTTAATAACACCTATCGCAGGAGGCTGAATTGATACCAGAAACTAGGAGTACAAAATCCATGATGGTATTTTTTTATAAAAGAGAAGTGCAGGGGTTTCTGCTTTGTTTCAGAACAACAGTGACCAAATCATACGTCTATTATTTGAACTTATCTGTTTATAAAGACATTTACCTTAAGTCAGATTAAGAGATTTTTTTGAACTCAAAATTTCTTTGTTCAGTAAAGAAACTAGTAAGATAAAGTCAAATTAAACAAAAAAAGTAGATGGATGTAAATTTCCAAAGCTTGTGAACTAAATGGCTCCAGCTTTAGTGACTGACACAGATATCTGAATGTCATTGTGGGTTGAATCTCATGCACATTACCTGGGTTCTGAAGGAAGAGGGTGGGGAACTCCCTTGGCTCACAAGAAGACCCGATGAACTTCCAGTTCCGATCACTGTATAGGAAAGCCAGTAGAAGCTGCCACCAAAAGCCCCAATGGGAGGCTAGCCAGGTTTTCTAGAGGCATCTGAGGACTCTCCAAAATGTCAAGAAACCATTGGAACTAGTTCTGTCTCCTCACCTTTTTTTTTTTTTTTTTTTTTTTCAAATGGGACCCAAAAGCACAGCTCTGTAAATGGCAGAGCCTGGACCAGAACTCCCCATCCAGTGCCTGGCCATTCTACTGGATACTTCTCATGTGAATTGATCTGAGTTCCTCAACCTTAGGTCACCTCTTAATGTTATAAAACTTGTAAAAGCCACAAAGCCTTCTCAAAGAGGTGAAATGTAAAGAGCTTTAAATCAGGAATATTAGCTGACTCAGGATCCGGTGCCGACACTGCCACTAAATTGTGTGACCTTTGCTCTTTAGGCCTCAGCATCCACATCTGCAAAATGAGAATGATGGAGAAGGTCTATCCGTTCTGTGTTTAGTCACAGGCATATTAATTGCTCAGGCAAGTTCAGGTCAACTTGAGAAAATAACCATAGGCAGAATCCTTGCCTCCATCCCCCTCATAAAAACATAGTTGATGTGGGAAAGTTGCTTTGGAGATCATCACGCTATTAAAGCAATCCATTGCAAAGCTTTATTTGCGAGTATAAAAGTTAAGCTTCTGTCAGGGGCTATTTTAATTATTTATCAGGGATTACAGTAGAATTCCATTTTAATGAAATTGGTAGACTATCAAAAGAGCCCAAATACCATTGAAATTAATGTCTACTCTACAAATAAAAAGGGTATTTATGATATCAGATGTGATGGTGGTGGTGGCTATTGTTATCATTTAAAAAATCATTTCCATAAAGCAAATATGTACTGTACACTCTGGTTATTTTATTCCCAGTCTTTCTAGTAGGAGATGGAGATCTGCTGGTGTCTGTGATATTATTATCGTTCTAAGACTAAATCTCAGAGGGATTTAGGAAAGGGTTTCTTATCTGAAAGAAGACAGAAAATGTTGACGAAAGGGATAAATGCTTAAGACAGTAAAATACAGAAGAAGAGATAGAAACTACAGATTGGAGGTCTCTATGTTATTTCAGTTACATCTCTGGTTGTAAGTAACAGAAACCAACTCAGAGCAGGATAAGCAAAAAGGGATTCTTATTATGAGGATAGAGGGCATTTTACTGAATCTAATGTCAGGAAAGGAGCTGGCCTCAGTTTGGCCTGGAGAAAAGGAGCTGGACACCCACTAAGGACCTAGGAAGTGCTCCCTTTCTATCTCTTTTCTGTGTCCTTTCACTCATTCCCCATCTTCTGTCTCTCAGTGGACCTGGAGGGAAGAGGGCAGGTACATGGTAGCCCCTACACTGACATTTCTCAGCATAAAGGACCAAACTCACTGGTTATTTCTATCCCAATTCCAAACTGTTGGGGTGGGGGAGAATCTGAAGGGATTCGTTTGGGGCAAGGTGCCTACCTTGATTTGAACAATTCTATGCTGGGGAGAGTGCACGCAGGGATTCTGGGGTCCACTCCTGGTGGGGTAGGGATGGTTCTCAAGGGGTCTGTCATCCTGGGAATAACAGAGAGTGTCAGATGTGAAAAGAGGCAGTGTCACTTGACAGTTAAAAGCAGGGATTTGGAACCAGATGCCTGCCTTCAAATTCCCCTTAGTACCCATGTGACAGAGTTGAACAAGTTATTTAACCCTCTCCTCCTTAGTTTCTTCAGCTGTAAAATGAGGATGCCCATCGTGTTGAGATGAAAGAAGCTAATCATGTAAAGTTAATAGAACAGTGCCTACAGCTTAATGAATGAACCATCAACTCGTTGTTGATGTTACCATGATTATTAAAAAGTACAGATGTTTTAAAAACATATCAAGAGTTACTTTGAATCAGTTTCTGAGGCTGTAGGAACTTGTGAGTGACCTCTTATTTTGTAATCCTCCCTTCCTTGTCAATAAGCGTGGACATTACATTTAAAAGCCCAGCATTATACCAAGGCTTAGAGGACTCCTTCCTCCCCGCAACCCACCCCTCCCCCGTATCCCCTCTCCCCTGCAACACACACCAAGTCTGCTAGTCTTTGCTTCTCTGCTAGAACCAAGCTTAGTGTCAGTTATACCTCCTGACCTTTCCTTACACTGGTTCTTCCACCCTGCTTTACCTATGTCTGACACTCCTCAATTCTGAACTTTTGAAATTGTCTGACACCTATATTCCCACCCCCACCTTGGTTCATTTTCTCTTCTCTGTTAACAGTTTTATTCCAAACATCTTCAAATCTGCATATCCCTGAGACCTTTTTTTTTTTTTTTTTTTACCATTTTTAAAAATGCGAGGGCCATTTCTCCATCAGGGGGAGTCCTCACAGTCAAGTCCTTATAGTTTACAACAGTCTCCACTCAGAGGAAACAAAACACTGAACTTTGAGAATTGATGCCAGATTTACACAGGATATTATAACATGCACTCATCCAAAAGTAATTTCTATTTATGAATGAAACACTGTATCAATAGGTGTGTTAACTAGGTTGACTGGTAAAAGAACAATGACTTGGGAATACATCTATCTTACATGAGTTTTTCATTTAAGGAAGTAAATTATATCCATAACAGCAACCTTGAGTTACTGTGGGCTGTTGACCATGAGTTGTCAATGGCCTCATTATGTAGAACTGGTTGTTATAAGTGGTGGTCATTAAGACAGGATTCTAACTTAATTTAGGGGCCAAAGATATAAATGCAAAGTTTCTCAAATTGGGCATTCTGGGAAAGTTCCAAGGTGATGGAAGAGGATGAAAGAGAGCAGCTTTGAAAAACTGTGTGGTGGTAGCAATAATAAAAATCACTAGTCCAGCCTCCATCTCCACATACTTTCCCTGCTGTTTCCTTTGCCTAGTGACTGTGTTGACTTGCCCTTGATCATTTTCTCTTCCTCCTCATCTCATTGTCTTTATATTTCCTGCCAACCCCTTCATAGTACCCTTTCTAATTCGATGTAAGACAAAGGAAAGGGCCTGCTATTATACTGTTCTTCTTAAATCCTGAAAATCATTTGGTGAAGACGGGAAAATATAAGGTGAGATACGAAAATACCAAGAGGCAGAATAGTTTAGACATGGAACTAGACACTAGTTCCTACCTTGGGGGTGGGGGGAGGGGTGGGAAACACACATTTGAAATTTGTGGGGTGGTGGGAACCCTTTCAGTTGCCTGAATGGTGCTATAGCTTTTGGTTCGTGGGAGACCCGGATGACCATAGACTTGCAATGCACAGCAAAGTCCTGCACAGTGAAAGCTGGTTCCACTCCAAGTGTCAGTAGTTCCACTGTTGAGAAACTTCAGTGGCGTGAAATCTATTGATTATTTAGATCAGGGGTCACAACATAGCCATTGAGCCAACAACTGTGGTCAACAGATGTACAATATTTTGTCTGTCTTGAGGCATGTTTTATAAAAATTTACATTTGAATGGTGGGAAGGCACATTCTCCATTTCCCCATAAGGCCCACCCTCTGTGGTTTTTCACCACTTCGTTCATTTATACCCACACTTCCAACCTGAAGGCATTTAAATTTGCCCAGTGATTTTGGTTGAGGTGTCACAAATCTATATTTTTGAAAAGAGAACCCTGAGTTCTCCCAGTTATTGGTTTGGTTTTTATCTTCCTCCAGCACGTGTAAACTGTTTGGCTCTGTGGACCTGATATCGTTCCAGGGGACAGTTTCTGGGATATCACAAGGAAACTTTATTCTCATTTGTCTTGTACCCTGATATGCATCTTTTGGTTCATCCTGCATTTTACCTAAGTTCCTGTAGAAAGCAGTTGTGTTTTATTATATTTGCTTATACATGATTTACACTTTTTAAAAAAGACTTTGAGGCAGCTTCCAGTAACAGGACAATTAAAAATAGAAACAGAACCATTTAAGAGATCAATTAAAAGTAGAACTACCAGGATTAATTTGTTACTTCAGTCAGACATTTAACTCTGTGCTTTGGATTAATCAAAGAACAGATTATAGAATTCTCTTGCCCAGTTAACAGAAGCATACACCTTTGTTTGGAGGGACAGAACTCTTGAGCTGACATTGAAGTCTGAAAATATTTTATTGCAGAAATTCTTATAGTGTGGTAATTCCTATTAATATGTTCAGCCTGTCTCTATTTATTGTTACAAAAATGGATTATCCATTCAATAAACCAACACTCTCCCCAGAGTGCCTTAGTTTCTGAAGTGTGAAGGTGTGGAGGACCAATGAATGCTTTTGAAAATAAGTTCTTTCAAAAATCTTTGGAGGCTTACCATACGTAGGGCAAAGATTATAAGGCAAATGGATGTTTGTGCTAAAATTTGTCAGGCAATTTGGAGCATAGATATTTTTAAGAAAGCACACTAAAAATATGGTACTAGAATGAGATAGTGTATGGAAATGACAGCAATAACTCTCTTTTCATGCTAAAGCCCTTGCCTGGTGAGTCAGTGGCTTTAATTGGTTTATTCCAAGGATTTATAAGGGCTGGATACTGCCACTGTTCTGTGAAGAAGAGCTTTTCTTTCCTGAGTCCTGAGGTCTAATTGTGGGATTGTGGCCTTCATGTTTTGTGACCATAGGCGCAGAAAGGCCTGTAGATATTTTCTCTTTGTGAGACAGAGTGATGGATGAAAAGTGATTTGTTTGCTTTTGTGTGTGTGCAGAGAGGAGGAAGAAGACCCGATTGGTAAGAAATGGTGCTCTACCTGCCACGGTGTTTTAGAGACTTGGGCCCTGGAGTCCCCACTGCATTACCTAAGACGTGCCACTGATCAGATTTCTTACTGGAACCTCAGTTTCCTTCAACAGTTATATCCATCATCTTTTCTTTTTTCTTTCCTTTTTTTTTTTTTCCATTTCTTTTCTTGTTCTAGGAAGTTCAAAGAGAAACCTAGAGCCAAATTACTTTAACTTACCTTTTAATATCCAACACAATTCTCTCCCACTCTTCCCTTGGTATGTTTTAAAAATTACATACACACATGTGAATGCATATTTGCATATATAATAGATATATTTGGCATAATATATATTATGACATTATATTCTAAGCAAATTCAAACTATTTTTGGAAGTCACAGGAATATATACTTTAAATACACTAGATAAGCAATGAATTATTATTTTTTTGTGTGCTTTTTAGCAATCCTGCCATATTTCTATCTTCCACCTGACCGTTTAACGGGACACTTTTATGTCCTATCCATGTAGGAGCCTCACAATAAATATTTCTTGAACGTCTTGAACCCAATGCTTCTAATAGGGCTCTAACACATTTTCGAAACAGGTCTTATAAATTTTAGGATTAAGTCACCATGACCAAGGCTGCATACTGATTTAGGCAGTCCCTCTTTTGCTCTGTCCTTGAATATAATCTGTAGAGCTCTTCCTTGCTCTGAGATGCCTGTGGACATGTTAAATGCTTGCGAACACACTTGTGGTCGTTTGGGGGAGTACTCTTTTGAGGGAATCAACAAATCTTATAGATGTGTATACCAGTGCGGATCCAAATGTGTTCACCTCGGAGAAGCCAAGGCAGTGCGCCTTGGCAACCTACTGAGAGGGGAAGTGTCTTCAGTTCCTTCTAGGGTGGCTTGGGGGCAGCTGGATAGAGCCTGCACCCACATTGCTCCCTGAGAAGGGCTGGAAGCTCCTAAATCACCCATTGTGCAAACACCTATTCACTAGCAAGTTGTGGTTATAAGATTATATGTCCATAGCAAGGTTTTGATGGTGCTGTAAACCACTCAGACTCAGCTGTTATAATTTATTGAAACATCAGTTCCCCTCAAGGGAATTATAAGCTAATAATTACCATTTGTCCAGGTGCCATAAACAACAAGTCAAGAGACTTTGGATTTCTCTATGGCAGAACTAAACACTATGCTGTAACGGGAGGAGAAAGCTTTTGTAAAAACTAAACTGCTTAACAGACAGGAACCATGCCATCCAGATGAGGTCCGGCCGCACAGGCTCAGCGGCCACGGCTCACGGGCCCAGCCGCTCCGCGGCACGTGGGATCCTCCCAGACAGGGGCACGAACCCGCATCCCCTGAATCGGCAGGCGGGCTCTCAACCGCTGCACCACCAGGGAAGCCCCATTTGAGGTTCTTTTGATACACATATTCCCTCATCTCTTGTCGCCACCCACCCTTGTCTTGATCCCTGAAAATTCCTGTTTTTTGGAGGAGCTTCTGTGATAACCAGCTTTCCTTTTGAACATCTGGAGAAGATCTTGTTTTCATCCAGGCTTTGTCTTAGGACTTCTGGCTCAGTTTCCACCCCTCCGTTTCCCCTTGTTACTTTCCTCTCCTGGCTCCTGCCTCTGTCTGACTCGTCCTTTTCAGTGGCTCAGCCTTTACAGTCTCCTGCTCACATGGGGAAAAAGTCTGTTCTCCTCGGGGACCCACTGAGGCTTCCATATCAATAAAACAAATTGATGGCAGCTTTAACACATTTCCCAATTATTGTCTGCAGATGCTTTTCAGAACAAACAATCCCCCAAACCCTTCACACACAAGAAAACACTCCCCTGGCAAAATGATCTTGTTGGGAGGTTGAAAAGGAAAACCCTGACAAAGGAAGAATAGAAAATATTCATTGGCAGGAGCTTCCCGGCCATAGACCTTACTCCTGTTCAGAGGGATAAGAGCAGGAAAAAATCCCAAAGCATGATAACCTGACCCTGGAGTTACCATATTGGAACTAAATTTTACTGAGACAGGGTGGCTGCAAGAACACTTTCCCTTATTTTATCAGCTCAGTGTTTACATTTTTCTGTATTTTCTATTTCTTCAGTCTCACTTTTCCCCTATTGTGGATTCAGGTGGCTAATCCTGACAGCTGGCCATCTCTTTTCCATACCTTTGTCTTAAGAGTCTCTCAGACGTGATCTCTGAAAGGTCTATCCAAAACTGTGGAGGATGGTTGGGCTTCGAGCCCTTTCCCTGGCTCCTAGGAGGAGAAAGAGAAATCCTGAGACATCCAGACATACTTGATTATAGGGGAAGATTCAGCACATGTCTTGGTCTGTTCCCCGTTGGCAGACAATATCTGGTAAGTTATTTACTTTTTCTCTTTATCAAAAATCTTTCTTCTTCAGTATCCCTTTTTCCTTCCTCTCTCCACATAAAGAATTATGGCATCTACCTAGACAAAATTATACTTCGAAAAGATATATGCACCCCTACGTTCATAGCAGCACTATTCACAATAGCCAAGACATGGAAACAACCTAAATGTCTATTGACAGATGAATGGATAAAGATGTGGTATATATATACAATGGAATGTTAGCCATCAAAAAGCATAATGTCATTTGCAGCAACATGGATGAACTTAGAGATCTATCATACTAAGCGAAGTAAGTCAGAAAGAGAAAGACAAATACCATATGATATCACTTATATGTGGAATGTAAAATACGATACAAATCAACATATCCATGAAACAAAAACAGACTCACTGATATAGAGAACAGATTTGTGGTTGCCAAGGGAGGAGGAGGTTAGGGGAGGGATAGATTGGGAGTTTGGGATTAGCAGAGGCAAACGATTATATATAGAATGGATAAACAACAAGGACCTACTATATAGCTCAGGGAACTATATTCAATATCCTGTGATAAACCACAGTGGAAAAGAATATGAAAAAATATATATATACATATATATGTATAACTGAGTCACTGCTGTACAGAAGAAATTAATACATTGTAAATCAACTATACTTCAATAAAATTTTAAAAAACGACTGACTCCTAAAAGAAAAAAAAATTAGTTTCAAGATACTTTCTTCTACCTGTTATAACTACACACCATTCTGGGCAGCACCGGTAGATATGCAAGTGATCTCAACAAGGCTGAGGATAGGCAAGGCTGAAGGCCTGAGAGGACTAAGTGCCCTCCACACTCAGTCATGCCCATCTAGAGTGAGGAGCCACAGGGTTCTTTGAAAAGCTCCCGGGACTGCCGCAGTGGACTACGGCATCATCCCTGGAAATCCTCTATAATGTTGCAATGGATGGTCACCATTCCAAAACTCAGCGGTAATAACCTGCCAGGGTCCTGAAGGGCACCAGGAAAGAACAAAGGCCGGTCGGTGCTTCATCAGGCCCAGGGAACGGCCTCCATCGGCTTCCTTTCTTTTCCTCTCTTGGAGGAAAAATTCCACCTCGTTATTTTCACCCATCCAAAGAAGGGATTGGAGCTCTGTATGGCTGCAGTTCACAGCAAATGGGGCTGGTGGGGAGGGGAAAGCAAGCTTTCAACTGATGTTTGGTATCTCTGCAAAGTTCAGCTAGTCTGCTACTTCCCGGTTTGCATGCATGTGGAGTCAGTAAAGTCATACATCGACATCTTTCTTTTTTGTTTTTTCCACATGGGCCAAATCCTAATTTCAAGGAGACAGAAAAGCCTTCCAAATGTGGCAAAATACAAAGCAAAACTACAGCCAAGGGGCAGATGTGAGCTTTCTAAAAGCAGAGCAAAACTTATTAGAACCATTCTGCTCAAGGGAGTGGGGAAAGAGAAGGAACGAAGTCCTGAACTTCAAAGAAATGTAAATAAACCATTCCTCCTGCCCTGATTTTAATCTTTTCATTGGCCGCTTTCTGTGAGGGGGTACCTAAGTGAGTAGATTTGCCTACCCCTTCAACAAATCAAAGCTTTTCAGAACAGGATCATCAGTGGGGACTCTTTACCCCAGGAAACTGTAATTGGAGGTAAATATTAATTTTAGAGGAAGGCCTTTGAGCCCAGGAAGTGCAGCAACAATGTGCCTCCGAGGAACCGCTTCTTTTCTTTTCCATATCCATTGGAAGCAGATTGTGGGAGCAAAGCTTATCTCCCATTTTTATCCATTTTAACAATGCTCTGCCTACTGCTGGTTAAACTGAGCTGCCTTAAGCTCAACACAAAAAGCTCTTTTCAGAGCATCTGGCAGATAACTTAAAAAAAAAAAGAACGGAAAAGGAACCTTTTCACACAACTCTCCCAGTGCCTTTTCATGAGCTGTGGCTGTGTGCAGACAACCAGGCTTTTGGGGATAAAGACATCACCAAGTATTAGGTCTACACTTATTCTTCTTGAAAGTTGCTGCCATACTCTTGCCTCTACCTTCTGCCTTCCTACAACACCCACCCTCACTCCCCCGAGGTGGGTAGGCCTATGCTGGCAGCTAGGATGGTTTTTCTTTGCATGTTGGTCAGTAAAGCCCAGTGAGGATCTCCTGTGTTAAATCATGTCTCACCTTCATCAAGTAGTGGTGTCTAAAGTCCATGGTCTCATCTGGAGACTTACTAGATCACCTATGGTGAAGGTGATTAAAAGGAGAATTCAAAACAGACGGGACGGTGGCCAGCTTCTGCTAGAAACCTGTGAACAGTTTGTGTCCATATCAGCAGTGCTAAAGATGGGCTGCTGTTCTCTCTGCTAATGAGACAGATCCCTGGCCTGCCATCTCCCATCCACGAAAGGGGCAGGAGAGGTGCCCACTCTGCTGCTGCTGAGAACTCTGGAGTCTATTTTCAAATCTCTGAACATCACTTTGAAGTAAGGCTTCTTTGAAGTAACTCTGAAGCTGATTCTGAAGAGTTTGATGAGGGACTGAGAGGTGATTAAATAGACTGTGGATGGAGGAATAGTCTCTCCTCCCAAACCCTACTTGTCCTTTCCTCTCAACAGCAGGCCATGTTGGTGAGAACAGATTTTTCAATAGTGAGACTCACTGAGGAGGCCCCAGGCTCTGGTCCAGAATCCACTTGACTCAACTCAGCCTGAGGAGACAGGAAAACATTGTCTCCAGTGTGACCTACTTCATTTTAGTCTCCAGTGTGACCTACTTCTCCCCCGTACCTCCAACTACTTTCTTTCACATCCTTTTATCATTTGCCTGTTGACGCCATGCCCACCTTGTTAATGACTGTGATCGGTGTCATACCATTTAACTTCTCTTTTTAAAATTAATTTTTATTGGAGTATAGTTGCTCTACAACGCTGTGTTAGTTTCTACTGTACAGAAAGATGAATCAACTATACATATACACATATCCCCTCTTCTTTGGATTTCCTTCCCATTCAGGTCACCACAGTGCATTATGTAGAGTTCCCTGTGCTATACGGTACATTCTCATTAGTTGTCTATTTTATACATAGTATAAATAGTGTGTACGTGTCAATCCCAATCTCCCAATTCCTCCCCCCCTTCCCCCTCAGCATCCATACATTTGTTCTCTACATCCGTGTCTCTATTTCTGCTTTGCAAATAAGATCATCTATATCCTTTTTCTAGATTCCACATAGATGTGTTCATATACAATACTTGTTTCTCTCTTTCTGGCTTACTTCACTCCGTATGAAGTCTCTAGGCCCATCCACGTCTCTACAAATGACCCAATTTTTTTCCTTTTAATGGCCGAGTAATATTCCTTTGTATATATGTACCACATCTTCTTTATCCATTCGTCTGTCAGTGGACATTTAGGTTGCTTCCATGACATGGCTATTGTAAATAGTGCTGCAATGAACACTGGAGTGCATGTGTATTTTTGAATTATGGTTTTCTCAGGGTGTGTGCCCAGTAGTGAGATTGCTAGGTCATATGGTAGCTCTGTTTTTAGTTTTTTAAGGTACCTCCATACTGTTCTCCATAGTGGCTGTATCAATTTACATTTCTACCAACAGTGCAAGAGGGTTCCCTTTTCTCCACACCCTCTCTAGCATTTACTGTTTGTAGATTTTTGATGATGGCCATTCTGACCGGTGTGAGGTGATAACCTCATTGTAGTTTTGATTTGAATTTCTCTAATAATTAGTGATGTTGAGCCAGGAAGAAATAGAAAATATGAACTGACCAATCACAAGTAATGAAATTGAAACTGTGATTAAAAATCTTCCAACAAACAAAAGTCCAGGACTAGATGGTTTCACAAGTAAATTCGATCAAACTTTTAGAGAAGAGCTAACACCTGTCCTTCTCAAACTCTTCCAAACAATTGCAGAGGGTGGAACACTCCTAAACTCATTCTATTAGGCTACCATCACCCTGATACCAAAACCAGACAAAGATATCACAAAAAAAGAAAATTATAGGCCAGAATCACTGATGAACATAGACGCAAAAATCCTCTACAAAATACTAGCAAACAGAATCCAACGGCACATTAAAAGGATCATACACCATGATCAAGCAGGTTTTATCCCAGGAATGCAAGGATTCTTCAATATATGCAAATCAATCAGTGTGATAAACCATATTAACAAATTGAAGAATAAAAACCATTTACTTCTTCTGGAAGGGAACTTCCTGTCGTTTCTGTCACAGGCCAATTCCTTAGGAAGCCAACTCTGAAGCAGAGGTTAGTGTGCAGAGATTAGGAAGTGTTCTCGTGATACAGGCCTGTGGAAGGAGGTAGTACGGGGCAGAGTGAGAAGCTGAGCTACAATGCAGTCCCAAGGAAGGCCGTAGCTGACCCCAAGGGGATGGGAGACCCTCGAGCCAGGACCACCCTTCAGAGTTGCCCCAAAGTGACACAAGGAGGCCAGGCCTTTATACCCTTTATAGCACTGGATGTAAGCTGCCTTTGGAAGGAAGTATGCCCTTATACAAGGTGAGTCTCTTCAACCAGGGCAATCCCTATAAGGGGCTGACAGCAGCAGGGGAATAAGTCCTGCATTCCTGAAGGGAGATGAGACCATGCATCATATCATGTACTACAGTCTCCATGTTAAACCATTAGGTGGTCCTTCTAGGAACATCCTGCTAGTGATTTTAAGGTGATAGATGCTTAGAAAGGAGGGTGCCCTCTGAGAGTGTGCATCCTCCTGTCCACGCAGCAAGAACCTGATGGAGGTGTAGCAAGAGCAGCCACCACAACTCATCCTGCAACGCCAGACTGGGGTTCCCGCCAGCCTGGCTTCAAAAGCAGAACTGTCCATAATGCTGACTTCCTAACTTATCGAAGCAGCATCTGATGTGCATCTCCTCCAGCAGCCATGGAAACTGGTTCTGCCAGTTGGAGAGGAGAGAGCCAACAGCTAGACTCAACAGGAAGCCTGAATTTCAACACAGAGAAAAAAATATAAATATTTATCTAATCACATAATTAAAGGAAATCCACTGTCCCTCCCTGTACAGTTGCAGTCTAAATGGCCCACTTCATTAAAATGCAAAAGTTTTGTGAAATACTTAAAAATATTTCCTGGAAAGACTCTTTCCTCCATGGATTTATTTTTTTAAGAGGAAATATATAAATATATTTATATGTAATATTAATATATTTTATTTAAATAAGAAATATATTTTATTTAAGTATATATTTTACATACCATATGTAGTCATATATATGACTACAATTTGCTTTTACCCTGTACCTTCTTCCCACTTTTCTGTAGTGTAGTTATCGGTCATTGGTACTTAACAAAGACATTACCAAACAGCATTATGAAACATTTTCTTCTATGTTATCATTATAGGCTAGTGGGTAGATTTGTCTACACAGGTGGGGAAAGTGGAGAGCTGAATTATTCAATGACTTTGATTAATGTTTATGTCAGAGCAGGAACTAATGCATCAGTAATGGGGAAGTTCAATTAGTGCTTTAATTAATTAGACTCCTGTTTTTAGCTCTATTGTGAAGGATAATTATTTGTTAGCTTTGCTTAGGACCTGAGTGAAGGCCTTGATTACAGGTATTACAAAAAATATGCCACTGAGTTTGGGGCTCTTTGAAGAAATGTGAAGCTTGTGAAAATAGAAAATGTCAGTGAAAATTTAAACACATTGTCATTTACTAAGCCATTAAAGGCTCAGTTGAAAGTTAGAACAAAGTTCAAAATAAATGGATATAACTGAAGATGGTATTGATGCATTGATTGTCTTCTATTTGAATTTAGGGCCACTTTTAAATGCAAAATCAAGACAATACAGTATCATGCAGTTAACCATAGCTGACTTACTTTTATCCTTACAACGATAAATCTACTAACAAATATTAAGATCATGAAGGCTTAGTCTTACCAAAAAATGGAGTAGCACCTGCAGAGGAGCCTGCATAATTTACATTTCTCCCCCTACTCACTGCTAGGGTTTAATCATATCTGAAAGGCAGAATAACTTAAATGCCTAAGCATCGGCATATAGATATTTCCTTTTGTTCCTTATTTTAGTCTGACCAGTGGTTCTGAAACTTTAATGGTATACTCAAGGATTACTGTACAGAAATATGTGCTTGAAACCAGAATAGTTATACCTCATGGACCAATAATGGGTGTTCAAGGGCAATTTTGGCTATCTGAGAATTATAATAAGAAGCAAATCAACTATTGAGTCACTTAGGCCTTGAAATCAACTAAACATCAAAAGTGTTGTCCCAAAAAGCCATTCTCCTCAACTCTAGCTTTAAGATGTAACACAAATATTAGGCTTCTGATAAACTGTTGAGCTTTATGAATGATTTGCTTTTCACTTTTGAATGAAGTAAAGAACATTAAACATTAGTCCCATAAAGTAGCATGCTTAATCTTTGGCATCTAGGAATGATTTCCTAAGTGGGATAAAAGGAATTCCATCTAAGTCTCCAGACGTAGAAGTTTTAGCCTAGCTCTTTAATGCTGCAGCATTTTGCTGTGGGTTGTCTTTCAAATTACTATAGTGTTTCTAAAATGTGATTTTACAGTTAATTTTCTTCTTAACTTTAACCATGCATTCATTTTTCTAAAGGGAATATACAAAGAATAAAGGAAGAAAGCATCTTGATTGTGTGTGATAAAGAATGACACCATAGCTATCTTTTTTAAACCTCCCAACAGTTTCTATTCCTCCAAAACAAGGCAAAGAGATTTATGTAAGCTTTATGAATATCAATTTAAAATAACAAGCAAATGAGTAAAACCATATGTTCACAATATTTATAGTAATAAAATGCTTTAAATTTTTAAATAGTCTGTACTTGCATCCATAAAATACATGAAAGTCTAGAAAAAAATATTTTAAAAATTAAGTTTAGTTAGAAAATATATATGCCATATTTAACTGTTTTCTATGGAAAATGACACTTTTATTATTCACATGCTTGTCTAATTCTATTATGCACATCTTTATTATGTTTGGGTTTTTTTGGTCTGCAATTTTAGTTTTATTCCTGTCTTCAGTTAGTACCATCCTTTTTTTATGTCTTCTTTTACCCTTCTTTCAACTATTTTATATAGTTGAAATAAATATTTCATATTTTACATTACCCCTTTAAGACTTCTGAAATCTTTTTTTTTTTATAAAGAAAGTGTTTATATATATATATGTGTGCATGTGTGTGTGTTTGGGAAGGAGGATAGTGGTAGCAAGCAAAGAAATAAATAAAGACATCGTAAAAAAAAAAAAATATATATATATATAGGCATACATGGCCCTGCACCTCTTAAACGGCTGTACTTGAATGAACAAATGAATGCAATCAGGAAGAAAGCTGTTCTTAGACTTCATATATATTAAATGTATGTAACTAACTTACATATTCATTGGGATTTTGGGATATGCTTCTCACTTGCAGGAAAGAAATGATTGATAAGATGTGATCCTTGCTTTCAGGCAGCTTGTGGTCATCGGAAAGGAGAGACTAGTATACAAGCTATCACTGTTCCATGAGATAAGTTCTGGAAATACTTGTGCTTAGGCCTGAAGGAAGAATAGGAGCTCTCCATGAGAAAGGTCCCCTCTGTTATCAAGGCAGCAAAATCCAAAGCAGCAAGAGTAAAATAATCAACTCTTGGAGCTTCGTTGGAGGAATAGGTTCTTTCTGTTTATGATGGGAAAGAGAAGCACTGGGGTACCAGATAAAGCACGAACATTCCTGAAACAAGTAAGAGGTAGTGAGCCAAGGGGATCATAAATCACACATGCTGTCAAAGGGAAGGGAGTGAGGAAGACTGGCATTCATTAAAAATCTCATGTGAGATGGGTGACAGATTCATTGAACCCTCAGAGCAAGCCCTTGACAAGTGTTCATTCAGGATATAGTTACAGAGCAAACACTATGCTAGGCACTGAGAATACAGCAGGGAACCAGTCAGCAAATCCCTGCGCACACAGGGCTTCCACTCCATTAAGAGAAACAGACAGCCAATACAGAAACAAACAAGTGAACATGTGACAGAATGAGCCTGGGAGTGGCACTCAGGAAGTGATAGTTGAGCTGGGGGGTACTTGGAAGAAGGGGTCCAGTCCTGAGGCGATGTGCAGGCAGAACATTCCCAGCAGATACAAAGGACCCTAAAATGGAAATGAACTGAGCATCTTCAAGGAACAAAGGAAGGAAGGTGGGTCTACAGAAAGGTGAGCAAAGAGAAGCAGGGAGGAGAGGAAGTCAGACGGGAGCCACACCCCAACTGTGGGCTGTCCTAGAGAGTTTGGCTCTTCTAAGTGTGATGGGAAGTCCTTAGGTGGTTTTCTGCAGAGGACTGATGCCAAAGAAAAACCAGAGCTGCACAGTAAAGTGGTCAAAACTGATTTTAACCAGGAACTATTGCAATGGGGGAAAGAGAGCTCAGTATAGAACGGGGCTCAATTCTGAATACAAGGACAGGAGGGGATTTACAACCAATGAGCAGGGTGAGGGTCAGTGGACAAAAAAATTATTAGAGGAAACATTAGGGCTGAGGGGAGGATTCTGGCTAAACTAACTCAACAGGCTTCTTGTTGAAGGCAGGCCAGGGTGATCAGAGACTGAGGGTGAAGGATTCTCCATAAATTGACTTAGAAGGATTCTTGCTCTTGAGGACAAGGACCCCAAACAGGGCCTAATCGAAAAGGGGCAAGAGCCTGACTAAGTTTGACAAAGGTGAGAGTCTTTGCCAGTGACATGATCTGATTGTCTTATTAAAAATATCTCTCCAGCTCCTGGGTGGGAAATGGGCTTTGAGGGGCAAGAGTAGAGACTCTGAGGTCACTGCAGTGAGGCAAGTGACAGGCAGCTGAATCTCCATGAACTTAAAGAATGTGCCACCAGTGGTGGAGCACAGATTTGATGCCAAGTCTGATTCCAAAGCCCCAATTCTTTCTGTTATTGGATCCTCTCCCCTGTTGGTTGTAGTAATGTGCCAGGAACTTGTATTATACCAGAACTCTGATCAAGGAGCTCAAGAACATGGAATGCTCTTTAAACTAGCTATCAGACACTAGGACTTGGGCAAGGAAGAGGAAATCACAAGATGTCAGCTTGGTAAGCCCAGACCTATTCCTGGGTCTGTAACATTTGTGGGGACCAGGACAAGAGCATAGTCGGACACCCACATATCATAAGCCTACATATTTAAAGGTAAGAGGCAGGCCCAAAGACTGCTAAATAAATATGTTCATACTTATACCTTGACAAATATACCTTTATGATAACCTGGAAGGCCAACTCCAATTTGGAATTCTCAAGACGCCAAGTTCAGTGCCAGAACATAGGGGCAGTGAGAGTGTGAGTCTCTGGTCCCTGGCTGCCACCCACTTTGGCTCCATCTCAGACTTAGGAAAAGGGCCCATAGAATCCCAGGAGCTGGCTTGGCACCATTAGTGGCAGGGGATCCTGGAGTCTCAGAACGAGAGTGTGGCCTGGATAGCAGGGTTATGGGTTCAGGGTGGCCACATCTCATTGGCCCATACACTTTCCATCCTGGGGAGAGGGGCCATCTGGACAAGGTCGATAGTTGGGTCTCTAGAGCACAGGACCTTGGACAGGTGGTCATTTCACCAGGTCTGAGAGCAGTGCTGCCTGTCCAGTGAGCTGAGAGGTAAAGTGGGATGCTGCAGAGGACAGAAAGCAGACCAGATCCCCAAGGAGAATTCTTAAAAAAATAACTCAAAGCATAACATTGCTGTATTGGTTTCCTGGCTGCTGTACGAATTACCACAAACTTAGAAGCATAAAATAACAGAAATGTATTCTCTCACAGTTATGGAGGCCAGAATCTGAAATCAGTTTCACTGGTCTAAAATCAAGGTTTTAGCAGGGCTGCTTCTCCTCTAGAAGTTCTAATGGGGAATCGATTCTTTGCTTCCTCCGGCTCCTGCTGGCTGCTGGCATTCTTGGCTTGTGGCTGCATCGCTCCGACATTCAAGGCCAGCATCTTCAAATCTCTCTGCTCTGTCTTCACATCTCCTTCTCTCTGTGTGTTCAGATGTCTCTCTTCCTCTGTTTTATAAGGATATATGTAATTGCATTTAGGACCAACTTGAATAATCTAGGATAATAGCCCCACTTCAAGATTTTTAACTTAATCATAGCTGCAAAGCCCTTGTGTCTGTATAACGTAATGTTTACAGGTTCTGGTGATTAGGACCTGACATTTTCTGGGCTCACTGTTCAGCCTACCACTGCACTGTTTTTGTCTGATGGTTCAAGTTATAATATTTGGTACAAAAGAATTAAAAATATTACTTTTGAGGGAAAAAGCAATTAGATTTGTCACATGATTTAATATAGAGAGATAAGTATTTTCATCTTGAATGTTGTCAAGACCATCACCAGTGAAGACAAAAATTTTCTATTTGGTCATCTTTTTCCATGGTTATGGAGGAAAACTAATAGCAGATGAAGAAGAAAGCGAAGATTTCTAGCCAACTGTTTTCCTATTTTGTTTATATTAATCAGCACTATTTTTATTTGGAATGGGCAGGTGGCAAACCGCACTACCTTGGAAGGAAATTATTTGAGCACTTTAAAATATTGGTGAATGTACTCAGATAGGCAGGCCTTGAGGACAAGCTTTTTTCCTGAGAATTTGAGATAGGAGTCTTGAATTCAATTCAACATATCAATTAAACACAAAAACTTTTTTTTTTTTTACATTTTCTCATTTTCTTTTTTAAAATCATCTTTATTGGAGTATAATTGCTTTACAATGCTGTGTTAGTTTCTGCTTTACACCAAAGTGAATCAGTTATACATATACATATGTTCCCATATCTCTTCCCTCTTGAGTCTCCCTCCCTCCCACCCTCCCTATCCCACCCCTTTAGGTGGTCACAAACCACCTACCTGATCTCCCTGTGCCATGCGGCTGCATCCCACTAGCTATCCACCCTACGTTTGGTACTGTATATATGTCCATGCCACTCTCTCACTTCGTCATAGCTTACCCTTCCCCCTCCCCATATCCTCAAGTCCATGCTCTAGTAGGTCTGCGTTTTATTCCCGTCCTACCCCTACTCTCTTTATGACATTTTTTTCTTAGATTCCATATATATGTGTTAGCATACAGTATTTGTTTTTCTCCTTCTGACTTACTTCACTCTGTATAACAGACTCCAGGTCTATCCACCTCACTACAAATAACTCAGTTTCATTTCTTTTTATGGCTAAGTAATATTCCACTGTATATATGTGCCACATCTTCTTGATCCATTCATCTGTTGATGGACACTTAGGTTGCTTCCATGTCCTGGCTATTGTAAATAGAGCTGCGATGAACATTTTGGTACAGGACTCTTTTTGAATTATGGTTTTCTCAGGGTATATGCCCAGTAGTGGGATTGCAGGGTAGTATGTTAGTTCTATTTGTAGTTTTCTAAGGAACCTCCATACTGTTCTCCATAGTGGCTATATCAATTTACATTCCCACCAGCAGTGCAAGAGTATTCCCTTTTCTCCATACCCTCTCCAGCATTTATTGTTTCTAGATTTTTTGATGATGGACATTCTGACCAGTGTGAGATGATATCTCATTGTAGTTTTGATCTGCAATTCTCTAATGATTAATGATGTTGAGCATTCTTTCATGTGTTTGTTGGCAATCTGTATATCTTCTTTGGAGAAATGTCTATTTAGGTCTTCTGCCCATTTTTGGATTGGGTTGTTTGTTTTTTTGTTATTGAGCTGCATGAGTTCCTTATAAATTTTGGAGATTAATCCTTTGTGAGTTGCTTCATTTGCAACTATTTTCTCCCATTCTGAGGGTTGTCTTTTGGTCTTGTTTATGGTATCCTTTGCTGTGCAAAAGTTTGAAGTTTCATTAGGTCCCATTTGTTTATTTTTGTTTTTATTCCCATTTCTCTAGGAGGTGGGTCAAAAAGGATCTTGCTGTGATTTATGTCATAGAGTGTTCTGCCTACGTTTTCCTCTAAGAGTTTGATAGTGTTGGGCCTTACATGTAGGTCTTTAACCCATTTTGAGTTTATTTTTGTGTATGGTGTTAGGGAGTGTTCTAATTTCATTCTTTTCCATGTAGCTGTCCAGTTTTCCCAGAACCACTTATTGAAGAGGCTGTCTTTTCTCCACTGTATATTCTTGCCTCCTTTATCAAAGATAAGGTGACCATATGTGTGTGCGTTTATCTCTGGGCTTTCTATCCTGTTCCATTGATCTATATTTCTGTTTTTGTGCCAGTACCATACTGTCTTGATTACTGTAGCTTTGTAGTATAGTGTGAAGTCAGGGAGCCTGATTCCTCCAGCTCCATTTTTTGTTCTCAAGATTACTTTGGGTATTCGGAGTCTTTTGTGTTTCCATGCAAATTGTGAAATTTTTTGTTCTAGTTCTGTAAAAAATGCCATTGGTAGTTTGAGAGGGACTGAACTGAATCTGTAGATTGCTTTGGGTAGTGTCATCATTTTCACAATGCTGATTCTTCCCATCCAAGAACATGGTATATCTCTCCAACTATTTGTATCATCTTTAATTTCTTTCATCAGTGTCTTATAATTTTCTGCATACAGGTCTTTTGTCTCCTTAGGTAGGTTTATTCCTAGATATTTTACTCTTTTTGTTGCAATGGTAAATGGGAGTGTTTTCTTAATTTCACTCTCAGATTTTTCATCATTAGTGTATAAGAATGCCAGAGGGCTTCCCTGGTGGCGCAGTGGTTGAGAATCCACCTGCCGACGCAGGGGACACGGGTTTGTGTCCCCGTCTGGGAAGATCCCACATGCCGCGGAGCAGCTGGGCCCGTGAGCCATGGCCGCTGAGCCTGCGCGTCCGGAGCCTGTGCTCCGCAACGGGAGAGGCTGCAACAGTGAGAGGCCCGCGTACCACAAAAAAAAAAAAAAAAAAAAAAAAGAATGCCAGAGATTTCTGTGCATTAATTTTGTTTCCTGCTACTTTACCAAATTCATTGATTAGCTCTAGTAGTTTTCTGGTAGCATCCTTAGGATACTCTCTGTATAGTATCATGTCATCTGCAAACAGTGACAGCTTTACTTCTTCTTTCCCGATTTGGATTCCTTTTATTTCTTTTTCTTCTCTGATTGCTGTGGCTAGAACTTCCAAAACTATGTTGAATAAGAGTGGTGAGAGTGGGCAACCTTGTCTTGTTCCTGATCTTAGTGGAAATGGTTTCAGTTTTTCACCATTGAGAGCAATGCTGGCTGTGGGTTTGTCATATATGGCCTTTATTATGTTGAGGAAAGTTCCCTCGATGCCTACTTTCTGCAGGGTTTTTATCATAGATGGGTGTTGAATTTTGTCAAAAGCTTTCTCTGCATCTATTGAGATGATCATATGGTTTTTTCCTTCAGTTTGTTGATATGCTGTATCACGTTGATTGATTTGCATATATTGAAGAATCCTTGCATTCCTGGAATAAACCCCACTTGATCATGGTGTATGATCCTTTTAATGTGCTGTTGGATTCTGTTTGCTAGTATTCTGTTGAGGATTTTTGCATCTATGTTCATCAGTGATATTGGCCTGTAGTTTTCTTTCTTTGTGATGTCTTTGTCTGGTTTTGGTATCAGAGTTATGGTGGCCTTGCAGAATGAGTTTGGGAGTCTTCCTCCTTCTGCTATCTTTTGGAAGAGTTTGAGAAGGATAGGTGTTAGCTCTTCTCTAAATGTTTGACAGAATTCGCCTGTGAAGCCATCTGATCCTGGGCTTTTGTTTGTTGGAAGATTTTGAATCACAGTTTCAATTTCAGTGCTTGTGATTGGTCTGTTCATATTTTCTATTTCTTCCTGGTTCAGTCTTGGCAGGTTGTGCATTTCTAAGAATTTGTCCATTTCTTCCAGGTTGTCCATTTTATTGGCATACAGTTGCTTGTAGTAATCTCCAATAATCTTTTGTATTTCTGCAGTGTCAGTTGTTATGTCTCCTTTTTCATTTCTAATTCTATTGATTTGAGTCTTCTCCCTTTTTTTTCTTGTTAAGTCTGGCTAATGGTTTATCAGTTTTGTTTATCTTCGCAAAGCACCAGCTTTTAGTTTCATTGATCTTTGCTATCATTTCCTTCATTTCTTTTTCATTTATTTCTGATCTGATCTTTATGATTTCTTTCCTTCTGCTAAATTTGGGGGGTTTTTGTTCTTCTTTCTCTAATTGCTTTAGGTGCAAAGTTAGCTTGTTTATTCAAGATGTTTCCTGTTTCTTAAGGTAGGATTGTATTGCTATAAACTTCCCTCTTAGAACTGATTTTGCTGCATCCCATAGGTTTTGGGTCATTGTGTCTCCATTGTCATTTGTTTCTAAGTATTGTTTGATTTCCTCTTTGATTTCTTTCGTGGTCACTTCGTTATTAAGTAGTGTATTGTTTAGCCTCCATGTGTTTGTATTTTTTACAGATCTTTTCCTGTAATTGATATCTAGTCTCATAGCGTTGTGGTCAGAAAAGATGCTTGATAAGATTTCAATTTTCTTAAATTTACCAAGGCTAGATTTGTGACCCAAGATATGATCTATCCTGGAGAATGTTCCATGAGCACTTGAGAAAAATGTGTATTCTGTTGTTTTTGGATGGAATGTCCTATAAATATCAATTAAGTCCATCTTGTTTAATATATCATTTAAAACTTGTGTTTCCTTATTTATTTTCATTTTGGATGATCTGTCCATCGGTGACAGTGGGGTGTTAAAGTCCCCTACTATGATTGTGTTACTGTCGATTTCCCCTTTTATGGCTGTTAGTATTTGCCTTATGTATTGAGGTGCTCCAATGTTGGGTGCATAAATATTTACTATTGTTATATCTTCTTCATGGATCGATCCCTTGATCATTATGTAGTGTCCTTCTTTGTCTCTTGTAATAGTCTTTATTTTAAAGTCTATTTTGTCTGATACGAGAATTGCTACTCCAGCTTTCTTCTGATTTCCATTTGCATGGAATATCTTTTTCCATCCCCTCACTTTCAGTCTGTATGTGTCCCTAGGTCTGAAGTGGGTCTCTTGTAAACAGCATATATATGGGTCTTGTTTTAGTATCCATTCAGCCAGTCTGTGTCTTTTGGTGGGAGCATTTAATCCATTTACATTTAAGGTAATTATGGATATGTATCTTCCTATTACCATTTACTTAATTGTTTCAAGTTTGTTCTTGTAGGTCTTTTCCTTCTCTTGTGTTTCTTGCCAAGAAAAGTTCCTTTAGCATTTGTTGTAAAGCTGGTTTGGTGGTGCTGAACTCTCTCAGCTTTTGCTTGTCTGTAAAGGTTTTAATTTCTCCATCAAATCTGAATGAGATTCTTGCTGGGTAGAGTAATCTTGGTTGTAGGTTTTTCTCCTTCATCACTTTATATATGTCCTACCACTCCCTTCTGGCTTGCAGAGTGTCTGCTGATAGATCAGATGTTAACCTTATGGGGATTCCCTTGTGTGTTATTTGTTGTTTTTCCCTTGCTGCTTTCAATATGTTTTCTTTGTATTTAATTTTTGATAGTTTGATTAATATGTGTCTTGGTGTGTTTCTCCTTGGATTTATCCTGTATGGGACTGTCTGTGCTTCCTGGACTTGATTGACTATTTCCTTTCCCATATTAGGGAAGCTTTCAACTATAATCTCTTCAAATATTTTCTCAGTCCCTTTCTTTTTCTATTCTTCTTCTGGGACCCCTATAATTTGAATGTTGGTGAGTTTAATGTTGTCCCAGAGGTCTCTGAGACTGTCCTCAGTTCTTTTCATTCTGCTTCCTGTATTCTCTTCTGCAGTAGTTATTTCCACTCTTTTATCTTCCAGGTCACTTATCCGTTCTTCTGCCTCAGTTATTCTGCTATTTATCCCATCTAGAGTATTTTTAATTTCATTTATTGTGTTGCTCATCATTGCTTGCTTCCTCTTTATTTCTTCTAGGTCATTGTTAAATGTTTCTTGCATTTTCTCTATTCTATTTCCAAGATTTTGGATCATCTTTACTGTCATTATTCTGAATTCTTTTTCAGGTAGACTGCCTATTTCCTCTTCATTTGTTGGGTCTGGTGGGTTTTTACCTTGTTCCTTCATCTGCTCTGTGTTTGTCTTTTCATTTTGCTTACTGTGTTTGGGGTCTCCTTTTTGCAGGCTGCAGGTTCATAGTTTCCGTTGTTTTTGGTGTCTGTCCCCAGTGGCTAAGGTTGGTTCAGTGGGTTGAGTAGGTTTCCTGGTTGGGGGGACTACTGCCCGTGTTCTGGTGTATGAGGCTGCATCTTGTCTTTCTAGTGCGCAGGTCCACGTCTTGTGGTGTGTTTGGGGGTGTCGGTAGACTTATTATGATTTTAAGCAGCCTCTCTGCTAATGGATGGGGCTGTAGTCCTGTCTTGCTAGTTGTTGGGCATAGGGTGTCCAGCACTGTAGCTTGCTGGTCGTTGAGTGAAGCTGGGTCTTGGTGTTGAGATGGAGATCTCTGGGAGATTTTCGCCATTTGATATTACGTGGAGCTGGGAAGTCTCTTGTGGACCAGTGTCCTGAAGTTGGCTCTCCCACCTCAGAGACACAGCCCTGACTCCTGGCTGGAGCACCAAGAGCCTTTAATCCACATGGTTCAGAATAAAAGGGAGAAAAAATAGAAAGGAAAGAAAGAAAGGAAGGAAGGAAGGAAGAAGAATGGAAGACAGAAAGAAAGAAAGAAAGAAAGAAAGAAAGAAAGAAAGAAAGAAAGAAAGAAAGAAAGAAAGAAAGAAAGAAGATAAAATAAAGTAGGATAATATAAAGTTATTAAAATAAAAAATAATTATTAAGAAAAAATTTTTTTTAAAATGGTTTGGTCAGTACCCTAGGACAAATGGTGAAAGCAAAGCTGTACAGACAAAATCTCACACAGCAGCACACACATACACACTCACAAAAAGAGAAAAGGGGAAAATAATAATATATCTTGCTCCCAAAGTCCACCTCCTCAATTTAGGATGATTCGCTCTCTATTCAGGTATTCCACAGATGCAGGGCACTTCAAGCTGATTGTGGAGCTTTAATTCGCTATTTCTGGGGCTGCTGGGAGAGACCTCCCCCTCTCCTCTTTGTTCGCACAGCTCCTGGGGTTCGGCTTTGGACTTGGCCCCGCCTCTGCGCGTAGGTCGCCTGAGGGCGTCTGTTCTTCGCTCAGACAGGACGGGGTTAAAGGAGCCGCTGATTCGGGGGCTCTGGCTCACTCAGGCCCGGGGGGTGGGAGTGGCACGGATGCGGGGCGAGCCTGCGGCAGCAGAGGCCGGCGTGACGCTGCACCAGCCTGAGGCGCACCATGCGTTCTCCCAGGGAAGCTGTTTCTGGGTTACAGGACCCTGGCAGTGGCGGGCTGCACAGGCTCCCGGGAGAGGAGGTGTGGAGAGTGACCTGTGCTCGCACACAGGCTTCTTGGTGGTGGCAGCAGCAGCCTTGGCGTCTCACGCCCGTCTCTGGGGTCCGCGCCGACAGCCACAGCTCGCGCCCGTTTCTGGAGCTCATTTATGCGGCGCGCTTAATCCCCTCTCCTCTCGCACCAGGAAACAAAGAGGTGAGAAAAATTCTCTTGTCTCTTCAGCAGCTCCGTGCCCGTTTCTGGGGCTCCTTTAAGCGTCGCGCTTAATCCCCTCTCCTCGCGCCCCAGGAAGCAAAGAGGGAAGAAAATGTGTCTTGCCTCGTCGGCAGCTCCAGACTTCAACCGGACTCCCTCCCGGCTAGCAGTGGCGCACTAACCCCTTCAGGCTGTGTTCACGCCGCCAACCCCAGTCCTCCCCCGTCTTCTGACCGAAGCTGGAGCCTCAGCTCCCAGCCCCCGCCCTTCCCGGCGGGTGAGCAGACAGGCCTCTCCGGCTGGTGAGTGCTGGTCGGCACCGATCCCCTGTGCGGGAATCTCTCCGCTTTGCCCTCCGCACCCCTGTTGCTGCGCTCTCCTCCGCGGCTCTGAGGCTTCCCCCTCCGCCACCCGCAGTCTCCGCCCGCGAAGGGGCTCCTACTGTGTGGGAACCTTTCCTCCCTCTCGGCTCCCTCCCACTGGTGCAGGGCCCGTCCCTATTCTTTTGTCTCTGTTTATTCTTTTTGCTTTTGCCCTACCCAGGTACGTGGGGAGTTTCTTGCGTTTTGGGAGGTCTGAGGTCTTCTGCCAGCGCTCGGTGGGTGTTCTATAGGAGCAGTTCCACGTGTAGATGTATTTCTGATGTATCAGTGGGGAGGAAGGTGATCTCCGTGTCTTACTCTTCCGCCATCTTCTCTCCACCCCCAAAAACATTTATTGAGACACCGCTAGATGCCAGGCCCTGGGCTTTGGAAATAGAAAGATAAATTATATTCCATACATGTCCTTCAAGAACTCACAATTTCGCATGTGAGAAGAGACACAGAAACAAACAGTTAAGAAAATGAAAATACAATGTGGTACGTGCTATGAGAGGGAAATGATGGAAGTGCTGAGGCTTAAGGTTCAGGAGGAGAAAAAAGAGAACATAGGAAACTATCGGACGTTCAAGGAGCACTCAGTAAATACTTGAATGAATGGACACTGCTGTCTCCTCCCTAACACCTCCTGCACCTGCTCTGAGTTCAAGCTACAATTGTTTCTTGCTTGAACCACTCTCAGACCTTACAAACTAGCCCATCAGATCTGTTCTCCATGCCGAAAATCCATTTCTTCTCTGCCTAAGACCCTCTAATTGTTTCTCAGCATATTGGGAATAAGATTACACCTGCTTGCTATGGCCTAAGTGACATGGTTTGCACTCTGCCTACCTTTTTTTTTTTTAATTTTTTATTGAAATATAGTTGAATTACAAGATTGTGTTAATTACTGCTCTACAGCAAAGTGACTCAGTTATACATATGTGTACGTTCTTTTTCATATTCTTTTCCATTATGGTGTATCACAGGATATTGAGTACAGTTCCCTGTGCTATACAGTAGGACCTTGTTGTTTACCCATCCTGTATATACCAGTTTGCATCTGCCTATCTTTAGAGTATTGCTCATGGTCAACTTTCTCCAGCCACGTTGGCCTTCTTTCTCTTCCTGGAAACTCTGAGCTTATTCCTGCCTCAGGACCTTTGCTCTTGCAGTTTCCCTTGTTCTACCTTAGCTTCTCTTTTCATCCAGTCTCTGCTCAGGTGTCCCCTTGTTAGAGGAATTCATCTGATCACACACAGCAAGTATCAATGTCCAAAGTGATCTCCTGTGTTTATGTTATTTCTTTTCAATTGAAATGCAATTTCCATGAGGCAGGACCTTGTTAATCTTATACATTTTATCCCTACTGGTTGTCTCAAGATAGATGTAAACTTTGACCCCTGCCATGATATGAAAACTCTAAATCTACACTGCCCCAAGTCAGGACCCTCATGAAGAGAATTTCCAGAAAAATGTACGGCAAGCCCTAGTGTTCTAAGTATTGGTGACATTATTATCCCAATCCTTTAAGTAGGCTTAAGAGTTAATCCCATAAAGGCAGAGTTGCACAGCTGTAAAGTTTTCATGTGTTCTTTGCAGACTTCTAGGCTAGTGATTGAGCTAGAATTATGACACAGGAGTAAAAATGGTCTTAAAAAATAACAGTATCACTTTAAAATGAGAACAATCCGGGAGATACAATTGTAATGATTTGAATCAGTTATTTGAAAATCTCTCTTTTTTTCTTTTTCTGGAGGCTTTTTTCTGTACTGCAACAATAAAAATATCTGTAAATGCTTTGCAATCAAAGAAGCTTATTATAAAAACATATCTTGCTTGCTTGAAAATGTTCACTGGTCAGTATTTTTTATTTATCAGTCTCTATGCCATGTTTTGTCTGGAAGCTCCATCTCTTTCTCTCTCCTGTGAGTTATTGCCTGAGCATCAAACTAGTATATTTTGTATGCCAGTCATATTAAATTAGAAGTTAAACTGAAAAATCTCCTTTGTATAAAGGTCAAGCTCTCTTTAAAAAGCTTTTGGCATTCAAAGTCGAAGCAGTAAACAACAAAAGAGGATGGCCCAGTTGAACAAATGGCGCTTAATTGGCCATTAGACTTGGACTGATTTAAAAACGAATGCCTAACTCTGCATTCTGGGTATCCACCAACCTAAGGTAATTCCTCTTAGTGGGCTCACTTCAGATAAGTATCATCTAATTCCTTTCTCATTAAAAACTTCCTCTGGATATTGGCACAGTAAATACCTGGTATAAAAAGCTACCCCTGGCTCACACCCCTTTCCTCTGATTCTCCGCTTAATCAGACTTAATCATTATTCATTTGCCTAATTCAGGAAACATTTAAAGCTGTTTTTCACGTAATCATTTTGACTAAAAAAGCTACAAGACCAGTGGAGATTTTTTTTTTTAAGCCTTTTGAAACCTTTAGAGCGTAAAATGGTGAATTCTAATTATTATCTAAATAAGACGGGGGAAAAAAAGAAACAGGAAGTTCTTTTTAATGGTGAGAGGAACACGTGCAGGGAGGGCCTGGGTAGGCTGGGGAGTGAGTGGATGGGGCCCTGGGGAAGAGGGGGAGCCAAGTTTTCTATTATTGTGGCTCAGCTCTGAAGCGGTTTTGAGTTAGGGACACCTGTGTGGGAAATAACTATGTACAGGTAACTGTCATTTCTGATTAGCACAGCCTGGAGTCCCGTGATGAGGGAGACACATTCAGGACCTGTCAGAGATTCGGTCTCCCCAGGCAAGAGGTGCCATGAGGGATGTCTTTGGTGGGTGTGAAGTAGCCTTTGCCAATGTTCCTGAAGAGGACGGGGGCAGCAACAGGTTTCTACCAGCTGAGCCGATGTCTGGGGACACTGGAGCCTAGGGCACAACTGGAACATTGTGATGCTCTAAAGCAAGACCTGGAGGCATGAAAGACTCTGGGCTTTTCAAAAATTACTTTGAACTCTGTATTGCTGGTGCCTGGGATGTGGTTACGTATTTAACTGATGTTGCTACTGTTATTACTATTAATCATATTAGCTACTCACTACCTGCATCCACAGAATCAGAATTCTTTGGACCATCTAAAGCCTAGATGGTCATCTGGTACAGACTCTGCCTTTAGGGGCTTAAAAGTGTCAGAATAGGGGCTTCCCTGGTGGCGCAGTGGTTGGGAGTCCGCCTGCCGATGCAGGGGACGTGGGTTCGTGCCCCGGTCCGGGAAGATCCCACGTGCCGCGGAGCGGCTGGGCCCGTGAGCCATGGCCGCTGGGCCTGTGCGTCCGGAGCCTGTGCTCCGCAACGGGAGAGGCCACAACAGTGAGAGGCCCGCGTACCGCAAAAAAAAAAAAAAAGTGTCAGAATATATTAAAGTTGAACTTCTCACTTGCATTCATGTCTAAAGAATTGTTCAGCAGAAAAAATATTCTCCTCTCATGCTTTCATTCTCGAAATAATTAGGAATGCCACAGGAAACTAACACAGTAACTAGCACAAACCAAGGCATCTATGCAGATTACAAGCATATATCAATGCCTTTCTACAAATGACACAAAGTTGACCCCTCTGAAGGGGTGCAGTCTATTACCTGGGCCATGGGCTGTATAAGCAGAGTGGGAGTTGGTCTTCAGCCCCCAATCACCCTCCTAAATTGGCATAAATTGGAATGAGATGCAGAGAACCTCCTGGAACAGGCAGCAGGCTCTCTTGGAGAGCTGTGATACATTTATTTTAACTCTCTAAATAATAGGCTATATTTTAGAACAGTTACAGATTTACAGAAAAATTGAGCAGCTAGTACAGAGTGTTCCCATGATGTCTCCCCATATCCCCCACCCATGCAGTTTCCCTTATAATTAACGTCTTACATTAGTTTTGTTAAATAACAAAAAATTCAACTGAGTAAATTTGAAAGAGGTCTTTCAAATTCATGAATTGGGCAGCAACCCGGGCTGCAAGTAGAAGGGAGCTCTGAGGAGATGTACAAAATGGAAGCCTTTTATAAGCAGAGGGGGAGGAACAGTAGGTTTCAGGCTTAGGTACCTCCTCCCTATGGGGGATGGAAGGGCACATGTGGCGGATTACCGCCTTGGTCCTGACCAGAATTCCAGACTGACTGGCTAAGACTACATTCCTGGGAGAGGTGGTAGCTGCATTTAGGGTAGGTATTAAGTATTCATTTGCTGACATGAGGTACGGCAAGTGACTCCGTTTGGTCCTGTTGTTTCCTTTTTAACTGTTCGATTTAACTGTTTGTAACATTTGTTACAACAAGTGACCCAATATTGATAACATTATTATTAACTAAAGTTCATGCTTTCATTCAGATTTCCTTAGTTTTTACCTAGTGTCCTTTTTCTGTTCCAGGATCCCATCCAGAATATCACATTACATTTAGTTATAATGTCTCCTTAGGCTCCTCTTAATTGTGACAGTTTCTCAGACTCTTCTTGATTTTAATGACTGACAATTTCCAGTACTGGTCAGGTATATCATAGAATGTCCGTCTACTGGAATTTGTTTGATATTTTTCTCATGATTGAGACTGGGGTTATATGTTTTAGGGAGAAAGATCACAAAGGGAAATTGTCATTTTCATCATATCATATCAAGGGTACAAAGTTTCAACATGATTTTTGACTATTGATGTTGACCTTGGTCACCTGCCTGAATTAGTTTGTCAGGTTTCTCCACTATAAAGTTACTCTTTTCCCCTCCTTCCAATTACTCTTTGGAAGGGAGTCACTATGTGCAGCCCACACTTATGGCATAGAGAGTTATGTTCCTTTTCCTTTCCATGGAGCATGGGTATCAATTTTTGGAATTCTACATGGAGAGATTTGTCTCTTCTCCCCCATTTATTCATTTGTTCAATTATTTATTTCAGTATGGACTCATGGATATTTATTTAATATTTTGGTTGATAATACAATACTACTTTATTTTATTGCTCAAATTACTTTAGCTTTGGCCACTGGGAACTCTTTCAGTTGGCGCCTATACCCTGTTGACATATTCCCATTACTGTGGGATTCCTTGAGTGGGGATGGGTCATTTCCTTACTTTCTGGGGCTACAACATGCTCCAGGCTCAGATTGTATATTTCCTGTCCAGAGCTAGAATCAGCCATTTCTCTAGGGAACACTGGTTTCTTTTGTTGGAGAATGATGTTAGAAACCAAGATCTGAGGGCTACGTGTACTCATTGCTACTGGGTCCTCTCTTTTAGGCCTCTCAGATGACAGAGCAAGGAAATATATGTGTGTATACTGTCTTCATGCATATATCTATAAATATCTCTATATGTAACCTTCTGAATCTATATTAACTTAAACATGAATTCTTACTGAGTCTCCAACTCTATTACCACAAGGGTTGTTCTAGCCTCCTGCCCTTGCTGACCTATAAATTTTCTCTCCAAAGGGGAGAACCATTTACTTATTTAATTTTAATATACGTGTATAGCAGTATCAGAGTTTTTAACCTCTACCTCCATGGTATACAATTTTATCAATTAAAGTATTTATGTGCAGTTCCTTTTGCCTTTTGTTTTAGGTCAGCCTTTTCCTCCTTCCTCCTTTAGTGAGTTGTTTCATACATTTGTGATATAGCTAGATACTGTTGTCAAAGTCTGCATTTCTTCCTGAGATTCTCTAATGAAGAGATGTGATAATTTAATAAATTAATTAATCTCATATTTACCAAACGTATCACTGATATGCATTTATTTTAATTTGTACTAGAAAAATGTATATAACTAGACTAAGAAAACTATGATTTCATGACAATTATTGATTAGGACAAAGGTAAATATATTTAATTTTAAAACTGGGTCATATTAATGAAAATTGGCAGTGATGGGGAAAGGCTGAAGTCTGGGAAAAACTGAATTAATTTATGCACAAGGCCCATCAAAATCATACCTGTATCTACTTTTAATGCATAGCCAATTGAGAATCCTGCTTCAGCTTCAGATCCTCAACCTACAACATTCTCGACAGTTCAAAACAATCTGGTGTACAGATATTAATGATCTGTCATACATTATATATTTTTCTCTTAATTTTTTGTCTAAAATAGTGATGCTGCTCTCTGTGCTCTAGTCTCATTTAATTTTACAACACATGAGGCAACAGTCAATTCATAACTTTGGCCAACTTCTCACTAAGTTCACAACTTCTTCAAATGGTATACTCTAGAGAATTCCAGGATCTCCAAACGGAGGAAGCTGGATTTTGTCAGATCTTAAATAAGACAGTCCTGGTTGACAACACTAAAGCTCTAACTCACCTTAAAGACACCCAACCAAGAGAAATAGCATCTCAGATGGAGCATAGGTAAGACCAAGATACCTTGACAAGGATAGGGGTAGAGATTTTTTAAATAGACCAAAAAATCTTGGAGGATTTATTAAACACAGATTTCTAGGTCCCACCCCAAAATTTCTAATTCAGTAGGTATAGATGGGTCCCAAGAATTTGCATTTTTAACAAATTCCCAGGAGATACTGAAGTTTGGGGTACGGGGACCACACTGTGAGAACCATTGGTTCAGGTGTTCAGGCAGTGGCTTAACAGAAGCAAAAGAACAGATTAACCCTGTATATGTTATTATAGAAAATATCATTGCTTGATATGAAACTTTAAGTATCTAAATGAAATTAAACTTGAACTTTGGAGCTTCCTTAATTTTACTGTGGTCACTGATCACAAGACCAGGTAAGGTTAGTAAGGAAATATTAAACCTGCAAATTTAATAAACGTGACAATTATCAACATTATCATCTTTGTTTCCTTTCATGGCAGATTTTACCTAAGTATTAAATAACTATTCTCTTCGGGTTTGAGCTTTTTAAAATCAGGAACATTTTGTTGTTTTTGTGGGGGTGGTGGTTAATAGGAGCAAGTGGTTTGGGCATGAAGAAATTTCTTTTACTTTGTTTAGTTTGGAAATATACCTCAAATTTCCTTCATTTTTCATTTGCTCATTTGCTCATTATTTTAAAATATAAGTATAAAAATCTTAAAGAAATGTGTAGCCTGAGATACAGTAACCCAATTTTTAGGAATCTCTCTTTATGGTACAATGTGAAATGCAGGTAAAGCTTGAGAGCATTATTTAAGAGTAAAAACTGGAATTTGTCTCAATGTCCAATATTAAAAGACTGTTTAAATATATTATGTTAAATAAAATGAAATGTTCTATGAGTCTTATAAGTTAAGTGTGTAAACGAGAAAGAAAATCATGTACTATTTGAAAAATAGCAATTTGCAACATTTTATAAATGGTATGGGTCACAAATGGGTTAAAATGCATAAAAATTAGATTGGCATAAAATGTGCTAAAGTTATATACAATTTATCACAGGACTTAAAAGTGCTGCCTGTGGATGCAGACTGAATGGACATAAACGTCAGCTCTAACACTTTCTAGTCGTATGGCCTTGAATGAGTTTGTTAGTCTCTTTTTGTTCTCCACTGTGAAATGAGAGTTGTGTACAACGGGGAATATATATTTGGTCTTTTTTTTTTTTAATATTTTGTCTTTTTCCTGGCTTCCTGGCATGCAGCTCCTAAAATCTTTGGAATTTTCAGAGTGATAGGAGTGTCTTTTATTATTTGTGATAAGCTCCCTTCAACTATACCGGCATTTATGCTTATGAGGTGACTCTTGCAGGCCTCTAGATAGCTTCAGGACAGGGGTTGATTGCCAGAAAGACCAAGGCATGATCAGAAAGAAGCCTGGAACTTTCAGCCCTACCCCACGACCTCCAGGGAAGCAAAAAGGGCTAGAGATTAAGTCAGCCATCAATGGCCAATGATTTAATCAACAATGCCTATATAATCGAACCTCTATGCAAGCCCTAAATGATGGGGTTCAAAGACGTGTTCCAGGTTGGTCATCACATCAAAGGGCTGGGAGGGTGGTGTGCCTTTCCACCCCACCCCCTGCCCCTGCTGTCCCGCTGCCACTATACCTTGCCTTATACGTCTCTTCCATTTGGCAGTTCCCAAGTTGTATCTTTTATAATAAACTGGTAATAGTGAGTAAAAAGTTTTTGCATGTTCTCTGAGCTATTCTAACATGTTACTGAACCGAGAAGGGGCTGTGGAAACTCCCGATTTATAGCTGGTGGGTCAGAACTAAAAGTGGCTCAGGACTTGTAACTGGCATTTGAATTGAGGGCAGTCTTGTGGAACTGAGCCCTTTAACTTGTAGAATTTGATGCTAACTCCAAGTAGATAGTGTCAGAATTAAATTAAATTGTTGGACATCTAGTTGGCGTCCAGATAATTGGAAAATTGGTTATTGATGTTCTAAAATGCCCCAGGAGTCATATTATTATTTAGCTATAACACTAACGGTTCAGTTGAGAAAACAGATCCACTCTAGGTATTTCAAGTAGAAACTATGTAATAATATTTGGGGGTTTACAAAACTGTTGGAAGGGCTGGAGAGGGAAGTCAGGAGGGTGGCCATTAGATTTTACAGCTGTGTCTCAGAGATCCCATCCAGTGGTGAGGGACTGTAGGACACCTTGCTATTATCCCAGTTATGCCTGTGTCCTATGGCATGTGACTGGAAGGGGATTCAGAAGCCACTGAAAGACTGATTTCTCCTAAGGCCCACATATCTGCCACTGCAGGAGAAAGAAGAATGAATTCTGACTCCCTCTTGTCTCCCAGATCTAGTGCTAGAGTATTTCACTAAATGGCAAAATATAAAGTACATGCAGAACCTAAGTGGTAATGGAGTCTAGGACATCTAGTTCTTGGTCTTCCAGCCCCTGTGATAAAGGAAAGGCACAAAGAAGCATGGGGATATGATAAGCTAATCACTTAAAATAGTTTTAAAAATCCAGCATACTATCTCATAGGATTTTGTGGGGATTAAGTGAGAAATTCATGCAAAGTATTAACAGAGCATGTGAACACATTTTAAGTATTGAGTTAGTATAAACATTCTTGATGATGATGATGATAAGGTCTTAGAGGGTGGGGGAGAAGATGGATCATGTCTTGCTCTATACTTTTCCCCCACTTTCAAATTTTCTACAGTAAAATCTTATTATATATTTAGAACAAAACTAAATACCAACATAAATGCTAGGAAATCATATTTTCTGTAGGTATATATAAAAATATTAGTATAGGACAGCATATTAGAAGAAATTGTGTATAAACTCATAAGCAAAATATGTTTTCTGCACAAACCAAATACATTGACCTTCATCCTGCACATGTTTGAAACTTGACATTGAAACATGCCATCAGCACAGTCTTCACTAGCTTTGCCATTCATGGGAGTTTTAAAACTCCCTTTAGTGGGGTTCTTATTTTAGGTATTGAATGAATTCTGAATCAAGCCTTTATTTCTGTGATTCAAACTTAATTATTCTACCTGCTGTCTTCCAAAAATAAAAGTGCATCCAATTCCTGTGAGAACATCTTGGTAAAAACTGGAAAAGACAAATGACTAACAGGAAGAACATCAAATGTACCTGGAACATAAAGAGTAATACGAAAATGAAAAGAGCTAATTTTTCAGTGAACCCAGGGAGACAATTCCAGTTAAAGGACTAGTTAAAATAGTGGGGCAGAAAATGTTGTTTTCATGATGAAATGATGTAAAGACTTAGAAAACTTGGTACTTCCAGAGCAAATCTTAAAATGCGACATACTGCCTTGACATTTTTAATGTGGTATGAAGTCTATTGAGTTATTATTACCATAAATCCTTAATAATATAAAATATTATAACTTGGTTTTTTAATCAAAGAATATTATTAGAATGACTCAATATCTGAGCTTTCCTCTACTTAGTGTATTAAAATCATTCTTTCAAATGCTCCAATTATGATTGTCAGAGTAAGTGGAAAATAATTTATTTAGGAAGTAACCGCATTCTTAATGTTCCCTACCCACTGACTCGGAGCTGATTAATACTTTACAAACCAGATGTGATTAGCTGGCAGCCTGGCTTGGAAGAGTCATCTCATTACTGGCCCATTATCGTGTTAGCCCTTTGCTCAAAAACTGATTAGTGAACCAATTAACTACCTTCTCCTCAGTGTGCAGGGGCACAGAATTGTGGTGTGTTTGCCTTTTACAGATGTCACCTACCATAGTCATCTATTTTGAATATCATGAGAGCTAAGAGCAAATAAGACAGAGATTTCTCAGTCTTAGACCTTCTTGCTATTGATTAAAACAAACCCCAGAAATTTAGATAAAACTTGAAAGAGGGAGTAAATAGTTACTTCCACAGAGCCCCCTATTTAGGGTGTACTCTGTGTCTCTTCCAATGGATATTCTTATTGAATGTGGATATATTCTTATTGAATATATTCTTATTGAATATCCACTTCCTCTAGCACACAGCTTCTAAGACGGCAAGATTTTTACCTTGATCACCTGGGAATCCACATGCTGAGAACTGTGCCTGGCATGTAGTCGATGCTCTGTAAACATGAGTAAAGGAGCAAATGAACACTTGACAGGATGCTCATGCATAATGGCAAAGAGAACATTGTTTCTTACCTTTAGGGAACTCCCAAGCTAGAAGAGAAACAGACACATAAGCAAATAGCTATAAGGTAGTGGGTGATGAACTATTATAATACAGGTGCAAGGAAGAATGTGAGTCAGGGAGAGACTAAATTTTGTGTCAAGAGCGGGGAGTGGGGTAGGAGCAGAGCAAACTTTCCAAGGGTGGAGATGCATAGACTTTAAAGAATCATGAGGAACTCCACAAGCCAAATGAAAGGTTCCAGAGAAAGAGCACAACATATATAAAGGTATGGATTCCTGGAAGAGCATACTCTATGAAAAATATCTCAAGGGAAGTTGTCTGCATAACCCACTAACTTTTTGAGATTTCATGTCATGATTTTCAAAAAGAAAAATGAAGAGATATGGGAAAGAACAAATAAGTTGCCAGGAGAGTCTGAAAGGGGCACACTAAAATCATTGTGGAAGAAACTAAGGCTTAGAGCAGGCTAAGTAACTTGCTCCACGTTAGACAAGTAGCAAATGGGAGATCAGGGATTTGAATTCATCTCTCTTTACAACCCATGATCTTACACACTCATTCTTGGCAGTATCTGTGAGGCATCCACTTAGTTAATTTTTTCCTTGAATTATTATACCTGAGAAATTAGATTAGTTATTTAAAACCTTATTTGGTGAGCATGAAGTCTTACAGAAGGAAGCCTATAGTTTGAATGTTTTTACAGAGTCTTACTTTCCCTTCAGCTTTCCGCAGGTTCATTGCTTCATTCATTCAGTCAGCAGTTCATAGCTCATGTATGCAAGGCACTGTGCTGAGCATTGACTCTATAACACTCCTTACCTTGGGCTTTGTGGGACAGACCATGAGAAAGTCTTAATTTCCAACTTTACTTTCTCAGGCTCACTGGAGTGTTCCTGCAAATCTAATTTTACAGATAGCATATCTTTTAAACCTAGGATTCCAAGGTTGAGCAAAATATTACTTGAGTAATTCCTGGGGTTCCCCAAAGGGTAGGAGTTCTTTTATTTGAGGCCTTTCAAGGTCTGTTGTCTACTTTTCTGCTTCACATTATTGACTGCAGAAGCTTTAAACATTATTAAGCTTTTCATTTTGGTAGTTGGTCCTCAGAAGCCATTCTAGTGATTGCTTTCTCTTTGAGGAATGGGGAATTTTATTTTACCAACAGGACGAGAAGTGTGGCTCTCACATGTATTATTGTTTATTTTGTCAGGGATTGCATTCTGTGTTCTAGTGAACAGGCCCTTCCTTCTACACAAAGCAAGTGTGTGACTCTGAGTACACTAATTATTGTCATTTGTTAAATGGATCTGATTGGGCTGTAGCCAGATTGATGAATCTTTACTAAAGTGCATGTGACAACACAATTCACAGTCTGATCATTTTTATTATGACTTAACCACAAGATACTTCACCAGGGATTTTCTTTAGCCATTTAGAGAGGGAGAATAGAGGAAAGAGCGTGGCCATGTTACTCCACCTTAGTTCACCTCCCAACTCTGTCACCTCTGTGACCTTGAACACATTACTGAATCTCTCCATAATAGAGTCTGCTCATCCACAAACCTCCCCAGGTTTTTTTTTTTTTATGAAGGGTATTTATGAAGATAAAAGGTAGTAGCTATATGTAAAGTAACCAGAACATAATCAGTAATCAATAAGTGCTGACATTATTTTCTAGGAACTATAGATGGTTTACTCATTAGTGTAATGGCACATATACATGGGAGGACATGAGAACATTGGAAAAGGGTTAGAGAAGAACCACAAGGTTAATTTGAAGGTTGAAGAATGAGCTTTGGAATGGAAGACTATAGAGACTGAGTGAGCTTCATGATATTAGAGATGAGAAGGAGGAAGACAATTTATTAATGGTGTTGAGCAATATGGTTATTATCCCAAAGATGGCAATTGGCTGTTTGCCATTTAACTGAATACAAAGTAGGATAATTGGGGCCTACGATACACAATGGTGAGTAGGGGACAAGTACGTTGTTCCCATGATATTTGCACACACTAGACTCTTGATGCATTAGTTGAATGAAAACATACATGAATTAATGAGCAAACGAGGAATAATTTCCTAGTATTTATGTTTCTTGAACATTGGGTCATTACTGAGAGGGGTCGAAAAACTCTTTTATCTGGTGAAATGAAAAGAATGGAGATGTAATTAAAGAGGGCCCTTCAACTGTCTTGATAACATGTTATTTCTGAGCTGGATGGGTGTGTAGTTACTATAGTTCTATGTTGATTTGTTCCTTACTTTTCTGAATATGTTAAATATTGCATAATCAATTAAGAAATAACCATGCCCACTAAAATAGATTCAAGTGTCTCAGAGGATGGAATTCTTTGGCAATGAGGCTTAGTGATGAGAAGGAATAAGAGGGGAAAAGGATACCAAAATGCTCATTTTGACGGCACCTGTGGAGTTTGCTGTACTAGCTACCCAGGATTCAGCATGCAGGGGGCTGGGCCCCAGATATACGTTGTTCTACTGCCCTTGTGGTAGTTGCCCTGGAATCGAGGCTGCAGCAAAGGCAGGAGAGAAAGGTACTTTGCTGCTCATAGCTGCTGAGGTGGGCCCAGGAGAAGCCGGGCTAGTTCTGAGCATGTAACATGACAGGCTGCAACCTCAGGCTCTCCCCTTGGCGGTCGGTAGTGGTGGCAGCTACTGTCATGATTCTTTGTGTTCTTCTATTATATTAGCACAAATTTAAACTAGTGCTCAGAGGTAGTTAAGTGTTGAGTGAATGAAAATAGGACATCTTTCCAAATGCTGAAAAGTAAAACTGTAAAGAAACATGAACAATCAACAGTTTTGAGTATTATTGACTCAAATAGACAGACTCTCCTCTCTCTGTTTCCGCTGGGCAGTTGCTTCCACCTTTGGTTCCAATTTGGTCCTTTTCTCAGAATACCTGTTTGGAATGATCTGTCCAGTGGTCAAAATGCCTGTAAATCACAAGTGGTTACTGTGGGATTCTTGGGCCCTTACAAATGGAGGACAAAAAAGAGACAAATTATCCCCCTTCATTCCTTCCTCTGAATTGTGAGCCCCTAAAGAAGGCTTCCTACAGCCTTGTGACCATTAGCTTGCTCTCCCCTCCCCTCCGCCCCCAATCCCTGTCAAAATCCTCCTGTGGCCATCCTGAGTGTAAGACCCATGAGTGGCAGGGAGTAGGGACAGTGTTCCTTCATTGTTTTTTTTTTAATTGTGAAAAAAATACTTGTAACATAAAATGCCATTTTAAACATTTCTGAGTATCTAATTCAGTGGCATTAATTGAATTTCCAATGTTGTACAACCATTATCACTACTTATTTTCAAAACTTTTTCAACATACCAAATAGAAACTTTGTAACCATTAAGTAATATCTCTCCATTCTTCCCTCCTCCAAGCCCCTGGTAACCTCTAATCTGCCTTCTGTCTCTATGAGTCTGCCTATTCTCGATATTTCATGTCAGTGGACTCATACAATCTTTGTTCTTTGGTGTCTGGCTTATTTCACTTAGCATAAGTTTTCAGGGTTCATTCACGTCGTAGCACGTGTTAGAACTTCACTCCTTTTCATGACTGAATAATTTTTGTATAGCATAAGCTACATTTTCATAGTCCTGGGTCAGCCATGCAAAGGTAAATAAATAATACATAATCTGTGTTCTCAAGATGGTCATGATGCAGGGCAGGATGAGGGAAGGACTCATGGAAAGTGGAAAACAAACAAGTAAATCAGTCATTATTGATCGTACCATGTGCTAAGTACGTGCACCGTATAACAGGGCTGCACGTAAAAAACAACAACAACAGTTCACGGTGCCTTGAACAGTAAGTGGATTTACTGTCTCAAATAACCAGACATCTGGAGTTCTCACAGTTGATTAACTGAGCAACTTAAATCCAGGCCAGTGTCCTCTCATCTTTTTGCTCTGCTGTCTTCAGTCTCTTCCCACCAAGCTAACTCCCCTCCTCACAATAGCTGTGAGGTTGGACAATAGCTGAAACAGTTCCAGGCAGCTATTTCTCACCCACAAGTGACTAGAAGCTGAAAGGGGGATTCTGTCCATCTTGAGTCTCCTTTTAAGAGCTAAGGATCATTTTCCACAATACCCACCCACCCCTAGCAGATTTCCCCTCGTGTTTCATTGGCTTAGGTTGTCCTGCTTCACCCCGGGCCTGGCATGCGGCCTGTCACCCAGAGTGCACCAAGGGAGGCTACCTGAACAAACTCGGGGTTCTGCTAGCAAGAAAGATGGGAAGGAAAGGGCCTAAGGTGAGCAACCGCATCCCGTTACATCCTGGGACAGAAGTGCTCCTGGGGTTTCTAAACAGCTTGCGGAGTAGGAAGGGCTTAGATAAGATCTTCTCTTATTGATGTTTCATTTCTCTGATGCTCACAAACTGGTTACTTACGTCAAATTCTTCTTTCTTTTGTAACTAATAGTTTTATTTCCAATATTGACGTTCACATGCCTCTTGAAACATGTTTAAAATAAAAAATATATGAAGAAGAAATAAAAATAAGACATAATTCTACTATCCTGGGGTTTATTTTGAATATTTATTTTTCCATAAATTATAGATATATATGATCGGTCAAAATATCAGGTATATAAGCCATGTGGCTTTATGTTTTCCATAATTCAAATCACCGTTATGCCTGGGGGCAAAAACAAAATCTTGACTAGTTACATTAATGTCAATTTAGTTCAATTAAAACTCAATTTAATTAGTCAATCCAAGTTATCCTCAGTCAGTTCAAGATGTTCTCTTTCTCTTTTCTTGGGGATTCTCCAAATTCCAGGAGTCACAGTGTTGGTCTCCTGGAATTTAGGAGAAAAATGGAACATCAGGGCATTTGTTATTTCATTGTCCTCTGTCCACAGTCCATGGCTAGATCTGAGTCCTGGGTAGTTTCTCATCTTTGGTTCAAATAGATGATGACCATGTCCTCATTGTTTGTATAGCAAGACCTCTTGGGTCTGCTGGCTATCTGCCTGTTTGCCAAGAATCACACCACGGCACCTAGGAAAAGTTGCCTTAGGCCTGTGTGTGTGTATACCTCACACCTTTGTTTCCACCTGACATCTCCCAGGGCATGCTCCACCAGTGAACAAGGGGAGGTAGGTGCCCTCACTGGGACCTACCTGGAAAACAATCTATAGCCTATGCTCTCACATACCCCAAGTCTACCCGAGGAGTGGCATGTATCCTCCCATCTCCACTCCCAACATGCAGCCAGGGATGAACCAACGTGTAAAGTCTTTTCTTTACTCTCCTCCCATCCCCATCTCTTCTCTCCCTTTAGCCTGGAAAACTGTCCCTCATCTGGATTTGGTGCTGAGGGGAAAGGGATTGGAAAACCTGACATATGATTGAAATCATATCCTTCCATATCTATTCATTACGACTGAATCCTTCAAGGCCTTTGCTTTTGACATTCCAAACCTAAGCTTTTGAGAAAAACTCAAAAGCAATTTTCTCTCCGTTTGTCAATTTTAAAGTTCAAGATCTGAGAATCAAAAAGCCAAAAGCTGAGCCAAAGTGAAACCTGAAAGAAGTAATAATAGTTCATGGAACAGACAATTAGGGAAAAAAATAAAATATCCAGTTGATGTAGAGAATATGGCCAACTATTGTCTTTACTAACTGATAGGTCAGTTGATGGTTTTGATAACTTTTTAGCCCCGTTTCACCATTCCAAGTTCTAGTTACCACTCAGCATATTCAGTCTAAGACAGCCATGTGGTCCGACTGAACTGGTTCTAGTGATAATCATCTCATATTTTACCACTTTTCTTATGTCTGATCCAAATTTCGTTTCTCTGGAGTTCACAAACTGGTCATTGTTATTTTCTGTGAGTAACAAAATTCCTTTAGAGGCCATAACTCAGCGGTGCCTTGAATTCCCAGGAGGTGTGGCAAGGGAGGAGGTTAATGAAGTATTCAGATGGATTCTGGTGAAGCATGGATTTGTCTATTGTAAAATTGGACATTAAACATTTAAGCAAAGCCTTTGTTAATGAGAAGTTAAAGTGGTCATAGGCTGTCCTTAAATCCCCATTCACAATTCCCATGTGTCTCTCTGAGACATTCACACATGCAGCTGAAGGCAGTGTTGCCTGAAGCTCTTTCTTTGAGGTTAACACCATAAACATACACTTTCATTTATGAGAAAAGGGTCATTAATGGTACTTGAGGGATCTCTGTCACATAAGGAGAGAATGATGAAGAGCTGCCCCACTTTTCTTTGTAAACTCTCTACATTGTCCATGATTAGATCACAGATTAAACACAAATTAAGATATTTACAGATAAAATGCAAGATAGAATTTAGGAGGCCAAATCAAGGGACTTGTGGATTTTTGACAGAGAGGCATAAACTGCCACCAAGTTTCAGACAAAGAAATATTTTAAATTCATGGCACAGTGTGCTTATCTTTTGAAGTGTGAGATCTGGGCCTTCTGTTGTGTCAAGTTCATCCTCTGAATCAGTGACACATGCTCCAGTAAACATCAACTTACAACTCCTAGTCACTAACCAACACAGGGTTCCTGGAGCAGATCCAATCCTCAAGAACAGAAGCCATGTAAATAAACTCTGTTCAGCAGGTCATGCACTGAGAGGGAACCAGACTAAGACATCAAGGCGATTCCTGGGCATACTGCTATAGCTGAACAGATGGCAGGCAAGAGAAGTGCTTAAAGGAGCCACTGGAGCACAATTTCAAGTGATGTCTCACGTCCTTTGACAGTTGGAGAGTGATAGAAGCAAACAGATCATGAGGATATGTTACCTCTTGGAAAGGAATATTTCATTCAAAGATGACCGGAGCAAAACACAGTAGGATCTCCTCAGAAAAGGGCAAGGTGATACGGAGAGGTGACGGCAACTTGGGCACCAAGGACCTATCCTGGGTCAGGGTTGTAGCAAGGGGGACTTTTTCACATCTTAAGAGTATTATATTCATTGTGGGGCTCTGCATCACAAGTCATCTTAACAGTAAGAATACTTGACATTAGAGGAGGACAGTTAAACTCAAGTACTTCCTAGCTTAGAAGTATGTCTGGGGACACATTATGTGGTTGAGCCTACAGGTGGGAAGGCGAGTGAGAACAAACTGTGAAGTACGAGAATCAAGACACTGAGGGAATGAAGTGAGGGCTGATAACAAGCAGGAACCCTGTCCTCATCCCTTTCTAGACCTTGCACAGGCCAGGAAGGAGCAGTAGAATTCAAACTCAAACTTGTTTGGGTATGCATACTGAATAAGGGAATCAACTGGGAACTTCGGCTTGAGGAACAGATATCTACCCAGCATCCTCTCTTCCTCCGCCTTGCTACCAGAACTCCTATTTTGTTTAGGCATCTACCCGTTACCCACATGGCTTTGAGGATGGTGATCTCTTCCCTAGTTCAAGAGTAAATCTCTGTAGGCATGACTAGGCCCCTTGCCAGAGATTGGTGGGCATGTGAACTAGTTCTGGCCCATGAGGCTTGTGGGGAAAGCCTCTGAGGGGTTTCCAGGAAAGGTTTCCCCTCTCCTAAGGGGAGATAGCCCTTTCATCTCTGAAAGTTATTGTGTCTGTATATAAGTGTTGGAACAAGATATTTCAGCCATGCTGTGACCACAAGGAAACAGTCTATGTTGATCAGGTGAAAGTGGCTGAGCTGGAAAATTACCAATATGAATCAAGGGTTTTTTTGTTTTGTTTTGTTTTGTTTTATTTTGTCACTTGCAACCTATATCATCTTAACTGACATATTTTTTTTTAAGTCATGCTAACTTTCCTGAAAGTTTAGTAGAGGTCTGGGGGAGGGGAGGTGGCAAGGCTCTATCTTCTGCTCTGTCCATCCACCCATCTATCCATCCATCCATCCATCGTTTATTATGAGCTTACAATATACCAGGCATTTAGATGAGCCTTGAAGGTGTGAAGATGAATTGGAAATAGCCCCTGCCCTTGCAGTGCTCATAACCCTATTAACAGATGGTATGGTATGTCTTGTAAGATAGGAATGTACAAAATGTCTCGATAGTCCAGAGTGGGTAGTGATGAGCTCTAATCTCCAGGTTGGACATAGAGTAGGACATACAGAGACTGATTAGAACTTGACCAGCAGAAAGTATGTTTCAGAGAGTAGGAACTGAAAAAGTGAAGAGAGGTAGTAAGGAAAGCCCAACTGCTTCACCCCTAGATGTAAATCCATTCAGAAAGGCAGGCTACGTAGAAATGGACTGTCTGCATCATAAGAGAAGCTCAGAGAATGGTGAACAAAAAAGGAAGACAGTTTACTTATTTAGATGCTGCAAGGGAAAGAAGGTAGGTTTGAGGAATGATAGAAGATGGGTTGTGAGACTAATCCTTGCTCTTGAGTTGCACAGTTATGCCAAAGTCTCCAAAATACCTCCCTTTCAAAGGTGGTCCAACAGTGAGTATGCTCCCTGAAGTTTTTGTGACCCCCTTTCTGGTTCTAATTGTTAGATTTATATTATAACGCCACCACACTTGGCCTTAACATGTGCACTTCAATTCTGAAATCATTTATGTGATCAACCACTTACTATATGTGATACGGTTTGAAGAACAAGATACAGAGAAAAATACCAGGATTCGTACCTAAGGAACCCACAGGATAGAAGAGAAAACACATACATAACACGTACCTATCATACAATAGAAAACATTACCATAAAAGTATGTACACAGGTGAAATCCTTGAGGGATACAATGGGGGGAGCTTGGCCACGTATAGAGAGTAGATAGTATTTCTGTTGATTCTGAATGGTAAGTGATAGTAGGAGTTTCCAAGTTGGGAAGGTACTTTCAGATAGAAGGACCAACAAAAAGAGGGAATCCCAGAAGAAGAGGGCATCTAAGGTGAGAATCTTCTAGGGGGCAAGAAGGTACAATTAGGTGAATTGGGGGGGTGGCACAGAGAAGTGGATGAGAGAGCGGTGTGAGATGACAAGATGGAGAGGGCTTATGGACCAATAAGGTTATTGTATGCAGTCTTGAGGAGTTTGAATTTCATTGATTATATATATGTTGAGTGTCTCCCGTGTGCCCAGGAGTTTTAGGATCCACAGATACAATTTCAAGTTTTAATCCCTACTCTCCAGTAGGCCTGGACCAGTGGAAGAGATAGACACATGGACAGGAGTGAGGAGAGTTAATGTTTGAAGAGCCTTGACCTTGTGCTAGCACTCTACCTCAATTATATGATGTATGCCTCACAACATACCAATAATTGAATATTATTATGATGATTTTACAGAAGAGGAACTGAGGTACAGAGAGGTCAAGTAACTTTTCCAAGACCTCACATCTAAAATAACAAGTAGTGTGGATTCAGACTCAGGTCTGTTGTATTCCAGAGCCAACACAATAATGTATAAATTTGGAAGCTCAATAGAGTGGTACTTAGGCTGAGGATCAAGGAAGTCTTCCTTAGGGAGATGATGTATAAGCTAAGTTTTAGAAAGTAGAAGGAGTTGGCTAGGTGATGCAGGAAGGACATTCCAGGCAGGGAGTAAGAGCATGAACAAGGGTGTGGAGGTAAGGAACTGCCTGGTGGTAGACGGAATTAGGTGTTGGTATCACAAACGTTATGAGGCAAGAGGGGAAGGAGATGAGTCTAAACTGTAAGCAGCGACCAGATTATGGATGACCTTTATATTACAAGGATAGGACATTGACCAAAAAACATTTCTTTTTCAACCATGTCATGATCATCAGCTCCCTGCAAAATATCTTCACCACGTCAGTTATTGGAACCATAATCTACTCGATTAAGACTAGACCTTGATAGTCATCCTTGATTTTTCCATACCTCTACCCACTTATCCAGTGAATCAAGAGTTAAGTGAGGCCATTTCTTCCTTCTAAATATATCTCTAATATTCTCCCCACTCCATCCTCACTGCCACTTCCCAACTCCGAGCAAATCATTCTTCACCTGGATATGGTGAGGGCCTCCTTCATGACCTTGCACTTCTGCTTAGCAGCCATAGCAACTTTCTAAAAATGTAACTCAGACCACCTGCCTCCTCATCCCTGCTTGAAATCCTCCTGTGGATTCTCCTGTATTTCAGATGAAATCCAAATACCTTACCATGTCTGTCAAGGCTCTGCTTTCCTCTCCAAGCTTACCGCACCTCTCTGTCCCCTTCATCCATTTTGTTCCACTTCCTTCAAGGTCCTAGAATACGCTATATCCCTTGCGTCGAGGTCTTTGTCCATGCTGGTCCTCCTGCCTGGACTGATCACCTTCCAGATCTTTACATGACTTCCTCCTTTCCATCCTTCAGATTTCATCTTAAACAGTGCTTTATTTGATTCCTCTTTCCATTCTCCTCCATCCTACTTTGATTTGTTCTCCATCATTGATACTGTGATATTCTTAGCATCCCCACCACAAGAAGTCACCAGGCTATTCGCTCATTAAATATCTGTCTCTTCCGTTGGTCTGTAAACTTGTGAGAGGACAGCACCGTGTTGTTTTGCTCACCTCAATGCCTGGCCCAGAATAGCCACAACCCTTAGAAGTGTGGCTGTCTCCCATTAATGGTTTAATAACAGCTCCATCAACTAATAACTGAAGACTTAAAAACAACTTTAAGGGACAGTATGAGATATAGAATATGGAGAAGAAATAAAAATTTGTGCAGGAAATATAGGGAAGCATGATGATAAATTCAATTTAGGAGGCATGGGGACATGGTAACTCCTCTGGACACTGCCTGGCACAAAATAGTCATCAATAAATATTTGTTAAATAAATTAATAGTAGCTAAATGATTGAATCTATTGACATAGACAAATAATCCAATACTAACAGACCTCATAGTGGCAAGTAGAAGTGATAGCCCAAGGTGGGTCACTGTCTAAAGCATTTTCCTCATCTGTGAAGGGAAAGCACTCAGTGAATTATTCTGTTTTATTTTCTCAGCTGTCTTTTTTCCTTTACTATACAAATTTGAAGCCAAGATATAATTTGTTACAGAAGATGAGCCCTGCTAGCCATAAAATTTTGGCAAGAGAGATGCAGAAGCCTTTTCCCATGGTAGTAAATAATATGATTCTCTAAGAGTAATCTAATAATAGTGAGAGAAACAAGTGTCAAGGCTAAAGAGTGGCCAGAGAATCTTTGGTCCGCATAGGCTAATGCATGGATAGGGATATATTTTAATTCTAACTTTTATAATTCAAACAGCACAACATACCAATCCAATCACTGGAGTTGGATTTTAAAACATAACAATGGTTCCATTGATGCCTCAAGTAGCACTTACAGAGAAAGCATTTAATAACACAGTTTTTCTTTACGGTTCACCTTTTATATTTGGATAATATGCAGTCTATGTTTGAGGTACCTTGGTTAGATATAAAGATAAGATTTTAGACAGTTGTATCCTCTTCTCAAAGTACTCAGAATTTTTTTTTATTCCTGTTTATCAGACAACAAGTATTTATTGAATATCTGCTGTGTACCAGACAGTATTAATTAAAGCTTGTTTCTCCTTTGTCATGTTAAAACTCTAGGCCTTTTTTTGTTGTTCACACTATAATTAGGGAGTCAGCTTCTTTTTTTTTTAATTTTTGAATTTATTATTTTATACAGCAGGTTCTTATTAGTTATCCATTTTGTACATATTAGTGTATACATGTCAATCCCAATCTCCCAGTTCATCACACCACCACCACCACCACCCTCCCACCACTTTCCCGCCTTGGTGTCCGTGTTTGTTCTCTACAACTGTGTCTCTATTTCTACCCTGCAAACTGGTTCATCTGTACCATTTTTCTAGGTTCCACATATATGCGTTAATACACGATATTTGTTTTTCTTTTTCTAACTTACTTCACTCTGTATGACAGTCTCTAGATCCGTCCATGCCTCTACAAATGACCCAATTTCATTCCTTTTAATGGCTGGGTAATATTCCATTGTATATATGTACCATATCCTCTTTATCCATTCATCTGTCGATGGGCATTTAGGTTGCTTCCATGACCTGGCTATCGTAAATAGTGCTGCAGTGAATATTGGGGTGCATGTGTCTTTTTGAATTATGGTTTTCTCCGGGTATATGCCCAGTAGTGGGATTGCTAGGTCATATGGTAATTCTATTTTTAGTTTTTTAAGGAACCTCCATAGTGGCTGTATCAATTTTCATTCCCACCAACAGTGCAAGAGGGTTCCCTTTTCCCTACACCTTCTCCAGCATTTGTTGTTTGTAGATTTTCTGATGGTGCCCATTCTAACTGGTGTGAGGTGATACCTCATTGTAGTATTGATTTGCATTTCTCTAATAATCAGTGATGTTGAGCATCTTTTCATGTGCTTCTTGGCCATCTGTATGTCTTCTTTGGAGAAATGTCTACTGAGGTCTTCTGCCCATTTTTGGATTGGGTTGTTTGTTCTTTTAATATTGAGCTGCATGAGCTGTTTATATATTTTGGAGATTAATCCTTTGTTCATTGATTCGTTTGCAAATATTTTCCCCATTCTGAGGGTTGTCTTTTTGTCTTATTTGTAGTTTCCTTTGCTGTGCAAAAGTTTTTAACTTTCAATAAGTCCCATTTGTTTATTTATTTTTTATTTCCATTACTCTAGGATGTGGATCAAAACAGATCTTGCTGTGATTTATGTCAAAGAGTGTTCTGCCTATGTTTTCCTCTAAGAGTTTTATGTGTCTGGCCTTACATTTAAGTCTTTAATCCATTTTGAGTTTATTATTTTGTATGGTGTTAGGGAGTGTTCTAATTTCATTCTTTTACATGTAGCTGTCCAGTTTTCCCAGCAACACTTATTAAAGAGACTGTCTTTTCTCCATTGTATATCCTTGTCTCCTTTGTCATAGATTAGTTGACCATAGGTGCATGAGTTTATCTCTGGGCTTTCTATCCTGTTCCATTGATCTATATCTCTGTTTTCGTGCCAGTACCATATTGTCTTGATTACTGTAGATCTACAGTATAGTGTGAATTCAGGCAGTCTGATTCCTCCAGCTCCTTTTTTTCCGCTCAAGTCTGCTTTGGCTATTCGGCGCCTTTTGTGTCTCCATACAAATTTTAAGATTTTTTGTTCTAGTTCTGTAAAAAATGCCAGTGGTAATTTGATAGGGATTGCATTGAATCTGTAGATTGCTTTGGGTAGTATTGTCCTTTTCACAATGTTGATTCTTCCAATCCAAGAACATGGTATATCTTTCCATCTGTTTGTATCGTCTTTAATTTCTTTCATCAGTGTCTTATAGTTTTCTGCATATAGGTCTTTTGTCTCCCTAGGTAGGTTTATTCCTAGGTATTTTATTCCTTTTGTTGCAGTGGTAAATGGGAGTGTTTCCTTAATTTCTCTTTTGATGTTTTCATCTTTAGTGTATAGGAATGCAAGAGATTTCTGTGCATTAATTTTGTATCCTGCAACTTTACCAAATTCATTGATTAGCTCTAGTAGTTTTCTGGTGGCATCTTTAGGATTCTCTATGTATAGTATCATGTCGTCTGCAAACAGTGACAGTTTCACTTCTTCTTTTCCAATTTGTATTCCTTTTATTTCTTTTTCTTCTCTGATTGCCGTGTCTAGGACTACCAAAACTATGTTGAATAATAGTGGTGAGAGTGGACATCCTTGTCTTGTTCCTGATCTTAGAGGAAATGGTTTCAGTTTTTCACCATTGAGAATGATGTTTGCTGTGGGTTTGTCATATATGGCCTTTATTATGTTGAGGTAGGTTCCCTCTATGCCCACTTTTTGGAGAGTTTTTATTATAAATGGGTGTTGAATTTTGTCAAAAGCTTTTTCTGCATCTGTTGAGGTGATCATATGGTTTTTATTCTTCAGTTTGTTAATATGGTGTATCACATTGATTGATTTGTGTATATTGAAGAATCTTTGCATCCCTGGGATAAATCCCACTTGATTGTGGTGTATGATCCTTTTAATGTGTTGTTGGATTCTGTTTGCTAGTATTTTGTTGAGGATTTTTGCATCTGTGCTCATCAGTGATATAAGCCTTTAGTTTCCTTTTTTTGGTGACATCTTTGTCTGGTTTTGGTATCAGAGTGACAGTGGCCTCATAGAATGAGTTTGGGAGTGTTCCTTTCTCTGCAATTTTTTGGAAGAGTTTGAGAAGGATAGGTGTTAGCCCTTCTCTAAATGTTCGATAGAATTCACCTGTGAAGCCATCTGGCCCTGGACTTTTGTTGGATGATTTTTAATCACAGTTTCAATTTCATTACTTATGATTGGTCTATTCCTATTTTCTATTTCTTCCTGTTCAGTCTTGTAAGGTTTTACCTTTGTAAGAATTTGTCCATTTTTTCCAGTTTGTCCATTTTATTGGCATAAAGTTGCTTGTAGAAGTCTCTTAGGATGCTTTGTATTTCTGTGGTGTCTGTTGTAACTTCTTTTTCATTTCTAATTTTATTGATTTGAGTCCTCTCCCTCTTTTTCCTAATGAGTCTGGCTAATGATTTATCAATTTTATTTATCTTCTCAAAGAACCAGCTTTTGGTTTTATTGATCTTTGCTATTGTTTTCTTTGTTTCTATTTATTTCTGCTCTGATCTTTATGATTTCTTTCCTTCTACTAACTTTGGGTTTTGTTTGTTCTTCTTTCTCTCGTTCCCTTAGGTGTAAGGTTAGATTGTTTATTTGAGATTTTTCATGTTTCTTGAGATAGTCTTGTATTTCTATAAACTTCCCTCTTATAACTCCTTTTGCTGCATCCCACAGGTTTTGGATCATCATGTTTTCATTGTCATTTGTCTCTAGGTATTTTTTTATTTCCTCAGTGATCTCTTGGTTATTTAGTAACATATTTTTTAGCCTCCATGTGTTTGTGTTTTTTACATTTTTTCCCCCTGTAATTGATTTCTAATCTCATAACATTGTGGTCTGAAAAGATGCTTGATATGATTTCGATTTTCTTAAATTTACTGAGGCTTGATTTGTGACCCAAGATGTGATCTATCCTGGAGAATGTTCTGTGCGCACTTGAGAAGAAAGTGTAATCAGCCGTTTTGGGGTGGAATATTCTATAAATATCAATTAAATCTATCTGGTCTATTGTGTCATTTAAAGCTTGTGTTTCCTTAGTAATTTTCTGTTTGGATGATCTGTCCATTGGTGTAGTGAGGTGTTAAAGTCCCTCACTATTATTGTGTTACTGTCGATTTCCTCTTTTATAGCTGTTAGCAGTTGCCTTATGTATTGAGGTGCTCCTATGTTGGGAGCATATATGTTTATAACTGTGATATCTTCTTCTTGGATTGATCCATTCATCATTATGTAGTGTCCAATCTTGTCTCTTGTAACCTTCTTTATTTTAAAGTCTATTTTATCTGATATGAGTATTGCTACTCCAGCTTTCTTTTGATTTCCATTTACATGGAATATCTTTTTCCATGCCCTCACTTTCAGTCTGAATGTGTCCCTAGGTCTGAAATGGGTCTCTTGTAGACAGCATCTATATGGGTCTTGTTTTTGTATCCATTCAACAAGCCTGTGTCTTTTGGTTGGAGCATTTAATCCATTCATGTTGAAGGTAATTATCGATACATATGTTCCTATGACCATTTTCTTAATTTGGGGGGTTTGTTTTTGTAGGTCCTTTTCTTCTCTTGTGTTTCCCACTTAGAGAAGTTCCTTTAGCATTTGTTGTAGAGCTGATTTGGTGGTGCTGAATTCTCTTAGCTTTTGCTTGTCTGTAAAGGTTTTGATTTCTCCCTCGAATCTGAATGAGATCCTTGCCAGGTAGAGTAATCTTGGTTGTAGGTTCTTCCCTTTCATCATTTTAAATATATCATGCCGCTCCCTTCTGGCTTGTAGAGTTTCTGCTGAGAAGTCAGCTGTTAACCTTAGAGGGGTTCCCTTGTATATTATTTTTCATTTTTCCCTTGCTGCTTCCAATATTTTTTCTTTGTCTTAATTTTTGCCAATTTGATTACCATGTGTCTTGGTGTGGTTCTCCTTGGGTTTATCCTGTATGGGACTTTCTGCACTTCCTGGACTTGGGTGGCTATTTCGTTTCCCATTTTAGGGAAGTTTTCGACTATAATCTCTTCAAATATTTTCTCTGGTCCATTCTCTCTCTTCTCTCCTTCTGGGACCCGTATAATGCGAATGTTGTTGCATTTAATGTTGTCCCAGAGGTCTCTTAGGCTGTCTTCATTTCTTTTCATTCTTTTTTCTTTATTCTCTTCCGGAACAGTGAATGCCACCATTCTGTCTTCCAGGTCATTTATCCATTCTTCTGCCTCAGTTATTCTGCTATTGATTCCTTCTAGTGTATTTTTCATTTCAGTTATTGTATTGTTCATCTCTAGTTGTTCGTTCTTTAATTCTTCTGGGTGTTCTTTAGTTCTTCTAGGTCTGTGTTAAACATTTCTTGTATCTTCTCGATCTTTGCCTCCATTATTTTTCCGAGGTCCTGGATCGTCTTCACTATCATTATACTGAATTCTTTTTCTGGAGGGTTGCCTATCTCCACTTCATTTAGTTGTTTTCCTGTGGTTTTACCTTGTTCCTTCATCTGGTACATAGCCCTCTGCCTTTTCATCTTGTTTATCTTTCTGTGAAGGTGGTTTTTGTTCCACAGGCTGCAGGATTATAGTTCTTCTTGCTTCTGCTGTCTGCCCTCTGGTGGATCTTCTTTTTTTATTATTCATTTTCTTTTTTACAATTACTCAGGAGTTTTTTTGGGGTGGGGGTCTTTTTTGTTTAAAATCTTCTGTGATTCATCTCAATCCTCAAGTGATTATTAAATAGTCCAACTGATGCAGTAAGTCCAATCTTGTGGCACTGGGATGAGTCCTTTATACTTTATGCTGGAATGATGGATTCCTTGAGAATTAAGTAAAGATAACTGCTATCTTTGTTATTATATTTCCAATCAACCATATTCTCCCAGAGTATTTTCCTTAAGCATTTTAGAAAGGAGGTGGATTTTTTTTCCATCTCTGAAGACCTTATTCAATTAACTGGGTCAATACTTTTTAAAATTCTGACCGCAAAAGCCAGAGTTCACCTCTCCTTGCCTCCTATCTGAACATACTTATATTATAGTTTATTCACGGACAAGTAGCTTATCCACTGAAAAGACATGTCACAGACTGTATTCAGAATATTCTGGGGCAAGCACAAATCTAATGATGTGATAACATTATGTGTGATATCTGTGTCTGATGATCTTTTCTTTTACCTTTTAAAATGAACTTTATCAAGGTATAATTTTCATACAATAAAAGGCACCCATTTGAAATGTACAGTCAGATAAGCTTAAATGTATGCCCATTTAAACACCACCTGAATCAATATGAAGGATGTGTCCATCATCCCAAAACTTTCCTTGGTGTCCCTCTGCAGTCAGTCACCCTCATCCTCACCATAGGCAACATTGATTAGCTCTGTATTTCTAACTTTCTCCTAATAACTGGGCGGGATAAAGGACAAGACACATCTCCTGCCTTCAAAGCCCTTATGTAATAATGGGAGAGGGGAAAATGGACACTGAAGAAATTCAGCAGCAAGATAATAACATACTCAGGAATCACAGGGGTTGGGGGCAGGCAGTGCTGGGGTGGGAAGAGGAGTGAATTAAGCAATACATACAAGTCCTGGGCTCTTTCTTGTACAGACTCTATTTCTAACCCTCTGCGTTGTTTTTCCCAACTATAACATGAGGAGCTTGAACCACCTGACCTCTAAAGGCCCTTCTGGTGTCTCGCCTTTATATTTTACTTGTGAGGAGTGAATGCTCAAGTCCGTGGGACCACCAAGGGTGCGGAAGTCTGTAATTACTCTGTGGTAGGTAAAATATCTGACTTCGCTCACCAAACACATTTTCATAAAAGTTAATTTTTTTGGTGTTTAGTATATTAGGATCTTCTCGTCAGAAGCAATCAATGGAGTTTTATTTCAGTCTATTTACATAATCTGAAATAATTTGAAGGAGCTACTTTTTGGTTCAGTTTGAGAAATATGTTAATTGATGTTTTCTAGCCAGGATATAGCTGCAAGAGACTGTCCTCAGTTGCCCATCATCTCCCCTGCTGGCCAGTCTCCTTTACTCACAGGTGGCTTTCCAAAAAGTTAAATCTCCAGAAAGTTACAACTCAAACAGGAAATGAGACAGCAAGTGAAGACAGAGGAAAAGAGATCTCCACAATGGTCTTCAATTCCAGCAATGGTAAAATTTCCATCTCCAGTAAATAATTGGGCAGTTATTTAGATATTATTCTAGCTTCTCAGACCATTAAGGGTGTTTTATTTTTCTTTATTAGGCTTCTCATACTTTCACAGGTTAAACTTCTCAAATTCTCATCACCTGTGAATGTTGTTAAAATGCAGATTCCAACCCAGCGGAATCTGGGGAGGGGCCTGAGATTTCTGTATTTCTAACACACTCCCAGGTGGTGTGGATGCTTTTGGACCAAGGACACACTGGGACAGGTGACTGAGGTGGTGAAGTGTTAGATGGGTCACCTTTTCTGGATAACTGACCTACTGACTGCTCTACTTCAAGTTATTTATGTTATAAAAGATTCATAGTTTACAAATGTCAACTTATTCAGGGAATATTCTTCCTGTGAGTTGAGTCCAATGTAGAGAGTTGAGCCCAGTATAGAGGCAGCCCTCTGAAAATGTCATTGAAACACACATTTTCCATTGGGCAACCAACCCAGTAGTCTAGCCTTCTGGCTAGAAAATGTTTCATTCTTTGGATTAACATGAAAAATATGAAAATTATCTCCTCCCTAAAACCCCAGGGACCTGTATACAGGAAATAGAGGCCCCATCCATCACCATCCTGGCCTTCTGATGGACTTAAACTTGAGGCAATGGCAGGTTTTGGTCTCTCTACCCAGGACACTTGTTTTTGGAGTTCAGCTTCTAATTCTCTGTGTGCAAGAGTCTGACCAAATTTTTCTCCTGACTGTGGTTTTCAGGAACACAGATTTGTTTTGTTTTGTTTTGCTTTGTTTTCTGCTTATTGGTTTGTTGATTTCTAAAAGCAATCTTTGTTCCATCGGTCACATACCAGGAAGACATATTATTTTTATCACCTAAAGAAGGCAGATACTGAAACTCAGAGCAGATTTATGTGTTGTTGGGTTTATTTATCTGTAGGGGTACCAGAACTCAACCAGCCTGCTGGGTTGACTAGCTAGGAGTGAAGTGGACAGTAATCATCAAACTATAGTGAGGAGGCTGGGGGGAAAGTTAGGAGACAGTGAAGTTATTGGTGTTCTGAGCCCTGTTTGTACTCAGCAAATATTAAAATACCAATTTTCAAAAATAATTGGTCCTTAGGAATAGAGAATGGATAAATAAACAGAAAATGGTCTTGGAAACATAGCACAGAGACTATTTACTGGCCACTGAAGACAAAACTGACCAAAAATGAAAAGGAAATTGGAGGGGAGTTGGGGAGTGAAAAGAAAATGTCCTCTTCTCCAAGAAGGGGAACAAAAGGAAAAGAAAGTTAAGGCCAGAGAATTTTTGAGCAAGGAGAGAGAGAGGGAAACCTTCATTCTATGTGATTCTGCAGTTTGTGTGAGATTCCAGGAAGCCAGACCTTCGGTATGCTGGCTTGGCCCTAGGGTGTGCCATCAATTTTATTGATGACTACGACTCATTTTAGCCTGCAGAAAACTGTTGAATTCAGGAGGAAGGAGAGGATTACCAGATTTACACCTGGCAAAATTGCACCTTATTTCCCCATCATACCCCCTACCTCTCCATTCATCAGATTTTTTAAAACTTAACATGATACTGCTTTCCTTCGTTCACTTAAAAAAATTGTTTTGGCTCACAAAAAGCTTCGTAAAGGCCATGTTTTCAATAATACTTTTGTTTTAGACACTGACTTGTCAGATTGCTGAGACATAAAAGCAAACCTTCCATTTAAAAAATGATGTTTTTCTGGGCTCTTCTTCATCTGGTCTTTGTCTGATGTCCATCCGACCCTCGGTGTTAAAGGTCACCTCGGAAAGGGCTGGCCACTTTCTCTCCTTGTGCTGAGCTGCTACTGTGTGGGGATTTCTCGCCCTCCTCCCCTCTCCTCAGTCTCCACCACTGCTGAGCCGTACAACCACAGCCATTAGTGATTCGGTGCCTCACTTCTGCCCAAGAGATTCTATAAAGCTTGGGCTCCTGGGAAGAAGTTAGGGGGATGCGGCTGGAGGGGAGTTACCTACCTCCACAGCCACTGTAACAAGGCCTGTCCCGGGACCTGGGGTGGATGACTGAGACACACTTTCAGCTCTTCTCCTCCACTCTCTTCTTTTTATTTATTTAGTTATTTATTTTGGCTGCATTGGGTCTTCATTGCTGCGCGTGGGCTTTCTCTAGTTGTGTCGAGCGGGGGCTACTCTTCATTGCAGTGCATGGGCTTCTCATTGCTGTGGCTTCTCTTGTTGCAGAGCACAGGCTCTAGGCACACGGGCTTCAGTAGTTGTGGCACGCGGGCTCAGTAGCTGTGGTGCACGGGCTTAGTTGCTCCGCGGCATGCGGACCAGGGCTCGAACCCACGTCCCCTGCATTGGCAGGAGGGTTCTCAACCACTGCGCCACCAGGGAAGCCCCCCCCCACTCTCTTCTTACTAACTACCTCCTTCTCCAGAGATTCCCTTCCTACACACAGGCATCCTCAGATTCAGAGAGTGGAAACTCACCACTTCTTTTTATTTTTCAGTTAGACATTGGATTATTTATTTTATAGTAGAACATACCTTTTCCACCTCCTCTTTTGTTTCTAACTCAGCAACATAGCTTAGAGAGCTTTCCATATTAGTGTATGAAGAAGAGCTTCCTCCTTCTATTTAAAGTCTTTGTGGATGAATTCTAATTCATTTAACAATCTTCTGTTGGTAATATGTTGATAGCATTATAATATTTAATTCTGATTTTAGATACTCAGTATTGTCTAGGTGCTGGGGATACATTGACGAGGACAAAAAATAAAAGAGCATATTTCCGCTCCTCATGGAACTTGAATTCAATGAGATAGACATTAATAAAAGACCTCCTCAAATAAATGTAGACTCCTAACACTGATAAGTGCTGAGAAGAATCTAATAGCGGGAATTTATATAGTCAGGGAGTAAAAGATAGCTTTTCCAAAAAAGTTGTAATGGAACTGATATCTAAAGAAAGAACTCACCACTTCTGTTTCTTTACACCATGCCATTAAAAGGATTAATAAACAGAAGTTGCTAGCATTTCTCCTCCCTCTGTCTGCCCACATGAGGGGTTTCTGACTTGGTCCTCTCCTATAGCTTCCTCCCACAAGCTCTGAGGATGTGGCATGTGATTGCAGCAGGTGGGAGATGTAAGGGAGGATTTTGAAGAGGTATTGTTGGGACATTTTTAGGTTCAAAAATTATATCTGATGACCTGGACTTTGTTCTTGTAACAAAGATAAAGCTTAAGGAAAATACTTAAGGACTGAACTATACATGGGTTATAGCCTCAAAATATTAAATCAATTCTTCCTATACCTAGACAGCTAACATTTTCATTTACCCATTCTTTTGCCTTCCTAAACTGGACCTAGAAAAGAGTTGAACATGAGAACCTAAGAAGGCACTTTTCAGTGCTCTGCCCATTTTCCTGTTGACGGCTACACGTGTTCCTCAGAGACAGGGGCGTGGAAATGAGGGGGAAGCTGAGGCTGTTGGAAGCAACAGAAGAAAGGGATACTGGCTCTTTGCAGTTATCCCTGCAAGGGTGTGGCCAGACACCCGTAGGCCTCGGAGACCTAGGCCTAAGCCTTTTGAGGAGGCTTATACTGGCAGGAGAGCCTGATTTCCTGACATCTCTGTACGTCTGGCTTGAATTTTAAAAAGTGAAATTCCTCACCTGCTCATTTGTTCTTTCCTCAGCAAGTGAGACCCGAGTCGTTGGCAGCCAAATGCATCCAAATGCATCAGGTGGCCTCCAGCCTCACAGTTAGTCCTGACTTTGATTGCTGGGCAAAGAACAGCAAAGAAAAACCCTGGGCCTAGGTAGAAATCTCTTGTTTTTTCAAATCATTTATCATGTGTATAGCTTTATGGATAGAACCCTTGGAATATCTGCCTCATAATTCCAGTAGAGAACCCAAGTGTGGCACATTGGTGTGTGTGTGTGTGTATCAGAATCTTTACAAATATCAATTGGGTTTAATTTAGAACATTCATTTGGAAGCCCTTTAAAAATACTGCCAGTTATTTAGGGTTAGGAATTACAGCCAAGCATGAGAAGAAAAGTAGATTATTTATTTAATTGTATAATTATTGGGCATCTACTCAACAGTAGGAGCAATAAGAAGCAGTTTTTCAGGAGGGAAGTTCATAGAGTCTCCATGTAGGAGGGCCTCTGATTCTCTGACTGAAAGTATTACCATGTTTGACCTACACACATATGGGTGGCTGAGTGAGAAATGGAAGGTGATATCCCAGAATGACAAGAAGGGCCTACACAGGACTAGGATTGGAGATAGTTCAATACAGCTACCAGAGTATTCCTTGTTTTTCATTTATCATAAATGTTTTCAACAAGCAATTATTCAGCACCTCTTAAAGGCCAGGTACTATGCTAACTATTGAAGATAAGAGAAGAATTAAATATGGTGCCTGCAGAGGGCATACACAGCCTAGTAACAAATAAACAAATGTTACCACACGACAAGATAAGCTACATCTACCATGGAATCACGGATTGGAGAAGGAAGGAGAGAACACTACCTTGGAAGACCCAGTGTAAACGGTGGACAGGTCCAGATGGCTTCCCAAACATAGCAGCCCCTGAATTAAAACTTGAAGAACCAGTAGGACTACTTCAGGGGCTGTCCAAGGGTGGAAGTGCTGGAGGTAGAAGGTATGCCATATGAAAGAAACAGCAAGTACCAAGGTGCAATTTTATCAGCCTGACATGTTATTCAACAAGGAACATCACACACATATTTGCATATATTTTATTTTCAAGGAAAAATAGGGACTCGTATTTCTCCAGTACCATGTCTTCCACATTGTTAAGACTCTCACCATCTCCCTATTAGGAAAAACAAGTAGATACTCAAATAAAATAGTGACTAGATTAATCCGGGCAAAGATAATTAAAAGCTGAAGATCCAAAACTGTCTTGTAAACGAATTTCTCCCATTCCTGAAAGGGCTTATTTGAAAGCTAAAGCATATGTTTTGGTTGCTTGTGTTTTTATTAAAGACACAAGGAAAGGGACTTTTTTCCCCAAGAAAAAACAGGGTTTAAATTTACAATTTACTTGATCATCATCAAGCATCATGCCTGTACATCTGGTGCCCCTGGGCTGCTGCAGCCCAGATGTCTCCCCATAGGAATGGAGGTGCCTTGAGGGACCTAGGAGTCCTGCCCAAAGATCTTGTAAAATAGAAGGTGGCAAGTCACCTGTCCGCAGGAGGAAAATCTGAGCCCTTTATCCGCCATTGAATACAAACTTCCACAGTTAGAGCCTCTCAGTAATGTGCACTATGTTCTATAAAGAAGCAAATGCAAATTGCAAGAACACATTAAGAAATTAATGTCCATGAACACATTAGCATGGATTTTCAAAAATCTGTTTAAGATTCAACAGCCATTTGTTTGACTACCTGCTGTGTAACAGCTTCCCAGTTGGTATTGTTATCCCCATCTTACAGAGAAGGAGACTGAGTTTCTGAGAAGCTGAGCTGTCCTAGTTTAAACAGCTACTAAATAGCAGCGCTTGGGGTTGAACCCAGAGTTTATGATGAGTCAAATGCTCTTTCCCCTATATTCAGTTCTCACCTTTAAACTCAGAAAGCAGGGTCCTAAGGAATGGAATTCAAGATTAAATCATTTTTATAAGACGAGAAGTGATAAGGACATTTTTAATCCATGAGAGCCCACCAGGGTGGGCTGACCCAGGTGAGCTGCTGCAGGGCCGGGCATGGGCCACTTGTAGGAGAGCTATGAAGGGCTCGAGAACAATAGCAGAATCTGCCTGTCCAGGTGGTAAGTGAGAATGGGCTGGGAAGGGGTGGAGCCCAGGTATTGCACCCCAGGAGGGGTTCAGCTCCAGGCGACAGGTGCTGGTACGGCAAGGAGGTAACTGAGCCTGATGCAGTCTCTCTGGCACTTTGCTGCCTGTGCTTTTCGTTCAAAGCTCTCGATTCCCTAGCAGGGGCAGAAATGTTCACTCTGCAAGGACTCTGTTGGATACCATTTCAACAAAAACAAGAAGGCGCTATGCAAGGAAAGCATTTTCCCCTGAGTTTCTTCTCAAATATGTGTGTATGTGTGGGAGAGAGAAATATGTGAGAAGAACAGAAAAATGTAAGTAAACAGTGCAAATCAAACCAGTAGGCGAGCTTGCACATCCCAAGATGGCGAGGAGGAAAAAGGAGTTATTTCAGCTTTGTATTGTTCTCTCTGAATGTTTCTCTTTTGTTCTTAATGTTTTCAAGTCAGAGACTTGTAAACTTGCCAGTTCCTAAGAAATGGCTTAGCTGGACTGCGCTCTCTTTTGTTTCCTTCTTCTTAGCTTCAGTCACTCTCTTCTCCCCTGTTTAACTCCCCATAACCTATTTGAACTTCAACTTCTGTGGCTTGAACTTTCCATCACCATCTGGATCCTTCAGTCATCAATGAACATGATTAGCTGCTTAATTCTTAGCCCTTGAGAATGTTACATCCACATTGTGACATGTGGACCTACTAACCCCGCCACTGTTTATTCAACTAATCATTTTTCTCTCTTTATCTGCAAGTGGATAAGGGCACCTTGCCCTAGAAAATGTGTTCTTTCTGAACTTGTCTGCATCCTTAATACCAGGGATATAGCTTTCTAAAGATGGAGGAATGTGTTGATAACTAAAAAGACTTGACTGGAAGCAAAATTCTCTTTCAGAATACGGAGTGCATCTCAGTTCAGACTAACATAGCAGAGTTCACAGACACAAATGCAGAGGGGGATGCAGCAGGGGATGTAAAGATTGAAGCCAGCTAGACGTAAGAGTAGTTCAGACTGTGGGCAGGTAGGGAAAGCAGGCAGCCACCGCTCAGTTCCAGTGGGCTGCCTCCATGAGGGAAGCATGGCCCAACGTTGCTAGATCTTCTTATTTTCCAAGAGAAGCTCGTAGTCTGAATTTTTGTGTGTTATCTTTTACTGTTGGCCGCTAATCCTAACAATTTCCAAGGCATTCAACTGCCTCTCAGCAGCCAGATTACCATCTCTGTGGTAGGTGAGCAATGAAATAGAGATGCCATGCTGAGGTAGTACCATTCCCTGGAAAATGCCTATCACGTGTGTAGTTTGGGACCTTGCTCCTTAAAATGTGCTCCATTGGCCAGCAGTACTCATATCACCTGCATTCAAATATGAATGCATTAGAATTCAGAATCTCAGGCCCCACTTGAGACCTGCTGAATCAGAGTCTGCATTTTAACTAGGCCCCCAAGTGATTGATCTGTACATTACAGATTAAGAAGCACTGATATCTGTGTAAGGTGATGATTAGTGTAAGGACAATTTTGATGTTCTGGAAGGGGGCTCTGCCATGTTCGCCCACCCTGGGAGGCACCAGAAGAGGCTTATTAAGCTCAAGGAGCTCCAGACGGTAAAGCAGCTGGAGGTTGTGATTCGTTTGCAGTCCTCTCTCCCTCATCCTCTTGCTTGCCCATCCCGGGTCTCACCAGTTGTGGTTGGAGAAAACATGGCTGTTGCTCCCCATAGATCTCCCAGACACCCAAGCCAACAGCAAAAGAGCCACATAAAGGGCTTTAGCAACCTCCTCCACTTCCACTCTGTAATGATCTCTCCTCCCCCCCCCCCCTTCCTGCTGCACATTGCCTCACTTGCCGTCTCTCGCTTGGTCATCATCTTGCTTGGTTTTCTGTTTGTTTGATTTTGTTCTGTTTCGTTTCGCCTCAGCCTTTGTCCATCACCCTTGGAGCTGACAACCGCATGTCGGACTGATTTCCTCACCTCAACCTTGTGCTCTCTGATGATGCTTCTTCCGAGTGTCCTTTCTCCTCTCACAGCCACGTAACAGGAGAAATTTGCCAGAGTTCAGCCTAGGCTCCGGGGCTAACCATGGCCACTCTTCGCTACTTGGCGGGAATCTGGAAGAGACACTTTAATTAATCTCTTCTTTGATATGAACTGGTAATTAACAAGCCATGCTTAATAAGAAATTAAGTATTGGGGGATTTTTTTTTCTGAAAAATATTGATATTTGAGTCTTGAAGAAAAAACACCATTTCTCTTTTGAAAATAACTCAAAGCAACACCTATGTCAACTCCAGCCAAGTTGCTATATGGTGGCTTTGTGTGCAGTAACAGAAAATGACTTACTCTTGGGGGTATAAACCTCACATTTTGAAAACACATTTAATTGAAGATATTCTCTTTGACAATCCCCTTGTGAAAAGTATCCTGCCAAACAATTTTTTGATGTCATACCTCCCCCAGATTTTCGATGACAATTACAGGACAGTCTATGCTGCCCTCACTTCTTGGCCTTGTAGTGTGGAAGTGTTTGGTTTGTGATGGCTCTGGTCAATCGGACTGGGGCTCTTTCATTCCTGCCTTGGCCTTCCTCTCCACCTATCCCTCTTTCCCACTCTCACCAACCTTCTTATTTGATAAATAATTGTTGAGCACCTATGTGTAAGTGTCCTAGGGATTTGGGGATGGCTAATACAGGACGGTCCTTACCTAGCAGGAAAGACAGATATTAGACAGTCTATTATACAATTAATCATTTAATTCTATGGTGAGTGCTATGAAGAAGAGAAGGCATGATAAAAGCTTCTATTAGGCAGATCTGACTCCTGCAGGAGGGTCCAGAATAGTTTCATTGAAAGAGTGATGTTTGAGGACTATTTAAAAGATGTGGGCAGGGCAAAGAAAAAACATAAGGGGTAGTCTGGTTTCCCAGGGCTGGTAATAGTGCAGCATAATTATCTGAGGGGGAAGTGATGAAGAGGTATTGGAACCTGAAGAGATCTGTGTGGACGGGACCAACTGAATTTAGGTGTGGCCTTTATTGAAGGACAAAGAGCACATACAGACCCTGAAGGGAGAGATCTGAAAGCATAAAGAATAAATACCCCAACCTTATGCTTGTCTGCCACTCTGATCTCCTGCCAGTGTCCCTTCACCCCTTTGACCCGTTGGTCAAATCGAACCAAAATCCAGAGAATAGGAGAGCCCACTGATAGAGCTCATACATGTCAGCCTCTTGGAGCACAGAGCAGGGTGGAAAGGATGGGGAATGGACCTGGAAAGGAATAGCCACCACAAGTATTCTGGCATTTAATCTAAGAGCCATGGGAAGTCATGAAAAGGTTTTGAACATGGAGATATATGGTCAGATTTGTGTTTTACAATGATTCTGGCTGCACATCGGTGGGAAGTGAAGGGATACAGGGAGACAATTTCAGCAAGCATAGAGATATCTGGAGGAGATGTGGCCTAGGCTAGATAGATGTATTTGAAACCAACTCAAGAGGTAAAATAGCAGTTTAGTGATAGATTGCCTACAGGGAGGGGCATGGGGTGGAGGTAGAGATATGTCTAAGTTGACCTCCAGTCTTCTGGGTAGGAGTTGCTGCCTTTGCTGAAGAAAAAACAAGAAAAAAGTCACTGGAATAACCCCAGGGTTCTGGAGAAGATCCTGTGTTCAGACTCAAAGCTAGTGAGTTTGAGGTGCCTGCAGGTCCTCCTAGAAGCCAGAACAGGAGCCTGGGTATTAGATAAGGTAGAGAGGCTGCTAGACATCCTGTTCAGTGTCATCTGGGAAATAAATCTGAGTTGTTCCCCAGTCTTGGGGAATTCAATGAGTTTTGTGAATGTCTCCTCCCATCTCCTGGGAAGGTGGAGGTATTTGACACAGGCAAGGATAACTTCATCTGTTTGCATTCTATTCCAAAATAAGCATTTGTGAAGGAGCTACTGGCAAGTTAGGAAAAGAGTGCTGGTTAATAAAATCAGTTCCTGGTGCCAGACTTTAGGTCCTGTCAAACCTGTCTTTATTTTTACTTTGATAACTGACTAAATGCTGGAAAGTATTGTCAATTACAAAGTTTCCCATCTTCCTCTCTTGGTCTTTGCTTTTATTTTATTCTTCAGATTGTTATAAAATCATGAAATTTTAGAGTTTGAAATCACCTTAAAATTTATTTAGCTCCACCCCTAAATTCACTCTCTCAAGTACACCTGTATCCTTTTCATATAATTAGCCAGCATCCTTTTTGTAGAATACTTAAGGGATGCTTAAATTCCTCCAGGGAAGGAAACTCACTACTTCCCACCATAGTGGATTCCTACCACACTGTGGACAGTTCTCCAATAGGCTGATCTGACTCTTTGTAATGTCCTGGTAGTCTGGAGGAACGTGGATTAAATTCTCTTTCTCCCTTCCAGTGACCACCCTCCAATTCTAAACTCTGGGTGCCATGTTGCTTCTTGGCCTTCTCTCAGGTGGCAAACCCAGCTCTACATCTCCTGCCCATCTAACATGTTTCTAAGTATCCTCAGTATCTTAAGAGCCATTTTCCAATGGGGTGTTTTGAATAAGAAAATATTTTAGCTGAGATCAGACCAATTTTGAATACAATGGAATTAGTATGTCTCAAGGTCTGCACACATATACTTTCATTGATTAGAGATATCTTTCCCCTCCACTACTTCTTTTGCCATAGATCTGTCTTCTCTTATCATCTTCTCTTGTCACGTCACTAGCTTTGGGAATTTTGTGATATTTGTTTGAATATTTTCATTATGTGGGTGAGTAAACCTATTAAGCTATTCGTGACCTCCTGGCAATCTTCTCTTCACCATCTTCTGCTTGGCTACTTGCCTGTTTTTTTCAGGGGGGCCCAAAATTGGATGCGGTGGGGTCAGGGGAGGTGGTCTCTCAGTTGTGTGCTGTGCTGTCAACCCTAGATCAGGTTGAAGAATCATTTAAAGGAGTAATCTCTTTGCCAATGAGGTCTTGGCAAATGTCTATAATGAAACTAGACGAAAATGTATGTTTCTATGTTGAAAACAACCTATTCAAGGCTTCTCTTGATAGCCTTTCTCAATTTGCTGATTCTTTGAGGGAGATGGTCTCAAAGGCTAAATGGCCTTTTGTGTTTCTCAACAAAAGTAAGAGCTGGAATAACTAAATAAGCCCTTGGGTCATTCAGCAGTGGTTCTCTGGTAATAATATTGTACAAAAGGAGGACTATTATTATACCCATTTTATGGACAAGGAAACTGAGGAAAGGATGGGATAGACAAGTTGCCTAAAGTCAAAGAGCTAGAAAGAAGCAGAGGCATCTACCATAACAGATTTTAACAATCCGTTTACTTCTCTAGCTACCTGAGTAGACTGCTCATTATCCTTTTTTTCCATTTTATTCCTAGCACCTAGCAGGGTTCTGGGTATATAGTAGGCACTCAATTAAAAATGTACTGTATGGCTTAATAAATAAACTTGATTCTTACCTCTCCCTCTGAGCCTCATTTTTTATAAAGAAGAAAACATTTACTCCTCCTATTGACATGCTGAGCTTTTAAAGATGAAATTATGCTTGATAGTAACAGGTGCTTTGTTCTTCAGAGGTGTAGAGTTGTTCAGAAATTAAATCATTAACTATTGGCCCATTTACTTGGGTGAGTCCTCTGCAGATGGTTCATACCACCATGTCTGTCTTACAGCTGAATTAAAAGCGCATTCAATTCAAATCACATGGGGACATGCCCAACTGTCTACACTTCAGTTCAATGCCTAATAGTGTAAAGCAGTCTGTATGTCAGGTGGATGGGGGTTAGTAGACAATAAGTAGGGGCATAGATGAAGAGTGGTTATGTCAATTGTCTGGTGCTGTGTAGACCAGATAGGTGGGTAATTGTCAGAAATGTTCCTATAGGTTGGTCTGGCTGGCCCCATGTAGATCTAGCCCTGGAGTCTGGTCATTTAATATTATGACGGAGACACTTGGGAGTAACAAGGTTTAACAAACCAAATGGCCTTTTTTAGGAAACGCTTGTGTTGCTGGGTTGCTGGGGAACAGCAGTAGTGATCTCAAAGCTCAGGATCTATAGGGGATACATAATTCCTTTATGGCACTATGTATTTTATTGTTTTCTTGTTCTCTAAACCATTTGGGTGATTTTTTCCTATATTTGATTAGTTGGTAAACTCTGTTATTAGTAGAGAAGCCCATGAGAACAATCTGTCTCTGGGCTCTGATAATTGATTTGAAATATTCCAAAATAAATTCACTTTACAACTACAAAGGCATTTCAAGTAAGAAGTTGTATTACATGCATCAGAAGCAAAACAGACCATTGGAAACTCTCCATTCTAGATCAAAAAGTTTTCAGAAATATATTGACATGGTTGAAAAAGAAGAATCAGGGCAAGGAATTAACGTTTGATTTTCATCACTCACAAAGATGTATTGTTCATTCTATCTTGTCACCAGTAATGATAATATGTTTTAAAGCCATCAGTCCAACAGTGAATAGTGTAACATCCTACTTTGAGCTAAATATGTTTTAAACATCTACATTATTTATGAGCTTGCCACTTGCTGGAAACGTCATCTGATTGGGGAAAATCCAGAGAGTTGCATTTTCTTGTTATTTACATTCTGTTGCAACCAGCAGTTGGCTTTAGGTTTCCAAATGGTACAGCTGAAGAACATAAATATGCTTTAGGGAATATGAACAGGGATGAAAAGTTTTCTGGGAATAATAGACTAGGCAAATTATATTCAAATCATAGGTTCTATTCCCCTTGCTGAAATCCTAGGCAGCAGAGTGTCTGTGGTATCTGCCAGTGCTGGTAAAATCTCTTTAGGAGAAAACTGGCATTCCAGTCCTGGCTCCCCTACCAGCCGGGTTCAGTGTCACTTTGACCAAGCCACCAACCTAGGTGAGTCATGGTTTTTATATTTTTAAATAGGGATCCTGAGTTGAATAATTTTTTAAGTTTTCTTTTTCCCAGATCTAAACAACTGGTTCCAAAGTGTTTCAGTTTCACACCTGAGGAAAAATGGTGGAGCAAATGCTGTGAGGCGGTAATAGGCTGCTAAGCTCCTTATGACGGTTACTTCATCTGTGAAAATAGGATAATGGAGCTTGACTTTATCCACCTCCCAGGAAGGGTGAGAGCAAGTGAGGCAACAGTCACGCATGTGTTTTTAAAGATGAAAAGTAGTGGCTAAGGGCCTAACTGTACAGGGCAGCAGGCTCCTCTCCTGCTGCTTTAGCCTGGATGAATTTCATAGTTAGAGATATTTTGTACAAGCTCATTTGTTATTAATCAAAGATTATATGTATATATGTGTGTACATATATGTGTATGTACATGTATGTGTGCATTACACATACATACACATATTTGTACTGCCAATCAGAGCTTCTGAGTTGATATAGTTCAGCCCAAAGCAAAGAAATGGGTTGTTTTATTTAACAGGCATAGAATTCCTTTAACAGATGTGCAAATTTCTGCTAAGAGTAAAAAAAAAAAAAAAAATTTTAAAGAAAAGCTTGAAGACTCAGTAAAACTTTGCAGTGACCAGCCTCAGCTGTGATGAGACCAAAGCAGTCACCCAGCTCTTTCCCTCTGTCAGTGAAGGGTGGGTCTCTGTACCTAGGACAGAAGTGTCCGTGGAGCTGTAAATCAAAGGCATAATGGAAGTCTGTTAAATTTTACATTTTACTGGGAGAGACATTCTTTCACTCCCCCTTCCCCACCTCTTTTTAAATTTTCTTCTACAAAGAGCTCCAGATTGGAACTGAGAGGTAACAGTACCTTGAATCTTCGTATGTTATTCAATAAGCCTCATCACTCATCCACAAATTAGCAGGGAGACCAAGTCACCATGCAGTGGGTAGTAAGTATTAGGTGCTTGTCTGTATGTGAACCTGTATTAATTGCATCTCAGGCAAGCTCCATGTGTGAATTCAAAGTACTGCCTAGAGTTTACCATTAGAGCCAGAATGTATACCAGGGTCTCGGTGACTTTGCTTAGTCAGTAGTGTCCTCATTTAGGGTCTCCTCCTCAAAGTGTGGCACGGGCCCAGCGGCATCAGCACCTGGGAGCTCATCACAAAGGCAGAACGGCAGGCCACACTCTCCTGGCTGGTCTTTAGGTGATTGGTCTGGACGCTAGAGACACGATGTGGTGATTTAGAACACTTGTTCTAGATCTGGCTGCATAGTGGAACAATGGAAGAACTTTTAAAAATACTAATGCCTGTGTCCCACCTACAGAGATTCTGGTATACTTGGTCTGGGATGTAGCCTGGACATCAGGATTTTCAAAGCTCCCTATGTGATTCTAATATGCACCGAAATTTGAGAACCGTTGAATTAGACTATATAGTAATTCATAGTGGAAGAATCCATCACACGAAATTACCCAACTTTCATTGTCCACACCTCATGTGTTACCACCCACGTGCTTCGGTGGCCCACGTTAACTTTTCCTTAGTGACCACCCCTTTACATGACTACAACTCGTGTCTGACCCCATGGGTCCTTCAAGAAATAGGCACCCCCCCAGTGCTTTCTTCCCCCAGACCATAGTTCTCCTTTCCTCCCCTGAGCTATCCCTTTAGCTTTCTTAGCAAACTTGTTGTTTTTCACTTAGTAGTCCAGTTATTTACACACTTAGCTTGTCCCTTCTCTAGGAGCTATTAGCCCCTAGAGGGCAGAAGCCGTATCAGATTCATCTTGGTAACCTTTCGTATCTAGCAAGGCTGGGTAATATGTGCCTAGAATGGAGATGGGAAGAAGGCAGAACAGTGCAGATGTGCTGTCTTTCTTCAGATTAGTCAGGTAAGATAGGCACACGAAGAACGCATGAGTGGAATTTAGGATCTGGATGAAATAAAGAAGAGAGATCTGTTAACCACATCAAAGGGGCAGACAGTGGGGATACACGTTGAAAGAGGAGTGTCAGCAAGAGAGCAGTGATTCTACCCAGTCAGTATGAGGCATGGTTTTCGGAAAGGCGAAGGCAAGGGTGCCCAGGGCGTAGAGAGGGCTGAGGTGACTCAGAACACTCTAAGGGCCCGGCACCCCGGCTGCTGGCGTAGGCCGACAGACTCCGCAAGGGAGGTTGTCATTTAGGGTACCTGACGCCTGTAGTGAGGGTGACTGACTCTCACAGTGCCTTCATTGTTCCTCTCAGTCTTCTCAAAAGCAATCCTCTTTCCGCCCTGGATAAGCCAGCATACTCACGCTCCCAGCAAGTGGATCTGAGTAGACACGCATTTAGCATGCCTGGTCAAGTTCTCACCCGTGTGTAGTTCACCTCTCGGTAGATCTCAACTCCTTACTGCATTTCGGCATTGCTGACTTCTGCCCACTCCATGTTCATGCTTGGGATTTCTATCACATTTCCTCCCAGAACTGTGAAGCACCTAACAGGAGGGAAGCCTGTTTCCCCGCAGGCAACTATGTAGGTTGCTATAGGGCCTCTGGGGAGGTCCAAGAAAGTGACAAGTTGACAGGCAAGTGGGCAGTAGAGTATGCGGAAAAGTGGACTCACTTAACTTTGCTCCAAGGATCCCAAGGTCGCAAAGCCTCAGACCCCAGCCACGGTTAAAAAACAGTGTATTTCATCACAACCTCCTGCCTGCACCCTTTCCATTCTTGAAAAGACATGGTGACCATGTTTCCTTCTAGGCCCATAGGAAGCCTGATATAGAACTGACTTAAAGGGAAAATCATGGAAGGTATGGTGCTTTCCAAACCCTCTTACAGCCAAATTTGATGCCGAAAAGCAACGTCTTCAAGGCATTCCTAACCCTTGAAAAGCTGGTCCCGTTACGTATCATGCCAAAAACATTCTTTCAGAAACAAAGAATATAGTAATTGACTTTTAAAATTTGGGAAGCCCAGGCAAAGATATCTTAAATTTTCTACTCAGTGTCCAATACTAAAAACTAGAAAGGAACATATATTTAAATCTCGTTTCTATCCTTAGCTGGATTTCCTTGTCTGTAATATAAGATTCCTGATGGCTGCCCAACTGGTGTGTGTGTGTGTGTGTGTGTGTGTGTGTGTGTGTGTGTGTGTGTGTGTGTGTGAAGATTTAAAAAATATAGAAAATGCGCTCACATGGGAGCTCTACAGAGTAGGAACTCAAATGTTCATAGGTTCATTGCCTTCCTCCTTCCCCCATTTTTATTCCTAATACTTTTATTCCTTCAAATCTCAGGGCCAGAGAGCCACCTATCCAATGACAGTTCAACGCCTTGAAAAGAATTGAAGTTCCATGGGGTTGGCAGCCAAGAAGAGAGTAGGAGAGTAGAAGCCATAAGGGTACAGTTGTCTTGCTGATGGCTGTTGCAAACAAAATTTTTGAGTGGTCAAATGTTCTGGCATAGAATTTCCCAGCCCTGACACACGCATGTATGCCCCTGACAATGAACCCTCCCCTCATCTCTCCTCTTCCTCCTACCCCCCACCCGCTTCCCTAACCAGCCTCCTCTTTCCACTTAGGGGCAGAAAAGTTGGATACAGCCTTGCCCTTCCTCTAATCCTCTCTCCCTCTACCCCTTTCAGAGGAAAGAGGATTAAGGGCAGGCAGTCTGCACTCTTCCTAGTTGCTGGTACAAGATGTCTGATAGAGGAACTGGACAGGAGCTCACTTGCCACCATAGCAAAGCTGAGTGGAGCTTCACCCGATCCCCCATTTTCTTTTAACATGCCCACAAGCCACCCAGTTGGTTCCTTCATCCTCCTCTTCTCCTCAGCTTTCACTAAAACAAAAGGAACAAAGTATTGGGACTGGTGGGAAAACTAGATGGGCCAAGGGGTCATCTAGTGTATGAAATCTTAGCACCTGACGCAGCTACAGCAGGGCCCGCAGGCCTCGTGGGCTTCTTGGCGCCGAGCAGCCCACTCTGGGTGCTGAGATAAAGGCCATAAATAGAGTCACAGTTCAGTCAGGACAAGCCTTTCCCCGCCATCTCTGAAGTGGTGGCAGATGGCAGATGGTTTCCTGGATTGCTAAAGGAGAGGTTTCATTTCTTTGTCCATTGTATTTTTATTGATCCAAGAAACCACCTTCAGTAGGAACAGTTTTGCATTCTAGGGGAAGAAAATCAGTACTTTGCGCATCTCACATATCGATGGGATATTGCTGGCAGTCTCCTTCCTTGAATGTATATTTCAGATTCAGCAAATATGCCACCTTCCTCTCAAAGCCTTTCCTGAGTCCCCAAGAGAGCTGCTTCTCCTCTGTGAACTCAGCGCATTTGATCTGCAACTCACCTGGGACACGTAACACTTTCTATCACATATTCTGCTTTTGTAGGTGACTTGTCTCTCCCTCCTGAGGATGGAAATCATGCCTGACTTATCTTTGCATTTCTCATAAGCCTTAGTAAAGGCTTTTATGATATTAAATACTATATATATAAATATATATAGAGAGAGATAATTTACTCTCATATATATGTATGAGTTTATATATACATTAACGTGTGTGTGTGTGTGTATACACACACACACACACACACACACAAACTGAGAAACAGTGACAAAAGAGGAGAATCATTTCTTTGATACCTGTAGGAGCAAATGATCCTACAGACCCTTTAAGGCCCATATAGTTTCACCTAAAATCAGACTCACCATGTCATGCCACTACTCTTGACAAAGCAGAATTCTTATTTTGTCACTCCTGTTTGTGAGCACCCATGAGATGTGAGCTTCTTCACAGCTTCTTCCCTACATCTTTAAGATCAACTCAAGTCTCACCCTAAACCCCCTTCTGGAGACAGACCTGAGTGCCCTCATAGCCAAACCTCCCAAAAGGATGGGTATGTTGCCTGTCTCAATTTCCTCATTTTTTCCACGGGCCCTTCAACCCATTCTAATCTTGCTTTTAGCTTCCACATTCCTAATGACACTAAATGAAAGGGATCTCTTGGCAACATTCAATCCTATGTATCATACCCTCCTTCTTGAAACACTCTTGACTCTTGTGACACTCTACCAGATTTCCACTCATGTCTCTGTTGACCAATTCTTTGTATCCTCTTTTCCTCATCATCTCTGCCTCATCTTCAAATGCTGGAGTTCCCAGGCCTCAGTCGTGGGCCCTGTTCCACTTTATGTTCTCTCCACATTTTCATTCACACCCAACTCTGAATACCCAATAGGCTCACCAGCTCTTCAGTCTCAACATTTCTCAAGTTGAACGTGTAATCTTTCCTATAAAATAAAGTCCCCCTTTATTGTTCCCAGCTAATAGAAGTGTGCACATGTGCAATCTGTACTTCTCTCCATAGGACTTAACCACGATACTGTTAAAATAATAAATTATAAATTAGCTCTTAAACATCTGGCTCCCCCAATAAAACATAAGCTCCCTGAGAGGAGGAATTATGTCTGTTGGTACTTATTTGTTGAATGAATGAGTTAATGAGCAAATTAATGAATGCATGAGTGAGTGAATTTGGCTAGAAGACCTTTCCAATTCCATCCATCCCAACATTAATAAATTATGAGTTCTCTCTTGGAAACAGAGAGCAGATTGGTGGCTGCCAGGGGCAGGGGGCAAGGGCGAGGTGGGAGAAGTGAGTGAAGATGGTCAAAGGGTGCAAACTTCCAGTTATAAGATGACTGGGGATGTAATGTATATCATGGTGACTATCGTTAATAATGCTTTCTTGTATATTTGAAAGTTGCTAAGAGAGTAGGTCTTAAAAGTTCTTGCCACATACAAAAATATTGTAACTGTGGGGTGATGGATATGCTAACTAACCTTATTGTGGTAATCATTTTGCAATATATACATATATCAAATCATCATACTGTATAACTTAAACTGACACAATGTTACATGTGAATTATATCTCAGTAAAGCTGTAAAGAAAAGCATTTATGACTTCTCTAGTGGGGTATTGCCCTTGAATGCATGCCCCAGAAAAAAAAGAAACTGTGAGATTGAAACTTCCATAAAATGTGAACAGATAAATAAATATGCTTATCCAGAGGAAATGTTTGAGTATAAAAATCAGAAATTTAGGTGCAGATTATAATCTTTGTTTTGCTTCCAGAGCCTGTTGGTGCTGGGCTTTCCCACTACAGAGTGAGGTCCACGTAATGGTCTGTTTTACAAACTTTCACAGGCAGGAATGTGGCTCTTCTGACAGTTAACAGGCCCGGTCCACACAGCTGTTTCCAAACTGACAGCAATTCCCCTTGTGTATCTCTAGCAATTCAAAAAACTGCTTTATCCAGTAGATCCATTCATAGCTTGATCAAGACTATTTTTTTAAAAAGAAGATGTATTCTTTTTAAAAAATACTGAGAGAGACTAAGATGGCATACTTAGAAATCATCCAAGCAATTGAGCCTTCTGGAACTTTTTGTTTTGAAACATTTTTGCAACATGCCTTTAGGTGTGGAGCTTTAATACTGTGAAACAAGCTCATGAAATTTAAAATCAGTATGTGTGTCACAAACACTCAATAAAGTGAGTATGTGCAGCATTGTGTAGGACATTTCTTCAAATTCTTTTTCACCCAATGCCTTCTATAAGTGACATGACTGCCATCCTGTGAAACTCTACTCTTTGAAGGCGGGTCATGGATTTGCACCTTTGTATCCTCTGTAGCAGAAGCACTCTGCTTTTTAAAGAATAGCACTAAGTGGATATTTGTTGAAATCAAAGTTATCAGCAAGTTTGCTTTTTATATGGCAGTTCTGCTTCTTCCCACCCCTGTGACCTCGGCTGTCCCTAAGCACAGGCTGACCCCAGAAGGACATCTCACTTGGGTCCACCATCTTCCCAGCATTGCGTGTACTGGAATTCACTGGCTTCCGTCTCCGTGTCAGACCGCATCTTTCCTGTATCCTGAGCCACATCTGAAATAGTTTCTGTGAAGTGCTGATAGAACATACCACCCTGTGAGAATGTGGTGGTTGCTAATGGGTTCTTTTTTTATCCTCCCAGTTAACATAGTTAGTTATAATAATGTAGCAACAATAACAATAGCTGTTTATTTTTTTTAAAGTGCCTGGCACATAATAGGTACACACTAATTATTGACATTATAATTATCAGTGACAGTGACCATTGTTATTGGTAACAATAACAAAATGATCATACTGAGCTCATACTGCACTGGGCTTTTTCTGTTTTTCTTGCTTTTTAAGGTATTATCTCAAGGAAGATATTGAAATTCTAGTTATTTTGCATCCAGGGGTTGATTTGGAGTAAACAAATCATTTACTTTCTTTTTTTAAAGAAACAAACTGTGTGTATAGGGGTATGTGTATATGTGTGTGCATGTGTGCATGTGTGTGTGTGTGTGTGTGTGTGTGTGTGTGTGTGTACATGCACATGTGTTTCTCTTGATTTCAAAACAATTCCGAATCTTTATAGAATGGTGGTTGTGTCTGCAGGTTTTGGCATCCAACTGCCTGGATTCATAATCCAGCTCTGTCACAAGCTAACTTCTGTGACCTTAGGCAACTTACTTAACCTCTCTGAATCCTAATTTTCACCTTTGTAAAAAGGAATAATTATAGTACCTAACTCAAGTATTATGAAGATTAAATGACGTAATGAATGTCATGTCACATAATAGCACTCACTAATGTACATTGTTATTTTTTTATTATGACTGTTATTTAGAAAGAACTGAAAAATGCAGAATAGGAAAAAAGCCAATAGTCACATGTCATTTTATAACCACTATTAACATCCCAAACTATATGCTTCTGACCTTTTTCTGTTTATATGTGTGCTTAAATATATTCAATTTTTATAAAATTAGAAATTATTATAGATTACCACTTTATAACTTGCTTTATCAATTTACTTTTCTATGCCTAATATACACTCTTATATATAGTATTAATCATTGCATATTAGTTCATTATATGTGTGTTCTGTAATTTATTCACTGGACATTTAGATTGCTTTGAATTTTTCACTCGTGAATAATAATACTCTGAAATAATCTAAATACCTTCTGGTGTGTATTCAGATTAATGTTTTGGCAAAAATTCATAGAAAATCATTTAATAAGCTACAGAATATAAAAAATTTAATACTTAAAAATAAATTGTCAAATTGGCTTTTATAAAGACTTTATAATTTTATTTTCATCAATAGTATATGAGGCTTCTAGTTTCCAAGTAATCTTCCCAAGCCTGGGTAATATATATGCATGCATATATATTTTTTATCTTACCCAATCTAATGGCTTCTGTAGGGCAATATGGGGCAAGTCGTTTTAATTCTGAGGCTCAGATTCCTAACTTGTAAAATTAACTAATGGGTATAGAATTCAGAAATATAGTCATAGGTCATAAAGTTGATACTGATTCCAGAGCCTGTCCATGCTCCATATTGGAAGTGTAGCTCAAATGAGAAAGAACTGTGGTGAAGTCAGGTTAACACCAGGTGAGACTGAAGGGATAACTATTGGAGAGCATTTCCCTGGTAATGTTGGGACTGTCCAGAAAGTCTCAGTGTTCATCAGACACGCAGATTCTAATTCAGAGGGTGATGTGGATAACATATATAATTAAGATCTATGATTATATTTATTGCCATCTGCCTTGCTATAAAAGACATGCTCCATAAGGACAGGGATCTTTGTCTTGTTCACTGATGTATTTCTAAACACCTAGCACAGAGCCTGACAATCGTAGGGGTTCAGTAATAATTATCTATTGAATAAACAAGCTGAATGACTCTACTCTTAACCTGTCCAGAGGCTGCCCACCCTGGTAACCAGCAGAATGCCCTCCCCAAGATAAGTGTAGGTGAGCCACCATGATTGAGGCCTCTTCCCAGAAACCACTACTGTGTCGCATGACACAGGCTTTCTCAGATATGTTAACACTTGCAGCCTAGTTAAGATTCAGCCTCCCCTGCTAGAATCCACACACTTCACAGCAATATTGGGTCTCTGCTCGAACCCATGTTTGTTGTCTTAATAGTTCAACTCATGGGTAGTAGTATTTCCAAGTTCTTAGGGATACTCCCTTGCTGTGCCTTTGTCCTACACAGAACAACCACCTTATGGACTAGTTAAGAGTATATTGTATGAGGTAACATATAATGTACAATATAGAACTGTTCACGTAGGCGATATGATGTAGGAATTAAAAGCCCGGGATCTGGAGTCAGATTCCTCAGTTCAAGTCTGGGTTCCACAATTTAATAGCTGTGTCACCTTGAGCAAGTTACTTGATCACACAGTGTTCAGTTTTCTCATCTGTAAAATGCAAATAGTACCTACCTTGTAGGATCAATGTGTGGGTGAAATGAGTTAAAACATGTGAAGAAATAGATATAGAAAGTGAATATGACCTATTTTGATAATTACTATTAGCAGTAATAATCTCATTGAGAATTTACTATGTGTCAAAACTCAAATTTATATTACCTCAGATAATCCTTGAAACAGCTCTGTAGACTAACCATAATTGTTATCCCTACCTCAGAAGGTTTTAGTAATGCCCTAAAATCACATAACTAGTAAGTGGTAGAAACTGGATTTAAATGCAGGTGTGTCTGAAATATTCTCTCATAGAGAAATTTTTCATAAGAGAATTTGAAATATCCACATTCTTGTTGTCATTAAAATTTCCAATATCTGATTTCTAGTCTTTTGAGTCATGCTCACAACCCTAGAACATTTTTCGAGAAAGTAACTTAAATACGTGTGAATATCTAAGCAACAGTCTATTGGTCTGAGAGTCAGTGGTTTCTAAGGACTCTTACAGTCACTTTTAGTGATTCTACCGTGGTCCAGTTCACCACTTTTTGTGTTTCCTCCACTAGGATTTAGAAAAATCAGTCAATTAAATAATTAAATACAATTTAAAAGCTGTAGGGTGGCAAATGATGACCAAAACAGATAATTTGCATTCCACGGGTTTGGTAAACATAATCTCATGAAATGAATGGCTTTCTTTGCAAGATCAAAATGTAACCATTTCAAGATTCATTTTCAACTGTGTGTTGAAGTTACAGGCGCTCTAAGCCCAACAGTGATTCTCTACCTGGTGTGGAAGTGTCCTGACACCACCAGTAGTAGAGACTCATCTATTGTAAAGTAACAGGTTGACTGAGTGCCCTGTGAGTGGCCAGTATCCTTCTCATCACAGTGACAGACTTGAAATTTGAACACTTTTCAGACACCCTAGCAGACAAAACAGTAAAACTGAAAAGCAATCCATTTAAAGATGTCAACCCAGCCACTATATTTGTGGGTATGATTTGCTATGCCATATTTCACACATAATTTTTTATATCCTTGAGGTTTGTTTTCACTGAAGTACATTATAAAATGTACTTTTACCTTTTGCCAGGTGAGTAAATTGTGATGTTTGGTACAGTGTTCTGAGAACTAACTAACTAGCATGGCTACAAACAGGCAGAATAGTGGTAATTTGTGCATCATGCTCATTCAGGAAGCCCGTTAGAATGTCACCTATGATGACAGGGGTTTACACAGGATTCAAGTTGATGTTTGAAGATCATATTTTTCTCTTCAACAGGTTAATTATGTATGGCTTTGTGAAGGCTATGGTATATGCTGACCAGCTGAAAAATGGAGACTTTCATTTCACTGACTGTTTGTTTTTTGGTTCACTGATGTCTGCTACAGATCCAGGTAATTGCCCAAATGATATGTTTCCTTCTTTCTAAGAGTCAAACCTTTAAATTGAATTTTTCTCTAATGACCATCACCCGAGTCTACATAATAATATTCCTTACTCCTTTTCACTTGCAGTTGACTTATCTGTTAGTGGTTACAAAACAAAAAAAAAAAAGAAAAGAAACAGGTGAATATTCTAACACCTCTCAAAAAATAGTTCTGAAAGCAATTTCAGTAATGGGAAAGACTCTAAAATTATTACTGTTTATTTCTGTAGAATATGTAGCCATTTTGAGCTGTGGTCCTTAATTTCTCTCTATTTAACTTTCTTCTTTCAAACATGCTCTATTGAATTAAATGGTAAAAAATAATTTTTAAAATTGTTTACTATGTAACATTTTAAACATGTTAAACGTAGGGAGAATAATAAAAAGAATTGTCATATACCCTTAAAATTATCAAATTATGATGATTATCAAATATGGCCAATGATTTTATGTATACCCTTCTACACTCCTTCTCACTATGACTGAATTATGTTAAAGCAAATCCTAGACAGCATATCATTTTATTTGTAAATGTTTTATAAAATGACCATTGTCATTATGAAACCTAAAAATATTAATATTCTTTTTTAATATTATCAAAGAGCTAGCCTCTGTTCAAATAGCCCCAATTGTCTTTTTGTCATAATCATTATTAGTTTGTGTAGTAGTTTGTACAAATTAGGACCCAAATAAGGTCTACACGTTAGAATTGATGGATATGACTATTGAGTTTCTTTTAATCTATATGTTCCCCTTCCATCTTCTATTTTTCTTGTCACTTATTTGTTGGAAAAAAAGGCAGATTGTCTCGTGGTTGAATTAAATATGGTTGCTTAAAATGTTCCTTTAGCTTCTGTTCTTGTAAACTAATGGTTAAATCTAGAGGTTTAATCAGATCAGCGTTCATCTTTTTTGGCAAGATTACTTGCTTGCTATGAATCTCTATAGCATCACATCAGGAAGCACATACTGTTTAGTGACTCACCTGTCAGCCTGATCCATCACACTACTGGATTTGCTACTCCAGCAAAGACCACCAGAACACACCTGTAGTTGAGCAAGATGTGTTTATTGCATGTTGTAATGAAGAGAAAGCTCACCAGAGGAACCATGGGACATCTCAGAGAGTGTTCGAAAGGACTTGTTATAGGATTGGGCTTATGCTTGGTGATTTTAGGGAAGGCTTAAGGAATTGGGGCTTTGCTCTGGAGTAGATGCTGTCAAAAAGCATGAGTGATTGGGCATTTTAGTAAGTCTTATCCAGCAGGAGGAAAGACTGAATAGAGCCTAAGGCTACAATTTGTAAAGAAGCAGCGCCACTTATAATAGCCAAGATAGGGATGTTGTGGTTTGGACAGTGTTCATTTTTTGTGTTTAGATGTGATTACACACAGTAGGCGTGTTTTTGTCTCGATCCATCATGGTCACAGAGTAAACTTGTCTGATGTTTTCTGTGAAATTGTCTACACTCAACAAGAGAACAGCACAGCACAGCTGATAGTAGCAGGCCAGCTCCCGTATACTAGGGGCTGCTCTTCTCTTTCTTAGAATGGCCCTCTGACCAGCAGTATTGGCACCATGTGGTAGCTTGTTTTAAATGCAGAATCTCAGGCTCAACTCCAGAACTACTGAATCAGATTCTAGAATTTAATATCCCCAAGTGGTTTATATGCACAGTAAAGTTTGAGAAGCTCTTAATGTTAGACTTCCCCATTTTAGCTAATGGCTTTAGTACCTGTTGATGGTTAGGCTTAGTCTAGAATTTGTTAGGGGTTACAAACTAGTGGTATGCTAATTCTATCCTACATTTTGCATGTATTAGCTGGTACTCTCCTGATAGAAGCAGTTTTCCAGATCAACTTTTTGAGTACCCTGTGAGAATTATTTGAACAAAAATTCAGGATAAATTATTTATTCTTTTTGTTTATTTACTAATGTTCAAATTTTCAGAATAATGAATTGTTTATCATCTTCCACATATGATCAAGGAGGTGGTTTGGGGCTTTTTTTAAGTATCATATCAACACATAGATTTAAACATAGTTGATATGTTTCAATCTACTATTATAATTATACTTTTTGAACAAAATATTCTATCCTTGACAACTGGGAGCCTCTTTAAGTTTCTCCTATATCCTTTTGCCACAAACCCAATAGTCTTTCATAGATTTCTTGTTTTGGATTAGGACTAGATGTTCCAACCTTATTTTGTATGTTTCCTGTACCCTGACTTAGAACCAGACATTTCTCTAAGAAGACTTGGTTCTTTCTAAGAGGGAAATTTATTTATAGAAGAAAATGTGGGTACTGGGTGTTTTCATTACTATTGTACTGGTCATTGTTTCTACATATTTTTATTTGTTTTGAAGGAGAAATAATATCACAAATTCATATTAATATTGTTACTTCCAATTTAGGATTATAGAAATTTAACTTAACTTCCTTGAATTTATTTTGCATTTAAATTTTTCTTCTGCCTACTTTTCTTCTTTCTATTACATTAATATAATTTCTTACTTCCTTTAAATGTATATTTTCAAATTTACAATACACATATTATTACTAAAAATATGATTATTGAAAACTGCTTAGATTACATTGTGGTTCTTTTTAACCTTTGTGTGTATGCCACTAGGATGAACAGTTAAAAATTACTCTGTTTTAAGAGCTCTTGAAATAATTCTCTGTGTGGGTAAGCAAAAGTCAATTATACAATAATGTTCATTTGTTTCATTTTGCTTTTAATTTTTGTTTTAAAATTAGATTAAATATCTTCAGAATTCCAAAATGAAAACCATAGGACAAAAGAAGAGAAATCTAGCTTCTAGACCTGTCCTCTCTATCCTAATTTTTCAACCATTTGGATTGGCTTTTAGTTTACACTTCTATTTTTATTTTTTTAATATCTTTATTGGAGTATAATTGCTTTACAATGTTGTGTTAGTTTCTGCTGTATAACAAAGTTAATCAGCTATACATATACATATATCCCCATATCCCTTCCCTCTTGCGTCTGACTCCCACCCTCCCTATCTCACCCCTCTAGGTGGTCACAAAGCAAGAAGCTGACCTCCCTGTGCTATGCGGCTGCTTCGCACTAGCTGTCTATTTTACATTTGGTAGTATATGTATGTCAGTGCCACTCTCTCACTTTGTCCCAACTTACCCTTCCCCCTCCCCGTGTCCTCAAGTCCATTGTCTACGTTGCATCTTTATTCTTGTCCTGCCCCTAGGTTCATCAGAACTTTTTTTTTTTTTTTAGACTCCATACATATGTGTGTTAGCACGTGGTATTTGTTTTTCTCTTTCTGATTTACTTCACTCTGTATGACAGACTCTAGGTCCATCCACCTCACTACAAATAACTCAATTTTGCTTCTTTGTATGGCTGAGTAATAATCCATTGTATATATGTGCCACATCTTCTTATCCATTCACCTGTCGATATACACTTAGGTTGCTTCCACATCCTGGCTGTTGTAAATAGTGCTGCCATGAACCTTGTGGTACATGACTCTTTTTGAATTATGGTTTTCTCAGTGTATATGCCCAGTAGTGGGATTGCTGGGTCGTATGGCAGTTCTATTTTTAATTTTTTAAGGAACCTCCATACTGTTCTCCATAATGGCTGTATCAATTTACATTCCCACCAATAGTGCAAAAGGGCTCCCTTTCCAGCATGTATTGTTTCTAGAGTTTTTGATGATGGCCATTCTGACTGGTGTGAGGTGATACCTCGTTGTAGTTTTGATTTGCATTTCTCTAATAATTAGTGATGTTGAGCATCCTTTCATGTGTTTATTGGCAACCTGTATATCTTCTTTGGAGAAAAATCTATTTAGGTCTTCTGCCCATTTTGGATTGGGTTGTTTGGTTTTTTTTCATATTGAGCTGCATGAGCTGCTTGTATATTTTGGAGATTAATCCTTTGTCAGTTGCTTTGTTTGCAAATATTTTCTCCCATTCTGAGGGTTGTCTTTTTGTTTGTTTATGGTTTCCTTTGCTGTGCAAAAGCTTTTAAGTTTCATTAGGTCCCATTTGTTTATTTTTGTTTTTATTTCCATTTCTCTAGGAGGTGGGTCAAAAAGGATCTTGCTGTGATTTATGTCATAGAGTGTTCTGCCTATGTTTTCCTCCAAGAGTTTTATAGTGTCTGGCCTTACATTTGGTATGCTTCTATTTTTAACTCTAAGCAAACAAACATGAACACGCTGGACTATATACTACAGCACACATGGTTCATCACCTTGCTCTTCTTTAATTAACAGTATTTTGACGAGTAATCCATAGCAACATATAAAGAGTTTTCTCATTTTCTTTTATAGCTGCAGAGTACTCCATAGTTTATGCAACCAGTTGCCTGTTAATGGACATTTGGGTTCTTTTCTGTCTTTTGCAATTATTAATGGTGTTACAGTTAATAACTTTAAAATTAATAGCTTTCCACATTTTGCTCCTGTTTCTTTGGGATAGATTCGTAGAAACAGGTTAAAAGGTATTTGTAATTTCCTAGATGCCAAATTCCTCCCCATAAAGTTTGTACCATTTTGCATTCACACCAGCAATGTATGGCAGTATCTGTTCTGTACAGCCTTGCCAATGCAGAATTCTGTTACAATTTTGGGTTTTTGCCCATACAATAAGTGAGGATTTGTATCTCTCTGTGGCTTGACTTAATATTTCTCTTAATATGAGTAAGGTTGAACATTTGTTCATACGTTTAGGGAACATATGCATTTTTTTTTTCTGAAAAGCAAATGTTTATAAGATGCCCTTTTCCAGTAGGGTTGTTGGTCTTTTATTTTTCATGCTTTAGAAGACCTTAATATCCTAGGGATATTAACCCTTTGTCTGTAATATAAGTTACAAATATTTTTTGCACATTTTTGTCTGTTTTATTTTGCTATGGGATGGGGGAGGGAAAAGCATTTTTTAATGTATGATGTTGACCTGCTTCCTGGAAGAGGATGAAATGAAAGCATGTCTCAGATTTAGAACCCATGGTGTCAGTTAGAAGATCAGAGTCCCGGAGTGGTGTACAGGGAAAGACCATTCCACCTCCAGGCCTAGAGAAGACCTGGTCACTAAGTCATTGCTGGAACATTTCACGCTACCATCCCCCAACCCCAGGGAAATGCAGAAGTCCCTTGGCATCCACGGAAATGGGGCCTCAAGTAAATTATTTTCAATCCATCAGTGATTTCTAGTTAGTTCAGGTTATTCTCGTCTGCCATATATGGATACTTTGCTTTTCATGGTCAGGTCCCATTTTAGGTCACCTGTGCACAAATGTGCATTTTGAAAAGCATTGCATCCATTGTTTCTTGGTCCCAAGCCTAATGGCCAAGTTGTATTTTTTTTTTTTTTTTTTTTTTTTTTTTTTTTTTTTTTCGGTATGCGGGCCTCTCACTGTTGTGGCCTCTCCCATTGCGGAGCACAGGCTCCGGACGCGCAGGCCTAGCGGCCATGGCTCACGGGCTTAGTTGCTCCGCGGCATGTGGGATCTTCCCGGACCAGGGCACGAACCCGTGTCTCCTGCATCGGCAGGCGGACTCTCAACCACTGCGCCACCAGGGAAGCCCGCCAAGTTGTATTTTATGGGGTGATTCAGCCAGCTCCAAGTGTGTTGTGTTCAAGCTTTGCTGCTTCTGTGACTAGTGATATTCCTGAGGTTATGTTTACATGACACAGGAAAACTGATTGAAATAGAAAAAAGAAAAATCTAGCTCACTAAGATGGTTATTTATCTGCATTGTATCAAACAACTGAGCTGACTGAATTTTTTGAAATACAGAATTGACTCACAGCCATAACGAGAATCCTGGAAACCAAGTCCACTTTCCAAGTCTGGCACAGACCAGCTCTATGACTTTGGGCACCACTTAGCCTCTCTAGATTTTATGGGTTATTGAAAGTGGAAGATACTCGATCTCATCTTTTCCAACCCCTTCATTTTACAGATGAAGAAACTGACTTTTCATCTGTAAAATGAAAAGTTTCGACTAGAGCCCTTTACAGCTCTAACATTTGGCACTTATTTCTGTGAGACTGTTTTTTGTTGGTTTTTTTGAAACAAGTTTTTGTTTTAAAGTAGTTAAAAGTGAACCCAAAGCCCTCCACCCAGACATTTGGGGGTTCTAACGCCAACCCAGCAAATGTTAGAGAAGATCTCACATAGCAGAGACCCACACACGAACAGGAATGCTTAAGCTCCCTTTTCTTCTGGGAGCTAATTGTTATATTAAAACACGCTGAACCTACTCTCTGCTAAATTGGTGCAATTTAAGATCTTCAACAACCTTTAAACACCTAGTTAATCTTACCCTACAATTATTCATTTATTGCCTAAATTACTGTGACTCACTAATTTATGAAAGAGAACCTATGCTCTCCAGGTCTGATTTTTCTTGGCCTTCTTTAAATTAATTCTTTCCCATTTAGCCTTAGCTAAATCTTAGCGAGGTATTATTAACTATTCATATTTTTCTTTTACAGTTACATATTTAGACTTAAATCTCATTCTTCCTGCATGTTTCAGACTCTCTTCAGCCAATTTTCAGTTTACCTCCAGTTAGGGTGATTTCGATATTGTTTGATTGATTTAATTTCCTCCTTTCCTCACTGATGAAGATCTTGCTGGTGATGTAAACGTCATCAGCATCCCTTAACAGAAGAGTGGATAACTAAAGTCAGAGCCCCCGAAGAGACCGTGTATGATAAACTGCAGGGTACGGGAAGAGAGAAGTACTTGCAGGGCTTGATCGATGAACCAGCTCATCTTCAGGTGTGTTTAGACAAGGAGAAATAGGAGGATGGGGGAGGGAAGAGAAACAATCAACAAAATGGTAATAGAGTAAGAGACCCAACAACTGGAAATAGATGCTATAGTTAATATCCCTCTTTTTACAAATGGCCAAAGACTCCCATTAGGAGTCTCTCCGACCTCATACTATCCTCCTGTCTCTTTCATCACTGACTTGTGTCCCAGTTTGGTATATTTAGATTATCCAAGATAACGATTTTTACTCTTAAGACTGAAATGTCCCTTTATATGGAGTGAGTGACATAGAGAGGTCTTTAAGGTATGTAAAGATACTTGGGAATCCCACTGTACCCATGTGCTATTCCTTAAATACACCAGTCTTTTTTTTATTATTATTATTCAGGTATAGTCAATTTACAATATTAGTTTCAGGTGTACAACATAGTGATTCAATATTTTAATATACTCCACTTAAAGTTATTACAAAATAACAGTTATATTTCCCTGTGCTGTACAATGTATCCTTGTTTCTTATTTATTTTATTTTATTTTTTTATTTATTTATTTTTAAACATCTTTATTGGAGTATAACTGTTTTACAATAGTGTGTTAGTTTTTCCTTTACAACAAAGTGAATCAGTTATACATATACATATGTTCCCATATCCCCTCCCTCTTGCGTCACCCTCTCTCCCACCCTCCCTATCCCACCCCTCTAGGTGGTCACAAAGCACAGAGGTGATCTCCCTGTGCTATGCGGCAGCTTCCCACTAGCTATCTAATTTACATTTGATAGTGTATATATGTCCCTGCCACTCTCTTATTTATTTTATACGTATTAGTTTGTATCTCTTAATACCATACCCCTATCTTGCCCCTCCCCCTTTTCTCCTCACTGTTAAACACTAGCTTGTTCTCTATATCTGAGTCTGTTTCTGTTTTGTTATATACATTCATCTGTTTTATTTTGAGTCCACATATAAGTGATAACATAGTGTATTTGTCTTCCTCTGTCTGACATTTCACTAAGCATGAAACCCTCTAGGTCCATCCACATTGTTGCAAATGGCAGAATTTTATTCTTTTTTTATGGCCAAGCAATATTCCATTGTGTATATATACCACATCTTTATCCATTTGTATGTTGATGGACACTTAGGTTGCTTCCATATCTTGGCTATTGTAAATAATGCTGCTATGAACATCGGAGTACATGTATCTTTCGGAATTAGCGTTTTCATTTTCTTTGGATATGTACCCAGCAGTGGGATTGCTGGATCATGTGATGCTTCTATTTTTAGTTTTGGGGGTATCTTCCATACTGTTGTCCATAGTAGCTGCAACAATTTACAATCCCACCAGCAGTGTACTAGAGTTCCCTTTTCACCACATCCTTGCTAACATTTGTTATTTGTAGAATTTTTGATGATAGTCATTTTGACAGGTGTGAGGTGATATCTTATTGTGGTTTTGATTTGCACTTCTCTGGTGATTAGCAACGTTGAACATTTTTTCATGTGCCTATTGGCCACCTGTACATCTTCTTTGAAAAAATGTCTGTTCAGGTCTTCTGCCCATTTTTTAATTGGTTGATTGCTTTTTGATACTCAGTTGTATGAACTATTTATACATTTTGGATATTAACCCCTTATTGGCCATATCATTTGCAAATATTTTCTCCCATTCAGTAGGTTGTCTTTTCATTTTGTCAATGTTTACCTTTGCTGTGCAAAAGCTTTTAAGTTTAATTAGGTCCCATTTGTTTATTTTTGCTTTTATTTGTTTTACCTTAGAAGACAGATACAAAAAAATATTGCTAAGAATTATGTCAAAGAGTGTTCTGCCTATATTCTTTTCTAGAAGTTTCCTGCTTTCCAGTCTTTTATGTAGGTCTTTAATTCATTTTGAGTTTATTTTTGTATATGGTGTGAGGAAATGTTTAATCTTATTGCTTTACATGCAGCTGTTCAGTTTTCCCAGCACCACTTACTGAAGAGACTGTCTTTTTTCCATTGTATACTATTGCCTCCTTTGTCGTAGATTGATTGACCATAAGTGTATGGGTTTATTTCTGGACTCTCTATTCTGTTCCATTGATCTATGTGTCTGTTTTTGTGCCAGTACCATACTGTTTTGATTACTGTCGCTTTGTATAGTCTGAAAGCTGGAGTATGATACCTCCAGCTTTGCTCTTTTTTCTCAAGATTGCTTTGGCAATTCTGGGTCTTTGTGGTTCCATATAAACTTTAGGATTATTTGTTCTAGTTCTGTGAAATATGTCATGGGTATTTTAATAGGGATTGCATTAAATCTGTAGATTGCTTTAAGTAGTATGGATATTTTAACAATATTAATTATTCTAATCCTCTAAGAACATGAGATACCTTTCCATTTACTTGTGTCATTTTCAAATTCCTTCATCAGTGTTTTAAAGTTTTCAGAGTATGGGTTTTTCACCTCCTTGGTTTAATTTATTCCTAGGTATTTTATTCTTTCTGATGTGATTTTAAACAGGATTGTTTTCTTGCTTTCTCTTTCTGATAGTTCATTATTAGTGTATAGAAGAGCAACAGATTTCTGTATATTAATCTTGTATCCTGCAACTTTACTGAATTCATGTATTAGTTCTAATAATGCATGAAGACTGTTTGGAGACTTTAGGATTTTCTGTATAGAGTATCATGTCATCTGCAAATAGTGACAGTTTCATTTCTTCCCTTCCAATTTGGATGCCTTTTACTTATTTTTCTCGTCTGGTTGCTGTGGCTAGGACTTCCAATACTGTGTTAAATAGAAGTGGTGAGGGTATGCATCCTAGTCTTATTCCTGATTTTAAAGGAAAGGCTTTAAGCTTTTCACCATTGAGTATGATGTTAGCTGGAACACACCAGTCTTGCTGCTGCCTCCAGGCATTTGCATTTGTTGTTTCTCCATCCTCACCTTCTTCAGGTCTTTTCTCAAATGTCACCTCAATGAGACCTTCCCTAACCGTCCTATCAAAAATCACGCCCTTCTTCCCCCCAACACAGTTCACCCCAAATCACTGTGCTTCCCATACTTTTTCCTTGACTTACATTCTTGTACAGCACTAATCACTATTGGTCTACTATTTATTTTATTTCCTTATTGTTCCTTAGTTCTTTGTCCCTCTGAGGGAGGAGCTTTTGTTTTCTATTTCTTCTGGGTTTTTTTCCTGTCTTTTCACTCATATTTCTAGTATCTAGAACAGTAGGTTTTCAATAAATGCTTGTTAAATTAATGAATTAATAAGTTTGTGGAGGGAACTACTAGAGCAAAGTGTGGAGCTTGAAAGGGTATCTCTTCTCAAATGAGAAATGTGAAGCAGTTGAATATCCCAGCTCACCCTTGGAGATAAGGAGTCTCATGGCCCCAGGAAGGGACAGTGACTCAAGATTAAGGTAGAACTCCTAGCACATAGCTGAGTGCAAATATTAGTTTCTGTCCTCCAAAAAAAAAGATATATTCAGCTAAAACAAAAATGTGTCTTTCTTTTTGTTCAACCATGCAGTCAATATTTCTTTCCCCCTTTTCATCAGTGGTCAGTAGCTTAACACTTTCCACAGAGCACCAAGCCATAGACTGTAGACTTGCAGAAGCAGTTATAACAGTGTGGGGTTTATTCTCAGGTTGAAAGATGTCCAGAATAGGAGGTTCCTTTAGGAAAAGGAAGAACTCAGCATAATACATTAAATATTAATCACCCAGAAGATGCCAGAAACTCATTCTGGTATTTACAGCACTGACATTTCTTCCAAGGTCTCAAGGAAGCCATTCATTCAGGAAAATGCACAGTGGGCTGTGCATTTTCTCACGTCATCAATTTCCCTGTTTCCTATTTGGATTAAAATGTCTTCATTTTATGTGATGCAGCTACTTTGAGACTCAAATACAGCTGTTCTGTTTTGAACTCCAGAAGTATTAGTCCAGTATTTAAAACTAGAAAATAATTCTTACTTTGTAGACTTGTCCTATTTTCTCTCAAGAAAATCAATCTAGGTTGTCCTGACTTAGGCAGCCTCAAATAGGACTTACTTGAGCATTGCTGTGTCCAACGTGGTGGCTATGAGCCACACGTAGCTATTGAAGTGTAGCTAGTCAAAACTGATGGGCTGTATGTATCAAATACACCCTAGATTTCAAAGACACAATGTGAAAAAAAGTAAAATATCTCACTGATAATTTGTGTACTGACTGAATTTTGAAATAATAATATTAATTGAATATTGAGTTAAATAATATATACACTACCAAATGTAAAATAGATACTAGTGGGAAGCAGCTGCATAGCACAGGGAGATCAGCTCGGTGCTTTGTGACCACCTAGAGGGGTGGGATAAGGAGGGTGGGAGGGAGATTCAAGAGGGAAGAGGTATGGAGACATATGTATAACTGATTCACTTCATTATAAAGCAGAAACTAACACACCATTGTAAAGCAATTATACTCCAATAAAGATGTTAAAAAAATAAAAATAAATAACATTTAAAAAAATTGTTAACTTGTTGTTTTTATGCTATATTAAGATGAGGCTGCTATTTTACCATCAGCAAGTGAAAGATGCACATTTTTGCTTGTTTTCCTGGTAATAGTAAATGGACTCCCATAAATCTACATACTTGGTTAGTGGAATGTTCCCTTGACACTTCCATTTGTTCATCAGTTGGGAGTGTAATATATATAATGTGGCAATTTTGCTTTGGATAAAACACAAATACACTTTTATATTTATATTTCATAGGTAGAAGATAATATGTGAAAGCAAATCCCAGACATTGCCATTTTTCCCCATGTGTTTTGGTATGCCTCTCTATAATTATGATCATTATTCTTACATAACCATGGAGCCATTATCAAATCTGCAAAATTTCCCATAATCCATTGATATCATCCAATACCCAGTCCACATTCAATTTCCCTGATTTTTGCCTTTTACTTTAATCAGAACCCAAAAAAGCTTCACATTTGACATTTAGGTGTTATATCTCTGCATTCTTTCTGAGTCCAAAGCAGTGTTTCCCTCTTCTACCCCACCACTTTTTATGCTATTGACTTGTTGAGGAAATCGGTCAGCTCTATAGGACGTCCCACATTCTAGATTTGTCTGTTCACTTACCGGTGGTGTCCTTTAATTGTTCCTGTATTTCCATTTTGAAAGTTAGTTCAAAAAATCTTGATTAGATTCAGGTTCACCAGTTTTGCAAAAATGCTGCATAGGGGATGCTGTATAGCTCGTGTTGCGTCATATCAGAAGTTACACATTCTCCGGGTGTTGACTTTTAGTGATGTTGAGTGTGATCAGTTGGGTTCAGGTGGTGACAGCCTGATTCCTCCTTGTGAATTTTCCCATGAAATTTTCATGTAATAGCTTCATCCATTGATGCTTATTGTCTGAACCCATTAGTTTCATTAAGATTGACAAAATAGTGATTCTTTTCTAATTTTGTCATTTCTTTCAAATTATTAGCTAGAATTATTATTGCTGCAAAAAATCCTATGTTATTATTTTAAACCAATCCTTATATCATCTCAAAGGAATGAGTAGACAATATCTGGATCTTTGGTCAAATAAAGTGGCTGTCCATTTTAAACATCTGGCTTAAAACATAGCCCCAATGCCATCATCATAACTAAAATATTAAAAAATAATTTATGGGCTTCCCTGGTGGCGCAGTGGTTGAGAGTCCGCCTGCCGATGCAGGGGACACGGGTTCGTGCCCCGGTCCGGGAAGATCCCACGTGCCGCGGAGCGGCTAAGCCCGTGAGCCATGGCCGCTGAGCCTGTGCGTCCGGAGCCTGTGCTCCGCAACGGGAGAGGCCACAACACTGAGAGGCCCGCGTACCGCAAAAAAAAAAAAAAAAAAAAAAAAAAAAAAAAAAAAAAAAAAAAAAACATAGCCCCAATGCCATCATCATAACTAAAATATTAAAAATAATTTATGTGGTAGGCAAAATAATGGTCCTCCACAGACGTCCATGTCCTTATCTCCAGAACCTGTGAATATGTTACCTTACTTTGCTAAAAGGGCTTTGCAGATGTGATTAAAGACCTTGCAGTGTGGACATTACCCTGAATTATCTAGGTTGGCCCAATCTTATCACATGGGTGCCTAAAAGCTGGAGAACCTTTTCTGGCAGTGATCAGGAATAGATGTGACTATGGAAGAAAGACACAAGGAGATAAAATGTTTCTGGTTTTGAAGATGGAGGAAAAGGGGCTATTAACCGAGGAATGTGGAGGGTGGTCTCTAGAATCTGAAAAGGGCAAGGAAACCAATTCCCTCATAGAGCTTCCAGAAAGGAGTACAGCCCTGCTGACACCTTGACTTTATCCCATTGAGACTCGTGTCAGACTTCTGACCTCCAGAACTATAGGATAATCCATTTGTTTTGTTTAAAGTTTGTGATAATTTGTTACAACAACAATAGAAAATTAATATACTTTTAAGTGTTATCAAACATATTGCTAGATTTAAATTTCTCAAATTGTCTCATAAAATTTTTTATAGCTTCTCTATTAGACCAAGGATCAAGACAATGTCTGCAATTGCTTTTGGATGATATAAGGAGTAATTTAAAATAATAAAATTGTAGGATTTTTTAAATTAATTAACTTATTTTTAAATTTTTTTTTTTACTTATTTGTTTTTTTAACATCTTTATTGGAGTATAATTGCTTTACAATGGTGTGTTAGTTTCTGCTTTATAACAAAGTGAATCAGCTACACATATACATATATCCCCATATCTCCTCTCTCTTGCATCTCCCTCCCACTTTGCAGAAGGGGATTTTAGAAATCACTTAAGGGCTTTCCTGGTGGCACAGTGGTTGAGAGTCCGCCTGCTGATGCAGGGTATGCGGTTCAAATTAATACGGTATTATTGGTCTAGGAATAGGGAGACCAGTGGAAAAGAATAGAGGATCTAGAAACAAGTCTCAGTATAAATGGGAATTTGAGGGGTGGTATTTCAATTCAGTGGGAAAAGGACTGTGTATTTAACAAATGATATTTGTAAAATTGGCTGGCTATCCATTTAGAAGACATTAAAATTGGATACTTATCTACCATTTACAAAAATATACCTAGAAGAATTAAAATGTAAATGAAAAAATGAAGTAAAAGAACTCCTGCAATAAAATCTATACATTTATATTTGCAGATTATAGATAAGGAAATTCTTCGGGCCTCTCACTTTTGTGGCCTCTCCCGTTGCGGAGCACAGGCTCCGGACGCGCAGGGTCAGCCGCCCAGCCGCTCCGCGGCACGCGGCATCTTCCTGGACCGGGGCACGAACCCGTGTTCCCTGCATGAGCAGGCGGATTCTCAACCACTGCGCCACCATGGAAGCCCAAAGAAATTCTTCTTAACAAAGAATGGAAACCTGGAATCTACAAATAAACAATAGACATACTTGACTATATAAAATTACTTTAAAACAATTTTTAAATTGCTTAAGTTGTTGGGGAAAAAAACATTTAAATATAGAGGACAGAGTATTATTGTCTCTAATATACAAAGACACTTAAAAAGGACAATCTGGCAATAAATAACAGAAAAATGGACAAAGACAATAAAGAGACAATTCATAGAAGTGCAAATCCTCTTGGGCCTCCAAATGTGAAAAGTTATTCAAACTCGTCAGAAACCATAGAAATGTAAAATAAAGTAACAGCATATCATTTTACCCCTAGCAGTTTGGCAACAACTGTAACACGAAGTAACAGTCATTGCTGTCAGGGAAGCAGGGAAAAGTGGACTCTTACACATTTCTAGTGGAAATTTAAACCAACAGACTTTTGGAAATCAATTTTGTAACAACTATTAGAATTTAAAATACATAGCCCCTTCTCCCAGCGATCCGACTCCTGGGAAGTTGTCCCACACAAGTAAAAAGACTGGTTCTTAAGGATATATGGACAGGGATGTTAATTGCAACATCTTTTTAAGTGGAGGGAAAAAAAAAAAAGAAGCAAAGTGAATCCTATGCATACGGGAATTGTTGGATAGGTTGCAGGACATCTACATGATGTCATGTAGCCATTAAAAAAGAAAATTAGTGTTCTTCCAGCTGACTTGAAAGCTTTCGAGGAGGCACTGTTGACTATGTAAAGCAAAATGCAGAAGAGTATATATATGATTCAAATTTTTTAAAAACAACAATCATTCCCATGTATTTATGTATATAAATGTATTTATATACATAATGTACATACATAAATACATGGGAATGCCTGTGTTTGTATTTACATATACAGATATATGTATAAAGCAGGACTCATGGGGTATAACTGTAGAAACTGCTTTTTTTCTCCCATTGCTCTTTTAAAAGTGTTCTTTTAAAAGACTACTCCTTTCCCACGTGGATGAAAACCTTTGGTCTTTAAGTTGCAATCAGTCTCAATTCAGCAATGAATATGTCCAATATCATGTAATATTGCATATTTTCAATTTAATTTAAGACTTTGCCCCACATCTCCCAGCCCGTTGAAGGCAGGTTGGTTGGGGTCTTCTTTCTCACATGCCTCATCTACCCCTTGCTAGATGCAGTTCCTGATGGGAGCAGAGATGAAGTAAGGAAATTTTTTATTTGATTAACAGTAAGCCACCATTAGAGCAGCTGGCCAGCCACAGCCCATTAGATTTCTTAGACGAGAGTCAACCAATATTCCACTGTGTTCCCCAACTCCAGGGGTCACATCTTAAGCTGTCTGACAGTCTAGGCAAAGGTCCTTTTCATAGGCTTGAGATGAGGTCAAACACCCACAACCCTCCCCATGTGGGAGTGTGAGATTCACAATTTACAAGTAGCAGAACACCTTTCACAAATCTTAACCTGCTAGGCTAGAGTCTAGAGATCCTTTCACATTCTTAAGGTAGGTGAGAGGTTTAAAGGAATCATGTAACTGGTTTTTGGATAAGTACTTTAAAATTGTGCATCTCACTGTGGAAAATGTTATTTTTTTCTTTTCTCCTCAGTTTAAACTTCTGATTTAGTATGTTACAAATGTGTGTGTATGTGATTAATATAAAGAGAATTTTCGTATGAAGAGACATTGGTGGGACATGTACTAGATTGTAAAGCTGGGTTACTTTGGAAGGAAAAGAAGAGATGGGGAAAAGGGAGACATGTCAAAAAGGAAAAGAAAAAAAAAGACTATTAAGGGCTTCCCTGGTGGCGCAGTGGTTGAGAGTCTGCCTGCCGAGGCAGGGGACACGGGTTCGTGCCCCGGTCCGGGAAGATCCCACGTGCTGCGGAGCGGCTGGGCCCGTGAGCCATGGCCGCTGAGCCTGCGCGTCCGGAGCCTGTGCTCCGCAACGGGAGAGGCCGCAATAGTGAGAAGCCCGAGTACCGGAAAAAAAAAAAAAAAAGACTATTAAAGCAAACAAAAAGTATATAAATATAATGGGACATTTACATATTTATGCATTTATATGGAAGCACATCTATATATGCAAAAAAGAAAACTTCAAAATTTCATAGAAATGGGAAAATTGATGAATTTTTTAATGTCATGTTATTAAACCACTATAAAGTGTAATTAGAAGATCTTAAAAGAAAATCTTCAAACTCGATATGATATTATGCATACTATGAAGTAAAAAAAAAAATTCAACGTCTTTGCATATTACATGTAAGTCACACATCTTGACTTGATCTGGCAGCTAAAGTGTGCTAAGAATCCCAAGTGCTTGATGAAGCCCTGGACCCTGGGTGTTGCCTTTCATAAGGAGACTACTGGTTCATGTTAATTGAATTTACAATATTCACTCTGGCATTATCCTGTCTGGAGCCCAAATTATATGCATGGATAATTCATTTATTGAAATTAGAAGCCAAGAGGAATATAGATACAAAGTCTAAGTCTCTGCTTTGCTAATAGTGAGCCCAACCAGCTTCTTGACAAGTGTTGTAGCACCATGTTATTTTTGTAACTGGGCATTGGGAGATCTAAGGTCTAGTTCAGTTCCTGCTACTAACTCACAGGGCAAATTCGGGTGGCCACTTAACCTTTCTAGGCTTAGTTTCCTCATATATTCCTAGAGGAGAATTAGATGATTGCTGAGGTCACTCACTTCCTGTTCTCCATTAGTGATTCTCCAACTTGAGCGTATGTAAATCTCATTTGGAGAGTTTGTTAAAATGTAGATTACTGGGCTCTGCTTCCAGAGATTCTGATTCAATAAGTCCAGGTGGAGTCCAGAACTTCAGTTCTGACAAATGTCCAACTGACACCAATGATGCTAGTTCAGAAAGAAGCCTGATGAATGTAAGAACTTATGAGTGAAATGTTTGCAATCCTGAGTAAACATGGTGAATCATAGAGAGTGAAGTAGGCTCAGTACTGATGTTTTTGGTTGAGGTACATATCGGCTTACGCACTTATAGGATACGTGTGCAATTTCAAGGGTGGCAAAACGAACTTTTTAGGATAATTGTAGTAAAGATAAATTCTCACCACCGTATGTGTTCCCTCCTCAGGGATTGTGAGCTGTAAACGTCCTAGTTCCCAGGAGATTGCAGAAGTATAGAAAGTGCTGCTAGAAAACCTCAGAGACTTCCACCTCTGGGAGGTGGCGGCCTCCCTCCTGAGATACACCTGACTGTCTCCTGGCAGGGCAGCCTCCATTGTCCAGCTTTCCCAGCATGTGCTACCTAAAATCACAGCTAGGTGTCACTCTAATTCTGGGGCTAGCTGGTCTCAAGTGGAAAGCTAGAGTGAGCCAGGGCACTGGGGAATACATTACCAGCTCCTATGTTTGTGGGTTAAATCATTTAAGAGATCGCCTAGGAAATTCTCCACATAAAAGGATCACAGTTAGGGATGAATCGTAAACTTTCAACCCCAAGAGGAATTGCCACTAAAAATGAAATAGGTGTGTGATGGTGTAGGAGAGTTACCTAAAAATGAGGTCAGGATGGGGCCTTCCAGTGGCCAAATTATCCTGGATATGGAAAGTATATGTTCATTAAGGCAAGATTAGTGTCATGGGTGAATGGAGCACCGCATTTTAGTGATTTAACTTCTCTGAACTTCATTTTCCATGTCCTTAACATAGATACTGTAAGAACAAAACAAAACATTAAGTACCTTCAATTTCTTCACAGAATTCTTGTGAGATCAAAAGAAATGTTGTTATTTGTAAATTGCTAGGTATTATTATTAAACAAACTTCTACTAACAATGAGTTGTTCTAAGTCACTTTATTGACTTTTTAGATGACACTGTCAAAACATATGTTTATAATTGAACATGAAATTGCCAAATATCCACTCTTTTCTTAAGTAACCATGATGAAACAGTTGTTGTCTCATGATATTTCATTACTTCTCCATCCACTTTCAAGGTAAATCCCAAGTGTAAAAGGATTAAAAAGCAACAACAATTAAATTGTATATATCTTTGTGTGGATTCTCTACTTCTTTTTTTATAGCATCCAGTGTACATTATTTATTTATTTATTTTATTGAAGTAGAGTTGATTTACCATGTTGGGGTAATTACTGCTGTACAGCAAAGTGACTCAGTTATACATATATATACATTCTTTTTTGATACTGCTTTCCATTATGGTTTATCATAGGATATTGAGTATAGTTCTCTGTGCTATACAGTAGGACCTTGTTCATCCATTCTATAAAAAAAAGCTTACATCTGCTAACCCCAGCCTCCCACTCCATCCCTCCCCCAAGCCTCTCCTCCTTGGCAACCACCAGTCTGTTCTCTCTGTTTGTGATTCTGTTTCTGTTTCATAGATAGGTTCATTTGTGTCATATTTTAGATTCATGATATCAGTGATATCATATGGTATTTGTCTTTCTCTTTCTGACATACTTCACTTAGTATAATAATCTCTAGTTGCATCCATGTTGCTGCAAATGGCATTATTTTGTTCTTTTTTATGGCTGAGTAGTATTCCATTGTATATATGTACCACATCTTCTTTATCCATTCATCTGTTGAAGGACAATTAGGTTGTTTCCATGTCTTGGCTACTGTGAATAGTGCTGCTATGAACATAGGGTTGCATGTATCTTTTTGAATTATAGTTTTGTCTGGATATATACCCAGGAGTGGGATTGCTGGGTCATATGGAAATTCTATTTTCAGTTTTCTGAGGAACCTCCTGTTTTCCACAGTGGCTGCACCAACTTACATTCCCACCAACAGTGTAGGAGGGTTCCCTTTTCTTCACACCCTCTCCAGCATTTATAGTTTGTAGACTTTTTGATGGTGGCGATTCTGACTGGTATGAAGTGGTACCTCATTGTAGTTTTGACTTGCATGTCTCTAATAATTAGCAATGTTGAGCATCTTTTCATGTGCCTCTTGGTCATCTGTATTTCTTCTTTGGAGAAATGTCTGTTTAGGTTTTCTGCCCATTTGGGGATTGGGTTGTTTGTTTTTTTGTTGTTGAGTTGTATGAGCTGTTTGTATATTTTGGAAATTAAGCCCTTGTCGGTCCCATCATTTGCAAATATTTTCTCCCATCCTGTAGATTGTCTTTTCATTTGGTTGATGGTTTCCCAGTGTACGTTATTTAAATACTTAAAATTCAGAGTAGTTTCCCTGTGCTTCCAGATGCTGCTCCTGGAGTCGTATCAGGCATTGCAAAACGTAGTAGAAAGGCTGTTTTGGATTATATAGATCATGGAATAATTAAGAATGAGTGCTCTAGCCTTTTATTCTCTGCTCACCCATCCCTCCTCACCCCATTCTAATACTACCACAAATTATAAAGCCAAATTCAGATCTGTGTTTGGGTTGGCACTTCACTGCTCTTTCAGACGAGTTCCACTTCTCTAATTAAAGGCTCCTTTTCTTTATAATTTGACTGCCGGTCCACACCTTGAGTCACTGACTATAGCTTATCCCACGTAATGTGTGTCTACAATCACCACTGACCAAAGCCACCCTCTGAGTGCATGGGCACAAAATATGACTTCTCATCCTACAGGGCGCCCAGGGGTAGGGTTTTACCTGTAACGAATTCTCCAACTTGGCAAAATGATTATTATTGTCTCCTCAGCATAATCAGATGGAAGCACTGGACAAATGAACAGCATTGGGTTTTCATCTTTTCTATTATTAACACTTTGAGGAAATAAGAGTCTTCCAAAATGAAAGGTGTTTTTATACACCATACTTGCAAGTCACTATTTTCATTTAACATTTAAGTTGTAAGGGGAAAAAAGCCACTTTATCCTTTAAAGTTTGCTGCAGTGTAACTATTCCAGAGGCACATGAACTATCTTACCTTTGATCGTGTTGATAATCCGAAGAAGACCCTTTCTATTTGGGGTTCCTATGGTTACGGCTGCACTGGTGATGTGCGAGCTACACTGCTGTTTTGATAAAAATAGGTATTAACTACCAGTCACAGTACCTCTCATTTCACAGTAGTTCTTGCAGAAGAACAGCATATTTTTTTAACAAAGGAGGAAAAGAAAGAAAAAAAGCCTCTCCAAAGAAGCACGAAGGAACATCTGCATAAATAATGGTGATTGGTCATGTGTATAAAAATATTTTTAATTCAATTATTTTTAATTCAACAAGGCATTTTGCTGAATCCTTCTCTGTTATTTGCACCAAGCTTAGCCTTGAGGAAGATGGCTGATTAATAGACCCAAGAATCTATAATTAAAAGCAGAACTGTTATTTTTGGAGAAAAGCCTCTCTAGTAAGGGTGACTTAATTGGGCTGTCTCTCATATTTTTTCATTTGTCATTGAACTCTCTGGTTAGAATTTTGATTTTTTTTAAATTAATTAACTTATTTATTTTTGGCTGCATTGGGTCTTCATTGCCGCGTGTGGGCTTTCTCTAGTTGCAGGGAGCGGGGGCTACTCTTCGTTGCGGTGCGCGGGCTTCTCACTGCGGTGACTTCTCTTGTTGTGCAGCACGGACTCTAGGCACGCAGGCTTCAGTAGTTGTGGCACGCAGGCTCAGTAGCTGCGGGCGCAGGCTCAGTAGTTGTGGCTCGCAGGCTCTGGAGCACAGGCTCAATAGTTGTGGAGCGCAGGCTTAGTTGCTCCGTGGCATGTGGGGTCCTCCTGGACCAGGGCTTGAACCCGTGTCCCCTGCATTTGCATGGGGATTCTTAACTACTGCGCCACCAGGGAAGCCCTGATTATTTTTTAATATGGGAGGAATGATTATTAACATTGTCATAATCAGAAGACTTTTCATTGTTTAGTTCTGTTTTTCTTAGGTCCCTTTGATCACACACTTTCTTCACTATTGTTTTTCAATATTTAATTGTGGTCCTCATTCATTTCTTTTGTTTGTATTATAGCTTCTTTTTTTACAGTCATATATATTGTTCTTCTTCTCCTTTGGTCCTCTCTGCCTCTGCATTTCAGAGTTTCAGAATACACCAAGTTTGTGGTTTCTCAACACTGGTGTTAGTAGCATTCTACACAGGAATTCAAGAGAAAACTGAATAACTTTCTATCTGCAGACAAAAAAAACTAAGATGTAATTTACAAAGCAGTCTCTTCAGCACCAGGGCTGGCTTTGAGAACAAAGACAACATTCATTTAATATCTGCTAAGCAGCATAGGAAGAGATTGAGATGGTTTTATTCCCATATTCCAAAAAAAAAAAGCTCACATACAATATAAGGTTATGTCCCTAAATCATTTGCCTAGTTATCTGTAGAGAAACTTGGGTGACTCTACTTCTATTGTTTAATATTTGGTAGAGAAGTACTGTATTAGTATTGCTGTGGAAGAAGGCAAGCAGTGATGGATCATTTGGGGTCTTTTCATACGTTTTCATTGAATTCCAGGTAGAAAAAATTTCCACCTCTGAGGAAGTCAGAGGATATTAGACCAGCGTACTTCACATAGAAGGCAGCAGGCTTCTAGAGACTCTGCAGATAGACCAGCCATTTTTACGAGGCAATCTGTGCTTCAAACCTGTACACAGTGTCATTTAATAGTATTCGGTTGCTTTTTTTTTTTTTTGTGGCTGTCCAATTCCATGTTAAACACACTGGGATAGCATCAGTTTAAAAGTCTCTACATAAACCCAGGCCTATAAAACACCATCATATAAAACCCGATTCTATTCTTGAGCTAATTTATCCAGAAATAAAAAGAACAGGTTGAATTTATATTATGTATCTCTTTCAGTGAACTGAAATAGCTTCCACAGGCAGTATTTCAACTACTTTCATGTAGTTTTCTTGGGTAGAGAGGATCCATTTCTTAGATGAGATAATTGAGGCACAGAGAAATGTTGGGTTTTTCTTAAGATTTTTATAGTAAGTCAATGAAAGATTGACACAAAAGCCAGGACTTCTATTTTCTTAGATGATTAGACTATGTTTTCTATAAGAACACTAACATCTGTATGATCAAAATGTATTATTGACTTCAGCTAACATGCAGCCAGCTCTAAAATCAGTAATGTCCTTATTCTAACCATCAAAGCATCTGTTAAGTCAAAATTTAGAAACCCAAGCCACCAATTGGTAGCAAACGAAAACCTCCATCTGAATTTTTCTACCTGGAGAGCATATCATTTAGTGATAACAACAATTAACTAAGTGTGTACACATGTATTGTATAATTTGATCATCACCACAGCCAGTCAATTATCTCCATTTTAAGAAACTTAAGATTATAAATACCTAAGTGGTTTATTTAAGTCTACAAGGGTCATAAGTGGCAGAGATGGGAGACAAAGTGTATCCAACATTCTTTGTCCTACACCACTGTTATTTCTCAAAATATTATAGAACAGTGATGGGCCCATTAGGCTTAGCACAAAATGAAACCTAATAGTCAAGTTCTCACTCTATTGTTGATTTCATTTAACAAACATTTACTCAGCACCTGCTATGCACTAGGTACTATAGGAGTGACTGAGGGAGGGAGAGAGAAGCAAAATACTGATCTGCCCTCAGGAAACTCCAGTTTAAAGGGGGATATAAATATAACAACCAGCAGAAATTTAAAAGATAAGATAGAGGTAGTCAGGCAGCTTTGTGAGCTGGGAGGAAGGACCCCATGAACTCTTGTATCACTCTGGTGGGAAGAGGGTCCTGGGAAGGCATAGGACCTCCTTCAAGACAGTATTTTGCTTGATTAAAGAAGACAACACGTCAGTTGGAAGAACCACAAACCACGTTTCTCTCCTATAAGAGGTGGCCGTATGAGTAGGGTTTTTTTTTTAATTCCCATTCAGGCCACAGGTGGCATGACCTGCTCAATATTAGCAAGATCTTCCTAGGCTCAGACTTGCTTTGGGGGTGTCCTGGCTTGATACTTCTGGGGGCCAGGGTCAAATCGAGAGCGCACACTCTTGCTATTATAACAGCTCTCTCCTCACTTATGCAGAAGAGTCAAGCTCATGATCATTTGTCTTTGACACTATTATGCACCTGTTGCTCTGCAACCCCTGATCTCAGTTGCCACCCAGGCTCCATCAGCATAATTAGGAAAAGATGCACTCTCCACACCCAGAGTCTACAGTTTGGAGTTTAGGTCTGAGAGCCATAGAATTTTCGTTTGGGAAGGACCTTAAAGACAAGCTCTCTCGGGCTTCACTGGTGGCGCAGTGGTTGAGAGTCCACCTGCCGATGCAGGGGACACGGGTTCCTTCCCCGGTCCGGGAAGATCCCACGTGCCGCGGAGCGGCTGGGCCCGTGAGCCATGGCCACTGCGCCTGCGCGTCCGGAGCCTGTGCTCCGCAACGGGAGAGGCCACAACAGCGAGAGGCCCGCGTACCACAAAAAAAAAAAAAAAAAAAAAAGACAAGCTCTCTCAATCTCATTTTTAGTCGGGGACCTTGAGACTCAGAAAGAGAAAGTAAATAAATGTACGTTGGGTAGGAGTAGGTGTTCTTTCCAAATGAAGAAATTCAAGGGGTAATTTGTGAGAAATGGAGGGAGGCAGAGAAGAGTTTTCGTCCCTTCTCTGCTTGATAATATCTGTTTACCTCTCTTGAAGGCATTTTTGAGTATCAAAGGGGAAACACACAAGTAGAAGGTGTCATTCCATTTTATAATGGACAAACCCTCTGATGGTTTTGATGACATGAATAATAGCATCAATGGTAACCACTATTAACTGAAATACAATATGCCAGACACTTTACATAAATTATCCCACTTAATCCTTCTCCAAAATCCTACGAGGGAGGGAATATTTTTATCTCTCTTTTGCCAATGAAGCTTACTGAAAGCTTAGTGAGGTGAAGTAACTGGCTCAGGATCACCAAGTTCATTTGCATTGCAGCTAGGATCCGAACACAGGTTGGTTTGACGTCAGAGTCAAGTTCCCAACCATGCTGTCTACCTCACAACAGAGTTGTGAATAGCAAGGTCTTGGCACAAAGGTCTTGCTTCAGGAAGCCTAGTTATGGAACAGAACAGCATTAGAGAAGATAGTGGGTGACAACCAACTATATAAATGCCCGGGATATTGAGAGTGGATAAAGCAAGACTCCAGGTGTTCTGAGGATGGGATTTCAAGAACACACTGAAAAACCATTTGAAGCAATCCAACAGCTCCGTGGACAGCTGGGAAACAGCTGTGGCTGACAGACCTCTCTGGCTCGCTGCTTTGGGGAACAGAATGGCTCTGTTTACATGAAAGCAGTTCATTCTCAGCAGTGCTCAAAGACAGACCTGCAGAACAGAAGTTTTGAAAGTCAGTGCCCAGCCCACACTTTCCATTTATGTATTAAAGAAGATATTGCATATGGGGGCAAATTGGATTCAGAAGTTTCTTGGAGAGTGTTTCCTTGGACAAGAGCACCCTCTGGCTCTCTGTAGGGTTTGGCTTGGCTGACTGAGGTCAAAACCATGGGGCAATGAGGCAACTACTGAGTCACACTGAAGGCAGCACTCACTCTCAGAGTCACGTAAATGCAGCGTCAGCACTTGCACAACGTGAAAGTGAGCACCTCCTGAAGGGTGAGGTGCCTAAGGAGCCAGGAGAGCACCCCAAGTAGCAGCCTCCTTGCTCTACAAAGCCTCTCAGAGGCCCCTGGGGTTAGGATTCCTTGAAAAGTGGCTTCCCTCCTTCTAGAACACAGCCAAGAAAGGACAGGGACCTGGCTACTATAAAAAAACACATTGTAGAGTTCAATGTATTATTTTGAACTGAAACAAAAACAGCTTTTTATAGCAAGTGCTATCAGGTCAGTGAGTGGGCAGAGAAGTCATTGACCACAATGGGAGGACACAAGAGAGGCAGGAGCCGGTCTGATCTTCAGGGAGTTAGCCACATGGCGCATGACCTTCAAGTTTCATCCATTTGTTCACTCATTAGGTCAACAGAATTAATTGCCTGCTGCTTGCCAAAACTATCAAAGGTAACAACAAATATATAGATGAATAACCGATACCCGTGATGACCAACTCTTTATCCAAGGGGACCAATTTAAAGAAAAGTAAAAATGCTTGTAGGCTGTTTTTGTTTTTTGGTTTTTTTTTTTGCGGTACGCGGGCCTCTCACTGCTGTGGCCTCTCCCGTTGCGGAGCACAGGCTCCGGACGCGCAGGCCCAGCGGCCATGGCTCACGGGCCCAGCCTCTCCGCGGCACGTGGGATCCTCCCGGACCGGGGCACGAACCCGCGTCCCCTGCATCGGCAGGCGGACTCTCAACCACTGCGCCACCAGGGAAGCCCCAGGCTGTTTTGGGGGAGGTGTTTTTGTTTGTTTGTTTGTTTGTTAATACTGCTTTCACATAAGAAAAAGCATTTATCTGCACCTGAACTTCTGCCTGCTTATATTATTTTCCAATCCAGAAAGGATTACTGTAGAGGACTAAAATTTCAGATGTGACAAAGCTAGTTCACACTGCAGTATCTGATGTAATATAGCACCTCTGGAACTGGTTTCTTTTTCTTTCCTCGACTGACCTTGTAAACCACTGAACTGCAAAGTGTGGCTTGTCTCTTGAAATTATATCCTATAATGCCAGAGATTTTTCCCATTGTAAATAAGATAAGTCACATTTTTTAACACAAACAAAAAGTTTCTGGGTAGGTGATGCTGCCATTCCTTGAGATTGGTAGTTCAAGAGCAAAAGCAGATGATTGACAAAGGCTGGTTAGGGGATAGGGAATCTACAGCACATCCATACCCAGTGCCAGGCACACAGTGATGCTTAACAAATATTTGTTCCAGTAGAAGAGCTCCAGGTGGAGTTGTCTTGGCAGTGGCTAGATACGGGGGTCTGTAGGTGAGGGAGAGGAAGAGATGGGCTGGAGATTGAGATTACTTGGTGTGGACGAGATTGCTCAGGGAGAGTTGGTGGAGCGAGAAGGGAACCGAGGAGGAGTTCCTGGGCAGCATCTGCTTGAGTTTACACAGGAGAGAGAGAAAAAGAGACAAGAGGGGTTGAAGGGAAATTAGGTGAAGCTTGTATCCCCAACCCAAAGGAGAGCACCTGGAGAGACAAGAAGTGTCCACAGTGTCATGTCACATAGAGGGCTCAACAGTCTGGAAGCCCAGGGAGGAAGTTCTGAGAGAAAGGGAGGAGGTGAGGGGTCCTCACATATGGCGTCCTGGGCTGTGGGAAGAGACTCCGAGTTCCATGCTGTATCTCCTTACTAAGTTTGGCCAGTTACAGTTTTTACCTTTCTTATTCTAAAAATAGTGCATGCTTATCGTAAAAAATTTATAAAATACAAAACAAAGTTCAAAAAAGAAAAAGGAAAATGGCCACAAAAATGAAAAATAAAAAATAATAATGCATGCTTATTTTAAAAAGTGTATAAAGTACAAAACAAAGTTCAAAGGAGAAAAATAAAAGTTATCCTGAGAGCTGCTTTATGACTTTTGGCTTGCTCGCTTTAGACTTGGCTTGCCCAGTTGTGCTAACTTTCCACCCTGGTTTAGAAGTCATCATTCCCACTTCAGCACCAGTTCTTCACAGTGTAGGTCATATAAAATAAACACAAGAAAATAAAGTGATCTGATGAGCCATAAAGTTACACATTCTGAGTAAATGAGTGATCTGTTGTGTGTGATGCTCATACCAAGGGTGACTCATACGGGTAATTAATTAGCACACAGGGCCCCATATGCACAAATATTCTCAAACCCACAGCCTTCTCATCCGTCCAGGTTTTCCCTTGCTAAGCATGAGCTAAAAGATTTCTCTAAGTGACTTCTTTTCTACCCATGGTGGGGTAGGGGCAGGGAGGACTGAAGGGCCATTCTAGCTACATCCCCACTCAGTAACTCATATATTGAAAAATCAAATGCCTGGAAGTTTAGCCATTTTGTAGTTCCTATGGTGAGAGGGTAGCAGAGTGTATTCATTTGCTAGGGCTGCTATAACAAATTACCAGAAATGTTGCAGCTTAAGACAACACAAATTTATTATTTTACAGTTCTATAGGTCAGTAGTCCAGGTTGGCTCAACTGGGATCTCTACTCCAGGTTTCACAAGGCCAAAATCAAGGTGTTGGCTAGTTGGGCTCTTACAGGGAAGCTCTAGGAAGAATCCTCTCCCAGGGTCATTCTGTCTGTTGGCAGAATCCAGTTCCTTGCAGTTACAAGGACTGAGGTTCCCCTTTCCTTGTGGGCTGAAAGCTGGGAATACCTTGGCTTCTAGACATCTCCCTCTGGCCCTTGCAAGTGAGGCCCTACATCTCAGAGTTAGCAATGGAGTGTTGAATCCTTCTCACACTTGAAATCTTCCTGACTCCCTCTTTTTTTTCAGTCTCTCTTCTACCTTGCCTTCAACTGCATCTCTGACCAGGCAAAAAAATGTCTCTGCTTTTAAGAGCCTGTGTGATTAGGTTGGACCCACCCGAATAATCCAACATAATCTGCCCATTTTAAGGGAAACTTAATTACATCTGCAAAGTCCCTTTTGCCATGTAAGGTTATATATATACACAGGTTCCAGGGGTTAGTGCGTGGACATCTTTGGCGGCGGGGTGGGGGGGGGGGAGGCATTATCCAAGCTACCTCCCAGAGTGATGACACGAATGATTGGACACATGGTAGGATCCCTCTCCTCCTGTCCTTTTTCCCCTCTCTCTCACACAGGCCCAGTGTGGACTCTTCTCAATATTACTCTTGTTCACCCTTAGCAGCTTGTCTAAACTGCTTAGAAAGCAGGAATATGCACCCTCTACTTCGAAACCTTTCTGTAATGTCCCTCAGGGTCTTGGTCCACAGGTTGGGCAATGATGGTATAAGATAGCTGCTTGTTCCATATCTTTGTGTAGCAAGAGAAAAATTTATTTGTGAAACCCACTTATATTATGATTATGACTAACACTACCATCTTTTGTCCTGCAATTGTTACATCTAATGGGTCACAGTGATATTTTTACCTTCCATTGATGACCCACCCAAGCTTTGTCTGCTTTATGGCTCCACTGAGCTTTTCTCTGAATTTATTTCATGATTTGTAGGCAGACCCTTGCCTACTGTGTTCATTATTAAAATGGCAAAGTGCTTGTCATAATCCCGATTGGGGAACGCTTGTTGAGGACGGGGTGAGTCATCTTCACTCAGATATTGAGCGTACTGCAAAGATTCCCCATTAAACTGCACCATGGCTCATTAAACCCCATTGGTGAGAAAACTGGGTCTTATTTTAAATGTTTATGTTCCGTGCTAATGTTAAATTTAGAATATTTCTGTTGCAGGTACCTTTGTGAAAAAATTTTAAAGCACCAGCTACAGTGCCAACAGATTTCACCCCATACGTTCCCAAATACGGAATCTAGGAAACATCCCCCTGACCTCTGTATTTATTCTCAGGTTTCTCCCTTCCTAATCTTTAAATATCTTTTTTTTCTTAATACCAAACCTTGTGATCTTCTGATTACCTTTTTATATTCTCAGTAACTGCTAAGGACTGTACTCCTGGTTTTAAAGCAAAAGAGGAAGTAGATTATTCTGGAACAACATTCAGCCATGTTTGAAGTCAGGGAAAGGACGTATGGTTGCCAGTGTTTTTATTATTCATATATTGAAGAAATAATCTCTGTCCACAAAGCACTTACATTCCAAAAACAGACTTAAACAAACAGAAACACTCATGACAGAACTGTGATTCCAGAAATGTGCCAGTGGAATTAATATGAAAAGAATACTTTTCCTCATGTGGGAGTTTTAGAAATCCTCTACATATATGCCAGAAGAATCAGCTGGTTATAGTGTGGCAAAAGATATTAAGATCTAGGAAGGCTTTCTCAACAGGAATCCAACAAGAGAGTTAAATTCTACAGAAAATGATTTGAGCAACTATTTTCTCATTTCTCTCAAAGATGATGCTTAGCCAGTATCATTCTGGCTGCCTGGGATGTAAATTAATTCATTACATACAACAAATGCCTTTGGACAATGGTTCTCAAGCTTTATGGTGTCACAACCACTTTACAATTCTTCAAAATTAGGAAAGACCTCAAGGAGCTTTTTGTTTATGGCTGCTACATCTATCACTTCTTACCATGTTAGAACTTTAAATTTTTTAACATATTTTCATTGATCTATTTAAAGTAGCCATCATAAGCCACTTATAAGCTAAATGACATATTTTTATAAAAATAAATTTATTTCCAAAACAAAAAAGTTTACTGAGAAGAGTCACATTGTTTTACACCTTTTCAAATCTCCTTAATGTGTGGTATAGTAGAAGACAGCTGGGTTCTCACATCTGTTTCTGCATTCAATTGCACTCGCACACATCATATAACTTCTGGAAAATTCCACTGTACACAGATGACATAATAAGAAGGAAGAACCCAAGTGACATTGTCATATTATTCTGAAAATGGTTTTGACCTTGGGGACCTTCCTGGATAGGTCTCAGGAACTCCCAAAGGACCCTGGTCCTTTCCAAAGGACCTTTGAAACCATTGCCTTGGGGCATTAGGGCTTGTTTCTCCCAAGGATCCCTGGTGAAGAGAGCTGCAATCGTGCGCTTGCATACGGTATTTTCTCCACTACTAACTCAGTACCAAAATAACATACCATATTGATGGCCAAAACAAAATTGCAGCGTTTTAGGGGTAAATCATCCATGATGATTTGTGGAACTTCTGATTTAGAATAACCTCAAAGAAGTAAATCTGGTGGTTAGCTTTCTAGATCTGGCATCGTTTCTCTGACTTATTTCAGAAGGGTTAGGTTTTCTAGTTGTGATTCTAGGATATGATTAGCAAAGCTTGACTGGCAAAAGCAGTATATGCACTGATTCTGCTGCCAAAAGGCTTCACCGAGAAGGTTTAGGCTCAAAATAATTCCAGTATTCGAGCCTGTACTAGGATACCTCAACTTTTTTGGAAGCCTTTCCTTGAAATCTCACTCTGTATAATACTTCAGAAAAGTGGGAAGAGTTACAGGAGAATTTCTTCTATAGGAATTACATGAGTAAAAAAAAAAAAAAAAAAATCCCACATTTCCCCAATAATCACTTGTGGAAATGCAAAAATGCTACCTTGTTTATGAGACTGCCAGGGTTCTCCACCTGTCAGGCCTGACATGGTTCGGCTGCACAAGCCAGAGACATTTTTGATTCTCCATGTGTCAGGGACAAGTGTCATACATACTGATTTGCACAGAAAACCACAGAGAGCACTCTCCAGGGAAAGCTAGCATTTTGACAAGGCTCCGTGATGACTTAGGGCAACAGGGGTAGAAACTATTGTGTGATGTTGTCCGTAGACCCATATCATTTGAAATTTAAATTCCTTGGAAAACGCCAAGAAAATATATAGGTCAGAGAGCTGCTAATGGAGATTCTAGGGAAGGGACTGGCACTAAATCACCCTGAAGACTTAAAAGTGACTGAAAGAGCATTAGGAAAGAGGTCAGTACAAAAGCTAGCAGTAAAAAAAAAAAAAAAAAAAAAAAAAAAAAGCAAAACATCATTTAAGAGTCAACACATTGAGGTACTGATGGGGTCAGCCAGTCATTGTCTGAATTTTTATCTCCAGGTATGGTTATTACATTTGAGATGAGAAAATATTCGTTTCAGTGCTTTAAAGGGGTTCCCCTCTTTTTCCTCTCTCTTCAACTTCTCTTTCCGCTTATTCTGTTCAATCTGTAATTTAGAAATTGAAGAGAAAGCCTCTCTTGGCTTTCTGCTCCATAGGCTTCCCTTTATCACCAGCTTCTCAGAAGTGCCATCCACACCACTGCCTCATTCATTCCCCCGAGACCCCTCGCCGTTTGATTTCTGAAACTATTTTCTCAGGTATCTCCAGTGAGTCAGTGGCATTTCTCAACTATCCACTGCTCTTACCTGGGGGTAGTTGTGTGTGTGTGTGTGTGTGTGTGTGTGTGTGTGTGTGTGTGTGTGTGTTTGAGCATAAAGTTATGTATGCTTGCATTCTTTACTACCAATTTGGGAGACAAAGCGGACATTTCTCCAGCTAAAAAGTCAAGTAGAAAGAGGATGTGTTGGGGAGGGGCCCCGAGCCCCAAGCAGAGCTTTCAACCCACCACTAAGCGATGGGTACAACTACAGCATGACAAAGGCGATTATGACTGAATCCCCTGATAAAATCAGAGGCTTCAAAAATTGGATTGTGTCTTCTCCCCTTCTTATCCACATGGGATCTAGAATGTTCTCCTCATACTGTCACAAGAAGGCTCATCTAAGTATGCATTGCTTTTCAGCCCAGCCTCCGACCTAGGTTGTCCTTACAAACCCAGCAACGCGTGGGCAGAGCTTGTGTGAGCATGTCCACAGCTGCTCCAAGAGATTCTCTCCTGGGAAGGTGCCACAGAGTCTTGGACATTGTGTGTGAGATTGAGCCCTGCCAGCGAGCTAATTAAATGTGTTTTTTAAAAAGCTCTAAGCTTAGCAGTGAGAGTGGGCGGCTAATTTCCTGACTCACCTATTCAACTCATTTGTGGTCCCAGCAAGTACCCCCTCTTGTAGGACACACTGCCAGGCTCTATTTCCAAGCCGTTCCATTTCTTCACAGGGTAAATAGGAATGCACAAAATAACAGCTTTCTCTCTTGTGTGGGATAATGTTTATGAAGCGGACTTCAGTTCTTTGTGCAAAAGGAATTGTGGGAATGTCAGAACAGTTTTGAACAAAACTGGATATTCAATTAAAAGCCTTTACCTCCTAAGGCCCAGAGCTCTCACTGTAAAGGTGCAGAGTCCATCCCAGCCCAGGGTGGACTTCGTAACTGGGGATGTGGGGAAAGAAACCCCGGGCCTTATATCCCTATTTGTGAGCCTAGGAAACCTGTGTGTCTGGGAGTGCAGACAAGCTGCAAGTCATCTTCAAAGCTCGGAAAATCAACAATCACAATAAAACAACAGCCAATATTCAATAGAGCTTCCATGATAGAATTTTCTAATTTAAAAATTACTTTTATTCCACAAAATCCTAGCAAAAGGAAAATGTTGCTAATTAAAACCCCCAATGGAAGTCTCTGTTTTCATTAGATGCAGGGTCTTGACTATCTTAGCAGGAGACAGAGGTCACTTAGCAGAGGTAATTGTTAGCCCCTCCTACGACCGCCTGCAAAGGCTGAGGGTGGTGGCAAATGTGAACAGCTACATGCCAGTAGAGAGGACATCTCTGCCATTCTCCCTATCATGATTAAGGATCTACTCAGCTAGAATAATGAAATTGACTCTATGCCTAGTAAAATGGGAGCCAGCTAATTGTCATGCCAATTCATGACATTTTATATGTGTTGTCTCTTTACCTCAGAGCTAGTTGTTGAATTCAATACTCCTTTCCCTAGGATAATTTTTAGTAAATAAAAACCCTATGCATGATGAATATGGTTTTCAGCCAACTTGTTCATGCTTTAGGGTCAGGTTTGGCAAATATCCCACACGTATATTTCATGCCTCTTTTTCTCCACATAGCCCTTAGCTGTTAGTATTCCTCAAGGATCTCTCATGAACTCTCTCCTCTTTCTATATACTTTGCCCAGGCAATCTCAGCCACTCCTGTGGCTTTATGGTCCAGCTACATGCTTACAACACTTAAAAATCTTTCTTCTGCTTTAACTCTGTCCAACTCAGCTTACAGCCTTTTATTTCCAGCTTTCTTAGTTGAAATTTCCATTGGAAATTCTACCTGGATATTTAAGTCAACATGTCAAAAAACAAACTTGCAAAATGCCCCTGTCTACAAACTAATTTCTCTTATGCAGCCCATCTAGCAACTGCCCAGGGTTGAAACCAAGATCACTCCTTGCTGTCTCTCAAGCACCAAGACCCACGAATTCTCCATCCCAAATATCTTGTGGGTATTGGCACCTCTGCTCTATCCTCCCTGACATTGTCTTTTATTCACTCACTCACTAAAGGCTTTTACTATATTCTAGCACCGTGCTAAGGGCTAGTGACACAGAGGGAAGCACGGTGGTCATTGACCTATCAGAACCCAGGGTGGTGGATGTTCAGGGCAGAGCAGGATGTGCAAGAGTTTAGGAGACTGAACCTAGGACTCTTCCAGTCTTGGTACAACTCATGTCTTGCCAGAACATTTGGGAAAGCTTCTAGCCACACGTCCATTCTGGCCTCTGCCCTGCTGCCTGAACTTAATTTCCAAAGTTTAAATCAGATTGTGTCACTGTCTGACTAAAACCCTTCCATTAGAGCAGGACAAGTGCCAAACTTCTTGACTCTACTTAACCCTTTTTTTTTTTTTTTTTTTTGCGGTACGCGGGCCTCTCACTGTTGTGGCCTCTCCCGTTGCGGAGCACAGGCTCCGGACGCGCAGGCGCAGCGGCCATGGCTCACGGGCCCAGCCGCTCCGCGGCACGTGGGATCCTCCCGGACCGGGGCACAAACCCGCGTCCCCTGCATCGGCAGGCGGACTCTCAACCGCGCGCGCCACCAGGGAAGCCCCCAGCACTCTTTTATACAACACAGTTACTAACCTCACGGCCCATGAAATAGGAAGAGAAAGAGCAGAAATGAAAAATGCCCACTCTGCCTTAAAAATTTACCATCAGTGACATTTTCAACCACCCCCTTTTCGTCTTTGGCAATCAACTCAATGGATCATTTTCCTAATGATTGCTGTTCACACTTTGCATGACTGTTTCAAGTATCAAGACACTGAATAGTTTTGATGACCACAGCTAATCAGTGTGTGATTATTTACTGCCCTGGTGTACTCCCAAAGGCTCCATACTGATATGAGGTATATAGTAGCCATGCAGCAGGCTGCCAAAAATGAATTGTTAGGTCTTGCTTTTAGGAACATTGAGTCCATCTTCATAGATGAGTGTGATCTCGAGAGAATGAGAGCCAGGTGCTGACTACCTCTCCCTTCACAGGAAGAAGTCGCTGCAACAACATTCATTCATTCATTCATTCACTTAGTCGTTCACGCATCAAACATTTATTGAGTGTTTGCCAAGAGCTCACAGTCTCTTCTGTGATATGTTCTGCGATCCCAAATTCTGGGATCAAAAAGGAGTCACCCAGGTCTTTGCTGAGGGATCAGGGGGGTGGAGGGGAAATTTGAAAGGCTTTTAAAGATTGAATAAAGGTTTTTTGTTTTGGTGTGGGTTGGGTTTTTTTGGAGCAAGAAGTGGGTGTGGGTGTGTGTGGGTGTGGGTGTGTGTCTGTGTCTGTGTTTATGTATTTAAGGAAGGAGGGGTACAGTAGCACTTGGATGGGAAACAAATAGCTGCTCTGGTAAAGTGAATCAAAATGCCAAGGTAATTAAAAAGTGACACGTGTTTGGGAAATTATGGCAAGTTCCTTGTGGCTTGTGGGAGGCAGCAAAGGGTGGTTAGGGGGTGGGAGTGGTGCAGACAGAGATGCTGGAAGGTAAAGAGCGTGAAGATTATAGAAGACTTGTACCGAGGAGCTCAGACTTTCTCTTGTAAGCAGTGAGGAGTGAGCCCAGAGAAATCTCTATGCAGGGGAGTGAACAGTCAGATTGTTTTTTGATTAAAGGTTCAGTACGTGTATAGTGATGGATTTGAGAAGATGAACATTTAATGAGTGCTTTATACAGGTGACCACAACCAAGGACGAGTCCCTGGCTACGTCCCAGCTAACTCTGCATATCTGTGTGTCTTCCCTAGTGACGGTGTTGGCCATTTTCCATGAACTGCATGTCGACCCCGACCTGTACACACTCTTGTTTGGGGAGAGTGTGTTGAATGATGCAGTTGCCATAGTCCTTACATAGTAAGTACCAGAACTTGGCCTGTGCTTCTTTGACCATGTGAAATATGCTTCTACTTGGTGATAATTCCTAGTGGCTTTAATAGTATCTTTTCTGTTATGTCATAGAGATATAGTCCATTTCTAACTTTTAAGGAATCATTATCACAGGAGAGCTCCAAGAGTAGGAACATTTCATTAGCCACTTAATTTCTAACACCATTAATAAGCTTCATGTTTCCAGCTTATTACAAGATACCACTCAAAGGGTAACATTTTTTTTCTCGGTGCATCTGTTTAGCTGATTCACTCGGGCATCCTAAAATGCACATAAGTAAGCTTTCTTCATTTCAGATCAATATCATTTAATTTTTTTCCTTAAGTCACTTTCCAGATAATAGACTAATAGAAACCGTTGTATTTATACTAATTTTGGCAAATTGGAGGTAGAAGTTGAGAGTCAGAATATTCTTTATTTATCAGTGCAAATGTACCACGTTATAGGGACACACACATTTTAAAATCATCACGTGACAAGTAAAAATGATGGAGCTTCGTCTGCTAAGAGTTAATGTAATTTTCCCTTCATCTTGGAAGAATTTTCTTTTCAAGATGAGAACTAGTATTCTTTCCTCACCTCCCCTTTAGATGCTTACCATTTATGTTTAATAAATGACACTTTGGTGGCTTTCACTATGTCAGAGGTCTCTTCTTGGTTTTAGATTAAGACCAACAGTTTTGGCAACAGTCAAATACCCTAAAGGAAGGTAGCTGTCTAATAATTAACTGTGACAACAAGATTCAATTCAGGGTGTTAATTACTTCAAATGCATTTGAAAACGTATTGCAAAGTAACAAAGGATTTTTAAAAGTCAGATCGCCAGGAGGGGAGTAGGAAACAACAGAGCAGCACTATTTTTTTCTGCCAGCTGACATTTCTTAAGGCTGCCACCCTAAAGGTACCACTGAATTCAGCAACTTTCAAGAGAGAGTCTCCAAAAAAACTTATATTTTACCTGGCTACTGAGAAGTGCCTCTCCTGCATTAAAGGAAAATACCAGTGAGTGCAAATTAAGAGCAAAAGCCATGGCAGATTCACAAATGCCAAAGGATGCTTTTAAAGAAACACCAAGAACAATTAATTAAAACGTCAGGGATCTTTGTCCAAGATATACTAGTATTAAAGGAACATTTGGAGGAAAAATGTTTAAAAATCTGCTGAGTCCCTCATCTTCATTTCCTGAGCTGCCATGTTGTAAAAAGGCCAAGCAAAGCAAAACGACTAAAGCACAAATGAGCCTTGGGAAAGAATCATGCAGCTACAGCCAAGCAAAGGTTTGGCCTTTCTACTTTCAGCGCTACCATGCACAGTACTTTTCCACTCAAAATGCAGGCTCCAAGGATAAATGTTGTTACCGTTGGGCACAAGCCTTGGGGGTGGGGGGGCATTTGAAACAGTCCATTTAAGATCTCCTCAGGTCAATATGTGGGTATTACTGGTAGCACCTTTCCTACTCCCCTATCCGTGTGTTGCATGTCTTAATAAACTGTGCTTCCCACCATGGCAAGGTCCTTTCCTTTCTAGGCACCAGGCACTTGCCAGTCTAGCTGAAATCTTGTGCTTCCCAGCTTTGGCATTTCAGGTATTGTGCAGAGTGACCCCAGTTAGTTTCAACTTTAAAATAAAGATAATTCTAAATCAGGAATACTTGACATGGAAACTTGCACACATTCAAACCTGCAAGCTCGTTCTTCCACCTGGTGCGTTTGGACTCCACCAGCCTCTTCCAGGAGCTCTACTTAGCGTTAATGTACAGCTGTCCCTCTGTATCCACAGGGGATGGGTTCCAGGCCCCCTGTGGATACCAAAATCCACAGGTGCTCAAGTCCCTGTTATGAAATGGCATAGTACAGTCAGCGCTCTCTATCCGTGGGCTCCATGTCTGCTGAGTCAACTAACTAAACCTCGGATCGTTCGATGAGGAGCCCGCGAATACGGAGGGCCTCCTGTAACTAGGTTACCCTGGGTCGAGACTGTCTGTCCCCCTGTGCTGTCTGTTGACCACTTCCTCTTTCACCTTACACAATCCTCCATGTGTTTTACTCCTCACTTTTCTCACTTGCTTCTTAAACTTAGTTTACAGCACGTATGACAATCCCCTTTTTTTTTTAACATCTTTATTGGAGTATAATTGCTTTACAATGCTGTGTTAGTTTCTGCTGTGTAACAAAGTGAACCAGCTATACGTACACATATATCCCCATATCCCCTCCCTCTTGCATCTCCCTCCCTCCCACCCTCCCTATCCCCACATCTCTATCCCCCCCCCCCACGTCTAGGTGGTCACAAAGCACCAAGCTGATCTCCCTGTGCAATGCGACAATCTCTTTTTATACATCTACTTACATGCACATTCCCTCTCCTTTAATGCTGCATTCCCCGCCCCCTCGCTTCCAGTTATCTTCTAGTTCCCATGGAAGAACCCTATTTAACAGTCTTCCATGACTTTCAGACCAGGAGTTCAAACATTTGTCCCTCCATTTTTCTCTTCCTTCACTCTAACTTCGCATACTAGCCAGACACATCTCTCTGGCTTGCATCCTCATGCCTTTCTTCACAGGCGCAAAGCTCTCTCCTCCTATCTCCTGCTTCTGCCCCATCAAGTCTTTCACCATGTACCTCAGTCTCCCCCTTTGAGAACCACTAACCCACATGCTAAGTCCCTCCTCCACCTCTGTATGTGCGTCCATCGATTCCTTGCCAGCTCAGCCATGAAATCTTGGGTTTACACATATATTTGCTTTTCTAGATAGTAACTTTCTGAAGATGGAGACTTTGCACTTGAAACGTATATTAAAAGAGCAAATGAAAACCTCCTTTGTATTTTCCCTTTCTCAGTTCCATCTTTGTGTGGTTTTGAAGTTCAAGAATAGAGGTAGAGCTTTTATTATACCATGGAAAGGAAAAGACACATTTTGATGTGAAATCAAGTACAGTAAATGACCTAAATCATCAGCCACTGTGGCCTTGGCAGTGACTCCAGAGCCTCCTTGGAATAGCCACACACTTTCATTTGTCTTTCCATCTTCTACAAGCAAATCTCCTTGCTTAAGAACCATCCTCTTCGTATTTAAAAAAGTTTTATTGTTAGTTCTTTGACAGTAATGTGCTCTAGTATTTCTCATTCAAATACAAAGTAATTTAGCCACATTTTAGATTAAATCAGCTTTTCTGTGCTAATTTAAGAAGCGACTAACTAATTATAATACTTTTTCTTAGGTTAAATGTGCTCTGAATTTCAGACAACTAATTTATAATTGAATTTGATGACCACAACTCTTGTATACCGTGGCCCGTGGTGGGTGGTGTCCCTAAGGCTTAAAATGATCCAGAATTATCTTAAGATAAAAGTAACTTTATTTAACAAAAAAGTTTTGAAATTAGCTTTTCTCTGATCCATGCTATTATTTCAAGTATCTAGGGAATGTCATACCCAAATATGTATGTGTATTGGTTCATGAATGAATTCCATGTGATGGATTTGCATTTCTAAAGATGGTGTAATAGACTGTGAAGGAAGGCAAAAGATATAATGAAGACATATTGAAAGGTGTGTGTATTTGAATCCTGAACAAAGACATTACTTTCAGAGGCACCATGGTAGGGTAGAAAGAGCCCTAGATTTAAGTCAAAAGTGGTGGTATCAGGACTGTCACGAATTAACTGTACAATTATTACAGTTGACATGAAATCAATCCAAACTGGAGTCAGCACAGGGGGAGTCTGCGTTGGCTGATGTAACCAAGCAGCAGGAGTAGAAATGGCTCAGGAAAAGGATCCAGTGAAACGAGCTGAACTCTCACCCCGCTCAGCTTCTTCAGGGTTATCTCCCTCACCCGGTCACTAGATGGCTGCCAGCGAGTCCCAGGGCTGCATCTTTCTTCAGGAGGATAGAACAAGAATCTTTGTCCCATTATTCCCAACATAAATCTTAGTACACCTTATAGATTCTGATGCTATTCCAGACCCACTTGTGGCCAGGGAAATGTGCTTCGTTTACTGCCTCAGGTCTAAGTCACATTGTTCATAAATTCAGGGCAGTAATTGGTTTTACTTGGAAGCACATGAACTGAAACGGGGGAAAGATGGGATTCTTGCTCAGAGTAATACTGCCACAGAAAAGGAAAAGTAGATGCTGGTCAGAACCAAACCAAAACAAAACAGAAGCTAAAAGACCACGACATCGACTTCATATGGCCATAAACTCTTCATGCTTGTTTCCTTACCTATATAATATGTAAGAATAGTTGTTCTGTATATATTACAAAATTATTCTGGGCAATAAATGGAGCAAGATATTTGGAAAGGCTCTATATATAATCTACATAATCTGTGCTTATAAATATATATACTTATTATAATTTATATAGTCACATATATCAATATCTTTCATTGTACTTACACAGATCTCTCTGGTTTCATTGTTATGACTAAAGATAGACCTGCTTCTAGTGAAGCATTCCTTCATAAATATGGCATTTTATGATCCAATGAATAGAGAGCATAACCATTTTTACATGTGAATTCCTCCATTAGGAATGAACCACTTAGTTAAGGTACACTGTCTAAAGAACTAGAGGTTGAAGTGTATTACTTAAAGTTATACAGGTACTCACAACCAAAATTGGTATTACTTGTGGAAGTTAATTGGAGGAGGAGAGAGAGAAAGGCAGGGCTAAGTTACCTAAAATGTCACATCTCTCACAGTAAGAAATCAATATATATGTGTGGAGTTGATAAATCAAGAAATGGAAGTATATATACATATTATTTAGAGTCATGGGGCAGCCATCAGAAGAAGTAAAACCATAAATGGTTAAAAGGAGATAATTTTGCTATTGTAGGACCATGACAAAGGGGGAAAAGGTAATTTAACTCTTTGTGTCCTGTCATACCGTCTGAATGCTTGTGTGTGTTTGAATTATATTTATTTAAAACATTCTTCAGGTGATCAAATATCAAAATAAAAGCCAATTTATTTGATGAGAATAGAGTCAAGCAATGCTAGCAGGCAAAATTCACTACAAATAAAATTAAATGACAAAGGATAAACCAAGGAAAGCAGTTTCAACACACATATTGATACGTTAATAGTCTTTATAATATATATAATGATTGTTAATCTTTTTAATATACCAAATGTACTAGTTATGTTACCTGAGACAAATTACTTAACCTCTCTGCACCAGATGTGTCGTTTATAAAATAGGGGTGGTAACAGCACTTATCTCATTGGGTGGGATTAAACATAAAGCTTCTGGAACAGGGCCTGGCTCATAACACTGAATAAACATTAGATATGTGCTGCTGATATTACTACTGTTATAAAAGACCAATAAAGAAAAGGGAAGCATAATAGAAAAATGGACAAAGGATATAAATAATGAATAAGAGAAGAAACAATTGGCTGATGCTCCACTAAATAATATCGCCTTCACTAGTAATAAAACAAATTACATATCATTTTTTGCCTAGCGAATCTTCAAATTTTCAGAACTCAAAAAAGAACAGTCATACCTGGGGTAAATTGGAGTTTGGGGAAATGGGAACCCTCCCACATTACTGAGCAAAAAGAGAAAAGTGATAGAACTTGTACAGAGGCAATTTGGCGATATTTACAGTCATTAGGTTTTGTGAATCCTTTCATCCATTTATTTTATTTCTGGAAATTTATCCTAAGAAGCAGTTAAGGGCATGTGCAAAAATTTCTCCATGAAGATGAATGCATTGATTTGAACAAAAAGTTGTACATAAGTTACTAGTTGGTTGAGTAAATTATAATATATTAAGATCATGAAATCCTACGCAGACATTTGAAAAATGATAGAAAAGGAGTGTTGATGTTAAAAGATATTCACAATATATATATATATATATATATATATATATTTTTTTTTTTTTTTTTTTTTTTTTTTTTTTGCGGTATGCGGGCCTCTCACTGCTGTGGCCTCTCCCGTTGCAGAGCACAGGCTCCGGACGCGCAGGCCTAGCAGCCATGGCTCACGGGCTTAGTTGCTCCGCGGCATGTGGGATCTTCCCGGACCAGGGCACGAACCCGTGTCCCCTGCATCGGCAGGCGGATTCTCAACCACTGCGCCACCAGGGAAGCCCCACAATATATTTTTTAAGAAAATAGGAAACATTTAAAATGGTGTATACTCTAAGATCTATTTTGGTTAAAAAAAAAAATCACAGGGGCTTCCCTGGTGGCGCAGTGGTTGAGAGTCCGCCTGCCGATGCAGGGGACGCGGGTTCGTGCCCCGGTCCGGGAAGATCACACATGCCGCGGAGCGGCTGGGCCCGTGAGCCATGGCCGCTGAGCCTGCGCGTCCGGAGCCTGTGCTCCGCAATGGGAGAGGCCACAGCAGTGAGAGGCCTGCGTACCGCAAAAAAAAAAAAAAAAAAAAAATCACAGCCAAATTCATGTGTGTGTATGCATGTGGGTGTATAATTAGAACACGTTATTATTTATATACAAAATCAGAGTGTTAGGTGGGATCACAGGTGAGTTTTATTTTCTTCTATTTGCTTACGTATGTGTATTGGAAATAGATTAAACTACTTATGATCGACCCTGGTCCAAAGAATCCCCCGTTAACATACTTGAAAATTGGCAATCTTCATTTAAATGCAGATTCTACAGAGGTTTAAGTTTGAAGTTTTTTTCTACCCATGAAAGAGAAGAAAGAGGATGATGATTTGTTCTCAGCCATTTATCTGCGAAACTGAAATATTGCCAGTATTGTACTGAAACATCTTCTTGTAAAATAATTCCTCAGTATACAAATGCCTCCAGATTTTCTTAGAGATAAAATAAGAACCTCATTAAACAGCTGGCTCTTGGATGATAATAAATACATACTAGGTGCCTTTATTTTCTGTTAAGCAAATGCTTACAAGGAAATTTAATATAGATTATTGAAAGAGATGGAGAAATGGACACCATTTTCTCTTTTTAAATAAGAGTGTTATGCTGCTTAGAGGCTCTTACTAGAAAATGTCATTTCAAGTGTGATGCTGGTGAATGCTTGGCACTTGAGAGTGAGTGACATTTTGAAAGACCACATTTCTTATAGTCCATGCATCTTAAGGGAAATTTAACATGGAAATTAATGGGACGGCTGTGAGACTCCAAGTACCATGCGACTAACAGGAACCTTGAGATGTCATCCAGCCATTTGACAAAAATGTACTGAGGACCTGTATGTGCCAGACTCTATGCTGAGCGTTGGTAACGTAGATGGATGGTCATAGTCACTTATCCCTACTCTCAACAGCTCCTCACCGAAACGAGGCAGCCGATAGCTAAAGCAGGATTTACTATGTGCAACAAAGACTTGCTCTATAAATTATCCCAGAAAATAGCTATGTAGGGATTGGTTCTAAACATATATGGTTAAGGAAATCTATTATTTCTCTTGGTACCATCATCTCTAAGTAGACTACAAGCTTCTTGAACGAAAGCTATACATTTCTCCATCTGCCGTGACATGCAGCTAATTATCTGGAAGTTTCTCAACCTTTCAAACGCAGGTGGGGACATTTTACTAATCCTCTCATTGAAATACATTCCAGAGGATGGATGTTTAATATTCTTCATAATATATGAAACGCCTGAGTAGTTATCCTCACTAGCGCCACTTCTCCCATTTTACCCATAGCTGTAAACGTAGAGGTGATAAGGCGATGTCTCCTTTTGATGAGAATGAACCAAAACTGTTATTACCACCGGAAAGTATAATATTTCTCATGAATCTGCTTAACTTAAAAACAAATTTCTTATATCTTGACACATCTTTCTGAGAGTAAGTCACTTTGATATTTGCCTTGGAAACTGTTAATCAGCATAAAATACATTTATTTTGATGCCTGTCTAGATACTACTGGGATACATAATTAGAAAAAAAAAAAAAATTATGGTCCTTTTCGCTTAAGGACTCCTTGCCCTAAGTCAATTCCATGCCAACTTCATTTTTTGGACACCAGGTGGCACCACCTAGCAGGAATGGGACAGCGTCCTGGCATCTTTAAGAAGCTACTGGGAGGCAAAGCTCAGGCTGACCTCCAGCATAACTCAGAACGCCCAGTGTTTGCTGCCCACACCCCTGCCTGCTGCTGCAGCCTTGTTTGCTTGTCCTTGTTCCTGATCCCTAGTTCCTGTTTCCTGGCTATGACTCTGGCATCTCCCCTACCCTATCTTTTAATGTCCCTGTTCAGATTACTGGGAATTGACATCGACTTTATCCTGTGACTCCAATCCCTTGCCTCTCAGATTCGATCTGACGTTTACTCACTGCTTCTGGGGAACTCAGAACTTGCTTTGCTTCATGTCAAACCACGCACTACAGACTGAACTACCAAAAATAAATAAATAAAAGAATCCATATTGGGACTTCCCTGGTGGTGCAGTGTTTAAAAATCCGCCTGCCAATGCAGGGGACACGGGTTCGAGCCCTGGTCGGGGAAGATACCACATGCTGCAGAGCAGCTAAGCCCGTGCACCACAACTACTGAGCCCGCGCTCTAGAGCCCGCGAGCCACAACTACTGAAGCCGGCGCGCCTAGAGCCCGTGCTTCGCAACAAGAGAAGCCACCGCAATGAGAACGCTGCGCACCGCAACGAAGAGTAGCCCCCGCTCGCCACAACTAGGGAAAAGCCCGTGAGCAGCACTGAAGACCCAACGCAGCCAAAAAATAAATAAATCAATAAATAAACTTAATAAATAAATAAATTATAATTTTTAAAAAAAGAAATCCATATTGATGGTTTCTTATCTCAATTCCATTTATACTTTAATTTATTGGTGTATAAGTCAGATGTAAGTGCCAGAAACCCAATTCAAGTTAGCTTAAGCAAAAGGAATTCACTGGCTTATTTAACACGAGTTGGGCTGACTCTGGGCATGCCAGGATTTAGGGATTCAAATGTGGCTGTCTATTCTTTCTTTTTCTTTCTTGGCTCTGATTCCCTCTGAGTGCTAGTGTCATTCTTTCCTAGTACAGACAGATGACTGCACAGATAAGATGACTACGAAGTAGGAGAGAGTGACCTATGGCATCTCCAGGCTTATATTGTTCTAGTTCAAAATAACACTTAATTCTCCCAATATTTGCATATCAGCCACAGAGAAGAACTCCTATTGGCTCTGCTTGTGTCAGAAGATCACCTCTAGGCCAATCACATAGTAGTCTATGGAAATTAAACATGGTGATCGGCCAGATCTGAATGATATCCCCATCCTGTGGCCAGTGGCATGGAATCTATTATTAGAAGAAAGCGATTGGAAGTCAAGTTTAATCCCAGAACAACAACTACCGTATTTCACAATAATGGAATGTTCAGAACATAATGAATTGAAATGAAGCACACAGGCCCTATGCCTTTAGAAACTTTAAAAAATGCTTTATCTATTTTTGTTTTTATTTCCATTTTTCTAGGACATGTATACACTACCAAATGTAAAATCGATAGCTAGTGGGAAGCAGCCACATAGCACAGGGAGATCAGCTCAGTGCTTTGTGTCCACCTAGAGGGGTGGGATAGGGAGGGTGGGAGGGGGAAGCAATAGGGAGGAGACATGGGGATATATGTATATGTATAGCTGATTCACTTTGTTATAAAGCAGAAACTAACACACCATTGTAGAGCAATTATACTCCAATAAAGATGTTAAAAATAAAAGTTTTATCTAAAAAGGCAAAAACTCTTTGCTAAATGTAGAATTGATTTGAAGGAGAGAAAAGGAAATTCCCCAGGTGTACAAGGCAAGAGTGGGAAGATACCACAGTCAGTAGCCGCATGATTTTGTATAGGATATAAATTCAGAGGTTTTGGAGCTGGAGTCCCATTTCCATGTGGAAATCAGAGCCCTTTCTCTTGTAGGCTCACTCATGATAATAAACTTGAGCAAAGTTCTTTGAGTAAAGCCTTGATTCTCAAAGTGGTCCCTCTGTCACAGACTCTGTCCATCAGCCTTAAAACGTTTTGAGGAAACTTGTCATTTATCTGGATTTTGCATCAGAATCCCTGGCCTGGGAAGTTGTGTGTAGGAAATACAAGCCAATGAATTAAGATTAAAAGATTTTAGGACTATTGAAACATCTGCCCCAGCATTATTTCCCTTTCCTTATTTCTAAATATGCTAAACTTCTCTGAAGTGATATTATCTCAATCCAGACACATGGAACTCCCACAGAAAAAAAACAACCCTTCCTGAAAGTAAATTCACAATAAAAATTTACAAGCCACAAAAGGAAATAACTCCACTATGAAGAAAAGTCAGGAGATAAAAGTAAATCAGAAGAACAAGCACCCTAAGGAACTAAACAAAAATTATAAAATCTTGAGATATATTATAAAATAAGCATATTAAAATGACTAAAGAGGTAAATGGAGGAACAGAAAACAAGTTAGGAAAGAATAATGCAGATATTGACATTAAAAACTAAATGGATGAGATAAATGTCCTATTAAATGCAGCTGGTTAACCAGAAGATAAAGTTTGCAAATGACCCAGAATGCAGAGCAGAATTAATCTATGGCAATTTTTTTTTTTTTTTGTGGTACGCGGGCCTCTCACTGTTGTGGCCTCTCCCGTTGCGGAGCACAGGCTCCGGACACACAGGCTCAGTAGCCGTGGCTCACGGGCCCAGCCGCTCCATGGCACGTGGGATCTTCCTGGACTGGGGCACGAACCTGCGTCCCCTGCATCGGCAGGCGGACTCTCAACCACTGCACCACCAGGGAACCCCAATCTGTGGCAATATTTGAAGAGATAATGGATGATAATTTTCCAGAGTTGAAGAGAAAAACTGAAACATCATATTATGTCCAGAGCTGGAAAAATTAAAACTAACCCACATCCAAATATATTATAGTGAAATATGAGATCATCAAAGACAAAGTGGAAATCTTAAAAGCAACCAGAGAGGAAAGATGAATTACTTACAGTGGAAAACAATTTGTACAGTAGAATAATAGGTACAAAGTTATGAGGGAAAATAAGCTACAAACAAGGTTCTAAATTCAACGAAAATACTATTCAAGGGAAAGAATGAAATAAAGACATTTTCAGGTAAATAGAGTTTACCACTCATAGATAATCAATTATAGAAATAAGAAACTGAACTCACAGAGACTTGGGAGACAAGGAGAGGTGAGCAAAGATATTGGTGAAACAATCATAAATCTAATAAGCAATGACTGTGCCAATAATGATGATTAATGGGGAGGGGTAAGTTATGGAAGAAACAAGCACTATATTATCCACTACAATATTCAGAGATAGTGGACATTGAATGATAGTGAACTGAGAGATGATGGATGGTATGTAAAAGAAGTGGAGATACAGCAAAAGAGCTGTTTTAAAGCAATCCAGTTTTCACTCAAGTAGCCGTATTTATCGAAATGTTTCTCAAAATGGTGCAAGAGTCTGACAACAAATAATCTTTTTTAGTTTGGTTTAGAAATGCTGCAATCAATTTATACTTCCTCTGAAACTTTAGATAGTCTTTAATAATTTCAAACTGTATGAGGTATTTCTATACATTAGGAAGCTGGTAAAGTATCTTCCCTGGGATCCCTCCATTTTTCTGTTGAAGATTATAGGCTGTATCCTTTGTACCTCTAGTGTCTCAAGTGTGGGACTTGTCATGTTCTCTCTGGAGGCTGTCCTTCATCTTTCTCATTGTCTTCCTACTTTTGCTTACTCTGTGTTCTGATTTCCACATGTTCTCTTATTGTCAGATTTATGATCCACACTAGGAATTCATCTATTCAGTTCTTGCCAATTCCTGAGAAGAGGTTACTTCCATGGGTGGAAAGCAGGGGACGTTTTCTACCACACCAGCTCTTGATATGCTGTGTGATGGAGATTCTTTTAAAAATTGTTCTTTATGTGCACAAATGACTGTGAGCTAATGTTTTAGGCAAAAAAAACAGTCTTGAGAGAGAGTTGAAAGAGGTAGTTCTGTCTTTTGATATACTTTGTCACCAAGTCATAGTAGTGCCTTACTTATTTTAGCCCCTGTTTGAAATTTTGGCTCTCTCTCTACACTGAAGAACCTGGTGATGTTCTCTTGTTTAGGCCTGGCATGACCAGCCATGTACGGAGAGAATGATTTGCACTAAGCCAAGTATGCATGAGGCAGAGGTGGACACCAGGGTGCTGACATAATAAACACCAAGAAGTTACTGACCCATAGACCAGACTATCCGTGCTAGCATGATCAGCTCATTTTCCTTCTATAGTCAAGCTACTTAGGAAGCTGAATCATAATCAGCATCTACTTTATTAATTCGCCACAGGAAAGAACTGTCACCGGGATTTCAAGTACCCCAAAGATCACATGATAAAAGCAGTATTTCCTGTGGGCTGACCTGCATATAAAGACAGATAATATCCAAAGGGTTGTATGCTCAGCATGGGGACAGATGAAGGGTAGATTGATGAATCAGATGTTTATCTGCATCTTTCACACAAAAGGTATTTTTTTGCCAACGGAACTTGGAATTTTGAAGTGGTAGGCAACGGCAAACACTCCCCAAATCCATACCAACGTTTAAGACAATTTAAAACGATTCTATATTTGTTAGGATAACTAAACCTTGCTCTCTCCCCACTAGATAAACCTGGGATGGTCACTTGCAGTGTTTGATTCTGTGATTCTCAATTCTTCTATGACTAGTCCGTCCTTCCTCTGATTGATACATTGCACTTTGGTCACTACACATGAATGCCTTTGTCTCTATTTAATGTCCTTTAATATCTGGTGGGAGAATTAGTAGTGATTGTCTCTCCTTCTCTGTGTTGTGACCAGTGGCATACATTCATAAGACAGTGGCCTAGTGAGCGAGGATAGTTCATAACTAGGTATCAGGGACATCTATGAGAAGAACCAATCATGGCTTTGGCTTCACGTGAGGTAAGATTTCCAACATTGCCAAACTGGCTTCTCTTCATAACATGATCTAAAACACTACACATTAAACTTTTGGAGAGGAGATCATAAACTTCCTTTAGAATCTGTAGAAAGCTATGGCTCTCATGTCAGAGAGAGGGAAGTGTATCTAAACAAAAAAGACAAACCTTTATATTTCAGGAGCTCTGGGTTAAGATTTTTTTTTTGTCCTAAAGCATATTTTCTTTCCAATGTGTTTAAGCTTGACTTCTCATTCTGAGCAACCAAGAAAATGCCTTTTATTTTAGGTGATCGATTCTGAATTTTTTTCCCAAGAAAAAAATTTCCAGAGAACAAGGGGTCAAATCAGTATACGATCATAATTTTAGTCTAAATTAAGAGCTCTCTCTTGGCCTGGAGAATATAATCTGTTCATGTTATTTGGGCTCCATAATGAATTTCCACGGCAGGCTTATTGCAGGTTTTATGTGGGCTCTGCCTTACTGGGGCATGTAATGCTCAGGGAATCTGATTAAAACTTTGGGAAGGAGCAGCTGTTCAGCCATAGAGGGTGAACTCAGGACCCATTTTTCAGAACATGACTATAATGCCTGATACCCTGGCCTGCTATTAGATGATAAATGAACTGTCTTTGAATGCCCAGCTCCTGTGTTAATAGCTTTAAAAGATCAGTTGTTTATGGAAAAGAAGTTGGGAGCTCTTATCAATTTTCCTGTCCCGGGGGTCCTCAGATACATCACTTCTTTTCATTGCCAGAATGACAGGCAATGTTGAAGGGAAAAGGAAGAAATTCTTCCAGCATTTAGGTTGCTCTTCGTGGGTTAACATCGAGAGTTTCTCATTTCAAAAGATACTGGAGTGAGTGCCCAGTGAATTCTCTGATGACGTGAAACACATAAAATCCAGACCACATGCTTGCTGGCATTATCCTATAGTATCAGAATAATTATGTAATTCCATCTGATTTTTCTAAAGGTACTTAATTCAACTCAATATATGAAAGTCAAATTCTGGAGCCTGTGCCAATTAGCTTATTTCCAGAATGACAGCTAAATGGTCAAATTTGATCTAATGCCATTGATTGAGCATGCTATCCCTGATGCCATTACATTAAATGCTGACCCCAATATATTTGGAGGTTTATCCTTTTTTATCTTTAACCCCATCCCCACCTTCATCTGCCTACTTTGTTTTTATGGACATCAGAATATCTTCAAAGCAAAGTTAATTTTTCATTATGTGACTATTGAACATTTAGATTTTTAGACATTGCCTATTGTTCTGACAGCAGTCTGCTTTTAGCCTTTTCATTAGCATGTTTATAAGAACACGTTGTGAAAAATAAAAAATATACACATGTATGCATTCAATTGTGTTTTATTAGGAGTTCTGGTAAAAATTTTGCTGGAAGAATTTTAATCTTAGAACATACCTCATGTGTGGATTGTGTGTTTTACTTTCTCCACGAAGAAGTGAAAGCTGGGCTGGGAGTCTGGATGATGACTGTCATTTACTAGCTTTATACCATTGAGCAAGTCAGTCAGTTTCTGCAAGTCTGCTTTCTAATTTCATCAAGATAGCAGCCTCAGTATACACATCTATCCCAATTTAAAATATAAAAATCTGTTGGGATTTTAGAAGTGAGATTCCACTGAAGATATAGGTTATGAAAGCAATAAGATCAGTGTATTGGGAGAACAAAACTGTAGAAAACCAAAGCCCAAAACATGTATAATTACTTACTCAGTTGGGATAAAAGACTATATCCTGAAGACAGGGATAAGCTGAAATTTTAAAAGTAAAATCATACAAATTTAAAATATAAAAATTAAAATTAAATAATAGATGAGCTGATATGATTGTCTACTTAAAAATACAAGCGACTCAAGTGGCAAAATTCAGAGAGCTCAGAAATCTGGCTGGACAGAAGACTAACACACAAAAATCAATAGCTTTTCTAGACTTCAGTAACAACTGATGATAAAATATCATGGGAAAATTATTTTGTTCACGATAACGTTTTAAAATCTAAAATAATTAGAATAGCCCTAAATAATAAACCTTTAAGATATGTTGAGAAGAAAACTCTTAACTTTAGCGAAGGACAGAAAAGACAACCTCAATAAATGAGGAGCCCTACTACGAAATAGGATGGGGAGATTCACTATTGTTAAATAGTCAGCCCTTCCCCCAAGTAATCTGTATCTTCAGAATAATCTGCCTCCTCAAATCCCAACAGATTTTTTTAAGGTGATTCTAAAGTTCACATGGAGCTTCTGCTTAAAACAGGAGGATAAAATATTTATTCTACTAGATTCCCGCAAAACAAACTAAAACTATGAAAAACATTGAAAAATAGAGAGGAAATTTTCATAGCACGTGAAACATAGAAACAGTCACAACTCCAAACCACAAACTATGAAATATTTACGTATGAAGTATTGCTGCCAAATAATGTGAAATCTTGAACAAGAGATGGAAAGATGCTGAGCCAGGTCAATTCCTCTCAGATTTGACAGCATATCACATCACTGACAGGCCTAGCTAACATTCCGTTGTTTAGAGCACAGATGAGATCAGGTTGGATGGGCCAAGGAAGAAATGGAGGAAAATAATCTGACCCTTCAAAATGCAAGATGAGTAGAAATCATGCTGACCTACACTCCAGTTTCCCAGCTAGGGCATTGCAGGAGGCTATTTGCATGGGGGCGCGGGGGAGGGAGGGAGGCAAAAATTTCCAAACCAAAACATACTTTATCTGTAACTTATGGATCTTTTCTCTATGGCACTCAATTTGAATGCCATGGACTGCAAAAACATGTATTCCCAAAAGAAAGAAAACAGATTTCACAACAAATGCTTGAGACAGACAATTTGGGGCAGTTTTTCAAACACGACTCCCAAATTCTTTGACAGTCCTCCCATGGGGAGGTGAAGTCTATGTTCCCTCCTCTTGTCCCCGTAAATCTATAAAATGCAGAGGAAGGGATGCTGTGCCAGTTTCCAGGCCCAGGCCTTAAGAAACTAGCAGCTTCCACTTCCTGTTCTTTGTGACACTCCCCATTGGGACGCAGCCACCTTACTGTGAAGTCAAGCCTCTTTGTGAAGTGTACCACCTGGGGAGAGAATGGCAGCCAGCCTGACTTCCCAGACCTTTGGGTGGTCCATCCTTGAAGTGGATCCTTCAACCTCTTTAGAGCTGCCCCACTGATACCACATGCAGCATAAATGAGGTGAACCTGTTGAGTTCCGTCCAATTTGCAGATTTGTAAACACAGCAACTGATTGTTGTTTTAAACCGCTAAGTTCTGGGGTGGTTTGTTTTGCAATGATAGATAACCAGAACAAAACCCAAATTAGAACTGCAACTGGCTTCCGCTTACTCAACTCTATTCCACCCATTTCCCCGTATCCCTGCACTATACTATTCTTTAATAAATAGCCAGTCTCTTTTAAAGATGAGTAATAATCAAAAAGGAGGGAGTGGGACATGTTCATCAAAACTGCAAAATATTTTTTTTTAATTTAAGCCAAAGAAGAGCCCACAATTCCCCAAACAAATTTACCAAAGTATTAAAGAAAAGTGTAGACAAAGAATTCTCCATTATTATGAAGGACAGCATGAATTTTCTCTCTCTCTCTAGATGTAGATATAGATAGATATAGATATATCATTAAAGATTTCACAGAAGAGACATAAAAAAATCAAGGGAGATTAAAACTGTGCCAGCAGAGCTCAAGAGAAAAGTTGGAGAGATAAATAAAATCACTTAAGAGATAAAAAAGACTTTAGAAGCAACAAAAATAGAATGAACTTCTCTGAAAGTACTGTTAGGGACATAGAAGATAGATTTGAGGAAATAACATGAAACAAAGTAGAAAAGAACAAAGTTATCGTAATGACTACAGGGAATACGGTAGAAGTAGATGGCAGATAGTTGAGTGTCTTTGAAGAAGAAAGCACATGGAAATTATTTTAAAACATAATAAGACAATATTCTCCTGAAATGATGTAATAAGTGGATGGAAAGACTTAAAAGACCCACCAGATGCCAGGAAAATTTCATTTGGAATCATCAACACGATGAGACAATCTGGCAAAGTTATTGAATTTCAAGTTTAAAGAAAGAATGATGGGGACATCTAAGCAGAAAATCCAAGTCACTTACAAAAGCAGGAATAATCAGGTTGGCCTTGGACTTGACCAAGGCCCAAGTGACATTCAATTTCAGAAGATGGAAAGGCAGCACATTTTTACTTCTGAGGGACAGAATGTGAAACCCAAGCCGAATTGTTCTTCCAACATAAAGGCAACAGATTAGGTGTTTTAATAAATAGTGTGGGTCAATGGGCTGTTCCTTTGGGAGACAAAGTTAAATGCCTAATTCATATTATTCCTAAAAGGAAACTCTAGAGGGGTTACAGAGCAAAATGTTAAGAAAAAACTATAAAAATACTAGGAGCTATTTCTATAATTTTGGAATGTTGATGGTCTTCCTAAATAACACTCAAAAAAATACCACTCAAAACTTAAAAACAGTAAAATTAAAAATTAACCCATTTATACACAAATTTTTTAAAGTAAATATCATAAATAGGAGACAAATGACAGACTAGAAGAAAATACTTTCAACATCTTTACAGTCTTATATTTTAAATACACAAAGAACACCTACAAATCAATATGAAAATTTTTCAATACAAAGTTGAATAAAAATATGAAAAAATAATTTGCAGATCTCTGTATGTGTGTATGTATATATATATATATATATATATATACACATACACACATATATATAGCCAAGTAAAATGATGTTTATTTACAAATGGAGAAAATACAAATTCAAATGAGACATTTTACATCCATCTGATTAGCAAGATTTAAAGAGTTTTTTCACGTTCAGTTCAGTGTTGGCAAGAATGAGGAGAATCAAGTGTTCTTATACACATTTTTGTCGGTATCACTCAACATTTTAAATGTACTCAGTTAAGCTGCTTCTAGTAATATACCTCAAGAAATATTTCCTTATGCAGACAAAGATACCTATATAGTGCATCAGTATAACAACAACAAAAATGTAAACGAACAAAAATGTCTATTGATAAGGAAGAGATTAAATATATTGTACTGGGCTTCCCTGGTGGCGCAGTGGTTGAGAGTCCGCCTGCCGATGCAGGGGACACGGGTTCGTGCCCCTGTCCAGGAGGATCCCACATGCCGTGGAGCGGCTGGGCCCGTGAGCCATGACCGCTGAGCCTGCGCGTCCGGAGCCTGTGCTCCGCAATGGGAGAGGCCACAGCAGTGAGAGGCCCGCGTACAGAAAAAAAAAAAAAAAAAAAAAAATATATATATATATAGTACTATATACAGCATTGACATACATACACTACCAAATGTAAAATAGCTAGCTAGTGGGAAGCAGCCGCATAGCACAAGGAGATCAGCTCAGTAGTCTTTGACCACCTGGAGGGGTGGGATGGGGAGGGTGGGAGAGAGACGCAAGAGGGAGGGGATATGGGGATATATGTATATGTATAGCTGATTCACTTTGTTATAAAGCAGAAACTAACACACCATTGTAAAGCAATTATACTCCAATAAGGATTAAATATATATATGTATATATATATATATATAGTACTACATACAAACTGGGGAAGACTTTGGAGCCTATAAAAAGTAAGAGACATGGAAAAATCAACATTTTTAGTTACAAAATAATGTCTCTGAAAAATGCATATTGTATAATAGCATTTATGCAAAAATGACATTTGTATGTAAATGCATATAAACGTAAGGGAATGGCTTTCACATTTTACTCTGTACACTTTTGCATTGCCTTAATCTTCAATACAGAGGGCGTATTTCTGTTTTACTTCTGTAGTAAATGCATTTTTAATGGGAAAAAAGTGCCTTACCTGCTTACTTAGCAGACGTTTTTAAGTTGTGTTTATTGCTACATTCTGAGCACTTACAACTGGCATAATAGTTGGCCATCTGTAGTTAGGCCTCTGTCTAATGAATGAATGAATAGGGAGGGCTTTGGTAAGAATCCAATGGGAGGATGGTTGTAAAAGGCTTATGCAAGCACCGGTATTTGTGTGACAGCAAAAACCTGATTTTAAATTATAAGACTGAAACCCTAGAAATGTGTGTGTCTTGGTTGCCAGAACAGTTGATTGAAAATTGAAATCTTTGGCCAGTTCATTTAGATCATTTTCGAAGTTCCAAATTCCTAACCATATAAGAATGTTGAAGATGTATTGGATGTATGCATCATGAACTTGACTCAGGAAAATATATTCACATAAAACCAAAGATATTTGCCTTTGTATTAATGATAATACAGCTCTACGTAGTTTGTGAACAAAGCAGGTAATATGAACTGGTGATGGTCCAGGACACAAGACAACAAGGGTGGTGGGGCCAGTGACTAAGTGGAGAATGCATGCCCTCCAAAAGTACTTTAGGTTCAATTTTAATTTTAAGCATTGTGATAGCCAAGCCTAGCTGGAGGGGGCCCGTTTGTGACCCTAGGTGTAAGTGACGTAAACAATCCACTTCCATTAGAATCTCCTCATGGCCATCTCCATTTCAGGCTATCCTCATTTCTACCTTAATTCTTTTATGCCTGCTCTTTTATCAGTTAGGAATTCCCTCCCAAGTCTTGTGTCTCCAAATGGTTATTGTTTTGCAAAGCTGAGATTACATCCTACCTCTCCAACAAACAATACCAAGAACCTTCCAGCCATAGATTCCTTTCTCTGAACCCCCAGGGAAAGTTTTATTTGGAACCATAGCCGCTCAGAGTGAGACTGGGCATTAAAATTCAACCAGTGCAGTCTCAGATGAGGCTGCCTTCCCTCATGACCAGCAGGAGGTCACTCCACCCAGAGCTGATGATCTGGAGGGAAAGCAGGGCAACTCTGGAGAGCAGCGAGTGCTTCTTTCCACTCGCCTCCTACCTGATTCCCTGTATCTGCAAATCATTGGTCCTGGTCTCACCTCTGGGAAATCCTATAGTAACTAGAAGCTTGGTTTTGTTGGGCTTCCCCAGTGTTGACTGGCAAAGTTCTTAGTTTTCTTTTTAAACTCTGAATTGATTGCCCAGATTTAAAAATCAAGAGAATTAACATAAAAACCCAGATTTCTGATTACCTTTGAAAAAGCTGTTAGCTGTACTAATATTGGGAGTGCATAGAGAACATCTCCCCTGACAACAGTTAGCTGGCATTAGGAAACGGCTGCCCCCACTTTTTTTTTTTTTTTTTTTTTTTTTTTTTTTTTTTTTTTGTGGCACGCGGGCCTCTCACTGCTGTGGCCTCTCCCGTTGCGGAGCGCAGGCTCTGGACGCACAGGCTCAGCGGCCATGGCTCACGGGCCCAGCCGCTCCGCGGCACGTGGGATCCTCCCGGACCGGGGCACGAACCCGTATCCCCTGCATCGGCAGGCGCACTCTCAAACACTGCGCCACCAGGGAAGCCCCTGCCCCCACTTTTAATCTGCACAGAATACCTCAGTTAGTCACGGTTCCCACCACTCCATGTTGCCCCTAAACTGAGCCCAGGGATCCTCTCCCATGGGCTATTGAGTTTACACAGTGCCTTTTTACAGGAGAGTTAAGAGGAAAGGCATTATTTCTTGTGCTTCTGCCTCTATCAAAGGAGGAAAAGGAAGAGTAAGGCTGTCCTCCCTCACTCACATTGCCTGCCAGACCGCTGTGGAAGTTTGAATTTGCCACCTTAGCAATGAAGACGAACACCTTCTTTTTCGTATGAAAGCCATAATACGTTAGAAAAAGAAAAAAAATTCAGTGTTTTCTTCTCTGCAAATCCCTATTTCTGTTCTACATACGACATAGTTCTGATTTCATTCATCATCCTAGTTGCTCTACTGTGAACGAGTTTGCTGCTATGTTTTCAAAAGTGCATTCGAATTTTTGACCCAAATGCAGGGATTATTTTTAATCCCTACTAAATTTCGTCTGGATTTATGCAAGGCACTTGGCCTCTCATCAGAAACTTGTGGAATAATATGGAGAAGTTAGAGTTAGTAAAAAGCAAAATTAAGTAATTGGGTATTGATTTAAGTAGCAATAAAAGTCCGTATTTCTAGTAGCTTAGCAGAGAGCTCGATTAAGGGATTTATTCTGTTTAATATTTTTATCGGTGACTGACATGGAAGGGCAGATTGCAGACTTGTCAAATTTGCAATTGATATGATTCTAAGAGGTATAGCAAATAGACTGAATATGATATTGAGATTCCAAGAGAGAACAACAGGCTGGAGAAATAGACTACCCTATGTATTTAAGGTTAGTTTGACATAACTAGTCTCTGAATTATTATATCATAATCATCCTATCAGATTGTTTTGTTTTGGGCTATTAATTGATGAATAAACCTAGGTAAGAGCATTTCCAAAGAAATATACTTTAAGCAAAGTCTGTAATATTCATAAAATACATTTGGAATATGAATTCATTTTTTAATTTGCTCAGATAAGCAAATTAAAAATTGAGCCTTAAATCGGATTCTATTTCTTCCCCTTAGATTTTCACATAATGAACTCAACTCATGGCTTGAAAGCTAATCTCTGATCATTTTTCCTGAATTACCATTAATACAATGGATATTACCTGAAAAATCTCAGATAATTGTCAAGGCAGAAAAAAATTTGCCTTAGCTTCTATGATGAGAGGGATGGCTCTGTGCTCTTATCCACAAGAATCACTCCTTTCCCCCAGATGAACTGATCTTCAGAGCAAAAAGACAATTCACTAGAGTAAAAGATATTTGTGGTTATCCTGGAACTTTCCAGATGGTTACATTTCTAGAATTTATCCTTTTTTTAGTCCTTTCTTGCATCCAGAGCATCTTTGCTATTCTTGAGGCACACTGGATCAACCAGGTGGTTGTTTTGTGTTCACACCTTTGTGCCTTTTGCCTTTTTTTTCCACTTGAGTTGATTGGTTTAGGGAGTTATTTAAACGAGTATGAATTTTCACTAGAGAGTTCATTTTACTTCTCATTAATTTTGAGGCATTTTATTGATGAGCAACCCAAAGACAATTATGGTAAAGGATAACAAAAGGTTGTCTGTCAATTTCTTTTTTTTTTCTTTTTTTTTCCCTGGCCAAGTTCAGGATAAATGGTTGTTGAATTCAACAAATACACATTTTTGTTTTTTCATTGAGCCTCATATTAGCAGCTAAGGGAATAAAAATGGTATAGTTGAATTACCTTCTGTCCCCTTGCTAAATATGATTTCACTGCTGCTGTGCCCTGTCGTCCTCAGTTGGTACTTTAGACTTACAGGTCCATGAGAGTAGAGAATGCTTCTGTCCTGCTCACCATTGTACCCCCAGTGCACAGGGCCTGGCTCATAATAGACACTCAGTGAATACTTGCTGAATGAATGAAGATCTCGGGGGCTTTGAACCCGTTTGAACCCCCTATGAACCCCTTTTTGTCTGCAATTCTGTACCCCCCACCCATACCTGCAACAACATCCCACCATATGCCACCCTATTCCTTTCCTGGCTGGCTCCTTTTCATCTGTTCAGTCTCAATATAAATAGAGTGTCTAGAGTGAGCTTTGCTTGATTATCCTATCTAATAATATATCTCTCCCCTGACTCTCTCTCTCTCTCTCTCACACACACACACACACATGCACGCACGCGTGCGTGCACACACACACACTTATTTTCTGTACTGGTAGGGTTGCCAGATTTAGCAAATGAACATGTAGGACTCCCAGTTAAATTTGAACTTCAGATCAGCAATGAAAATTTCTTCTAGTATATGTAAGTTTAATACTGGCAACCCTAAGTAGGGTGCCCTGATCATAGCACTTATCATGATTTGCAATTATATATTCATTTATTTACTCATTTATTGTCTCTTATCCCCTACTATGATGTAAACTCCATGGGGGCAAGGACCATGTCTGTTTTCCTTACTAACATGTCATTATCACTCAACACATTTCCTTGCACTAGTAGATGCTTAATACGTATTTGTTGAGTGAGTTGATTGGAGATCAGATGAACTATCAAGCTTAATAAATGATTTTTCATTAATTGATTGATGAGTTGCGTAGACAGACCATTTATTGCTTAGTGCTTCCCCCCACCACTTGGTGACTGATTGCAGTCAGTTACATTAAATGAGTATTACCTTTTTTTTGGATGACATCACCAAAAAAGTGACCTAAGTGCAGGTGATCCAGAGGAAACAGAAATGGTCATGAACTTACCCCAAAGAGATTTTGATTAGTAAACCACTGATACTGAAGCTCCTCTGATGCTGGTATTTGTGTCTGTTTTAATCTTTTTAGCAAAAGAAAAATACTTAACTAAGCTACATTTTCTTTTGTTTTGTTTTGTTTTGGCTGCACCACACGGCTTGTGGGATCTTAGTTCTCCCACCAGGGCTCAAACCCGGGCCCACAGCAATGAAACCCCGTGTCCTAATCACTGGACCACCAGGGATTTCCCTAATCTACATTTTAAATTTTAAAATGTATTTTACTTTTTTGTTTTTGCACAAGAAGAAATTTTGAATGCATTAATCTTGGAGAAAATAAGGTGGTTTAACTATGACATTTCAAAGACATATTTGAACATGCTCTTTGGGCCTGATTTACGTCATCTGCAATATTAAAGAGTGAGTTATTATGTTATTCTCTCTACCCTTTTATCCTTCCATCTCTCCATCTGTCCCTTAGGGAAATAGCTTCTGCCCCCTAGGCTCTCAAATGCTAAACAAGACCATCTTCCTTCTAAGAGGGGAGAAAGTAGTGTTTTCCTAAGAGTGTGTTGAAAGGATTAACATATTCTTAGGGAGAGCCCCAGGGTAGAATACAGACTACATTAAATAAAATAAATGAAATACAATAAATACAGATACATTAAATAAATAATGGCCTGTCCTCCTGACAGCTCACAGTTTAACTGGAGAAGTAAATGTTCTCCACTGAACTTGCATATTACCAGCTTCCTGCTAATTAAAAAAAATTTTTTTCTTATCTACTGAGTGTTTAGTACGTGTTATGTATTGATAAGTGATTTGCATACACCATTACATTTAATCCTCCCAACAATGCTATGTGATAGATACTTCTTATCCCCATTTAATAGATTTTAAAAAACCTAGGCTCAGGGATGTTAAGCTACTTGCCTAAAACTCCTTAGTTAGAAAGTGGCAGAACTTAGTAATGGAGCCACTGCACAGAGTTAGTTGGTACAATTTGAAGTGATATAAATATTACAGAATAAATGTCAAAAGAAAAAGGACCTGCAAGAGAAGGACCGTCCCTGAAAATGAACTGAAGTATCATGTCATGACTCCCAGACACAGGGGCCACTGAAAGGAAGAGGGGTTCCCCCACTCCTGCTGCTGTTCCATGGCCAAGGCACAGCTGTGACAACCCGAACTCTGCCTGGGTTGAAGCCCCGCATCTGCCACCTCCTCATGATCCAGGACAATTATTCAGTCTATTTGACCATCATTGCTGTCATCAACAGCAACTTTTATGAAAACTTAATGAGATGGGCTTTCTGTTGTTGACTGTAAAACACCATGAAAGTGGTGTTTATTATTTGGTCTCTTCTTTCAGTGGGTCCAGAAGTTGTTGAGATACTGAGAAAGAAAAGGCCATTCTTAGAAGTGCTTCACCTCACTTCATCCTCAAATCTCTGGCCATGTGGGTGGCCCTCCAGAGTCAGCTGCAGGGTAGTGAGATTAAGGAGGACTAGTTTATCCTCTTACCCAAAGCTATTGTCCTGTTAAAATGAGGATTTGTGTGCCTTTCCTCAGAATCAACACAGCATGACACCACAAGATGAATTTTTATCTGGGGCAGTGCAAAATGTTGTACACATGCATTACACTAAATAAAAGGCTCTGTAAAGATTTTAATATTTGAATGCTATGCACAGAAAATGTGTGTGTATTATGTATAAAATGCAAATTTTTGCAAATTTGAAAATCCCTTTTTATTTTTTTTGCGGTATGCGGGCCTCTCACTGTCGAGGCCTCTCCCTCTGCAGGAAAATCCCGTATCAGACAAGCATAATGGTTCTAGTTTGCTTCCAGTAAGTTTCCTTTCTAAATATTAGTTACTGTTTCAAAATGTGTTTTCTTTCTTTCTTCTCCATACACAGACAAAATTACTCTGCTTAGAGCAGTTATCACAAGTTCTCTCCAACAGCGAGCATTGTCTGAGATTTTGCTTCGGAAACTGTAATCTTTACAGTGACAGCATTTTCTAGGTTTCCTTTTTAACCTCTTTGCTTTTCCCCTTGTCTTCCAGTTACTCCTTGTGGACTTTCTTCAGCACCTCTCTATAATACTGGTAAAATATAGGGCTTAGGAAATTGCCTCAGCTACTCTTCTGAATGAATTTGACAGAAGTGTGTGGGTTGTTAAGGAAAAATCCTTTCTCTTCTGTAAGATTCAGTTCACTGTTAATGATGAACTTGATTGGGGAAGCTACCATTATTTTTAAAATTCTGGATGCTGCGGTTTGAGTTCCTTTGATGTGATGCTCCATGGAAACTGCCATGTCTTCTCTCCTCAGAGAAATGGCTTAAACCCGCTGTGTCTTTCATTCTCCATTTGGTCAAAATCTTTAGAAAATGCTATTGAGTACTTGGGGTGTTTTTTTTGTTTTTCTTCAAATAAATAACTGTTTTGAGATTATCTCTCCATTCACAAGTGAAAGTAGCATTTCAATTCTCCTTACTATTAGGTAGGAATAGATCCTTATTGGAAAGCTCGTGAGGGTCTTTCCAGCAGGCAAGAAGTGACTCGTCTCAGCATCTAAGGAGTCTGAGAGCAATGGTAAGTCTCCTCTCATAGTCCTAGGTTGGTCCTGAGGCAGCTGCTCTTCCACCATCAGAAACCATCCTTGGTTTTGGGGGAAGAATTAGGAAGGAGTGGAAAGAGACACGTGGATTTGTTATTACCTTTGAGCCCCTGTGAGGTCTCTATATCTATCTGTATCTACCAGACTTTCCAAATCTAGGGTGTACATTGGACCCCAAGGCTCCCAACAAAGCCATTTCTCCCTTCAACTACCCTAATATTCTACACCTACCTATAATGGAAGGCCACTGGCCCCAGATATTTTTTTTATAGTCTCTTCCGAAGAGCGTCTCTGCCCCACCTCAATGCCTGTCATCCCCAAAGCTCCTGATACGTAAGCTGTCTTGACCCAAGGTTGATCAGTCAACCATACAAAGCAGGCCCTATGCCTTATTGACTTTAAGAGTTTGTTGACAATCCCCAAGTGGGTGTTCAAAAAATGGTCAATGCTAACACTTTTCCCCACACCATTCTAGTACAAGTAGCAGGGGTGAGCTTTCGTCCATCTAATATCTCCTCTTCGTAGCTCAGTCCCAGCTGTGCTCTTGGTTGCCTTGTAAATATTCCTAATACCGATTGCCTCTTTACTTTCCCTCTGACACCAAGTTAAGGCCTCCCACAACTCTTTACTGGACTTCTTCAAAAGCCTCTTAACTGGTCTTACTGCCTCCGGTCACTGTTTCCATTAGTTCATTCTTCGTGATGCTATCAGAGTATTGTTCTTTAAAAGGCCGGTCTTCTCAGGTCAGTTGTCTCTTTCAAACCTTTCAGTGGCTCCCCGGCACCTCAAGATCAAATTCAAACTCCTCAACAGGGCATTCCTAGCTCTTTACTGAATCACTACTACCTTTATCTCCAGCTTCTTCTGGAGTTTGTACACTTAGATTCCTGCAGGGCAGAGGTAGATAGACGAGTGGATTAGGCTGGGAGTGGAAGGACAATGGGAAAATGGAGAGCTCATGCCCATGCAGGGGGTTGCCCCTACTCAGCTCTAATTCTTGCTCTGCAGAAAAGTACATCCAAAATTGTTAGAACTTCTGATTTTTCAAGAGTAACTAGGAATCGGGATTTTTTTAATGTGTGATCTCAACTTTAAATGTTGAAAAGATTTCATATTTTCTTTTAAACAAACAAAAGAACAATGTATAGGCCAAATAAAACATGGCAATCAGATGAAGTCCATAGGCCATCAGTGAATAATCTGTCCCCTTGCTTCCATCTACTCTAATCCAGGGTCCTGCAAACTTTTTCCTGTAGATTGTCAGATGATAACTATTTTAGGTTTATATCATATGGTCTCTGTGGCAACTTAACTCTGTCATTGTACAGTGTAATCTTTTGTACTTCCAGAAGTCTCTCAAACTCTTTCCAATTTGCCATTTCTAATATGTTTTACAGTATAAAACTGGATAACTGGATAATCAACTTCCCTAAACTTCTTAGAATTGTGTAGATAGTAAGGATGAATGGAAGAAAAATACTGTACTGAAAAGAACACAAACATTAGTCAGATGAAGATTCAATTCCTCCTCTTTCACTCACAATGTGCAGCCTTGGGGAAGGTACCTAATCTCTCTGAGATGTTTTCCTCATCTATAAAATGGGGCTAATTTTACATATCTCATGCAGTTGTTGTAACAATGATGCTAAATTATTTACAGCATCTAATACATAATAAAAACTCAACAAGTGATGCCTGCTACATTTATTTTACTATTACTATTGGCTCTGACTTATCTCCTGTGATCATTTTAATACATGGACTTAAGCTTTCATAACCTATTATTTTTTATTTCAAATGTCTGGGCTTACAGCTACCCTTTGAAAACCTGAGATTGTCATAAACCCAGATAGTATCTGAGAGAACAAGTACCCCATCTGACACATAAAAAGATCCCATGAATGTAGAATCTGAATTGATAGTTCCACCACCCATCATGGAAGTGGAAAGTTTTCAGTGTCCCAACCATGGCTTATATCTTTCTTATGCTAATAAAGAACCCCCCCCCCGAAAAAACCCCAAAACCTTAAATTGTCCTGGATCCCTATTGAATGCCATGTGAGCAAAGACACGATCCAATTATAGCACACTGATAGAGCAATTTCTCCTGGTTTTATGAGGCAATCAGTAAGATGTACTCTTATTGTCTGTTGGAGGACTGTGAATTAAAGTGCCTGGAATCAGAAGAGAGCTCTGCGTAGTCTGTTTTCTCCCAAGCTAGAGGTGTCTCTGAATAAGCTTTGTGGTTCATTAAAAAGGAGAGTTAGAAATGATTGAGAGCCAGAAAGACTGATCAAAGAACTAAATATACAGCTTACCAAATGATATGTAGCAAGAGTGGAGGGAGGGGCAAAGGGGAATACAAGCATACCACAAATAAGTAGAATGACTTTTTGTAGAGAGAAACTGAGCCTAGGAAACACTAGTCTTATTCCTCAGATATGATGTACTCATCACTTGGCTCGTTGAAGACTCCCCCAGAGCAAACAGTGGAATAACCCAGACTCATTCAGGCTATGGGGGGCTGCTCTGCAGCAGGTGGGCGATGGAAAACACAAGCAGAGGTAATGCTCAGAAACTATAGGAGGAGAATTTTAAAATTTGAAGAGAGGAGAGATATACTATTGCATAAGAAAGCTCATTATTAAAAATGTTAATTCTCCCCGAATTCGTTTTTAAATGTAATGCAATTCCCAAAAGTAATATGACCACTTCTACTAAAACTGGATAAAATTATTTAAATTTTGTATAGGAGAAGAAATGAGTTACAATAATGTCTAAAGCAATCCTGAAAAAGAAAGCCTAATGGAATGATACAATTAGAATTATTGCAATATGGTACCAGTACAGGAATAGACAAGTCAAATAAAAAAAATAGAACACTCAGAAATAAACAGAAGTGTGTCTGTGGACATGTATGCACACGTGTTTTATGTTTAAAGTAACATTGCAATTCAGTGAAAAATAAAAAAGAAGATGAAGTTGGGACATTTTGCTGGCTAATTATAAAAAGACAAGAGGAAAAGATTAGAACTCTACTATCATACCTTACATGAAAACAAATTCCAGATGACATGTAAAAAAATGTACGTAAAATCACCAGAAATACTAGGTTTACTACAACTTAATACTAAACTTAATACCAGCTGTAGCACTTAATAAATATATTTATGGAAGATTTTGTGGCCATAAGATTTAATTGCAAAATTTGAGAGGTTTTGATATATTCTGAAGACTGGTTGCCAAGGCTTCAAACATGTTAAAATTGCAGAAAGTTTCACAAATTCTTTATGAGTCCATGCTTAATTTTCTTTTTAGTAAGTTATTATCCATAACTGCCAGAAAGTTAATCATTTGCTATTGACATTTGGAATTCTTTTTACACACTTTTCAATTCTAAGATGTTTTTAAAAAAAAAAGAAAAAAAAAAGCATACTTCGGGGCCCCGCCCCCTCTGGCCCCTTAGACATTAATCATGTGACTAAGGACCACACAGCACACAGAAGGAAAGGTAATTGATCACAGTAAAAACACCTTGCCATAAGAAAATGTTTTGTAACTTTTCAGTACTTCCAGGAGACAAGGAATCAAACTGAGAAGAAAATACAAGCAGTATATTGTTGGGAGACTATTGCAATCCGCACAGCTGTTTCCAAATTGTTTGTCACATATTTCAGCCCCCGCTGTGTTAGTTTTTTTTCTTTTTTTCTACATTAGGAAAAAAAAAATCCATATTGGTTTGATTTAGCTTTCTTAAAGTGCTTCAGGTTTCTAAGGCAGTTCTTTAAGGAAGTTGCTATTGAGGTAATTCCTTTTGTTTACATGTAATATTCAAATTGAAATCACAGTCGTCCTCTCTAAGTGTCAGCTGGAACATTTCAGTGCGAGGTGTCACAGAGTTTGCCCTCAGGGATGTATGAAAATGTAATGGTGCAAATTAGCTGGGAATTCCCGCGCATGTCATTTAAAATCTGCTCAGGACAGTTGCAGGTATTTTGGTCTGTTTTTCTATAAACAAAAGGATACTATGAAATGGAGGTTTGATAAACAGACAGTTCTGTCGGAGAACCTTGAAATCACCTCAGGGAAGAAATTATTTACCTCTGTATTCAATCGGTTTGCATACTGGTGTTCTGGCATCCTAACACGTTCCTCTTGCAAACCTGTCAGAGCACAGGGGCACCGCCCTGACAGTCAGTGTGATTGTAAGCCAAGCCAGATCCTTGCTCATTTATGTGAGAGTAGCCCATGGGTGAGACAGACTGCTGTCTGAAGGCAATAGGATTGCATAGGATTTGCTTCTACCTTGCAGACAGTATTTCATGTAACTGGGCTGTGCTCATGCAAATTCACATGAGTTCAGGGTTTGAGACTTTGAAACAGGCCGAAAATGCAAAGTTTAACCACTGTGCTGCTATATATAGTGATACCTACCTCTCTTCAAGCTTGCTGTCAATGGCAGTCACTGTCTTGTGCACAGAGACAGGGCCAGTGCAACTCTGCAATGATGCACCCCACATGGGGCAGGCTGGGATCCTGCCTTGGGTGAAGTCTAGCACTCATTATCTGTCTTTTGAATGCTTCGATTGACCTAAAGCATGCACTTAAAAGTATCCCCTGCTTTAATCTCCAATTGCTTCACATCGACCTCTTTAACCTCTTGATTTTTTCCAACCAAGATCCACTCTGAGTCAACCCTCTTGCTCCCAGGCCCTAGAACACTTCCTAGTCATCTTGCAGGACAGGATCCAATTTAAAACAACTTTAAAGACCAACTGGCTGCAAACAAATTGATCTATCAATACAATAATTTTTTTCCATAAATCAATTCCATTCTGGTTTTTCTTTTTTTTTCATGTAGCAGTTTGATTTTTGAAGTGCCCCAGATCACTTTTTAAATGCTTTGTTTGGGGCTTCCCTGGTGGCTCAGTGGTTAAGAATCCACCTGCCAATGCAGGGGATACGGGTTCGAGCCTTGGCCTGGGCAGATCCCACATTCTGCGGAGCAGCTAAGCCCGTGTGCCACAACTACTGAAGCTCGTGCGCCGTGCTGCGCAATAAGAGAAGCCACTGCAATGAGAAGCCCGCGCACCGCAATGAAGACCCAACGCAGCCAAAAATAAAAATAAATAAAATAAATTTATAAAAAAATAAAAATAATTAAAATTAAAATGCTTTCTTTGTTCTCCTCTGATCATCTCTTTTTGGTTTTTTGCTGTTTCCTCCAAGTCTCCCCACCCCACCCCTATATCCCCCAGAATACAAGGGGAACTAAATGTTCAAAAAATGGATTATTGATAAGTTGAAAAAAACTAAATACTCAACAGTTGGAGGTTATGCCCGCCATAATTGTTTGGAAAAGTTTTTAATGGATTGAGGGTAAAAAAACAAATGTTTCCCTTCACTGTATCAAGACTTTATAACTTTTTGTATAAAGGTCATGAGGTAGTGTATGAGGAGACCACAGAACAGTCCTAACAGCTGAGTAGACACACTTGACTAAGAATTAACTCAAACTTTATAAATTAAAGAAAAATACCTAAAAGGCCAAAGTCTGAAAAATTTTAGTATTTTTCCTTTTCTGTGTTTTTCTTTTCACCTATAAATAAAAGTAATTTAGACACTTCAGAAGAAAATCATAAATTGCAGACAAGCAAAAAGACATACATCAGAAACCCCACCATGATCCAACCTAGAGACAACCACTATTATAGATATACCATTTATTTGCTCATACATATGAATAACATATACATATATACCTTATTCAGAAATTACCTCATACCATACTTAATGTTTGAGAACATTTAACCAAACATCTATTATTGGATATTAGTTTCATTTGTGAGTGTGTGTGTCTTTGGGTAAATTTTTACTATTACAAATAAGTATAGTAATAATTATAAAAATAGATATTGAAAACTTAATAGAGGAAAAAGGAAAAAATATTCTGGAAATTGACAAAAATATTTAACAGTGAAACATTATAAATAAAACAGAAGGAGCACGCAAGTTACCTATTTGGGGGGAAAAAAAAGTGTTTTTGATAATTATTTTCAGCAATTCATTCTTTTGACTAAATTATCTTGTTTAACAAATTTCTCGTGAACTAGTTATTTCCTATCACCAAGTCCCTTTATTGGGTCCCATTAAAGTTTTTTTCTGCAAGTGTCTGTCTCTCATGAGGAGAGTGGTTCTTCCTGAGCCCCAAGTGTTCTGCCATTTAACGTTTCAGATCGATTCCTTGCTCCTTAAACCTCTGATTCTTTTACCCTCCTTCTGAGTTTCTCCTTCAGGCATTGATTTGTAGTAATACCCAAGTCACTGCTTATAAATTAACTTTTACACAGTCAACCAGACCTTAACATGTCATCGTTCCTGCCTTTATCTTCTTAATCTTTTCATGTGTCTCAGATAAACTCTCCTTCTTGTTAGAGTGAGTGACTTTACTTGGATTCTCAACCCTTTGTGTCCGTTTTAAGACTGTTTCTAAGCTCATCTCTTCCTCTGTTTTGCTGTATCTCTTCTTCTGTATCATCTCCTTTATTTTTTTTTCAGTTATGCCATTATTTTCCCCTCCTTAAATAGTACTTTTGCTTGTCTCTACTATCTATTTTTACTACAAATATATTTTTCATCTTCCTTGCATCACTGAACAGTAAATGAATTGTTCTACTCTACTTTCTCATATCCCTCCTTAACCCCTGTAAACTGACTTCCATCCCATTGACTCAACAGACTTGCTTCTCCATTCCTTTTGTGCCTATTCAAACTGTGCTTTCCAAGAATTCAGACTTCTCTGAAGCATCAAAAACTGTTTAACCACTTACTTTTTAGGACTGTCTCCACTCCCATCTATTCTCAACTCTGCACTAACCTAGCTTTCCATCTGTCTTTCTCTAGAGCCCCTTTTGTTTTGTCTTAACTGCATCTTTCTCCTGGTCCCAAGTTTATGAGGCTTAAGTCTCTGTCCTCACCTCCATTTCTCTCTTGGCATTTATTCCCTTCAATAACTTATCTCTTTTCATAGTTTCACATCCACGCTGTATTTCATCTTTCCCCTATATTTTCATGGAACATATCCTTCAGTATGTTTCTGCAAAGGGAACATAAAGAGCAATTATTCTGAGACATTGCATCACTGCATGGTAAACATAGCTTTACAGTTGGCCCTCCATATCCACGGATTTCACATCTGCAGATGGAAAATATTTGGGGAAAAAAAAACTTTCCAAAAGGTCCAAAAAGCAAAATTTGAATTTGCTGCAAGCTGGCAACTATTTACATCACATTTACATTGTATTAAGTATCATAAGTAATCTAGAGATGATTTAAAATACACAGTTACGGGGTGGGATAGGGAAGGTGGGAGGGAGACTCAAGAGGGAGGGGATATGGAGATATATGTATATGTATAGCTGATTCACTTTGTTATACGTCAGAAACTAACACACCATTGTAAAGCAATTATCCTCCAATGAAGATGTTAAAAATAAATAAATAAATAAATAAATAAATAAAATAAACAGTTATTATGCAAATACTATCCATTTTATGTGAGGGACGTGAGCTTCCGTAGGTTTTGGTAACCACAGTGGGTCCTGAAACCAATCCCTTGCAGATACCTAGTTTCAACTGTACCCCTCTCTCATGCTTGGAATGATTCTTTGGCTGACTATGGAATTTTAGGTTAGAAGTCATATTACTTCAGAATTTTCAAGACATGTTTCATTGTCTTCCACCTGCCAGTGCTGCTTTCAGAAATCCACTGCTGTGTGTCTCCCACCCACTTGTCTGTGATCTTTCTTTTGTCTCTCAAAGAATTACTTAAACATTCTCTTTATTCCTTTTATTTGAAATACCACAATAATGTGTTCTGAGTAATAGTGCTCTTTTCCATTCATTGTGCTTCATATTTGGCGAGCCCTACAATTTAGAAATATACTCTGCAGTCTGGGAAATTTTCTCATACATTTTCTCTCATAATTTCATCTTTTCTTTTCTCTCTCCTTTCTTTTTTTGGAACCCATTTTGTAATGTTGACCTGATCATCTCCTTTTCTCATCTTTTCTCTTGTACTTTTCAATTCTTTATCATATCTAGCTAAACGTCTGTCTATTAATATAAACATATTCGAAGAGATTTACTCAACTTTATGCTCCAGTTTTGAAATTTTCATTTCAGCCCTTGTGTTTTTCTTTCTAAAAGCCCTTTCTTGTTTTCTGATGGCTTCTTTTTCTAGAGTCCTATTCTTGTTTAATGAGTGCAATATTTTCTCTTGCCTCAAAATACTGATAATAGGTTTGGGAAGATTTTTTTCAGTACCTAAAGTTGTGTCTGTTTTCTGAAAATCCTTTTTTTTTTTCCTGTCTTTTCATTTTGTTCTGTTTTTCCTCACCTCTCTAGAGAGGCTTGGCTGAATACCTATATTTAAGAGTAAAGGGGGGAGAAAAAGCCTAAGAAGGCACAGGATGTGGGCTGGGGGCAAGTCTTGGCTGTCAACTGGTGAGCCTCATTGCAGGGTAACTGGGGAACCTGGCCTTTATTTGGGGGCACCTCCAAATCTAAGTACCTGTGAACCAGTCAGCGTCTACAAATAGTCCTTCTAATGGGAGTTTAAGTAGATTGCCGACATGCTGGCAGTACTGCATGGAAAAGGATCTAGGGGTTCTCACAGTTTATGGTGTGGACTCTTATTTAACCCACCTCTATTCAGTTCTGTATCCCAGTCTTCCTCCCCTGTGCCTGCTGTCCCCAGTCCAGACCCTCCCTGCCTCAATTTCTTAAGTAAATCCTCTGGAGATGTAATGCGCAATAATGGCTGACAGCTCAGAGAAACAGATTGAATATTTTAAACTTAACAAAATGATGCTAAAGTTCATCTGGAAAAGTAAACATTCAAGGAAAATTCTGAAAGTCCTGAGTAGTGCTGAGGTACATGATCTACCAGATCCTAAAATGTATTGTGAGGCTCTGGCCATCAAAGTTTGGTCCTGTGAAGGAAAAGGCGGGCAGCTTTATGGAGGACTAGAGTTAGAAAAAAATCCAAACAAACACATATGGGAATTTTGGATATGATAAAAGTGGCTGTTCATATCTGTAGGGAAAAGATGAATTATAACAGGATGTTTATTGCAACATTGTTTATAAAAACAAAAAATTAAAAACAATCTAATTGTCCACCAATATGGAATTAGTTTAATAAACATGATCACTTCATACAATATTTGCAACTGTTCAAAAGAATGAAATCATTAAATGTGAGCTGATTTGGAAGATATCCAATATAAGTTAAAAAGCAATTTATTGAATAATATGTATGGTATTTTCTCATATTTTTTCTAAAAATAAGAGAGGGTATATATTGCTAATCCATACCTAAAAGTTTTAGAAGGAGAAGAAATATTAATAGTACTTCTGGGAGTGGGAATTGGGGCCTGGAGAGGAAGGAAAAGTCTTTTCACTTTTCATTTTATACCCTCTGCACCCTCTTTGAATTTTTTTTTTTTTTTTCAGTTTTTTTCCCATGAGAATACATATCTTGTATAGCTAAAATTTTGCTAAAAATTAATAACTGCAACATTGCTAGCTTGCTGTCCAAATACTAGATTGTGAAACAGTTTTTAAATGTAATTGAAAAAATATTGATTCTAGGCTGGCTCGCCCTGTAACAAATGGGCCCGCGAGCTGGGCTTTCTTCAGGCTTGTCATCATCCCATATTTTTGCCTACACCAACTCCAGCTGGCAATCATCATGCTTTCTTGCTTGCTTCCTAGAACACCCTCTGCACAATTTTTATTTACTTACTCTGTTGCAACATAAAAGTTTCCCAGATATCTGTTCTCTTAGGTCATGTGCTACAGTGGTAGCAGATCTCTACCTGGAACAGACTGAGAATAGACTTATCTTCTCCCCTGCTTTAACTCCCTGGAGTGTGGAAATAGGTCAGATAATGGAGTTATAGATCACCACCTACAAGGGACACAACAAACCAGTGTTCCAGCATAGATAACTAGAGATTTTACATGATTTCACATTCCTTTTGTTTTGGAGAAAATGTTGAAAATGATTCAACTATGTAAAAGTAGACAGGGCTTCCCTGGTGGCGCAGTGGTTGGGAGTCCGCCTGCCGATGCAGGGGACGCGGGCTCGTGCCCCGGTCCGGGAGGATCCCACGTGCCGCGGAGCAGCTGGGCCCGTGAGCCATGGCCGCTGACCCTGCGCGTCCGGAGCCTGTGCTCCGCTGCGGGAGAGGCCACAGCAGTGAGAGGCCCGCGTATCGCCAAAAAAAAAAAAAAAAAACCCAATAAAAGTAGACAGAAAAAAATATACTCATTACTCAGATTTTTTTCAAAAGATTGATATTACCTTAGAACTCTTTTTAAAGTAATAAAAATACAGCTACTATTGTAGTCCTGTTCCTTCCTATTCTCTTCCTTCCTCCAGCTCCCTTCTCCCTGAAGGTAACCACTAACCCTAAACTCAGTGTTTGCCCTTCCCGACCATTTTTTATTATGCTCTATGTCTGTATGTATCTGTATACAACATATAACATATTTCTGTACATTTTATGTAAAAATTTACATAAATGGTATTATACTTATTTATTTCAATTAGATTGCATTCAGCTGCAAGTAACAGAAAAATACACTATAAGGTAGTAAATAATCGAGTATTATTTGTCTCACAAAACAAAAAGTCTAAGGAAAGGGGGTCCTGTGGTGATCCAGTGGCTCAGTGATGTCATCTGAGATGATAGTGATGTTATCTGTCATCCTGCTCCACTGTGGCAGTGAGTAGCTCTTCACCTGCTGGTGAGTTGGCTATGAAACCTCAGGACTTCACATTCCGGGGAGGACAAAGAGGGAAGGCAGCAGCCTTTTCCTTGTTAAGTTTTGTCATTTTATTTGGGAAGGAAAAGACACCCAGAGAATTTCACTACATCTCATTTGCTGGAACTGATACACTGTTTGCTGCAAGAGAGGGCAAAGTATTGAATATTTTAGCTTTTCAGCTTTCTTAGTAGAGAAAGTCACTGGGAAAAAGGGGGGCTATTAACTTTTAAGTAGCTAGTCATGATGTCTGCTAGGTTATTCTTTTAAAAGTTGCTTTTCCCATTTGCCATCACGTTTTTTTTCAGCGTATGGATATTGGTAATTCTAGATATAATCCATTCCTGTTAACTGCTGAGTACTAGTTCATTATATAAATATCTCAAAATTTATTTGAGTATTTTCCTATCGATGGACCTTTAAGTTGTTGCCATATTTTCACTATTACAAAAGTGAAATCCTTGTGTGTGTATATATATATCTTTGTACTCATGTGATAATTGTATATATAATACATATATATTACATAAAGATGTAATATATAATACATATATTACATACTATATTATATATAGTATACTATATATTATTATTGAATACATATAAAATATATCTTTAAATAGTGAAATTGGGCGATAGATCATGTCATTTTCATCTCTGATCACACACACATGTGTGCATACATATACCTTACTTTGTGCTTTCAATGTAAATGCTTTTCAATGTTTCTTGTTTTCTCCTTTGCTTTTTCATTTGGAATATTGAGTGCTCTATGTCCCTTTTATATTGTCTTTGTTACACTACTGTGGAGTGATTCATTTCAGTTCTTTTTGTTACCTTAGTCATTATCCTTAAATTTCAAATATATAATTCACAAACCATTGATAATTAACAAAGTCTGAAATAAATAAATATCTCTAGCATCATCCTGGATAATACCAAGAAATTAAAATGCTTTAACTCTTCTTATTTCGCCCATCATTCATGTTATTAATTGGCTAGTATTTTTTTTTTTTTTTTTTTTTTTTTTTTTTTGCGGTATGCGGGCCTCTCACTGTTGTGGCCTCTCCCGTTGCGGAGCACAGGCTCCGGACGCACAGGCTCAGCGGCCATGGCTCATGGGCTCAGTTGCTCCGCGGCATGTGGGATCTTCCCGGACCAGGGCACGAACCCGTGTCTCCTGCATCGGCAGGCGGATTCTCAACCACTGCGCCACCAGGGAAGCCCTGGCTAGTATTTTAATTCCACCTCATTTTTAACCATTCAGTAATAATTATTGTTGTTACAATTAATGCTTATTTTGGTTCATCTTCATGTTTAATAGTTTCTTTAATTAACATTGCTTCATGAACCTACTCTTTCTTCTGTGTCCAGTTTTCTTCGTTTTAAGCTTCTTCTGTAATGATTCTTTTACTAAAGATGTGAGATTAGCAGATTATCTCAGTAATGGTAATTTAGCAGTAAATTATTAGTCTTTGGCTTAAAATTTTCTTTATTTTGTCCTCACTTTTGAAATATAGTTTATCTAGTTATAGAATTCAAAGTTGACAAATATTTTCCCTCAGAACTTTAGACATGTTAGAAAACTATATTTTGGACTTTGTTGCTGTTGATTAACAATATGCTCTGTAATTGTTATCTTTTTAAAACTAATTTATCTTTTCTCTCTGGTTGATTATTGGTTTCCTCCTTATATACTGTAATTGTGCAGTTTCACTGCAGCAAGTCTAAGTATGCATTAATTTTACTTTATTCCACTAAGAATAATGATTATTCAATTATATAAAATTTCTCCTGGAATATTGTCTCTCCCTCATCTCTTTTCTTTCATCTGAAACTGCTGTTAGATATATATTGGATCTTTTCAATTTATTCTCCATGTGTCTTATTTTTTAAAATTTTTTCTCTTTATGTTACTTGAGTGATTTCCTCAGATCTTGTTCTCTAATTCTCTTTTGAGCTGTGCCAACTGAGTTTTTAATTTCATTGCCTACAGTTTACTTTCTAGATTTTGGTTTGTTTCTTTCTAAAATTGGCAATGTTCTTTTATTATGTTTTATATTTACTTTTAACTTGCCATTAATCATTTTAAATGTAACTGTTTGGGAGGGTTTTTCAGACTGCGCTATTTCTATTTCTTATGGTTCTAGTTCTCCCTTTAAAAATTTTTTTATTTTCTGTCTCTCCCTCATAGTGGTTTCTCTTTTTACACTATGTATATATTTTCAAATTTTTTTTATTAAACAAAGTTAGAATGAAAAGTGAAGGATATTGATTTAAATTGTCCTCTAAGTCGGTTAAAGAAAGCACACAAACTTGTCTTTTGTGAAGGTTCTGTTTTTTTTACTAGCATCAAGTGGAGCTGATTCTTGCTTTCAGTTTTCCTTTTGTTTCTTACTCCTAGGGATTTCCACTTCTTTATTTCACATTCAGCTGTGAGTTCAAAAAGTTGTTATCATTTACGTTTAAATTTATATACACTAATACGGGAAGAAACTCTACATTAGTTTAGTTCTACTGGTTGCATGAACCCCCCTATTAATGACTTTCTGAGGACACTTAACTTCCTTAACACTGCTCTGTACTCCTGTCAGCACTCAGTGATGTCATAAAGTTATTGAAAACAAATACAAATCTTAAAAGTGGTTTCTGAACAATTTTTTAATATGTGCCAAAGATAATACCTGCTGATATAATTTTCTAAGGCTGAAGTTACAAACGTATGGTCCACTGCTCACATCCCACCTTCAGACACATTTTGTTTAGTCCACACGATGTTTAAAATTTTGTATTAGTTTCCAACATTTAAAAATTGGCCAATTTTATATAACGGTTAAGATTTTTAGTGTCTCTTACAAACAAAGTAACCAAAAAAATGCAGTTCCTTCTGCATGCCTGTGCCAGTACCGAAAGATGGAGTTCTCACCCCTCTCCCTTGTTTCCACAGATAGTTTGTTCCTGTACATTATAGGTGTGGCCTTGCACGCACCTGAGTTTGTAACTTCTGGTCTAAGGAAGTAAAAAATTTGTGGAGTGCCACAAAATACGTCACCATTCAGCTCCTAATAAATATGTAAAGGGCTGATTAATCTGGTTAGTTTGCTTTAGTATGTAGGTACTGTAACTCGCTAAGGTCAGAAAGATGATCTGCTCTTTTGACATACTCCAAGGGAAGCACATTTATTTTGGGGAGTAATCCGAGGTCCTGTAAAGAAAACACAGACACTAATTTTAGTATATATAAACACAGTGGGTTCCAGTGTGATTCAGACCAGCAGAAAAGAGCAGAAAATCTTTCATTTTTGTTTCGTATTTATGCATTTGTATCTTTGTAAGGTTTCGTGGTTTCTTTGGAACAGAGCCTCCAGAACTTTCTCTAACTCTTGTTTCAACCAGTGGGCCCCTTGTCGGAAACTTGATAGAATCTGTGGGTGATTAATAAGAATTGGACATGTTTCCAATTTTAAATTATTCCTTCTTTCTAGTTTTGCAAGAATTCAGCGGTATCACAGCCCGGTAGGGGTGCTGTAAACTGTTATGAAATAGCTTCATTATTTCCTGGTAGGTTAGCTATTTATTAATTTGGTCAGTACTCATGTGGAAAAAATAGGCTTTATTGTGTTACCACCTCTTCCATATAAACTGTGTTCCCAGATACTCAGAAGCATATTACTTGTTTTTATTTGTACCCCATACACTTCACCCCCACTTGAGCCGCACTAAGCTCCTCACCATATCCTAGATGACTCTTATTTTCCCTGATAAGATTTTCCCTTATAACTCCAGCCTCTCCCTCTTCGGCAGGCCCAGTTTTGGTTTTGTCTCAAGTCAGGAGTCATTTTCTCTTGCTAACACTTTCATCCTGCTTCATTCACTCTGTGACTTGGTTTTATGCCTGATTCTCCACAGAGCTGTTCAGTACTAGATTTTGAGCTTCTTAAAAGCAAGCCTTACTCCTTGTCTTGTTCATCTTTGTATTTCTATGGCCTGGTACCCTGCTTGGCACCTAAGAGTTACTCAACAATCTCACAGAATCTTGAATTAGACTTAATTATGTCCAGAAAGGAGTTGAGTTAGTTTACGGGACTAAGGAATATTTATTTTCAAACAGGATAATAAGTAAAAGATGAAAAGACATCTTGTAAAAGAAACAAGAAAATGAGTATCTGGCACCATTTAGTTACTTAATTTAGTTACTTAATTTAGCGCTAAATTTTGTTCAGAGCCTCCTGGCGACAAAGTGAAAAGAGAAGTACATCAGTTTATATAGTTCTTCAAGCCAGCTAAAGAAAACACACAGATCATCTGCCAGTGTTGTTTGTTATTGAACTCCATGAGAAATAGGGCATAGAGTGACATAGTAGACAATGTTCTTGACTACAGTCTTATGAAGGACACAAAATTATTCTTCATATTGACCTTCTAAAATCTGCCCTCCGCCAAAGCTAAAAGTAGAGCAATAATCCCTAACTAAATAAAGCCACTACTATAATAGTTCTTTAAAGTTGTTTCCTGATGATCTGATGTGAAACAAAGTTAGAGCTTAAGTGATTGTTAGGTATCCATTGCTGGGTAGCAAATTACCCCACAACTTTGCTGCTTAATATGGCAAACATTCATCTCACCATTCCTGAGTGTCTGTTGAGGCTAGGTGTTCTGGTTCAAGGTCTCTTGTGACTTTGCAGTTAAGCTGTTGACCAGAGCTGCAGTCTCTGAAGACTCAACTGGGACTGAAGGCTCCACTTCCAAGCACATTCACATGGCTGTCAGCAGAACGTTTAACTTCCATCCTGCACATTCTCCTTCACAGGGCTGGGCATGACTTGACTTCCCCAACAGAGAGCAATCCAAGGGAAAGATTGAAAGATTATGATGTAGCACATGTGAGGGAAAGAAAAAGCAACCAAAATGGAAGCCGTGGTGACTATTTCAATCTAGTCCCAGAAACGACATATTATCACTTCTGTTGATCACACAGATCAGCCCTGGTACAATGGGAGAGGGGACTACACAAGGGTGCCTACACCAAGTGTCAGGGATCATTGGAGACCATCTCAAAGGATGGCTGCCAAAGCAACCGAAGAATGTTTGGTTCTCATGTACTTTAGATGGCCCTTCTGGAATCTCGGATGTGAGCACTTATAAGTAGTGCATGAAGACCATTCAGAGTTGACTTCTGAGGTTGCAAGTCAATAGTTATGTTGTTGATTAATGAGAGATGTATATACTTGCAGTCTCAGGAGATTAATGTACCTGGTTTGGGGTGAAAATGTGTAGGCCTGATGCACGTATTTCTTTCCCACCCCTGCAGTGATAAAGCCAACAGGTTCCTTGAAAGAAATCTGATTATGTTTGGTTACTCAAAAAGGCTGCACATAGATTTCTGCATGTAAAATATGGAAGAAAAACTCTTGGCTTTAAAACTCTTAAGCCATGTGTGGTCACAGGCGTTCTCAGCCACAGGTCTTAGAAATGCCATTTCACATGCTGGACTTTCAGTAGGACTGCATGTTCAATGGTCCTCAGGGACAGAGCTAAAGAAGGGAACTGTCTTAAAATGTGAAAGGGACTCCTTTGGAGAAAGCCAGGTACTGTTATCCCTATTGTACAGGGGCATTCAGGAATTTACCCAATATTACAGAGCTAAGCATCAGATATGTTCAGCCAGGAAAAAAGAGATTAAGCGCTCTCATTTTCGACTACATGCAGAATTGTCCCACTCATAGCCATATTTCCTTTAGCCTTTTAAAAGGATTTATTAAACCATTAAAAATGAATGAAATATTAATTAAAAGAAGCACAAAAGCTAGTATTAAATAGAGTTAAAGTAATGTATTTGAATATTAAGAATTTCTAGAGTGTAAAAAAATTGCTTTAATTCCTTTTATAGGCAACTAGTAAATGTTTGGAGCAACTGACATGATACGCAGCTGGCTTTCCTCACTGGGAAGAACTTCTTAAGGGGCAGACTTTAGCTAAGATCTCACCATTGAGATCTTGAGAGGTGTTGACCGAGAGTCCTTGGATCTGAGTCAGAGCCTCCAGCCCCGGTCAGGAGCATGCACTGGAAGGAGGCCCATAACTATAGGGCTGGCTACGTACCGCTGGTCCCACAATGAGCAAGCCAGCGATTTTTCAAAGCAAACTGGTCCAACAGGGCTCCTCTCTCCCCTGACTCTTGGTTGCTTTGAAACATTGAATAATACAACAGCAAAGTTAATTTTTTATACGATAGTGTTAAGGACGAATAAACCCTGCAGGAGTAATAAGTTTTTAAAAATTGAAGAAAGGCATTGTCGAAAAATTTAAAATAAATAGGAACGAGAACACTGGAAAGCTGTTGTATACAGGCGGGAAATGTAATAGAGGAGAATTTCTCCAGGAAATCTCCCCAGCGGGGCCTCAAGTCTTAGCCAGGGGAGTGTGAGAGCTCGGAGGGATGGTGGTAAGGGTTCGGGGTGCAGGAGGTGGGGATGAGTGTGGGAGCCGTGCGGGGTGAGGGGAGGGCGAGTGAGAGGGTCTTGGGCCCAGCGAGGGTGTTTCCTCCAGAAGAGTCTACGGAGGGAGCAGTGCTCCTGTGCAAACACGCGGACACATCCCATCGAATTCAGGCATTTTTCAAAATGTGTAGAACTGGGTCTTCCTTCTGGGTGACTTCATATGAGAGCTAGATAATGGGCTCATTAAATAGCCCCCCAAAAGGTGTGCTTTGCAGCGCTCTGGGCTTGAGAACCTAGGAATTAGACCACCTGGTCTGTTAGCTGGAGTTCTGCTCACACCATGGCATTGGCCCCAAACTTCAGCAGACCACTTGCGTCCTCCTCGTTAATGGAAATAATGAGAAGCCTAGTCTAGCTACATGTCTTCTGTCGGGCATCTGATTTAGAGGATTCCTTTAGCGATAATTACACTTCACCATTCACAAAGTCTTCCTACGGTTGTTGTACAATATGTTTCTTATGACCACCCTAAGAGATAAATAAGGTAAACTAACGTAACTATCATTCCCTTTTTACCAGTGAGCCAACAAAGGCAAAGAAAAGTAGTGGTCACTCCCTAGGGTTACATCTGTAACCATCATGTTGCATGTGCCATGCATTGCCTCTTATCCCGTTGCATCCTTACTGCAGTCCTGTAAGTTACTGTACTTGGAGAGGTTGAGTGACTTGCCCAGTAAATTGCTGCCTCCAGGGTGATAGAACTTACTCTCAAACCCAGAGAGTCTGGCACCAGCCCTCCTATCTCTGCACAGTGAAATTTGAAGGCAATGTTTTAAACTGCAAAGCTATAAATTAGCAGTACGGAGTGGGAGGGTTAAAGACATGAATTTGGAGAATTATTTAATACTGGATTTGGAAACTGTACATAGGTACAGAAAATTTTAAATCAATCCTTGGAGGTGGTATGAGACAGTAAAAGAGCAGAGGTTTTGAAGAAAGGTGTCCTGAACTTAATCCCTGGCTTCCCCATTCACTGTTTTTGTTTTTGATAATTGTTTTTTATGTATTTTATTTATTTTTTTTTAGTTTTTATTTTATATTGGAGCATAGATGATTAACAATGTTGTGTTCGTTTCAGATGTACAGGAAAGTGATTCAGTTATACATATACATGTATCTATTTTTTCCAAATCCTTTTCCCATTTAGGTTATTACAGAATATTGAGCAGAGTTCCCTATGCTATACAGTAGGTCCTTCTTGGTTGTCTATTTTATATATAGTAGTGTGTGTACATGTCAATCCCAGACTCCCAACCTATCCCTCCCCCTCACCATTCCCCCCCCACCCCCCCAGCCCATAACATTCACTGTTTAAATGGATTTGGCCAAGTCACTTCACTTTGCTGAATTTCAATCCCCAAATCTACAAAATGGAGCTTTCACCACAAAACTTATATCACTGGAATATGATGAAACTCAGATAAGATATTGTTGGTGAAGTCACTTTATAATAAGATATTGTCTATGGAGTCACTTTATAATTCTAAATTCTGAATTATTTCAGATCTGTGTGTGGGGAGGGTCACAGATCATTCCCCATCTCAAAAGACTGATTGTTGATTTTCATATTTATTTTCTGTCTCTCTGCCTCCCCCTTCTGTATTCACCTGTGGCATCTACAATAGTGCCGGGCACTTAGGAAGCACTCAGCAAATATTCATTGAATGAGTAAACATGAAAACCAATAGAAATAATCATACTGGAATTTAATTAAAGAGAAGAAATTTTGAAAAATAACTCCCCTACTGTCATTATTGAGACTGTTTCTCCCCTCAGCGTCCCATGTCTAGGGGAAATGAAATGTGTACCTAAACAAATACACACTTGCAGCATTTACACTTACATCCCCAATTGCCACTTTCTTGGGCTCAGTTAAAATAAATCACACAGAGCTTCCTCCCCATATTGTTTTCTGATCTTCAGCAAGCTCTGCCAAGAGCTAGAGGGACAGCCCAGTGGGTCTCTTCTCTCAGCCTTGGGCACAGTGAAACAGAGGATTTGAAGTAGTTGAAAGCATTTGTGAAAAAAAATATTTCGGCCTTCTGGTCTATTTACTAGCCTGTATCGCCCATATTTCATTACCTTAGCCCCTCTCGACGACTGTGAAATAATTTCCCAATTCTTTCCTTAGCCATGGTTGCTAATCACTGTAGGTATTTTCCATACTGATTGGTTTTTTTGATTTGCTGGGAGTTGAGTTTGGGGACAGTCATCTCAAATCCACCGAGGAACAAGAATGTCATCAATCTCTGTACATCATTAATATTTAAAAAGCTAATAATATCTATTAGCTTTAAGGATTGACTTACCAAGGTTAATATTTAAATCTGATAAATTAATGAGTTCTACTTTTATTTTTTGCACACTTAAAGAATCCTAGGGCTTCCCTGGTGGCGCAGTGGTTGGGAGTCCGCCTGCCGGTGCAGGGGACACGGGTTCGTGCCCCAGTCCGGGAGGATCCCACGTGCCGCGGAGCGGCTGGGCCCGTGAGCCATGGCCGCTGAGCCTGCGCGTCCGGAGCCTGTGCTCCGCAAGAGAGAGGCCACAACAGTGAGGCCCGAATACCACAAAAAAAAAAAAAAAAAAAAAATCCTAATCTGTCTAGAGGAAACTTCTCTGTTTTTGCTGCCTTTCAGGGCAGCAGACTATCTGTAAGCAGCACTGGACTGATAGGTAAGAGGCCAAGAAAATAATAGTTGAGACAGTTATTGATTAGCTGCATGACCCTTGACAAGCGACTTCATTCTCCATATTTCCTTTGGTTTCTGAGTTTGAAAGAAAATGGAAAGAGCCACTGACTTCCTACTGTGTGACATCATGAGAAGACAAATGGAATATTTTGCGACACTGATTTCTTATAGGTCTCGAGGGACCCAGATAAGTTTGTTTTATTTCTATTTTATTATACACTTCATTATGGATGACACTGAACATTTCAGGGCACTGTGAAGGAACTTGGATTCCTTATTCCTCACAGCCTTTCTGTGGTCAGCCTTAGCGCCATTTGTATTGCAGTAGTACAAAGGAGAGAAGTGATCTTTTGCTGGCTCACAGAGAATGTCAGTGACAAGTTAGGACCAAACGCAGACAATTGTTTAGCTCATAAAGCCCCACAGCTTCCCCTGCATTATTTGTGGGTTGCATCTCAACCTTATGTTTAATAACAATAACCACCACAAAGACTGCTGATTACTCAGATGTCAAGCACAGCCCTATTTCTTTGCAAACAAAGGCCCTCCTCACAGAATAAAAGGACCAATTATGCTTTCCAAGTAAAGTCCTTTTATTATTAGATTCCTGGGCATTTGGTGACTTATACCATTTATAATTCAATGCTCTTAGTGATAACAAAATAGCTGTAACCAACTGCTTGATAAAATACAGAGAATTCCAGAAACATAATTATGTGTTTTAAGAGTTAAATAGTGATATGAGACAGGGAATAGAATTTCTTTTCTAACTCTTTTCCCGTGAGGCATATGGTACGCTTTCCTTTCCTACTTTGCTGCCAGAGTCCCACTGTGCCTTGTGTGACAGCAAGAACTGTCCCTTCAGGTTAACGAAGGGATAACTAGTTTGAATCTCGTTTAGAATGAGGGATTGAGGCCACCAACATTTTGAAGCTACTCACATAATTTTCAGCATCTGATTTGCCAAGCAAATCAAGGCCTTAAAAACAAAAAACAAAACAACAAGCAAAAGGGTCTTGCTCCCTGAGAAACATAATGTCATTGTTAAAGAAATAGCAGCTGCACATATATCTATGTGTCTTTATTGATGACTACTGCACCCCACACAGAGAAGACCAAACTTTTTCCCTCCTGAAGGACCAGGACAGCAGCAGGCAGCACACTCTCCCCAACTGGAAAGTGGGGAATGATTTTTAAATACATTGTGTTGACTTTCTTGCAGCCTTTTAATAACACATAGGTAGGAGGCCATGGAACTTCGGATAAACAAGGACTGAGTGAGTGCTGTCAGTTGAGCTTGCTTCTGGAATGTTCTGGGGTAACGTTGAGATTTGGGGGATGAGGGTATGTTTTGGAAAGGCAGCTACTGGAGAAAATTATGTAAACCTGGTGCTAAGTATCTGCCTGAGAAAACTGGGTATAAGTTGAACTCTCATCAGTTTTAAGTTACCCTCCGGTAAGCCCTGATGGGAGCATAGCTACAGCCCCATCTTTAGTTCTGCTTAGACTTATACGCATGTCGCTCTTATTACAGCAGAAGACAGTAGCATCATTACATCTGGACATGTTTTATGATTCTTCCTGGAAACAGCTGTGTTGCCTTTGTGTGGATACAGTTTTTTAAAAATGAAAATCACCATGGCAACAGCTGCAGCCACTTATTACAGAGCAGTGGAAGTGATGCTGGTATTTGTGAGGCAAGCTATGCTCTCAGAATAATGTGCCCCTTACAGTGGAGTGGATTTTTCCTGCTAACATTTCCATTTTTAAAAAAATACAAAAGTATAAGAGTGTGTTCAAAAGAAATTTAGCAGGGAACTGGAGAGCTCAGGGAATTGGTAAGCAAGAAAGGAGGCTTTCATCTGTGGCCCCTGAGTTTAAATGCAACTGTTTGTTACTAGCTCCCAAAAGTGGGATTCTAGGGAGAGCAGTGCTCATTATTTGTTTTTAACTCCATGGTACCCAATATGGTACCCTAAGTAGAATTGCTTAATAGCAATGATAGTGATGATTAGAATTAATTGAAACCAGTTTTCTGCTTCTTTTAGCACCACACCTTCCTTAGAACTTTGAGGAGCCTCTGAATCTGGGACTATAGGACCTAGTGTGCTCCATCTCAGCCAATAAGTATAAAGTAGTTTAAGAGTAAGTTTCGGTTTTCTTTTAACTCAGTTCTGAGATTAATGACATATTTCATAGGCTCCTGCTAAATGTTCTGGCACTTTCTCTTTGCTAAGCATTAAGAAGTAGAGTGAAAGGGAAGCTAGCAAAGAAGATTGCCACAACACATGTTCAAGACTTTATACGTGATGGGGGGAGCCTCTGCATGCTGAGTTTTGAACAAGTTTTTCGTATTCCCTAAGCACGATGTCACATCATTTTAAAGATCCCCATAGACCATGTTCTTGATGGAAGCAGCCAGATAATTCAACAGGAAGTGTTCAACTATATGGAAACAGAAAAGCGATACCAATTAGGGGTACCTTATGGAAATAATAAAACCTCCAAAAACTGCGGTCTCTAAGACTACAGATAAATAAGCCTTGAGCGTAGCACAAACATCCGTCAAAACCAAAATCCTTCACTCACTTCCAAAGAACCCTGACACCTGATGAGGTGCTTCAGTTGTGCCGGGGTGTTGTGGCTACTTATGTCTCTGAGTGTGTGTGTGTATGTGTGTGTGTGTGTGTGTTGAGAAAAGGTTAGGATTTATATGATCTGCTCTCTCTCTCAAAAAGTCCAAATCCCTTACATAAAAGTTATTCCATATACTTTTCTGGTTGTTGGACCCTAAAGTTTTGGAGTGTATATTTCACTGCCAAAGTTATATTTCATCTGAACTTGGTTAAACTATGCTGTGCCATGGTTTGTTTTCCTCCGGTCACTCGGGAGAAGCAGAAAAGCCCATGGAGAAAGTTTTTGCCCTGGGCTATAGGCAACATGTTACAAAAAGGCTCCATCTCATCCTATTCCAGGAAACGACTGAAAAACAAAAACTTTCCCCTCATTAAGCCCAGCCACTAGGGATTGTTTTATGTTTATTAGAAGACAAGGCAGCATATTAGAATCTATTGTGCAGCAAGCAATATGTCCTATCTCAATCCTTTCTGCTGCCAAGTTTGTCTCCCATTCAAGCCAACCAAGTAACTGTTACATAAAATAAGCCAGAATTTGGGATTAGAACACCATTTGATGGACTCTCTCCAGAGAAATCTTCAGTGCTCGTGATTTACCCCTCCCCTTATTTCTACACTCCACCCATACCCCCCGAACCCATGCATGCGAGGCATTGCATCATAACTTACTTGAGAGACTCAAGAGGAAGGTGACTCTAACAATTTTATTTTCACTGAACTAGGCCAAAAGGGAGGACCTGCTGATTTAATCCTGATGCAGGAAAGGGAACACTGAAAGGAATGCAGCAGTAAAGAAGGGAGATAGTCATTCTCTTCATAAGAAGTCAATACATTTTCCTGGATCTGGTAGCCTCAGGCAGATGTTTGATAAGCGTTGTTGGTTGAGAAGGAATCACCATCTGGCGTGAAATGCATCTTAGTATAATTAATTTCTCATTTAATAAATATATTCCATTTTGCTTAGTATAATTAATTTCTCATTTAATAAATGTATTCCATTTTGCTGGACCACTCTGAAGCCAAAGGAATATGATTCTGTTGGGAGGACCTTGGATCTGAAAGGTGGATCAGATCCACCTTTGCTGCTGTGCTTAAGTCACAAGGAACCACTGCCCCCAAATCTGGTATGTTCAAAGGAGAACTCATCAAGGGTTGCATTTTGGGGTGACATCTGTCTTCAAGTCTGCTTTGGTGGTGTAGGCTTCCATTTGGTACTACATTCCATTCTGATAGAAAAATAATGTTTTGCTTATCCATAAAATTTAGTAGCAGCCAAGGACAGATATGCTACTTCCTGCCAGATAACAGGCAAAACATTCTACCTTTCAAACACAAACATTCTGTTAAGCCCAGGGGAACGTCTGGAGGAGAGCTGACCCTGTTCAACTTCAGTTTCAGTAGCCCTGTGGACCTTTTTTTTCTTTTTTTTTTTTCCTGCTGGTTTGCTATTAAATAAACACGAAAAGGAAGAACTAAAGAAATATGCAGATAGATACTTTAAAGACCTCACCTCACCAGTAGAGATTACAAAAGGGAAGGACTTACCTATTGGGACCAGCACATATAGCTACCCTTTTGTTGATGCACACTTGAGGACAGTTTACTGGGAGGGGGCCGTAAGGGAGAGGCAACACAGGAGGTTTAGAACTGGGTTCTAACGCTGGTCCTACCATTCACTTGCCATGTGTCTTTGGCCACGTAGCTTAACCTTCCTCAATGTCCTCAGTTTCTCCTTGTAATATGTAGATAATATTATCTCTCCTGTGGGGATGTTTGAATGATTACAAATAATGTATACAAAATGCTGACCACAGTTCTGGCTTGCAAGAGGGCTTCAATAAGTGGCAGCTATTAGCATTGCAATGTGGAAAGCACAAAGTCCAAGAGGATTTTAACACCGAATATTTTGCAGGAACCTACCATATATGCTTTCCAAATTCAGTATTTAAGACTCTAAAATTAAACCGGCATTACACGGACTGATCACTCAATTTACCAACAAACTATCTTTTTTTTTTTTTTTTTTTTTTTTTGCGGTATGCAGGCCTCTCACTGTTGTGGCCTCTCCTTTGCGGAGCACAGGCTCCGGACGCGCAGGCCCAGCGGCCATGGCTCACGGGCTCAGTCGCTCCGCGGCATGTGGGATCCTCCCGGACCGGGGCACGAACCCGTGTCTCCTGCATCGGCAGGCGGATTCTCAACCACTGCGCCACCAGGGAAGCCCCAAACTATCTTTTTATATCTTACTAGTTTATTTTATTATGGTTTGAAAAGCCAGAAATTATTTTTTTTTTCTTGGTCGTCATTTTGGTAATTTACTGAGTCCTTTTTTTTAAATCCAGAAGTTTGAAGGCAAAACGTTTTCAAAGTAAATAATTTAATAGAACCAGTGTTCTCTTTCCTCTCCACTGCCACCTACACAGACCGGTTGGTGCCAGAGCCAAAGATTGTCAGGCAATCCAAGGCAGAAGATGGCAGAGGCGCTTGTCTGGTTCTCTGAGACCTTCCATTTCATTACATTCCCCAAATTCTGGCGTTAAGTTTGTGGGGATTATCATACGTTTCCTGTGATGAAGTAACCTGGGGCTTCACCATCACATACGCATCCATGGTTGGTATGCACTGACCTCCTCCTGACGATGTTTCATTAGCATTAAGTGATAAAGCAGGCTTTTCACACACACAAACATGGATTTTGCTATTTCTCTGCATAAAATTTTTTAGAGCTTCTCTCTCTCTCTCTCTCTTTCTCTCTCGCAGTCTCGCTCTTTCTCTCTCTAACACACACACACACACATACACAATGGATATGAAAGCAGCACAATCCTCTATTGTTTTCATCTAGATGGCATTCTCCTCTTCTATCACTGGCTCACCTCTGTTTCCATTTGGATGCTTTCTAGCAATGGCCCTGAGGCATTTTTTTTAAAACTGGATTTTCCAAGAAGGTGGTAATAGGTTTGAATAAAAATCTAAGGAATACACTTAATCCAGAGGAGACAGGGAGGTATAATTATTGAATTTCACCCTTTATCTTGAAGACTTTGTAATTTCTATATAACCTTAGTCCCATTTAAGTAGTAAAGTTCAACACTAGCTGGTAGCATACCCAGTTAGTGGTGGGTAAAATGGTAATACAAAATAGACCAGACCAAAGAAATCCAAAAAACAAAAAACAAAATGAGAGAGAGAGAGAGAGAGAGAGAGAGAGAGAGAGAGAGAGAGAGAGAGAGAGATCTCCTACCATAAAAGGAGCAGAGGGGAATTATCCAAAAGCAGCCTTCACCACCTGCCACTTGCCCTCCAGATAGGAGGAGCCGCATCTCCAGCACCTCCTTCTGACCCACCCTGGCTACCAGTTTCTTCCCTTACAAACAATATGAATAATTCACTAGTTTTTAACCCATCTCAGAGAGAGACATCTGCATCCCAAATGCTTTTTATTACCAACATGTTACTTATTTCATAATTGAGCCATTGAGGAACATTTCTCTCCCAAATTCTCTGTTTCTCCCATGTGCTCTCATGACATATAAATAAAGACAGTAGATCTTTCGAAGATCTTGCCATGGGCGCACTGAACAAGGCCTGGGAGCTCTTGTGTCTCACACATTCTGATTGACCTAAGGAGAGCCAAGCCCTGGTAGTGGTGGTGGTGATGGTGAGCGACTTTGGATGTTTTGAATTAATAAAGTTGACATAAGCTAAACCCTGAATAGAGAGTAGGATTGATTCAAGCCACAGTTAATTTATGCTTCACGATGTTATCTGCTATACTTCCTCGATCATTTCTTCTTGTGTAAATACAACTCTCAAAACCTCACCTTTCGGGCTTCCCTGGTGGCGCAGTGGTTGAGAGTCCGCCTGCCGATGCAGAGGACACGGGTTCGTGCCCCGGTCCGGGAAGATCCCACATGCCGCGGAGTGGCTGGGCCCGTGAGCCATGGCCACTGAGCCTGCGCGTCTGGAGCCTGTGCTCCGCAACGGGAGAGGCCACAACAGTGAGAGGCCCGCGTACCACAAAAAAATAAAAAACCTCACCTTTCTCTCCAGATATACTTAGATGTCATTATTTACTTACATTCTCCTGTGCATTGCCTGCTAGCCCACAGCTGCCATATACGTCCCCTACCCGAGCAGGCAGTGAGTGAAAGGCCATGGCTTAAGCACGGGGTCTCCTCCATGACCCCACTCCTGTTTCTTGTACCTTGGTCTGGTTATCTGATTTTGTCTCTTATCTCCCCTTCTGCAGATCACTGTCAGCCTCAGCTTCTGACCACTCCCTCCTTGTTCTGCATCAGAGTTTGTGTACCCCTACTTCAGTGGTATTTAACCTTTTTGAGGTCATGGAATAAATGGTGAAGGTGTATGAAAGTTAAGGACTCTCCTTCCAGCAAAGTGCTTGTGTGCATTTATGTTGGGTTCACATCCATCCCTGGACTCCCTGAATCACTGATTCCCTGGCTGCCTTGCTGGTTGTGTATATACTCATTGTGACTTGCTCACCTGGGTCTAACTTGAAGCGTTGTACTGACCCGCCTCTACCCCAGTCCTCCACCAAGTCTTCCAGTCTGCATTTTCCCCAGCCTCTGACCTATTGTCCACCTAGATGTGCAAAACCTATCTTCTTGAATCTTTAAGACTGCTTCAGGGCCCGGGGCTCAGGGCCGTAACCCTAGGAGCTTGTGCTCCTTCGGGGCTCAGCAATGGCCTTGGTATATGAAGTGTTGACCCTGGTGCTTGGCATCTGACTCCAAGTCTTAGTAACTATCTTTATTACATGGATGGGAAAAACCTATTAATTGCTTGAGTTAGAAATCTCTCAATTTTTACAAGTTTTATTGGTTTGAGATTCAAATATACTGTAAAGTCTACATTGTTATCCTAGATAAAGCTGTATCCTGAAGATGTAGTATCAGAGGTGACTCTACTGTGGAACTTTAGCATTCTGCAATATGTACTTTATAGCAACTGCTAGACACATATAATGTAATTTAAAAGCATTATGTGAAAGCAAAACCCTCTTTGGTAAGATTTGTTGGTCCACAGCTCCCAAGCTTCAAACATAAAATCAAAATCTGTAGAGGGGAGGGTGCTTTGCCCCCAAAGATAAACTTGTACTCAAGCAAAATTATCTGCAACTCTATTTAGTTGCAACTCTATTTATGGATGCAGATTCTCAATTAGGTTGTGATTTGGGGCCCAGATGCTCACTTAATTGCTAATAAATAGAAGAACAGGAGAAGGATCTGGGGATATGAGTTGATCAGTGCAAATATTTTCTGAGAGTTGGCTTGTCACCAGGTGAAACTCCATCAAGCTGTCTCAGGAAGCTGTTTATAACAGGAGTGAGTTTTGTTTAACACAGGAATGAAAGGCACCCAGGTTAGGAAAGCTTTTCATAGGACATTGTCTATGAAAAGTCCTTTGACCCAGCCAGAGGAAGCTAGTCTGTCATTCAGCCCCTCATCTCTGTCCTCAGCCCACAGCATCTGTGAAGCACCGCAGGCCTCAATGAAAGCAAGTGCCTGTTTTCAGATTCCTTTTATCTCTATGCAGCGTGCAGTGAGCTGTGAATTGGTGATTGCCATGAAAGCAAACTCCGTCGGTTTCATGATTTTTCCTTGATTGTCGCTGATCCGCAATCCTATACAACTTCATTAGATACTTTCTGTTCATGAACATTTTTGCTTCAGGTATAGCAATGGGATTTCTGTGGTATGTCTATCTTGGTGTCCCCTTCTCCAGCAAGGCTGCTGGAAGTTAAACTCTGCTGGATTCGTAAAACAACCGTGGATCTTTGGCTCTTAACTATGGTTAACAATTTAGATGCATCTTCTTTTTTGATACTATCCCAATAACCTTCTGCTTTACAGGCCTCATTAAGAAAAAGATGAATTCAGTACATGATCTAACTCTAAACGTATTTCTCATTCCACCTCAGAAGATTCTTATAATGTTCTGACACCTTAATTGGAATTCCCGAATGCCTCTATATTCTTAGAAGAAGAGCTCAGTTTTTATTGATTTCTTTTGAGCAAATGGTGAAAGATAATCATTCCAACAAAAATATTGATATAAATAACAGTAACAACAATAATAACAGCTCACGTTTATGGAGTGCTTTCTATGTTCCAAGTAGAAGCACTGTACACGTATTAACCCAGTTAATCCCCACTCTATGAAGGAGGCACAATTGTTATTATCACCATTTTGTAGATGAAGGCACTGTGACACAAGTAAGTAATTACTATAAAGAGACAGTAGTCAGCACATGGCAGCACAGGGTGGACAACTGCATGAGATGCTGTGAGGCCTGAGTTAGTGCTGGCATGAACATCAAGAGACATGGAGTGTACGGAGTTTCATAACAAACTCGTTCGATGTGGAGAAGAGCCCTCCACGAAGAAATCCTGGCCTGCAAGCAGCAGTAGGTGGTCAGCAAAACTCCTCATATCGAAATGAATATATTCACGAATGCAGTTTTTTTCTTGCAAATCAGTACTAGAAGTCCTAAAATCTTAACCTTCCGTGAGTAGTCTTTGCCTCTATCCTACGAACGTGACACGTTTGTTGAGTTATTTATCCGTGTGTACGCTCAGGCGATGGATCCAGGTGTTTTCACTTCCCAGTCTACATTGCACACGGGCTTTCACCCGTGAGACCTGAGTTGAATGGCTGCTGCTCCAGTGACTAGTGAGTTACTTGGGGCAAATGATTTACCATCCCTGAGTCTGTTTATCTCTAAAATGCAAATACTTTCTTCATTACATTTTTTTGGAAGGATTAAATGAGGTGAGATATATAAAGTTACTTAATTTCTCTAAGCCATAGTTTCCTCACCTATAAAATGGAAATCATAAAATAAATAAATTTTTTTTTTAAAAATGGAAATCATAATAGCACCTACTTCAGGGGGTCACTGTGAGGGTTCAGGGAGATAATGCTTATAAAAATGCTTAACATAGCGCTTGACACATAGTGAATGCTCCATAGTAACAAATACAGCGAATAATATGTATTTTGAGTTCTCAGTAAATGTTGGAGCACCTGACCCCCTTCTCCATCTCAACCTTGGGGGATTAATTTTTGGTCTTTCTTACACCTGTTAATGATTATATTTTAATTTTAACTAGATTTCCATCTTTAGTGGCTATTAACCTACTTTTCTATACCTTTTTATATCTATTATGACTAAAAGTTTCACATATTACAGTACTCTTTGGAGCTAAGATTTCACTAGTGAGGATTCAAGGAACTGAAAAATTGGAGAAAGGGTTGAAGTTCCCATTAGATCATGAGAATTAGTGTCTCTCTCTCTCTTTTAAATAGGTTCACAGTGGTGGGATTCAAATTCCTGTTTCTGCTTCAGAAAAGAAAGAAAGAGAGCAAACAAAATAAGAAGAGTATTTGCACGTTACTTTTATCTTTAGGACTCTCTCAGATTCACTTTCCTCTCAATATTAGGTGCAAGAGAAAATTTCTCAAAGCCCACAGACTAATCCAATTCTGACAAGACTTTTCAGGCTGAATCGCAAAGTAATTTAAGATCTCCTTTCAAAGAAAATGTACATGTAATTCGTAACAAACTCCTTTAACTCTTCTTCCCTTTTAACCAATTTTAAGCTCAGAGCTCTCTTTGTCACTTTACAGCTGGAACTTAATGGACCAGAGCCACTTAGGAATCTGTCAAAGACTTTATTCCGTGCTGAAATTTGTAACTGTTCTTGATGTCGTTATCAACATGGCTCCCACCTAAATCATATCGGCGCCTTCATTGCGTCCCCACTGAAGTACTGCACCTTGCTCGCTGAAAACTCAGCCATTTCCAATGGCAGGATTTGGGTAGCACAGAAAGCCAAGTACCCTCCATCCCTCTCCTGATAATCCTGGAGGAAGCTGGAAATAGATAGGGAGTCAATGACCCTGGGGGCGGGCGGTTCCTCCAGGCCGCATTATCCAACTGTCTAGTGCATGAATTGTCTCCATAACACCCTGACAGGTAACTCTTTCATTCTATGTTTAAGTATCTCCAGCGACAGAGAACTTGACTTTTATAGATCTCATTTCACTTTCCATCAGATCTAAGAATTAGGAAATTCTGAAATAGAATATAAAGCTGAAATCTTTCTCCCTCTGATGTTTTACTCGTGGACTTTATTTTGCTTTCTGGAAACACAAAGAATGAGGCCAGTCCTTCCTCTGCATGACCACCTTTCAAATGCTCACTGTAGCTGTTTCTGCTAAATTCATCTATCCTTTAAACTCCCCTCCTTCCTTACTTCTTCTTCCGCACCACCCTACTCTTTCTCCTGTGGTCTGCTATGATTTGTCAGGTTTCGTTCAGATGGTGCCATCCAGATCAAAGAAGAAAGCCCCGTCTGATCCAGCCACGGGGGGGGGGGGGGGGACGACGGAACCATGCTGACTCCTGTCCAGCTTCCTCTACTGTTATTAACATAGACTTCACCTGGAATGTTCTATACCATGCTCCCCTACCCCAAACCCTCCAGGGGATGCCCTTTCACCCCTGGAGGAAAATCCTAAGTCCTAAGAAAGTCCCGTAAACTTCCACAAGACCTGGCCCCAGCCCAGTCCCCAGCCCTGTCTCCTACCACTTTCCCCTTACCCATTCCTCTCCAGCCACACTGCCTCTGCTTCAGGGACTAGAAAACTCTCCCCACTCTTTGCATGCAGGACTCCAATTAATAATGTTTTTCAGAGAAGCCTTTCCTGACCATCCTAACTAAAACAGTACCCTTATCACTCTCTATTCCATCTCTTCAGGCTGCTTTCTTTTTCTTTTCTGTCTCTGTCCTTAAGTCATACGTTTACTTGCTTAGCTATTTACTATGTTAATTTCTCCACTGGAACGTAAGGAACATGAGATCGGAAGCTTTGTCTTGTTCCCTGCTGGATCTTTAGTGTCTAGAAAAATGTCTGCACATAGCAGGTGCTCAAGAAACATTTGTTGTTAGAATGAACCCATTAATTCAGCCTGAGATCGTATTATTCTGGGGGCAGCCATGATATGCTAACTCCTACTTCCCACAAAATTCTCCTTGTCTTGTGGTGCCAGACATCAAAATGGCAAAGTGATATTTGTCAAGGATTTGGAAAAATCACTGCTTGGTGTGAATCTGGACCCTAAGGGAGCAGTCATTAGCTAAACAGTCCTTCAGAAGCTGAAAGAGTTCATTAATGTGCCCTCCTGAAACACAGCCCTTGACCCTGCAGGGCTGTTGGCCCTCGGGAAGGTGAGACCCTGTGGTTCTAACTCAAGCTCAGTGAACCACTTATTATTAAAAGGCAGCCTTTCTAGCCTCCCAGGGTGCCTGGAATGCCCCCAATTCCTGAAGTCATTATGTTTTACAGCAGGTTCTCTTGACAGAACTTCATCAGCCTTTGGCAGAGCATAAGCCAGAATAATAGGCAAGTAGATGCCAGAATGAATTCCAATGTGTACACACAATTCCTGGCCCCATACGATCAATTCCTTATTCATAATTAAGCAACTTCTTGAGAAAGGGCAGGTTGGTAGAGTTATTAAAAGGTAAATAATAGATAAGGATCCACTTATTTCTTTTTTGGCGGGGGAGATAAAATTTTAAACACAAAATAGCACTGTAATTAGTTTTTCTTCTACTTTCTTACCTGTGAAACTCAGGGCCAACCAAACAGAGCAGCTTGTACAAATTGCCATCACCCCTCTATGCTGCATTTCTCCTTAAAAGGTATCCTTCACAGCAGAATGACAAGGCAACTCTAGATAGATGGGGAGGAAAGAAGCTAGAGGCACCCAGACATAAAGGTCACAAGATGCGTCATCCTGTGGGTTTTTGCCTGTTTTCCAAACTGGGTTGAGGGAGCAGACCTGAAACAAAAGTTGCTAAATGCCTCCGTACTAAAAGGAGCATCAGGGCTCCCCAGCACTTAGAACCACACACCTCCCAACAGGCTTAACTGGCAACAGAATCGGCCTCATTTCCTCCAATTCGTACCCCATCTCCTTGGTCTCAAAACAGTGTATGAAAGGAGTGGGGAAGAAAGGGGCTCCTCCTTGGAGAGACTGCGGTGTTTGAGGTGTGAAGCTGTTACCCCTCTCCATGAGGGAGCTTCCTCTCCCCTAAGTCAAGTGGGAGAAACGCCTCTGGAATCACCCAAATAGATGGCGGCTGCCCGCGCGAGGAAGGCTGCCAGCTTGTCCCCATGAGAGGAACTGCAGAGGGGCTGAGCACCTCTCCAAACAGAGCAGGCAAGGAGGTTCTTGGATGTGACTTCTTGGAGTGAGAAAGCAGAAGAACACAGGCACTGGCCTACAGATGTCTGAAAGAGGAGTCAGCTGGAGTCCTCTGTGTCAGCAGGAGCCGAAGGCTCCCTAGTTTGGTGTGTTTGGGGAGTGGGCAAGGTGAGCCCTCCTAGAAGAGTGCTCCATGGCCCATGGAGGGTGCTCAGGGGTGCCCCAACTAAAGGGGACTGGAGGTCAAGAGAGGTGTGAGAGCCACCCAATTCCCCAGGTGGCCCCTGATCCAAGCCATAGAAAAGGGCTGGGAATATATAGCGCTGGCAAGGCAGAAGGAGAACTGAGTGGTCCCTGTGAGGGGATTCTTAATAAGTTGGAGGTGCCACCGTGTCAGCAGGGGCTTCCAAGAAACGTGCCAAGCAGGGACAAGAGTGAGGCCAGGGACCCTGTCCTTCGTGGCCAAACAATTGGCCACAAAAGGTGGAGAGCTTGGCTCCCCATCACTCCTCCATGCCTCTAACGCCAGGGGGCGCTGGTGCTCAGGAGGGAGGTGGAAGTGAGCGTTCCTGAGCACTTTTGGGGGTGGGGGGGCGGTGCCGCGTCGGGTTTTTGTTGCTGTGCGTGGGCTTTCTCTAGTTGCAGTGAGCGGGGCCACTCTTCCTTGCGAAGTGCGGTCTTCTCACTGCGGTGGCTTCTCTTGTTGCAGAGCACGGGCTCTAGGCGCGCGGGCTTCAGTAGTTGTGGCGCACGGGCTTAGTTGCTCCGCGGCACATGGGATCTTCCCGGACCAGGGCTCGAACCCGTGTCCCCGGCATTGGCAGGCGGATTCTTAACCACTGCGCCACCAAGGGCGCCATTCCTCCCTTTCAAGTCATCCTGCCTGCTGCCCTAGAAGAACCTTGCTTTGAAGATTTAGGTTTTAAGCTGGACATCACTAAGTTGTGCTAACCGAAAGGAACTGAATAATGGAATTTGACCAAGACATCATTAATGGAACTATACACCCAGCACAAAGAAGGATTCAATGTAGTACAGTTGGAAGAAACAAGAACTCTGAAAAAACTGGTGCTAGTAGTTTCAATGTTTTTGTTAGGGATTAAAGATTTGGCAGAGAAGATGGAAGGTCCTTTTTGTATATCTTTGGCTATAGTAATCATCTTCCCATCTTTTTCTTGATTACGTTCATAGAAATTCAAAAAAGGGATGTAATGTATATGCTTAAAACTTTCCTTTTAAAATTTTAAAGTGGCACTGATTCATGTTAACAAGAGAAGTGAGACTGGACTGGGAGATAGAGAAGCAGGGTGTCCCAATCAGGCACCCAGAATACTGAGTAGATTGTGGGAGTTTGGGAGGACCGGTCAGAGTCGAGCATCATTATGAACGAAGGCTGCCCAGGAGCTTGAGGTTGTTGAGTAGTTTCTGTGAGTAATTATGGGGAAAATATTTTAGCAGTAGCAGTAAAGAGTAACAGGAGTCGGTGGTGATGGAAGCTGGGTGGTCTTGAGAAAGATTGTAAGAATCAGGAGAGGACTTCCCTGGTGGCGCAGTGGTTGGGAGTCCGCCTGCCGATGCGGGGGACACGGGTTCGTGCCCCGGTCCGGGAAGATCCCACGTGCCGCGGAGCGGCTGAGCCCGTGAGCCGTGGCCGCTGCGCCTGTGCGTCCGGAGCCTGTGCTCCGCGACGGGAGAGGCCACAACAGTGAGAGGCCCGCGTACCGCAAAAAAAAAAAAAGAAAAAGAATCAGGAGAGCGATGACTCAGTAGGGTCCAGAATGGGAAGCTGGCCAGAGTTTTGGAAGGGATGGCATTGGCGTCAGTGATGGTGATTCCATTTATAGAATACGGGCCGGGCATCAGGCTGTGTCCTGGGCATACAAGCAGGAAAAAGACCCAGGCCAGGCCTAGCAAAGCTGAAGTCCGGGAGCAGAAGAGAGGCATGAAAGCAGGTTTCTGGGAGAAGCCCTGCATCTCACCTGCTAGTGGGATGGGAGAGGAGGGTTCTGTTGCCCCATGCAAGGTGCTCCGCGCTCTCCTTGCACATGGGACAGTGCTGCTTGTGTTCCGTCCACACATGGAATCCAAGGTTCTGGTGCCTGAACTCCTATTGCCCTTAGTATCAGAACCACACTCACTCAACGGTCCTGATGTGGGTTCATGTTTGCCTCCCAACAAGATCACTTTTTCAAGGGAAAACCAAGGAATCTACATTTTGAACTTAGTAGCTATATGATCTTTATTTCTCTGACTCTTAGTTTCTGTAGTTTATTTTTAAAAAGGAGGTGGGGACGGGGACTTCCCTGGTGGCGCAGTGGTTGAGAGTCCGCCTGCCAATGCAGGGGACACGGGTTCGTGCCCCGGTCCGGGAGGATCCCACGTGCCGCGGAGCGGCTGGGCCCGTGAGCCGTGGCCGCTGAGCCTGCGCGTCCGGAGCCTGTGCTCCACGACGGGAGAGGCCACGGCAGTGAGAGGCCCACGTACCGCAAAAATAAAAATAAAAAAAGGAGGGGGGAAGAAAAGAAAGAAAAGAATGGATAACCATATACCTGCCCTAATTACCTGGCAGAGATGTTATAGGATCAAATACAGTTATAATGCAGGCATAAGAGGACTAAATATTACATAAATGTGAGGGCTTTTGTATATACTTAAGGTGGAATTTAAAGCTCTGAGTGATGCCAGCTACCTGCCTTTACCCCTCCGCCAGTGCCCACATACATGCTCCCAGGCTCCAGCCATAACTATATAGTTCCACTTTGAAGTGCCCTCAACTCTCCTGCCTCCTTGCCTTTGCTTCCCCCTTTCCACTATCCGGAATGCCTGCTTCCCATCACTGACTGTTGACTTGCTCAAATGCCATCCCCTCTATTCTACACGAGTGCCCCTTTCCTCATTTGCCCCATTAAATGTTGCACATCTCTCACAATCACTCTCAGCACTGTGACTTGAGCTAGTTGTCATCTCTATCTTAGGCTTCTCTGCCTATGCCTTGCATATGGTCAGTAAAATGTTTGTTGGCTCAAATTCTGCTTCTCCTTTCCATGTCCTTCCCTGCCTGCCCGCCGCTCCCTGCATCGAATCCATCACCTGGTACATAGCAGGTACCCCACGCCTCCCGACTAACATCCTGAAGTGCTTTAGGGCTGGCAAATCAATGAACGAGTCTCCATAGGTGAGGAGAATTAAGCTCTTCCCTTCAGTTAAATCAGATCTCACAGGGAAGGTATGAAATTAGGCTGCACCCTTCTGGGTGGGGATCAGAGCCCAGGAAGAAAACAGCATCTCCCAAAATGCAGACTATGAACCAGTGGAGATACCCAGATGATTTTAGGTGACACAAAGGGGAACTTTTTTTTTTCAAATTTAATAATTACCTAATCTCATGTGTATTAAAAAGCAACATAGGAAGCAAATCAAAACTATGATTTCATAAATATTATTTATTAAAAGCTTTTGCATTTGAATAAAAATGAGTTGATTTAAGAACAAACATTGCATAAGTAATGGTACGGAATATGGCCAAAAGAAGTGATGGTGGTGCTTCAAGCTAGGGAAGCATCGGGACAGAGGAAACACTTCCAGCAAGTGCAAAGGTGAAGATGGGGTTGAAGAGATGCCTGTTCAAAGGATCGGATCTGCTGGGAGCAGCCTTAGGAATTAACAGAATTATTTACAAAACTGTGTTACTGTGCGAAAACCTTTGTTTGAAAGACAGACAGCAACTGGAAGGTTTCCTCATCACTACTGTTTTTTTTACACACACAGCCATGGGCACCAAGTTTCAGAATGGCCATGGGGTTTTACACCCTTTCTCAGGACTGTCAGCTACAAAGGACCCAAATACGGGTTTGCTTTTCCTTTTTTTCTGCAAAGCACAACACTTTACAAAAAGAAGAACACTTCAAAGGCAATTCCTTTCTCAGATACATATCAGGGCTCCATTTGAGATCCACATTCATCTTCCTTATCCAATTACATGATCAAAGCAGAAGTGTTTGAAACAACCTAATCAAAAAATGGGCAGAAGACCTAAATAGACATTTCACCAAAGAAGACATACAGATGGCCAAGAAGCACATGAAAAGCTGCTCTACATCACTAATTATTAGAGAAATGCAAATCAAAACTACAATGAGTTATCACCTCACACCAGTTAGAATGGGCATCATCAGAAAATCTACAAACAACAAATGCTGGAGAGGGTGTGGAGAAAAGGGAACCCTCTTGAACTGTTGATGGGAATGTAAACTGGTGCAGTCACTATGGAGAACAGTATGGAGGCTCCTTAAAAAACTAAACATAGAATTACCATATGACCCAGCAATCCCACTACTGGGCATATACCCAGAGGAAACCATAATTCAGAAAGACACATGCACCCCAATGTTCACTGCAGCAGTATTTACAATAGCCAGGTCATGGAATAAACCTAAATGCCCATCGACAGACGAATGGATAAAGAAGATGTGGTCCCTATATACAATGGAATATTACTCAGCCATAAAAAGGAACAAAATTGGGTCATTTGTAGAGACGTGGATGGATCTAGAGACTGTCATACAGAGTGAAGTAAGCCAGAAAGAGAAAAACAAATATCGTATATTAACGCATATATGTGGAACCTAGAAAAATGGTACAGATGAACCAGTTTGCAGGGCAGAAATAGAGACACAGATGTAGAGAACAAACGTATGGACACCAAGGGGGGAAAGTGGTGGGGAGGGGTGGTGGTGGGATGAACTGGGAGATTGGGATTGACATGTATACAATAATATGTATAAAGTGGGTAACTAATAAGAACCTGCTGTATAAAAAAATAAATAAAATTCAAAAAAAAAAGCAGAAGTATTTAGCCTACTTTGGGGGTTTAAAGACATCCAGGGAAAAATTAGAAACATTTAAAACTACCTTTTTTAGGTCTTCCCTGGTGGCGCAGTGGTCGAGAGTCTGCCTGCCGATGCAGGGGACGCGGGTTCGTGCCCCGGTCCGGGAAGATCCCACATGCCGCGGAGCGGCTGGGCCCGTGAGCCGTGGCCACTGAGCCTGCGCGCCCGGAGCCTGTGCTCCGCAACGGGAGGGGCCACAGCAGTGAGAAGCCCGCGCACCGCAAAAAAAAACAAAAAAAACAACAACAAAAAAAAAAACTACCTTTTTTATGCCACACTTTCCTGGAGGAGAATTGGAACCCAGTCCCCCTGTTCTCTCTTAACTAGTCTTTAGACACAAAAAGTCGTGTCAGAGTTAACATACTCTCATCATCCGAGCCACAAGAGATTCAGTTACATCTCTGTAAAATCCTATCTAATCTCAAGTCAGTGTGCCTGGTGTATAAGAGCTACAAAGTCCCTTCCAGCAGCCGCTGAGAAACTATTGATTTTGTCTGATTAGCTTTAAAGACCTTGTATTAAAATAAAAACTGCAAAAAAGAAATCTGAAAAGTTACTTCATTAGTCTCCCGAAAGCTACTGGTTCTAGCACATCTGTTCATTTCGTTGCTACAATAGGGAGCTCATGTTTCCTAAAATAGGACACACCTTGTCCTTTACATTAACACTGTGGGATTTGAGGCCCCGATTACAAAAAGAAAATAGCAAATATGACATCTCAAAAATATTTAAGTCAACAGACTGCCTATTGGTGGATTGATTTTTCTCTGTGGATATAAATCTGTTGGCAGCCACCAGAATCGGGGTATAAAAGATGACCTCAGGCAGCTGCTGCCATTTGTTTCAGTGGGAAAATGAGGGTTTTGATTCTCCCCAGGGGTTAATACTGTGATGCTCTGAACGTCCTCTGGGCTCCGTTTCTGAAGGGTTACACTGGAGAGGAGCAATGCTTTGTGGTTTATGACAAGATCACGGCAGAATATTTTGTGCATGCTGTGATTTGTATCGCCCATTTGTGCACAGGCCATAAAAGTGCACTTTTTATCAGGAACATTTGTGAATATATAACAGCACTGAAGACATATGGCCACTAAATAATTCACAGTTATCTATCTCCTCAGCAGATTCCTTATACACCTACCATGTTTTAATGCCTAGTTCGCTCAGAAACAATATTCCCTACGACCCTTCCTATATAAAAATGTTTACTGACGGGTAGCAATATATGGATACCATGGGATTGGGTTGTAAGGAAGCGGAAAGCTTTCTGCCTTCTCCACCTCTCCCTGTCCTCATCCGTTTCCCCTGAAAGCTTCCAACCAGCACCTAGCCTCATAAGAAAACGTGCCCTTCCCAAAAGTGGGTGCTAAATTCTGACATCTGGTGTTTGGGCCATGAGATGGGAGTCGCTGACTAACCTTCACCCTCTTCTCTTTTCAGTTCTATATCCATTTACAGTCCCAAGGAGAATCCAAATGCATTTGATGCTGCAGCATTCTTCCAGTCCGTGGGGAATTTCCTGGGGATCTTCGCCGGCTCATTTGCCATGGGGTCTGCGTATGCTGTTGTCACGGCACTGATATCCTTTGTCTTGTGTGGAAAGCTGGGGGCTGTTAAGAGCAGTCAACTTCCCTGGAACGTTTCTGAGGACTGACAAATTCCAGGCTAGGAAATGGTTAGATAGTCTTGTTCAAGTGCAGTACGGCACCCCTGGAGCCATCTTGATTCCGAGCCACCCCTCTAAGCATAGGTCGGTACCAGTGGAAGAGGGGCCTGGGCTCTTTTCCTGTCCAAGGCCAGTTCTAGCACTGCTCCTACTGTCTGATCCTAGGATAGCAACAGTCTTAAAAAATTCCCACCTAGGAATATAGGTGACCAGGGGGTATCAGGCTTGGATATATTAAGGTCAAGAGGAAGAACTGAAGATCCAAGGTCAAGAATAAAACATGATTGACTGGGAGTGATAAACTAAGTGTTCTCTGTCTCCTTTTCAAACTTGTATCAAGCACTAGTTCACAGGTTGGCCAAGCCAAAGATCACTGTGAGTTTAAACGAGCATCCATAGCTCCTTTATGGAAGGGGAACAGCAAGCAAAGCAGAAATGATGTTTGCCATATCCAGGCAATTGTGTCATCTTACTCCCTCTTTTTCAGCAGAGAGGTGGGAGGATGGGTAGAGTTCCTAGAGGATTTGAGCCAGGGAAAGAAGCTGGTCTGGTGAGCTCTTCACTCACAGCAGTTGGATGGGACAAAAATAAGTCAGATTTGAAGAGGAAAGCCAGAAGGCTAATGTCAAGTGTTAACTGAGGCTGCAGAGAAGAGGCAGAACAAAGAACCAGAGACCTTGGGGAAAAGAGAAGTAAGAAAGGAGAAAGATGCAAGAAGGGTCAGGGGTCAAGGCAAGGAAAGCAAAATGTTGGGGTCTTTTTTCATGAGGACTAGCCTAACAGTTCACTGAACAACTGCTAAAAGGCTAGGTTCTACTGAAGTTTTCTAAGATAAGTCAGAAGATGAATAAAACATGGACTCTGCCTTCAACTAATGACAAACTTGGAAAGACAAGCTCTGTAGTAGGAGTTGGAAGGAAAGTGAGCGCTAAAGCTGCAGCCACCTTATTAAGATTATAAAAATTCAAATGATGATGAGGCCACTGTGTCTGGGATAGTCCAATAGACTCTTGGCCAATCTTATGATTCTGGAAAATAATCTGAAAAGCAGTATTTACACGCAGAGTAGGACCTGGGCTTGACCTGAAAGATGGGTAGGACACAGGCAAAAGCCACATGATAAGAGATTCAGGAGAAGACCAGCATTCATGAAGGTGTGGCGGAGGGGGCAGTGACGTGGCACGTGGCAGTTGTGCCTGAAAGGACCTGAGGGCTCAGGCTGGTGAGCGGTGGAAGATGAGGGGATGGAGTCAGCTTGTGGCGTATCTTGGAGTATTATTCAAAGGCGCCTGGGCGTCTTTCTATAGTCCACAGTTACTGAAGGTTTCTGCTCAGGAGAGGGACACAATGAAAGTCCTGTTTTTAAAACATAAATAAGGAACTGGTATGTAGGGTGAATGAGAGAGGAAGATTAAGATCAAGGAAAACTGTGTTGATAACCTGTGGGGGGGAATCGGGAAGGAGGCCAGTGTTTAGAAGAATCTCTAGGGCTTAGTGATTGGTTGGTACTAAGAGATAAGGAAGAGGAGAGAATCAAAAGACCACCCCAAAGTCATGTCCTGGAAACCCTGGGGAATGTCAACTCCATTGACAACAGGAAGTCGGAAGAGGTAGGGCTGACTTCCAACTAAAAATAGTGATTAACGATCTGCCCAGTACTGGAGACATGTCAGGCCCCCTACTACTCGTTTTACTTGCAATAACTCATTTAACCTTCACAATGGTCATATCTTTTTCTACTGGACACTGGAGCTTAGAAAGCGTAAGCTATTGCCCAAGGTCATACAGCTTGGAAGTAGAGCCAAGATCAAACCCAAAGAGTGAAACCGAGAGACAGACCATGCTCTTGATCACTACTCCCTGTTGCCTCTTAATTATTAAGTGGAATTACGATGGCGGTCACATGTTGTTTGGAGTAGAGTAATAGTGATGATCACATTTAGTGAATGTCTAGCATGGGCCTTTATATATATCTTCTTATTCGAATTAACCCTGTCAGACACTGGGTTACACAGGAGGAAACCGAGGCTCAAGAAGGTTAAGTAGCTCACTCTGAGTCACATATCAGTAGTAATGGGCATGATATTAATTATGTCATCTTACATATGTTCAGAACTGTACCACATGCCAGCCATTGTCCTTAGTATTTTGCACAGATTATCTCAGATAGTTTTTATAAGAACCCTGGCAGGGAGATACTGTTATTTCCCCAATTTTCAGCTGAAGAAACTGACACATAAGGGTAGGCAACTTGCCTAAGTCCACACAGCTAGGACATTTCAGGGCAGGGGTTTAAAACCAGGCCTTTGGTCCCAGGGATGGCACGAGGTGGAAGGGCTGAGATTGGAACTTTTTTCTGCCCAGTGCGCAGGGAATGTATGGACACATAAGTAAACAAATTGATGAGGAAGGTAAAAATTCCTGGAGGTTGGAAGTCTGCCCTGATGTTGGATCAGATCTGGGGCAAGGGGTGGAGAAAAGGAAGAGACAGGGGCTCAGTAACAGTGGCAACACCTGATGGCCTTGGGTCACAAACTCAGGCTGTGAAGGAGACAGGGGCACAGTCCATTCCTCCACCATAACCACCTGGATGCCTTGTCCACAATGGGGCAGAGGCTTCTCAAAGTGTGGGCCCCTGGGCTCCAGACAAGCTTAGGGCTTGACTCAGAGCTGAACAGCTTTCTGGAGGCCATGGAAAGAGAAGAACACTTTACACCCAGTTGGTATTCTGTTACTCAAATCGGCCTGAGCCTTCTCTTTACAGCAAACTAGAAGAGGGAATTCAGAGGAACAAACTCCATTGGAAACAAAGCCTTCCCTCCAAGTAAGAAGAGGGGACATTGGAAAAGGGTCAAAGGGCAGCCCGTGTTTTCCTCCAGATAAAGAATTGCTTCCAGACCCTTAATGAATCTCTTTCCAGAAAAGGCGTTTTACAAAACAAATGTATTTAAATCACACGAATTGAAAAACTTACACATCCTTTGTTATATACCAGGCGCTCTTCTGAGTGTTTAAAATATTGTAAGTGGTTTATATACCTAGGAGGTAGGTTGCACTATTATGCCCATTTTCAGACATGGAAACCAAAGCGCAGAGTGGCCCACGGACCCGTCTAAGCTGATACAATGAATATGAGCCCAGGTTGCCTTCCAGAGGCCACACTCCCAACCATGACATTATCCGTAGTATTTTGTGCTTTCTAAGACTTTACAAAACATTTTTAATACCTTCATTGCATGTTACTCTGCACATTGTATGAGTAGGTATTATTCTTACTGACAGTTCACCTAGGATACCAATAAGGTTCACAGAGGTTAACATACTGTTCAGAAATCACACAGCCACTGACTAGCAGAGCCAAGACTCAAACCCAGATCTTCTAACGCAGAGGTCATACTTTTTGCTTCCTTTCCCTGCTGCCAAACGTCTCTTAATATGGAATCTTCCTGACACTTTGTTGTAGAAACATAAAAATGCAACAGCATAACATCTCTTTATCTGTCAGGGCATTTTCCGCCCAGTGGTGGACACAATTACAATGGAGCCCTTTCCCATCCATCACTTACTCCTAATCATCTCCCCATAGCCCATTCTCTGCCTGACTCAGATCACTGTGCCTTTGTTCTATTTGCAATTTATAGACTATTGACCAAGTGTCGTCCTGGCCAAAATGAACCACTGCCTGCCAAAGAGCATCTTGACCTAGAAACAATACCCATTTTCCTCCATCCTACTTTTACAAAGAGAGTCCGGGCAGCTTCCCTATCACTGAACATAAATGCTGCTCCTGATCCAATTTCTATCCCCCAAGAGAGAAGGTTCTTCAAGGTGATCTGTCCACAGACTAGCGCACTCCCTGCGGAGCAGCGGCCTCCTTCAGTGTTGACGCACTGGCAGCATCTCACCCAGCCTCACTCCCCTTGGCTTTGTTTTCCCAGATCTGCCAGTATTCTGAGGGACACACCCCAAGCACTGAGGCCAAATTTAAGAAGTTTTGGGTCTACACTTAGCTGATTTTATCCTCTTAGTAAGACAGCTTTTTTATCTGAACACCAGTTTGCATTTTTATAGGAATGTTCAGCCCGCAATGAAGCATGACTCCTGCTGGCCTTCAAAGTAAAGTCTCAGTCAGTTACAGTCAGGTCCGAAAATTAATTCTCTCATCTAAAACACTACCAGATTAGTTTTTCACAGCCAAAAAGGAGATTTATTCATAAAAGCAGTTGTTATTTCCCTTAACGCATCTTTGTCACTTGACCAAATTTACCAAACTGTGTGAGTTCCCTATGCTGGAAACGGGCCTGTTTTTCCTCCTGTCTTGGAGCGCCTTCCTGTCTGCCGAGGCCGCTGGCCTAACAGGTCAGTGTTTCGTCCAGCGCAGCAAACTGGACGTGTGAACACATGTGTTCCCGCGCCGCTCCCCATGCCCCCCTCCCTGACCCAGCTGGAGGTGAAATGGAGGCCCTTTTCTATAGGTTTGTGTCAGAATCAGCCTCTCCTGGGCTCCCTGGGGAGAAGAAAAAATATCATCCATTTATACAGCAGCTCAACTGAAAGTCTCCAAACTGCCGTCTCCTCTCCTCTCCTTGCTGGTCAGGAAGGGGATGTTGAAATCTGTGAATGACTGGTATACTGAGGTGATGGATGACTTTACAGATAGGAGTCTCTGCTCAGAGTGTGTGTGAAGGGATGCACAGCCGCTTTGTGGGAAAGGGTGGTGACTTTCCATTGGCTGTGAACGGCAACGCCCATGTAGGCAGCCTCTCCTGTGGGAAAGGGTGGTGACTTTCCATTGGCTGTGAACGGCAACGCCCATGTAGGCAGCCTCTCCTGTGGGAAAGGGTGGTGACTTTCCATTGGCTGTGAACGGCAACGCCCACGTAGGCAGCCTCTCCTGTGGGAAAGGGTGGTGACTTTCCATTGGCTGTGAACGGCAACGCCCACGTAGGCAGCCTCTCCTGGTGTGCTTATCTCCACGCACAGCCATGTTTAAAAATCTTTGCCTGCACTCCATGGCAGGCCAGAAAACAAGGGGCTAACTTGGTGGCTTCACAGTTTAATTAATGTCTCTTACTGTAGAAAGTCTGTATGTAGAGTCCTCTGAGATGGAGCAGTTGATAGGGAGAGAGGCAGTCCCTGAGGTCCCAGGTGCCACGCATCCTGTATCTGGATTCAGCAATTAGATTGCCTTTCTGCAACAGTGAGGGTTTGCGCTTGGCTAGCTGCAACGATTGGGTACTTTTCCATGTAGAAGAATCACTGTGGCTCTGAGCAAAATTTCAAAGCTGTTTCTCTCCTTTGGCTTAGTTCCTTGCTTCTCCTGGGTTTCAGTCCTGGATCCCTTGCTGCCCACTACATCTTAATTGACTTTCAAGTGGTGAGACTCCCCCGCCCCCCTCCGAAGTACTAACTGGGAATAAGGTATGCCTCCCTGGGTACTTGCATTTTAAAAGGTGGTGCTTTAAGTGTAAATAATAATAAAAGTTGATATATAGTGAAAGCATACCATGAGCCAGGTGCTGGCTAACTGCCTTGCATGGATTTTCTCATTCATTTACAGAAGGACCCAAAGTTAGGGACGATGCCCAGTTTACCCAGCCAACAGTAAGTGGTGGAGCTGGGATTTCAAATAAGGAGATCTGGTTCTAGAGCCTGGGCTCATGGGTACCAAGCATTGCTACCTTGAGTGAAATTCTATCTATAGAATATGAGGCAGGCCCCCAGGAGTAGGAAGATATTTGGGGCCCCAGAAGCCTGCCTCGTCCATTTGCTTCTAGGCTGGTTTGGCCTCTCCTGTGAAAGCCATGGCAAATCTTTTCTGTAATGATAATCTGTTGCTCTGGGCAGCTGACCCACCTTACTTCATAGCCATGGGAACCAAGCTATTTCCACAGGCTTTGAGGGTGTCTGTTGCTGATACAGACAGCCACCTGCCAGTTATTATGACACTATAATCAAGACTGCATTACCAGGGTCCACCCTACCAGGCGCAGTATCATTCCAAACCATTCTAACGCAACATCCGTTATATTAGAGCCTTACCGTGTAATTAGAAAGGTTGCTAAAGAGCTTATGCATTGCAAAGAAACAGGATACTAGTGTCTCTTAAATGAAATAATGGAGGAAACAATTTACATACGTCATTCAGAAAATTGTGGTTCCCTTTCCTCCACATTCTATGCCCTTTTCAGCACTTAACCATATTGTAAAATGATGTAAGTAATGTTAACAATAAGAATACATATTTGACCTTCTGGAAACCTTAACTCACCTGATATTTTTTAGTCTACTGTTGATCATTGTAATAAACACACACACACTCTCTCTCTCTCACACACTTACACGCACACATCCCAATGCTTCAGATTGTTTCTGTTTGTGAAGATTGTCTATTCCTTATCCAATTCAGCAATATCTTGTTTTTTTAAATGTTTTTAAGGTTATGGTCCACGTATAAACTCTTAGTTTATCTGTGCCTTGCTCTTTTGCTATGCTTTTGACCTGATATCCTTATAGGATACCATGCAGATCACTTCTAATGAGCCAGCATCATGGGGTGGGTGGATGTATGTGTGGGCCTTGGTAGCAGAAAGACCCAAATGTCCACGTCTGCACTCAGGGGAGCGCTCATCCAGAACAGTACTCCAGATTAAGCAACATGCCCGAAAGGCATTTGATACACATCAAACTTTAGGTGTGAGCGTTTTGTACTGCCAAAGACCAAGACTGCTTAGTCCAAATTACTTATGTGTTTGTTTATTATTTAATCCTTGCCTATTTCTAAATTGGCTTTGAGACAACTTATAACCCGAGCCATGCATATCATGGGACCATTTAGTTGAGGCTAGACACTCAAGTGCTTTGGGATAGAGTTTTTCTGCAAAATGAGGCAGCTGTTCATTGCTGTGGTTTGGCAATAAATATAGCTCTGAGCTTTCTGGCAGCCAAAGCCAAAAGGGAAACATGATGAGTTATATAGGAATAATACAGTACTATAAAAGGAAGTCACAATTATTTATAAAAATTGGCAACCTTTTTTTCTAAAACTTTAGGGGACTTTATCACACGCATCTTTATGTAAGGGCCTTTGAGCACCACAACAGACAATGTATTGTTTTAGGGAAGACGGAGATCCATTCTTCATGTAATCATTTCTCATATCAACCTTCAATTAAATCTGGTGTGGAATTAAATTATTTTCTCTGAGGATATTTCATGCAGTAAGAAAATCTTTTTATCTCTAATCCACAAGTAAACTAATATAATGCAAAGCTAAAATCTAGAAAAATTTTCAGAAAATGCTTAACAAATGAACATATGTCAATGAATATGGTGAACTAAATGAAATGAGCTATTAAATAGTTTATGAGTAACTGTAGTGTAGCCATCCTGGGGCCGTGTATGGGTTCACTGACAACACATCATGTAGGATCTAGAAATGGTGTTTACACACAATGGGTTCTCAGCAGAATTCCCCCAGCCCTGACATTGCTAGGTGAGGGCTCAAGGGTGCCCATCAAGGGAGCAGGCCTCTAGGCCTGCCACCCCTACTTCACCCCTCTTATTGGTTCCATAGATTGGGTTTTCACCTAAGATTTCATTTTAAAAAAAGGGTTTCTGTTGCTTTAAAGAAAATATATCTGTTTTAAGAATATATTTTTTATTTTTTCACACTACCAAGGTAAGGCATATACATTGTAGAAAATTTGGAAAATGTAGATTTACAGAAGGAAATAAAATTAGAGTTACCTGTATTCTCACTGCCTATTAATAACTATTGTTAGTATTTGTCTGAATTGATCTAATTATATGCAAATACATATACATAATTAAATATATACATGCATACATATATGTAATTACATTTTTATTTTTAAGTAACTTGCTTTTTTTCACTTAACAATTTATAGTGAATGTTTTTCATGGCATTAAATATTCTTCTATATTATTATTTTTAATTGCTGCCTAATACTATATCATATTAACTTGCCATAATTTATTATACCAACCTTTTGATTGTTCATAGTTTTCAACACTGTTAATATGATTGCAGTGGTAATCTTTACAGCTTGATGTATGAACTTCTATTTATATAACTGCCTAAAAATAAAATTCCTGGGTTAATAAGAATGCTAACATTTTAATGTCTTGGAAAAATTTATCCAAGTTATCCTCCAGAAAATTTGCATTCCTTTATACTTCTACCAACGATGTAAGAGAGAGCTCATTCACTCACATCCTCATCACCCGAACTCATATTCACCCCTGCTAATTTGATAAGCAAGTTCCATCTTATTCTGATTTAAATTCATTATATTTTTACTGAGGAAGTCATTTTAATTATATGTCATTGGCAATTTGTATTTCTCCCTTGGTGAACTACCTGTTTATGACCTTTGTCCTTTTTTCCTATTGAAGTGCTTATTTTTGTCACGTTAAATTTTAGAAGCTCTTTATCTATTAAAAAATATTAACCTTTTGACTGTCATGTAGGCTATAAATATTTTCCAATTCATGGCTTTACCTTTTCAATATGTTATGCTTTATTTGTTTGTGTAAGGGAAAGGTTGGTATAGAGATTTTCAAGTTTCATGTGGTTAATTTTATCTCTTCCTTGGAAAGCCCAAGATTTTATTGATTTCTACTTATAAAGCCCACTGTTATTAATAATAATGTATACTTTTTTTTAATACTCGTCTGGTTTTATTTTTGCATTGGAATCCATCTGGAATTTGTCTTGCTATGAGGTGCAAGATATAGTAGGGATTTGATTTTCTTCCTAGATTGTTATTCACTCATCCTAACACCCTTCAAACTTAACCTATGAATTTATAATATAATGTCCATGTATGTAGGTACATATATGTGTATATATGTGTATATAGGTTCTGGGCTTTCTGTTGTTCCACTGAGCTCTTGGTCTTTACTGTTTTCATCATTTCAACTCCATGGTTCCTTTTAATAGCTAATAGAACCATTTCTCATCCCCCTTTCCCCAATTTCAAGAGATTCTTTGCTATACTCACATATTTATATTCTAGAATGACTTAAAATAACTTTCTTATGTTTCAAGCAAAAAATAACTTTAGGATTATGATTGGGGTTGTATTAAGTTTTTAGATTAATTTGAGGAGGAATGGTGTTTTTACAATGTTGAGTCTTCCCACAGAGGAATATGTTATGTCTCTCCATTTATTCAACTCATCTTTTATGGCCCTTAGTAAATTTTTATAGTTGTCTTCACATTAGACCTACAAATTTCTTGTTAAGTACTTTTTAAGCTATTTTGTATTTTGGCATACTGTGATGAATGGAAACTTCTTCCATTATAGTTTCTGGAAGGCTATTGTTTGTTTATGGGCATCTAGACCTCACCATGCTATTTGATTTACTCTCCGCAGTTCTGAAATAGAGAACCGTAGCTGATGTGTAGAATTTGGATTGATGGGCCAAAATTATATTAGACTATCAGGTTTGTGAGGACTATATCAGCACCAGCAGTGTGGCTGAAGCGTGCTAGGCATTCAATATCTTTTGAGCAATGGAATGAATGATTTTAGCTTAACAAAAGGAAAGTTTTCTAAAATCTGAATAACAGACTGTTTTATGAGTTAGTGAGTGCCTTATGCCTGATAATACTCTTGTAGATTCTTTATGTCCTCCGGTCAGGATATTTCAGAGCAGATTCATATATCAATGAAAGGATATATCATAAATTACATTAATCTGTAATTTCATTTCCCTAACTCTTAGGTTAAAATGGAGACATGGAGACCTTGGGAAACAAGAGCCTAATCTAAAAGAATATGGTGGGCATATGTCGGCTTTGGCTGCCCAGTACCCGTTCTCCCTTTCACTGAGAATAGCATCCTGATGTTATTTGGGGAACTACCCCTCCTCCATCAGATACCATCTTCTTAACCAAGGTACCCCACCCTCCCCTGCCAAAGATAATAGAGGCATCTGAAGCTAGGTCAAACAGACACTCCTCCCCTGTGATATGAACTTTTAGGAGGGAGTTAGAAGTATATACAACTGTTGGCACCCGTACTTTCCAACAGCCAAGACCCTCTATTTATTCCTGCCACAGATCTCTGGAGCTGCCTTTCGGCCTCTTCCCTCCAATAAATTCCCTTCTGATTACAGTTGCCAGAATCAGTGTTTATTGCTTGCAAACAAAGAAATCTAAATAGTACAAGGGAAGGAATAATCTATGAGGTATTTCAACAAAAGAAGCTGCATAACTTGGTGACAATTCAGAAGGGAGGAGAGGCTCAAAGACAGCACAGCCTCTAGACTAGGATGCTTGGGACCATCTCATGCCAGGTGCACACTGATAGACGAACAAAAAGAATCAAGCTTACAAAGACAGTTTCCACAGTCTTCATTATTCTTTTTCAATTTGCCTCCTTATAAGATTCATTATGAACGCTTCAGTGTGGTGGGCGGGGCTTGCTCAGGGCCACATTTGCTGCTTTCACTTTTAGTTGTTACTAATTTGATGATGATCATTTGATTTATTTTGAACATCTTTTACTTCAAGGGCCACATTTGCAGCCTCCTCATCTCAGTCTCTTAGAAATTGCACCTGCAAATGTTCAATAGTCACACAGAAGCACTTAGTTTTATGGAAACAAGTGGCTTTTAGACATGCAAATGAAGGTTGACATTTCTATTACCCAAAGGTCGACGCTCTCCTACTGGAAATGTACAAGTGCTGTCTGAGCAAACTTTTATTTATGAAGACTGGGCAGAATATCAAATGCAAGTGAGAAGTCTTTCTAGAAGATGAGGGTGTGTAGATAGAAATGGACTTCAGGGAGTCCTCAAAAGCTGGGAGAGCATAGAAGCAAGAGAATGTATATGGAAGTTTCTGCCCTAGTTACGAAATCAGCCACTAAGGGGTATGTCTCAGATTTCTAGTTCTTCTGCTAACTTGCTGAGGGATAGGAATATCACCCTGTTAATTGGTATCTCAGTTTTCTTTACTGCTGAGGTAAAAAGATTTTATTATTTTGTAGTGGAAGGACATGGCACACATACAAAATGTGGGTTTTGAGTAAATACATGACCCGAGGTATTCTCTCTGTCGGGTACCTGGTACACATGCATACCTAATTCCTGGTCAAGTAGAACTTTTCTTGGTCTATTTTCTAAAAGTCATTAGGTTACTGAGCCATTATTTTGAATTGAATATTGAAAATAATTCAGCAGTATTATTTATAGCATAATCTCTGGTGGCATTGAATCCTGTCAAAGAAGCTGCTTTTCAGTTTATAAAGATAAGAAAAAAGCACAGCTGGACAGGTGGTTTGAAAATTCATTTTTATAATCTGTTTCCCAGCTGAGACTTTGGGGGTCAGGTTTTTGCCAGAAGCAAACTTTCAGGGACTGTCATTAAACACCCAAAGAGTAAGATTTCTAATGGCAACATTGACACTGCCTCTAATGATTTCTCTGCTCCCAGGCACTGTTGTAATAAAGGCAGCTTCCATTTTTAGGTTCCTGGGGCATATTTTATGTCAGCTGGAAGTGAAGGAGGAGGAGGGAGGCCACTGGCATCCCTCACTTTCTCAGACAAAAAGTTAAACAGTATAGCCCACTATTTACTCAGCATAGAACGGTTTCCATCTGAGAAAACAAACGTGTAAAAATCTGAAAGAAAAAAAAGTCCTGATTACCGTACTAAGCAATGCTATTGGGCTTTGTAGTCTGACTCTAAAGAGTAAGAGACTCTGAAAAAAGTTTTGAACGTAGAAGGGTGAAAGCAAATGCCTCTCTGGCCCATTCACTAAGGAATTGACCATGATGTCTGAACGAGAGAAGAACTCAGCACACACAAACATGAAGCACAGCATAAACAATCAATTCACCTCAATGCCATCACCCAGCCTTGTTCCCCCATTGGCCTCAAGTGGCACGGGCCTAATTACATTGTCATGATAAGGAAAAGCTGACACCTGCAAGCTCAGGTCCTGCTTATCTGTCAGGTCAGCTCTTGAAAGGCTTTTGTAGAATAAGTAGTCGGGGGGAAAAAGGGAAACTGGGAATGTCTTTCTTTTTGGCAACAGACGAGGAGAGATTTCCAAACGAAATGACTGTTACTGGACACATTGAGACTTTACTTGATCTGAGTAAGTAAGTTGGCTCATTACTTCTCATCTCCATCATCTCTCGACTTGGCGAATACTTGTCTGAAACTCTTAAGGAGGCTTCTGGTTCAGAGATAAATGTGTTCCATTTGGCTTGCCACTGATGCATTGCATGACTGGATGGGAAATATATTTCTAGATCTCAGTAAATAAAACAAATCACCAGGAGGGACTTAGTTTGGATGGTTTCTCAAATCAAATCTGGCCGGGTTTAGCTTCTAAATACATGTCATTAGCTGACATCTCAGCTTCAAACTGTTCTTGCTTTCATATTGACAGGACCATATGAATCCAACTTAATTAGCCAACAATTCACCAACAAATGAGGTTCACTGAGTGTTTTCCAAGCCAAAAATAGAGCCAGAGGCTCAAAATATTAGGCATTCAAGCTGTAGCAATAGACACCCAAAATTCTCAAGGGGATTTATTAACTAGCTTGCTGAACCAAGGGCAAGCACGCAAAGACGCCATCTCAATAAACACAGGTGTAAAGTACATCTCCTAGCATAATAACTCATTAACTCACACCTGCACTTTCTTGAACCAAATAGCTCATCATTTCAATATTCAAACAATCTTGCACATGTAACTTGAATAGTGGACAAATTTACCTCTGCTTTCCTCACTGTAAATGTTTTCTGTCTTCACTTAACATCTCCTCACGGTGCCAGCAGCCATAGGGAAAAGAGAAAGTTGCTCATGTCCTGCACAGGAGTGTAGAAAACTTTCAGAAGATAGATGGCAGGAATGATTAACACACTTGAAGGAGAAAGAGGAGTTGAGGATACTGGGAATTACATCAAATGGATCAATGGTTCATTTCACCAAAATGGGGGGTGTGAGTGAATACATGTAGCAGAAAGAGAGACACAAAAATTAGTTCATTTGAAAGTCTTCTGGATTCTATACAAGTGTGGAACTTCTACATGGAAAGGTACAGTGGTCAATTGGACATGGATATCTGGGATGAGGCTGCTGACTAGAGATTTAAGTGACGTTGGTGTACATGTATTAAGCGACTCCAAGGAAATGAAAACTGAAAAGAAGGAGTAAACCTGACGATACCAACATTTGAGGTGGAAAGCCAGGGTTCTAAACAAAAGGATATTTTTCTTCTCCTCCAGACCTCAAGTTAATTTGCATAAGTACTCACTACTACATTATTTAAGGAATTTTTTGTTTTAAATGGAAATGTATAAACCTTGCAACACAGACAGGAAGTAATCTTAAATGCATGCCTACCCTCTGCACTGGAGGGTCTAGAAAGAAGAACATAGATTTGTCCTGTTTTCTATATTGATATTCTTGTATCCCACAGACTCATCATTCATCTGCCAACCGTAGCATTGCCAAATATAGTAAACGAGACAGTAATTGTATTCTTTGCAAACTTGGAATTCTTCATATTCCCTGAAGGAGTTTTCCATTTCGTTAAATCTTTGACTTCTCAGTTCCAGGTTCACGTTCAGCAGTGGTGGTAGGAAACCTGTCAGAAACGTCTCCTTTTACTAGATCAAAAATAAATAAAAGTGTGGCATGGAAAAATAACCCATCAACCTTAAAGCCCCTCAGAGTGCCGCCTGAGAGCAAGACACATTTTTTTCTTTCTCACTCGCTCTCTTTCTGTGTTCTGACGATATAATCAATATTTCCTGTCCAAAACCACAATATTCTCCAGTCGTAGAAACCCCTCAAGTCTGCATTTAATGTCAAAGAAAATCATGCTCCGTATGACAGATGTTTATTTTTCAGCTTCTGTATCTGAAATCTTTATCAACTTTTAATGAGGAAAAAACTACTGAATAATATTATCAGTAGCTGAGACCGTACGTGATAATAGTCTTGAATAAGAAAATTTAAATGTTAGAAGAAAATAGACTCTGCCACTAGTAATAAATCCAGATAACCATCTATTTGTATGTGAGGATCAAAAATAATTTCTCCTTTGTTCTCTTTTTAGAGCAGGTAAATATTTCTTGAAATAGAGATTCATTACTTTGACAAACCTGCATTTGAGTGTTTGATGTCTACTGGGAACTGTTTTGAGATTGGGAGCAATACAAAGAAGGAGGTCATAGACGCAGCCCTTGAGGAGATCTAGGTCGAGAAAGTAATCTAGTTGTCAGAAAGTCCACATGAGGCCATGGGGGTCCCATGTAATTCTTCAATTCCATATATGCAGTCCTTCAAGCAAATGTAAAAACAGCAATTCAGATCACAGACACTTAAGATGGGAAGGTGCTTAGAGATCATCGAGAGCAGTATCTACCACAGTTTCTTGACCCTTATCATAAAAAAATAAAATAAGATAGTTTTATCATGCACTTATCTGCACATGAGCATATTGTTTTTGCCCACAATGGTACTTACTTACCTTAAAATACACAAAAGTCCTAATTAAAAGTTATGAACCTGAAACTATCACATTATTAATCAACTGTACTCCAATATAAAATAAAAAGTTAAAAAAATTTATGAAGTTCTTATATTTTCTTCTACCCTTCAGTGGGTTTCTTGCATACCCCAATCTAAAGAACACCAATGCAGACCATCTTCTTTAATTCTTTGAGAAGAAAACAATAGACCAGGCAATGAATTTGAATTGCATTAGTCATTCAACTAGTTAAGTGTCCGAACTATGCCAGATAGATCCCAGGTCTCCTGACACCCACTGTAGTACATTTTTTCTTACATAATTTACAACCACACAATGAACCTTGATGTCATGTAAGCATAGGTTTGTGTGTGATGTGTGTAAGCATAGGTTAATGTTACTAAATATTGTATATACACAAGCATTAGTAACACTATTATTGCTTTCTGAGAAGGTCCAGAAGCGGGAATCACGGAGAACAGTGTAAACGATGTCCTGTTAACCAAAAGGAGCTAACGGTCCTCTCAAAATTGATCTCTCTGGAAAGAATTGACTTGCCAGCAGAATCATTATTCTTCCCAGAGAATTACAGACCTCCTCGTGCTGTTTCCTAAACGTCTTTGCTTGCCGATAATTTGAATTTAACTGTGTACCTCTTTGCGGGTTATCATACAGCTCTTTTGGTTAGTGTCATGAAGTATCGGTTCTAGTTCTTATTCAAAATTGCACAAATGAGTCCTTGCAGACAGCTCTTCAGGGATCTTGTCCACCACTGAAAGCTCACTGTGCAAACTGATAGGCAATCTTGAGCACACACGTGAGTCAGAAACTCTTATTATTATTTTCTCTAAGCCACTTCTTGATCTCTTTCAGAGCTCCTTATCTATTTTAGTTCTCAGATATTTTTGAGCATGCTCCCTCCCTGGGGATCTGGGTGTATGCACTTGGTTCCACTTGTCATTGCTACAAGGCCCCATAAATACAACTTGAAACCAACACCGTAGACATGCAACCCTCATAGTTGCATTTAATGACCACTTGTGTTTTTCAGAAGAGATGGAAGCAGAATGATCAGATTTTACCTCAGTTAGGAGAGAAAATGCAGTCATGTTTGCCAGAAGAAGATCAACATATTAGATGTTTCATAGTTCTATTTTATGGATACTAGGACTAATACAGCATGTAAGAGAAATACTTTCATACTTATAATCATTTGATCATTTTAAACATAGACCATATTAGATATTTCTTCTAAGTTTTGTATTTGGAAAAGTATAATTAATTAATTCAACGTGTATTTATTCCCTAACCTATAACAGATTCAAACCCAAAGTGTGTAGGTAAACGGCATGTTCCTGGGACATGCCACATAGTTTCCTAGCTTTCGTCCTTCACTCACATTGAATTCCCTACCCCGACCCTGCACCTCCAAATTCTTCTTATCTTGCAAGACCTAAATGCCTCTATGTCCTTTAGGAAAACTTCCCCCATCTCTCTCCCACTTTCCCGAGCCCGAAAGAAATCACCGCCTCAGAATTCCCATTTTCTTATCACCTACTTCATTCTACCTGCTTTTAGATATCTCTGTGTATGTGTTGTCTCTGGTAGGAGACATAAAGCTACTTGAGGTCTAGGTCTAGGGTTTATTCATCCTTGCATTCCCCATATCCATAACCCATGCTTTCCTCATTGAATATCTCAGTAGATAGACAGAACTTGCAAAACTCTGATACCTTAATTGTCGTATTACTGAGAATTGTCTAAGTTTGGATTTCTAGGAGTGAGGCACACATTTTCACCTGCTTTTCCTTGTTGCAGGAGTTGATGTGGAAGGGAAGGCAACAAATAATGACTAAGGACATAAAATGTGTGAGACGTGCTAGATGTTTTGTATTTCTTCCCCCAGCAACTTGTTGAATAGGAAATGTTGCTGTGTTTAGACCTGTAATGAGCTTCTCTGAGTCATTCCTTCTTTTCATGTCTTCTTCCTTTCACCTACTTCTAGTAATTATAGCAAAACCTTATATTTACTTGTTAGTGTTTAGTTCACAAATCATTTAAAAATCCATTGTATTGCTTTATACTTAGAACAGACCTGTGAGACAGGTGGGCCCTATCCAAATGAGAAAACTGAGTTTAGGTGGGTGAAGCCCTTGGCCAACATCACCCATTGCGTACCTGCAGCCACGGCCAGAGGACGGCAGCCTGGGGAGGATGGACACCTGAGGGACCCCAAGGCCTGAGAGGCACGAACCATATGGTTATTAGGAATGTTCTCTTTGGCTGTATTTTTTCATTTTTCTTTATTAAGTTTTAAATTCTGCTGTCTTTGGTTCCATTTTTATGTCTTTTGTCTAGATTCTTTAGGTAAATAGTCTATTTATTTTCCTTTTTTTTTCCTAATAGAATGCATGTAAGACTTTAACCTTTCCTCTGAGTAATTCTTTGGTTTTATCCCATTGGTTTTGATAAGAAATGTACTATACGCTACTGTTATCTCTACATAAGCTAAAATTTCAAATCTGATTTCATCTTCAAGTCCAATTTTATTGAGAAGAATACAGTTAAAAATCTCGAATGGAGACATTTATGTAGCTGTGCTTTTTGTTAATTTCCAGTTTTATAACATTTTGATCAAAGGATGCAATTTGTTTGGTTTGTTTTGTTTTGATTTTTAGAGGGGGAAAGAATAATTTTTGAACGATTTGATAGTAAAATATATCATCAATTTATTCCATGTTAACTAATTTCTTTTATATTCTAGTGTTGCTGGGATTAAAAAATAATTTTAAAATAAAGAAAAAAACTTGTAACTCCTCAAACACTCTTCATAGATAATTGTTCCATGACCCTAAAATTATCTCATGGAATCATGTCAACTCTAGAAAGTCACAGAAAGAAAAAATGGAGAATAAGACACAAAAATATAATTTAAAAAAATTTGTATAGTTAGCAAGAGCTGCGAAAGTAAAAAAGGGGCACTGAGGCAACACAGAGGTAGTCACTGCAAGAAGCAAGTGTGACCCCCTGGACTGGAGGAGCAAAGGGAAGAGAATCTAGAAGCTCCTGAGAAGGAACCACGGAGCTGGGACTCAGACCTCTGAGGACGCTGCCTGACTGCTGCTGCTTTCTCTGAGGGGGTCCCAGGAGGCTGGTCCGGAAGTGAAGGAGAACAACAAAGAACAACACGAGAAAACAAGGCTGGGACCAACTGCCAAAGCTGCGGTGAAGAGCCGTTGCTGAGATGCAGCCGACAGGAGCAGCGAGTCAAGAGGAGGGAGCAAGGCCCTCTCTCCCCTCCTGCGTCCTGCTCTCCTCCTGGGGCTCTATACTGACAGAGCCCATCAGGCAAAGGCAGATGTAGTCTGGAGAGCCCCAGCCTCAGGGTCACAGAGGCGGCACAGGAGGGCGGGCTTGGGGCTGAGACACTAGCTCACAAACTGGCACAACGAACGCTTAGGCCCCCTCCCCTTTCTGCAGCTGGGAATCTGAGATCCAGAGCACGTAAGAGAGTGGTCTAGGGCCTCACATAACAGTGGTACAACTCAGGCTAGCAGGCACAGGTATGTAAAAAATATAGTGGCAGTTAAAATATACTTTCGTAAGGTAGAAAACTGGCAACTGTGAATCTGTTTAGGTGGCAGAGAATTTTACAGCTAATAGATGTATTCGGGTGAAACATTTTCAAGATGCGTTTTAATTTGTGCGAGTTAATTGATTACCAAGCTAAAGAACTACGATTATGTATGCTAATACTAAGGGTCAGATCAGCTTTGTTGTTTTATTTTAATTACAACGCCAAGACTCTGGTCATGTAGGCAGACTCTCCATTGTTTGCTGCTTGTGTGACTTATCTGTAGACAAAACTCAAAACAATATTAGCAGAAACTTTGCCTATTAGTGTTCTAATGGGAAAACCAATGGAGCTACTGGAGAAGATATCCTCAAAGGATATTTCTTCCATCTCTTCCAACTCTTCATCATCAAATCTCTGACTCTTTCCCTGGGACATCAGAAATGATTTTTAGATGCCTTAAGATTACCTTAAAACATTCCTGGAGGGTCTAATACAGGCAGAAAAGTATGGGAAGTCTGTGGAATTTTGAATCTCAGCTCTGCCACTTTCAAGGTGACCTTGAGTAAATTACTTTGGATTCTTGTTACCTGCTGATAGGAATGTTCATTTATTTATTCAGCAAATATGTGGAGTGCCTACCATGTGCCTGACATTGCTCTAATGGCTGGGGACCAGTGAATCACTCCGCACTCCCTGAGCTTTCCACTGCAGTGCAGGAAGGCCGAAAATAAACCTATAAATATATAAAATGTTAGGTGGCAGTAAATAATATTTAAAAAATAGGTCAAGGTAGGCGAGTAGAGAACGAGAGAGGGATTATTTTTATAGAGCGCATAGCAGAGGCCGGTCTGATAATGTAACACCTTAAGGAAAGGAGGGAGCCACGTGGATGTCTGGAGAAGACTTTTGCAAACACTGGGAACCAGACATGCAAGGGCCCTGCAGTGGAACCTGCTTAGCGAAGACGAAGAGGGTGTGTGATGCAGGGGGTAGGAGGTGGGCATGGTAAAAGCGGAGGTCAGGGAGCTGTGGGGTAGGGAAGAGCAGGACTAGATCCTACAGGGCCTGCTTGTCATGGGTTTCCATTGCAGAGCTGGGAGCAGAGGACTGACATGATCTGCGTTGTCTTAAAAGATTCACTAGCGCTGCTGGGTGGAAGGTAGTCTGTGGGGAGCCATCAAGGGAGACAGGGTCGGAGGTGCAGTTAGGAAGCTCTTGCTGTAATCCAGGCAGACAATGATGGTGGCTTAGAAAAGGGTCTTAGTGCGGAGGTGTTGAGAGGTGATGGCGTGCCGGGTAGGTTTTGAAGGAGCAGTCAACAACACCGCTGATGTACAGAGAGGGGAGAAGCAAAGAGTGTTCTCAGAGCTTTTTGCCTGGGCAGCAGGAAGAATGGAGATGCCATTACTGAGAAGGGGAAGAGAGCGGGAAGGGCTGGTGAGTCGTGTGAAGCCTGTTGTGAGATAATAAATCAATGAAGTAAATGAGATGATGTGAGTAAAACGAGCGTGTGCCTTGCCCACAATAAGCATTCAGCCGATCTTAGGGCCCTTACCTATCCTTTATTCTTTGTTCCTTCTTTTTGCTCTCAGAATGCATTTGTGCACTACCCACACTCCCCTCCCTTTTTATTCACTACCTCTCCGCGGGTCAATGTATAGTCAAAACATTTCCACAGCAGTGGGAGGTCGGCTAAACCTCACCCAGAAAAACTTCCAACAGACTGCTGAATCAGCAGAGGTAGATAAATTGCATTTTTAAATAAAGAAAGAAAACTACCTGATGACGAAGGGGTACCTGATGAGTGGCAATCCTCCTAGTTCCTCGAAGTCCTTGAAGTACTTCGGTACCCCCAAAGTTTCCCCAGCACTGGTTGTTTTGTTTTTTTTTTTTTTTTTTTTTTGCAGTATGCGGGCCTCTCACTGCTGTGGCCTCTCCCATTGCGGAGCACAGGCTCCGGACGCGCAGGCTCAGCGGCCATGGCTCACGGGCTTAGTTGCTCCGCGGCACGTGGGATCTTCCCGGACCAGGGCACGAACCCGTGTCTCCTGCATCTGGTTGTTTTTTAATAGAAATTCTGTGAAGAGTGAAATATAGTATTTCATAAGCATTTTTTTTTCTTTGAATTTCTGAAGAGACACTAGAAAACGGAAAAGTTACCCAAAGCAACTATATAAATGCTTACTGCATATATTATTTCTTGGCACAATTTCCTAGTTGTTTTTATTCTTTTGCCTAAAAGTTTGTAGCATAATATTAAAGGGAAATAAGTGATGTGAGTGTATTAGATAAATATGTCTTAGCAATATTTTATCCAAAGCCAACGCCCCAAATAACCGACATATAAATAGAAGCATACAGTGTACATATAAAAACTATGCTTGGTTCTTTAAAATTCTTTACTGCAGAATTTTCATGTCATTTGAAACGTCAGTAGTCAGTTCACATGTCTCTATACTCTTAAGAATCATCGGCATTTACTTTATGAGTGTTTTTAGTTGGAAAGAGTCTGCTGTTTAAAATTCAATCCCCTTGGTTTGGGTTGAAGGCCACTCACATCTTGTGTTTCTCCCAAAGCCCTCCTCTATTCCCAATTTCCTATAGCTAATCCAATCTTTAACCCAAGGTAGCACGCAGCCCCTACCACTTCCCCCACCCCAGCTCAGGGGCAATAACACAGAGCATAACAGAGCCCAGGGACAGATAACACGTTTGTCCCCTGGTTGCTCCTCCTCTGTCCCCAGGCGGCATCTAGTGTGTATGTGTGGCTTCATGTAGCGTTTAAAACTGGGTTATAATGATGGCTTAAGAAATAAATCCTGCAGCCAGCCAAGAAGCAGCTGAGGTACCCACTGTGGATAAGAAGCACCCGAGAACAGACCAGCTTACCTTCAAGGAGTGTGTCCCTTGGATGTGTTCACAAGATTATCCAGCAGGAGAAAGACAAAGCCCCCAGCTTTGCCGAGGAGGTGTAGAGGCAGACAAGGATCTCTTTCTGGGCTTGGCAAGTAGGAGTATTGGCAGAGGCAACTGCACCCTTGTAGATGTCTTAGGTTTATGACTCGTGGTTTTTAATACTAAATTATGGTATGATAGGAACTTCTCAGGCTCCCGAAGGTACACAGTGGAAAGCAAGTGTCTAAGCAAATATGCCAGCATTTAGTATAAAATGCAGCCGAGTAGTTGGCACTAGCTGTGAGTGGCCGGGAATTGACTATCCAGTCTTTTGTTGTTCATGGGTTTCCAAGTATAACTTTCCTAACTCATGACCAGAGAATCGTTTATCCCCAGGAAGAATCTACTTCTTAATGCTTTTCTTTAACTTTAATCCTGTTAAGTTCCATGTTTAAAGTAAGCAGCCAGGTTTACCAAAGGTTTCATCACCATAATTATTAGCAATTTTAACTCTACTGATACCAAGTCTGTTTTCCAGCTGGGATAGCCCTACCCCTTTGACTTAGATGGGAAAGAAAACTGATTTTGACTGGTATGTCTTTAAATTTCAGGGATAGTTGCTGTTCTCTTCTGTGGAGTCACACAGGCACATTATACCTACAACAATCTGTCGCTGGATTCCAAAATGAGGACTAAACAGGTAAAAGAAAAAACTCACTACAGGCTTTGTCTCTTTTCTCAGTGTAATGGTTATGTAGCAATTCTGGCAGGGCACTTGGAAAGAATTTCATTAGTAAAGGAAGACAGTAAGCTGAAGGCTTTGTTATAGGTTGGCTATTTATAGATTTTTTTTTTCTTCAGGGTAACTATTAACAACTCTCTTGGTAAGCAAAAATATAGTTATAATAGTCTCTCCGTCCTGAGAAATGTGGAACGTAGACTGTCAGTCTTGAAGATGAAAGGCCCACTGTCAGTAATAATTCACAGTCACTTACATCTAAAAGCATTATAAAGCATGTGAGATTGGGTAGTTTTATAGAAAGAAGGAAATGAAGAAGGATAAGGAAGTAATGTTTGGTCTTTAATTGGGGGCTTTTGCCTCCAAGTAAACTCAACTGCCAGTTGTCACATAAGCAGAACGTATCTCCCATATGCCAGGAACACATCTGTTTTCATACTGGCGCATAAACACTCACAGATTCCTTCCACAAACATTTGCTGCACCACCACTCTGTACCAAGCACTGTGCTTGGTACAAGGAATAAAAGGGCAGATAATATATGACCCTGCCTTTAAGTGGTTCATTATCAGGTCTGCTGAGGAGGATAAAGATGTGCAGTGAGCAATTAATTATCCACCGTGTGATAAGTACTGAGATAGAAATGTCTATATAGGTTGTTTGGGGAGAATTCAATAGGGCCTCCTCCATGGTGAGGACTGGGAAGGTGAAGAGAAAGTTTCCAGAGATGATAGCCCAATCTGGAGCTTGATATACAAATAGAAGTTAATTAGGTAAAGATGTGGGGGGCTTCCCTGGTGGCACAGTGGTTGAGAGTCCATCTGCCGATGCGGGGGACACGGGTTCGTGCCCCAGTCCGGGAAGATCCCACGTGCCACGGAGCGGCTGGGCCCGTGAGCCACGGCCGCTGAGCCTGCGCGTCCGGAGCCTGTGCTCTCCAACGGGAGAGGCCACAATGGTGAGAGGCTCGCGTATCACAAAAAAAAAAAAAAAAAAACATGAGAAGGTAGCAGGAAGGGCATTTGAGGCCAAGGTTGTAGCATGGACAAAAGCTCTGAAGCAGTTTATTGGAGCACTTTAAATAGTTCCATGTGGCTAGTGAATGGGGTAAGGCTGAACTTAGTGGACTATAGTATGCGATGAGACTGCATACACAGCCAGAGACCAGCTTATTGAAGGACTTTCATACCTTGTGAAGAAGTTTAGACTTTAACCTAAAGGTAATGGGGAGTGGCTCTGACAACAGAAATTTACTGTCTTACACTTCTAGAAGGTAGAAGTCTGAGATCAAGTTGTAGGTAGGATTAGTTTCTTCTGAGGGTTCTGAGGGAGAATCTGTTCTATTCCTTGTTTTTACTTTCTGGTGGTTTTCTGACAATCTTTGGTGTTCTTTGGCTTGTAGACACATTATCCTAATCTCTGCCTTCATGTTCACATGGCATTCTCCCTGTGAGCATGTCTGTCTCTAAATTTACCCTTTTTATAAGGATACCAGTCATACTAGAATAGGGACCCACCCTACTCCAGTATGACCTCATCTCAACTTAACTAATTACATTTTCAAGGACCCTATTTCCAAATAAGATCAGATCCTGAGGTACCAGGGGTTAGGAATTCAACATATGAATTTAGGATGACATCACTCAGCCCACAACAGGAAGTCATTGAAGTGTCTTAAGTAGAGTAATTTTTGGATAATTGAAGTTCCATTTTAGAAATATCAACTGACAGACAAGAAGAGCATGGATCAAATGGCACTTGTATCAACTAGCTTGTGCTGTATAACAAGCAACCCCAGTGGCATTTAACAATAAACACTTATTTATCCTGCATCTGCAGGGCTTAGCTCTTTTGATCTGTGTTGATCTGAGTGGCTCTACTTGTCTCAACTAGGATGATTCACTGTCTGTGGGTTTGGTGGGGCTCCATGCTAGAGTGGGCTTGTCTGGAGCACCTTAACCAGTGCCCCGTGTCTGTCATTCTTCTCCTGGCAGAAGAACAAACCCCCATGTGCCAGTTCATTTCAAGCTTCTGCTTGCATCACATTTCCTAAACATCCTATAGGTAAAGAAAACCACAGGGCTGAGCCCAGGGTCAAGGGGCTGAGCAGGTCACTAGCTCACGGTGGGAGAGTGCTGTAAAGTTACATGACAAGGAACATGGATAGAGAAAATTATGAAGAATAGAACCAAATTATTGCAATCTATCCCAAAATGTAAATGGAGGTAGATCGGCTCCTATAATAAGCCCAGTGATGCTGAGAACATCTGATGTTGGGGCAGTGAGAGTGGAAAAAAACCAAAAAGACATCTAAGCAAACCTGTGACTGGCTAGGCATTCCTAAACAGTTTTCGAAGACTTACCTTAAAGCTCTGTAAGATGGCTATTGTTTTCATCCTTCTGTCTTTGTCATGTCCCAAGCTCAGCTGGACCTGAGCCCATCTCCCACCTACCCAGCAGGGACTCTGCAAGGTCACCTTTATCTCTGCCCATCAGAGGACTCAGAAGATGCAACTACAGACATTTTAAGGAGCCCCAATTTTAAAAAAATGAACCAAAAAACTGATACCAGTACCTAGAAACTTCCAATATATAGTCTCGTAGGATCCTTTTAATTATGGAAACTACTAGCGTTCTCTAGAATTTAAAGGGAAATATCTTGGGCTGGTTTTTCCTGACCTCATATGGTTCTCTGAGCATCTGTATTCTGAAAGGCTGAACTCTGTTTAGGGACTTGCACTTTTAAGTCACGCTATCTAGACTGCTCAGCAGAACTTCAAAGATAACTCATCTCATGGCGAGACAGCAGCCCAGCACCTAGGGGAGACAAAGGCAAAATCAGCGCCCCACAGCCTTCTATTCTCCTCTGAATGGCTTGACAAGCACTCCCTGATGGGCTGCCAGCATCCATTTTTACAGCAGTCTCCTTTAGGGAAGGAGATTTTTACAAGTTCTTGCAGCACAGGCTCCGGACGCGCAGGCTCAGCGGCCATGGCTCACGGGCCCAGCCACTCTGCGGCATGTGGGATCTTCCCGGACCGGGGCACGAACCCGTGTCCCCTGCATCGGCAGGAGGACTCTCAACCGCTGAGCCACCAGGGAAGCCCTACAAGTTCATTCTTTAACATCCGGATAATTGCATCCCTCCGTCTCTGCCCCCCCCCCCTCCGATCGCCTTCTTTCCTGGGTGTCTGATTCATAGTAGGAGCTTAATGAATGCTAATTCCCTTCCCTTCCCTTCTCATACCTTTCTCACTTTTTTTCTTTCAGGATCTCTCATTTTCTATTTATTTTTCTCTCAATATATGCGTACGTAGCAACTGTGCATATTTATACATGAATATATATGCATACATCTACACACATATTCCACACTCTAGCATATAGAGTCCGAGGTCACCATTAAAAAAAATAATAATAAATGAGATCAAGTACTTTAATGAACTTCACAGATCAGAAGTCCTTGGCCACATCTGCAACAATGTAGCAAGCAAACTTTAAACTGCATGTGGGAAACCAATTATAAATTGTAAAGAAAAGCTGAGGCAGGTATTGTAGAGATTGTCACTGTTTCCTTTTGAAACGGACAAAGGTTTAGAAAGTATTATATGACAACACATGGTTACAGAATACATTATCCTCCTCTGCATCTCCCTGAGTTGTGTTCATTGTCGGTGGGAGAAATAGCCTCTTTGCCTCTGTCCCCAGGACTGTTTAACGGGAGTGAAGAAGTCAATTAGTGAAGTGTAGGGAAAAAATCAATGAAAATCAACTTTGTGTTATAAAATCCCTAGTTATGGGCTTCCCTGGTGGCGCAGTGGTTGAGAGTCTGCCCGCCAATGCAGGGGACGCGGGTTCGTGCCCCAGTCCGGGAAGATATCCCACATGCCGCGGAGCGACTAAGCCCGTGCGCCACAACTACTGAGCGATGAGAAGCCCACGCACCGCAACGAAGAGTAGCCCCCGCTCACTGCAACTAGGGAAAGCCTGTGTGCAGCAAGGAAGGCCCAGCTCAACCAAAAATAAATAAATGTATATATTTTTTAAAAGTCCTTAGGTAATATGATTTACAAAAGAATTTTATTCCTGGACTGTGCCTAGATCAGCTAATGAAACGTCTATATCTGGATACAAAGACTTTTGAGAATTAATATATCCTTTGTAGCTTCAAGAATGAGAGTGCCTTTTTAAAACTGCAGTTTTACATTAAAATACGTTTTGTAGCTGATAATGACCATCTAGATGCCGGTGAATTGATTTTCACTCCAAGCCATGAAGAAACATGTAGCATCACTGTGTGCTAGGCACAAGCAGCATAATAGAGACATTCCGGTGCTGCTACCCACCGTGAGGGTTTCTGTTTTCATAGCAAAGCGCTCTAGTAAAGAGTATATGAACATACGTGGCAACCCTTTCCCTGGACTCAAAGCGGTTTGCCTACTTTAGGGTGTGCACATCTAGCCCTAGAGACAGGCACATACCGCAAGCCCTGACTCTTGACCTAGAAACTGAGAACCATTAGAAATACTCGAGATGGACATCGGCGCACGGCAGTCTGTGAGCCTAGAGTTCTCAACCTGAAGCATCCAGGAGACTGCATACCGACCTCCTGACCCCACTCACACAAGTCCCGGCCTGCCTCTCAACCCCTTCCTCCCTCATGCCCTCACCCACTAGGCAGGCCTGGAAGCTGATAATCTGGGCCAGATTCCAGGGTGTTTCCATCAGCTGTCTCTTCCTGGCCTGAGGCTGACTTACAAAACCATGTACTTCTCTACCATCCTTTTTTTTTTTTTTAAAGATTAAAGGGTATCCTTTAATTTTCCCTCCAAGGTTTTGGGTTTTTTAATTTATTTTATTCAAGTGCATTTGATTTACAATGTTGTGTTAATTTCTGCTGTACAGCACAGTGATTCAGTAATACATACATATATATATATATATATATATATACATTCTTTTTCATATTCTTTTCCATTATGGTTTATCACAGATCTACCATCCCTTTTAATTAGAATTTCTCCTTCCCTTCCTGCAGTTTCCACCTAAAACTTACTTCTACAGATACACATGGGTATACAATGTTAACTTAAATAATTAACATCGATGATGCATTACCATATACAAAGTACTTATTTAATTTTTACTTACTTCTCTACCTAAGTGGTAGCTCTTCTTGTTATCACTGATTACCTTCATTCACTCATCTAATATTTTGTGAGAGCCTATTTTGTGCCAGCCGCTCTTCAAGGTGCTGGGATACAAGAGTGAATCAAAAAGAATTGCTAGTAGAGGAGTTTGGAGTAGTCAAAATAAATAAGCAAAACATACAGAGCATTCACGGTAAGTTATAAGGCCAATGATAAAGCAAGGAAGGGAGGAAGAAGTGTGTGTATATGGGAAGGCAGGGTTGCTACTTTAAACAGGGTGGCCAAGGAAGGCCTCAAAGAGAAGGTGATCCTTGAAAGAAAGAAAAGAGGGAGCTCTATGGACATTTGGGGCAGAGCTCTTCAGAAGTTGGGAACCACATACACAATGGCACCCTGGGACAAGGGGACCAGTGTGGCTGAGGTGGAGTGTACCAGGGGAGAGCATGAAAGATCATATCAGAGCAGTGACAAGGGATGGGTCCTGGAGAGCCTGAACAAGGCAGGGAAAACCCCAGAGGCTTTTAAGTTCAGGCATGGCATGATAAGATTTAAATTTTAAAAGAAGGGAGGTGTCATGTATTAACTGGAGAAGATTTCAAGGTAGCACATTTGAGGGACAGTCAACAACCAAGTGCTGATTTGTTACCTTTGAGATGTGTATGAGTCCACAAAGCAAAGCTGTTGATAGCCAGTTGGACAAAGAATTCTGGAGTTCAGGAGCGGAGTTTAGGCTACAAGCATAATTTTAGAAGTCACCAGGATAGAGATGATATTGAAAACATGGGGCTGGATGAGATCTCTAAGGAAGTACTAGAGGAGAGATCCGAGAGCCAAGCTTTGAGGCACTCCAGTGGTGGTAAGAAGTCAGGAACCAGCAAAGGAGACCGAGAGGGAGAAGCCAGTAGGGAGAAGGAAAACCAAGAAAGTATGGTGTCTTGGGAGTCAGATGAAGAGTCTCCAGAAGGAGCATGAGGAATGGTGCCAAATACTGCTGAAAGGTCAAGTAAGGTGAACATGAACCTCATTGATGACATTGATAAGAACCGTGTTGGTGGAGTTGTCAGGGTAAAAGCCTGAATGTAATGGGTTCAAGAGAGAATGGAAGGAAAGAAATTGGAAACTGTGTGTATAGATGAGTCTTTCAAAGGATGGGGAGCAAAGAAAAGAGATGATAGCTGGAGGGAAAAGTGAGGCCAAAAGACAAATCGTTTTATTTTAAGATGGGAGAAATAACAGTACTTTTGTATGCTGATGGGAATAATACAGAGTAGAAGACCATGTGTTAGAGGGTTTGCCAAGACTTACGCGTGGCAGAGGGAAATTTTTAACTTAGATTTTTTGACTTGTAGTTCAAACTATTTTGCCTTTTACTATTCTTTGATTAGTAAATGGGTTTAGTAGCAATTGGGGGGCTTAGCATCATTTATTCAGTAAACCTTGAGTGGGTGGATAGATGAATGAGTGAATGAATGAATGAATGAATGTTTGGCTATCTTTATTATCCTTTCAGCTAATTAGTCATTTATCTTATATTTAATTCTGTCATCTTTGAAAGTCTTTCAGTGCATTTTAATTTTTTTATTAAAATATAGATCGAGATGGACATAGATGTTTTCGTGCATCTATTTTTGAAAAGCCAGATTCTTTGCAAGCAATGACATCTTCATTACAGCACATTCTTTCCAGATGCTTATTTTATTTCCATTCCCCCCCAGATGATATTTTGTGTGTTTATCACCATTGAATGGAAAAGCAGCAATGCAAATTTAAATTTCCAATTAAAAAAAAAAAGACAATGGGAGCCAAATTAGATGTGCTGTGCATAACTTCGTAAAAAAAAAAAAAAAAAAATTCAAGAAAAGGAACAGGAATGTGGGGGAATCCAGATGATATGGTGAAAAGAACACTTAAGTGAGAGTCCAGAAAGCTGGAGTTTGCCCATTATCTCTACAACTAATGGTGGGGTCTTGGATAATTAATTTAACACCTGTGAGCTTCCGTGTTCTCATTTGTAAAATGAATGATTGAACTATATGACTGGGTTTTAAGGAGGATGCTGTAAACCTAATAATTCTCTGACTCGACGTAGAGCATACGACACGCCTCTGGTTCCCTCTTCCAGAGTGGGATGGCCGGGGTGCCTTGATTACAGTGCAATGCATAGAGATGAGAGGAGCAGTCACAGTTTGCCATTGCTCTTGTTGACAAATCGTTGGGTAGACCATTTTAATAAGCTGTCAAATCAAATCCAAGGATGAAGCTGTAGAACATCAAAGTCCTTGATTTATCCTGGGGTGAAAAGTTTCACTGAGGGCTGGATACTTTTTCCTGGAAAAATTCTCTGTTCCTACGTGAGTGATTGTAATGGTTTCTTCAAAGACTGCCTGCTTCCTTGGGGTGGAGAGAGCAAAGCTTACATTGCTACCACTCAGTGTCAGGGTCTGACTGAATGGCTTCCCAGCTTTTCATTTCAAGCATGGACTGAGTGTGGACTAAGCACCCCATGGTTGCATGGCAGGCACCATGCTAGAATCCAGGGAGACAAAGGCAAAAAAAAGGCAGCCAGGGGACTGAATTGCTCCCCGGAGGCAAGGTGTTCACAGGAAGCTGATTGTGGGTGGGGTGTTTTAGAGATGGCTATAAAGATAATTAGGAGAGGGCTTCCCCGGTGGCGCAGTGGTTGGAAGTCTGCCTGCCGATGCAGGGGACGCGGGTTCGTGCCCCGGTCCGGGAAGATCCCACCTGCCGCGGAGCGGCTGAGCCCGTGAGCCATGGCCGCTGAGCCTGCGCGTCCGGAGCCTGTGCCTCGCAACGGGAGAGGCCACAACAGTGAGAGGCCCACGTACTGCAAAAAAAAAAAAAAAAAGAAAGAAGAGATAATTAGATTATCACGCAGATTTTATGGGAAATGAAAACAAAGAGGAAAAGAGTATGCAAAAGCAGAAAACTAAGAATGATCTTGACAAGTCCTAGAAACAAAGAGATAGCACACTCTGCCTGGGGCTCAGGTTGCCTTGGGGAAGTAGATAGGGGTGGGTTTGGGCTGCTGGTATAGGTCGTGGAGCAGGAAAGGGAAAGGTGTGGAAGAGGGTTGAGGATTAAAATGGAGAGGTGAGTTCAGGTGGACATTTTAGTGTCTCACTGTGCTACGTTTAGGAGAACTATATTCTATAAGGCTCATACTTGCTTAAGGCTTTTAGACATAGAGATGATGATAATAATCAGATTTGTGCCTTACAAAGATAATGAAGGAAATGATATCAACCCATGACGTCAGTCTCGCTGCTCACCACACTTGCTTTTGATAAATGCTTACATATGTAACATCTAAATTTATCTTAACCTTCTGTGGCTCTAGGTATACTTTCGTCCTGTCTAATCTCTTAGGATGTTGTGGTCTATATGAAAAGTTTATGGAAATTTACCATTTAGTTTTGTCTTGAACTTGGGCGTTGCTGAATTAATAAATAAATAAATGAATGAGTGAATGAATTATGACCTTTAACATTCCAAGATAAAAAATAGAGAGGGGAAACAATGTATGCTAATTAATAGTTTTATTTAGTTCTGATATGATGCATTAATTTAAAAGTAATGAGTTGGATGTACAAAGCAAATGTCTAGGGTAATCTTGAGATATTGAAAGAAAGATCAAGTATAATTCCATTGCTTGTTTCCTGCAGTGTGCCTCTGCCTTATTGATTTGCATTACAGTGGTTTTTGATTATGGTTTTGTGCAATTTTTCTCCATCACTTTTAACAAAAGCAAGCTCGTTTCATCCCAGTTACCTGTTCTGAGGCAGAGTAGAGAGAAAGTCGGGGGCAACAATGCCCCTGTCTCCCTGGCTTCTGAGAATAAGATCAAAGATATCTTCATAAAGCATAGAATTGCCATTTTTAAAAAACTCTAATTACATTTCTTTTGTCAAGATTTCTACCACTTTTCTTCTTCCCTTCATTCAAAGTACGTTTAAAAATACCATCCTAGAAGGGTTGAATTCATAAATGATGGCAAAGTGTTTAAATTTCTCCTTAGCTAAGCTGGTGATTCTTTCCAATGAAACTCATTATATTGTATAAAGGACATTTAGTAGTTCAGCTAATAAGTGTTCTCTTTTAAATGCTAATGAGAGTGGAGCTCCCACATAATGGCGAGAACACACGGTACTTTCGGTGCCCAGAAAGAATTATTGTCTGTGAACCCCTAGTTAAGAAGCCGTATGCCACAACCAACTTGGATTATAGTAGGGGCCACAAATGACCATTAGGTGCCCTCCATAGTAGGTATCTCCTATATGTCGGGTACTAGGGCCCAGGGAGAAATAAAGCCAAGTAAGACATGAGATGTGCTTTCCCTTGAAAATTTTTCATGTAAGTTTTTTTCTCTGATAAAGCTGTAACATAAAGGTACCGTAACTTCTCAATTAAATTTTAGCTGCTCTTTTAACCACACATCTGTGTTTGTTTATCATAGTGTGTAATTGCAGTTGAGAATTTTAAGTCATAAAATCTAAGAAGTTCAGAGCAAGGTGGGAATATAAAGATAAACTTTTAAACCCAGAATTATGTTGGAGGAAACTGAAGCCCAAGGAAGTTCGATGACCTGAGGGGTAGAGTCAGTTCTGCAACCCAGGGGCCAACCTGGGCATAGACCAGTGCTCAAGGGATATGCCCTGCAAGCTAAAAATACTCAATACCCACCTCCAAAAAGCAACCGTTGGTGTATTACTTATCTATTGCTGTGTAATGAATTACCCTAAAATGTATCAGTTAAAACGACAAACTTGTACTATTTTGTATTGTTTTTGAGGGATCAGTGTCTAGGAGCATCAGCTTAGCTGGGTAGTTCTAGCTCAGGGTCTCACATGAGGTTGCAGACAAGCTGTTGGCCATGGCTGCAGTATCTGAAGACTCAACTGGGCCTGGAGGATCCACTCCAACATAGCTCACTCACACAGCCATTGGCAGAAAGCCTCAGTTCTTCACCACGTGCCTTCCATAGGGCTGCTTGGATGTCCTCATGGTGTGAAAGTAACTTTCCCCCAGAGCAAGTGAAACCAGAAAGAGAGAGAGCCAAGAAGAAAGCAGCAATGCTGTTTATTAACTACTCTCTGAAGTCACACACCGTCACTTCTGCCATATTCTGTTTGTTAGAAGCAAGTCACTAAGACCAGTCCACACTCAGTAGGAAGGGAGTTAATCTCCACCTCTTGAAAGGAGGAGTTTCAAAGAATTGTGAACATATCTTAAAACTACCACGGAGCCTGACGCCATTTGGGGAAGTGATTTTTTGATTATGGTTTCAATTTCTTATATGATTGAATACTTAGGTTTTCTACTTCCTCAGTCAACTTTACTTTCCTAGTAAACCATCTATGCTCTCCAGCTTTTCAAAAATGTTAATAATAACAATTGTTGAGCACTATTACCTGGCATTATCAATATATATTTCACATAAATTATTCCAATTAAAATTCACCAAAAAATTCGTGAGGTAAATAATAATATTAATCATATTTTACAAGCCTTAGAGAAGTTGAAAAAGTCACCCAAAGGATAGAGTTGTGCACCATAACCCATTATTATTTTAATGTCTTTTTCATATATTTGATTATAGACTTTTCCTGTAGAAAGTGATATTTGTATTTTCCCCCTTCTTTAATTTATGAAACTGCATATTATACTGATCATTTTAAGAAATAGCACTTGGATTTGTGTATCTAGTCTACTACCATGTTCTCGAATTCATTCCTTTCTCCTTTTATCACTGTCATTTTCTTCCTCTCCTTGGGCTTTGCTTCTTCCTCCCTGTCCCCTTCGTAGATGACACTGAACCCAAGTAACCCTGTCCTTGCCGAGCAACACTCCTCCCTTTTCTCTTCTTTTCCTTTCTCAGCCTTAACACTAACCGGATATGGCCTTGATAGGTAGAGCCAAGAATGACTTTTGTTTTTCCACCAAAGTATCGATGCTTTCCCATCTTCCATCCTATTCACCTCTTTATCTTGTGACAGATATTTTATTCCATTTTGCTGCTGTTGTTTTCCTCTTTCTTCAGGATTCATCAGTACTCCATGTAGCTGAGAGTAATTGAGTATTACTGTTGTTTTCTTCTGCTTCTTCATCCTGATCATAAAAGGCTCTATATCTGAGTCACCTGCCAGGACTATCGCTACCCAATAGGCAACATTTTGGGGATCCATATTATTTCACCATGACGTTTCTTGCCAACAAGATTCAAAGCCTTCTCTCGATTTTTGTCTTATCTGAACCCTAAGAAAGTATACTTACCTCATTCAGCATTTTCTAACATTTAATTTTTTACTACGTTTTCCCCCAAATAATGGCTTTGTATTCTTTACCACTATGTAGAGCTGCAGCCTCTCAGAGAGATGGTCCTCTCGCTCTCTCTTTCTCTCTTGCCCTTTGTCTCAATTTTTTTCTCTCATTTCTTTCACCTTTAGAAAATAAGAAAAAAATCGTTATTAATGCTTAAATATTAACATATAAATATATAGGATCCATGTCCTTCTATGTATGAGTCTGATTCACTGCTTAATGGGAAAAATGTATCTGAATAGGTTTTAAGAGATCAGCTGGCCTGGTCCCCATTTTGATGACACTCAAGACAGATGGTTGCTCATTATTACCTTAAAATTTCTAAGGATGTCAATGACATAACCCCCTTGAATAGCCCATTATAGTTTTATCACCTTGCTTGACAGGTGCAGGTATGAAGGGCTTCAGTCTCATAATGGCATTTGGGGATGATGAATGGAAATTACTGTAATCTTTCTACTCATTTTAATTAAATTTGATTGATGCAGCACAGAAAACATCAAGGCTGAATACATGTACCAGAGCGTGTGTTTGTTAAAGAATACTGCCAAATTTAAGGATGCCATTTCCTTGATGGTCTTGAGAGATGCAGCAAATGGATTTAATAAAATGTTAAGTCTTTGTGCAATTCCTTCAGAAGAGAAATTGAATTGCTTCTGGAGGCACAGCTCAAAAATCCAAAAAAATCTCATCAGTGGAGAGATGATACAGAACTCCAAATTACCTGAAAGGAAAATCTAATAAATGAGAATAAGACTTTGGTTTTAGGAAAGTCACTCAATGCAATTGTTCTGGGTTGCATTGAGAAAGGACTTGATTGGAGTCAGCAGTGACCCATCTGTCCTTGAGGGAGAAGAGAATGTCCCTTATGATGGACTGCTTTAGCAGTGAACACCCAAATAACAAACTCTTCCTGATGTATTTTTCCATTGGTTCCAAGATGTTAAAAATTATGCTTGAAAACATACTTCCTTTCCCTTTTCGTACTGTGCCTTGCTCCATTCCAATTAAATTTTCAAGGACAAACTAGAGGGGCAAAGATGCCTGATGGAAAAAATAAAGGAATTCTTCTGTTGAGAAAGAACGTCTAATCTTTTCTGTCATTATAGGTAACTGAATTTACATAACTCTTCTCTTCCCCAGAGATCTGTGAAAATGTGGTCCTTGGGACTCAGATCTGGAAAAAATGTTATTTTGGGTTTCTAGGACAATGACTTCAGACCTCAGCACTAGTCATCCTCTGACTTGCTTTTCTTGTCTAAAGATGCTGCTCTGATGATAGCAGAGGGACCTACAACATAGGGCCGAGGTAGAAGTTCTCTTGGCCAACTAGAAACAGACAGGCAGAGAAGGGCTCCAGGTAGCACGTGGGATGAGATGAGAACCAGCCGAGTTTCACTATTCTGAGTTGTGACACAGCAGGTTTCTGGAGAGTTACTGTGAAGTTCTATGAGCAGCCTCTGGGTTCTTTCTTAGGGTCACAAGGCGAACTATATCTTAACTGTTTATTTCTTCTGAAGGTGTTCCCAATGGTGGTTTGTAGGCTAGTGTGATAATGATTCCATTTTATGACACTGCCTGTACTCAGTTCTGGCATAAATAAATGATTTACACCACCCTCTTAGGGAGTACACCACCATTCTTCCCCTTTGTGCTAATTTATCCTTTGGTTTGTGGCTTGCTTTTATAGTACCAAGTGGGGGCAGGTAGTCTACAGGGGTCTTTGGCTTCATCCAAGTTTATTAGAGACAAAAGAGTTTGAAACCACCTAACCTTCCAGGGAAGAGTGGTCTGATTTTAAAGGAACATTTCTGACTTGTTTGGCCCTACTGAATGTTTCATGTAACGGCTGGACTGTTGCTAGGACTCAGATACACTGGCCTGTGGAATAAAGCACCATTCCTTAAGGGTCTTCCCTATGTTCTGGACAAAAAAAGTACCTTATTAAAGGCTCCAGAATGTTCCCAGGCACTGATACAGGCATCTAGCGCTAGTTCCTGATTTGTCCAAGGTCCAGACAACCCAAGGGAAGGAGCTTGAATTTTATCCCTGATTGGGCTTCAGGCATGTAGCGATATATGTATGAGGAAGGGGTTAATGACAGAAGCCAGACACAGAGAGGAATAACCAAACCCTTAAGTGGGAAATTCCTATAAATGGGAAGGGGTCTAGTACAGCCTGAGGGTCAGCATCTTTTTGTGGCACTTTGTGAGAATGGACATGGCCCTCCTCACCCACCCCCCCTGCTGGCTGCCTATACTCTGCGGACGAGAGCACTAATTGGTAAAATGAGGAGATGGGGGGGGGGCAGCGTTGTGTCCCTGCTGGGACCCTCCTCTCTTCCCAGAATGCTGGCTGGTAGACTAGAAAGAATTTAAGTGGGTGTCCAAATACCTCTACTAAGGGACCATCTCAAGAACTGGACACCAGGAAATGAAGTTGGAGGGAGAGATAAGCGGCCAAGACCAGGAGGCAGGCAGAAATAGAGCTTCAGGTGCTGGTGGCAAAAATAACAGGTGCCCCCAGGAATGAGGCTGTCCTAGAATTGCAGGCAGCAGGCAGCTGCAGTGCAGGCGGCATGGAGAGCGCGGTCAGCAGCTCGGAGTACAGCGAGAGCGGGTGGGCGCAGGTAGCGTGGCTGTGGCTGAGCCCGGTAAGCACGGGGGGCAGCTAGAGCTGAGGCGTGGCAAGTTCCAGACTCTGGTCATGTGTGCCACCCCCACTCCCTCCTCCTGAAAGCCCTCAGAGCAGGCGTTCTCAACCCTGGGCTCTGTTAGAATGACTGAGGAGCTTTTACAAATCCCAGATGCCTAGGAATTCTGATTTAGTTACTCTATGGTAAGGCCTGGGCTGCAATATATATATATTTTAACTCTACCTAAGTGATTCTAATGAGTCACCAAATCTGGGACTCTAGAAAGACACTGGACCGGGAGGGGCTGAGGTTCTGTCATTGGACAGGTGGGGTTTTGATCCAGCAGATAGAAGCCAAACTGTCCAGGTGACTTCATGCGGGGTGGGAACTGCACGCCGGTGGGCTTGAGACCCTTCTCCAACCAGGCTGCACACTGGAATTACCCAGGAGTTGTGCCCGGTGCCTCCCCCAGGGATTCTGATTTAATTGGCATGGGGTGGGATGGACCAGGCCGCAGAGCTCATTAAATCTCCTTGGGTGGCTTTAATGTACAGCAACGCTTGAGAGCCGGTGACTTGGGGGACATTAACATCACTCATGAGGTTCCCCTTTGGGATTCCCGTAGACATTCAAGAGAAGAGGAAACTCTGGAAGGGATTTTACATTCTGTGTGAGTAGGTTTCAGAGCCATCAGGATTTAGATGTTTGTACAAATGCCTTTATATCTGCAGTCAGGATGTTTTGGGGACATTACCCGGATAAGTATTTCCACAGTCCTTAGATCTGGGAAGGCAGTCAGACTGACAAGCCGAAGAGAACAATTGACAGACCCCCTCATAGGGTGACTTGCTCACCTGTCTGAAGCAGACAAATGGAGGTTTCACCTTAAGATTCACAGACTCACTGTAGTGATCACAGATTGCAAAACTGTTGCACTACATAAAAAAATGGTACTTCAACTAGAATGAGCTATTTAGGGGTATTTATTTTCACTACTTTCATCTTTTAACTTGGGAGAATGCAGATTTGATTAATATTTATTGAATATCTAATAGGTGCCAGTCACTGTCTAAGGTGGTTTACTGAAAATTAGTATATTTAATCTTCATGACAACAACTGGTCAGTTAGGTCTTAAGAGCAGCTATTTTACTGAGGAGGAAACTGGCACACAGAGAGCTAACTCATCTACCTGGGATCATACAACAAACAGACCCGGATGGGTTTAGGACAGATTTGAAGTTCAGGGTTTCCTTCCCACCTCACTCACCAAGCTGCCTTTCTTCCACCTCTACTTATTGACTTGAGTATCCCACAGTTTAACTTTCATTTCCAGTTTTAGTTTCGTAGGAGCATTTATTTGTGATGAATTTCATGAAATACCTTTGGAAAGTTGCTAAGTATACGATCCATATGAATCTAGACTTACCTTCAGTATCCCATACTATAGATAATTCTGGGATAGAGAATTTTTTTCCACCTAAAATTATTTGAAGCCTCAATAAATAATATCTTTTTAGAGTCAATACTCTTAAGAACGTTGAAGTCAAATCTCTGATTTCTTCAGCTAAGGAGGTGGTATTCTTAAATGACAGTGATTCTAATTACTGTACTCTATCATGTATGAATTGAGAGAAAACTTGCCATGTCTATTTCTCAGAAGCTGTGGCTAAGGCACACTTTGATAATTTTTAGAACTGTACAAAAGGAAGTTTAATATTTTCTATATGATGAGGTAGACATGTAAAGAAGAATCAAACGTGTGTTTAAAGTTATAATCTATGTGCAATTATTGTACATGTTTAAGAATTTTAGATCCCCAACCAGGGATCGAACCCATACCCTCTGCATTGGAGGCACGGAGTCTTAACCACTGGACCACCAGGGAAGTCCCAAGAATTTTAGATTCTTTAACATTCTCAAGAGCATTCGTCTTAGAACACCTTATTCTATTCACTGAATCCTTCCCCCACAAAGAACACATTTGTGTCATAAGTTATCAGTACTCTGAGAGCTCATAAGGAACACACTCAACTACTTGGAAATAGATAGAAAAAAAATGCTGTTTCCAAAAGCGTATATTAGTACCTAATTTCAAGCAATTTACACCATGTTTTTCAGAGTTAAGCAAAAAAAAAATTAAATTCATTGACAATGTTCAACTGGACATGAAAATAAAACACCCAGGTTATCATTGGCAGAAAGTGATAGGATTGAAGCAGACTCCAGGTTCTGCTTCTAACATGAATTTTTTGTTCAGAAACAGTATGTGCTAGTTGATTTTGTGATATAGAAAGTTCTATGACAGAACACTAAAGTCTTCTAAGCTGCCTTAAGACTTGCTCCTGGACTTCCCTGGTGGCACAGTGGTTGAGAGTCCGCCTACCGATGCAGGGGGACGTGGGTTTGTGCCCCGGTCCGGGAAGATCCCACATGCCGCGGAGCGGCTGGGCCCGTGAGCCATGGCTGCTGAGCCTGCGCGTCCGGAGCCTGTGCTCCGCAACGGGAGAGGCCACAGCAGTGAGAGGCCCGCGTACCGCAAAAAATAATAATAATAATAAAAAGACTTGCTCCAATCTCTATGTTCGTTAATATCTTAATTTTACTTTGACTTGAAGGTATATATTCTATGCCTTCTCAGCACTTTTAAGTGCTTTTAAGTGATTGATTCTTTCCTGAGTGTTTTCCTTGCTTGTGATTTACTATGATGATTTAAGTGATAACCTATAGGAGTTAAACTTCAGATCTGCTTTTAAAAGAGAGATGATTTCATTTCTATTGTTCATCCGAATATTCTAATAATTTAATGATTTATGCAATCAAAGCTCCTTTTTCTATCATTTTTTAAAAGGCCTCCTTCAACCTAGAAATTCCATTTGAAAAGAAAATGCTTTTTGATTTTAAATTGCAACAGAAGCTTCAGCTTATGCCACAGAACACAAAAGTGACTTTTTTAAGCCTTTTTTTAAAAGTGAAATGTTAGTTGTACCGTTAGTTTCCCAATGACTTAAGGGTTGCAATTCAAAGAAAACCTCATGCCAAACTTATTTATTCCAAATATGTTTTTCTGACTTCACTGTCCAGCATCCACCAGTTTCCAAATGTCAAGCCAAGCAACCACTAGGGTTGATAAAGAAACACTTACATCTACCCTGCTGGTCAGCACAAAAGAGTCAGAGGGATGCCAGGACCCCTAGCTCCACCTTAGGAGTAAACCCGAGCTCTGTGGACCAAAAGAGTCTGGGGTCCCTAAATGAACCCCTGATCTTTAACGTGAACAAATGATCCTCCTGCTAAAACATGCCCAGCACCTGCATCCAAAAAAACATCATTGCCTGACCCTGGGGGAGCAGTAGTTCCAGAGTTCCGGGAGAGTTGCCCAAATGCAGTGGGCTCCTGGAGAAATCTGTTACCACAGGACTATTGAGAAATCCAGTTAAAAAATTCACATTTTACGGTGAGTCAACTTCAAAGAGTCACGCTTTACCTTTCAAACTTTGAACTAGGTGAACAGAGAGATGATTGGATTTGTGTTTTTGCTGCACAGAAGTTACACATCATTTAAAATAAGTTTTTAGAATTTTTTTTCAAATGTTTAAAAGCACCAATAAATTATTTTTGTGTTTTTTTGACTTTCAGATTTACTTGATTCTTGAAACATTATTATCATTTAATTACTATGAGCTGGTCTTGAGTTTCAAAGTATCATCTGACAACTGATTTAATTTTCAAAGTGTAAAATATGGGCTTTCTTCCCACAAACATAACTGCTGGTTTTTTTTTTTAAGTGAAATCTGGGAAAGATAATTACTACACTCAGTTTTTACCATATAAAATCTTTAATAAGAAAAGCTTTCTGCTATAGCTTGTGAATTGTTCCAACTTGCAATAGATAACTCAATTTATTTGTAGATGCTTATGTTAAAAATTGCATTATATTTTAGACAATAGGTTAGGTGGACTAAACCCAGACATTTACTGCTTTACAGGAGAGATCTACACTATTATTTTTTGAAAAATATGCATAATAGCTCTTCACAAATGTTCACCTCATTAAAAAAGAAATGCCATTTCACTTTAGCTACAAAGACCTTTCCTTGACAAAGGCGCGTTGGCTACAATGGTCTGTTTGAAATATTTTTCTCTCTCTCTCAGATACATTTTTAAAATACTTCCTCCAGATGATTCGAAGATATATGATATTTAAAGATGTAGGGTTTTTTTCATGGTTATGCATCAGTAACACAACAAAGGTCAGCTTTGCTATGTTTTGCACGTGATATGCTCATATATCTGACTTACTTCTACCTGTTTAGCCTCACTTACTGCACCTTCCCAGATTTCAGTGTATTTGTCCTTTTCAAAGCATCCTCTGCTGGCTTAGAGCCTTGACTTTTTGAATTATTAACACCTGCACAATGCCTCCCAGAAGCGAGAGAATACAAGTACTGAATTATCCTGTGTGTCTCCAAGTCAGTCTTCACACAACCTTGGCATCTGGGAAGCAGGGAAGGTAGGGCAACTGACACTGGACATGGGAGACCCGGGCTCTCGGCCTGGGTCTGCTCGTACACTTGTGCTATCTCCCTACACCAAAGATTCTTTCTTTTACTTTCTACTATTTTTTTAACTTACTATGTCATGGGCGATGTTCCAGGCCACGATATAGATATCCTTCATTAAAATGAGGCTTGTGGATATATGCTGAGCAACAATTACCTAGATCACTTGGTCTTGTTTTTTCCTACCGTTTCTCATCACCTACACCCACATTTTGTATTTTATAGAGAGTTCAGCTATAAAGAGGAAATGAGAAGGAACCCAGTGAAGGAAGGTTTGCATAGACTGCCTCTTTTCTAAAGATTTTTTTCAGACAAGCTTCCCACATGTCATGTCCTCCCTGGTTTACTGCACTTCCAGCAGGAGGACAGACTGTGGACCACTTGTGCTGTGGGTTCTTTCATTCCCTCATCTGAGTCCCAATCCCCAAGGACAAGAAAAGCTTCCCTTACTAGACTTTTGAAGAGAATCAAATAAGTAAAACTCAGCTGAATCCTCTGTGGGCTCAGGAGAGTCCAGAGCAGAACTCTCAGGAAAAGAGGAAGTTTGGGGACTGCAGTTTGCTTTCCTTGCCAAGAGAGCATTCAAAATCTTAAGAGCTCGCTGAGGCCAGGATGCCCAAAAGGAGGCCTGAGAGGGTGAAGCAAGTTCATTCATGAATGGGGGTAATGATAGCTTCATTTTTTTTTTAACATCTTTATTGGAGCATAATTGCTTTACAATGGTGTGTTTGTTTCTGCCTTACAACAAAGTGAATCAGTTATACATTTACATATGTTCCCATATCCCCTCCCTCTTGCATCTCCCTCCCACCCTCCCTATCCCACCCCTCCAGGTGGTCACAAAGCACAGAGCTGATCTCCCTGTGCTATGTGGCTGCTTCCCACTAGCTATCTATTTTACATTTTGGTACTGTATATATGCCCGTGCCACTCTCTCACTTCATCACAGCTTACCCTTCCCCCTCCCCATATCCTCAAGGCCATGCTCTAGTAGGTCTGTGTTTTATTCCCGTCCTACCCCTAGGCTCTTCATGACATTTTTTTTCCTTAGATTCCATATATATGTGTTAGCATACGGTGTTTGTTTTTCTCCTTCTGACTTACTTCACTCTGTATGACAGACTCCAGTTCCATCCACCTCACTACAAATAACTCAGTTTCATTTCCTTTTATGGCTGAGTAATATTCCATTGTATATATGTGCCACATCTTCTTTATCCATTCATCTGTTGATTAGAACACTCCCTAACACCATACACAAAAATAAACTCAAAATGGGTTAAAGACCTAAATGTAAGGCCAGACACTATCAAACTCTTAGAAGAAAACATAGGCAGAACACTCTATGACATCAATCACAGCAAGATCCTTTTTGACCCATCTCCTAGAGAAATGGAAATAAAAACAAAAATAAACAAATGGGACCTAATGAAACTTAAAAGCTTTTGCACAGCAAAGGATACCATAAACAAGACCAAAAGACAACCCTCAGAATGGGAGAAAATCGTTGCAAATAAAGCAACTGACAAAGGATTAATATCCAAAATTTATAAGCAACTCATGCAGCTCAATAACAAAAAAAACAGATAATGATAGCTTCTACTTCATGGCATCAGAATCTGTAACAGAGTTCACCAGATAGCTGTTGATGAATGAAGAGAATTGTGGTGAGGATTAAATAAGTTTTCACATACTCGTTTTTACAGCATTTGTGGCACTTATAATGCATGTTAGATTTGGCTTTGGTTATTTTGTTTTGTTTTCCGAGTGCTAGAATTAGGACTCATAATTACATCTTGCAGTTCAAGCTTCTGATCTGTAATAGAATTATCTTATTCCATGAAGTCAAATTTAAAATGCTAAAAGAAGCTCAGTTGACATAGACAAATCATGGATCACATTATAGCAATTTTTCAATGAACTTAGGTAGAGTAGCAACCAGTCTGAAGCTGGTTAGATCAGAAAACAGGTAGTGGGGAACGCATGTCTTGACAGAGCAGTGAGAGGCCATATCTGCCCTTTAGCTGCCTGATTCTTGTCTCCGATTGCTGTGTGCTGTTACAACTATTTGGATAGTGTTTTCAAGACTTCTGACAGACTTGAGAAAATGCACGGGCATTTTTCCAATCTGGTCAGTAAGGGAAAACCTTGACCAGATAAAATAACTTGGATATTCTACCAACCATGATAATTCAGTTGCTTAGTAGCCACTTCTTGTTTATTAGCCACAAACCTCTCCATTCCTCAAAGGCAGGTATTCCTTCCCTTCTGCCTGCACAGAGTGCATCACAGACTCAGTAAATGCAGGCTGAAATAAACCATAAAGCTTAAACGAGGCTGCAGCTGCCTTCCAGGCTCTAAGAACAGGTGATACTCAGGCTAGCCTCTTGGCAAGCACAACCCCAGATTTCTCATTCTCACTGCTCCATCCTGGAGTCATGGGGGGTGGCATCCCTTCCTCCCATAATAAATTTAAAACGAAGTAAGGCACTCCTTGGACAGACTTTTCTTTTGAGAAATTAGCTAAAAATACAGCATCAGATATAATGTCCAATTTTTTTAGGCTTCCATTTTTGAATTCTTCCCTTTTTAATATATATCAACTACTTTATACTTTATAAATACTATACAAATTTATATAAATATCAAATACTTTATATAAATCTCAATCTCTCCCTTGAAGCCAGTAACCATTCATAGGTCACAGAGTCCTTGGAATTGAAAGCTACGACTTCTATTTTCTCCTCTGTTAAAATGTACTTCGAGTTTTCTTAAGAGTTAAAAATCCCTGCTCTAGTGTGTTCAGTTCATCCAATATATAAAACTATCCAACAAAACAGTGTTGGATCCTTCCAAAATCCACTCACAGATCCTTTTATGGGATGACATTCCCCAAACAAAACTTCATAATGCCCTTGTTTTATCCAAACCCCTAGAGAGGATTACATATCAAAAACAATTAAAACTTTTTAGTAGAAGCGGCGCCAAAATGCTTCAGATGAATAAGAAATCCTCTAGGTCTTTTCCAAAAGCCAATGAACTTGGACTTTTTCTCCCTCCTGTGTTTTTATAAAAAAAATTTTTTTTAAGTTTAACTTATGTTTTTCTTAACTATCTCAGTGTTGTGGTTTAGGCCATGGAAGGTTGACTTCCTTCCAGAAAGGCATTTCCCACCCTGAAGTGAGATACTGTGACTGTTGCTGCAGAGGCTTCTGGATCTGAACTTCAAGGAGTTAGGTTCCCCCAAGGGTCACTGCACCCTGTTCAGATGCTCTCTCTCCTCCCACCATGGCCCCAGCTCTCTCCTCACCTTTAGGATGCACATGTTCTCCTCCAGGCTTTTTTTCTTTTCCTTTCGAGTTAATGCTCTTGCTGGCTTTATATTTCCATTGTTTCATGTTGTTGATTTTCCACACCTATGAATCATGAAGATTAACCAAAGTAAAGATAAAGTCCTGATTTACCACATAGTAAATACTCAAGAAATCTTTGTTGCCTTTTATTTCTTTTAAGCTAAAGGGACAAGTTAAAGTATAGAAGGCACCTTCTTCTCCTTACCCACTCCTAGCCATGTTAGGACTTTTTACTATGTTGGACCATATGAAACTGTGGCTATTTGATGTTTTCAACTACAGAAATGGCAATTTCATATGATTCAACTAATACCATGCTGCTAAGCAGCTGGGCATTCTGTTTGCAGAGACTTCCCGCACTCATTACTAGGTGACCAACCAATGGTCCTGGTTAGCCCAGCACTGAGGGGCTCCCAGGATATGAGGTTTCAGTGCTACAACAGGAAAAGACCCCAGCAAACTGAGACTAGTTGGTCACCCTAGTCGGTATACTACAGTCAAATGCTGCTTTCTGTGATTTCTTATTTCCTAAATGTGTAAAGAAAAAAATGTCCAAATTTATCATAAAAATATAATCATCAGTAAGATTTATTGAAGACCCACCATGTGCAGACACCTCAGTTAATTTGTTTAATTGGGCAGGGAGTCTCTAGGATTGCTTTCCTTATATGAGAGCCGGCAAATTCTGATGCAATAGCACTCAGCGTATACTAGCTAACAATGAAAAGACACAAGTTGTCAAGTTTTGTCAAGTGTCAATTAAATACTGTTCGCTGTACTGGATCCTACTGTGCTCCAATATGGCTAATATGTTGAGTTAAAATGATAGTCTGTTAATCTTATGTTAAGGTGTAAAAAGGAATGACAGAACATATTTCATGCTATCTATGAAAAATGGTGAAAAGCAAAAACAAACATGAAAATGTTAAATCTGTGAAGGGGAAACACAGGTCATCACTGTTCTGGGTATATTTGTGGATTCCAAGTAGATTTGCCTAAAACTACATGGAAGGAGTTTCAGAACTGGAAATGTAAAAACCTACTTTAAAATAAGAAAGTATCTCCCCAGAAAATCCTGGTCCCTAATACGGGGTAGATCTGCTTGAAATGAATGCAACAATTGTCCACGTCCACGTCCACCTCCATAGTTCCGCAAGGGTGCCCAAGCCCCTCACCGCACAGGAAGCTTGATATATATTTCAACACATAAGATAGCATATACTTTGCACTGAGACTTCCTTGCTAAGTTCAAGATCCTTACAATGGCTGCCAACTCCTAATATTTCAAAGACTGTCTACATTAATATCTTTCAAAGCCCCAAACCTTGGCAAGGAACAAAAATTGTTTTTGAATCTGCTTCAAGAATTAATATTAGAGAATAGGAGGTTTTCCTCTCAGCAAATTGAAGCTGAATAAATTGTTCTCTGTCTCCTTAGAAATGGAACTGATTGCTGGAGGTGAGCACGGCTGCGAGGGGGCAGTGCAATGCTGGAGAGGGGGCGTGTGTGGGCTCAGAGGGGCCTTTGTTCTCTTAAATTATTGGCAGATCAGTTTCTCTCAACCCAGTGTAGATGCTAAAATACAGGAAGTAAGTATATTAGCTTGGAGTTACATTAAAGAAAGCTGGAACTGCTGGACGATTACTGCCTATTTTCTTTTGATTACTGCGTGCCCACAGAGCAACCTGTTCCCAAGCATTTCTGGGCGGCTGCGCACGTCCTCGCCACTATGACAGGTGAATTGAAACAATCCTGTGTAGACCTGCATTCCGGCTATTCCTTGGAACAAGACAACAAGCCCAAGAGACGTTTCCTTGTGGTCCTTCTGACGACTGCTTTGTCACTCCCCGCCCCATACAAGCAGGGATTCTGTGGTTTGATGGTTCGGTGTCGTTCCCCCTGTGGACTTAAAAGACCCAGACTTCAAAGCCACCTGCCCAAAGCTTTTGGTAATGGCTTTGACTTTGTTATTTTTCCTATTTATAAAAATAACATAATTCTTGTAGTATACCAGTAAATATAAGACAGAATAATGAGAGTAAAAGAAAATCTTACTGCCTAAAAGCAACCACTGTAACTGCTAGTACTTTGGCTTTTCTCTTTTTTTTTTTTTTTTTTGCTGATCTGTTGCAAACTGCTTTTCTTTCAAATCATCACTTCTCTGTCTTTTAGAATATCATTGTATTCCCAGAGAACCAACACAGTTTCTCCATTCCTGATCAGAACAACTAATATGTATTTACCCACAATTCCAGGATTTACAAATGTATGCTAAGAATTCATGGCATATTACCTGAACTTGGCGTTTTTTTCTGCTAGTCTTTCTTAGCTATTTTAATTTAGTCAAGAATAAACTGTGGGGCTTCCCTGGTGGCGCAGTGGTTGAGAATCCGCCTGCCGATGCAGGGGACACGGGTTCGTGCCCCGGTCCGGGAAGATCCCACATGCCGCAGAGCAGCTGGGCCCGTGAGCCATGGCCGCTGAGCCTGTGCGTCCGGAGCCTGCGCTCCGCACGGGAGAGGCCACAACAGTGAGAGGCCCGCGTACCACAAAAAAAAAAAAAAAAAAAAAGAATAAACTGTGTGTGTACAATTTTGTATCCCGCACCACCTACTTGACAGTTACAAACTAAGCATCTCCCATTAATTTTAAGTCTTCTTTGTTTTGTCGTTACTGGCCAAATAGATGTATCTAGATCCATCTACTTTTCTTCTCTTACAACCTGTGGATTTTTATCATTTCATTCTTTCTTATTTATATATCAGATTAAATCAGATGCCACAACAATTTATTGACACCATCTAAGTGAAAGGGTATGTTTTAAAGGGATAAAATTGTTCTGCATTATAGACCCAGAAATATGCTCTTAAGGCTGTAATGACATTTGAATGCTAATTCCTAAAGTAAAAGAAGAAATGGTTCCCCAAGAGACTCACAGAGCAAAGAGAAGATGGTAGGGAGATTTGAAGGACGAGATTCATATGCTGCTCCAGCATTCTAGAGAAAGCATCCATCACTAAGCTGACAGAGCCAGGGTCCTCACTGGTCACTCGCTATGTGACCTTAAATATGTCACTAAACAATCTGAGCCACAGAGGCTTCGTCTGGGAAATGGGAGAAATAATACTTGCCTCACGCAGGGACACTATTTAGCATATAATCGATGCTTGTTGGAGCTCTGTTCTTACTATGCAAGATGAGGTCTTTTCCTAATGGATTTGTGTGAATTTAAACAATATAAGAGTAGAGAAATGACATTTTCAGAAGCCTTAAAAATATAAGAACCAGTTCCTTAACTGCATCCTCCTTTAGCTAGCAATTTTTAGAACAGGTAGCCATATTTTGCCTTTGACATCTGTATAGCATTCAGTATACCTTGTTAATCTTGGTTGAGTATGGATATAGATCTCAAGAAATCTAATTCCATCCATTGGTCATAATGATAGGCACTCTGGAAACCCAAACGATTAGTATAGATAGAATTCTAGGGTCTTCTTTCAAAAAATATATGCAAAAACTGATTTTAGTACAGTCAAGCATTTCCGAAACAACTACATACGTATGAAGAAACAATGTGGCCACCACACATCCTTCCCTGATTATTAAAGCTGATCCACTTTCTTCTCTTTCTGCACATTCTCCAATCCCATGCCACCCTTGCCTTCAGCTTGACTTTGATAGCTGAGACTATTAGTTGGACGGGGAATCTATTAACCCTGGTCCCTCATCTCAGTTCAGCCTCTATCCTTTTCCTCTCCTGTGAGAGCAGGGACTTGGATCTCCTCAGGGACTTTGGTCATCTTTTCCCCCGCCTGTGTCTTCAGCCTCTCCATCCCTTCTAGCTATTTCTCCTCAGCACAGTGTTTTTCATCATGGACGACAGATACATTCTTCAGTCCACCTCTTTACTGGGTTTCTCTGAGACAGTCAGTCCCCCCCCTCCCACGATCTGCCTCCTCTTCCCTTTTCAGTCTTCCATCTGCTCTGCTAAGGCAGCCATTCCCTGGACCACCCAGGGAATTCCCTGGTGGTCCAGTGGTTAGGACCTGGCACTTTCACTGCTGTGGTCCGGGAGCCAAGATCCTGCAAGCCACAAGGTGAGGCCAAAAAAAGAAGAAGAAGAAGAAAACAAAAGGACCCCCAATATCATGTCCTTTCGGCATATCAAAGAAATGTAACATTATTGTTAGATTTCATTGTTTGACTTGGGTAAAGGAGACATCTATATTCAACTGTTTCTTCTTTTTGCATAGCTTATGTGGCCGAAGTAAAAACAGATATATGTACCATAAATATTTTGTTTCTTTCTCATTACCTTCTTACCTTAGATATGCACAATACACACAATCTTGCCATGGTTGGTTGTCTTTCAGCAGTTAATCATTGAGAATCCTTATGTGCTAGACATTGAGGGGATTACAGAAAAATATAATGATAACAGTTACCCTTCATTGAGCCCCTCATGTTTGCCGGGAGGTTTACATAACAACAATGTTGCACAGTAGGTATTAAATTCTCCAATTCTCCATGGAATAATGTTGAGGCCTCAAGTTTTCAAGTTCACACAGCTTGCAACCAAAGAGCTGGGATTCAAGCTGTGTCTTTATAACTCAACACTTTCTTTTTATGACTCGACAGTAAGTATAACAGTTCCTAAGAGGCACAAATTATTAGGAGGGGTGATTACTGGGGTTAGCTTTGAGTTTTGATAAAATTAATTATATGGGTTTTTTAAATTTATTCATTTGTTTTTCTAAAAATTAAGAAAACTATGAAGTTCTGCAAAGTTTGAGTTTTGTGAAAAGTAAAAATAAGTCACTCATCCACATTTTTCATTTTAATTTACATATCAATTTTTTCCTACCTTATGAAACCGTGCGTTTTGGAAGCAAAGATAAGCATTATATGAAAATACATTCAGAAAAGTTAAATGCTGGCCTTTCTTTCGCTGGTCACGCCTAAGGGCTGTAGAGTAGGAATTTTTACATGATTGAGGATGTGTTGAAGCTGTGTCTCCCTGACAGTTCATTAATTATTGACATTTTCTCTTTTTCTCTCCGTGGAATTCTGGGACTGGAAGAGACCCTGTTATGTAGCCCCCATATGAAAATAAGCAATGACCTGAGAACCAAATGAAATCCGGGCAGGCCCAATGAGAATCAGGAGGTGTGGGTAACGAGAGGCAGGCAGTTGGCCTAATGAGACACTTTACAGATCCTGTTTCTTTCTATTACCTTTTTTCTATTTTTCAGGGTAATCTTTTAGGTTGTGTTTTACTGAATTTTTAAGCATATTTTCACTTATGCTTTCTTATATTCTTATAAGTTTCCAATGTAGTGAATATAATGGCATGAAGTGGCGAGATTGTACCACAGTGTAAGTAAATATCCAGGGCAGTGTTAAAGTAGCACAGGGAAATCCTTGTTAGATCTGGTTGTTTCTATGCCACCCTGGTGCCGAGTCTTTTCTGACCTTGGAAGCTGGTTATAATTGGAAGGAGTACTAGATGCTTCAGGTCTTTCTTCTAGGTCAGGAAAATCAAGAAAGGATGATACATGAAGACTCAGATGAACTGACAATATGATGTAGAGGTGGAGTTTTATGGCTGTTTCCAAAATCAATGGAAAAGAGAGCTGGGACCAATTAAATACCTGTCATGGGCATACAAGGGAGAACTTGTGGTGCACATACTAGGATTTGACCATTTCTATGTAACAAGACTGTAAATTTCTCTATCCAACTATTACTTCCTTGAAAATAAGAATTATGCTTTATTTCTTATTGTATCCCCAGTGACCAGCACATCTTTAACATAAGGCAAACAGTCAACCAATATTTGGAAATAAATGGGAATTGAATTAAGAGGTTACAAATAATGATTTTAAACTATTTTCAAGTCTAATTTCCAGGCTAGACTTGTCTCCTAAATAGTTCTTACATGTGAGCTACTACATCTACAATATCTCAGAAAACATTGGTGGGTTCTAGGTGGGGAAAGATGTATCCCCTGAGAAATTTAGACTTCAGGCTTGACCTTATGGGAGTTTATGGTTTAAATTTATATTGCCTGTGATATCCACAATACCCAAACTTAAAAAATAAATTTAAAATGTGGTCCAGGTTGGAAATACGCCTGGAACAACTGGCTAAAACAAAAACAAAGCATCTTTGGCAAGCCACATTCTAGACAAAGGCCACAAAGATGTCACAAAGATGTTTTGTCACCACAAAAACTCCACCATTAGCTCATAGATAAAAATTAAAAACACACAAGGAAACAAGCCACCATGAGAGACAGCAGGAATAGCAAACAATAGAACTAGACCTCAAGATTTTGATACAATAAATAATTGGATAAAGATTATAAAAATTTATGTTTAAAATATTAAAGAAATAAAAGATGGAACCAAAAATGAGACAATAAAGGAAATTATTAAAATGAGGCACAAACAGATCAAAGCATTTTAATTTAAGTTATTGAAAGGGTGTACTAACAGAAATTCATTTTACATAAGATATGTATGTTATTATAGAATGCATAACTTCCAACCCAGTGGGAAATAAAGAAGGAAAAAAGTCAATCAATACAAAAGCAGGCAGGAAATGGGAACAACAACAAAACCCCCAAAGCATAGAAAAGTCAGAGTAATTTAAAAGCAGACAGTAGAAATAAAATCAAATACATTAATAGTGAACAAAACTGTAAATGGACTAAACTCATGAGTTAAAAGGAAGGGACTGTCAGATTTAACTTAAAAATTTTTTAATTGAACTATTCTATAATAGTTCAATTGTATGTATACTATTGTATACTATTATACATAGGAGAAATACATATAAGTGCACAGCTTGCCGAATTTTTGTGAACTGAACTCAACTCTGTAAACAGCACCCAGGTCAAGGAGCATTAACAGCACCTCAAAAGCCTCTCTAATGCCCCTTACAGCACCTCCCTGCTCTTCCCCAAAAGAGTAACCACTGTCTTGACTCTAACAGCATAGATTAATTTTTCCTTTTATTTCAGAAGACTTCGAAAGTACAAAAAATAAATAAAGGAAAGTTTGATCTATTTAACTTCACTAAAATAAAGAACATTTGTTCATTAAAAGACATCATAAAAACAGGAGAAAGACTAGTCATAAACAAGAGAAAATATTTGCAATTTGACATATAACTACCAAAGGATCATATATTCCAGAATATATAAAGAATTCCTACAAATCAATAAGAAAAAGATAAACTACCCATTGATTTGAAAACTAGACAAAGATGTTAGATATTTCATATGAGAAGAAATCCTAATAGTCATCAATATATCACAAAATGTTCAAATCAGTGGTCACATAGGGAATTCAAACCATAACTACCAGGTTGAAAAAAATTGAAATATAGAATTGAGTGGTTAAGAGTGCAGATTCTGGAGTCAGCCTAGCTGGGTTCAAATCCCAGATCCACATACATAGTTATTTGGTCTTGGGCAAGTTTACTGTACTTCTTTGGGCTTTGATTTCCTCATTTATTAAATGAGGCTCTTAATTCTTCCTACCTCATAGAGGCATTAACCTCATTAGGATTATTTTATTTGTTTAGGCCAAAATCTTTGTGTCATCTTTGACTTCCTCTCTGGCCTTCAGCAAATCATCTCACTTCTATTTTTAAAATATATTCAGAATATTCTCTCCTCTCACCAGCCCCATCACTGCCACTCTAGTCCAGGTTCACTGACATCTCCCACCTGGACTATTACAATAACCATCAGACTGGCCCTTCTACTTCATCACTGGCTTCTATTTGCAACACAGTAGCAAGAATGATGGTGTTAAAGCATAATCAGAACCATGTCACTCTATGGCTCAAAACCCTCCAGTGCCTCTCATCTTCCCCAGTAAAAGGCAAAATCCTTCACTAAGTCCTTCAAGTTCCTAGATCACCGTGTTCATGGTTCTCATTCTGATCTCTTGCATTCTACTTCTCTGTTCCAACCACACTGGGTTCCTTGATATTCTTCAGAGCCTTGGTGTTGCTGCTAGCTCTAATCGGGCTGCCTCTCTTCCAAATGTCTACCTGGCTTGCCTCTGCACTTTTATTTTAGATCTTTACTTTGTCTTTACTTTAAGTCAGTAATAGTTTCATTGGACTCTATCTAAAATTTCAACATCCACCTTGATAATTATTTTTCAGCGTCCGGTGAGGGGAAACCAAAAGCCAAAAATAATCTGGAGCTATTGAAATTTCTGGGACAAAGTCAGTGAGAAGAAGGGGGTGGTCCAGCCAACACACTGAATAACCCCACTTTTTCCTACTTAGCTTCCTGTCTTGGCCACGTGGCACATCAGATCATTTCTGACCTCTGCACTTTCCCTCTAAATATTTCTCCATCAGGCTTGCCCTCTCCTGGTGGGGGGGGGGTCGTTAACTCTATCCTTCATTCTTGCAGGCAGGAGTATCAGGACTTCTGTCTAACAGCTGTGGCTCTCATCTCCCTGGCAGCAGAGTGAACTCCTTGGAGGCGGAAAAAAAACCTTGATATTTTATATCTCCCTTCCTGCTTTATTTTTTTAACCTTAGTTCATATCACTAATATGCTATATATTTTAGTTGTTTATCTTGTTTAATGTCTCCTCTACAGAACTGAATTTCCAAAAGGCAAGTGTTTTTGTCAGTTGTGTTCACTACTGCATTTCCAGCACCTAGAATAGTGGCTGGTACATAGTAAGTCCTCAATAACTTTTTGTTGAGTGAATGTATAAATGAATGAATGAATGAGTGAATGCCTAGTTTGGGCAAGAGTGTGGAGCAACTGGAACATTTACACATTGCTGGTGGGAGGGTAGATTTGAGAAGCAATTTGACAGTACCAGTAAAGCAAAAGATTGATGTCCCTTCTGACCTAGCAGTTCCACTCCTAGTAGATACTCTCTGGTTAAGTGCTTCCTACCTGCATCAGGAGACAGGTACAAGAATAGTCAAAGCTCCGCCGTTTGTAAAAGCAAAGAACTGGAAACAACCCACATGTTCATCAACAGTAGAATGGATAACTGCATTTCCATTTCTTATATCATATAGCTGGGAAAATGAATGAATCAGAACTATAGCAAAACAACACGATGAATCTCAAAAACAAAATATTGAGCAATATATTCAATGTGATTTCATTTATATAAATTTGAAAAACAACAAAATATTGTTTAGAGATATTATGATTTGCAGAAAAAGTATAAAGAACAAGGCCATAAGGTACACAAAATTTAGGATAGTGATTACCACAGAGACAGAAAGGAAGGGATGGGATCACAGAGGAGCAGAGAGCAATTCTGGAGTATAAAGGCCATGTTCTTTTTCCTTAACAGTATGGGGAATGTGTAGACATATGTTATATTATCTATTTTTACATTTCATAGTTATAAGTATTCCATATTGTCTACTCAATATATATAACAAAAGTAATTTTAAACAAAAATCTAAAGAAAATGGTTAAAGAAAAAGATAGGCTATTCATCGAACAGCAATTCCAATCGGTCAATGAACATGCGAAGTTGCCCAAACTCCCTATTAATCAGCGCTACAAATAAAACGATAGTAAGATAATATTCATGAGATTGACAGCTTTTTTAAAAGTTGACCAGGCTAGGTGTTTTAAGGTTTTAGGGAACCAGATATTCCAATAAACTGCTCATGAAAAGGTAAAAAATATACTAATTTAGAGGGCAATTTTGTAGTATCTATTAAATTAGTAATGTGTAAACCTACAAACAGCAAATTTTTTAAATGCTACTATATTTTCCTTCAGCATATTTTCAAAATAATACTGTTTTTGAAAAACATGTACAAAAAATATATTTTAATGAGAATACCTTTCTAGATAAAAATAGACTACATGGGATGGATGTGGGAGGAACCAGGAGGAATAGTCAAAGGGGACTCTGTCATCTGAAATGTTCTAATTATTTCTAAGCATATTTATGTATTGTTTGTTTAATTGTATTGAATTTTACAAAGGAAATACAATTAAAGCTGCACATCAAAATTTGCAACTAATTAAATGTAGTATTGAAATTAGAGTATTTATATACTTTAATGTTTATGTTAAAAACTACAAAGAATTTAAATTTAATGAGTAAAAATATCAGTTTAAGAGTTAAGAAAAGGAACAAGCAGAACAAGTCCAAAGAACAAAATTAAGTAAAAAATAAAGGTAAAAGCAGTAAAAAGGAAAGAAAAGAAACGGAAAGCAAAACTACAACAGAGAGGATCAACAAAGCCAAAAATTGTTTCTTTGAAAATAACCAATAAAATAGAGAATCTGGATAAGGCAAAAAAAAAAACCCAAAATTAACAATGTTTAAAAAAGAAAAGGAGGACATTACCATAGGTGCTGTGGAGGTTAAAAAGATAAGAAGATGTCATGCACAATCTATGCAAATAAATCTAAAAACTTAGGTGAAAAGGAAAATTTCCTAGAACCATATAACTTGCCAAAACTGTTTGAAGGGGCCCCCCGTTTTTTGTTTTCCGTTCTCCTCACCCTCCCTTCCCCGTCCCGGACGACAGGATCCTGAGGAGACAGCTGCAGTGGCAGCTGCTGAGTTCTCGGTGAAGGTTCTTCTTTTCTCCCATCCCCTTCTCTCCCCACCCCATCCATTAATATTACTCTTTTGAAGATTCTTCATTGTCAAGCTGCCAAAGTGGAGAGTGCGACGGTAGAAGCGGCTGCTTCTCGTTTCAGTGCTTCCTCGGGCGGAGGAGGAAGTTAAGGGTGCATCTCAGCATTACCCCAAGACTGCTGGCAACAGCGAGTTCCTGGGGAAAACCCCAGGGCAAAAGGCTCAGAAAAGGATTCCTGCATCAAGCACTAGACGAGATGGCAACCCCGCAGCGAACAACTCCGCCAATGAAAAAGAACGACATGATGCAATCTTCAGGAAAGTAAGAGGCATCCTAAATAAGCTTACTCCTGGCAAGTTTGACAGGCTATGCCTTGAGTTCCTCATTGTGGGCGTAGAGTCTAAACTCATCCTTAAAGGGGTCATACTGCTGATTGTGGACAAAGCCCTAGAAGGGCCAAAATATAGCTCACTGTATGCTCAGCTATGTCTGCAATTGGCAGAAGATGCACCAGACTTTGACGGTCCAACAGCAGAGGGTCAGTCAACCAGGACAGAAGCAAAGCACCACATTCGGACGCCTCCGAGTTTCCAAATTACAAGATGAATTTGAAAACCGAACCAGAAATGTTGATGTCTGTGAAAAGCGTGAAAATCCCCTCCTCCCCGAGGAGGAGGAACAGAGAGTCATCGCTAAGATCAAGGTGTTGGGGGACATCGGATTCACTGGAGAACTTGGAAAGCTTGACCTTATTCATGAATCTATCCTTCACAAGTGCATCGAAACACTTTTGGAAAAAAAGAAGACAGTCCAACTCAAAGATACGGGAGAGGATTTAGAGTGCCTCTGTCAGAGAATGAAGATAGTGGCACCTAGGTTAGACCATGAACGAGCCAAGTCCTTAATGGATCAGTACTTGGCCCGAATGTGCTCCTTGATGTCAAGTAAGGAATTGCCGCTGCAGGATACTGTAGAGTTGAGAGAGCACCACTGAGTCTCTCGCGAGGCTTTTCTTGACAATGGACCAAAGACGATCAGTCAAATCGGTCAAGATGCATTAAAAGATCTAGGAGTGTTTATTCCTGCTTCTATGGCTCAAGGGATGAGAAGTGACTTCTTTCTGGAGGGACCGTTCATGCCACCCAGGATGAAAAGGGATAGGGATGCACTTGGAGGACTGGCTGATATGTTTGGACAAATGCCAGGTAGTGGAGTTGGTGCTGGTCCAGGAGTTATCCAGGATAGATTTTCACCCGCCGTGGGGCACCATAGTTCAAATCGACTCTTCAGTGGTCATGGGGGACACATCATGCCTCCCACGCAATTGCAGTTTGGGGAGATGGGAGGCAAGTTTATGAAAACCAGGGGCTAAGCCAACTCTACCATAACGAGAGTCAGGGACTCTTATCCCAGCTGCAAGGACAGTCGAAGGATACGCCACCTCGGTTTTCTAAGGACAGCTTAATGCAGATGAGATTAGCCTGAGGCCTGCTCAGTCTTTCCTAATGAATAAAAATCAAGTGCCAGATAACTATGATTCCTCCTAGTGCACAACCACCACGCACTCAAACACCACCTCTGGGACAGACACCTCAGCTTGGTCTCAAAACGAATCCACAACTTATTCAGGAAAAGCCTGCCAAGACCAGTAGAGAGCCACCACCATCAAAGGAAAAGCTGCCTAAATTAACCGAAACTGTTGTAACCGAATATCTGAATAGTGGAAATGCAAACGAAGCTGCCAGTGGTGTGAGAGAGGTGAGGGCTCCTAAACACTTTCTCCCCATATAGATAGCAAAGTAATCATCCTGGCACTAGACAGAAGTGATGAAGATAAAGAAAAAGCGAAGGGACAGCCACAAGTGACAACTTCATGCAGGTTTTCCTGAATGTATTGGACCAGTGCCCCAAACTGGAGGTTGACATCCCCTTGGTGAGATCATATTTAGCACAGTTTGCAGCTCATGCTATCATTTCGGAGCTGGTGAGCATTTCAGAGCCAGCTCAACCACTGGAAAGTGGCACCCGTTTTCCTCTCTTTTTACTTTGTCTTCAGCAATTAGCTAAATTACAAGATTGAGAATGGTTAACAGAGCTTTTCCAACAAAGTAAGGTCAACAGGCAGAAAATGCTCCCAGAAATTGATGAGAAAGAGGACCGCATATTGGAGATCTCGGAAGGAAAGGGACAGTTTCTTACTCCCACTCCTCCAATTGGAGAAGGAACTGTTAAAGCAAATAAAGTTGGATCCATCTCCTCAAACCATATATAAGTGGATTAAAGATAACATCTCTCCCAAACTTCATGTAGATAAAGGATTTGTGAACATCTTAATGACTAGCTTCTTACAGTACGTTTCTAGTGAAGTAAACCCACCCAGTGATGAAAGAGATTCTTCCTCTGCTCCTTCCAAAGAACAGTTAGAGCAGGAAAAATAACTGCTTCTTTCCTCCAAGCCAGTAATGCAGAAATTCCTTCATGATCACGTTGCTCTACAAGTCAGCGCCCTCTATGCTCTTCAGGTACACTGCTACAATAGCAGCTTCCCGAAAGGCATGTTACTTCACTTTTTTGTTCACTTCTATGACATGGAGACTATTGAAGAAGAAGCTTTCTTGGCCTGGAAAGAAAATATAACCCAAGAGTTTCCAGGGAAACGCAAGGCTTTGTTCCAGGTGAATCAGTGGCTAACCTGGCTAGAAACTGCCGAAGAAGAAGAATCAGAGGAAGAAGCTGACTAAAAAAAACCAGTCAAAGCCTTAAATTGTGCAAAACATACTGTTGCTATGATGTAACTGCATTTGACCTAACCACTACGAAAATTCATTCCGCTGTAGCATTTTCACAATATTTAAAGCAGAAGCACGTCAGTTAGGATTTCTTTCTGCATAAGGTTTTTTTGTAGTGTAATGTCTTTATCATAGTCTACCATCAAATATTTTAGAAGTATCTTTAATGCTTAGATAGTAATATATTAGCAGCATGCAATAATTACATCAAGCTCTCAAGCAGAGGCAGTCTATTGTAAGGACCTTCTTTGCTGCCAGTTATCATAGGCTGTTTTAAGTTAGAAAGCTGAATAGCAACACTGAATACTGTAGAAATGCGCTTTGCTCAGTAATACTTGAGTTGTTGCAATATTTGATTATCCATTTGGTTGTTACAGAAAAATTCTTAACTGTAATTGATGGTTGCTGCCGTAACAGTATATTGCCTGTATTTCTACCTCTAGTAATGGGCTTTATGTGCTAGATTTTAATATCCTTGAGCCTGGGCAAGTGCACAAGTCTTTTGAAAAGAAACACGGTTTACTTGCACAAAACTGATCAGTTTTGAGAGATCGTAAATGCCCTTGAAGTGGTCTTTGTGGGTGTGAAACAAATGGTGAGAATTTGAATTGTTCCCTCTTATTATAGTATTGAAATTAAGTCTACTTAATTTATCAAGTCATGTTCATGCCCTGATTTTACATACTTGTATCTGTCAGTAAACATTGTGATATTCAAAAAATTAAAAAAAAAAAAACTGGCTGAAGGGGAAAAAGAATTAAGTAGACCTATAATCATTAAAAAAATTGAATCAGTTGCTAAAAATCCATTCACAAAAAAAAAAAAAACAAGGCCCAGATTGTTGCATAGGTGAGTTCTATCTAACTTTCAAGAAACAGATCATTCAATTTTATACTTACCTTTTAAGAAAAAAGATAAAGGAGGAATGCTTCCCAAGTCATTTAATGACACTATTATAATACTCCTGAAATAAAAACCAGTCAATGGCAGTAATAAAAATGAAACGTGTATGCCAATCTCACTTACGAGCATAGATACAAAGATTGTGAAAACAACATCAGCAATCCAAATTCATCAGTGTAAAACAAAAGTACATTATGACTGAGCTGGGTTTGTCGCAGGAATGTAAGTGTGCTCTAATATTAAAATATTGTAAGTATAATTTACCACATAAACAAATGAAAAGAAAATATCTCAGTAGATTTTTAAAAAGCATTCAATATGAAAGATTCAACAAATATTTATTTTGAAAATTCCTGGCAAAGCATAGAAGGGAAGAATTTCCTTTATCTGATAAAATGTATCTGGTAAAAAGCCATAGGAAACATCATACGTGGCAGTGAACCTTCAGAAGTGTAATCCCTTTTAAATTGTTTAAGTATTCTTCTTTTGATGTATGTTTTGGTTGTCTTCCATATCTTTTTATTTTAAGCAATGAACTTCTTGATGTAATCTATGTATACTTGTCACAGTATTTGCTTAGGAAAAATTCCAAGAAGTAGAATTGTTCAGATCAAGGTTTTACATCTTATAAATTTTATTATATTTTCCTAAATTTCCATGAAGGAAGATTGTGCAGACTTACAGTGACATAGGCAATTCCTTAGAGTTCCCTTTTTATTCACTTTGTCTATTCAGTAGATATTCATTGAGCATTATGATATGCTAAGCTCTCTGCCGGGAGTTGGTGTTCAGTGGCAAATACAACAAATGTGCTAGGTGCCCTTCTGAAACTTACAGATTAGCTTTGGGGTCATCTGTACATCTTCTTTAAGAAATTGCTTGTTTGTGACTTGCCCATTTTTCTGAATTTTCGGTTTGATTTTCCAGAAGTCAAGATTCTAGGATATTTGGCGTCTGAAGTATAAGGGGTACAGGAATGAAATCTCTTGGGGTAGAGTAACTTTGTTTTGCAAACCAAAAATAGAATACAGGATAGAAAAGCACAATAGTACTTAGATGGGGACAAAAGAACAAAGTGTCTGAAAATAGGTTGGTCCCCAAAAGTCTGAAGTATATGACTTCCTCACCCATGGAAAGGGAGGAAGTGCCACACGCAGAGAGGCCAAGGGCATAGGCCATGGACAACCTCATATCCCCAGTTTTGCCTTGAGCAGGCTTTTCAGTAGTTTGACTCAAATTAAACTCAGAAACCCCTATGGAGGAGAACACTTCAATACCGTTTATCCTTCTCAATCAGCAACTTTAACTTTAAAAATAATACAAAACTCAGCGATGACAAGATAGCAAACTAGCTTCAGCTGCGGACTCTTCCTTTCCAAATGAAACCTGGAGAAACTACATAATTGAGAGAAAACATGGAACCAAGCAAGTACCAAAAACTATAAGGACATCTGGAGTGGCCAGAGGTGGCCAAAGTGGTATGAAGGATGGCCACACCTGCATAGCAGTGAAAGCAGGAGCCCGAAGAGAGAATCGGTTAGAGATTTTAACTTCTTCATTTGCCTCTTTCCCTTATTGTTTTGGGGTGATCTTCGCCCACCTCATTGCAATAGCCTAGAGCATCCATTGTGGTAGCCCTGGAAGTAGCATCCGGGCAGTGAAGCAGTTGATAAAAGTGCAGGATGACCATTTGCCCTGCCTTTGAGCATCCTCTGTCCTCCATCTCCTGTGCCTCCAAACCCTCAGGATGATGGAAAATGACCTAGAGAGACTGCCTCTTCCCAGTGTTGCTATGTTCTAAGGGTTTAAGGGTGAATCCCTGACAGAGGAATTGCCAGAGGAGTGTAAACCAATTCAATTTGGGGGGGGGGGTGATCAAAAGTTTGATGGTGCTGAGGGCTTTCTCCACCCTGGAGCTCATCCCTGCTCATCTCCTTAAAATCACTGAAGGAACTCTAGTGTGTGTCCCTCGTAACATTTCCTCATACTGGCAGACAGGACTGACCCCAGGAAAATATGGGCTCACAGGCCAAAATAACGAAATGCCCCAAAAGCACAACCCATAAAACAGAGACCAAAATCTGAACATAGACCACAAGAAGCAGAACTATTGGAAACGACAAGCCAACAATTTAAAATATGCATAATTAGTATCCTTAAAGAGATAAAGAAGAATATTAGTAATTTGGAACAGGTACAAGATGTTGTAAAAAATAATCAGATGGAAATATTAAATACAAAAAAAAGTTTTAAAAGAGAGAAAAACAGGCACCACTTTTATCTAAAACAAAATTAGCATCAGTCAATTAATGGAAAAGTCAGTTAAAGCAAGGAATCATTTTTAAATGACACAAATACCTCCAACATTTAATCATCACTTATGTAAATGCATATTAATTTGCCATCTTTTGATAAAGATTCAATGCTTTTTCTTTGAATCTTAGGGTTCTAGGATGCTTTTCTTGCACAAAGCACACCCCAAATATATCTACCAGAACTTCCAGTTTCTATTTCTGTGTCTTTAGTTCAGAGCCAAGAATTAAAGACGTCGGCAAAGCATATGCGTTAAGAATTTTTCTGTATTTAAACGTTTTATAGTGTTGTCCTGTTCACCACTAATTTAGTAGCATTTTCTATGCAACTATATTTTACCAAGTCTTTTCTACATATTTAAGTTAGTTTTGAAAAGCATCAACTCTTTCTTTCATAGTCACACTTAATCTACGTAGTTAAATTAACAATTACAAATACCAATTTAAAGCAAAGATAAACAGACTTTGGAACAAGTGGAACTGACTCTCATTAAGCCTAAAAATGTATGTGGTAAGAAGGAATGGAGGGTTAAACTAGAGAGTAGAGACTGATTAAGATCTTCTAGTGCATATCTACAGCTGAGTCTTTCCCTCGATATTTGAATATGATTTGTTTTGCATGCAAACTCATTCTGAACATCATCAAAAATACACATGTAGCCCAAGAGAACTTTCTGAGGGATCTTTGTGTGGTAACTCTGAAGTACCCGAAGAGTTTGGAACAAAAATAAAATTAGCTCCAAACCACCAAAGTAAGTCAAAGCTAAAACTCCCATACAGAATCGATTTATGCATGCCTGGTTTTTACGTGAAAATATAATTGCCTTCCTTGGAAACAAAGAGAAATACATTCACGTACTGTAATCATTCATAATTTTTGACATTTTACTTATATTGTCAAGGGTGTGCAGTAGCTTCAATACAAAGAGGCTTCAGGGAGGGGGCTTTATAAATCTTGCTGAAAAAGAAGCTCAACAGAGTTAATCGGTGTAAAATAAGAGTTTTCTGGAGTTCAATACAAGCACTGACAATCTACATTCACTACATTTTAACTCTCCATTACAAAGAAACAAGTCAAGCAAACTTAATTTTCATGAGCTATTGATTTAGTGATATTCGTGCCTTCATAAAAATCATTTGGCAGCTGTTTTCTAATTACATGGCATTATTCAATTGTCATATATTTTTGTCTCGTTTTCATTGATTTCTCTGATTTATAAAGACTCGTACACATGTTCCAATTTCTTATCGTGTTTAGCACAATGCTCTACTCTAAGCTTCAAACCTGCTCTTGAATGCCTTTCCATAATCCAATCCACCATAGTTCAGAAATTGAATTCAAAATCTTCTTCATAATTAAAATGCTTTTTAACCCTTCGTTGTGATATTTTCTTTGTCAGTCAAATCAATGAACTATTTAACCATCCGGAAAACAAAACATTAAGAGTTTGAATATTACTATTTACATATAATATAAAGTTGTGTTATATACTTGTATCAGACTTAAAATCAGATTGAAATACATAAGAAAAAAATATATACCTCTTTACATTCTAAATTGTGATAAACCTACCTCCATGTATTGTGCAAGAGATGACCTCAAAGCAAAAGGAAACGTTGAACAAAGAGTTTGGTCAGGTTAGATAGCAAATCAGTTGAAGTAGTCTTCAAATTACTTTCCCTCAAAAATAGGAGATGGGGTAAGGGTGGTAAAATAGTTTTCTCTGAGAAGTTCTAGTTACCGTCGTACCATTACAGTAAATTATTCAAAATTATCTAATTCAGAAAGTTTATCAAAGGAATTCAAATATGACAGATGCACTAACATAAATGACAGGGTTATTAGGTGTAACATAACATGAAGCAAAGAATCTCTGGAAATTTTCAAGCTAGCTTTACAACTAAGTGTTATTCCAAACACATGCTTCAACTGTCCAATCTAAAATACTGAGGCAAAGCCTTTCTCAGTGAATAACTGGTTTGGCTCTAGTGTTTTGCATTTGTCCTGATATTCTACGCATGACATTGTGAAATAGCTGATCATAAAACAACACTGAGTCATGTCCTTAATCCTAGGCATTTTAGCGTGTAACACTTTCATCAAGGAAATGGGACGGCAGGAAGAAGTCAAAGACAGCTCACAGTGTTTGGGGCTCAATATACTGTAGGTTGCCAGTACCACGTCTTCATGTAGAAAGAGCACAATATTCCCATGGTGGACGGAGCAATGTAGCCTCAGCCATGTTGTGGGTGGTTGTCACTCAGATCAGTGGCAAGGCCTGGGGTACTGGTATTCAACTCAGAGACCTAAAGAAAGGACATCATTAGAAATCTTCCTTTTTGTGTACAACCTTCACACTCCTGCTCAAGAAAGAATTCAGCATAGGCTAATTGTAAAGATTAAAAAGATGCACAAGAAGAATAAGAAAAGGGATTAAGAATAGCTAAATGGGGCTTCCCTGGTGGCGCAGTGGTTGAGAATCCGCCTGCCGATGCAGGGGACGCGGGTTCGGGCCCCGGTCCAGGAAGATTCCACATGCCACGGAGCCTGTGCGTCTGGAGCCTGTGCTCCGCAATGGGAGAGGCCACAACAGTGAGAGGCCCGCGTACCACTAAAAAAAAAAAAAAGTAGAAGAAATGAGATATTGACCTTTAAATTTTTTGATAATGTGCGAATTTTTTTATACCAATGCCTAACAATATCGATGTTTCTCTTGGTTTTTTTCATTAAGAGATTTTTTTTAAAGCATGGTTTTAATTTCTTCAAAGAAAATATATTGTTTCAACTAGCTAATTTATTTGTTGGCCAAAACCACTGAGAAATTATGTTATGCCATTTCCTTTTTTTTTTTTTTTTCCTAAAGTCCAGTACTATTAAATTTGCTGAGAACATCCTTCTGGAGAACACTTATTTGAACATAATTCTGGTTACTGTAGCCCCCCAAGCCTTTGCAGGTATTCTAGACTAGAGGCTCCACACGCCAACCACAAACTCCTAGCAAAATGTTTACTTTCAAGACTAACAAGAGGGCTTCCCGTTCCCGAGGGCTTGGCTTCCCTGGTGGCGCAGTGGTTGAGAGTCCGCCTGCCGATGCAGGGGACACGGGTTCGTGTCCCGGTCCGGGAAAATCCCACATGCCGCGGAGCGGCTGGGCCCGTGAGCCATGGCCCCTGAGCCTGCGGGTCCGGAGCCTGTGCTCCGCAACGGGAGAGGCCACAACAGTGAGAGGCCCGCGTACCAAAAAAAAGACTAACAAGACTGAAGGATGGAAAGTGGCATTTGCTACCTACACTGTAAAATTGCCTAAACTGCAACTCTTCTGATAGAAATCCTCTTTCTGCTGTTAGAGCAAAGCAGTATGGAATAAAATGATACTCTACTTGACTTATTTTTTTTATGAGCTAAAGATGTAGAAGTAGGAGAAGTAGTTGAAAGTGATAGAGAACGAAATTTCAGCTCAACATAAGAAAAGATTTTCTTACAGTTACAGACGTCTAAAAATGCCATTTGCTTCCTTGGTAAGTGGTGAGGTTTCTGCCTTTGGCTGTGTTCAGTTATAAGCTGGAGAGACCGTTAACAAGAGTGTTGGATCAATCAAACGTTGGCTAGATGTCTGGACTACATACATCACAAGGTGACTCTACCTTTGAAATTTGTGTTCCTATATTGTGGTGTGCCTGTGTGTGTGTGTGTGTGTGTGTGTGTTTAAATTCATCAAAATAGATCTAAGGCCAGTCTTATTTGGGGAACCAGTATTCCTGATCAATATCATGATAATAAGAACTTTGAAGTTGCAGACTTGAGAAGTTATTCTTAACCTAATAGTGTATTAACTTAAATGCAACCTTACAAAACTCTACACTTTTACCTTAATAGCCCCCCCAAAAGGAAGAATCAAAACTGGAAAACCTCCAGAAATAAGAACACTATTATCAGTGTTTACTGGCTAAAGTAATTTAGCAAATTCATAGAAAATAACCTTCCCCTTAAGTTATAAGCTCAAGGATTTCAAGAAAATCTGGCTATAGTATTTATTCAGTTTAATGAAGCTCAATTCCTTGTAGCTGTAACTACATTTATTTCCTATATTAGCTTTACTTACTTAATGATGCCTATTCATCTTCGTAAAATGTGTTCTGTTGTGTTTTTATAGGCTGTGCTTTTGAAATTCTCATGTTTTTAAAAAGTCAAATTAAGTTTAAAAGAAAACAATGAAAAATGCAGGGGACGGGAGAGAGCTGGGTAGCAGCCAGGAGTGCATAAGGAACCCAAGAATTCTCAAACAAAGAAATATTGGCTTGGCCAAAAGTTTCATTTGTTTTTTTTTTTCTGTAAGATGGCCCTAGTAGCACTTCGCTGTCTTTAACTTCATTCGAAACAATTTTGTTAGATTGTATCTGACAGCTGTCATATCAGAGTGCATTTTAAAAAGACATCAAAATTGGTGAATTTTTGTGTAGCCATTTTAATATTGAAGATGGAAGAAAAATACCAACATTTTCAGCATATTATGCTTTCTTATTTCAAGAAAGGTAAAAACGCAACTGAGATGCAAAAAAAAGATCTGTGCAGTGTATGGAGAAGGTGCTGTGACTGACTGAACGTGTCAAAAGTGGTTTGCGAATTTTCGCAGTAGAGATTTCTCGCTGGACGATGCTCCACGGTTGGGTGGACCAGTTGAAGTTGATAGTGACAAAATCGAGACATTCATTGAGAGCAATCAATGTTATACCACGCGGGAGATAGCCGACATGCTCAGGTATTGAAAATCATTTGCACCAGCTTGGTTAGCTCAGTAAAGGAGCTCTCTGAACCTCCTTTACTTCAGGGCCTGTATAGTCCTAACCTTGAAGAATCTGACCCTGGATTTGGAGTCCACCTCCTGCAAATGGGGCAGAGGCATTGAATGAAGTTTGTCTTATTTTAGGCCATAGATAGATAGGTAGATAGATACATAGAGATATAAAGATATATATATGTATCGTAATATATATGTATATATAAAACATATACAATCATTATATAAGGCACAGTGAAAAGTCCAGAATTTCTCTAAGGGGACAGGGGTGAATGGGAAGGAGATTTGTCTTGAAGTTACAAATGCACGGCAAGACTTTTGTTTTTACTTTTTGTACTTTGAGAGGAGGGAAAGGGTTGGAAGAATTGGCTTGGGTGAGCCGATGGTAATAGACATTGCGGGGGGATAAGAATCCCCTACCTCAAGTCACCCCCTGCATCCACTAGTTGGGTACAAGGAAATTTACCTTTCGGGTTTCTTTACTTGAAAAACAATGCTGTCGGAGTCACAGATATCTTCCCTACCAACCAAGAGCTGCTCTGATGATCAAACAGGATGTATATATGTATGAAAGTACAATCTGCTTTGCAGACTGTAATGTGTTACAAATATTCACCAATACTATTATTACAAACTTCTTGCTGTCCCTGAACGTGAATCTTGTCGAATGGAGAGGCAGCCTAGTCGGGCAGAGTGGCATGGGCCTTGGACAAAACTCAGGACAACTCAGTTCTTCCCTTTGTTGTGCTTTACCTGGGCAAATGCATTACTATGGTTGAGTGCAATTTCCCCAACTGTAAAATAGAAATAATATTATCAATTTATGAGTTTTCTTTTCATAATGACATGAATGGCTAAAAATGTTTAAAGTAAGCAAAAGCCTTTAACTCATTTCCTAGTACAAGTTAAGTCCTAAAAAAATGAGTCCCATTAACATTATTACTATTTTAGAAGTAGTAATACTGATATTATTACAGTGTCCTAAATCTAGAAGAGGATCTCAAAGGATTGCATTTGTACTTATTTGTAACTATAGATCTTCGACTTTGTAAGAAGAGGCTTCACTCTGGGAACCATGACCTTGACTGGCAACAAAGCTTTCAGATCCCTTATATCCTGGTGGTAAAGGTCATAGGTCTTCAGCACAATTCAAATCCTATGCTACCTGTAGAGCCCACAGGAATTATTGGGTTCACCTTGAACTGATTTCCTCAGGACTTGGGACTAAGCAAATATTAGAATCCCAGGAGCAAAAGTTTATAATTTGAATAGAATATATTGTAATGTTTGTTTGCAAATTCCCCAATATAGGAATAAAAATTGTTTCCTTGTACTCCAGTTTGTTCAGAATAGTTATAGATATACCCAATAATGTATAAAAAAATGAAATCTGAGATATTCTCTAAAGAAGGCTCCCAGTTAGGAATAAGGGCAAATTTTATTAACAAACAAAAAATTAATCCCAGGACAAAATTATGGGGAAAATAAAAGAATATATTTAGTTCTTTCTTTCCTTTCCCATTTATTATAGTTTTGTAGGTTCTTTAACATCCCAATTAAAACTAGTTTCAGTGCATTACTTGGCCAAGGAAATCAAAGTCAATATGTTGAAACAAACTTTAAGTCAAATAAAAGCCATATTGAGGAGTTCATGTGAATTTAACTAGTATTAGTTAAGCAGGGTATAGTGAACTGCTGTAATATTTCTGTACATGAACCACAGTAATATGGTTGTTTCATTCTTTTACTAATAGGAGAAAAAGTCAGTCAGAATTAATAATAAACATTTTATAAAACAGATATGACTTTTTCTTATTTTTCTAGTAAGTACAGTAAGTAACACCAACTGAAAAACATAGTATCGAATAAGTCTTTAGAGAACACGGTTTGCTGACCAGATTAAGTTGTTTAACATGTAAGTTGTTACCATGAACTTTCAGAGTTTTTAAACACAGATTGTCCTCTTCTGCAGTTTAAATATTTCCCTAGTCTTGCTTGCCCTATTAAACGTGCTTTTTTGTCCTAAAGGAAAGCTCTGCTAAGCAAATATTACTTTTAACCTGGGTCCCCTCCACAGGCTCACAAACTGTGAATTAAGGGAAATAAAACAAATGTTGCTTACTGTACTGGATAAATAAAGTGTTGACTCAAGTTATTTTTCATTGACCCTGAGTGGGAAGGAAGTAGATTCGAGGTTATTCATATTAAATACTGAATTTACTAGTTTGACATTTATTATTATTATTATTGGTTTGGGGGTGGAGTTTGTTCTTTTTTCTTTTTTCCAAAATTGACCAGTAAATCTATTCCCTCAGTAATTGACTACGCTGGGCCAGACTAAGGCAATGAAGGTTTAATGGTCAAATTGGTTGCTTCTGACAGCTTGGCCTTAATGTACATTCTCTTTCTGAAACATGTCTTCAGGAGATTTTTGCATGTGAAACACAAAGTTGAATTTGCCCACACATTTTCATTAAGTGCCCTGAGAAGGAAGTTATTATGAAGCCTATTCATTCAGAGGAATGTTGTTACATGATATAAGTAGACAAAGGAGTGCTAATCAGTGCTGCTGCCTTGCTATGAAGGGAATCTTTTTTAAAATGCTAACAACCGTCTACAATTTAAAATAAGTGAGTCTATTAGATTGTCAAAGGTTTTTTAAAATTGATAAAAATTAATTTTGGCAAGAGTGTGAGGAAAGGACAGCCTCTACACCATTATTAGAGATGTAAATTGGTATAATCTTTCTGAAGGGCAGACTGGTAGTATGTTGAAAAAGAAAAATTAATATATATCCTTTGACAGAAGTAGCCCATATCTAGGAATTTCACCTAAGGAGTAATCACTCAGCTGGGGAGAGAGATTTGTATAAAGATGCTCAGTGCAGCATTGTGTATAAGGGGAAAATCTGAAACAACCAAATGTCTAATAATGGGTAATAATAGATACAGTGAAATAAAATTGGGTATGAAGATACAAAGGGATATTGTGCTGCCATTAAAAAGTGTTCAGTAGATTGAGATTTATTGCCATGGAAAGAGGCTTGTGAGATATTACTGAGTTAATTAAAGTAAATTATATAAAAATACGGTCAGGTTTATGTAACATTATGCATGTTGTCTATATAATCTATGGATCTGTGAATAAAGAGATCACTGAAGGGCTTCCCTGGTGGCGCAGTGGTTGAGAGTCCGCCTGCCGATGCAGGGGACGCGGGTTCGTGCCCCGGTCCGGGAGGATCCCATGTGCCGCGAAACAGCTAGGCCCGTGAGCCATGGCCACTGAGCCTGCGCGTCCGGAGCCTGTGGGAGAGGCCACGACAGTGAGAGGCCCGCATACCACAAAAAAAAAAAAAAAAAAAAAAAAAAAGAGATCACTGAAAAAGATGTTCCACAAAAAGATAAGTGCTTTTTTTGGTTGTTGTTTGTATTTCCCTGCACTCAAGAACAATTTTTAAAGAAAATAAGAAAAATATTAGAAATAGATAAGAATGCTTGATAACTTCCTGAAAGTAAAAAGATGAAGCGTTGGTGCTTGAGCAAGGCTAAGGAAGGAAAACATTTGGGAAGTATTTCATTCTACTTTAAAATTTTTGTTATAACTGAATTCAGTTTTTTAAGCTATGAAAGTAACATGTTCATGGTAAAAAAACAAACTTTAATAGGAATGTCAAACGTCTGTAAAGTGGAGTGCAAGTTATGTGTATATGTATATGTATATGTTAATACACGATGGATTCATACGTATACAAATGTATCCTTTGTTTCCTTAACTTACTTTTTTTTTTTTAATGTCTCACAACCAGAAGTCCTAACTCCAGCTAATAACTGCTGAATTCATCACACACATTTCCGAACCGAACACGCTGGGCTGAGCATGGGGAAAGAGATGGACCCCAGAGGCAAATTGGGGTATGACCACTAACAAGAGGCTGAATGGATCCTAGTCAGCAAAATGTCCCCTCTAGAGTAAAATACACTTGGGATGGGAACCAGAGAAGGAGAAGCCCTATGAATTTAACCTTGATATGTGATTATTAATGTCAAAAACTGGGTAGCTGCTCTGGACTGAATGTCTCCCCCTAACCCCCTTCACATTCATTTGTTGAAGTCCTAATCTCCAGTGTGATGGCATTTGGAGGTGGGGCCTTTGGGAGGTAATTAGGTCATGAGGGTGAAGTACCCATGAATGGAATTAGTGCCTTCAGAAAAAGAGACACAAGAGAGAAGATCTCTCTTTCTCTCTTCCCTGTAAGGATACAGCAAGGAGGCTGCTGTTTGCAAACCAGGAAGAGGACCCTCACCAGAACCAAATCAGCCAGCAGCTGGATCTTGGACTTCCCAGACCCAGAACTATGAGAAATAAATTTCTGTTGTTCAAGGCACCCAATCTATAGTATCTTGTTATAGCAGCCTGACATGTTATGGCAGATGAAGACAGCAGCCAGATCTCACTTTTTGAAAAAGTAAAGACATAATGAGGTAGAAAAGTGTCCCCCATCTCCTATATTTCCCCCCATATTTTCAAGTTGTCTGTGGTTATTTGAGTGACGGTGTTTGTTTAGATGGGCTGGCCTAGAATGTAAAGTGAGTACTCAGGATAATTGACGATCGCTACCCCTGCAGAAAGACCATCCTGTACCAAAAGAGTTGTGTTTTTTTTTTTAATCCATTCTTTCTATTACTGGTTTTAAATAATGTGTCTGACAAGACTCTGCTTTTCTTTCTATCAGCTGTCAGTGAACAGGCATTGGGCATTATTTGTGGGGCTGTAAATACATTACATGAAAAAATAATGAGTCCTTAAAAAATCAAGAGAAATGTCTCCGGAGACGTTTACCTAGCATGGTGATTTATGTAGGTCTGGGAAAGAAGTTTCAGAACTTCCAAAAGCATAGTCTGGATCATAAACTAAAATCTCTTCTAAATCTGCCTTTGCTGTAACCCCTGGACACATTTCCCCTTCACTTCTAATCTGGAAGTTGGAGAATGATTTCTTGTTCACCTTAAATTGTTTAGTTAATGGTCTAAGAATAACTCTTGGGAGTATCCCTCAGCATAACATGTTATTACTCTGTGCCTCTGACTGAATTTGATGTGTCTATTGTGTTCTTGCTGATCCCTGGGATTGATCATTTTCTTTTTACCAGCTAGAGATTGTAGACATTTAATAGATATACCTACATCAGTCAATTTAATGAGTCACATTGTCTGAAGTTTGAAATATACTGAGTATTCTAATGTTGAAATATAATCGACATTCATCCTCACTACAGGTTTCTAAGTTTTCCAGGTTTGCCCTTCCTGCCTGCCTGAGGAAGGTAATTTAGCTAAAGCTTTTTTTTTTTTTTTAATTTAGTTCTTCAGGGTCTGGGAACTCAAGTGCATCTACTGGGTGGTGTGCAGAAGGGGGTAAACAATTCTTGCATCGTTCACTATGGTACACGTTAAGCAAATCAGGTCGTTTCAGCTTCTGTAACAGGGACCATTCTTTCCTCCTCGTAGGAATTGTTCCATGGAGGATCATGCCAGTTAATCTCACCCTGGGGTATCTCTGGCAGCCTTGCAGTTGGAAAGGAGGGTGGGAAGTTGACACGGCTGCAGCGTCTGTCACTGGGTAGGGAGCCAGGGTAGAATCAGCTGACCTGGCAGGATAGGCAGGGCCCCTGCACCCCGCCAGAGGCTGAGCAAAAGGCCAAAGGATGGCCTTCCCAGTTACAGGAGGACCATCCAGTCACCAAATACAGCCACAAGAAATTAAATGGACTCAAAGCTGAGTCATAATTCATGGGTTTTGTTTTCTGTTTTGTTTTCAGTTGTTTGAATTTATGAACTTCTTGGCTGAGAACGTCATCTTCTGTTACATGGGCCTGGCGCTGTTCACGTTCCAGAATCATATCTTTAATGCTCTTTTCATACTTGGAGCCTTTGTATCCTTTGAAATACAGAACAATGGGTGATGAGAAAAGAGAACAAACTACTTACCTTTAGTGATTACTCTGTTAAATTGTTAATTTCCTCGGGTTTACTGCAAAGCTCAAATTCAAGGCAGACAAGTAATTCTAATTAGGGGGGGGAAAGCATCCTAAGAAATTGGGGCCTTTATTAAATGTTATGGTTCAGGATAAAAAGTTTGGAAAATACTGAGGGAAGTGAGGGGGAAAAACTAAAAGAAAATGACATTGTTTGAATATTCAAAATATGTTTAACTCAAATTATGAATCATTTACATAAAGAGTATGTCAATCCATTTTTTTATATTTAATCTGCAGTAGAATGTATCAGAAGACAGCCAGGATTTAGAACTTCAGAAATACTTTCAATGCAAGATGGTAAAATCTTTTTTTTCCAGTGAGGACTTTGAAAAAAAGATGGAGTAAAGATCAAGTGAAATTAACATGATAGATGTGCTTTCAATGTCTTAAGCACTGTGCACATGTAAGTTTATTTTAATAAGATAGCCCCTTTCCTGTAAGTAAAAGGACATGTAAAATCTAGACTTCAGTTTTAACGCAGAGGGCTATTCTAGCTCTAGGTCTGGGGTCTAAGCATTCACAGTAGGAAGGGATGTCTATCCGAAAGGATACTGAGCCCCTGCGGATGTCCCCAAGGACAGTCAGCAGCTGTTGTCCTTGTTCCCACTTGGAAAATGGGCAGATGCCCCCTCGGATCACAGGCAGATGACGTAACAGCCAAGAGAGCCGACTCCTCTCTGGAAGCCAGGGTCCAACTAAGCACCTGCACCTACCTACCTCTTGTTCTCTTTTCATTGAGCAGTCAAGTGAATTTTCAAATTCCATCCAAAACCTGGATCTTAGAAGGAAGCTCCCTTTTCCCAAATAACTCCATCCCATTTGAGGACAAACTAGAATAGACAGACTATCAGGGAAGGAGTCCAAGATGTCAAAAGGGGACAGGTGACTACCACAAATATTTTCATACATTTTTAACCTAGAAAGCTTGGGTTTTAGTGAAACACCTCTTAAAGCAGAAGTTGTATTATACATTTAGACAGGCAGTTCCTCTCAAAATTACATCCACTAAAAGAAAAAAAAATAAGTGAAACTTGCTAGGTTTAAGGAGTATAAACTGATGGAAAGTAAGATGATAATCGTGAGCTGAACACATTTATCCTTTCTAAAGTGCTGCTTGAGAGGATGATGCCACAGCTTCGGAACGGTCTCTGCCTCACATTTTGCAGCAGAACTGAGTGTAGAGTCAGTTATCAGCAACATAAACATGATGAGAAAATTGACAGTGATTTAAATGGTATTGGGTTAACAATTTTAAACCGAGTATACGTTCAAAGAAGACGGAGTTCTCTACTGTTTCTGGAAGGGAAGTGACATTGAAAAATGAATTTTGGAAGCAAGTTGGACATACATGTATTGACATGTTTATTCCTGTTTTCTGGGTCATAATATAGAGAAGCTTCAGGACATAACGTTTAAAGCTCAAGAACTCTCACCCTTATTGCAGCAACATTTTCCTCAATGTGTCTCTGTGCTTATCCACAGCTGGCAATTTTTGTAGCCAGAGCATGCAACATATATCCCCTCTCCTTCCTCCTGAATCTGGGCCGGAAACACAAGATCCCCTGGAACTTTCAGCACATGATGATGTTTTCAGGTATGTGAACTACATTGTGTGTTAGTGCACGTCTTCTCTCGTAATTTCCCAGTACTTGGAAAACCATGAGGATACTTAGGGACCTTCCGGGGAAGCATAACTTCTCTTTATCCCATTGTACATACTACCATGTGGATATCCATAAGTTCTGAACAACAATGGGATTTTTTTTTTTCCACAAGGGAAATGAAATTAAAGGGAATCTTGTTGGAATGGCCTCAAGGTTCAGTATCTGCCAGAAACTGGCCTGGAATAGGCATTGGACTTTCCCCTGACTTATTTCGGATCAATTTTCACTTGGGAGAATTTGCCTAATTTAATAATTTTATAAATTGCATCCTTACAGGTAAATAGTGTATAAATGGTACCATTTTTGTTCAATGTTAAAGCTCCTTCTCCTTAGAACCCCTGCTCCTTCCCTAATGCCAAGCTCCAGGAACTTCTTATGGTTAATACAAAAGCAAATCATATCTAAGTATGATCAGTTATTAGTTGAGAAAACAAGTATTAATTGCATTCTCACCAGATGCCAAGAGCCGTTCTAGGCACAGGTGGATGAAATCGACAGGATCTCTGCTCTCAAACCATACCTGAAGGCTCTTTTTTTCCCAAAGAAGATAAATGAAATGAATTTGCTGACCCCGAATTACTCTGGGGATTCTGTTTCTCTCTGTTCAATTAATTTTCCTACCATCAGCCTTTTCTTGTTTGGAGACCTTTCCCCTTACATGCCTTCTGTGTATTTGTGCACTTATATTACACTCAGAGGTAGTTCATTGGAAGATGCATGAGAGTAAAACAAAACTGCTTCAGAATAGAGCAAACAAAATTTGGGGTATTCAGGGAGATATGGAAAGAGTGAGAAAAACTATCATTTATTGAATATCTGCTGTTTTCCACTCACTATATATCAGTCCTATAAAGCAGATATTAACCCATTTTGTATATGGAAAAACTGAGGTTCAGGATCTCAAAAAGGTCAAGTAACTTGGCCAAGAATGAAACCATCCCTAAACCCAGGTCTGTGAGACTTCACCTCAAACCCAACTAAGTGTCCCCAATCCACATTTTTAGAAGTAGTACTAGGAATAAAAGGCTTGTTTCACCTTCAGTTCCCTCCTAGCCTGTTCCACACAGTAAAGGGTGGGAGCTCCCAGGCTGAGAATGAGTCATTTAATCAAGTACTGGCAAATGGAGACCCAGAGTTTAAAAATGTCCTTCTGTAGGCCTCTGACAGTGCTTCTCTACATTTCCAGACATGCCGGCGGGGTGAGGGAGGGAGTCATACAGAGGATAATTCGTACCGATAGGTGATCTTTGACTTAGAGCAGTGATGAACTTTGGTAATGATTGACTCCATTATGGGAAAGCAAAAGGCAAACTGGATCACATAAATAAGAAGTCGGCACTGGGTTGCATTTTTGCAAAGCATTTCTAGGAGTTGGGAAGCACTTTTCCTTCTTTCCCATCAAAATATCAGTAGCTTTACTCTGGAGAATGGTGGTTTATTTTTAAAACTTGGAGATTATATTTTAAACAATGCTTTTTATTTTATTTTATTTTTTTTTACAAAGAAGATTGTGAGAGAAGTACAAGGTTTAGATAGCCATGTTGGGATGTGAAGTGTCTGTCCAAATAACCTCGTGGCTTGGTGGTTTTCTGGATTTGGCACCTTCTATGTTTGCTTAGCTGTTGGATTGGAGCTGCATTGAAAACTGAGGCCAGCAGTATGGTGTGTATGACCAGGGGATGTGAGGAAGCCCAGAATTCGGTGATACCTTTATGATACCCTAAATCAGGGAGTCAGCAAACTATCGCCTTTGAACCAAATCTAGCCCACAGGAACTTTGTAAATAAAGTTGGAACACAGCTCTACCCCTCTGTTTACATATTGTCTGTGGCTGCCTTTTGTGCTATAAGAGAGGAGGTGAATGTTGCAGCAGAAATTGTATGGCCCACAAAACCTAAAATATTTACTATCTGGCCCTGTTCTAGATCATCTTCATCCTCTAGAAGAAAATTAATAACCCCATCACTTTAATGGGAGTGACATTAATAGTTTAATTCAAGGGCATAGCCATCCGCTAGTTCCTATCATTAAGAACATTGGATTTCCCGCTAAAAAGCTGTCTTCTTAGCTTTAAAATGAGGAGATTCTCATGTTACATGGTTATGTAATGGAATCATAGATGCTCAACTCCAAAGTCACTTTATACCTTTCTAAGACCTTTTGTGGGTAATGTTTTGAGACTCGTAGGCAGGGCAAGATAAGATAGGCGCTCTTGGCCTCTTCCTGCAGATTAAAACAAAAGAAAGAGAGAGAGAGAGAGACATGGAGAGTTTTTGAGTGTCTTGCTCACGATCTGACAACTCATTAAGAGGTGAAATTGAGACTTGAACGCAGGCCTCTTGACTTTGAATTTAGAACCTTCTCATCTGTCTTGACACAACTTCAGATTTACCCTAAAGGTCATGAGAACAAAAGTTAAATCAAGACCGTGCCCTTCCTAGCCCAGGCCAACTCCAGCATGTCTTAACATGTCTCTCATGCAAACCTGACCCCGATCCTGTTCACAGTCAACCACACACGTGGGTGACACCCCTCCCAGCCATAGGCTCAGGTTCTACACTGCACCCGCTGACCCCCTTCAGAGAGTAGGAAGGTTCAGGGGAGTTCACCATGTGCAGTGTAGTGTTTTTCTTCAAAAGGGAATGGTTCAGACTGGGCTTTGGTTTTCTGCATGAATTCTGATATGCCATACCTCACTCAGGACCTAAAGTTTTAAATATATTTGCCGGGAAGGAAAGAATTTAAAAGGTCAACATAAGGTAATGTAAGCCTGAGGAGGAAGTGAAAAAGCAGATCAAATAACACACTGTCTAGCCTTCTCTGGGTGTGTGGGCACAACAGCTGCTGAAACCAGAAGAAACAGCCAACCCCCTTAAAGAATATCTGCATTATAATATAGTTTAATGTTCTTAATTATGTCTAGAGTGGTTTTGGTCATCCAGTAAGAAGGATAAGTTTAGAAGCTCTCTGGTGGAAACTAGTTGTCCATGCCTCACTAATAAATTTAGATGGAGCCTTTCTTTACATAGCTTAAAACATATTTCAGAGTCCTCTGGAGAAGGTAAACAGCAATGACCCTCGATCTAAAATGCGAGCGTGGGCTTCCCTGGTGGCGCAGTGGTTGAGAGTCTGCCTGCCGATGCAGAGGATGCGGGTTCGTGCCCCGGTCCGGGAGGATCCCACATGCCACGGAGCGGCTGGGCCCGTGAGCCGTGGCCGCTGAGCCTGTGGGTCCGGAGCCTGTGCTCCGCAACGGGAGAGGCCACAGCAGTGAGAGGGCCGCGTACCGCAAAAAAAAAAAAAAAAAAAAAATGCGAGCGTGAATTTATTTACACAATCCCTCAGTCACCCAGCTACTCGTTCAGCAGACACTCCCTGACAGGCTCTCTTTGGTAGGTATTTGGGTGAAGGAAGACAGCGATGAGAATCCTGCCCTTCAGGTGGCTTGCAGCCTAAGAGAGAGAACTGGGCTTTGGGCCACGCTGGGTTCACTAAGCCCACGCACCCCAGATGGTCCACAGACCAATCAAATAAGAACCAGAACTTCTGTCTTAGTCAGTTACACCTACTATTTGACGAAGCTTTCTCCATCACCTTTACCCTCACCTTGTGCATGCCTTTTTGCACTGGGCAGGTAGAGAACTGGTGATGTATTTCGAGCAGAAGTGGATTTACTTGTAAAGTTAAAGGAGCTTCCGTTTTAAGCTCCCTGTGTCCCCTTTCCAAGACCCTGGGATGGGCGCTAGCAGTGTGTCCTAATGGTATGTAAAATTTGTGAAAGGTGTTTTTGTATCATTTTTCTTAAAGAGGATCCCAAAATGTGTAAGTTTCAGGCCCCATAAAACCTGAATCAGCTCTGTTTCCCAATCTGGATGCATCTGGAGGTGACAGTTTGCAGAGGGATCTAGCTGCTTATTACTTACCTCCTGGTGGGGAGCACACACTACCGGCAGTGAGCATTGAAGCAAGGCGTGGAGCTGTGTGGATGGCTGGGGTACAGCAATGTTTTTGAGTAAAGCACACATTGTTCATGGATGACCCTACTGCCCCTTCCACCACCCTGTGCCCTCCCCCCCTACCTCCCCCCCCCCCCCCATCTCCACCTTTGGCCTCTAGAGCCAGTTAAACTGAGCGAAGTCACTGTCAGGACCCAGATTGAATTTCTCACCTAGCACAGACCCTACCCGATTGGTTTTGTGTAGTCTAGTAATCCACACACATGCAGCCTTGGAACCTTAAAATGAGGTCTCAAGGTCAGGAGTAGTGTGGACTCTCTGCCTCATTTGCCTTGAGAAGCTTTTAATAACACAAATTCTGTTTTTTGGTAGCTAGGTTGCAGTTAAGAGTCAGTTGGGGAAGTTTACCCTGAGACATTTTCAGACCTTCTTTAAATTCAAGGCCAGGCGTTCATAACTGCTCTGCTGTATCATGTGACACCCAGCACAAAGGGCTTAAGAGGACCGCTAAGCTCCCCTGAAACTGTTCCTGTCCCTCTCAGCACAGCCCTAGTTAGTGCCTGGCGTGAGCTGCCCTGCCCGGTGTTCAGCTCCCTTGAAACCGGAGAGGCAGAGCTCTGTGGTTTAAATTAAAGGAGGAGATGTGCTTTGCACAAATTAGCTTTCCTATTGATGTGGTGCATATTACAAAGATCGGGCCTCTTGTTTTAATTCAAATCCATGTGCTGCAATTTTGATTTAATTTAAAACTAAATAAGAGCCGGGAGCTGCTTGAAGGAGGGGGAAAAACCAAGCCCAGTTGAGCCCCAGCAGCCTTCCTGAAACCACCGTGGCTGGGGACTTTAGCCTACTGGGCTTCAGAGGCTCCGTCCAGATCTGCTGTGCTGATCCAGACGGAACGGAGGCCCTGAAACACCCGAGCAGGTTCAAGGGGCCCAATGGTGGGTCACAGGACATAATTCTCCAATTTGTCCATTTCTGTTGCACTTTGAAGAGACATTGCAACCCTGATGTGTCCTGTTGAATAAACTAGGAAGGGTTGTTAACCAGGTAAATGTGACCTCAGTGTATGGATGGGGTATAAAACCTCATCCATGAGTTTACATAGCCATAAAGACAACAGCACCAAGCGTGGCCAGGCTTGTCACTCATTTGATTGTCCCCAGCACGCTCATTAGCATTCAGACAGCTGCCGGCACCAAAGAACTGAGAGAAAGGCCTGGAGGTAAAACTTTAAGAAAATGTTCCCATTAGCATTCAGTTTTTTCCCCCTTAATGGTAAAAACACTGCCATTTCTATTCAAGTTCTGGGAAATACTGTACAGCACCTCAGCGTTCTACAGAAGGACAGCTTAAGGACCACTGCCCAGGTGTAGGTGATGACCTTTCCTCAGTGTCGTTTTGGTGAGCCATCAATCAGGCCATTATCAGAGCCAGCCTGAGACTTTGACCAAGAAGTGGCCTTCCCAGTTGATTTATCAGTTATACCCAGGAAGAAAACATGAGTGAAATTCATGAAAGTGAAGAGTCAAGGTTATTTCTTCAGCAGTGCCTAGGAACAGGACTCTCTATGACCACCCAAATTAATGGAACACTATGAAGCCACCAGAACTGTCCCACAATAACTACCAGCCACCATGTGAAAGGGACACTTCCATGCTTTGTTGATCCTTCAAACCCAGAAGTGTGGTCCAGGGACCGGTAGCTACGACATCACTTGGCATCCCTTTAGAAATGCTGAATCCGAATCTGCTTTCTAACAAAATCCCCAGGCAATTGGCATGCATGTGAAAATTTGAGAAGTGCATCCCAGAACATAATCACAATTCGTGGTTTCTGTTCTGAACCTCTCTCTTCAATCCATCCCTCCCACCTCATTCTGTTTCGCTTTGGACCCTCTTGGGTGCCAGTCTTACTTCTTGTCCTTCCCCTTGCCGTCGGATCAGCACAGCAATGTTTACCCAGTTACAGAATCTCCTCCAGTTCCTCGAGTATGTAGAACTCTTTCCCTGTTCACTCAGGCTCTCCATCTGCCTGGACCCCTTTCCACACACCCCCACCCTCACTCTTTTACTCAGCTAATACCTTTCATCCTTCAGATCTTGGCTTAGACATCACTTCCTGTAGGAAAACTTGTAACTCCTCAAGTCTGGGTTGATGTCCCTCTCCTCTGTTTCCATAACACCCAATACTTCTCCTCTCCTAGTACCCATTACATTCTACCATGATTTTCGGTTTGCCTGCCTGTGTGCCCCTCTAGACAGGGAGCTTTGTGAGGCCAAATACTTATCTGTTTCATTCACTCTGTACCTCAGCACCCAGCCCACTACTTGAACCTTCCACAGATAATTGACAGATGAATAGGCAAATGAATGAACAACCTACAACAATGTCTATGCAACTAAAATTGTACATTTCACTAAAATTTCACTTAAGGGCTATCCATTCCTGTTCTATCAGCCTGGGAACTTCTGAATCCAGAATTGACCCCCAAAGGCAGCTCTCAGACCATGTTTGCCCAGGTGGGAGCTAAGCAACAATAAATTTAAGGAAGGAGATCAACAAATAAAGACTTTTGTTTTTGAAATAAAAGAAAATATTTTTCACCTACTCACTTCTGGCTAAAAAACCCTTCCCTGAGCATTCATAACAGTAAACATTGTTAAAACTTCCTCAACAGTAGCATTCGGATATGAAACCACTTTTCAAATCTTTGCTTGCTTTGTGTTGGATGGATGTTTATGATTTCCAGTTAAAGACCTAAGATCTCATTAAACACCCTGGGACTTTTATATGAGTCAAATGACTTGAATCAAGAATCAGGCTTGACTTCAGCTCAGGAAAAAGACTTCTTTCCATGTATGTCCAAGGCTTGTCTGAGAGTCTGAGTCTTCTAAGCAACAGGACTGTTTCTTTTCTTGGCTTGCGGAGATCTTAGTTGCCCGACCAAGGATCGAACCCGGGCTTGGCAGTGAAAGCGCCAGCTCCTAACCACTGGACAGCCAGGGAGTGCCCCACAGGACTCTTTCTCTCCTTGTCTCTTCCTTTGTTCATCCTTCCAGAGAGCGACAGCCCAGATGACGCCATCACACCGTCAAGCAATTCCTTGCCAAGCCTTCCTCTTCTCAGCCCCTGCCCTGGAGTCCAGTGTTCTCTCCCGCTCCCGTGGTGGTGTATCTCCTTCCTGCTCGGGGCGTATCTTGTGCAATTAATTAGGCCACTGTCTCTCCCTTACCAGTACAAGGTCACTAACCAGCTAAGGGGACATAGGCTGAGAACATTTTCTCCATTAGAGTGGATGAACATCTACCAAGTCCCCACCTCTCACGTGACACCCACCGTGGCCCGGGCCAGGCGTTCGTGAGCAGGTAGCTGACTGGTGAAGGTGTCTTCTGAGGTCTTCAAATGGGACAGGGTTCACCAGCTTATGCAGGAAACGAGTCATGAAAATGTTCTAACCAGTGTGTCAAACAGTGAGAAAAACAGACCTCTTGAATAACAAATCACCACGCGCCGCATTGCTGTGACCGAGTAGACAAGCACGGTGGGTCCGTATGGACTGCAGATCCCATTAAGTCCTCATAGTTTCAAATGCTGAGAAACGTTTATGTGATGATGACAAATTCAGAACATCTGAGAACTAGCTTTGAGCTACAGCCAGTCCCGTAGTGTTCCCCTGTGATTAGGTCAAAATCGCATATTCTTCACTTAGTCCCAAAATAAATTTACAGTAAAAGTTATTAGCTCTTGCATTTTTAAGCAGCATATTAGATTCTATTGGGCACCCCATATATTTTCTAAATGGGAACTACTGTTTTGGTGAAATGCAGAGGGCTCAGGCTTTGAAGCAGGCTCGGCCATGGGGCGCTATATGGCTAACTCTCTCTAATCCTCTGCTCCCGTGGCTGTAAAATGGTACTTACCTTAGACGATCTGTGTTGAAAACCAGAGTTGAAAGTGTGTATAAAACGCCTGGCACGGGGACCGCCACTGAGGCCACATTCGACAACCGGGAGTTTCCCTCACTTTTCTTGAACGCCCAGAGAGGAGATAGCCGTTAGTGCTTCGCAGAGACATGCCTCATGTAAACTCACAACTGCTCTCGGTAAATAAAACCTCCCATCAGAGATTAAGGGTTTTATTCTAAGTAAGGTTGGACCGTCAGATCACTGCTGAGGACCTAGTCTGAGGCCAGTGCGAAGTGCTAGTGACATACCTGTGGAAGGCAAGATCCAAGGCTCCACCCCCGTCCCCTTCATTTAAGGACAATTGCTGATATTCTGCTTTTAGTTGCAGCAGTGACCTACTCCTGGCGCTGAGACATGAAACGTTGTAAACTCAAAGTGAAACTCAAAATACCAGTTTTTGCGAGGAAAATATATTGTAGTCCCCTCTGGGACAAGTTGACACATACAAAATGCCACTGCCTACTTAGACATTTATTGAGTGTGAAAAAGTGGCAAGGCCTTGTAGGTTTCCCGATCGCACTAGAGAGAGAGAGTAGCCAATAAGAACACTCTAGCCCCTGAGAGACACTGAGTGATGAAAGGGGACAACCCAGAACACTCGTCACCTCTCCCTGCGTTTCAGGGATAAGGTCTTAGATACAGAAAAATAAATAATCTTATTTAATTTGGGAACTTTCTGTGTGCATTTCAGTTTTTCAGGAGTGTCACAGATATCACAAATATCCGACTGATCGTTTTAACCAAGCTAACCTGTCCGCTGAGGCAAACAAAAGGACCACATTGTTTTCCCCTGTTTTCTGCCTGAATTTGCTTACTAATTGCTTGCTTGTTTGGGGCATTAGGTAGACATAACCTTAGAAGACTATCAATACACACGAACCAAGCTCAAAAACAAAGTCTGTCTGTGCCATGCATAAATCCCTCTAATTCTACCCTCAGGTTCTGTGGATAGAGTTCAGAAGAAGTCAATAGGATTGACTCTAGTAGTAAGTTACATGTGCAAATGAGCAAGAAGCAGTGAACATTTAAAAATGCCTTGTGCTAAATTTCCATAGGGCCATTACGTCATGTAGGAATTATCGGCACTTGCTCTAATGTACTGGGGACCTTCCAGTGCTGTTTGGGCAACCAGATCCTTCACAGACAAACCAAACCTCTGTGAGTAGGGCTGGGTCTCAACCGCACTGCCCAGCCTCCCACTGACCCCCTTCTAAAAGCACCAGGAACTTTTAGGGACCTGTGGTCGCACCCGAGGGCAGGAGGGGGCACCAGAGATGCTCTGCCTGTGAATAACAGCCTTGCCCTCCCTTTACAGGATCCTCAGTCCCACTCACCGTCCACTTCCCTCAGTGCCTGAAAAATGTCAGTAGACCTTCCTGGAGCTGCTTTAAATTCCACAAGTGAACGTGAAAGCGCGCATGTTAACTGTTTTAAACAGCACGCCCTGCAGGAGAATTGTGTGCTACCCTTCCCCAGCAGATTTCTTCCGTCCAATTGTTTTCTTCCTGGCAGGAAGCTCATTTTGGCTGCGTGCGGAAGTGGGGGTTTTGACTGGAGAGTCAAACCCCGATCATTTTAGAGTGGGATGGCTGGGACTGGGATGGGGAGGGCAGCATAATGGCAGTAATGTGCGGAAAGGGAGAGAGAGACCAAAGACACAGAGACACAGAGAGAGAAGGCACAGAAAGAATTGGGGAGGCAGAGCAAAAGGCAAAACATCTTTTTCAAAATGTAGCCTCGGGTTGATCGTCTGCCTAGGAAAGGGGAAGAACATTTTCTTCTTGGCATCTTTCCTAAAAATTCAAATTGTTAAGATAATCATGATTTTTTTATCTTTGTTACGGGTTATATATTCAATGGGGGGGGGGGGATGAAACAGACTGAATAACAAGCCGTACCGTTTACTATGTAACCTTGGCTACTCCATCCTTCCCAGCCCCTATTCCCTCATCTGTTAAGAAAATATTCTGTGATTCTACAGGGACACGTAAGGGAGAGAGATGTAGGGTAGGTAGATGTAGAGAGCCTTATGATAGGCTAAGCTGCTAGAACACACAGACTCCTAAAATTCAGTTGTTGAACCACGGTAGTAAATCCTCTCTCATTCAAGTCACAGGTAGGGTTGATATTAACATGAGGGGGGTGGGGAAGATGCCTCTCCTCCAGGTGGTGATTCAGATATCACCAGGCTCCTTCCATCCTGTGGCGTCATAATCCCCTAGGTCAAGCGTTCTAAAAGTGTGGTCCCCCAGACCAACAGTATCAGCAACACCTGGAAACTTGTTAGAAATGCAAACCCTCAAGCCCCACCACAGACCGACTGAAATCAGATACTCTGGTGGTGGAGCCCAACGGCCTAAGGTTGAACAGGTCCTCCAGCTAATTCTGATGTAGCTGAAGTCTGGGAACTTCTGCTATAGGGATTCATCATGATTTATAACTGGCTGGTGGAACGGGAAAGAGAGACTGGGGTAGGTAGCTTTTCTTAAAAGCCTGGGCCCAGAAATGACATGTATCACCTCTGCTCTCATTTCTCTGGTGAGAACCAGCTGTATTCCTAGCTGCAAGAGACGCTAGGAAACGTAGTTTAAGCAGTTATAGCAGCATAGCGTGGATGATAAAAATAGGTTCCGGTGGACAGATAGCCATCTTTGCCAAAATAGCCCTCTGCAGTAGGAATATATTTAGCATTGCTCGTATGGGAAAAAGCAATCCAGTGTCTAAACTAAGGTTCCTCAAACCAGCAGCTATTGATATTTGGGGACTGATAATTCCTTTTTGTGGGGTCTGTCTTGTACATGGTAGGATATTTAGCAGCACCCCTGGTCTATACCCACTAGATTAACATTAGCACCTCCCACCTTCCAGTGGTAGACAATCACAAATGTCCTCAGACATTGCCAAACATTCCCTGGGGGACAAGTTGAGAACCACTGGTCAAATAGGAAACTTATAAGTTGACCTTTGAAACACAAGCTGGCCATAAGTTGGGTACTGCACACAGAAAGTTGACTTTCTTCTGATCTCTCTTAGCCTTTCTCTTGAAACCCTCCACTGAAGATTTCAGCTAGTGGCAAGGATTATTCCACAGTTTCCTACCACATCTACCTTCCCTACGTAAAAATAAACTTCCAAAGACAGAGGCATCTATGCATGTTGACTCAGAGCTGTGACAGGGCTAATCCTATTTACAATTACCCTTCTTGGCTGGCTATGGTGTCCAAAAACAAACTTCATTTTATGCAAAAATATATTGAAGTTATGTTGCGTTCCTTCTCAGTGACCTTAGGTTTAAATGATTCAAGTTCAGGAAGAAAGATGAAGGAAAGAAAGTTCTGCTTCTCTAACACAGACTTAGTTTCCAGAAAAACTCAATTTATTTTTGAATGCAGAGGCTTTTTCACTGAAACAATCTGTTGGCTTCGCTTCCATGTGATAAAACGACATTGAACTGAAAATGGGACTGTATAACAAGGTTGTACTATCCTGGAAAATGTATTTTGAAATCAGACTGACATTTTTGCTGAAAGTAGTTACCATTTGCCAGGTCATGGGACTGCAGCAAAGGTAAAAGCAATACATAATTCTATTGTAGACTCAAACTAGGGTTTGATTTATCAGAGTGATGGGAATATGTTAAATCTTTGAAATCAAGCCCCTCACAGTGCTTGAAATGAAAGGAAAAAAGGTATTGCAGTGGATTATATCCCACACGAAAAGAAAGGCAGCAAAATAACTTATCTAAGGGAGATTTCTTTTAAAGAATGAGTCAGTTTCTCAGGGACATTTCTGCATTCCTGTCCAACTACTGTTCGTTTTCCTTTGGATTCCAATTGTGTTTCAAAGGCAAAGTATGATCTTTCCCTCATCCATTCACTCATGTGTTTATCCAATGCTGAAGGAGTGCCTACTCTACGAGAGGCACCATCCTAGCACTGGGCTTGCTGTCACTGAGCTCACTTTCTAGTGGAGGGACACAGGTCTTAAAGGCTAAAAAACAAACATATAATTTCAGATGGTGATCAGTGTAATAAATAACATGTAAAAAACACCTGGGTTCAGGTGGAGGGCACTTAGATGGCATGGTCTGGGCAGCCTTTCTGAGGACTGAAATGAATGAGGAACAGCCAGGGCTGGGGCTGGCGGGGGAGACTGGGCAGAGCGCTGGAGGTGGGAGGGGCAGCACAAAGTCCTTAAAACAAGATAAAACATGGTTTAAAATAAACTTTATCTTCCCACACTTTTCAAACTCCAAACTTTCCTCCTAAGTCCCCACTGTCTCCAGTAAAAAAGACTCTAACCTCTCCCCTGAACTCCAGACCCTTGGATCCAACCACCCACTCAACCTCTGCGCTTGTATGACTCCTAGGGATCATAGATTTCAATGGCTGGTATATAACCCTTGATCTCCCCCAATATGCTCTTCCCACAGTTTCCTCCCCAGTTCTTCCAGTTGTTCAGGCCATAAGTTCTTGGACTTCTCTCTTCTCATACCCCTCATCCAACCCATCAGCAAGTATTGTCAACCTTTGACATTATTCCAGTACTTACCATGCTACCATCCTGTTCTGATCCACTTCCACTTCTTGCCTGGATTATGCAGCAGACTTCTCACTGACCTCCTGCCTCCAGCCTGGAGATCTGTTTTTCATAGCAGAGCCAGAGTGTTCCTTTTTTCTTTTTTTTTTTTTCTTTTTTTTTTTTTGCGGTACGCAGGCCTCTCACTGCTGTGGCCTCTCCCGTTGCGGAGCACAGGCTCCGGACGCGCAGGCTCAGCGGCCATGGCTCACGGGCCCAGCCGCTCCGCGGCACGTGGGATCTTCCCGGACCGGGGCACGAACCCGCGTCCCCTGCATCGGCAGGCGGACTCTCAACCACTGCGCCACCAGGGAAGCCCCCAGAGTGATCCTTTTAATCATAGAATAGATCCTAGCACTACCCTGCCAAAAACCTTCCTGAAGTTTTCCATCTCTAAATAAAATTCAAAAGCCTTGCTGGTCAAGAGCCCAGCATGATCTGGCTCGGTTACCTCTTTGGCATTATGTCCTTCCACTCACCCCCCGCTCCTGCCCCCCATTGATTCCATTCTAGCCACACCAGCCCCTTTGCTGCTATGTGAACATATCAGGCATATCCTTGCCTCAGGGCCTTTGCACCTACTCTTCCAGAAGCCTGGAGTACTTTTCTTCCGGACACCCACATGGACATGGCCTCTCCCTCATTAGAGTCTATGCTCAAATGTCCCCTAACCAAAGTGGCTTTCCTAACCACCGTAAACACTCCAACCCTTCACGTAAATATATCCTCTGTCTTCTTATCCTACTTTTGTTTTCTTCACAACAACTTACATATTACTTTTTTTTTTCATTTTTAAACTAATCTGGAAGCCCCTTTAAGTCAGAAACTATCTCTTGTTTTCTGCTCTCCCCTAGAGCCCGAATGAATGAAGGAACACGTGAACGTCACCACCTCATATCTTGAGAGTCTGAAGCCACTGTAATCATTCAGTTCAAAAGCGTTTACCGAGTTTCCCGTTTTGGATACTATGAGAGATACTAAGTTGTGTAAAGAAGTTGTAATTCCAATCTTTTAAAAGATTAATAATTGAGAGTAGAGAATAGATCATATTAAACTACTGATTCATCTCAGACTATCATTTAATAATATGAGTGTCATGAGCAATATGTTTTACAGATTTCCAAGAAAGAGAGAGCAATGCGGACTGGAGTATTCCAGGAAAGCTTCATGGGGGTGGAACAGAGGCAGAAAGAAGTGAAACACAGGCTTAACAGTGGGATCTTGGCATAGGGGCAAGGATAACAATTGTTTACGGAGAGAAAGAAGACCACCTTATTCGTATGCAAAGCTCTCAGTGGACAAGGGGAGGTAGACCCAGAAAGAGGGGCAAAATTCTGATTGAAGTGTTTCTGTGGGCTGTAGGAAGCCACTTATGGTTTCTGGGTCAGATCACCACCTCATAAAGCTAGATTCTGAGGAAACTGTTCAGAGGGACATTGACAGTCTGGAAGGAAGAAAGGATGGAGGCTGTTAGGCCAAGAGACCAGGGTGTTGGTCAGGGGCAGAGTCAGAGTGTGAGGTGATGGGCCTTGGACCAAGGTGGTACAGGGGGGAAGAGGGAGAGCCTGAGCTTTCAGGTAACTCATTCTCTGCTGAATCCAAATCTCTAGAGTCAGGACACCAGCATGAATAGCTCATACATTTTTAAGTTTCACAGTTGATTGTGATGTGCACTTCTGGCTAAAGACCACAGGCTAGTCTTAAAACCTCCATTTAGTGATGAGACAACACAGATTCAGATGAGGCTAATGATCACGCATCCTGTCGGGCAGGCCTGAGAACAGATCCCAGGTCTCTTGACTCTCAGTACGAGGCTTTAAGAGCCTCAATAAATAATAAAAGGGCAGAAGCCAAACTTGAAGAAACAGTTACTCAACCATTCCATTGAACTAAGAGGTATCAATCACTTTTCCATTTGTAATCAAGAATCATGAAGAATCAGAACATTCATCTGTTCGTTGACCTTTTATGTGCTTGGCATTGCTCTACGTGTGTGGATAAAAAAAGAGCCAGCCAATTACAGTGTAATGTCATAAGTCACCTGATAGGCCAAGCTCAGTTTGTCCTGGGAATGTCAGTTAGCCTAACCCAGACCCAGACCTCAGTGGAGGCTTCATAGAGAAATCAGAGGCTCAGCTGAGCTCTGAAGATCCGTTGGAATTAGGTGAAATTGGGGTGAGGGTTATAGAAGGAACAACTAGAGAAAATTTGAATGGGAGAAAAATGATTCAAGTATAGAAAACCACATGTGCAAAGGCCTCTTTCACCCCACCGTTGATTTCAGTGCCTTCAACATTGCACATTTGTTGACCATGACCATGATTTTGGGCCCTCATGAAATTTAGCAATCTTACCTTTTTCTTCATCAGACTATACATGCAAAGCATACTCTTTATACCTCTAATATACTTTATCATAATTTACCTGTTAAGAGACTCATTTTTGTAGACCCATCAGCCCTAGAATAGAGGAGCCCAAGCTTCCTCACCATTGCATCCCCCCACTGTGGCTTGGGTAACAGGCAGCACAGAGTGAGTGCTCAATAAATGTGTAGGTTTAGAGACTGTTGCTTTGCACCTTCAATGCAAATGCCTTAGGGGGTACTTGTATTCTTGTGATTTAAATGTAGCTGTATATGACCTTCACCCTGTTCAGAGCACATTTGCAAATTTATAACAGATTAAGTTTCACTTTCGCTGTTTAAAGATAAACAGGAAGCTGCACTTTTTCTGCAGCAGGGGTCCTTGCCTGAAAGCTTTCCTTGGTTCAATAGTCTTCTATTGTTATGAATAGAACATCAACATAATTAACATAAGAATCCCTTAGAGGCCAATTTTAAATGAAACCACATTTAATTTCTGGTAATTCTTTTATTCCTCAAGATGATGCTAACTTTCCAACTGAGTATGTGAAATATGTCAAGTCTCTGAACAGTAAACCCATCTAAAATGAGATGATATAGTCTATAACCCCCAAAAGTATAAAATTATGTCCATTAGTTGGCCAAAACAAAGAGAAAAAGAAAGGTAAATCCAAAGAATCAAAGTACCGGTAAAACAAAATAAAACACAAGTTTTGACAATGAGTTCTGAATTTCCTGGTTTGTAAGCAAAATGGCATGTGTTCTTGGAAAATAGTGTTTTGCTAAAAGAAACTCCTAAGTCAATACTAATCTTTAATTTCTAGTATTTTGCTGGTAGCCTAAGTAATTTATTTCAGACCTAAAGTCCTCTGTTTCCCAAATCCATGGTGTGAAGGAGATAGGATAAGTGTGCCCAGAGCCTCCACATAACAGATAATCAATACATATTGCTATGGACTCCCCTCACATAGTGTCCCCTTCAAATCCATAAGTTGAAGCCCTAACTTCCAATATGATGTTATTTGGAGATGGAACCTTTGGGAGACAATTAGGTTTAGATGAGGTTATGAGGGTGGGGTGCCCTATGATAGAATTAAGAAGAGACACCACTGGGCTTGCTTTTACATGGCAAGCAGGTAGCCTTCTGCAAGCCAGAGAGAAAGCTCTCACCAGACCTGGCCATGCTGACACCCTGATCTTAGACATCCCAGCTTCCACAACTGTGAGAAATATTCTCTGTTGTTGCAGCCACCCAGACAATGGTATTTTGTTATGTCAGACTAAGACACATATGTGCTGAATGAAGCAATGAATGGCCATTGGTTTGACAATTGTCTAGGTGCCAAATGTGTGATCAATAATTTTGGCATCATAAAGGATGAATGGTATGTAGGCAGTTGCCATTATATGGGGAAGGGCTCCTCTTATAGAGTCATCTTGAAGTTGGTTCTAAATATCAATGTTGCTTAATATTCCACAAGTACAAGGCAGTGGCTGCATTTTTCTTTCTTCTTTTTTTTTAAAGAGATCTCTACATTGCATCTCCTGTAAATATAGAGTTTTATTTATAGGATATAGATTTTTTTAGCAGTCAGAATAACATATATCTTTTGAGTATATTTTTAAACTAAGAACTGCTCATGTATAGATAATTTAGATTTAAGAGCCTAGTTATGCTAGTTTAACATAATAACAATACATTATGAAACATATTCAGGAAGATAAATGATTATGTCCTTCCTTGCCCTTGATAACTAACATGAACTTTACAATAAACATGACATACCAAGTTTTTAGCTTTTATTCTAGTCTCTATTTTTCCTTTCTCACAAAATTCAAAGTAAAAACAAAACAAAAAATGAAAAAACAAAGCCAAAACATGCACACACACACACACAAATATTCAATATAATGAAAACAAATACTTAGAGTCTTATCACTTAATATTTCTAATACACACCACTTAACTGGAGCACTGCTTCTTTATGGACACTTGTGGAAATGTGAACTTGAGGAAAAGAGAAAAAGAAAAGATCACTTTCTATCTCCAATCTTGTCCTGATTAAACACTGCTAGGAGCTTTACCTTAACCTATAAATATTCTCCTCAGATATAGAAGGCTGTTGGAAAACTGTTTCTTTCCGTTCTTATTCCCTAATGACACCATTTGTATTTCCTGGAGAGAACATTATTGAAATATTCTCCAGTAATAAGGGTTATTAATATCCCCACTCTCTGTCCCCAGCTGGGTCTAAGTCCATGAACGTCTCTGGTGTACTCTTCTTGAGTACAGCCATCTAAGTATTCAGAATTTCTGATGTATAAGAACTTTTCTTTATTAATATCTACTTCAAATGTTATCTTTCTTATCTTCAGGCCATTTCCTTGTCTACATGGAGATTTAGAATAATTTTCTTCCTTCATTACATTTTGCTCCTTGAAGGTAATTTTATAATCAGAGTACATGTTCCTCTCTCTTTCTGAGGCTTCCTTGTTTCAGGCAAAATATATTAAGTCTCTTCTAATCCTCTGGATCTTGTGTTATGCCACTTGTCTCTTGTATATTCTCAGCATAAAAATGAGAAAGGAGCATTATATTCTGTTGCGAAGCCAAGGATAAAGACCAAGGTAGTTATAGTTTTTCTCATCCCACCCTGTATCCAAGTTCTAAAAGTCTTTTAATGTATGAATAAAGATTTAGAAAATTAGAAACCTAGATGATATTAATACAATAAATATTATAAAAAATGGACCATTGAAATTTTATGTATGTGACTTAAACCTTCCTATAAAAGTAACAAAAATCACTACCTTTGACTTATACTTGCTATCATTATAAACGTTTATTTGCCCTGTTACGTGGTATAACAGAGCCTGTAAATGTCTTATAAGTCTTGTGTTACCCAAGAGAGATTTTCCATTTTAACTTTATTTTACTACTTGTGCTTTTATTTACTTTTCTTCAAAGTCTACATCTGTTTTTGTAATGTCATCACATTTTGATTTGAAATTTTAGCATTTAATCTTCTTTAACATCTTCTTGCAAATATATTTAATATGGATTCATAAAAATTCAATTAACATTATTATTAAAGAAGAAAAATAGACAAAAAAGCAGGTTTTAATAGGTCAGTTTTAGATTATAAACTTTGTAAAAGTATGTTCTCAGGCTGGAATAATTCTTAAATGTCATTTAATCGTTTATTAATTTTCAATGGTCCATAAGCTTGGTTTTCCTTATTGTCTAACACACTTGATTTTCTAAAAGTATTTGTGCCCAGAAAGATTTGTTTTGTAAATACAGACAATATTCTTTTAAAATTTTATGGAAAGGCAAAAGATCTAGAATATTAAAAACACTTTTGAAAATGAAAAATAAGAATCACTCTACCCGATTTTTTTTTTTTTTTTTTTTTTTGGCGGTACGTGGGCCTCTCACTGTTGTGGCCTCTCCCGTTGCGGAGCACAGGCTCCGGACGCGCAGGCTCAGTGACCATGGCTCACGGGCCCAGCCGCTCCGCGGCATATGGGATATACTTCCCGGACCGGGGCACGAACCCGCGTGCCCTACATCAGCAGGCGGACGCTCAACCACTGCGCCACCAGGGAAGCCCCTGATTTTTTTTAATAGATCTTTATTGGAGTATAATTGCTTCACAGTACCGTGTTATTTTCTGTTGTACAACAGTGAATCAGCCATATGCATACACATGTCCCCATATCCCCTCCCTCTTGAGCCTCCCTCCCATCCTCCCTATCCCACCCCTCTAGGTCATCGGAAAGCACCAAGCCGATCTCCCAGTTCTATGCTGCTGCTTCCCACTAGCTAACTATTTTACATTTGGTAGTGTATATATGTCGATGCTACTCTCACTTTGCCCCAGCTTCCCCCTTCCTTCCCCACCTGCCCCGTGTCCTCAAGTCCATTCTCTATGTCTACGTCTTTATTCCTGCCCTGCCACTAGGTTCATCAGTACCATTTCTCTTTTTAAGTTCCATATGTATGCATTAGCATAAGGTTTTTTTTTTTCTCTTTCTGACTTACTTCACTCTGTATGACAGACTCTAGATCCATCCACCTCACTACAAATAACTCAGTTTCATTTCTTTTTATGGCTGAGTATTGTATATATGTGCCACATCTTCTTTATCCATTCATCTGTCAATGGAAATTTAGGTTGCTTCCATGTCCTGGCTATTGTAAATAGTGCTGCAATGAACATTGTGATACATCTGTTTTTTTGAATTATGGTTTTTCTCAGGGTATATATGCCCAGGAATGGGATTGCTGGGTCATATGGTAGTTCTATTTTTAGTTTTTTAAGGAACCTCCATAATGTTTTCCATAGTGGTTGTATCAATTTACATTCCCACCAATAGTGCAGGAGGTCTACCCGACACTACGTCCTACCATATACCTACAATAATCATGACAGTGTACCATCAGAACAGGAATAGACACATAGATCAATGGAACAGAATTGAGAACCCAGGAATAGAGCCATGCAAATACACCCAATTGGTTTTTGACAAAGGTACAAAAGCAATTCGATAGAGCAATTAAACATCTATAGGCAAAAAAAAAAAGATCCTCAGCCTAAAACTCGCCCCTTATACCAAAATTAACTCAAGATGAGCATGGACTTAAAGGTAAAATGTAAAGCTAAATAACTTTTAGAAAAAATTTTAAAATATAAGGGAAAATCTTTGGGACCTAGAGCTAAGTAAAGAGTTCTTAGACTTGGCTCCAAATAGATGAATTATAAAAGGAAAAATCAACAGATTAGACTTTATCAATAAAAAGCTACAAAGTGGGAGGAAATATTTGCAAACTATATATCCAACAAAGGACTATTATCTAGAATATATAAAGAACTCTCAAAATTTAACAAACATCTAACAATTCAATTAGAAAATGAGATAAAGACACAAAGAGCCATTTCACCCAAGCAGGTAGATAGATCACAAATGAGCACATTAAAAAATGTACAGGGCTTCCCTGGTGGCGCAGTGGTTGAGAATCCGCCTGCCGATGCAGGAGACACGGGTTCGTGCCCTGGTCCGGGAAGATCCCACATGCCGTGGAGCAACTAAGCCCGTGAGCCATGGCCACTAGGCCTGCGCGTCCGGAGCCTGTGCTCCGCAATGGGAGAGGCCACAACAGTGAGAGGCCCGCATACCACAAAAAAAAAAAAAAAAAAAAAAAATGTACAATACCATTAGGAAAATGGAAATTATAACCCCAATAAGCTATCAAAGTGGCTAAAATTTAAAATAATGACAACACTAAAGGCTGGTAAAGACGGAGAAACTGGATGACTTATCTATTGCTGCTGGGAATGTAAAATGCTAGAGCCATTCTGGAAAAGTTTGGTAGTAATTTCTTTTAAAAACATGCTATATAAAAATATAAATAAAATTAAATTTAAAAAAGAAATATAATGTACACGTGAAACGTAATGTTATAATATATACAGTGTCGTACATATAAATTTAAATAATGTTACTTCAATAAAATTTTTAATTAAAATCAATTAATTTAAAAAAACATGCAAATACCATATAACTCTGTGATTGCACCCCTGGGCATTTATCTCAGAGAGCTGAAAACTTGGGCTTCCATGGTGGCGCAGTGGTTGAGAATCCGCCTGCCGATGCAGGGGACACGGGTTCGTGCCCCGGTCTGGGAAGATCCCACATGCCGCGGAGCGGCTGGGCCCGTGAGCCAGGGCCGCTGAGCCTGCGCGTCCGGAGCCTGTGCTCTGCAACGGGAGAGGCCACAACAGTGAGGCCCGCATACCACAAAAAATTAAAAAAAAAAAAAAAAAAAAAAGAGAGCTGAAAACTTACGTTCACTCACACAACAGCCTTATTTGTAATAGCCAAAAACTGGAAACTACCCAGGTGTCCTTTAACAGATGAGGAACAAACTATCAATACATTTGGCAACCTGGAGGAGTATCCAAAAATTACGCTGGGTGAAAAAAAGCCAATTACAAAAGGCTACATACTTCACGATTCCATTTATGTAACATTCCTGAATCGGAAAAGTTATACAAATGGATGATTGATTACTGGCTGCCAGATGTTAAGGAGTTTGTAGGAGAGAAGTAGGTGTGGTTATAAAGGACAACATGAGGGATCTTTATGGTGTTGGGAATGTACTGAATCTTGACTATATCAGTGTCAAAATCCTGGGTGTGATATTGTACTAGATAGTTTTGCAAGACAAGATGTCACCGCTGGGGAGAAAGTGGGGAGGGGCACACAGTAAGTCCCTATTATTTCTTACAGCTGCATGTGAGTCTACAGTTATCTCAAAATTAAAAGTTTAATTTTAAAATATAATTGTGTTTGTCAGTAAATTGTAAAGATAAATTCAATGAAATGAGAATGACACTCATGCAGATGTTCCTTTTCCTTCTTTGGTTTTCCTCTGTAAGGTTTGCGAGGAGCGATAGCTTTTGCCTTAGCTATTCGGAACACTGAATCGCAGCCCAAGCAAATGATGTTTACCACCACTCTGCTCCTCGTGTTCTTCACAGTCTGGGTATTCGGAGGAGGAACAACCCCCATGCTGACTTGGCTTCAGATCAGGTGAGTGACACTGCTTAACCAAGGAAATCATTATGAGGCATGGCTGCACTGTTCCGTTTCTGATGTTGCTGACTGGTCAAGAGTACAATGGCATGTCTGTACACTAACTTTTCCTGGGGTCAAGTTGACCTTCCTTCACAGGTGAAACAGTATGACCTATATCACCAACAGAACTGACTTTTCCAAGAGGTCTAGAAATCTCAGGATGATGTTTATAGTCTACAGTCCCTAGAAATGAATTTCTTTATGAATTTTTCCATTCAATCATATTTACTGTGTCTAATGTGATAATCTATGGAGTTTACAGAGATGAGTGTAAGATATGAGTCTTGTCCTCAAGATACTTATGATACAGTAGAATTTATACAGACAAAGCTATAATACCAAGGAGAAAATGAATTTGCTTTGCTTTTAATTTGTCACAGCACTTAGGATAGAATTAGAGACACAGGAAATGCTTCAATGTATTTGATTATTCAGCCATATGCTTGGCCAGAGGGATGCTATAGACACAGATTAGACAATTTCTTAAAGGAAAATCGGGTCAAGGCTTCAGTTAGGGGCCATCCAATAAGCAGTGCTTGGAAGGTGATTGCTATTAACCCAAAGTATGCAGGTAGTAGAAGATTTGATGAAAAATGAATAGCTTGTGCCAGTTGTGAAAAAGTAAAATGTTGTTGTCTTTGTTTCTTTGATCTGGGTCTTCATTTTCGTATCCCAGAATGCAACAGTGCTTTGCGTAAATCACATTTTACTTTCCAAAGCCATACATCTTGATGATCATGCAACCCCTCCCCTGGTCCCCACCCATTTCTCTGTGAGGCAAATCCATACCCACCACCTCCGACAAGAAAAGATCCATCCGACTGGGAGGGCATTTCCAAGAAGATTTTTTTCAGGCAAGGACTCTGTTATTCCAGCACCAATGCAGTGCTTGGCACATAGTAGAATGGAATCAACAATTGCTCCATGAAAAGTTGAATGAACATAACCACACATGTAAATTCCTTTCGTTAAGCCTTTACGGACAAATTTCTATCCATCTGACAAATAGTCGCAGAGGCAGGACTCAAGAGCTTAGGGTAAGAAAGCTTATGTCTACACTGGGCCAAGTGGTTATGCATTAAACGGAATTCAAGGAGAAATGACCTCTTCAAGTATTGTGAATATTGCTAACACATAAAAGGGCTTTGACCAAAAGTTGAAATGGAGAATGTTTTGAAATACTTGTTGAACTATTTTCTAGGCATATAAATGTGACCTTCAATTTCTTTCACGGTGGTAGCTGCTTATAGGCTCCTCTGGATGAGCAGGAATATTTTATTAAACGCTATAGTGTTGAGTCTCCTGTAAACTGATAGTAAGATAGTGGTGTGTTCAGGTTTCGGGAAAATAAATTCAGTAGGTGGATCCCTGCATGGAAAAATTAGAACTTGGAAAGCAGAAGTTAGAGGATACCAATCCTCACAAGATAAATGTATTGAATGCTCTATCAGGTAAATTAGAATATTCAGAACATAAAGTGGTGCTGGCAACATTTTTTTAAAGTAATTCAGATACAACTTATTTTCTACTATTGTCTTTCTTTACCCTGAAGGATTTGTCCCCAAATCAATACATGTTTTACCCTAAAATGTTTACCTAACTCTACTGTAGTGTTTTCCAAAGGTACCCACTGACTTCAGATAGATGTCGTAGCTCATGCAGTCTCTTGATATCCAGATCAGTAGGGACAGGGTAATATAAAATGGGGCCTTAGGCAGGTTAGAATGTTAATCAGGTTATAGGACAGGGACTAATAAGAAGGATAGTAATGTCAACTATAACATCCACAGGTGAGGGGCCTGGAGGTCATCTTAGGCCAGTGCTATTATGGCCTGCTGGGAGGCACAGCGTGGAGTTGCCAGGTCATGGAGATGCCCCAGTGCAAATTGGCTCCAAATGGCCCAGCTGATTCAATGCCAGACTTGTCCACCAGCCAGGAGGGGAGAAGAGTAAAAGCAAGACGGTGATATATTTAAGGAAAGGAGCTGACAGGGCTCTGGTCCAGCAGGCCAGGTGGAACTCCCAGCTGGGAGCTAGAGTGTTAATCTGAAATCAGGGCATAAACCCAGTCAGAGAGACAGAGACCCAGTCATGAGGAAATCAGAGGGGATAACTGAGCTTTATAGGTACGTGTGTATCTAGGAAGTCAACCCAGGTAGACAGGATACAGGGCAGCAAGACCAAGTTAAGACCAGAGGCTCTCAACCTTTAATGAGCATCAGAACCAACTGGAGGGCTCATTAAGCCCCCACATTGCTGGGCCCCCACCCCAGAGTTTCTGATCAAGTAGGTCTGGTTCAGGGCCTTAGTATTTGCATTTTAACCACACGCCAGGCAATGCTGATGCTGCTGGCTCTGGGACCACATTTTGAGAACCACTGATTTAGACTTATAACCCCACATGGAGATGGGGCTGGGGTTGCCCAGGGCCCCACACCTGAGCCTCAACTATAAAAATTTTAGCACCTATGCTGGAGGGAAGCGGGGGCTAACTTGAAGAGAAAAATTCATTGTGCATTGATCAACGAGAAGGAAATAGAGCACAATAGAATAAGCATAAAAGAATAGGATTATAAGTTAGTGTGTGTTCAAACACACACACAAGTACAACATAAATTTGGTTTGATCATGTTATAGTGATACCAGCATATGCTCCACTTCCACTGTGGTTTATAATGCTATCAAAGAAATCCTTCGTTTCATTATCACTTTTAAATGATAGTTGTCCATCATTTAGACTATATTTAGCAAGACTTTGCTTGTTTACAGAGCAACGTCTCATTAAACAACTTCCATGTCAGCTTCTTTCCATAAAAATGCCAGAATGTTAGTAAATTGGGGCTTTAATAAAATGACACATAAAGGGAAACCCAAGGGGCAGGTGTACAAATGTAATATTGAATGAACTCAGACATCCTCACTTGGTTATGACTTATTTATACACTTTACATTGCCCTCCCTTTTTGGTTTTTTAAAATTTCTACATTTTTTTTCTCTTAAATTATTAGGTATGTACTTGAGTTTATTTATTTATTTTTTTTTAGTCCCTATAAAATTTGCCATTCAGCTGCAAACTACCACAGTAAGATGCAGATAAAGTGTTTTATATAAGGTAAAAATTGATAATATTAATATGAATTGCACTTTGATAGAAAAACTTTAAAACAGCAATGACTTCATGCTTAAAGAGACTCAGCATGATCTTAACATATGAAACAAATTCTCCACTGGTTAAGTTTTATCCTAAGCTCATTCAAATTTCTTGTCCTAAAGCTGTTGTTTTTTTAATAATAACAAATATTTTTAATGCAGCATTTGAAATAAATCGCGAACCTTTGTTTCTTAAAATTCTAGAGAAAAAGAAAAGACTCCCCCAGTATTATTTTGGAAGTTTTCACGTAAAAGAAAGCAGAATGGTTTCTCGATTAGAATCCAGATCTCCTCCCTCCTGTGAATTACATTAATACTGGTGGTGAGGAAAACCCAGCTCCCAGTCTCCAAGGACTAGCTCTGCTGTTAGCCAAGAAACGAGATCAGAGGCGCCGGGCTTTGCCCTACAGAGGCCAGTAAACAGTATTGTCCACCACATAATTACACATGCCTACAAATACACCTCAGAAACCAGTGGGGCAGAGCTCTCCGGCAGTGGTAAGTCATCTGGGATGGTAACCCCATCCTTAGTTTAGAGTAGGGTGTCACATGGAGTTAACAGAACTCATGAGAATGGAGCCCATCCCACAGTGCAAACCTTTCCTGGCTTCTCCCAGCTAGGAATGCTGGACCCACCTCTTCGACATACCTCAACCACAGTACAGAAAGCCTTGCACACCAGAGCAATTCAGAACTTGTATTCCAGACGATATGAGAAAGTGCCCCCAGCAAGATGACTTCTACCGTTTCCAGATTTTTGCTTCGAACATCTCGAAGAGTAATAGCTGGCTTTTATTGACTATTTACTCTGTGCTAGATGTTTAGAAAACAAAGTGCCAGGCAATAAGACCTCCCTGTGACTCAGCCTCTAATCTATAAAATGGGGATGATAGCAGTAGCTACCTCCTGGGGTGGGTGAGGCCTGGCAAAGTGGCCCAGGGTCAACCCACTGTCCGGCTACAGAGTCAGACTACCAGGCCAGGCAGCCGGAGCCCAGGGCCTGCGACCCAGCTGGTTCATTCCTGTGCTGCCCCAAATAAATGAGCTAATTCCTGAAGCCTGCAAGCTACCTTGATTCACAAATTCTCTGGGGAAAAAGAGATGTACTTTTATAAGCAAGACAGGCTAGTTGAAAACAAACACGGGAAATCTTCACCCCTCGTGAGTGATGGGCTTGACCTGCTAGTGCTGCACAGAAGTTTCTTGCTGCAGAGTTTTTTCCTTGACCTAGAAAAGTTAGAGGTAAACAAGGCCAGCCCTGGTCTCAGGTAGCCAAGCAGGGACGTTTGAATTCCTCAATTATAGGAATTTGGAATTAGAGGAATTTGTTACCCTCAGGCTCATTTCCTAACCCCATTCGGGATCCCAAGTCAGCCTGCTGTCAGTCCCTTCCTCAGATCAAACAAAAAAATCACGCATACTGCCCTGTGTCCGATGCAGAGTGAATAACTTTTAGCTAGTGCAATGTCTCCACTACCATTATTTTAGTTAAGTATTTAAAATTTATTTTGGGTTGGGCTTCCCTAGTGGCGCAGTGATTGGGAGTCCGCCTGCCGATGCAGGGGACACGGGTTCGTGCCCCGGTCCGGGAAGACCCCACGTGCCGCGGAGCGGCTGGGCCCGTGAGCCGTGGCCGCTGAGCCTGCGCGTCCGGAGCCTGTGCTCCGCAACGGGAGGGGCCACGACAGTGAGAGGCCCGCGTATGGAAAAAAAAAAAAAAAAAATTTATTTTGGGTTTATGGTCCATCCTATTTTATGTCGTCCTAGAATGATTTCTTTATCATATATACCCACTGGCTACAAAGTTTATAATAACAGCCACCATGGGAATGCACACAGTGGTAAAGAGAGAACTGTCTTTAGTAATATTTTTTAATCTTAAACAGTAGTAGAGTTAAATACACCTGCTTACATACAGACTTCCTATATTGCTGAGGTGAGGCAATGTCAATTTTATATAATGGAAGAATACGTATAATCAAGTTCCCTTCATATCCAGCTGTGTTCTGCCTGGTTTTCTTTCTAGCATCCAAAGTCTCATGTATGTTTAACAATTTACTTTGTTAATTGTTAATTAACAAAGTAATTAATTAATTAACAAATTAAATTAATTAATTAACAAAGTTAATTAATTGTTAATCAGTAGGTGTATTACCTACTGATCTACTGATCAGTGCGCACATTCTGGAGGCAGACGGTATGGGGCCCAACCATGCCTCCCTGTCTTACTAGCTGTGGGATCTTGAGCAAGAAATTCAACCTCTCTATGCTTCAGTTTTCTTATTTGTAAACTTGGAACAATAATAATACCTACCTCTTTAGATTTTTATATGGATTAAGTATTGCATGTATAAATTTAGGGCACACAGTAAGTGCTCAATAAATGTTGCTGTAACACTACCCAAAAGACCACCTATGAGCCTTTTCTTATCCAAACACTCTTTTTCTGCCTGTGGCATATATATACACACACACACATACATACACATAAAGTGTTATTAATTAATCGTATTTATGAAAGCATGGTTTACATGGGGAATAGAAAGAAATAGCCTCTGGGGAGCTTAGTTCATTTTTTGTAATGATTAGATTCATCAGTTTTACAGGTAGCTCCTATTTCTGCATTCAAAATGGTAAACCTCTTAAGGAAAAATGTTCACAAAAAGTGTTACATTCATCCAACAGCTCAGAAAGATTCTTTCTAGAGCATGCTTTATTTCCTTCTGAACATGATAATCTTTGCTTAGGATCTCTTCAGATATTTAATTTGCACTGCTTCATCAATGTGTTTCAATTCCTTATTTTGCATTGACTGTGTACCAATTTGTACATTTTGTCTCAATTTTTATTAATTGGCAGGTCCGAGAAATACCCTTTGTCATGAAACATGGAAAACCAGTTTACTCATTTGAATGTAAACTTATACTTAATATCCCCTACCTCTAACCCCCAATTTAAAATTATGTTCTATTTTCCATAGGCTCTTCTAAAAAATGTTTCACAACTCCAAATATTTGTTGCTTAAATCAATCTAGTTGGACATATTTTATTAAAGATATTGTATAACTCTAGTTACCTGTTGTTAAGCTAAATATATCCTAGGTTTTTAACAAGCAGGGATTAGCAGCTCCTAAATTTGCCTCCAGTGCCATCTGGGTTCTTTAATATGCTTTCTCTCTATATACTGAATCTTCCCAGTTTCAGAGATAATAGTCTTTATGTTCATAACTGCCAGCTATCGTCCACTAGGCATGTTCTTATTTATCTTCTCCAACATGCTCTTGAGCACATCGATGTTAATAAGCTTCACCCATTTATTACGTTTACCAAACAGTGAACATTCTGCTCTATCGAAGAGAATTTTTTAGCTTGCTACCATAAAGTATGATCAAATATAGATGCCTTACTTTAAGTAATAGATGTAACTTTACTTTGGGTAATAGGTGAAGTCTGAAAAAATATATATTTTAAATGCAATAGATGGAACTTGTGATCCAAAAGACTATGGAGGGGTTCCAGTTCTGGTCAAGATGGTGTAAGCACACTTAACTCCCCTCTGTCTCTTCCAATGAATGCAACTAAAATCCCTGGCCAGAAAGAATGCAGCAGTCATCTAAGGACTCTTAAAAGCAAGTGGTAGCAGACAGATTGGGGAAGGAAACCAGAATTCAGGGTATTATTAAAAGAGTGATGAGGGGCTTCCCTGGTGGCGCAGTGGTTGAGAGCCCGCCTGCCGATGCAGGGGATGCGGGTTCGTGCCCCGGTCCGGGAGGATCCCACGTGCCGCAGATAGGCTGGGCCTGTGAGCCGTGGCCGCCGAGCCTGCGCATCTGGAGCCTGTGCTCCGCAACGAGAGAGGCCACAGCAGTGAGAGGCCCGCGTACCGCAAAAAAAAAAAAAAAAAAAAAAAAAAAACAGTGATCAATTTCCCATTTTTTTTCCTCTCTGGAATCTCTTGACCTGAACTCAAAGGCAGTTTAAAGGCCAGAACTGTGCAACAAGGAAGGCAGACAGAACTGCAAAAGAAGTGATCTGTTTTGGACATAAGGAACAGGACAGAGGACTGCTGTGGGTCCAAAGAGTGGGGAAAATCCCCTCTTTTGTTTGTTTTTATCATTTACTTCATTCTCATCCCAATACCAGGCAAACCTGGGGCCTCAACAGTTGGGTGGACCCCAAATTCCCAACCAGAGGAACTGAGGTCCAGAGGCCTTGGGAAGAAGTCCCACTGCATTTTTTTCCTCTCTTCATCTTATCACTGCTTGAGCTTGGAAACAGGCCCAATATTATGGAAAAATCATGGGAAACATGTAGCAGCATAGGGAAACGAAAGCCCTGGGCTTTGGGAAGCCAGAAAACATGGAAGACATTGTGGAGTAGAGGGAGCACAAGAAAGTGACCGGATAAAATTGTGTATAAACTTTTGGGCTCGCCTGCAAGCTATGTGAGCATGTATCTGACCCTAAAGAGCTCACCAAAGTGTGAGACATGAGCTACAAGAGAGAGCGTCACTCAGGTCCCAGACTATACACTGGATGGCACACGTGCAGGACATGTGTGGATCATAGATCAACATGTAAAACATAAAACTGTAAAACTTCTAAAAGGAAACATAAGAGAAAAATCTTCATGCCCGTAAATTAGGCAAAGGAGTCTTAAATGTTATACCAAAAGCATCATTTACAAAAGAAAAAAATGATAAATTGGGACTTCATCCGAATGAATATTTTTCGCTTTGCAAAAGACACTGTTAAGAGAATGAAAATACAAGCTACATACTCACACTTAAAGAGAATGCATTGCTGGTGGGAATGCAAAACGGTATGGCCAATCTGTAAATCACTTTAGCAGTTTCTTATAAAGTTAAACATACAATTATTATAGGACTCAACATTCCCTCTTCTAGACATTTAGCCTAGAGAGCAAAATGAGGATAACCGGATCTGTCTCTGAAGATTAAATGTGTGAACATTAAATAAGAAAATACACGTTAAAGTCCTTTAAGCAGAACTAAGCACTCATTAGTAACCTTATTTTACTCACAGCTTTTATTAGAAATGTCAGATAAATTTTAATAGTATTTTCAGCATACATTGAGATAATCACATAGTTTTTTCCTCTACTTTATTGATGTGATGAAATATATTGATAGATATCCTGGTATTGAGTTATTCTTACAATCTCAGGATAGCTATTTTTTCCGACAATTCTGCTATCTATAACAATAACTGAGGTTAGTCTATACTTTTTCTTCTTGGGGGTAGAGGGGGCTGTCTTTATTGGGTTTAAATAGTGTTAAGGATGTGCTACATTCATAGCATGAGCTAAAGACTTTTCTATTTTTTCATGGCCTGAAATAGCATAACATAGAAATGATCAGATTTTTAAAGGCTAGTTAGGAGTCAGCTGTAAAACCATCTGGTTCCTGGAGTTCTTTTAATGGTGGGTTTTTAATCACCCTTCCACTGTCTCCTATGGTAATTGGTGTATTCAAATGTAAAATTGTCATTTCTTTAAACTCAAAAATGGTCAAGGATTGTCAATTTCATATAGTTCAACTAAAAAGGATATCCATATACCATTTACCTAGTTTTATCCACTGTTAATAATATGCCCGATTTGCTTTCTTGCCTTTATATATACATGTATATCACATATATACATATATATATCACATACATTAGGTGTTTTTATTTATTCTTTTCTTTTTCACTGAATCATTTCAATGTAAAAACGGACATACACTTCTTATCTAAATACTGAAGGATACAACTTTGAAAAACAAGGACATTCTGTTAGGTAACCAAAATACCATTACTGTGTCTAAAATATTAAAAACAATAATTTTATCAGTACATACACAAATTTCCCCAGTTATTGCCAAAAAACAATTTGTAGCGATGTTTTTTAATTCATGATCAAATCAAGATTATGTATTATATTTGGTCTTTTTTTTTTTTTTTTTTGTCTCTTTAAACCAGTTTCTCTCATTTTCTTCCCCATGACATTGATTTTTAGAAGAAATCAGGGCAGTTGTTTTGCACACTATTCCACGTTCTGGATTTGTTTGTTTCCTCCTAGCATCCATTAATATGTTCTTCTCTCTGCTATATTTCCTGTAAACTAGAAATTAGGTCAAGGCTTGAAATTCAGGTTGAACCTTTTAGACAAGTCTATTCATTGGCAAATGCACAAGTCTTTCTCACTCGTTAGGGGTATGCTTCAATGACAACGGTTGGACTGTATTATTCCACACGGAACCTGGTAGCCCCATGTCTTTTGACCATGTGGATGTGGCTGGTCCAAACTGAGACTTACCATGCTGTGTAGTGAACTGTGTCCTCTCAAAATTCACATATTGAAGCCCTAATTCCCAGTGTGAGTATACTTGGAGACAGGGCTTTTAGGAGGTAATGAAGGTTAAATGATATCATGAGGGTAGGGTCCTAGCTGACAGGACTGGTGGACTTGTAAGGAGAGAGATCGAGATCAGTTGCTGTCTCTCTGCACACATGCTCCATGGAACGCAATGAGGACACAGGGAGGGAGATGGCTGTCTGCAAACCAGGACGAATGCCCTCACTAGAACTTAGCCATTCTGGCACCTTGATTATAGACTTCTAGCCTCTAGAACTGTGACAAAATAAATGTCTGTTGTTTAAGCCAAAAAGAAAAGAATATTCATTGGTAATGTTCTATGCTTAATAATGTGTATTTCAAAAAAAAAAATGAATAATGCATATTTCATATCAACAGGCACGTAAGGTCAAGTTTTCCCACTCTTGGTGATGCTGTTTGTTCATATGGTTATAGTGCTAACCCCCATTGTAGCGCATGGTTTCTTTTTTTTTTTTTTTTTTTTTGTGGTATGCGGGCCTCTCACTGTCGTGGCCTCTCCCCTTGCGGAGCACAGGCTCCGGACGCGCAGGCTCAGCGGCCATGGCTCACGGGCCCAGCCGCTCCGCGGCACGCGGGATCTTCCCGGACCGGCGCACGAACCCGCGACCCCTGCATCGGCAGGCGGACTCCCAACCACTGCGCCACCAGGGAAGCCCATCCCCATTGTAAAAGTATAGTTTTACCTTTGGAATTAGTTTTTAACCTATGGGGCAATACTTGAGCACTGTGTGTGAATCTCCTGTCTCCAATCTCTCTGTAATCCACTGTTTTTAGCTTCCATTGATGATCCTTGTCTGATGCAATTATTACATTTGAGATGATTCAATTTTGATTTCCTTTGATAGGTAATTTTTTGACAGTTTCTTAGTTTACCAAATGATCACAGTTTTGATCACCTTTCAAAAAATTTATTTCTAATTGATCAAATTATGAGAATGTTATCAGTAATAATTCTACTTTTAAAATGTAAGATTTTCCGGACTTCCCTGGCAGTCCAGTGGTTAAGACTTTGCCTTCCAAAACAGGGGGTGTGGGTTCGATCCCTGGTCAGGGAGCTAGGATCCCGCATGCCTGGCAGCCAAAAAACCAAAACATAAAACAGAAGCAATATTGTAACAAATTCAATAAGGACTTTAAAAAAATGGTCCACATCCAAAAAAATTTTTTTAATAATAAAATATAAGTTTTCTTTGTGATCAAGTACATGACTGATTTGGGTGTATATTCCATGGACATGAAAAGAAGTATATTTGCTATTTTTAAGAAAAAAGTTCTGTACATATGTATTGAGTTTCTTGATTATGTTACTCAAATTCCCTATATCCTTATCTATATTTTTACTAGAGGTCAGATTCTGAAAGAGGTACATTAAATTTCCCACTATAATTTTTTTTTTTGTAATCAAGGTCTTGCATTCTAATTTTATGCAGTCTTTCACATATTTCTGATGTGTTGTGTGTAGTACACCATTTTATGATAGGGAATCTTCAAATTGTCTGGTATGTGTTTCTCATCCCAGAAATGAAACTTAAAATGGTTTATCCTTCTTATATGTTCATGCCCCTCTTCTATCTTCTAGTTCTCATAATGTGGAATCTTAAAAAGTAATACAGGGCTTCCCTGGTGGTGCAGTGGTTGAGAGTCCGCCTGCCGATGCAGGGGACACGGGTTCGTGCCCCGGTCTGGGAAGATCCCACGTGCCGCGGAGCGGCTGGGCCCGTGAGCCGTGGCCGCTGAGCCTGCGCAGTCCGGAGCCTCTGCTCCGCAATGGGAGAGGCCACAACAGTGAGAGGCCCGCGTACCGCAAAAAAAAAACCCCAAAACAAACAAACAAAAAAAGTAATACGGAAAAGTCATTTTCATTAGCACTACACAGTGGGGACTCCCTATTTCCTCCATTTCATTCTGGTTATAAGTAAGCAGTGAGCTAGTCGATTTCAGTGGTTTGATCAATATCATTTCATTCCCTGAAGTCCTTAACTTCTCTTCAGAAAATAAAGTCTTATTTTTTTAATCTATTATAATCTTTTACCTGCTAGTATGCACTTTAAACCTTATAGTTTAAAATGTGTAAAATCCAAAGAATTATAATCAAGCTCCCATTTAGCATCTACCCTAGAGATCAATCGCAAGCCAAAATATGGGATTTTAACTGGAGTTTTAAAAAATAAGTGTTGAATTCTATCACACAGAGTCACTTGGAAGAAATTGCTTAAGACAGGGAATTGCCCATTAGAGGCAAAATGTGCTTTAATGCAGATTTCATTGTATTCGGTACAAGGAATGTTTGGAAGAGTCTTAGCTGTACTTTTCTTTTCTTTTTCTTCTTTTTTTAAATGGGCAGAGTGTTCTATGCTTCCCAATGCTAGATCTGTAGTGCAGAGTATAACTGGCCAGTTATGAAGCAACACTCATGTTTGGAGATGAGGGTGAAAAGCATCTCAACAGTGCACTCAGCCAGTGGCACTGGTTGCTTATTTCTTATTTTCTGCAGGATTCAAAGTGAACCTCAAAGGTCACCGCATGTCCCCTTGAGCCTCCTTGTTGCTCTTTCTCCTTGGGCACAACACCCACACTTAAGTCCCCACCGAGCAAATGATCATCTTTGTTTGGAAAGTTCCAGCTAAAATGCTGGGAATGGGTTTGGTTCAGTCCATTCTGGGGCCACCACAGCCTGGGTTTCCTCACCTGCCCCTCTGCGTGGCCCTCCTGGGGCTCTGCCAGGGAGTGCAGCTGCCTGCCTGCAGCCTTTGTCCATGTGGGTTGCAGTTTATTCTGGTCTAGCCAGCAAAATAATCCCACCCTTCTCTTTTTTTTTAAATTTTACTGTCACCATGGATCTACTCATTTTTATACAGCACTCAGCATTTCAAAGGGATTCTCAGAGAAAGGGGAGAAAATACAAGTGTTTGAAACAGTAATCTTAATTCTATTTTTCATGAGCCATTACCAGGCATTTAAGCAGGTGTTTAATTTTTATGAGTATAAACTAATAATGCTTATTATATAAAATTAGAAAACTAAAAAATTATTTTAAAAAATGAAATTCATCTGAAGTCCTTCTATACAGAGATAATTACTAACAGTAGTACATTTTTCTATAGATTTTTTTTTGGAAATCAATTTTTTTAAACAAAACTCAGATCTGTTATTTTTTTACTTAAAATATAGCATGATAACTTTTCAATTTTATTAGCTATCCTTTGAAATTATGTTTTCAAGTACTGAATAAAAAATTCATATGAATATGCCAAAATTATTTATCTACATTGGCATTAGAATATATTAGACTAGATTTATTTTAAACTGTTATAAATGATGTAATTATTTCTACATACTTGCTTGAAACTTTTAGTATCTCCGATTTTTTTTTTAGAATAAAAATGAAATTAAGGAGTTAAGGGTAGAATATTTTCTAGAGCTCAAAATATATTTTGCCAAATCGTTTCTAGTAAGGTCAGGTTAATTTAAACACGAACAATGTAATCTATTCCCTCCTTGGTGACTTTCCAACCTGTTTCTTATAGTCCAGGATTACTGCATGTTTTGAGGCTGCCTAACAGTTTTCCAAAATTTTATCCTGATTCCAGAAGCTCATTTCTTCTAGGTCTTCAGAAAGATGTTCCTTTTTCTTCCTTCTATGAAACATCTTGGTAAGCTCTGGGGATTTTAATTGTCTCCAGTAGTATTTGAATATGGAGAAAGATTTCCAGACTTGGTTATTTGCCAACAGACAGGTATGCGGATTGCCCCTGGCTCCCCTAAACGGCCATCTGGTTGTTCATCCCATTATTTTCTGGGAGCCATAGCAAGCAGGTCAATTTGCAACATTTGTAACCTAGGCTCTAGGATCAAGCAAATATTCCTCTTTGGAGCTATGCCCTATGTGTAGAATTTTCTGTCACCCTCACTTCGCAGTCTTGAGGCCCTCTGAACCAGTGCTGCACACTCCGCTCCTGGCATCTCCCCACCTCCACCCTTGGCTACCACTTCACTTATGGGACATTTATACCCCTGGAATGCAAGGTGCCATTGCAAATGCTGACCTCTGTACCCCGTCCTTTCCTTCACTCATTTACAGTCATTCAGCAAATATCTATTGAGCTTCTATTCCGTGCCAGCCACCAGATAAAGCACAGAACACAAGAAACCACAATCCCTGCCTTTGTGAGGCTGACACAACACCCCCAACTGCCACCTTGCATCCCACCCTATGACTTTCTGCTCTAGGTTGTTTGGTTGATACAAGTTCTCTAAGTTGGGGAAGATAGTGCGGGGAAGAACATAGTGTGTTTCAGTTGTCATGCAGACAGGCAAGGATGCTGTGTTCCATGAAGTGGGGTAAGGGTAGGGATAAGCCACTGGTTGCTCTTCTCAAAATAGCTTATGATTATTATTTTTTTCAACATCTTTATTGGAATATAATTGCTTTATAATGTTGTGTTAGTTTCTGCTATATAACAAAGTGATTCAGCTATATGTATACATATATGCCGATATACCCCCCCTCTTGCGTCTCCCTCCCATCCTCCCTAACCCACCCCTCTAGGTGGTCACAAAGCACTGAGCTGATCTCCCTGTGCTATGCGGCTGCTTCCCACTAGCTATCTATTTTACGTTTGGTAGTGTATGTCCATGCCACTGTCTCACTTCATCCCAGCTTACCCTTCCCCCTCCTTGTGTCCACAGGTCCATTCTTTATGTCTGTGTCTTTATTTCTCTCCTGCCCCTAGGTTCTTCAGAACCTTTTTTATTTTTTTTTAGATTCCATATATATGTGTTAGCATATGGTATTTGTTTTTCTCTTTCTGACTTACTTCACTCTGTATGACAGACTCTAGGTCCATCCACCTCACTGCAAATAACTCAATTTCATTTCTTTTAATAGCTGAGTAATATTCCACTGTATATATGTACCACATCTTCTTTAGCCATTCATCTGTCGATGGACACTTAGGTTGCTTCCATGTCCTGGCTATTGTAAATAGAGCTGCAATGATCATTGTGGTACATGACTCATTTTGAATTATGGTTTTCTCAGGGTATATGCCTAGTAGTGGGATTGCGGGGTCATATGGTAGTTCTATTTGTAGTTTTTTAAGGAACCTCCATACTGTTCTCCATAGTGGCTGTATCAATTTACATTCCCACCAGCAGTGCAAGAGGGTTCCCTTTTCTCCACACCCTCTCCAGCATTTATTGTTTCTAGAGTTTTTGATGATGGTCAATCTGACTGGTGTGAGGTGATATCTCATTGTAGTTTTGATTTGCATTTCTCTAATGATTAATGATGTTGAGCATTCTTTCATGTGTTTGTTGGCTATCTGTATATCTTCTTTGGAGAAATGTCTATTTAGTTCTTCTGCCCATTTTTGGATTGGGTTGTTTGTTTTTTTGTTATTGAGCTGCATGAGTTGCTTATAAATTTTGGATATTAATCCTTTGTCAGTTGCTTCATTTGCAAATATTTTCTCCCATTCTGAGGGTTGTCTTTTGGTCTTGTTTATGGTATCCTTATGTGTCTTGGTGTGTTTCTCCTTGGATTTATCCTGTATGGGACTCTCTGTGCTTCCTGGACTTGATTGACTATTTCCTTTCCCATATTAGAGAAGTTTTCAACTCTAATCTCTTCAAATATTTTCTCAGTACCTTCCTTTTTCTCTTCTTCTTTGGGACCCCTATAATTCGAATGTTCATGCATTTAATGTTGCCCCAGAGGACTCTGAGACTGTCCTCAATTCTTTTCATTCTTTTTTCTTTATTCTGCTCTGTGGTAGTTATTTCCACTATTTTATCTTCCAGGTCACTTATCCATTCTTGTACCTCAGTTATTCTGCTATTGATTCCTTCTAGAGGATTTTTAATTTCATTTATTGTGTTGTTCATCATTGTTTGTTTGCTCTTTAGTTCTTCTAGGTCCTTGTTTAATGTTTCTTGTTTTTTCTCCATTCTATTTCCAAGATTTTGTATCATGTTTACTATCATTGCTCTGAATTCTTTTTCAGGTAGAGTGCCTATTTCCTCTTCATTTGTTTGGTCTGGTGGGTTTTTTCCTTGCTCCTTCATCTGTTGTGTATTTCTCTGTCTTCTCATTTTGTTTAACTTACTGTGTTTGGAGTCTCCTTTTTGCAGCCTGCAGGTTCATAGTTCCCATTGTTTTTGGTGTCTGCCCCCAGTGGGTAAGGTTGGTTCAGTGGATTGTGTAGGCTTCCTGTGGAGGGGACTGGTGCCTGTGTTCTGGTGGGTGGGGCTGGATCTTGTCTTTCTGGTGGGCAGGGCTGCATCCTGTGGTGTGCTTTGTGGTGTCTGTGAACTTAGTATGATTTTAGGCATTCTCTCTGCTAATGGGTGGGATAGTGTTCCTGACTTGCTACTTGTTCGGCATGGGGCATCCAGCACTGGAGCTTGCTGGCCATTGGGTGGAGCTGGGCCTTAGCGTTGAGATGGAGATCTCTGGGAGAGCTCTCTCTGATTGATATTATGTGGGGCTGGGAGATCTCTGGTGGTCCAATGTCCTGAACTTGGCTCTCCCACCTCAGAGGCTCAGGCCTGACACCAGGCCAGAGCACCAAGACCCTATCAGCCACACAGATCAGAAGAAAAGGGAGAAAAAAAAGAAAGAAAAAAAAATTTTTAATGATAAATAAAAATACATTTTTTTAATTTTTAAAATTAAAAAAAAGAAGAGAATAACCAAACCAATAAACAAATCCACCAATGATAGCAAGCACTAAAAACTAAACTAAGATAAACATAAAACTCAGAAACAAGTCAGTCACAGACAGCAAAACCCAAGTCTACATTTGCTCCCAAAGGCCACCACCTCCATTTTGAGATGATTCATTGTCTACTCAGGTATTCCACAGATGCAGGGTACCTCAAGGGGTTTTAATCCACTGCTTCCCAGGCTGCAGGGAGAAGTTTCCTTTTCTCTTCTTTGTTCGCATAGCCCCTGGGGTTCAGCTTTGGATTTGGCCCCGCCTCTGCATGAAGGTCACCCTGAGGCCTCTTTTGGAAAGTCAGAGATCTTCTGCCAGTGTTCAGTAGGTGTTCTGTAGGAGTTGTTCCACATGTAGATGTATTTTTGATGTATTTGTGGGGAGGAAGGTGATCTCCACATCTCACTCCTCTACCATCTTGAAGGTTTCTCCTCCAGCTTATGATTACTGAAAACTCCTGTGAGATTCTAGCACTAGCCTGCCTGTTATTTTAGGTTTTCAATGGTATTGGAGTTGTTTGCCTTTTCTGGGCCTTCAAAAGCATTTTAGTAGGAAATTAGGAGGGGTACCATTAGGGACTGCTGATGTGAAACCATTTTAAACAGAAGTCACACAGGGCATTTGCAAATTTCGACTTGCTCTGTTTCCTTTTCTCAAGGTAAACTTTGAGGCAATCTTTTTCGGAGAAATTTTTTGTTGGCAACACAACAAAAGAAGCACAAAAGTATAGGAATAAATATATTTTGTAAAGCTACTGATGATTATTGATAGTATAGTTTTGATTTTTTGTTTTACTTAATATTTCTGCCTCCAATCCTCAATAAAAACATCTGGCTGTGATTTTGTTTTCTTCTGTCACTGAGCCAAATTCTGTCTAACTCAGTAGGATACTAAGGTGAAATGAAAACCTGGCCTGTGTTTACATCTTACAGTTAACGTCTCTTTGGATTGTTCAGTGTGTCTCATAACTTCTAATACATGCCATAAAAATAAATAGCAACGTTATAATTTTGTCTTCTGCCAAGTGTATTTGTGATAGGTGGGGCTTAGTGGGGGATACAGAGGTAGTTTCAAGTAATGTGACGCAAATCAAATGGAAATGGGAAAAAGGCAGAATGTTGCTGATGGTAGCATTCTCTACCTTAGACTGTGAGTCTCCCAAGGGCATGGTCTGGATCTCTTCCCTTTATCTCCAGCTTTTAGCATCATGCTTGGCACTCAGAAGGCACTCAGGGCCTTTGAGGGCTGCGCAGAAACAATCCTAAAGTTCTCTAACCCATTAACAATCCCACTCTGCTAGACAAGCTCATTCGTACCTTCTCTCCTCCCCACAAGCCCCCATCACCTCTTCCCCAGCTTTCTCTTTCCTTTGATGATCTTCTCAATGCACTAAGGAAACAGAAGCAATCAGAAGATAATTTTCACAAGTTCCCCCTTTATCTACCTACTTCCCTGTCTCAATGCCCTTAAACTCCACCTTGTTGTATTACAAGAGACAAACTGATCTTGCTCCAATTAAGGCTCATCCTCCCGTTTGTGTGTTACTCTCCTCCTCTCTCACTTACTGCAAGACATTGCTCCAGCATTTATCTCTCTTCTCTCTCATATCATCATTTGCCCCCATTTGCCCCCTTCCCTGAATAATTTAAAAACCTAGTGTAATCACTCTCATCTTAAGTAAAAACAAAAAACCTTTCCTGCCCACACTTACCCCTCCAGCTATAACCTCATTCTTTGCTGCCCTTTATAGCAAAATCCCTCAAAAGAGTTTGCAAGTCACAGTATCTACAAACCTTCTCCTCCCAATCTCTCTTGAATGTACTCTGATATTGCAGTGGCCCTCACCATTCCGCCTAACTGTTCTTACCAGTCTTTTTTCTTTTCTTTTTTTTTGGCTGCGGGGCTTGCAGGAGTTCCCTGACCAGGGATCGAACTTGGGTCCCCGGCAGTGGAAACGTGGAGTCCTAACCACTAGACCACCAGGGGAGTCCCCGTTCTTACCAGTCTTGATACTCCCCTGCATGTTGCTAAATCCAATGGTCAAGCCTCACTTTTCATTTTATTGGATGATCAACAACATTTAACTCAACTGATCCTCCTCCTTACTTGAAACCTCCTTCTTCACTTGGATTCTAGGACATACTCCCTCTAATTTTCCCAGTACCTACTGTGCCACTGCTTAGCTAGTCAGTCTCTGCAGCAGGGACAGTAGCCCAAATAGCTCAGTGATCTGCAACCACAAAGGTGTTTGTTGATGTTTGTTGTTCAAGTTACGTAAAGGCTAGGAGTCACCTACATGTCTGCTTAACTCTACTGGGCTCTACTTAGCTGCAGCTCAGCTGAGCTTGACTCCCCTTGGCTGCCAGTTGGCTGGAGCTCTGCCATCTGTTTTCTCATCCTAAAACCCAGGCTAAGGAGCAGCCTTATCTGGAACATGCTCCTCTCCCATGACAGGAGAGGGGGCTGAAACTTCCAAAGTCTCTAAAAGCTTCCACTTGGACGTAGTGTGTATCGTGTTTACTCACGTTCCACTGGGCAAAGTAAATCTGTGAGTCACATCATGTATAAGAAAGGGATAACACAGATGAAGCTTGCCCCTCCCCTTAAGCCCCTGAGATGAGATTCATTGAGACCATTGACAAGCTTGATGAAATGTCCCCAGAGGATTGAGAGACCCAGTGTCAGACCTGCTGCCTGACTCACCTGAGAAATCTAAAAGTCCAGGAGCTGGCTGAAACAGCCTGCAACAGAGTGAGAGCCACAGTTTAGGAAGTTGATGTGTTTCCACTGAGAATGCATCTAAGGAGCATGTTTTCTATTGACCCATCATGTGGTGTAATAGGCGGATCCTGTTGTGTTGAGTTGTCAGAGACCTGGCCCTAGAATGTCACCTGGAGAGGCCAGAGATCACAGCAGAAGAAAGCCAGGGCTATACAGTTGGTTGTTCAGGGGCCAAAGGAGGGGTGGATGGAACGCACAAACCATGTAGCAAACCACAGGTTAGAGAGCCCTCTGGGCTTCCTGAAGAGCCCTCACAAATGCCCACTCCAGTCAACTTCCAACATCTGTCACAGCCAAAGGGAAATGGCACCTTAGTTGTGCCAGACAGATGAAACCTTTCTTGCCTATTTACTTCTCCTCCTTTTCCTGTCCCAGAACCTTGGAGAAGCTAAGCTAGCAAGTAGGAGTGGAGTGGGAAACATCAGGAGGATCAAAAGAAAGATGGATCCTTGCAGCAGGCCCAAGCTGGTGAAGGGAACTCAGTTGGAATGAAATTCAGATTCTGATATTATTACATGTGACTGAACATAGTTATTACCTGAAACTATTTCTGTGATTACAAGTGACCAGAGGACTCTTTTTAAAATTATTTTATTTCTTTTTGAATAGGAAATGCATATATAAAGTACAAAATTTGAATGATACAAGAGTAAATAATGAAAAGTAAGTCTGCCCCACCCATATGTATAACATACTATACACTTTTTTAATAGTGTATTTTATTCAAGTAGAGTTGATTTACAACGTTGTGTTAATTTCTGCTGTATAGCAAAGTGGTTCATATATATACATTCTTTTTTACATTCTTTTCCATTATAGTTTATCACAGGATATTGAATATAGTTCCCCATGCTATACAGTAGGACCTTGTTGTTTATCTGTCCTGTGTATACTAACTTGCCTCTGCTAATCCCAAACTCCCACTCCATCCCTCCCCCAGCCTCCTGCCTTGGCAACCACAAGTCTGTTCTCTATGTCTGTGAGTCTGTTTCATAGATAAGTTCATTTGTATCATATTTTAGATTCCACATATAAGTGATATCATATGGCATTTGTCTTTCTTTTTCTGACTTACTTCACTTAGTATAATAATCTCTAGGGCCATCCATGTTGCTACAAATGGCAATTTTCATTCTTTTTTATGGCTGAGTACTATTCCACTATATATATATATATATATATATATATATATATATATATATATATATATATAGTACCACATTTTCTTTACCCATTCATGGGTCAATGGACATTTAGGTTGATTCCATGTCTTGGCTATTGTCAATAGTGCTGCTATGAACATAAGGGTACATGTATCTTTTTGAATTATAGTTTTGTCTGGATATATGCCCAGGAGTGGGATTGCTGGATCATATGGCAGCACAATTTTTAGTTTTCTGAGGAACCTTCATACTGTTTTCTGTAGTGGCTGCACCAACTTACATTCCCACCAACAGTGTAGGAGGGTTCCCTTTTCTCCACACCCTCTCCAGCATTTGTTATTTGTAGACTTTTTAATGATAGCTATTCTGCCCAGGGTGAGGTGGTACCTCATTGTTTTGATCAGAGGACTATTTTTTAAGCTATCTGAGAGTAATAAAAAGTCATAAGACCAGCCCCACAGAAGGAGTCTGTAGAAGCAGAGGTGTGTATGTGTGTGTGTGTGTGTGTGTATTTGTGTGTGTGTGTTGGGTGGAGGGAAGAGAGGCCTGAGAAAGGTGTTTTCTTTCTTACTGCATGAGCCACGTTCGCTCCAAGGGCTCTTGACCCCTGGGCTCGTTGCTTCCATCTGCCTGGGTTTTCTCCATACTAAGAAGTTACATCACGACTTCGTGGTGTCTTCACTGACATCTTTGATCATGAGGCTCCAGGAGGCCAGAACCTTAGTTTACAATTGGCTGCCCTCACATTTGACCCCGTTTACGTAAAGGAAATCTAGGCATCTGGCCAATTCGGGACCAAAGAATTTTGCAATGGGGGTGTTGAACTTCATTTCCTTTTTCATTTATAAACGCAGTTGGAGCTGATTCCAACGTGTTTTTAGGAAGTCAGTGAAAACATTTAGGCGTAGCTACTACTGTTTTATGAAATTTCAGCTATTGTTTTCACCTTGCCTGTGCTTAAATCCAGAAATTAAAAGCTTGGTGTGGCCGTGGGGGGTGGTGGAGAGGCGTTATGTCATAACAGCACCTACTTCAGGTTCAGGAAACTCTGAACCCACCATCCGTTTCCTACTTTACTAAGCCAAGGAATGCAGTCGAGTGTGTGACCAAGGGTAACATGATTCAGGTTAAGAACTGGGTCTGTGGAATTCGTTTCCTGGCCAAGAGAACTACAATTCAATTGCTGCTAGAGTTAAGTGGAAAATATATACTTTTGCCTTCATTAGAGCTATTGTTACTTTTAAAGACTTGTTGAGAACATAAGCTCAAACTCAAACATGATAGCATGGATTCTAGTTATTGGAAACGAAGAGAGCCCTTGGGGATATTGCCTTCCACTCCCAGATCTACCCATGCCCCATGTCTGACCTTGGATATCACACCTCAGTCCTTACACTGGAAAGAGAGACTATTGCTCATTAACACTCAACATTGGGCAATTTTTAAAAATGCTCATTCAGACACAGGTTTGACTAATGTAATCTTATCCTTCTGTGGATTTATTTATCTAGTTCTTCACTTCTTAAAATGGTACCCTTCACAGAAGCATCTTGGGATACATGCAGCACATTAAAACAGTAATTAAAATAGATAAAACACCGCAAAGCAGCAATGAAAAGAGCAGCAAATAAGGTTACATCTTAAAACACTGTTATGCTTAAAACCTGAAAACAATGCTCACCTCATTAGTATAGGAGGCGCCTAAGCAAGCACAGGAGGCTTGGGGTGGCTTTGAGAAATCCTACATGGGAAGCACATGATGATAAAATTATTCTAAACCTTGCTTCAAAATGTAATTTTCCATCCCTCCCCACCTCTGCCCTACTCTGTGCACCTCTAGGGTGGCTTGCTGTACACTGTGCTTTCACGTGCCTGTTCAGCCAGAAAGGGTTACAGAGGGTTCAAAAACTCCTTTCTTTCCCAGAGGCTGTAACCGGAGTCCTCAGTCATACTTTACACGGCTTAAAGGGCAGTTGATGATGCTTAAGTACTGGAAACAAAGGATTATAACCTCAGAGAACATTCTACCAACTGAAATAGGAAAAGCCTTGTCCTTCACCACCAGCTCCTACCCCACTGGGTCCCACAAACCCACCCAGTTTCCTTACACGACCCCGCGGACGCTCGCAGCCCGTCACACACCTAACCCAGCCTACTAACTGGCCTTGCCCCATCCTGTTTCGCTTTCCCCTGTTAATGAAGGATACTTGAAAGATGTGGCTTTTAAAAGTGAGGATTTGCGCGGGTAGCAAGCAGTTTACAAAAGCTGATCACTCTGACATTGTCTGGCTGTTAGGCATGTGAGAGCCTGGTGAACGTTTTGAACTGGGGAGTTGAAAGTGGATTATCTCCGTTATGTTGAACCAGGGCGCCAAGACGCTGTTCTCCAACACCACACTGAGTCCTTTCAGAAACTGCTCTGTAAGGAAGTCCAACTTGTTGTTTGTGTGAAATTGTCACTGCATGTCCATTTTGGTTCATATGGTACTTAAAAGGCAGCGTTCCGCTGTGCCAGCACCTGCCCCTGCAGCCCTGGCACCCGTTCCACCCTCCAACCTTCTCTCACTCTAGCGAGGCCAAACGACTCACGATGCTCCATTCAGTGAACAGAATTCCCAGTAACAGCATCTTTAAATCTATAGTTCTGGACCAAGCTCTGTAGAATAACAACCCACAAAAGCTATGCCAGGCTTATTTTAAAGTTTCTTCTGTATGAACGTATTTAAACAGTTTCAATTTTGCCAGCAAAGCTCCTTTGGGGGATGTACTGTTCAAGTGGTTTTCTAACACAAAGCCCTCTGTGATCATTCTGGAAGTTCGCATCAAAGAGAGAAAGAGCACCTCGATGTTCAGTAAAGACCCTGCCTTGGGAAGCAGAGGCTTGCTGAGGCCCTTGGTGAACCCCTCCAGGTTCCTATGGCTCATTTCATAAAGAACTTCATGTACCCTTTGGGATGTGTCCCCACTCTGTCAACAATAAACAATAGGGAAGTCTCCCAGAATTCAACCCACATTAGCATGGCGGCAATTAAAGAGATCGTTAGAATGCCTTAAAGGACCTTTTGATTTCACGGGAAACATGAAGTCGCTGTGTTCTCAGAGCTTGCAAAATCCTTAGGTGGGTCTCCCCTGCCGAGGAAAGCGGCAAACCAAGGTCAAACACACTCTCCACTAGCATCAGCCTGTGTTCCCCTTGTTTCCTGCGCCATTCACTCCATCGTAACTATCCTGCTCTAAGCACAGTTTGAATGTGGCTTAAGTGAGCATGAAGGCAAAGCAACTTGCATTGGCTAAGTCTCCTGCCCTGGGAAGCCCATAAGGTCAGGGGCAGGCTGAATTTGGCACCAGGCTAGCCTCTGAACTCCTGAACCCATAGAGCCACTGTGGGCTTACCTTTAAAGGTAAGGTGCCAGAGCTTTAGAAGAGCCACCTCTGCCCCTAGCAGGACTGGCTTCTGCTTCATCCTTGTGGCCACAGCTGCCCCTGAACTGTCTCCTCTCCTCAGAGCCAGGGCCCCTGCATTCTCTGCCCCACCCTCTCCTGTTCATTCACCTGGTATTTATTGGGGGCTCTGGGTGGGGGACACAGGAATGGCATGGCCCAAAAGGTGGCCCCTTACTAGGGGGACAGATTACACATGAAAGCCACATGTCTCCACAAACCAGGAAGTGACAGGTAACCCACTGCGAGGTCCCTCCTCCATCCTCTGCTCCTGAACCCCCAGAGCTCAGGCTGCCTTTCTTGCCTTAATTCTTCTTCCTACTCCACCTTCCACCTGGTGCTGATTGTGGCGACTTCTCATCTGTGAACCTTTCCTGATCCCACGGAAAAGTGACCCTGTGCCTCCACTGGACTCTCAAGGTACAGCGAGCTTAGCCAGAGGCAGTGCGAGGCTGTGGCTAGGAAGATGGGCTCGGAGGCCCAACTACCAAGGTACTAAATCCTAGGTCTCTTTAGCTGTGTGACTTGAAGCAAGTCTTTCTGTGCCTCAGTTTTCTCATCTGCAAAATGGTACAATAGCACCTACTGCACAGGGTTATTGTGAGGGATTAACTAAGTAAACAGAAAAGGCTCCAAACAGTGCCTTGCAAGTGATAAGTTCCTATAATTGTTGTGCATTATTACTGCTGTCCCTCCTGTTAGGCTGTGTTATTCCCTCGGATATAGACACTGCTCATTTACCTTTATATCCCCACCCCCTGCAGCTGTGAGTAGCACAGAGTGGGCAATCACACAAGGCTAACACTGTACAAATTGAACAACTGCATAAATGACTGAATCAACAAGCAAAAGGACCTTAGCAAGGACAAAGGAAGCAGCATCTTGTTGTAGCAATAGCCCAGGGCTTGGAACGGGGAGGCCTGAGTTCAGCCAGCGGCAGTGTGACCTTCCTCAGTCAAATGAGCCCCTGAGTCCTCCAGCAACCGCGTTCCTGAAGAAAGGCGGTGGGGTGTGGCTCTGGAGACTGGGGTCCACTCCGTGATCAGAGGCTCAAGATCCATGTGGCTCCAACAATCTCAACTTTGGTTTCCTCAGCTGCCAAAGGCAGGCGCTGGACGGACCAAAGGGCCCCAAACCCTATGGGTCATTCCACACCAAGGGCTTGTAAGATAATGTTCTTACTCTTCCCCGGGAGACCAATTCCGCTGTCTCAGTGGGGCTGGGGATCTGCATTTTTAAAAACTCCCCAGGTTTTAAATCTCATGTGTTTGTGAATCTCAGACACGTTTCTGAACACCTAAGCTAAACGATTTCTCAGGCTGGAAGGCAGAGATGGCCTCCAGCCTGAGAAATCGTCTAGCTTAGGTGTTCAGAAACATGTGTCTGAGATTCACACTTTCGGGCTGTACCCTGGGGTGTACTTCTTTCGTAGAATTTCACCACGATCCCTCCCGGCCCCTACCTCGCGTGTGCGTGCGCATGCGTACACACACGCACGCGCACGCACGCACACGCACGCACGCGCACGCACGCACGCACACGCACACGCGCGCACCAGGGAGACGCTTAGTAGAATCCGTCTCCACCCTGCTCCAGAAGCACAGAAACTTGGGCGCTGCCAAATCCCACATAAACCTCTGCTCTGTGAAGGGAGTGCAGAGTCGCCGCTCTGAAGCCACCTTTCTGCAGAGACTGGGCCTCCCGCGCCCCGCCCCTCCCCACAGCGCACACCTGAGGAGCAATTCGCTGAATTACCACCTGCGACTGATCCATGTGAGTTCTAAACTGTATGGACCTGGTTAATTGTTTTGCTTGTATAAGCACATTTTGCTTCATCCGTTTGTCAAGCTGAAGGAAGGTTGTTTTATAAAAGGGGGTTTAATTAAATGTTTTGTCCCAGCCTGGCCTTTCCTTTCCTCATCTGCATTATGCTTGTGTCATATTTTCCCTGGAGGGCAGGAAAACAATTTGGTGAAAATGAAGGATCCATTGATTTACTCTTGGAAAAAGAAATGCCAAGCTAACAGTTACCCTCTATAATTTTCTACTGACCATAAGAGGGGACCCAGCCGTTTAACTTAAAGACAGTGTGTTTCCCGGTGCACCTGGCTCTTTACATCCTTCTGTACCATTCATGCTGTTATGTTTATGACCTTGCTCTTGATTGAAATTATTTCTAGAACACTCTTAAGAGCTATTTTTCTTCCCTGAACAGAAAAGATCTTTCTAGTAAGTAAAACCCTTTCATTTTTTTCCTCCTCCAATTTGGTGACTACGGGGTGGGCAATCTTTCTTTCCCTGAGACCGTATCAGTGGGATCATAACATGCCTCCCATTATTTAGCCACAGATCTCCCTGTATACAGAATTTAACTTGACCTACTTTTGTGCCTGTTGAGCTGCCTCGGGCCTCAAATGTTCTTCTACTAGAGATCAGCTGTTTTTCTGGGTTAAAGTCTTAGATCTTTAGCTCAGTACAATATCCCAAGTCCTCAAAGGAAGCAGGTTGCACTAACCGTCTGAAGGTGCTGAATATGATAGGACCCGCACTGGGCAGCCCCTGCCTCTAGCCACCCTATGTCCACTGATTACCATCCTGGAATCTGAGCCTGAGGCCAAGGACCAGGGTAGTTCTGGAAGTGACCCGTTTCATCCTGAAGGCAGGGGGCCTCACAAGTGAATGTGGGAAGGAATGTGGAATTCGAAATCAGGAAAATATGATTGCTATAAGGGACACTGTGTCTTTGGACACATTATGTCACCTCTGGGGGCTTCAGTGTCCCTTCCAGTGCTAACAGTTTGCAATTCCTTCATTTAGTTTTATTGAGCATCCGCTAAGCGGCAGCCTCTGTGGCTGGAGCAATAGTGGGGAACCGAGGCAGACCCAGTCCTGCCATCACGAAGTTCCGAGTCTAGTGGGAAGAACAAGCTGAGTCAAGTGTGAGATGATAATACTCTGATTAGAGCTGTACACAAAGGGCACACAAGACTGTGAGACATAACCGGAGGATCTAGCTAGATGCCTGGCTCTACATAATCCAGGGAGTGGAGGAAGGCCTTTAGAAGGGAGTGACTTCTGAGTGAACCCATAAAAGATGAGTTAACTAGGAGGAAGGTGGCTCAGGCAGACCCATGCAGACAGAGCAGCAATGCTACCACAGACTCAGCCAAGCATCCCAGCTAAGGAAGCTCATTTCCCCGTGACAAACATCTGCCTTCTCTCTTTTTGATCTGTTAGGAAACACACCAGCTGACCTCTGGATTGGAGCTGGTCAGCCAGAAAGCACTTATGCCTAAGTAGTCACCAAATTACTGTCCATGACAAGGAAATATTTTATTTTGCTATATTAGACCAAGAATCAGGGCCGCGGTACTTCTCACTGTTGCCTCTTGCATCCACGCGGTGAAGAAAGCAAGGGAGAGGCCCTTGCTTCCGCTCTGATTTTCACAAATCATCTGACCAAATCGCAACGGACTTGATGGAACAGGACAGTAACTCACCTCTCATTTGCTGACGGCCTGAACAAGGTCTGACTGAGGCTGTTTTGCATTTATAGCCCTTTCCACCTGAAGGCCTCAAAATGTTTTGTGAGCATGACAGGTAACAGGGTGTCCTGTGAATGCTAAGTGCTCTCATAGTAAATGTTCACAGGCCAGGGCCTGGCTTTTTAGCCCCCTGGGGTGGGAGGGGGCATGCCGGGATGGGGTGATGAGCTGAGCCTGTCAGCTAAGACTAGACCCTGTGCCCACCAGCCAGTGCTCTCACCACAGACACCGAGTGTGAGCCTCATGCAGGCTTGAACCTACTTCTCCCCATGGAAAAGGGAGCCCCCATGGCCCTTGGGTCTGAAGAGGTGCTGTGAGGGCTGATTGCCAGGAACTTGGAGCAAGAGAAGGGCAAAGAGAGACTAGAGGTAAAGCAGGAAAGGCCTGTCTTGAGGATGAGGGAGGGTAAGGAAAAAGGGCCTAGGGGGTTGATTACAGTGACATAAAAGCTGGCACAATCATCTTAAAGGTTTAGTGTCAGGGTCTGTGACTTATCTTTCTACCCGATTCCTCCTGGTCCTACCTCCAGCCCCACTATGTCCCTCGAGGAAGGAAAGGATGTAACGTGTGGTGCAATCCTGTTTTGTATAGAATTACGTTAGTCCTCCAGGTGTATTAGTGGTTTGACTAAGCAGAGCAGAGAGGTGGATTCTCATGTGCCCTTTCAGACTGGGTGGCACTCAAGCTGGGACCCTTTGGGAGAGATCTAAGGGGGGCTTTCTGTCACCCCTCAGATCCTGCCACTCTACAGGCTGCTCCAAAATCTGCCCTAGGCTTCCATGTCCCTGGCCCTCTCATTCCAAAGCCCTTATCTCCTGGAAAGCTCGATTTCACTGATTAATTACTTAAAGATAATTTACTGAAAGTCTAAGGTGTCAGGCAATGTGTTAGACTCAAAGTGAAGACATTTTCCCGTGCTTTGACTTCCGAATTTCCCAAGTTTTCTGTAATGAGTCTGCAAATTTGGGGGGACAGTAGGATTTGCTGTAGAATTGTAATTGAAAATGGATATGTAAATTAAGCATTTATTAGATACATAAGCAAATTATTACTTTTTTAAAAAAGTTACTTGAAACTCTTACTTTAAAACCTTGACTTTACCGTCTTCTTCATCAAGAAAATACAAGGTTATTGGACTCCAACTTTCTCACTATCTAAAATGCCTTTCCTCCAACTCAGAGAATCAGGTGCATTAGGTTTATAATGGGGAAAAAAGAAAAAAACCTTCTTTAAAAAGCAAAGACACAGTCATGCCTTCTGTCCTCAAGACGCTTACAAGATAGTCAGGAATAAAGACGCCAACGTAGAGAATGGACTTGAACACACGGGGAGGGGAAAGGGTGAGCTGGGACAAAGTGAGAGAGTCACACTGACATACATACACTACCAAACGTAAACTAGATAGCTAGTGGGAAGTAGCCGCATAGCACAGGGAGATCAGCTCGGTGCCGTGTGACCACCTAGAGGGGGCGGATAGGGAGGGTGGGAGGGAGATGCAAGAGGGAGGGGATATGAGGATATATGTATACATATAGCTGATTCACTTTGTTATACAGCAGAAACTAACACAACACTGTAAAGCAATTATACTCCAATAAAGATGTTAAAAAAAAAAAAAGGTAGGAGAGAAAAGACATCCCAAAATAGAATTTTTTATAATACAAAATATATGAAATATTATATTAAATATAAGACAAGATTGAGAGGGATAGATATTTTAAAAGGTATCTTGATAAGGTCTAAGGGATGCCAGTAGGAGGTGTTTATTCCAGCTGAAGGTTGGGAAAGCTTGATGGTGAAGAAGCACAGGAGCCATGCCTGAAAGAAAACAGGGTCCAGAGCTGCAGTCAAGGGCAATACTGGGGGACCAAAAAAGGGGTTAACATGAGCGGTAGGAGAGAGGTCAGAAGAGGCTCGTGGGATGGACCACATGAGCTCGGTTAGCATGAAGCCCAGGAGACATAAAGAGATGGATGCAAGTCTGAGAGAGCTGTGTGTGGAGAGGTCACGGAGGGTGCTGGGGACCAGGCTGAGGGAGATGATTCTATCATCAGAGGCATTGAGATGATGAGGACTCTACCCACATCACGTGGGTCCAGCAGCAGAGGTTATGGATTGGGGTGGGGAGAGATGGAAGGTTATGGAACTGAATCCAAATGCGATGAGATGAATACCTGACCTAGGGGAGTAGCTGTGGGGATAGGGAGAAGGGGCAGGCACAGAGGCGTTTTCGAGACAGAACCAGTAGATTCCGGAGACATAAGGATTTTTCTTTCAACCTGTGCCCTCAGATTGGATGGGGCCAGCAAGAGGAGGCCAAGGTGGTTAGTAGTTGCAATAGAACACTGGAAAGGAAAATTACAGCATAACACAGAGGCTGGACAGGAGAAATTACAGGATGTTCTTCCATGAGAACTTCTTCAGTTCAGAGGCGCTAGAGGAGATGCCAGCATAATGAAAGCTAAACATAGGATTTCTAAATAAACAAGAAAGATAACCTATAAAACTTCTCTTTCATTTTCCCTTCTTGCCTCTCTCTTTAAGTCATCAGTCACTAAATATCTATAAAGCAGTCACATTATGCAAGAAACCAAAGAAACACAATTTAACACCTACTTCCTATTCTCAGATGACTCTCAATATATTTGCAGAGACAGAACTGCATCCACATGTCAACATAGCATCATATACTGTAGTTCATGATAAAGGCCACCTTGAAAAGGATGCTGAAACTTGAAGCAAATTGAAACATTACATAAATTAGAAGAAACTAAGTATGTGTGTGTTGGGGAGAGGAATGCATGTATCATAGTGTAGTGCTACTATGTGCCATATACTTGACTTTTTATCTTATTCTTGTGCCTATTTTTAAAAATTGGAGTACAGTTGCTTTACAATATTGTATAAGTTTATACTGTACAGCAAAGTGAATCAGCTATACGTATACATAGGTCCCCTATGTGTACGGGGATTTCCTTCTCATTTTGGATTTCCTTCTCATTTAGGTCACCACAGAGCACTGAGTAGAGTGCCCTGTGCTGTACAGTAGGTTCTCATTAGTTATCTATTTTATACACATTATCAATAGTGTATATATGTGAATCCCAAACTCCCAATTCCTCCCACCTCCCTTTTCCCCCTTTGTGTCCATACATTTATTCTCTATCTCTAAGTCTGTGTCTCTATTTCTGCTTTGTAAATAAGATCATCTATAACAATTTTTTCAGATTCCAGATATATGAGTTAATATACGATATTTGTTTTTCTCTTTCTGACTTACTTCACTCTGTAAGTCACTAGGTCCATCCATGTCTCTACAAATGACCCAATTTTGTTTCTTTTTATGGCTGAGTAATATTCCATTGTATATATGTGCCACATCTTCTTCATCCATTCATCTGTTGATGGACACTTAGGTTGCTTCCATGTCCTGGCTATTGTAAATAGTGCTGCAATGAACACTGGAGTGCATGTGTCTTTCTGAATTACGGTTTTCTCAGGGTATATGCCCCATAGTGGATTACTGGGTCAGATGGTAGTTCTGTTTTTAGTTTTTCAAGGAACCTCTCCATACCGTTCTCCATAGTGGCTGTATCAATTGACATTCCCACCAACAGTGCGAGAGGGTTCCCTTTTCTCCACACCCTCTCCAGCATTTACTGTTTGTAGATTTTTTGATGATGGCCATTCTGACCGGTGTGAGGTGATACCTCATTGTAGTTTTGATTTGCATCTCTGTAATGATTAGCGATGTTGAGCATCCTTTCATGTGTGTGCTGGCCATCTGCATGTCTTCTGGCAGAGCCAGGAGAGCCTGCCCCGAAGGCCCTCTGCAGCACATCACCCTCTAGTGAAGCAGAGATCAGGTAGGAAGACACCTAAACAAAGACTTGATGTGCAAAGATAAGGAAGATACAGGCTATCTAAACTTCAAAACCATTGAAACACTAAAGGTTTGGTATGTAACTCCCTACTTACTTTACTTTATGGGTGATTTTAATCAAGGTTTCTGAGAGACTCCTGCTGCTGCCAAGAATCTGCACATTTCCTCAAGATATGGGGCAGGGTAGGACAAGATAGAAACGAGTAAACAGTATAAATGAATTGCTTTCTGGAGTGTGTATGAGTCAGACAGGTTTAATCCTTGTGTGGTTCTATATGCCTGCTTCCTGGGCTTCATAGGGTTAAGAGACACCAAACTTTTATAATATCAGCAGATCTCGATTAATCTGGCAAATGCTATAAATCAAGGGGCAGTGTGAAATTGGACACTAAATGTATTGGACGTTATTATAAAAAGAGAAATTGGATAATTTCTACTCATTCCTATCTGAAAATGAAAAACCGCCAGGGTAATGAATCTCCTTGATCTGCTGAAATGCCTATCAGTTATAAAGTACTTTTCCATCAAAGAGATAAGCAGAGTCAAAACACACACTAAAACTTGTTCACCACAGTATTTTTGAATACAAGTAAATAAATCTCCATGATGCTTGTGCTATAAACCCCCTACCCCTCAAAAAAGACCAAGTGACCATCTCTTTTAAAAAAGCCATAAAGTCAAAATCAAGAGGTGCTCTTGTTGCCCTGACACATTTGAGTAAAGGGAGGAAACCTCTGCAGTCATTACGGGAACTGTCCACCTTTCCAGGAAATCAAGAGCAAACTTATCAAGACTGAATCTTATGATCAAGTCCAATTAGACATGCATGAAAAGCAATGCTGTCTCAAGGGTTTCATTTAAATTCTCCCTTTCATTGTTAAGTTCAAAGAAATTACCAGGGCTGTAACTTCATTCCCAAGGGAGTTGGTTGGTGCTGTTGATCCAATCAGATTATGTCCTGGATGCTCATTTCCAGCCATAGTCAAAGAGGCGAGAGTGCCTTCAGATGAGATAAAGTGTGGGCAAGATCAGCCAGCTGGCCTCCGTCTCAAGGAAAAAAAGTCCTTCAAATACTGATCCCTGGGCAGCCTGCTCACTGTAATAACATCTTTCTTTGTAAAGTTCCTCAAAACCTGGACCCAATCTGTTTCCCTTTCTGTATGAATTACGGATGGGATTGTAATGAAGGAGCCCTCCAGAAATTAACGTTTTAATTCTTATTCTTCCTTTATATGATAAATATACCCTCTACCTATTAGTGAGACTAGTCTAAGTAGGGTAACTGGGACGGTGCAACAATCGTCTAGCTGCAGACTCTTCAGGAGCCAGGACCGTGGCCCATCCCCACCGTATCCCTAGGACCTGAGAGGGTGTGACACATGGTGGGTCCTCAGTGCCATATTGATCTTAAACGAATCCATTTATTCTTACACTCAACAAGTATTTATGTGCAAATCACAATTCTGGGCACTTGAAATAAGTCAGCTATCGAAGAAAGACAAAAATGCCTGCCCTCGGGGAGCTTTCCTCCTGGCAAGAGGACGTAAACCATAAGCAATTAGCACAATAAATAGGTAAATTATACAGTGTATTAAAAGGCAGTGAGTGCTATAGAGAAAAACAGAGCAGAGTAAGGGAAAGTGGACGGCTGATTACAGGGGATGGGGTTGGGTTGCAGTGTGAGTTAAGGTGGTCCGGGTAGGTCTAACGAGAAGGTCTCTCTTGAGCAAACACTTGAAGGAGGCAGAGGAGGAAGAGAGCTCTGGCAAAGCGAGCCGCTTACGCAGACTGTAGGTGAGAGTGAGCCTGACGCGTTGGGGCAGTGTCTTCGGGCCAGTGTGGGCAAAGAATTAGAGTTAGAAGGAGACCCTGGAGAAAAAAATGGGGGCAGGAAGGTCGTACGGGGCCTTACAAGCCATTGTAAGGACTTTGCCTTTTTCTTTGAAAGAACGAGGAGTCACTGGTGGATTTTACAAAGAAGAGAGATGTATCTGACTGGTGTTTCAAAGGAACCTCTCATCCTGAGAATACACTGTAGGGAGGCAAAGGTGGAGGCTGGGAGTCAAGTTAGGAGGCAATTGAAAGAATGTAAGCAAATCAGCAAATAATACATGGTTTTATGTGTCGTGGCGATGGCACAAACAAGGTTAGAGTGTAGAGCAAGGGTGTGCGACCAGTTCCCCGGAGGACTTCTCAGGGCTGTGATGTTTGGATCAGCGGAATGGGGTTTCGAGAAGGGAGGGAGGTGGCAGCAGGTGAGACGGGAAAAGTTTTGTGGCATCGGATTGTGAAAGGCCTTGAATCCCAAGGTTGTTACTTGTTACGATACCAGGAAAATACCCAACTATGTAGCTTACACAGATAGGGTCTTCTTTGTCTCACATATTAAGAAATCCGAGGATCTGTCCGGAACTAGTGCAGAAAATCGATGATGACAGTGGTGACTCAGGCTCTTTCCATCATCTCTGTCGTGTTAGTTTGTCGCGGTCATAAGAGGCCGCCACAGATCCGTGTCCTCAGAAGGAAGAGGGGGCAAGAGAGCATGTATAGCACGTGAATCTGTCACCTCCTTTATTTAACCGGGAAAGCAGGTCCCCTAGAAGCCCCATCCAACAGCTTCTGCTTATGGATCTTTGGCCCAACTGGGTCACATGACCATCCCTACCTGGAAGATGGTTGAGCAGAAGGGCTGGTGGACCAGCTGTGTCCACGACTAACAGCGCTGCCACGAGCTCTTCACGCAGCTGATGCAAGTGAAGAGATGCTTTCCCAGAAGGCCACGTGCAGCTGCACGGCCTCCCCACCCCTGGTAGGCAGGGTCAGTGGAAGGGGAGTTGCCTAGAAGCACCCACTCCCCTCCTTGGCTCTCGTTACCCCGCCCCCTCCACAGGGGCCCAGGTGCGCCAGCTGGGGCTTCCAAGTCCTGCCTTTCCTGCGTGTCTGTGAGCATCACTGACTCAGCCGTGGGCTGGGCTCCTATGCTGCCTTTGGGGTCTGCCTCTCAGTAGAGAAGAGGGATGGATGCGTGTCTATAACACTCAAAATTTCCCTAAGCCTGCAGAGCTCGCTTGTGTTTTGTCCGCAGAGGCTTCTGTCCTGTGAGCCTAAGTGATGTAGCAGGAAGGCACCCGTGTGAGGGCACCCGTGGCTGTGTGTGACTGAGCCACATTATGAGTCTGCAAAACTTGATCTCAGTGGCTGCAACCAGCTCTCCCCGAACCCAGAGGACTGCTGCCTATCTCTCTTCACCCTCTTTCCACATCTATTCTCCTAGAGGCTCTGATGAAGTCACTACCCCGGGCGTGTAAATGACTCATAAGACAGAAAATAGCCCCTCCCCTAAGTGTGTCCTTATTTTTATAACTGCCAAGCCCCTGTAGCTCAGGCCTAAGTGTGCCATCAGAGCATCTGGTTTCTATTTCTAGCTCTGCCACTCACTGCCCAGTCAATCAGTATATCTTGCGGGCTTCAGTTTCCTCATCTGTAAAATAACAGATTTGGAGGAGATGACCTCTAAGGCCAATAGAGCCAAGTAACGAACCCAGGACACCGTGACTCTGGCCTCCGCTGGGCCTTAGTGGCCATTGTGGATGCAGGCTTTGTCCTACACACTCTCTGATGACCAGGACCACAGACACTCTGCTTCTCCCTCTTCAGGGGTGATCTCCAGCCAGGTGTGCAAGCCCTTCCTCCCAGACCTCTGTCTGACTTCCTCTAAAAGTAAGTGTCTTGGTGTGGACAGCCATGGAGAGGAGCTGCCTCTTGGTGTCACCCACTAGACCATCAGCCTATTGAGGGCAGGGATGTGTCTGGATCACCATGGTACCGTAGCATCCAACAGTGCTGGCACACAGCAGGCATTCAACAAATGTTTGTAAAGATGAACTGCCCTAATTGTGGTTAGAAAGGGAGCAGGGATAGACCTCTTTCTCCACTCCTCTCCTTGCAGATAGACTCAGTGGGCCTTTGAATTCTACCTTTACCTGCCTTCTCTCCTCTCTTCCTAATACTAGTCAATGCCTGCTTTACATACAGTCTTATTAGGGAGTCCCAAGTTGACCCCTTACCCCAAACGTCATCCAGACATCCTCACAGCCTGTACAGCTGCCCGAGTCACCACTTGAATCAGTCCCCTAATTTAAAGGTATTATTGCTTTGACTGTCCCATTAATAATATCGATAAATACCTCTAACACCTTTTCAAGTTTTCCAAGTGTTCTCATTTATTCTACCCCGCTCTCTTGGGAGAGGTAGTTTCTCAAACCGATATCAAGCTGTGACTTCTAAGAGATGAGCTGACAGCCAGCTGAGAGACCCTGGGAGGAAGGGGCCTCAGGAGACATGTGGAGAGAAATATCAGCATTAAGTACCAGTAGCCGGGCAGGGAACGAAGATCAAAGATGGAATATCAGGAGCTAAGACACATCTCACCAACATCACACCATCGCTTTGTGCCAATTAAGCACCAAATGCTGGGCTCAGTCGTAGTAACTATGTCCAGCCCTAAGTTTTCTAAAACCATCATTTTCTACCCACCCCTCCCCCTCATCATGACATAACACTTGTCCTTGTCCAACTACGCGACCTTCTATCGTAAGTTGCCTCAACTCCTATGTTGTAGAAGGATAGGGTATGGGTAAGAAGTCCCTTACTTGATCATTATTAGAGACCATTTACTCTATACAAGATGCCCTGATGCAATAGGAAGAAGATCCAAGAATAGTTTTAAATACCTAAAAAGTAGCCTAAATTTGTAAATAATAACGATAATAGTTTTAAATATGTGGCAACATATGGTGGTTTCTTTTCTTACAGTATGCGACCGCCTAAGGAGGTATGGGTAACTTCAGTAACCTTGTGTGCATGAGTGTGTTACACAAGCATAACTTTTGCCATTGTTTCCATGGATATTTTCTGGACATTTAACCCACTTCATGCTTTAGCTTGGTTCATAGTAAGCAAATGTATATTCCCTAGGAATCTCATCACTGTGCATTGTCAATCCGTATATGAAGACATTGCTTCTCAGATCTCTTTTACTTCATTTTTATGGATTTAAAAACAAACAAACAAACAAACAAAAAGCTTCGACCTTGCTTCAACAGTCATCATGTTTTGTAGATACTAGTAGACTGTAGTGGCTGAAAGCATGGGCTCTGGGGCCAGCTGCCTGGGTTTGAATCCAGCTCTGCCACTTCTGTTTCTAAACTGGGGACTATAATAGAAACCACCTCAGAGGGTCCTTGTGAGGTCATTAACTGAATTAAATTGTGGACAGCGTATACAGTACTTTAAACAGTGCCTGGTACGTAATAAGTGCCCTATAAGTGTTAGCTTTTATAATTAGGAACAGTCATCCATTGTTACCCTTAACAATTTCCATTTCTAGTGCCATTTTCCAACATGGCATTGCTTATTATCTAAATTATTAGCTTCTTTCAAACAGGATGTCCATGTAAGGGTAATCATAAAATTTCTATTTGACCTTGAACAAAATTAGCTTCTTGTGTGTTTTGCATGTGTCTGTGTATTTGAAAAATATTAAGAAGATGAGCCTACGTTGAGATAAAAGAATTTATTTAAGGATGAACAAGAGGAAAAAGGTTGGGGGAGGGGGAAGGCAAGAAAATTGCTGCTACATTTCCTAGAAATGAAGAAACAGTGAACTCCCAGCTGAGTGTTTTAAGAAAGGAAACTGATAGGTTTCCACAAGATGCTTCTTATAAACCCAGATCAGCTTGGAAATTTCCAGTGGCTTAATTGTGAGGGGCCAAAATGGTTCCACACTAGTGACTGAATCTAAAAGAGTTGATTAAAATACTTTTTTAGTGGTTCATATCCTTGAAAGTAAAGTCCCGGCTATGACCTGAGCCAGTAACAGCCAGTAAACAGCTAATCGCATTATAAAGTGTGTTTTTTAATTGTTAATTATAATAAAAGAAGCAACAACCCAACAATAATTTGCCAGTCCGTGCATCTGTGAAGTTTAAATGGGAAAATTGCCTCTTGTCTCAGCAAGGATGTAATTGATTCTTGGGCACTTTAACAATATAATACCAGTTGCTGCCTGTTCTTCTTTCTTCCTTCAAAGAGCTGACACTATTATGTCACTGATAAAAATGGAATCTTGAAGGTGCATCAAAAATTCTCTGCCTTTTGAGAAGAAGGAAAAAAAAAAAGCCAATGTGGCTCTTTAGTTCAGAACACAGACATATTCAAGTGGACATCCCAGGGTCAAGGTTAGAGTTCAGCCCAGCTGGAGGTTTTCACTCTTTTCCAAGGGGTGAGGTGGATCCCATTTTGTCACGTTAGCAGTGGTCATTGTGAACCTCTAAAACGTTTTAAAGTAACATTTTAAAAGACTGCCCAATGAGAGAGCAAAGAGGCTTTGTCAGAGCCCATCGGCTCTCATGTCAACCAAAGCTAACTGAAAAAGAACTCAGGGTTCTTAAAACTGAATTTCATTAGTGGAGATGGACCCCCCCAAAAATATGCATTGAAAGATAACTAGCAAAATACTAGTCTTACTCCCCACGTCCACACTCAGCTTCTCATATTGTGCTATTCCTGCTCGGTATTAAGTATCCAAAGGGCAGAAAAGGAATAATTTCAAAGAATCAGCATCAAAGTGCAATCTGTGCTTCCTTCCCAACCAGAACATTGTTTTCATTTCCATTTTTCATTTCCATTTTTAACTGAATTAGCCACTGTTGGTAGTGGATGCACGTTAATCCTTTAAAATAGGCCATGCATGTATTTTTTTTTTTTTTTTTTTTTTTTTTGCGGTACGCGGGCCTCTCACTGCTGTGGCCTCTCCCGTTGCGGAGCACAGGCTCCGGACGCGCAGGCTCAGCGGCCATGGCTCACAGGCCCAGCCGCTCCGCGGCATGTGGGATCTTCCCGGACCGGGGCACGAACCCGCGTCCCCTTCATCGGCAGGCGGACTCTCAACCACTGCGCCACCAGGGAAGCCCCTGCATGTATATTTTTTAAACTGCTTAAGAAACATCTTGTCAATGTGATAATCACTTTTTCTTCATAGTAATGCCTAGATTATTCCTAACACAATATCTTGGCCTGATAGGATAATTATGTATAGTTTTAAAAAAAAGAACTAATCCCCATTGGGCTCTACATCAAAAAGTATATATCCAAAGATTACAAACACATCTGTGTTATTTTAAACTTTCTCAGTCTGTGAAATCTACAGCCATCTGCGTGAATAATAGGACTGACCACATAGCACATGTTTTCTAGCTGAATTCTATTTCTAGCTGAATAAGTCAGAAGGAGTACACCAGATCTCTCTCCCTGGCATACACCTTGAGGGGAACATGGACCACAGAGAACCATTGCATTGCCTACCATGTAAGAAGAACAACCAGCGGTATTAAGCACTGATTATAGACCTCACGGTATCAAGTACTTTATGGCTGCTAACTCATTTAAATCCACAAAGGATCTATGTTGGTACTTTTATTATTACCCCCATTTTACAGACCAAGAAAGTAAGTCACAGATAACTCAGGCCTAAGTTCACATAGCTAGTAAGTGGCAAAGCTGGAATTCAAATCCAGAGCCTAAAGAATGTTTTTAAGCACTTTACTATAACTTCTGCATGTACCACCTGTGTTCCATTTTATTGTTGTTTTTGTTCTGAGATTTTTGTTGTTGGGGGAGATAACGTTTAATCTTGTAAACAGATACAATACAAAGACCTTTTTTTCCCTGAACCATCTGAGAGTAAGTCGTTCACCTGGTACATCTTACCTTGAAATATATTAGCATGTACTTCCAATAAACCAGATATTCTCCTCCACAACAACAACACAACCACCAAGATCAGGAATTTAACATTCAGAACATTTCTTCCATCTAATTCTCACACCCCATTCACATTTTACCAGTTTACCACTAATGTCCCTTAAAGTAAAATCATGTGTTACATTTATTCGTCACATCTCATTGGTCTCATTTAATCTGGAACAGTTCCTCAATCTTTTAACTTTCATGACCTTGATACCTTTGAAGATTACAGGCCAGATCTTTTGTAGAGATCCTTCCTTTGGTGGGTATCTGATATTTCCTCATGATTAGATGCAGATTTTCATCTTTAGCAGGAATATCACAGTAGTGATGCTGAGTTTCTCTCATTGTATGCTATCGGGGGCTCACGATTTGGACTTATCACATTGCATTTTACCCTCCATAATTAACAAGTATTTTTGTGGGGGGGGGGCGGTATTTTGAAGCTATGCAAATATTCCAGTTCTTATCAATTTTCAAGTCATTCACTTATTTATGAATACCAGCATAGACTTGTGCTTTTCTACTTATTCAGTGGATTATAATGTATTACTACTGTTTTTTATTTTGATATTCCAGTTGTCTTCAGTTTGCCTATTGGGAGCCCCTTCAACCCATCTGCTTTGTCTTTTTAGATTTTCCTATCATTTTTAGAGCACTTCCTTGTGAATTGGTACAATAAGATATTCCAGGCTCATCTAGTACCTTCCCTGCTCCAGCCCTGGTATCAACCATTTCTCCAAGGATCCCTGGTTTCTTTTAATGAAGAACGGTATTTAGAAACCAAGATGTGGTGTTGGTGTGCTCATTGCTGCTTCAAAGCTGGCCCTCTAGGTAGAAAGAATTAGGAATTATGTGTATACGTGAAGAAAGAGAGATTTACATATATGTTCGTTTCTATTCTGGGTGTGGCTACATATACCTTTATATATGAGTTCATACCAATGCCTTCAAAACTAATCTAATACCGTTCTAGTTTCTCCCTTTCCATATTTCCGTCTCTGACAGCAAGAAACCTAACAGCCTGTGCTCTTAACCATTCTGCTCTATTGTCTGCCCCCCGGGGTTCAAGGAAAAGGAAGAAAACTGCACTGAAACTTGGGACTGAGTCCCGGGCCTCCTCTTCAATAGCTGTATGATCTTTATTTTATTATTATTTTTTTTAACGTCTTTATTTGAGTATAACTGTTTTACAATAGTGTGTCAGTTTCTCCTTTACAACAAAGTGAATCAGTTATACATATACATATGTTCCCATAACTCTTCCCTCTTGTGTCACCCTCCCTCCCACCCTCCCTATCCCACCCCTCTCAGTGGTCACACAGCACAGAGGTGAACTCCCTGTGCTATGCTGCAGCTTCCCACTAGCTATCTAATTTACATTTGGTAGTGTGTATAGGTCCCTGCCACTCTCTCACATCATCACAGCTTACCCTTCCCCCTCCCCATATCCTCAAGTCCATGCTCTAGTAGGTCTGTGTTTTATTCCCATCCTACCACTAATCTCTTCATGACATTTTTTTTTTTTTTTTAGATTCCATATATATGTGTTAGCATACGGTATTTGTTTTTCTCCTTCTGACTTACTTTACTCTGTATGACAGACTCCAGGTCTATCCACCTCATTACAAATAACTCAGTTTCATTTCTTTTTATGCCTGAGTAATATTCCATTGTATATATGTGCCACATCTTCCTTATCCATTCATCTGTTGATGGACACTTAGGTTGCTTCCATGTCCTGGCTATTGTAAATAGAGCTGCAATAAACATTTTGGTACATGACTCTTTTTGAATTATGGTTTTCTCAGGGTATATGCCCAGTAGTGGGATTGCTGGGTCGTATGGTAGTTCTATTTGTAGTTTTTTAAGGAACCTCCATACTGTTCTCCATAGTGGCTGTATCATTTTACATTCCAACCAACAGTGCAAGAGGGTTCCCTTTTCTCCACACCCTCTCCAGCATTTATTGTTTCTAGAGTTTTTGATGATGGCCAATCTGGCCGGTGTGAGATGATATCTCATTGTAGTTTTGATTTGCATTTCTCTGATGATTAGTGACGTTGAGCATTCTTTCATGTGTTTGTTGGCTATCTGTATATCTTCTTTGGAGAAATGTCTATTTAGTTCTTCTGCCCATTTTTGGATTGGGTTGTTTGTTTTTTTGTTATTGAGCTGCATGAGTTGCTTATAAATTTTGGATATTAATCCTTTGTCAGTTGCTTCATTTGCAAATATTTTCTCCCATTCTGAGGGTTGTCTTTTGGTCTTGTTTATGGTATCCTTTGCTGTGCAAAAGCTTTTAAGTTTCATTAGATCCCATTTGTTTATTTTTGTTTTTATTTCCATTTCTCTAGGAGATGGGTCAAAAAGGATCTTGCTGTGATTGATGTCATAGAGTGTTCTGCCTATGTTTTCCTCTAAGAGTTTGATAGTGTCTGGCCTTACATTTAGGTCTTTAACCCATTTTGAGTTTATTTTTGTGTATGGTGTTAGGGAGTGTTCTAATTTCATACTTCTACAGGTAGCTGTCCAGTTTTCCCAGTACCACTTATTAAAGAGGCTGTCTTTTCTCCACTGTGTTTCCTTCCCTCCTTTATCAAAGATAAGGTGACCATATGTGTGTGGGTTTATCTGTGGGCTTTCTATCCTGTTCCATTGATCTATATTTCTGTTTTTGTGCCAGTACCACACTGTCTTGATTACGGTGGCCTTGTAGTATAGTCTGAAGTCAGGGAGCCTGATTCCTCCAGCTCCATTTTTCGTTCTCAAGATTGCTTTGGCTATTCGGGGTCTTTTGTGTTTCCATACAAATTGTGAAATTCTTTGTTCTAGTTCTGTAAAAAATGCCAGTGGTAATTTGATAGGGATTGCATTGAATCTGTAGATTGCTTTGGGTAATAGAGTCATTTTCACTATGTTGATTCTTCCAATCCAAGAACATGCTATATTTCTCCACCTATTTGTATCATCTTTAATTTCTTTCATCAGTGTCTTATAGTTTTCTGCATACAAGTCTTTTGTCTCCTTAGGTAGGTTTATTCCTAGATATTTTATTCTTTTTGTTGCAATGGTAAATGGGAGTGTTTTCTTAATTTCATTCTCAGATTTTTCATCATTAGTGTATAAGAATGCCAGAGATTTCTGTGCATTAATTTTGTATCCTGCTACTTTACCAAATTCATTGATCAGTTCTAGTAGTTTTCTGGTAGCATCCTTAGGATTCTCTGTGTATAGTATCATGTCATCTGCAAACAGTGACAGCTTTACTTCTTCTTTTCCTATTTGGATTCCTTTTATTTCTTTATTTTCTCTAATTGCTGTGGCTAGAACTTCCAAAACTAGGTTGAATAAGAGTGGTGAGAGTGGGCAACCTTGTCTTGTTCCTGATCTTAGTGGAAATGGTTTCAGTTTTTCACCATTGAGAACAATGCTGGCTGTGGGTTTGTCATATATGGCCTTTATTATATTGAGGAAAGTTCCCTCTATGCCTACTTTCTGCAGGGTTTTTATCATAAATGGGTGTTGAATTTTGTCAAAAGCTTTCTCTGCATCTATTGAGATGATCATATGGTTTTTCTCCTTCAGTTTGTTGATATGGTGTATCACGTTGATTGATTTGCGTATATTGAAGAATCCTTGCCTTCCTGGAATAAACCCCACTTGATCATGGTGTATGATCCTTTTAATGTGCTGTTGGATTCTGTTTGCTAGTATTTTGTTGAGGATTTTTGCATCTGTGTTCATCAGTGATATTGGCCTATAGTTTTCTTTCTTTGTGACGTCTTTGTCTGGTTTTGGTATCAGGGTGATGGTGGCTTCATAGAATGAGTTTGGGAGTGTTCCTCCCTCTGCTATCTTTTGGAGGAGTTTGAGAAGGATAGGTGTTAGCTCTTCTCTAAATGTTTGATAGAATTCGCCTGTGAAGCCATCTGGTCCTGGGCTTTTGTTTGTTGGAAGATTGTTGATCACAGTTTCAATTTCAGTGCTTGTGATTGGTCTGTTCATATTTTCTATTTCTTCCTGGTTCAATCTCGGCAGGTTGTGCATTTCTAAGAATTTGTCCATTTCTTCCAGGTTGTCCAGTTTATTGGCATAGAGTTGCTTGTAGCAATCTCTAATAATCTTTTGTATTTCTGCAGAGTCAGTTGTTACACCTCCTTTTTCATTTCTAATTCTATTGATTTGAGTCTTCTCCCTTTTTTTCTTGATGAGTCTGGCTAATGGTTTATCAATTTTATTTATCTTCTCAAAGAACCAGCTTTTACTTTTATTGATCTTTCCTATTGTTTCCTTCATTTCTTTTTCATTTATTTCTGATCTGATCTTTATGATTTCTTTCCTTCTGCTAAATTTGGGGTTTTTTTGTTCTTCCTTCTCTAACTGCTTTAGGTGCAAAGTTAAGTTGTTTATTCGAGATGCTTCCTGTTTCTTAAGGTATGATTGTATTGCTATAAACTTCCCTCTTAGAACTGCTTTTGCTGTATCCCATAGGTTTTGGGTCATCGTGTCTCCATTGTCATTTGTTTCTAAGTACTTTTTGATTTCCTCTTTGATTTCTTCAGTGATCACTTCATTATTAAGTAGTGTATTGTTTAGCCTCCATGTGTTTGTATTTTTTACAGATCTTTTCCTGTAATTGATATCTAGTCTCATAACGTTGTGGTCAGAAAAGATACTTGATACGATTTCAATTTTCTTAAATTTGCCAAGGCTAGATTTGTGACCCAAGGTATGATCTATCTTGGAGAATGTTCCATGGGCGCTTGAGAAAAATATGTATTCTGTTGTTTTTGGATGGAATGTCCTATAAATATCAAGTAAATCCATCTTGTATAATGTATCATTTAAAGCTTGTGTTTCCTTATTTATTTTCATTTTGGATGATCTGTCCATTGGTGACAGTGGGGTGTTAAAGTCCCCTACTATGATTGTGTTACTGTCGATTTCCCCTTTTATGGCTGTTAGTATTTGCCTTATGTATTGAGGTGCGCCTATGTTGGGTGCATAAATATTTACACTTGTTATATCTTCTTCATGGATCGATCCCTTGATCATTATGTAGTGTCCTTCTTTGTCTCTTGTAATAGCGTGTATTTTAAAGTCTATTTTGTCTGCTATGAGAATTTCTACTCCAGCTTTCTTCTGATTTCCATTTGCATGGAATATCTTTTTCCATCCCCTCACTTTCAGCCTGTAAGTGTCCCTAGGTCTGAAGTGGGTCTCTTGTAGACAGCATATATATGGGTCTTGTTTTTGTATCCATTCAGCCAGTCTGTGTCTTTTGGTGGGAGCATTTAATCCATTTACATTTAAGGTAGTTATTGATATGTGCGTTCCTATTACCATTTACTTGATTGTTTCGGGTTGTTCTTGTAGGTCTTTTCCTTCTCTTATGTTTCTTGCTTAGAAAAGTTCCTTTAGCATTTGTTGTAAAGCTGGTTTGGTGGTGCTGAACTCTCTCAGCTTTTGCTTGTCTGTAAAGGTTTTAATTTCTCCATCAAATCTGAATGAGATCCTTGCTGGGTAGAGTAATCTTGGTTGTAGGTTTTTTTCCTTCATCACTTTAAATATGTCCTGCCACTCCCTTCTGGCTTGTAGAGTTTCTGCTGAAAGATCAGATGTTAGCCTTATGGGGATTCCCTTGTGTGTTATTTGTTGTTTTTCCCTTGCTGCTTTTAATATGTTTTCTTTGTATTTAATTTTTGACAGTTTGATTATTATGTGTCTCGGCGTGTTTATCCTTGGGTTTATCCTGTATGGGACTCTCTGTGCTTCCTGGACTTGGTTGACTATTTCCTTTCCTGTATTAGGAAAGTTTTCAACTATAATCTCTTCCAATATTTTCTCAGTCCCTTTCTTTTTCTCTTCTTCTTCTGGGACCCCTATGATTCGAATGTTGGTGCATTTAATGTTGTCCCAGAGGTCTCTGAGACTGTCCTCAGTTCTTTTCATTCTTTTTTCTTTCTTCTGCTCTGCAGTAGTTATTTCCACTATTTTGTCTTCCAGGTCACTTATCCGTCCTTCTGCCTCAGTTATTCTGCTACTGATCCCGTCTAGAGTATTTTTTTTTTTTTTTTTTTGTGGTATGCAGGCCTCTCACTGTTGTGGCCTCTCCCACCGTGGAGCACAGGCTCCGGATGCACAGGCTCAGTGGCCATGGCTCACCGGCCCAGCCACCCCACGGCATATGGGATCTTCCTGGACCGGGGCACGAACCCGTGTCCCCTGCATCGGCAGGCGGACTCTCAACCACTGCGCCACCAGGGAAGCCCCCGTCTAGAGTATTTTTCATTTCATTTATTGTGTTGCTCATCGTTACTTGCTTCCTCTTTATCTCTTCTAGGTCCTTGTTAACTGTTTCTTGCAATTTGTCTATTCTATTTCCAAGATTTTGCATCATCTTCACCATCATTATTCTAAATTCTCTTTCAGGTAGATTGGCTATTACCTTTTCATTTGTTAGGTCTGGTGTGTTTTTATCTTGTTCCTTCATCTGCTGTGTGTTTTTCTGTCTTCTCATTTTGCTTATCTTACTGTGTTTGGGGTCTCCCTTTTGCAGGCTGCAGGTTCGTATTTCTATCTATTTTTGGTAGCTGTCCCCAGTGGCTGAGGTTGGTTCAGTGGGTTGAGCAGGTTTCCTGGTTGGGGGGACCAGTGCCCCTGTTCTGGTGGATGAGGCTGGATCCCGTCTCCCTGGTGGGCAAGTCCCCGTCTGGTGGCGTGTATGGGGATGTCGGTAGCCTTACTGTGATTCTAGGCAGCCTCTCTGCTAATGGATGGGCCTGTAGACCTGTCTCGCTCTTTGTTGGGTATAGGGTGTCCAGCACTGTTTGTTGCTGGTCGTTGAGTGAATCTGGGTCTTGGTGTTGAGATGGAGATCTCTGGGAGATATTCGCCGTTTGATATTACGTGGAGCTGAGAGGTCTCTTGTGGACCAGTGTCCTGAGGTTAGTTCTCCCACCTCAGAGACACAGCCTTGACACCTGGCTGGAGTGCCAAGAGCCCAGGTACGTGGGAAGTTTCTTGCCATTGGGGAGGTCTGAGGTCTTCTGCCAGCGTTCGGTGGGTGTTCTATAGGAGCAGTTCCACGTGTAGATGTATTTCTGATGTCTCTGTGAGGAGGAAGGTGATCCCCGCGTCTTATTCTTCCGCCATCTTCTCTATCGGTCTATCTGTATGATCTTGAACATGTCACTTAACTGCTCCAGTTTGCCATTCTTCATCTGTAAAGTAGCTGTGACCATGATACCTGTTTCAGGAGGACACACAGGATGGAGGTCAGAGTAAAGGGCCTGTGGCCAGACTGGCTCTGACACCCACTGGCTGTGTGAACTTGAAAAAGTGACACAACTTCTCTGGGCCTTGTTACTTCATTTTTAAAATGTAAATAATGCTACCGTCAAGCTCCCAAGTGGTTTTGCATACAATTTTTAATTGTATGCAAAACTGCTTGGCAGAGTGCCTGGTAGATAGAATCAATTAATAAATAATTATTCCCTTCACTTTTCCCCTCACCACAATGTTAAGTAATAATAATAATAATAATAATACAACTATAATTATACCTATATAGAGTTAAAAACTGGGCAACGAAGTTAAAATGATCATGTAATTTCTTAAGTCTGGTCTAGTGAGGTAACCTTCTAAAAGAGCAACTGAGTATAATAAGTAGCATTTTTATGGCATTTTCACCCTCTCTGAATAGTTCCAAGGTGCGATAGAAGTAGGAGGAAGAGATGACTGCTCCAGCAATAAAGGATTCATTTAAGAAAATTTTGCCATAGAGTTTTAACTCTTTGTAATAATAAATAATGATGGCTTTGGGTTGATTGAGTGCATATTATACTAGGAAATTTGCAAACTCGTTGCTAATCCTTACAACACCCCTGCAAGGAAGGTCCATTTCGTAGATTAGAAAACTGCAGTTTGGAAAACTTCAATGTCTTCCCAAGGCTGCACAGCCAGTCAATGACTGGGTCCAGATTGGATCCAAAGTGTGAGGGGCTCCAGACCTACCTTCTGTTCAGCCCACTGTCACATTACTCGTCAAGAGAAATATGCCCAGGACGTGACCCCATCCAGTTGATTTGTGGAACTCTGACCGTGCCCCACTTGGCCAAAGAGGCAAATTAAAATTGCTAACAATGAGCTCAGAACACCACCTCCAGTTCCCAGCATGCCACATTCCCCTTGTTCCGGAAATTCAAGAGCACAGTGACTAGAGTTTGGGGCACCTTGTTGCCAGAGTATTTCTGTAACACAACCAGAAGAGTTGGCCTCCGCTCAGGGACTAAAAAGGCTGCCATTGAGAATGAAATGAATTCAGCACCACTGACCTGTTCTTTTTCCTTATGTAGTTTGTTTTTCACAGGATCTTGTGTCTCTGGGGGTTTCCCTGTATCCTTTGCTGTCCTTTCCCTGTCCATTTGTCTGATCCCCAGCTAGACTGAGTTCTGGGGATGCAAGAGTGTTTTGGTCCTCTTTCTCTCATCCGTGCAAAAACAAGGTAGGCCTTTCATCAATATGTGTTGACTGGTTGGAGAGATGGTACTGGTCATCTTTATCCTTAATGATGTCAACAGCAGGGAGGTACATGCAACGTGAGAGGAAGGTAAGGAAATAGCCTAGTTAGAGGTAGGTAGATCTATTATAAATTTTCTCAGAAAGTAAATATTTTAAAGAGACACAAAGTTTTTAACTTCTTTTCAAGGGTGCCCTAGAGAAGCATAGAGGTACAAAGCATGGAGTCCAGAGCAAGGCTGCCTGATTGAATCTTAGCTCTGATACTTCCTCGCTGTGTGACCTCATGCAAGTTCCTTAAGCTCCCTGTGTCCTACCTGAAAAATGAATGAGTTCATATATGTAAAGTGCTTAGAACAGTGCCTGGCACATAGTAAGTGCTCTAGAAGTATGAGCTTTCGTTGTCATCTTGTGCCTTTGTTGCTTTGGCACAAAGAGATTAAGACCCTGATAGGATAATAAAAAGAAAATACAGTACCCAAAGCCACATAAACTAAGAAAATGAGTTCTTTGTCCAAAGCATTCTACAAACTAAATTACCATAAACTGGTCATTTACACATGTGGTCTCAGGGGAAAGGGACAAGGAAATGAAAATGAAGCTACAACAAGGTGAGAAGACTCTAGAATACTTCCCTTCATCATGAACATAGTATGTTATGAACAAAACCAGCACAATCGTCATGTATAAGAGCAGATGTTAGTGCACAGTGGACACACAGCCCTGCAAACGAGGACAGTCGATCAGAAAGCAGCTCCTCACCTTCTCCCTGCATCACCCCGGGTGGCTGGATGTTGGAAGAAATTCACACGATCAAGCCTCTGTTTTCACTTTAAATTCATGATCTCAAGACTCAAATTGGCACTCAGTATTCCTCAGCAAGCTTGCTAGGTTTCTCTAGAAGGTTCATTTCCCCCCTCTCTTAGACGTCTAACTCATTCCTTCTGCAGCCTTCACAAGCCTCCCCCGGCCCCTTCTCCACGCTGCCCGTCAGCTGATGACCTTGTTTCGCGCTTCACTGAGAAAACAGCAGCCACACACCCTCTCACCCTCCACTACCAAACCTGCCACCCCAACTTCACTTGCTCCCATCTTCTTCTCCCGATACAGTCAAGACCATTCTCCTTTAGAAGCACATGCCTTGGACTAACTGAGCTGGCCATGCTTCAGCTCCAGGAACTTCCATGGGTCCCCTGCTAATGAACTCAAGGAAGAAGAACAGAAAAAAATAATAAGAGCCAACATTAAGTATTTACCACATGCTAAGATTTTTTACATATATTAACTTTCTTGACTCTCCACAACAGGCCTACAACGTGGATGGTGTTATTGTCCCCACGTTACATGTAAGAAAACAAAGGCACAGAGAGGTTAAGCAATCTGCCCTAGGTCACGATACCAATAAAGTGATGAACTCAGGCATCTGGCTCCAGAGACTGAATTCTTAAACCCGTACAGCCTCCCCATGAAGCATGGGTAGCAGAAGTGGGAAGAAGAGGCAATAAATCATGAATTTTTATGTCAAACTTTTTTTTTTTTTTTTTTTTTTTGCGGTACGCGGGCCTCTCACCGCCGTGGCCTCTCCTGTTGTGGAGCACAGGCTCCGGACGCGCAGGCTCAGCGGCCATGGCTCATGGGCCCAGCCGCTCCGCAGCACGTGGGATCTTCCTGGACCGGGGCACGAACCCATGTCCCCTGCAGCGGCAGGCGGACTCTCAACCACTGCGCCACCAGGGAAGCTCTTATGTCAACCTTTTTGTGCTCAGAACAGACCCTCCTGCCCTGCTGGGTCTGCTTCCTTCTTGAGGGTATTAAGTAGGAATTAACCAGATAGAATGCAGTGGTAGAGGATCACAAGAAATGCAGGTAATGAAGCTCCTTGGACTGGAGAGTAAGGCTACGGAATCCTGATACTCCTTCCTCTGAGAGTCTCCCATTGTCCCAGCCTCTGTGACCATCACACAAAGCAAAGATGTGCTCTTTCCAAAGCTAGAGTCCCTCTGGGCCTTGGAAGCTACTCTTTCACAGGTTAATGGCTGTGTGGTAAGAGTCCTTAGGAGAGGCATCTTAATCTGCTCAGGCTGCCAGAACAAAATACCAGAGACTGGGTTGCTAAAACAATAGAAATTTATTTCTCACAGTTCTGGAGGCTGGGAAGTCCAAGATCAAGGTCCCAGCAGATTCAGTTCCAACTGAGGACCTTCTTCCTGCCTTGCAGATGACTGTCTTCTGACTATGTCCTCACATGGCCTTTCTTCAGTGTGTGCAGGTAGAGAGAGAGACCTTTATCTCTCTTCCTCTTCTTATAAGGCCACTAATCCTATGGGATTAGGACCTCACCCTTATGTCCTTATTTAAACCTGAATTACCTCCTAAAAGGCTTATCTTCAAATACAATCACATGGGGGTTAGGGCTTTCACAATTCAGTGCATAGCAAGGAGAATTTCAGAGCCTTCTGCTGCAGTTGCTGCTGCCCTGAGAGCACAGAAACAGGGTCACCCAGCTTGGAAGGAGCCTCCTAACCCAGTAGAAGGCTTGCCCCTTCTCCTGTCTAAAGCAACCTCTCCCCTGAGCTCTGGACTCTATCCTCTCTCACTTCTCAGATCTTCCCTCTTTCAGTCCCCCTCTCCCTTTTTCCTGTACCATCAATATCTCCCTTTAGACTGGAAGGCTAATATCAGCATCCCAAATGTTCTCCTATACCCCATTACCCTGTCCTCCTCCAGTAATGCTACAAGAATCAAGGAATAAACTTAAGCAAGGTGTCGTTTAGACTCTTTTCAGGCTAGCTTTTATGAAGAAATGGCTTGATCATCAACTGTAGTGGGTATCTGATATACACATTTTTTATTTATATTATATATATTAAATGTGTGCATGCACACATATATATATACATACCAACATACATAAACACATACATGTAGATATATACAAGTATATGTATACATAGATATGTACAGATTTACACACATACACTCCTCCACACAAAAATATATTCACATATACACAGACATATATACAGATATACACACATATATAAAAGCATATACAACTTTACCCACATAAGCACATATACACATACACATACAAACACACACATATACACATGTAGTCTTGAAGAGGTTGTGAAGAGGAAAGGAGAAATTGCAATGCAATTATAAAAACAAATGGTGTAAAGGCCAAAAAGAAAGGAAAGATCAGACTGAATCTCTGTCTTTCCACTGAATACTGACTATTCCATTTTCAGCACATTTTTCAAGAGCCTGCTATGTGTCTGGCCCTGGGTGAGGCACTGGCCCTTGCCTTTAAATGGTGCATTTAAAGTGACAGTGTGCTAAATGGGATTCGTAAAGGGGCCAATAGGCTTCTTTCCAGGAAGAGCTGCAATATATTCTCACCAAGGGAAGGCAGCTGCTAATACATCTTTACAGTAAACACACACACTCAGTTAATAATACAGGTCTCTGTATTTTAGTGCCTTCCACTTGGCTTTCTAAACAAGAGCAAGAAAATGGCACTGTGAGACCAGCTACTTCAAGGACCCCCAGGCAGGAAAATAGTTAGTCAAGGTTAGACTGTTGATCATCCAATTGTGTCATCTTTGCTCATTCCCACGTCACACAGAAGTCTGGTGACAGGTGAAGTGTTCTTCAGAAAGTTCTGGTTCTCTGTGAAGTGGGAGTCTGCAAGCAGGGGGAAGTAGGGTGAGTCCTGCTTCATTATAATCAGCCATCTTGGGAAAGGCACCTCCCAACTCTTCTCGTGCAATTCTGTAGGACTGCACTTTGCTTGACTAATCTCTCTACTTCTTAACATGATGAATCTTTTCAAACTTCCTGAAGTGTCAGAGTCATTTCCCCCTCAGAGCTTATCTTTGCAGTGGTTCATGTATGACAGACAGGTCTTCTGAAAAGCACGAACCTCTGGTCTTTCTCCAGCCACCTTCTACCTGACTAAGCTGCATACTTCCAGGCAACTGAGGAGAGGCTTTGCGTGACATGCAGTGGCTGTGAATGACCACAAACCCTGTTACCCACATCCCGTCTCTCTCTTTACAATAACACCTCGGTGGGGTAGGAGAAAATAATTGGAAGTCCTTCCCATGAGATTCAGAGGCCTTTTCTGAAGGTGCAAGTCTGTAAACTGATGCTGAGGACATCAGTTCCTCTGTTAAACTCCAGTAGATCTTAATGGCGCTATCTTCCACCAATAGTTAAAAGAGAAAAAAGAGCTCAGGGTTGCTCCACCAATGTCAAGTTTCATCGTTTTCCATTGTCAATTCAACACTACAAATATTGGGCATCCATTTCATGGAAGACACTGTGAGAAGAGATAAAATAAAACAGACCTAGAACCTGCCCTCATGTTATTTAGGGTCTGGGGTGGGAGAAGGAGAGAGGGTAATTTAAGAAAAGGCTGGTTGGGACTTCCCTGCAGTCCAGTGGTTAGGACTCGGCGCTCTCATCTCACTGCTGAGGGCCCGGGTTCGATCCCTGGTTGGGGAACTAAGATCCCACAAGCCACGCGGCATGGCCAAATGAAAGGAAAAGAAAAGGCTAGTTGTATGAAGTGCTGCCCCTGAGGAACAACTAGGAGCTATAGGGGCACAGAGGAAGGAAGAATAAATTCCAACTGAGGCTTCCTGTAAAAGGTGGTATCTGAATCAGAGAATGAAGAGGATGCCGGAAGTCAGAGCAAGGGGAAGTGGTAGGACTTCCCGATGAAGGGAACGTGCACGTCAACACAGAAAGGGGATACACGGCATGGGTCTGGAGAAAGTGAGGAGTCAGGTATGACAGAAAACAGCGGGGGTGAGGCCTGGTTCAGTGCATCCAACTTAAGGAGGGTTCAGCTCATAGGGCCTAGGGCTTGGATATTGTGCTATAGGAGAGGGTGGCCACTGGAAGGTATTAGTATTGCCTACACTTTAGGAGGATAGCTTGGAATCTGAGCAGGGGACTGCCAGAGAGAAAGGTTGGCCTTGTCACCTGTCCTTCTCAATAGAAGTGAGACTAGAGCCAGAGTCCAGAGGACACAACAAGGGAGAGCATGTTGGGGACTTCGTGCTCCATGGCAGTGTTGACTGGAAAAAATGCACCACGTGAGAGCTGTGAGTTAAGTTTTATTGGGGACAAAATGAAGACTACAGCCAGAGAGATGGCATCTCAGAGAGCTCTGAGGAACTGCTCCAAAGAAGTGGTGGGGAGATCAGTTTATATGTGATTCTGGTGAAGGGGGATACATGCGATCAAGCGCACATTTTTGGCAGAAGGTTGCCTCTAATTTCATGAAGATTACTGCTAGTCACGAGGAGCAGACGTCACCGTGAAGGATTTTAATGCTTAAAAAGACATGAGAAGATGCGGGAATTTGAGCTCATAAATTCTGAAAATATCTAACTATCCGAAGGCTTGTTCTGCCAGTTTTTTCCCCAGAGCACAGAGTGCCTCATTCCTGATCTCTACCCTGAACTCCTTTCAGGGGGGTGTTGAAGGTCAGCAGCTGCAGCAGCTCATAATTTAGCCCTGGTAGAGGCAGATGGCAAGTGCCAATTTGTAGTTGGCAGCCACCAGCCAGGCCTGGTGACCAGTGGCAGAGGAGGAGCCATAAAGTGAGGACCTTGGATTTTGTGACTCCCCAAAGAAGCCCATCAGGCAGATGTCTGTCTGTGCCCTTGGAAGGGGGCTGTGTCTCTCCCGACTACAGATGTGGAATTCGAAGAGGTCACCAATTTGTACTCACCCTCTTGGACCTCCATGGGGCTTCCCTGATGGGCTGGATCTGTTCTACTGAGAGAGAGGTCGATCAGCACCTCAGCAGAAGGTAACACTTTGCCTGTTTGCTGGCTGCCAGCCCATAAAAATGGGTACTGGCATGCCTCCTGCCCCATGCTCTGCTATCACTGATGGAATTCCCCGATGGGCTGACGGGGACACGGATTGAGGGAGCACACAACATCAGTAGGTAATGAAAAATTACACCCCACTTAAGGGGACTCTGTAGACAGAGGGAGAAAGACAAGGCTGAGCAAATAAAGCTGGCAACTTCATTTACGTTAGAACTAGTGGAAGAGAGAGAGAGGACATTAATAACAGTAATTAGAGCAAGATCTAATTAGAGCACAGAAAGACTTTCTGGAAACAAGAATGATATTTCTGAATTTTAAAAGTTCAGTAGACAAATTGAAAAAAATGAATGCTCACTGCTGAGAATAGAATTCATGATCTGGGAGATCAAGTTAAAGAAATATCTCAAGACACAGAGAACTAGTCCCCAAAGTATAAGTCATGTGGAATGAGAAAAGAGCCCTAGAAGACACATCCAGAGGATCTACCATGTTAACATATGAAGTAACGTGTGCAGAGCAATAAGCAAATAATGGAAGAAAATATTCCCTAAACTGAAGAAATACTTGGTCCTTCAGACTGAAACCTCCACTGAGTCCTAGAGAAGATGAATTAAGATGGGAAAGCAACAACAATAAAAACCTGAGACATACTCTAGTGAAATTTCTACCTTTCAAAGATAGGGAGGAAATATTACAGACCTTCTGACAGAAAGAACAGGTCACTTGCTCATCATCTGAAATACTAGAATCTAAAGAACACTGAAATAGCACCGGTATAGAGAAAGAAAGATTATTAATAAAAGCAGATTATGGGGCTTCCCTGGTGGCGCAGTGGTTGAGAGTCCGCCTGCCGATGCAGGGGACGCGGGTTCGGGCCCCAGTCCGGGAAGATCCCACGTGCCCCGGAGCGGCTGGGCCCGTGAGCCATGGCCGCTGGGCCTGCGCGTCCGGAGCCTGTGCTCCGCAACGGGAGGGGCCACAACAGTGAGAGGCCCGCGTACCGCAAAAAAAAAAAAAAAAAAAAAAAAAAAGCAGATTATGACCCTAAAATCTTATCCAGCCTAAGTATCATTCATCTGAAAGGGAAAGGAAAGAATATCATAGTCCCCATCCTTGAACAACACGGAAGTTAGGAGTGCTGACCTTTAGTGCAGTGGAAAATCTTCCTAAAACTTGTAGTCTACCTTTCGTATTCAGGGTTCTTCCATATACGCAATTCTGCATCAGGGATTCAACAAAACACAGATGAATTATGTAGTACTGTAGTATTTACTACTGAAAAAAAGAAAACCTCATATAAGTAGACCCATGCAGTTCAAACCCATGTTGTTCAAGGGTCTACTGTATATTGTAAATCAACAACAGATGGTTACCCCAAACAAGTGTAATTACCTGCAAATTAAGAAACGTTCTTTGGCATAATAGGCAAGTCCTAGCAAAAATGTGACATTATCTCTAGAGAGTAACAAAAAAGTATACATTTCATACCAAAGAGTACAGGACGCAGCTAAAACTGTATTCAAAAGGAAAATGTAAAGCTTTAAATGCTTTTAGTATATTAGAAAAATTAAAATGAAAGTAAAGAAAGACTGAAGATAAATAAAATGTACCTATTCAACTTAAGAAATTAGAAGAGGAATAGCAAAGTGCAGAAGAAGACAATTCTGGCAGCAATGCCCTCAGATAAGGGTGGAGATAATTCTGCAGCAAAGTGATGAAAGCCTAAAATACCGAAGCAGCAGGATCAGAAAGAAGAGCTGGATTGAGAAGCTGTTCTGGAATGAAATGATCCTGGCATTTGGAAGCGAGAATAGGAAGTAAAAGGATTCAAAGAGGAGTGAGAGTTGGAGATTGGGTCATCAGGTGAAGGTGATACTATTAGTAAGACAGAAAATGGAGCAGGAAGAATAAGTTGGAGAGGGAAGACATGAAGTTCAATTTCAAATACATAGCGTTTGAGGTGCCTGTAATGGGCAAGGCACTTTATGAGGCGCTGTACTCATCATAAATTTGAATATGTCCCTGCTCACCCAGATGCCTCTGTCACCAGTCCAGGGATGCAGTTAGCATATAAAGGTGATAAATAATCAAAAATATATATGTTTAATATAGACTGATTCCAGAAATGTCCAGCCAAGCTCTGGAGTGAGAGAGAAGAAAGCTCCATCCTCTCCAACCCCCTCTGCTACAGTTCAGAGGGCCCATCCTAGGAGACTGGGGATGGAGGGTGGGGACAGAGAGAAACAAGCAAGGTCAGCATTTCCTCATTATTCAACTCTAACGTCCTACTTAGGGAACAAGGGAGCTTCTCAAGAGACTTGTTCCTAAAGTAATTAAACACAACTTCACAGTTGGAACTCAATGACTATTAATACAGCTTTAGTACTTCAGCTCAATTTATGTTTTCTTTGCCCTCCTTTCCTTCTTCCCCTGCAGTCCAGAACCCTAACAACACATCACTGAGAAATCTAGATCTTGGAAATCAAATTAAAAAATCACTGGTCAAGATCCCTTAATATTCAGATAACTCTTTCAAACAAAACTGGTAACAAACATTCTGGATTCCATCCAAGTCAATCTTCCTGCATAACTTCTAGAAAAGCAGCAAGTCGATGATAATATTTGCTTGGGGGAAAAAAAAAAAGAGCCAGGCAGTGAAGCATCCAGGAAAGACTTTTCTGTTCTGTGCCTCTACTTAGGCCAGCTTGATTTTCTCTTTGATGGAGAGGGATAGGTTCAGGCAAAGTATATTTGCTTAATTCTCTACCACTGATTTGTGCCATGTTAATTTAGTATTTTGGTGAGGTTTAACGTGTGAATGAAATGGAAACATTGAATATTGGCAGCTGATTTTATTTTGTTTTATTTTTGCTGTTTACTTTTTTATTGGAGTATAGTTGCTTTACAATGTTGTGTTAGTTTCTGCTGTACAGCAAAGTGAATCAGTTACACGTATACATATATCCCCTCTCCTTCCCATTTAGGTCACCACAGATCATTGAGTAGAGTTCCCTGTGCTATACAGTACGTTCTCATTTGTTATCTATTTTATACATAGTAGTTTATATATGTCAATACGACTCTCCCAATTCGTCCCACCTGACCCTGCACCCCTTGGTAACCGTAAGTTTGTTCTCTACATAGAGGACTCTATTTCTGCTTTGCAAATAATTTCATCCGTGCCATTTTTCTGGATTCCACATAGAAGAGATACTATACGATATTTGTCTTTCTCTTTCTGACTTCATTCTGCATGACAATCTCTAGGTCTATCCATGTCTCTGCAAATGGCACTACTACTTTCCTTTTCATGGCTGAGTGATATTGCATTGTATATATGTACCACATTTTCTTTATCCATTCCTCTGTCGATGGCCTTTCAGGTTGCTTCCATGTCCTGGCTACTGTAAATAGTGCTTTGGCAGCTGATTTTAATCAAACCTTTCTGGTCCTTCGTTTGAGGCTATGCTTTGTTGCTGAGAGGATAAGTCACTATTCTGGACTCTCAGAGGTGCTTACAATATGGAGAACTCAGTTTGGTCCTCCAGCCATGAACCTGTATCTGAGAACATCTGGGCAGTATCCCAAGAAGTGTTCTTCCATGTTCAGGCCATGGAAGGTCAGATAATTATTTTTATCCACCACTTTTCAGTCAGAAGAAATAGCAGGATATCACACTATTTACAGTTGAAGTCTCTAAAGTTGGTCTTTGAGTTAATAACATTAATGGGCACAGTGGCCTGACCTCACATCCAAATGAGCCTGATTCATGCTGAAGGAAAATAAAGGCACAGATACCCAAAGTAGTTCTGAGAACCACTGACATATCACTAGAGAAAAATGGTATTCCCGAGCCCAGAATTAACTTGCCTTATTTGTAGGAAACTGTCAAAATACATCTAGGTAGGCATTCTCTCTTCTTTTTCTTTTCCTTTTTTTTTTTTTCTGTGTTTGTGTAACTCTTTTGTAAAGTCAGTCCTCATTTCTCCTGGCTAGTGATGCTTATCAGCAGCCCAAATAAAATCATGACAAAATGGCCTGATTCTTCATCTTTTTCTAAGTTGCATCTGTCTCTGTAGAGTTACTAGTAGTACAGATTTGGAAATTCAGGCGGAGTCTTCTTTCCCCTCTATGTGCTAAGATTATTTTTCTCATATAGTAATGATGTTTTTGTCTCTTTGCTGAAAATTTAATAATGCTCCAGAGAAGGGGTCTTTGGTAGGAAGCTTTCAGATTTGGAGGCATAAAGCATTTCATCTGGAGAACTTCACATGTCTTAGAAAAAATCCAGAAATTTGAAAGATACCATTCGAGGCAGTTTCACTTAGGGTCACTTGTTGAAGAATTGACTGCCATTGTGCTAATCTGTTCCTGTCTCTGTGCTTTCTTTGATGACATTTTACACATCAATAGGATGCAGTGCTGTTATTCTCATTGGCATCATTCCTGAACAAGCTTTACTAACGTGATTAACCATGTCATCCCATTTATCATTGAGCACCCCAATTCTGTCCTAAAGCAGGACCTGGGACCTTTAACTTTGGTTCTCTGTTACCCAAAATGTGGTCCGAAGACAGATAGCATCCATATCACCTGACAGCTTGTTAGAAATAGAGAATCTCAGGCCCCCCACACACCTACTATTACGGACTAAATTGTGTCACCACCCCAAATTCATATTTTGAAACTCTAACCCTCAATGTGACTGTATTTGGAGATAGGGCCTATTAGGAGGTAATAATGGTTAAATGAGGTTGTAAGGGTGGGGCCCTGATCTAATCAAATTAGTGTCCTTATAAGAAGAGACACCAGAGAGCTCGTGCTCTTTCTTGCCATACACCCAAAGAAGAGGTCACGTGAGAACATAGTGAGAAGGCAGCTATCTGCAATCCAGGAAGAGGGATCTTACTAGTAACCAAATCAGTCACTACTTTTATCTGGGGCATCCCAGACTCCAAAACTGTAAGAAATAAATGTCTGTAATTTAAGTCTATGGTATTTTGTCATAGCAGCCCAAGCTGACTAAAACCTCTCTGAATCAGATTCTTCATCCTAACAATATCTTCAGATGATGAGTATGCATATTAAATTATGAGAAAGACACTGCTTAGTTAACCTTGATCAAGACATTATTTAAGCCCATTCCCTGTTCTGTCTTTTTCCCATGCGAAGAACTTGAGTCATGGACTGGGATGGACTTTGAAATGAGCCTTAGGCTTAGTTAGGCCCTGACTCTTTGATTCTAAAGACTCTTGCCAGCCTCAATTTGCTGCATAATCTCTGAAATGAAGAGAATCCTGGTTCTCTGGTTAAGAGAGAAGAGGTGCTCCTTGAAAAACCCTACACATCTGTGAGCACAGAAAGCTACAGTCCTTTTTCAGGAAGACTCTATAAGAGGGTCAGGAGGGATTGTATGGTGCAAAATTGAACCAACAGCAGAATTCTTTGTATTATACCAGAGGCTTCCCATCCTACAGGTGCATTTATTTTTATGTGGCATCAATCAGCTCTTCAGTCTATTTGGGGGGGTCCATCACGTTTACAGGGCTATGTTGTTTGGAATCACATTTACTCCCTTTCAGAAACCTGAATATTTTTCCATTATAGAAGGTAATCAATAAACACTTGTTTCTTCCTTCTTTCTCCTTGGTATCAGTAATATTTGGTGAGATAGGATGCATGACCAGAAGAACATTATCATTGGACAAATGTGTCTTTCTCAAAAAGAACATTACAAATAGGAATTGGCATCTCAAGTGACAAATGAGCAAGAGATACATGTTTACTGTAGGATGGTACCAGAAAAATCCAGATCCAGTTCTGGACTGGGAGGAAAGAAGGACTCCACCTTCTCCAAGACTCTCTTCTACCACAGTAGTGGGAGCATCCTTGGGCAGGTGTGCCACCCATTTTTGTATGGTTCATGAGCTAATAATGGTTTTTATATTTTTTAATGGTTGAAGAAACATTTCTTAAAGAATAATATTTCTTGATATGTTAAAATTATTGGAAAATAAAATTTCAGAGTTAGCAATAAAGTATTGGAACACAGCCACACTTATTCATTTATGTATTGTCTATGAGTGGGTTCGTGCTTCAATGACAGAGTTGAGTAGTTCCAATAGAGTATGGCCTAAATCACTACTGGCCTCTTACAGAAAGCATTTGCTGACTGCAGTTCTAGGGGAATTGGAGTGGAGATCAAGGGACAAAACCTAAGTTGTTTCTAGATAGATTTTTGGACTGTTGGTGATAATCTATGGTGAACGTGATGATGCTTTTAGTTTAGGTTTTATTTGAAATGTCAGTTGGGCATTTGAAATAAAATCAATTCCCGGGAGTAGGCTTTTGGTGCCAAACAGTATATGACTTTTACATATTGCCTAATTGTTCTACAAAAGAGCTGTAGCAATTTCTAATACCACTGACTGTTTAGGCATGTCTTTCCTGAGTGTTATGAAGTATGCCTTCCTAAAGCCAGAGGTGTACCTAATTGAGCCTATCATTTTTTTCCCTTCACATTAGTAAAGTCCAGGATAATGTGACAAACCTTCCCTAATTTTCCATTCTTTCTTTGTCATCACTGTTCTGATTTCTTGGTCAGTATTGACAGCAAAATAGAAATTCCCCTTGTTACTTTCATTTTCTTCTGAGTAATGATAATGCAATTGTCAGCAGGAAAAACCAAGAAATAATCAGATGCCCTATATTTTAAAAAAAACAACTTAAACTTCCAACAGATATCTGGAGCACTGAAGATCTAGCTGTAGGAGCTCTTCTCTGTACGGGTCTGTACACAATACTGAGAGAGTATGTCAAGGCCTTTACCTGGCCTCTAATTTTGTATAATACTCCCAGGATATAATCCTTCCACTTTTCTTTCATCCATGCAGAAACACTCTTCACCTCATTTTTCCACTAAGATTTGTTTATTTTCACTTAATTATATGTCTTTAAACACACACACACAGTGCTGTTCCTCTATTTATAATGTTTCTTTCGAGCCAGACCTATTTTTCCATTAGTCTTAGTCTAGTCATGCATCTTCCTCAATAAAGATTATTAATACCAAAAGGAAAGAAGGAAGAAGAGAGTATTTATTGAGTACCTAATGTTTCCTAGTAAATACATTGGGTGTTTTGTCTTCATCTCTGAATATGATGTTAACTCTGCAGAGCAGGTTCTATTATCCTCTTTTTATAGATGAATAAACTAGAATTTATAGAAGGGATGTTTCTTGTCCATGGTCACACAGCTAAAAGGAGTGGGGCCAACATTCAAACCTGGGTCATCCTGGTTCCAAAACCATTTAAGCATCCTTGCCTAAAGTGTGATACACATGCATGCAGGAGTATTTTAAGAGGTACAATGACAAACTTTAAATTTTTTTAAGTTACACATTTGTGTTTAATCCCTAGTACAATAGGAAAAATATTCATCACCATTTACTATCTAGATCAAATATGCTTTTGTTTTTTATATTTTAAAACATTTTATAAATAATTTTCAGAAAAATAAAAGGATACTGTATGTTACCACACATACATGGAATCTAAAAAACTGGTACTGATGAACCTAGTTGGAGGGCAGGAATAAAGATACAGACGTAGAGAATGGACTTAAGGACACACTGGGGGAAGGGGAAGCTGGGATGAAGTGAGAGAGTAGCATTGACATATATACACTACCAAATGTAAAATGGATGGCTAGTGAGTAGCTGCTGCATAGCACAGGGAGGTCAGCTTGATGCTTTGTGACAACCTAGAGGGGTGGGATAAGGAGGGTAGAAGGGAGGCTTAAGAGGGAGAGGATATGGGGATATATGTATACATATAGCTGATTCACTTTGTTGTACAGCAGAAACTAACACAACATTGTAAAGCAAGTATACTCCAATAAAGATATAAAAAAAGGATAGTGAAAAGCAACTTTATTCAAAATTTTATTAAGAATATAAACACATAAAGCACAATTTTTGTTATATATTTTTCCTCTCTTTCTCTCTCTAGGTACATAAATGAGAGAGAGAAATCTGAACTGGGCAACATTCTCTTAGTTCAATTAATTGCTTGTCAACTGTCATGCATGCACCTAGAACATATTACAGATTTCAAACATATCACTAAGAGGATCTAGCTTATCATTACTTATGGGTCTTCTTTTTGCATTTGCATCATGAAAATGGAAAACGTAAAGACTTTTTAAAATTTTGATTAATCATAATTTCGTTGAAGAGGCCATATTTTTAATTCCACATTACAAAACATTTCCATTTTAGATTTACAAACAGCAATTAAAATAATAATGTCTACTGAATTGTTTTAATTTTCTTTCAGTCATCTTTGTATATATATCTGATTCAGCATTTGTCTACTTACAAATCATATCAAACAATTTTGGCACAAAAGCATCATAAAAGATAAAAAAATAATGGATATGTCCTTTTAGAAACATGGGATAATCCAAGTTCTTGTTGCAAAATATAACATGATAAAGTTCTTCCTGTTCAATGACTAAATTGATGAAAATGCCATATTTCCTTTGTGCTCTTAGAATTATATTCATCACTCATGGATTCTGGAGTTTAAAACAATTCATCTAGGATATTGTTATTGGAAGAATTATGGTCTAAGATTTTGCTAATACAATCAATCTGACCATCATCCTTAGAGAATGGAGTTTGCTGTCTCTTTGCATTTGTTTTCTCATTTGTCTAATAATTGTGAAATGTCTTCTGTTGTAAATTCTACTCTTTATCATTATGGGTGAGAAATGAAAAAATTCTGAATTCTCAGTTGTGTCCAACGAAAACTAAAAGCAGACTACGACTACAAAGAGGGTGTCTTCTGTCTTCCCTTACACCTTTTCAACAGGTAATGCAAGACTTTAGACAACATAATAAGAAAGCTAAAGGATAATAAAATAATGATGACTCGTATCACTAGTGTATCTAGGTGATCCCATCATTTTTCTTGTTTTCTTCTTAGTTTAGTATTTTATAGCATCATTTGGAATAATGAGTGATGAGGACATAATTTCTAAGATGACAGAATAGCAAAATTTTTCAAGATAGGAAAAATAAGATCACTAAGATTTTTAAATATATTTTAGCTTTTTAGAAGGACCTATGTTAGAATTATAAGAAAAAAATTGGTATTATTTTATTTTTTTTTAATATGTAAGATTTCTCCTTGAGCTTTGGAAGACTTATAAGAAAGAAGGAAAATATCATGAGATAGCAATACTTACAAATAGAACTATGCAAAAAATAAACTCAAAAACTAAAATTAGATCCAATGAATGCTGATGGTATACTGAGGGTAAAGGGATATATAAAATACATAGCTAGCATATCAAACCATAATTTCCTAGATATTATTGCTTAAGATAGACTAAGCTTGTAAAACGTCAATTGAGCAGGACTTCCAAAATGGAAATAGACTTTACATAATTTGTCCAGGCAATCCACTAAACAGATAAACTCATAAAAAATAGCAACATCATCATGCTCTGGGGGTGGGAAAGGGGGCTAATCAGAATCCAGAATTGGTACAGTATAATGTCCACTTTTTGACAAAATATTATAAAATATGGAAAGAAACAGGATATTGTGATCCTTGTACAGGAAAACAACAACAAGTAGGCAATAAAAACTGCATTTGAGGGAGCCCAGGTGAAGGAGACAAAGATTTCAAAGCAGCTATTATAAATATGTTCAAACAACTAAAACCATGAAACCATTTTTTAAAAATTAAAGGAAAGTATGATAACCATGACTCATTAAATAGGAAATATTAATAAGGAGCTAGAAATCAAATTGAAAAATGGAAATTCTAAAGTTGAAAAGTACACTTGCTGAAATGGAAAATTCACTACAGGGGTTCAACTGAAGATTTGAACTGGAAAAAGAATCAGCAAACTTGAAGATAGGTCATTAGAAATTATACAATCTTAAAACCTAAAGAAAAGAGAATGAGGAAAAATGAAATCCTCTGAGACACCATTAAGCACACAAACATGCATGTAGTGAGAGTACCAGAAGGAGAGGAAAGAAGAGGCAGAAAAAATATTCAAAGAAATAATGACTGAAAACTTCCCAGGTATGATGAAAAACACATTCATGTTCAATGAACTCCAAATTGGAAAAACAAAAAAGAGCCATATCTAGACATATCATAGTCAAAATGTTGAAAGTAAAAGAGAAAGTCTTGAAAGCAGCAGAGAAAAATGTCATCACATAGGAGAGAATCTCAATGACATTGCAACTTCTTATCAGAAATGGTAGAGTGCAAATGGAACTGGATAGCATATTTAAAGTGCTTCAAGAAAAAAACTGTTAGCCAAGAACACTAAGTCTTTCAAAAGTGGGGAAAACATAAAAACATTCCAAGATAAACAAAGACTAAGATAATTTGTAGCCAGCAGACCTGCCTTACAAAAATTACTAAAGGAATTCTCTAAGCTGAAAAGAAGTTAAGGCTAGACTGTAATTTAATCCATATGAAAAACAAAAAGTGCTGGCAGAGGAAATCATGTATTAAGCATAAAAGACAGCATAGTTACATATTTATTTTCCTTCTCTTAATTAAAAGACAACAAGATTAAACAATATAAAATTGAATTATGGGGCCTATAGCATAATAATCATACAAAGGGGAAAGGAAGAAAGGAAGCTACCTATAGTGAGCAAGGAAGTGACATGAGATGATAACTCGAGTCCACGGGAAGAAATGAAGCGTACCAGAAATAGTAAATCAGAAGATTAATAAACAACTTTATAAATATATTTTTCTGCTTTCTTAGTTTCTTAAAAAGACATAAGATTATATAAAGCACCAATTATAACGCTATATTTCTGTGCTTGTAACATATATAGATGTGATATATATTGTATTAATAATACAAAAGAGGGGAGAGGGAATAGAATAGAACAAATTTTCTATACCTCACTGAAATTAATTTAGTATAAATCTGACATAGAGTCTGATAAGTTAAAATATATATTGTAATCCCCAGAGCAACCACTAAGAAAATTACTTAAAAATATTTTAGAAGTTATTAGAGGAATTCAAGTGGTACACAGAAATTATCCATTTAATACAAAAGAAAGCAATAAATTAAGAACAGAAGAATAAAAAACACATGGAAGATATAGAAAAAAAATACCAAAATGGCAGAGGTAAATCTGACTATATCAATAATTAAATGTGAATGAACTAAACAATCAAATCAAAAGGCAGAGATTATTGAACTAGATTTTAAAAGACAAGATCCTACTAGATTCAAAGATACAAATAGGCTAAAAGGCAAAAGATGGAAAAAGATACACCATGGAAAGAGTAACTGTAAGAGAACTGGAGAGGTATACTAATAGCGGACAAAATGGACTGTCTCTCTCACACACACACACACACACACACACGTTGCTAGAGGACTCCTTTATAATGATAAAAAGGGTCAATTCGTTAGGAAGATATAGCAATTATAAACACACGTTCTGAACAATAAGGCCCCAAAATACATGAAGCAAAACTGACAGAATGGAAGAAAGAAAAGTTAATTTAAAGAAAAATATTAAAGAAATAATGGTACAAGTGGCTTTCAGTAATGTAAAAAATCACAAAGGGACTAAGCAAATTACTAGAGTTTGAGAAATACCACCTCACGCCACATTAAGGCTACGTTGTTCTCAGATTTCAAGTTCACTCTGCATTGTTATATCCTGACCTCTCAGACAATAAGTTATCTTCCACTAATCTTTTCATTTTAATCTTTCCCTCTCCTAAAAGTCCATTCTCACCAAGGGACAAAAAAGATTTTATAATCTCCCCCATCATTATTCATTTGCTTATTTAAGGTAGGCAACATACAAAGTTGAAACAACCTAAGCTTAAAAACGGATTTGTCTTGTTTCTATTACTTACAGCCTAGTTGCCTCTGCCAAATAATCTCTATGGGTCTTGGCATTCTCATCTTTTAAACGATGTGGTAGAATGAGACCATCTGAGGTCTCTTTTGAGACTGGTGTGAACTATTTCACCAAGCTCACCATTAGGAGATCAGCAGGGTCCTGACTGCTGAGTTGGTGAGGTCCACCTCATTGCTTCACTGGGTTACAATTTTAGCTTCTAGAAAGACTTCTGCAAACTCTTAACATTTCTACAGAATTCAGTAGTTTAAGATGCAGACTTAATAAAGCACACTTTGACTTTGGTTGTAATAAGTGGATTCGGTTCCGAAACACTTTTTAAAAAATCTTTATTTTCTATTGGAGGATAGTTGATTTACAACATTGTGTTTCAGGTGTACAGCAAAGTGATTCAGTTATAAATATGCATGTATCTATTCTTTTCCAAATTCTTTTCCCATTTAGGTTATTACAGAATATCGAGCAGAGTTCCCTGTGCTAAACAATAGGTCCCTGTTGGTTACCTATTTTAAATACAGCAGTGTGTATATGTCAATCTGAAACTCCCAGTTCCTCCTGTTTAGGTCCTGTCTGTGGTATGATCTGCACTCCTCATATCTGCAGTCAGCAGATTTCCCTAGTGAAAAATCTAAGCCAGCCTAGGGCTGAGAGCAGTTTATGTCAAGCTGGGCATGAATATGCAGGTGCCCTAGAGAAACAGTTAAAAATGCAATTTTAACTTCTAAGGCTGGAAGCAAAACTCTGTTTAAGATTTGTTTATTATAGTCATGAGTTCTTTAAGAAATTTCAAGTGCCTACAAAATTCCCAGTTCAAAGTAAGAACTTACTGCAGCTGCATGCTTACAGATGTGGAATATTTTATACTAGCCTGAGTTTAGGCAGAAAGCAAGTAGCACGTTCAAACTGACTCATTTAAAGAAAGTTAATTAAGGGAATATTTACAAAGATATGGGCTGGCCTAAGAAAACCAACAAGGGATAGTGCAGTATCCCAGGACTAGAATCAGTGGAGAGAAGTTACCACCCAAATAAATACGGAGAGGGAGTATTGACCAGGACCCCGAGAGAGAAGCCATATAGAGAAGGCTGCCAATTAGGAGCTGAGGCTTTGGGAGAGGGACACAGACAACCATGGTGACTTAGCAAAGAGGAAGCTTAAGGAATAAATACCCTGCCTTCACTCTCCTCCCTCCTTCCAATATCCTGCCAGTGCTTCCCTTTGGCCAAAACCAATCTAAAGTCAGAGGGCGAGAGAGCACAGTTAATGTTGTTCCCAATGGTGTGCGTCCCGGAGCCCAGGACAGTGTGGAGAAGGTAGAAGGGCAAATGGAAAAAGTCACACATTTCCCAAATCCAGGGGTAGGGCAGCAAAAACAAGGTTTGTGAGGTTAGTGTATCCAAGATCAAGACTAGAGTGAAGCAAACAAGGTACCTAGGATGCAAAATTTAAGAAGGTGCTCACTCAGGATCAGGCTAAGGTTCAGCACTTTCCTGACCTGGAAAGAGGGCTTGCCTAGTACCAGCCCTGATTCACCCAGGGACTTAGAGTTGTTTGCAATACAATTATGAGAGGGGGCTTCCCTGGTGGCGCAGTGGTTGAGAGTCTGCCTGCCGATGCAGGAGACACGGGTTCGTGCCCCGGTCCGGGAGGATCCCACGTGCCGCAGAGCGGCTGGGCCCCTGAGCCATGGCCGCTGAGCCTGTGCTTCCGGAGCCTGAGCTCCGCAACTGGAGAGGCCACAACAGTGAGAGGCCCGCGTACTGCTAAAAAAAAAAAAAAAAAAAAAAAAGAGAGGGAATGTACTACCGTTTAATCTGTAAGTATAAAAAGAGCATTTGTTAAAAGATTTTAAAATATCTCTTTAGAAATTTAAAAAATATCTCTTTAGACTCCTTCCACAACCCCCCGAGGTCCAGGCAGATAATACACTTCTCATACATGAAATGTCCAGAGGCTAGTGTGATTAACGGCCTGGCATTGGCATTGACCCTTGGATTTTGATTATTTTGTGTGGGTGTGTCATTGATTCCAACTGCACATTTTTTCATAGCTTAACATTGCTGAAGTCAATCTTGTCTTATAACCAGTGATGTCAGAAGTACAATTAGCAGCATTTTTCTTCTTAGAGGTATACAGAGTAATAGTTTGCCTTATAAGTGATGGCATCTTTGATATGATGAAATTCAGTGTAAATACTTTGAGCATGTATCTGGATTTAACACATACCTAGGATGTAATAATGGTCATGGTATATCTTCAACCGGGATTTCATGAATGAATGGATGAATAAGTGAGTGAAGGAGGGAAAGAATGAGAGAGTCCTCCTGTCCTAGCTGATATTTCCTTTTAGGGCTTGCATAGTGTGGTGTCAGGAAAAATACTAGTTCTAGTTCGTATACAATAGTTTAAGCTATCATCACGATCTTCTGCAATGATAGGCTAAAAAAGCCTGAATGTTGCATTCACCATGAGCATTCACTTAACTCTCATTATTTCATTTTCTGCCAAGTTGACACTAATTCTGTGTCCATGCTGGGCACTTTCTGTAGTCTTCACGACAATCTGAAACCGTTTTACAGCAGATTTTCACTCACTCTTCTCATCTTTCTCTTTCTCATCTGCTCTAAGATAACTTCTTCCCAATGGCATTTCATTAATTCTCAATTCACAACCCTGATTTTAAGCCTTTGATTCTGAAATCAGAGTGCAGTTTTCAGTGTAATTCTAGCATTAACCATGAATTCTTTTACTTTGAAGTTTAAAATTTTCATTTCATTTTAACACAGTCCTGCACGCAGGCGTGCACCTCAGTCTTATGGTTAATAGCAGCTGGTTTGGCCAGAGAAAACATTATTTTTCTGGCGATTTACTTTAATCCCTCTTTGCAAGAAACTAACATTATTTTCTTCTTTTTGATGAGTCATGCAGTAACAGCTTCCTAGCTTAGCCATTACCTCTTCCTGTGAATTTCCCTTTTAAAATTAAGACATTTACTCATTTATAATGCAATATTGAGACTGGTATTTCTGACTTAACTCTCTTCTGAGGATAAGGAAGAAGTTTTTTCATTAAAAAATTAAATATGTGTATCTCACAAGGCTGAGTATTAATAGCATCTCATGGCCTTAAAAAGTGTTAACCACCCCAAAGGCGAATAAGATTTCAGTTGTTTGCAGAGATTATGGGTCACAATCTACTTCCACTTTGGGACTTAAGTAATGGTTTGGGCAACCATTATTTACCCCAAAGCTGTTTTAATTTCAATTTTAGTGATTTATTAGTGTTGGTGAAACAATTTTCTTTGGCTATTTTTTCATGTTTTACGTCCACATGGTTAATAATTCTGTACTATCCGAAGGATGTTGGTGATGGATAGCCAGAAGCAACAGATTCACTGGTGCCAAATTATTATAGAACCCAGTTGCAAGTGCTTTTTTTTTTTTTTTTTTTTGGCGGTATGTGGGCCTCTCACTGTCGCGGCCTCATGGCTAACTTAAAGAAATGGGTTATAAATCTTTTTTAAATTTTTAATTGTTAAAATACATGGTATTACAATGATAACTTAAGATCCTCTTCCCTCTCTTCCCCACTTCCATATGCTTTAGATAAAACAGGAATATTACCGAATGCTTCTTCTAACACTCCTTAAGCACTCAGTATATATTAGTTGCTACTATTAAGTTTACATTTCCAGGTGACTTTTCACACTCTGCTGCCCTTACTTCCGCGTTCCGTGATGCCCTCTCTCTTGGTGCCCTTTGGGCTTTTGTTCTCACCTCTTCCTGCTCTCAGGGATAAGCCTAATCCAGTCACTTGTACGTTGTGTGAATACAAGTCCAAATATTGCCTCTACCAAGTCCTTGCCTTTAGGTCTAATCTTCAACTGGGAATGAAGCACTTTATCTCATGTTAAGGAAGTTCAGGCATTAGAAGTTAGAGAAGGTCACGATTTGGGGAGGTAGCCTTCTCAAAACACCTTGTAGATTACCTGCCCTACCAACAGGTAAAGCCAACTTGGGATGGAGAATTCAGAACCAGCCACTGGAATTATACCTCCTGCAACAGCTGTACTGTAGATAAACATCCATCAATTTTGCAAAGCTTTGTTGCTCTGCTCTTAGGATAATTTCCAGGACGTCATTCCACATAAATGTCTCCTGGCCATCATTTACTTTGGCTGGGTCAACTTTTCTCCTGAGTTATTGCTTAAAGAAATTTAATGGTTCCCTACATGTATGTTTCATGTATTTCCCCCTTATTGTCAAAGTCCATTCTTGACTTTTGTGGGTGATTTCTCACGGGGATAATATGCTCCTTGCATCAAGAGGACACAGCCCCATCCAGGCTCCTTGCCACTGAAGTCTGAGCACATCAGAGAACAGCAGTGTGAAGTCTTGCTCTGGGATGGCCTCTAGACCAACACTACATACCAAGTGTGGTCTTTCCTGGAGAGCAGGGATTAGGCCACAGTTCTACCTTGAGTTCCTTATAGCCTGGGATGGTTTGGAGTGAGGGAAGGAGATGCAATTCTGTTATTGCCATGGGAGGCTATTTGACGGTGAAGGAACCACAATAGTTTCCAAGTTTTAAATTTTCCACTTCTCACTCAGGCAGCTCTGACAGTCTGGGATTTATTTTCAACCACTTTTGGTTTCACACCAACATTTAAAGCAGGCTCCTACAACCTCTTTATATCTGGTAATGAAATGTCTCTCTTTTTTCTCATAAAACATCTTCAGTTTGACATTGAGAAGACGCCTCACCTGGTAACACACTAGAATTTAAACAAGCTAATCCACTTGAAAAGCTGGCTTTTCTTGAAAGGGGATGAGCACTTAGCTCTGATAAATCCCTAATTGCCCAGACAGGGCACCCAGAGTGAAGCCTGAGGGAAGAAAGACCAGATGCCTTGATAAGTTATTACATCTGTCTTCCCACCAAAGTGCAGTCAGCGTGCTTGCAGCTTTAGGTGAAAAGAAATCAGTCCGTGTATTCAGTCTCGATCCCCTTTCTAATTGACTCTTACCTGTAGCCTGAAATTAGCTTACATCCTGCCAAAACTAAACACTCCAAACTCAAGGGATGTTTTGCCAAACGTGAAGAACAGGATATAGATCTGGTTTGTGTCTGTGACATGTACTTGTTTATTGGTATTTATTTTTCAAAGACCGTAACGTTTTCAGCATACTTATATGTTCCCCAATGTATTTCTAAATTGTCAGAGATTATAAACACGAGCCCAATGGCTCATATGCATCCAGAAAGCACCTCCTCTTCTCAGTGTTTACACTGTAAGTAAGCCTCCACTGGAACGGGAGTTACATGGAAAAGGGACTTCAAGGCCAGGTGATGAAGGGGGAAACAGAACTCCCATGCTGGAGACACTCACAGTTAAATCTCTATCCAGAAGGCCTAAGCAGCAAGGATAACATCAACAGGAACCACAGCAATAACAGCAGCTACCACTCCTGAGGGCTTCTTGGTGAAGCCCTGTGCTGAGCCCCTTATAGCCACCAACCCACAACAACCCCGTGGATAGTGACTGTTCATCTTCCATTTTATGGGAAGGGAAAGCGAGGCACAGCTTCTCGCCCATAGCCACACGGGTAAATGGTGGGGCCGGCTTGTCAGGGTGTCTAACTCCTAATGATTCGGCTCTATGCCTTGTTAGCTGTTGCCTAGTATCTTTAGTAAACTGTATCGGCAAAGAGTTAAAGAGAGATCAGACCCTTCTCTAGTCTGATCAGCCTGACAGTGACCCAAGGAATCTTTTCCACATCCGTAATCTCCTAAAAAGCAAAAGTCAGGTGGGCAGCCGCAGGACACCAGGACAGGACTGTCACGTGAACACTTCACCTAGCCATTTTCAATTTAGTGATCAGCCGAGTCCCAGGGGTGGGAAAGTATAACCTAGCAGAGCATACAAGGAGACCAACGGGGGAAAGTGTGTCCATCCCCTGGTGGAAACCCAGAGGGACAGCTCTGCTCTCAGCAGCATCCCTAGACTCACCAGTATCTTACTTGTCTGTGGAGTTCACAGTCATAATAAATGCTTCATGCCCCCAAATTATGGAACCTCCCTTTCTCCCTTCACTTCATTGGCGAATATATTATCTTATCACTCCTCAAATTCAATGCCTCTGTGCGCTCTAAATCCAACCTTCTGATAGAAGTGTAAACCATCTACCCAGTTACTGACCAAGGGACTCACCATTACACCTCGGACATGATCCATCACTCTTTGCTTAGAAGCAAACAAGAAATGGGGAGGTGGGGTGCTTTTCTTGATTCTGAGCCCACATTGTCTACATTTGGGTAATTCCCATGTGGTACTGTCTGTCTCATGTAACAGATATTAATCCAAACTGAAATTTTTCTACCTCCGTTGACACAGCCTTCATCCAGAAAATGTTCACCTCTCTTCAAGACTATGATAAATTACTCTCCTGAGCCTCTTTCCTTAGCCTCTCTGTAGCCTTTCTTAAATAAGATGTCCAAACTGTCTTCAAATACTGATTGTGATACACCCTTCTCCAGCTTCCGTGAACATTCCCAGTCCACTGATCTTGGCCTTGAAACACCCATTTTCCCTCCCTTATTCCTTGGATTTTACCATTTAGTCTCAACCTCCACTTCAGACAAGCAAATAGCTAAAACTCTTAAGGAGGAGGGGCTACTTTTCTGGAGCTGATAAGAATGTAGCGGGCTGACCTTGGGGAAGTATGGGAGGAGGTGTTAAATTAGGAGATTGGGATTAACATATACCCACTACTGTATATAAAATAGATAACTAATAAGGACCTACTGTGTACCACAGGGAACTCGACTCAATGCTCTGTAATAACCTATATGGGAAAAGAACCTGATAAAGAATGGAGATATATATATATATATATATATATATATATATATATATATATATACATGATTCACTTTGCTGTACACCTGAAACTAACACAACATTTTAAGTCAACTATACTCCAATAAAAATTTTATAAAAAAAGAAAGAAAGAAAATCCACACATACGCCCCCCGTATATGGTTAATGGCAGGTGAACTATTCAGGTGTGCTGAGTTAAAAACTCAGAATCATCTCGGTAGTTTCCTCTCCTTCCCTCCACAGTCAGTCCATCACGTACCACCACCACCACCACCACCCCGCCCCTCCATGTACACGTCTCTCAAATCCATCTCTTTTCCACCACCAGTGTCTTAGCTTAGACTCTTGGCTGGACTCTTGCAGTCGTCTACTAAATGACTTCCATGCCTCCAGTTTCTTAATATCACAATTTTGCCAGCAGTTGTTTTTCTAGAACATAAATCTAATTATTTCAACTCCTACTGCCTACAGGAAAACAGAACAAAACAAAAAACACTCTCATAAGCATAGCATTCAAGATCCTTTATAATTTGGCCTCAAATTACTTTCTGATCTCACCCAGAGCAATTCTGCCCACCTCAACATGCATAGCCCTCCCAATCTACTCACACAATTATTTACCATGTCCTAAGTCTACTTTGTTCTTTTAAATTTCTAGCCCTTTTGCCCATGCTGTGCCCTCAGCCTGGAGTAGGCTCTCCCAACCTCTCTTTCACGAAATCCTCCTGTGGTGTGGGTCCCAGTCTATTGACAGTGATGGTCTGAGTTAGGAATGCCTGAGGCACTCATTGGCCCATATTCCCCGTAGAGAGGCCCCCGCAGACACTTCTCCCACTGGGGCCAGTGTTTAGGCTGGACCAGCCCTTGTGGTTTCTGTTACGATTGCATGACACACTTCCAAAAACCATCAGGGAACTTTCAGGAACAAGTTTCATTGCTCACAGGGTGTACTCAGCACCCCTGAGGCCACACAACAAGATCGTGGGGTGGGGGGAGAGAGAATGGACCTGGGGCTCTGCCTTTATTTTATTAGGTCTGAGGGTGGTTAGGTCTGGTCTAGGTTTTTGGGTGCTCACTCTTTATTGGTTAATTTAAAGCAGAAGAGTAGGAATTCGAGGTTGGGAAAGGAGAACCTGGGTCCCTCAAGCAGTCAGTCATCTGGGCTACCCAGGGCTTTCTGAAAGAGGGAACTTTATGGGTGGGGCAGCTTAATTCCTAGTCTGGTTGTTATGCTACGAACTGTATCATATACCAGGCAATGTGTTTATAGAAGATGGATGTCTTTAGAAATGGATGCCTCAGCAATCAAATCTTAATGTCAAGCACATACACTATACTCCCTTTTCAATACCCAGCTCCTCTGTTTTTTGGGGGTTTTTGTTGTTGTTGTTGTTTTAACTTGATGAAGCTATTTAAATTTTAGTATTATTCTAAACTCCAACTAATATCCAACTAGTTAGTTGAATTACACTCCTCCTCAACTTATATTGCAGTGTACAAAGAATGAAAGTTCATTAACCTGGCTGTGGAATATGGATTGGGGATGATTTTTTTTTTTTTTTTTTTTTTACCCAGCTCCTCTTTGAAATGTGCCCAATCCCTCCACAACCCATCTTGGTTGGGCTCTTTGTTTGTGTGTTCCAGTAATTCTGTGTACAATGCCTACCTCACTGTACTCTAGTTCTTTGCTTCCAATGTCTGCCTTTGCCGTTAGATCTGGAATCATTGATGGCAGGAATCCTGTCATTGATCTTTATAGCTTAGCATCTATCATTTGTAGACAATCTGCTCTTGGCTTTAACCTATTTACCACTCAATTTAGGGTACATCAATTTCTTGCTAATAACACCAAGAATATCGGTTAATGTTTCATGAGTGTTTCCTAAGTGGCCGCCAATATTTTACACACTTCATATGTATTAACTCATTTTATCCTTGTAATAACCCCTACATTAATATATACATATCCCCATTTACAATTGAGAAAGCTCAGGTTTAGAGAGATTAAGCAATTTGTCCCAAAGTTACAAGTGTAGTAAATCATAGAAGTGAGATTTGAACCCATACAGCCTGGCTGCAGGCTCCTAACTCATCTAACTGCTGTGCCACGCCCAAACTACAAAATGAACTGAGGTGAGTCTTTCCAATTACGTTAGTCCATTTTCTTAATTCCCCAAAATAAATTTAAAATATTTGAGTGATTATATTAGATTGATTTGGGTCATACACAAGCCCCACTAATATTTATTCAAATAACGTAGGTTGAAAATGGGGTGAAGTATCGGATTTGGGCCCCTGTGGGATGTTCTCATGGCTACACAATAGTCTGCAAACCTCAGCAGGTGTCTTTCAGACTCCTCCATTGTCCTGCTGTATTTACTGCACTCAATATTCAGTCGCTCTTCCCTTGCTGAAAATATCATTTTTTACATTTAGCCATCAAATACAGTTCTTAGAGGAAATGGTTTCTCCTCCCTCACCACCTGGCCCCTGTCAGTGGGGGTCAAAAAGAACCAAACGTGAACGTAGACTATTGGAATTCACACAACGAGACTAAACCCTGGTAATATTTCACTGCCTTTCCGGAGGTGCTAAGTGATAAGGATCAGAACGGATTTTGTTGGCTCTAGTGGGAAAAGCGAGCCATTTGTTAGTTACTTACCTTGCTTCCCCTCTATGAAAAAACCCAACTTTGGAGCGTTCTTTTTGCTGTGGTTGGTTACGGGAGCATCCTGAGACTTTAATATGTCCAATAAAACTCACCAAAGAATGGAGGGGCCATGGGAGGGGAGGTGCACGATGGTGCACAGGGTTGTGTTTGGCTCTGAAAACGGCGCCCGCTGCTCGCCATAAATGAGGAACCCAGAGTGAGGCGTTGGACGGCGCAGGTGGAAATATGTGCAAGGCTCGTTTTCATTTTCATCTGAATGCCACAGAGGCGGCCCTCGACTTGTTTAAAATTAAAAGGTACATCAAAAATGCAAAACATGGTATAAAATTTTAACCAGGCTCTTTAATTGCTTTTCAGTCCTTTACTGGCTCTTCAGTTCTCTATGCTTTTAGAGATTTTCCTGGGCTGTGCCGCTGTTCCTCCACCCACCCTTGGCTTCCCTTTCTAAAGTTGCACGCACCTTTGTGGTTATTTATCCACCACCTGTACCTATTCTTTATAGTAAGATACTGTTTCCTTTGCACCTGCCTTCTCTTTGCTCTCTTTCTGCTCAGTTCTACGCTTTCCTTCCTTCCCCTTGCTCTCTAGACACCTTCCTTTCCTTCTTTGTTGCCCTCTTACCTCCCTAGCCTAGCAGTAAATTGTAAGTGAATTCCAATCTGGGAAGCTTGGCCCTCTGTAAATAGAAATGATGTTTTACTGTGAAACTGGAAATTCCTGCTGTGCACTGGCCACTCCCTATGACTCAGCTGTAACTGTTAGTTTATACCCAAAGGCTGCCCAGTGCAGAACCAGGGACTAGAAGGGTTGAGCAGTGAGCATGGCAGTACTGAGCTCTGGCCCCCTTGATTTTATTTATTTATTTATTTATTTTTTAACATCTTTATTGGAGTATAACTGTTTTACAATAGTGTGTTAGTTTCTCCTTTACAACAAAGTGAATCAGTTATACATATACATATGTTCCCATAACTCTTCCCTCTTGTGTCACCCTCCCTCCCACCCTCCCTATCCCACCCCTCTAGGTGGTCACACAGCACAGAGGTGAACTCCCTGTGCTATGCTGCAGCTTCCCACTAGCTATCTACTTTACATTTGGTAGGGTGTATATGTCCCTGCCACTCTCTCACCTCGTCACAGCTTACCCTTCCCCCTCCCCATATCCTCAAGTCCATGCTCTAGTAGGTCTGTGTTTTATTCCCATCCTACCACTAATCTCTTCATGACATTTTTGTTTTTTAGATTCCATATATATGTGTTAGCAAACGGTATTTGTTTTTATCCTTCTGACTTACTTCACTCTGTATGACAGATTCCAGGTCTATCCACCTCATTACAAATAACTCAGTTTCATTTCTTTTTATGGCTGAGTAATATTCCATTGTATATATGTGCCACATCTTCCTTATCCATTCATCTGTTGATGGACACTTAGGTTGCTTCCATGTGCTGGCTATTGTAAATAGAGCTGCAATAAACATTTTGGTACATGACTCTTTTTGAATTATGGTTTTCTCAGGGTATATGCCCAGTAGTGGGATTGCGGGGTCATATGGTAGTTCTATTTGTAGTTTATTAAGGAACCTCCATACTGTTCTCCATAGTGGCTGTATCATTTTACATTCCAACCAACAGTGCAAGAGGGTTCCCTTTTCTCCACACCCTCTCCAGCATTTATTGTTTCTAGAGTTTTTCATGATGGCCAATCTGGCCGGTGTGAGATGATATCTCATTGTAGTTTTGATTTGCATTTCTCTGATGATTAGTGATGTTGAGCATTCTTTCATGTGTTTGTTGGCTATCTGTATATCTTCTTTGGAGAAATGTCTATTTAGTTCTTCTGCCCATTTTTGGATTGGGTTGTTTGTTTTTTTGTTATTGAGCTGTATGAGTTGCTTATAAATTTTGGATATTAATCCTTTGTCCATTGCTTCATTTGCAAATATTTTCTACCATTCTGAGGGTTGTCTTTTGGTCTTGTTTATGGTATCCTTTGCTGTGCAAAAGCTTTTAAGTTTCATTAGATCCCATTTGTTTATATTTGTTTTTATTTCCATTTCTCTAGGAGATGGGTCAAAAAGGATCTTGCTGTGATTGATGTCATAGAGTGTTCTGCCTATGTTCTCCTCTAAGAGTTTGATAGTGTCTGGCCTTACATTTAGGTCTTTGATCCATTTTGAGTTTATTTTTGTGTATGGTGTTAGGAAGTGTTCTAATTTCATACTTCTACAGGTAGCTGTCCAGTTTTCCCAGCACCACTTATTGAAGAGGCTGTCTTTTCTCCACTGTATATCCTTCCCTCCTTTATCAAAGATAAGGTGACCATATGTGTGTGGGTTTATCTCTGAGCTTTCTATCCTGTTCCATTGATCTATATTTCTGTTTTTGTGCCAGTACCACACTGTCTTGATTACGGTGGCCTTGTAGTATAGTCTGAAGTCAGGGAGCCTGATTCCTGCAGCTCCATTTTTCGTTCTCAAGATTGCTTTGGCTATTCGGGGTCTTTTGTGTTTCCATACAAATTGTGAAATTCTTTGTTCTAGTTCTGTAAAAAATGCCAGTGGTAATTTGATAGGGATTGCATTGAATCTGTAGATTGCTTTGGGTAATAGAGTCATTTTCACTATGTTGATTCTTCCAATCCAAGAACATGGTATATTTCTCCACCTATTTGTATCATCTTTAATTTCTTTCATCAGTGTCTTATAGTTTTCTGCATACAAGTCTTTTGTCTCCTTAGGTAGGTTTATTCCTAGATATTTTATTCTTTTTGTTGCAGTGGTAAATGGGAGTGTTTTCTTAATTTCATTTTCAGATTTTTCATCATTAGTGTATAAGAATGCCAGAGATTTCTGTGCATTAATTTTGTATCCTGCTACTTTACCAAATTCATTGATCAGTTCTAGTAGTTTTCTGGTAGCATCCTTAGGATTCTCTATGTATAGTATCATGTCATCTGCAAACAGTGACAGCTTTACTTCTTCTTTTCCTATTTGGATTCCTTTTATTTCTTTATTTTCTCTAATTGCTGTGGCTAGAACTTCCAAAACTAGGTTGAATAAGAGTGGTGAGAGTGGGCAACCTTTTCTTGTTCCTGATCTTAGTGGAAATGGTTTCAGTTTTTCACCATTGAGAACAATGCTGGCTGTGGGTTTGTCATATATTGCCTTTATTATATTGAGGAAAGTTCCCTCTATGCCTACTTTCTGCAGGGTTTTTATCATAAATGGGTGTTGAATTTTGTCAAAAGCTTTCTCTGCATCTATTGAGATGATCATATGGTTTTTCTCCTTCAGTTTGTTGATATGGTGTATCACGTTGATTGATTTGTGTATATTGAAGAATCCTTGCCTTCCTGGAATAAACCCCACTTGATCATGGTGTATGATCCTTTTAATGTGCTGTTGGATTCTGTTTGCTAGTATTTTGTTGAGGATTTTTGCATCTATGTTCATCAGTGATATTGGCCTGTGGTTTTCTTTCTTTGTGACGTCTTTGTCTGGTTTTGGTATCAGGGTGATGGTGGCCTCATAGAATGAGTTTGGGAGTGTTCCTCCCTCTGCTATCTTTTGGAAGAGTTTGAGAAGGATAGGTGTTAGCTCTTCTCTAAATGTTTGATAGAATTCGCCTGTGAAGCCATCTGGTCCTGGGCTTTTGTTTGTTGGAAGATTGTTGATCCCAGTTTCAATTTCAGTGCTTGTGATTGGTCTGTTCATATTTTCTATTTCTTCCTGGTTCAGTCTTGGCAGGTTGTGCATTTCTAAGAAGTTGTCCATTTCCTCCAGGTTGTCCAGTTTATTGGCATAGAGTTGCTTGTAGTAATCTCTAATAATCTTTTGTATTTCTGCAGAGTCAGTTGTTACATCTCCTTTTTCATTTCTAATTCTATTGATTTGAGTCTTCTCCCTTTTTTTCTTGATGAGTCTGGCTAATAGTTTATCAATTTTATTTATCTTCTCGAAGAACCAGCTTTTACTTTTATTGATCTTTGCTATTGTTTCCTTCATTTCTTTTTCATTAATTTCTGATCTGATCTTTATGATTTCTTTCCTTCTGCTAAATTTGGGGGTTTTTTGTTCTGCCTTCTCTAACTGCTTTAGGTGCAAAGTTAAGTTGTTTATTCGAGATGCTTCCTGTTTCTTAAGGTATGATTGTATTGCTATAAACTTCCCTCTTAGAACTGCTTTTGCTGTATCCCATAGGTTTTGGGTCGTGTGTCTCCATTGTCATTTGTTTCTAAGTACTTTTTGATTTCCTCTTTGATTTCTTCAGTGATCACTTCGTTATTAAGTAGTGTATTGTTTAGCCTCCATGTGTTTGTATTTTTACAGATCTTTTCCTGTAATTGATATCTAGTCTCATAACGTTGTGGTCAGAAAAGATACTTGATATGATTTCAATTTTCTTAAATTTGCCAAGGCTAGATTTGTGACCCAAGATATGATCTATCCTGGAGAATGTTCCATGGGCGCTTGAGAAAAATGTGTATTCTGTTGTTTTTGGATGGAATGTCCTATAAATATCAAGTAAATCCATCTTGTATAATGTATCATTTAAAGCTTGTGTTTCCTTATTTATTTTCATTTTGGATGATCTGTCCATTGGTGACAGTGGGGTGTTAAAGTCCCCTACTATGATTGTGTTACTGTCAATTTCCCCTTTTATGGCTGTTAGTATTTGCCTTATGCATTGAGGTGCACCTATGTTGGGTGCATAAATATTTACAATTGTTATATCTTCTTCATGGATCGATCCTTTGATCATTATGTAGTGTCCTTCTTTGTCTCTTGTAATAGTTTTTATTTTAAAGTCTATTTTGTCTGATATGAGAATTGCTACTCCAGCTTTCTTCTGATTTCCATTTGCATGGAATATCTTTTTCCATCCCCTCACTTTCAGCCTGTAGGTGTCCCTAGGTCTGAAGTGGGTCTCTTGTAGACAGCATATATATGGGTCCTGTTTTTGTATCCATTCAGCCAGTCTGTGTCTTTTGGTGGGAGCATTTAATCCATTTACATTTAAGGTAATTATTGATATGTGCGTTCCTATTACCATTTACTTGATTGTTTCGGGTTGTTCTTGTAGGTCTTTTCCTTCTCTTATGTTTCTTGCTTAGAGAAGTTCCTTTAGCATTTGTTGTAAAGGTGGTTTGGTGGTGCTGAACTCTCTCAGCTTTTGCTTGTCTGTAAAGGTTTTAATTTCTCCATCAAATCTGAATGAGATCCTTGCTGGGTAGAGTAATCTTGGTTGTAGGTTTTTTTCCTTCATCACTTTAAATATGTCCTGCCACTCCCTTCTGGCTTGTAGAGTTTCTGCTGAAAGATCAGATGTTAGCCTTATGGGGATTCCCTTGTGTGTTATTTGTTGTTTTTCCCTTGCTGCTTTTAATATGTTTTCTTTGTATTTAATTTTTGACAGTTTGATTATTATGTGTCTCGGCGTGTTTATCCTTGGGTTTATCCTGTATGGGACTCACTGTGCTTCCTGGACTTGGTTGACTATTTCCTTTCCTATATTAGGGAAGTTTTCAACTATAATCTCTTCAAGTATTTTCTCAGTCCCTTTCTTTTTCTCTTCTTCTTCTGGGACCCCTATGATTCGAATGTTCGTGCGTTTAATGTTGTCCCAGAGATCTCTGAGACTGTCCTCAGTTCTTTTCATTCTTTTTTCTTTCTTCTGGTCTGCAGTAGTTATTTCCACTATTTTATCTTCCAGGTCACTTATCCGTCCTTCTGCCTCAGTTATTCTGCTACTGATCCCGTCTAGAGTATTTTTCATTTCATTTATTGTGTTGCTCATCGTTACTTGCTTCCTCTTTATCTCTTCTAGGTCCTTGTTAACTGTTTCTTGCAATTTGTCTATTCTATTTCCAAGATTTTGCATCATCTTCACCATCATTATTCTAAATTCTCTTTCAGGTAGACTGGCTATTACCTCTTCATTTGTTAGGTCTGGTGTGTTTGTATCCTGTTCCTTCATCTGCTGTGTGTTTTTCTGTCTTCTCATTTTGCTTATCTTACTGTGTTTGGGGTCTCCCTTTTGCAGGCTGCAGGTTCGTATTTCTATCTATTTTTGGTGGCTGTCCCCAGTGGCTGAGGTTGGTTCAGTGGGTTGAGCAGGTTTCCTGGTTGGGGGGACCAGTGCCCCTGTTCTGGTGGATGAGGCTGGATCCCGTCTCCCTGGTGGGCATCCACGTCTGGTGGCGTGTATGGGAATGTCGGTAGCCTTACTGTGATTCTAGGCAGCCTCTCTGCTAATGGATGGGGCTGTAGACCTGTCTTGCTCTTTGTTGGGGATAGGGTGTCCAGCACTGTTCGTTGCTGGTCCTTGAGTGAAGCTGGGTCTTGGTGTTGAGATGGAGATCTCTGGGAGATTTTTGCCGTTTGATATTACGTGGAGCTGCGAGGTCTCTTGTGGACCAGTGTCCTGAGGTTAGTTCTCCCACCTCAGAGACACAGCCTTGACACCTGGCTGGAGTGCCAAGAGCCCAGGTACGTGGGGAGTTTCTTGCCTTTGGGGAGGTCTGAGGTCTTCTGCCAGTGTTTGGTGGGTGTTCTATAGGAGCAGTTCCACGTGTAGATGTATTTCTGATTCTCTGTGAGGAGGAAGGTGATCCCCGCGTCTTACTCTTGCGCCATCTTCTCGCTCCCCCCATTGATTTTAAAAACAGTACTGATCATAATAAAAATAATAACATGGACAATAGCTGCTAATGTGTCTTGAGAGCTCCATGGGTACCAGGCCCTAAGCTAACACTTTACAAGTATTTTCTCATTTCATCCTCGCCACAACTATAGGAAGCAGGTTCTGTCATTATCCCCATTGTACTAACAAGGAAACCAAGGCAGTGAGTGATGCAGGTCACAGAGTAGCGACAGGCTCTTCACAGCAGGGTTTCACTCACCCCTCAACAACCACAGGGGGATCCTGAGTCCTGGGATTCCAGCCAGGGCTGGCATCTCCTGAAGAGCACTGGCTAGCCCCACTCGGCTGGCTGGCTGGCACCAAAGAGGGGAACACAGGGTGGGCCAGGGACACAGCAGGACAATCACAGACACCCTGGAAGGGGTTCTGTTGGGAAGCAGACAACGGAGTCGAAGTACGTGTATGGCTACTTGCCATCCCAGTCAGTGAACACTTTAAGTGATGGGGCATCTGAACCAAGTTAGGGCAACAAAATGGATGGTCCACGGTGGCGATCAGAAGAGGAAGGGCAGGAGAGGGAAGTTCAGGAAAGGAGGCGGGGCATCACAGATGGCCAGTGATGGCCAGCGCGGCCCAACCACCAGCTAGAGTTTGGAGAGAGGGGATTCAGTCGATGGAAGAGGCACTGATCCAGGCAGGACCAGAGCTCAGGGGCCCAACTGGGTTCTGAGGCTCAGAAACAAGGACGGGTCCACTTACCAGCCCTGGAACACTGCGTCTAGATCAGATGAACAGAAACGGTGGTACGAGGCTGTGGGGAAGGTGCTGAAGGGGCTTGGATGACACCTAAGGAGGGTGCACTTCATCCCATACACCTGTGATCTCACCTTGGGAGGTGCTGTATGTATATACCTGTGGTGCCACATGCCAGGGTTCATTGTGTCTTCTTTCTAATAATCTCTCAAGAACCCACAGTGTGTAAATGATCTCTTATGCATAAAAGTGAGTGGATTCAAGGTTAACCCTTTAGGGGGTTACTTTCACACTCTGACTTGCTTTCTGGAAGAGGAGAGTAAGAGATACAGACGCAGCTGGCGTGTTTGCTTAACCCCGGGGATGCTGTGTGAACGTGCCACGCATGCTGAAGCCAGTTTATACATCACAATGGAGAAAAGGCAGAAAATTGCTCTCAGAGGAGGGGAGTCGGTCTGTGGGTGTGCAGGGTGTGGCAGGACACTACTGTGTTTTCTTATAAGTCCTTCTGTCATGTTTCAGTTGTATTATTTTGTTACGTATGTGTGTGTGTGTGTATTATAAACTTGAAAAGAAAAAAAAATGTACTAAATTTGACTCTCAGGCTATCGGTCCCACACTAAATTAAAAAGTAGGGGGTGACAACCCAAAAATGAGCAGAAGACCTAAATAGACATTTCTCCAAAGAAGATATACAGATTGCCAACAGACACATGAAAGAATGCTCAACATCATTAATTATTAGAGAAATGCAAATCAAAACTACAATGAGATATCATCTCACACTGGTCAGAATGGCCATCATCAAAAAATCTAGAAACAATAAATGCTGGAGAGGGTGTGGAGAAAAGGGAACCCTCTTGCACTGTTGGTGGGAATGTACATTGATACAGCCACTCTAGAGAACAGTATGGAGGTTACTTGAAAAACTAAAAATAGAACTACCATATGACCCAGCAATCCCAATATCTCAGGCATATTCCCTGAGAAAACCATAATTCAAAAAGAGTCATGTACCACAACATTCATTGCAGCTCTATTTACAATAGCCAGGACATGGAAGCAACCTAAGTGTCCATCAACAGATGAATGGATAAAGAAGATGTGGCACATATATACAATGGAATATTACTCAGCCATTAAAAGAAATGAAATTGAGTTATTTGCAGTGAGGTGGATGGACCTAGAGTCTGTCATACAGAGTGAAGTAAATCAGAAAGAGAAAAACAAATACTGTATGCTAACACATCTATATGGAACCTGAAAAAAAAAACAAAACATGGCTCTGAGGAACCTAGGGGCAGGACAGAAATAAAGACACAGACATAAAGAATGGACCTGAGGACACAAGGAGGGGGAAGGGTAAGCTGGGACGATGTGAGAGAGTGGCAGGGACATATACACACCACCAAATGTAAAATAGATAGCTAGTGGGAAGCTGCTGCATAGCACAGGGAGTTCACCTCTGTGCTTTGTGACCACCTAGAGGGGTGGGATAGGGAGGGTGGGACTGAGATGCAAGAGGGAGGAGATATGGGGATATATGTATACGTATAGCTGATTCACTTTTTTATACAGCAGAAACTAACACACCATTGTAAAGCAACTATACTCCAATAAAGGTGTTAAAAAAAAAAAAAGAGGGGCAAGCATAGAGACAATATTCTAACATATTGTTGCAGGTAGGAAATAAGGCAATCTAAATGGCAGATACAAGAATTTCAAAAAGAAAAAGAATAGTAGCCAAGGACCATTTAATATGGGCATAAAGAGGTTCACATACCTCTTGGAAATCATGATAACAAGTGAGTGTTAGATTTTATGGGGCCAGTGGCAATACTGAGACCTCCAGTAAAGTTCCGAGAAGCCCCATCACCCTCTGTTCAAGGAAGCGGGGGACCAGGTAATATATTTTAGCAAGATTGCTGTGAAAAGGAGGCAAAATCATAAGAGAAAGAAGGCATCATACTTAGGTGCCTTTCCTTCATAGCGTCTCAATTATAATAGCATAGAGAACAAATGTATGGATACCAAGGGGTTAAGGGAGGAAGCGGGGGTAGGAGGAATTGGGAGATTGGGATTGACACATATACACTATTGATACTATGTATAAAGTAGATAACTAATGAGAACTTACTGTATAGCACAGGGCACTCTACTTAATGCCCTTTGGTGACTTAAATGGGAAGAAAATCCAAAAGGGAGGGGATATGTGTATATGTATGGCTGGCTGATTCACTTTGCTGTACAGTAGAAACTAGCACAGCATTGTAAAGCAACTATACTCCAATTAAAATTAATTTAAAACATAAAACCAAAAAAAATGTAAGAAACTTCAGATTTTTTCTAATTAAACGTACCTAACCGTATGCCCTGTGAGGGCAGGGACCACATCTGCTTTGTTCCTCACCAGCTGCCTCAGGAGGGAATAACTCACACGGAGTCTCTCTTTCCTCAAGCCTCTTGAGATGATTAGTCTGCTCTAGGCAAGAGGGCTGCAGGCCTGGCCCCAGGAGCCAACGCTGAGCTTCCCTGAAACAGGAGGAGGGAGGAGATGTATTCTTGCTTCGAGGAAAACAGCCCATCTCTCGGGCCCCTGAGATGCTTTTCAGCGAGTCCCACATAAAACCGAAACACTTAATCCACTGCTATCGTTCCTCCGCTCCACCTGGCTTCTAGAATAATTGAAATTAGAAATGTCTGCTGTGACTGCTGCTGGGGAGGAAGGCCTCAGTGCTGCCTCAAACTTTAAATGTTGGGTTTGTTGTGAAATTTGATCTCTGTTCTCTCCAGTTTTCTAGACAGAGAACTAAAAAAAAAAAAAGCCCTAAACAAATGCAGCAGTGGGAACTTCAGGACCCTCAGTTCAATTCACAGCCTGCATGGGTGCCTGTAGCTCCTGGTGTTGGGAAAGGGGTTAGGGCCCAGTAATAAAGGCTCCTAGGGGCTCCCAGCATCCGCCAGAGAGCTCAGATCCACCACAGGCTTGAAGGCGGCCCAGCTCCACGAGAAAGGGGGCCAGGGTGCCTCCAACTGGGACCCCACTGTTCCTAGAGGTTGGACTCAGGCCACCCCTACCCCAAGGTCACTGTCTAGACCCACCTTGAGAGGCTGGGCCTTAACTCCCCTCCATTCTCTGTCCTTCTCTTTCCTCCCCCCTCCTCCTTTTTCCCTCCTGACCCCCTTCCCCCCACCACTTCCTGTCCTTCTCTCCCTCCAACTTCAACGAAATAGATCAAATAGCTCTTTCTACTCTAAGAAAATCAAAGGTTAGTCCCCACCAGAGGCTCTTTCTAGTTAACCTGAAGGCCAGAAGTTTCAGCACACAATAAATAGCCACCCATTTCACCCTCTGGGTTAGAGAAAAGGGGCTATTCATGCCCAGAGGACACTAATTTTTGAAGAGTCAGAGGTATTTTAAACCAGCCACCTCTCCACTGTGGTTTTCCTTTCACAGACTAACACATCTGCAGGCCTGGTAGCTTCTAACCTGCCTCCCCTCCCCACCACCTAGGGACCAGAACAAGGGCACTGCAGAAGTGTTTAGAGGGGCCGGAGTGGAAGGAAAGACTCTAAAGCTCTAGAAATTGTGACGTTCTCAGGAAAGGCTCTGGCGGAGCCCCAGCCAGGTGGCTGAGGCCCTGGGCTGCACCCCCAGGCCACCCACCACAGGCAGAGGCCGGCTCTCTGGAGCAGAGGAAGTTCAAGCTTCAGGCCCTCACATGCCCTGGCCCTTCCAAGGCCCTGGGAAGAACCCCAGCACTGTGTTCCCATGGTCCTGTGTTTTCGTAAGATTTGCAAAAGGAATATATTTTAACCACGGTTGGGTTTGATCACTGTTTCTTATGTACTACAGTCTCCCCTGCGTCATGCTTCTCGCCTGGTCAGATGGCTCTGGAGTGGCCCCGGGCAGCTGTGGGGTCCGTCCGACCAAGGGGAAGTTGAATTGGGAGCGCACTTAGTGTGTATTTAGTGGGACGAGGCTGTGTGGTCTGCAGTCACTTCTGTGCAAGGGCAAGTCACTGCTGGCCAGCCTCCTGCAGCGATGGCTTACAGGAAGCATGTCACGAGGCTGGATGGAAGATGAACATGTCCTGTGGCGCCTGGCTTCACAAGTCTGGGGGTAGTGGAGGAAAAACAAGGCTTCAAATGCACTGAGCCAGAAGCCAGTCTGTGGAAAATTCTTCCAGTCATGAGATGTGTACAATTCAAAGTGGAGGGTTCTGTTTTCATCGATGCCCTGTCAAAACGGAAATTCAGGAATACGTACATTCAGTGATGCAGCATATACATGATAAGCATACTGGGTATTGTTGATGAGAATTGCATGAAGTGAAATTTATCAGAAATTTTGTCTTTTGGGGGTATAAACCTTTAGCAGTACTGCACACAGCAAGCGTGCCTGTGTGCATAAGGAACCATGTTTTAATGCCTCCCAATTATTAATAATTGTGATGGCTCTTACTAAAGGAGAGACTGCCTTGTCCTCCTATTCTCTCTTATACAAAATCATTATATCATATAAAGAGAGTAACAAAGTATGCAAGCAAAACTTAGGAGGAAAAAGTTATTTTAGAGGGATGTCGGGCAGTAAGTTAATTAGGATATTATGTATTTTATAGATGTTGAGATGTCTGTTGCATTTGCCAGATTTTAAAATTATGAAATGTGTTATCAGTTATTTTCTCTTTCTCTTTAAAGAGTCACATTCATCCCTAATTTTTTTTTTTTTTTTTTTTTTTCTTTGCGGTACGCGGGCCTCTGACTGCTGTGGCCTCTCCCGTTGCGGAGCACAGGCTCCGGACGCGCAGGCTCAGCGGCCACGGCTCACGGGCCCGGCCGCTCCGCGGCACGTGGGATCCTCCCGGACCGGGGCACGAACCCGCGTCCCCTGCGTCGGCAGGCGGACTCTCAACCACTGCGCCACCAGGGAAGCCCCCCATTCCTAATTTTCTATTTGTATTTTTGTATTAATTTGCTTAAAGAGACCCCCCCAAAGTGTATAAGTCTCAGGCCCCACAAACCTGGACGCTCCCTACTGCAAGCCTCCATGTGCATCTGGACAAAGGATCTGTTTTTTCTCTGTCTTGGGGAGCCTGCTCCAGCCTGGGCCGCCATATTCCCAGAACAGTTTTGTCAGTGAGTCCTGCAGGAGGAGCCGGTGGCCTTCCTTCTAAGATCCCTGTTTCGGGGGCCATGGAGGTCTTTTCCTGAGCGCTCCTATCCCCGGTTCTCAGGCTTCTGCCCTTGCTGGGAGAGACAGCACCAGGGAACAGCTGTTGGTGCCCGATCTCACCAGCTGTGCAGAGGCCCAGCTGTACAGGTTCTCCTCTTGCCATAAATCTATGTGAAGTTCTTTTGATTCAGGGAGAGGTAGGAGGGTTTTCTGCCACACCTTTCCTCTGATTCATATTGTCTTTGGTTCAGGTGATCTGACACAAGAGATGGTCTCATCTCGTCTGCAGCAAGGCCCTTACCGGTTCTCCGTTCTCGTTAACAGGGTTGGTGTGGACCTGGATGAGGACCAGAAGGAGGAAGAGCCCTCTTCACACCAGGCAAGTCAAAGGAGCAAAGCACAGAGCACAGCCAGGAGGCTCATTCTAAACGGGGCTGGCCCCGCAGATAAAATAAGTCAGATGACTATACAATACGCAGGGATTCAGGGTGTCAATAACCTTTGCAGAGCCTCTAGAGTGCTTAGAACTAGCATACACTCATGCCTTCTTAGTGGCTGCAGGAAGCCTGGAAACTGCAGTGTAGGAGCAAGGAAGAGCACAGCTCTTGGAATCGGGCAGCCTGGAGTTCAAATCCCTGCCCAGCAACCTGCTAGCGCCCACATCTCAGTGAAATGTATCTGATGCATGTCCCATGCATGTTGGGCACACAACAGATGGGCCTGCTTCTCCTGCGTGACTGCTCACTTATCAGGTCCAGGTATACAGAAACACAGAAACATTGAAAATCTGCAAAAGCACAGCCTGAAAATCCTTAGGGAAAATTATTCAGAGCAACGTGCTGTCGCCTTGAGTAAGGCAAGTATAGTCTCCGCGAACTCTGGACTTGAATCCAACATCACAGTAAAACCTGTCGTTGACAATTTTGCTTTAGCCATTTTTAATGCAGTACTTAAAGCAAACAACTGTGGGGAAATGTTGCACCTCTTGCTGAAATTGCAGGTAGACAGACAGGATAGAATAGCATCTTAAATGAGCGGTGCTGCTTCATGAGTTGTGTCCTGATCATACGTGGATCTGCAGAGGACCCATGTCTCTTTTATTTCATGGGTTTTTTTCCTGCAGTCCCATTAGTGAGGCACAGCTGGTGAGTGCCGCTAGGCAAGATGCTGCCGCTTTCCTGGTTCGCGTAGAGGGAAGGATCCTATGCTCTACACAAAGGGCTGGAGAATGAAGTTGGCAGTGACCCTGGCTCATACGTACTTTGAATTTGTTTTGTCACATGTGTTCCAAGCCCATGCTGGTGCTGTTTTCACAGACTTTATTGCCCGGGAAAGACACTTAACCGCAGGACTGAGCCCAGCAGGGTGTCAGCGTACTGGGATTAGGGCCAGGGTGGTGACCTTCGAAAGGGCATCGAAGCCCGTCCACCTCCTTACACTGGTGGGCTGTACTGGGTCCTTAGGAAGGGCTGGTGGGACGGATTTTCACAAAGCATTTTATCTCATATAGATCAACTAATCCATTCTCCTACTTTCAAGTAGAACTTTTATCTAAATTTTGTCCTCATGTCTTTTTCTTTAAAAGAAAAGTGATAGAATAAGAAAATTCATCAAAGAAAATTCTTCGTCTTCCTCTAACTGCCTAATATTTTACAATTACATATACTTATTAGTAAGGTTACCTGCTAGCTTAGCTTTTTCCTTTTGTAATTTAAATGTACTTTATTCTAGCTCATTCATACCATTGTCAATTTAGTAATTACTCTGACCCGAAGGTACTTAAACCAGTAGAAAATATTTTGTTGTGGTTGTTATTAGAGAAATGAGATAGTACAACGTAGTACAGTGAAAACTACGTGGTATTTGGATCTTGGGCAAGTTTTTTACGTCTTTGAATCGCAATTTTCCTAACTGTAAAATGTGCATGATAATAATGTCTACTTCTCCAAGTCGTTAGAATTATATTTATGAAAACTGCCTAACTTAATTAATTTCATTAAAACCATATTATCTCATGAAGGATTTGATGAAGCAGCTTACACCACCACATATGATAAAATAATAGTAAAATATTTTTTTAAGAACTTTAAAACTCAGTTAAAAAAATTAATGAAAGCAGGAACAAAACCAGAGGAGTAAAAAGAATCATGAATAAGTAGATCATAAGGTCCTATGTACTTGCTACAGTTGAACCACAAGTAAGGTTTCTGGTAACCAAAGGGGGGGGGAGGAAATGATAACCCGTAATATACTAAATTACTATAATTAGAGGGGAAAATTATACTCTGTCCTCAAGCTGTACAGAACTTCACAGGCCACAATTTCTCACTTGGCGCTTCCTGTAGAGGACACATAAAGAGTCATCTAACTAACCTTGGTATAATTTACATGGTTCCTGCTGATCTTCTGCTGCTATTGTTTTTAAAAAGTGTCCTGGAAGTGTTCTTATTCATGATGGTTGACTACCGAGGTAACTACGTTTCAGAAAAAGGTTTTTTCCACCCTTGGAATAATTCTTATGTTCAATGTCAAGTACAGGAAATGGTGGACTCAGGCCAGAAGTAACAAACCACAGCGTCCATGCAGCTGCCACTTGACCTGGACAGAGGGGGTTTTTTTGGTACTTTCCAAACTATGTGTCAGGAACCTGTCGGCCCTCATTTTGCCTGACAACTCTTCGCTTATTATCAACATCTGTTGCTCTGACTACAGACCAGAAACCTAATTCTTAGGAGGATTGCATTTTTCCACTCAGCTTGCACTTTTTAAATTGGTCTTGCATTAACAAATAGGATCATCTCTGCACTGGTCAACTTCTGAAAAAAAGACTTTACTCTTACTTGCCAAAAGCTAAAACTTTCAGATAATTGTGGCAATTACTGATCATATACTCTCAAAATCAATAATAAGCATATGTAATCACATGTACATATTTTTGAAGGAATTTCCTTTCCCTCTGTTTCTGGAGAGTAAAATAACCTTTGGGAAATATGAACTTGTGGCTGTGACTAACCAGCAATGTCACAATTTTCCTTTTCGCCTTGTAATACCTTGAAAGTGTAAGTGGTGTTGCACTCTTACTCATACCAGGCCCAGAAGCTTTAAAAAGAATGTTCCACAAGCAAGTATTAAACCTTAAATATATAGTCTATGCAAATGTGCCACTTTGAGAAATGGAAGGTATCACAGTTGTGATTTCATGTCTCTTAAATGTAAAAAAAAAAACCCTCAGACAAAATTCCACCACCCACCCTCGCCCCAACAAGAAGTTTTCCTTGTAATTGATTCTGTGTCCTTGGCAGCCCAGCATTACAAAGAAGGTGAGGCTTGCTGGAGCGCCACGCCCGCCTTCATCTTTCAGTAGAAAATTCCTGCTACCCCAGAAGGGCTGCCACGATTGCTTCTCTTTTTCCCTTCTTGCCCTTTTTCACGATCATCCCAATATTTGTGGAGTACTGACTCTTGTTGTTAACACTGTTCTCAGCACTTTATCTGTGTTCACTCATTTATCTTCCAAGATAAACCTATGAGTGAGTACTGTTATTGTGCTTATATTTTAAATAAGGAAACTGTATACAGAGAAGTTAAATAACGTACCAAAGGACACATAGTGAAATTCAAACCCAGACCATCTGGTTCTAGAACCTCCACTCTTAATTGGTGTGCGTGCATCTATTCGTTCATTCATTTATTCATTCATACAGCCCACCCATGTCAGGCACAAATCTAAGTGTGAGGAGGATGCAGCAGTTACCAGTTCAAAGTCTTCACCCTCACAGAGCTTACGCTCTAATGGGGGACACTTGGAACAAAAAGATAAACAGCTACATACCATATGTTAAGAGAATGGGAACAGTAGAGCAGGTACAAGGATGGAGAACAGTGGAGGAGGGACTATGGCTGGCCAGGGCAGGCCTCTCTGAAGAAGTGGCATTTGATCAGAGTCCTGAACGATGTGCAGAAGTGAGACGTGTATGTGGGCTCTGGGGGGAAACAGTCCAGCCAGAGGGAACTGCAAGGACGAAGGCCCCGGCCTCACAGTGGGTGTGTGGTGCGCTCCACGCACAGCTAGAAGGCCAGTGTGGCTGGAGCCCAGTGAGCGAGGTGGGAGCCAATGCAGGTGATCAGGAGAGACTGAGAGGGGCCAGATCACTGGCCACGGTGGTGACTTTGATTTCATTCTATGCGTGATGGCAGCAAAGACTCGCAGGTTTGGAACTTAAACGTAATGGGATCAACTTTTTTAAAAACTCATTTTTCTTCCACCTCCGACTCTGCCAACTGTTACAGTGAGGCTAATTTTCATCTTTTCTAACTAACATAATTTTATTTTGAACACTATGCTGGCTTCTCTCTGTGTTCTCTTAATGCTAACTGCCACTTTTATTTTTGCTTTGAGAAGTCCCTTCATTGAATTCTGGTTTTGGTTGTCATTTATGCTTGTGTGTAACCTGGGTGGATAAGTTCTGGTCACCACAGCTCAAGAAAGTCAAAGCAGAGCTGAGAAAGGTCCAGAGAAGGGCAGCTTCGATGAGCAGAGAGAGATGAGAAGAATTACGATTTCTCAGCAGAAAGACTAGCACTAAGAAGGGATACAACAAAGTGTCTGTAAAAGTATGGAGGGTATGAGTCAGGTGAACAAAGACTTGTTTGCCAAATCCCAGAAAACCATACCTTGAAACACCCTTAAAACTGAAAGAGCTCACTTGGAGAAGAATGCAAGTTTGTGTTCTTCTGCACAACTGATACTTAAATGCTGGAAATATAAGTAGGTTCAAGAGGGAAAGAGATTAGCGGATGGTAGGGTCATCTAGTCACTAAATAAAATTTAATTTTGCCTCGTGAATATTTTCTAGATATTGCTAACAAACCTATAGAAAAGGGAATAAAGATTCCCACGTGTATGTTCCTCAGATCCAGCAATTATCAAGATTTTTCCATACTATGTCCCTATGCTGTTGGAGCTGTCCTCACAGAATGTAAATTCCATGCTATACCAACAAATATTTCAGAAATAGAACAGTAAGCTCTAAAATTGAGCCGACCCAGATGAAGGTTTTTTTATGTTATTGTAACTAATAGTACTTTGAGAAAAATAAAATGACTATTTCAGAGCAAGTATCTTAGGTTTTCCCTTGGCCAACACTGAATTTATTTTGGTTTTACTTATGGCTTATACACCCAAAAGTATATACCCTCCCCACTACATTTTTACTGGAATTTAAGACTAAATTCCATATATATATATATATATATATATATATATATATATATATGGACTAGAATATAGAATCTATATTTACAGATTCTATAATTACATGCTCTAGGAAACAAGTAATAATGAGGAAGAGGAAGTGGAGGAAGATGGTAGCCTCAATTTAGCAATTAGCTGCCATATGTAAAATCACATTTAATCTTTACCTTGACCAATCGAGATACATATTATAAACCCCATTTTATCAATGATGAAATTGAAGTTCAAAGAATTAAAGTAACTTTCCCAAGACAACAACAACAACAAAATTCCAGCCGCTTCAATAACACCCAGTCTCCAACTTGTAGTTCTTCAACTCAGTGAGACTGTTGCTCTCAGCTTGAATTGTTCTCTGCTTGGACTCTAGCTCCTCGTACTACAGTTGGGAAAGGGCCTCCAGGCAGAATATAGGGCTGACCTCATTTGTCCTTTGCTGCCTGTTGCCCAATATCTGAATTCTGTCGTGTATTTATGATACCAGTTATTCTTATCAGCCATTATGTATTTTGCCAGTAGTTTTGTAGGGGGAAACATTGTTTTGTTTTGTTTTCAGACAAAAATATAATACTGTATGCTCAAATCACAAGTCTGAATGTAGAACCCTTATCTTTGCTGTGGTGTTTGTGGTTTGGGGCACTGTCACTGGGACACAACATGAGCTAGGATCTCCTTGCTCCAAGGTGCATTTTCTACTCCGGTACCTTTTACATCTAGAACGTATAATTCCAATATGTAATTGTATCGGCCTTCTATTGCTGCTGAACAAATTATCCCAGAACTCAGAGGCTTAAATTAACAAAGGTTTATTATCTCACAGTTTCTAAGTGTCAGGAATTTGAAAGCAAATTAGCTGAGTGTTTCTGGCTCAGGGTCTCTCATGACAGTTGCAGTCAGGATGTCAGCCAGAGCTAGAGTCATCTGAAGGCTTGACTGGGTCTGAAAGGTTCACTTCCATGTTGGCAGGAGGCCTCAGTGCCTTCTGACTGTTGGCAGGGAGACTCAGATCCTTACCACATGGATCTCTCCATAGAATGGCTTGGGACCTCACAGTATGGTAACTAACTTCCCTCAAGTGCTTCAACACAGACAGAAAGGAGGAAACCACAATGTTTTGTTATGACTTAGCCTTGTATATCACCATCGCTTCTGCCCCATTCCACACTCAATAGGAAGGGACATTAGTCTCCATCTTTTAAAGGGACAAGTACCAAAGAATTTGTGAATATACATTTTTAAATCACCAAAATATTATATTTACCTGAACCAAACAATTTATTTTTCCCTGGATTAACTTGAATCTCTTGTACGGACAAAGTTATTTGAAGCAGACCTTTTTTTTTTTTTTTGGTAGCTAAACCATGAGTTTAGCCCATCTGGTAGTGTATCTGTGATGTGTACGTTTCCTCTTGGCATTTTTACCTATCCTTATCTAGTTTTTCCTTCATTCTTTCTCCCTAAGCATGTATTTTGTGACTGTACCTTCTTGGGAACGTTTATGAATTTATCATAGTGTGAGGAAGGTGAAAATATTTGTATAAAATACTCTCTATGTGGAGGCTAAGAGTTAATTTTACCTTTTAAAACATAAATTTGAAAAAAATTTCCTCTTGACTCTCAATTGTATCATGTCCCCCTTCTTCAGAATCCAGAAATCGTTCTCTTTAGGGACAGAGAATCCGGTCTTCTCCTTGGTAATCAGAAAATCAAGGCAATAAACTTGAAATTATTACATGAATACATTCCACACTGGGAGATGGCAGGGCAAAAGTACTGCTGTCAAATCCCATTCACACTTACTACTTGAAGAAGTGCTCTGGAACCCATAAGGCACTCTACAGATTTGTTATGATAATTATCTGTCTCTGTCATCATTCTGTACAACCTCCACTGACATTAGTATTGAATATGAAATCTTAGAAATAGAAAGGAAAATCTTCTCTCTCTTAATCCATTGATTCCCCGTGAAGTGAGAGCAATCCCATATGACTAGCCCAGAGCAGAGTTCCTCCAGTTCACTTAGCAAAGGCCCCTCATTTGAATATTGATAGAGGAATGTATTTACATCTGCTTAGTTCTTTTTCATTAAGGTTAATACATCAAACAATCCCCTCTTGCTTCAGTGTCTGTTTTTTTAAAGATTTCTGGCCAGAGCCTTTGTTTTCTCTCAGGGATCCAAATAAGCATAAGACAAAGAGGACCTTCCTGATTTTCCTGTTGCTCCCTCCCTGGGGTGGTGCTAGAGGGGTCACTTAAAAGACAGCTTCTCTCTTCTTATTGTGCTCAGCCACTTCCCGACCTCTGCTCTATTCCCTTGTTTAAGGAGACAAAGGAAAGATATCAAACGCCCCAGTCATTTTTACCTTTTCCCAGAAATGGAGGATAATAAAGGAAACAGACATTACACATATATCGAACACTCTGCTTCTTAGAAGTCGCAAGGGCAAATAAAAGCTAACATTCGATGCCCTTGGATCTCCAGTTCCCATTTACAGCCGTGAGCCATGAGGCTCAGATCTGGAAAGTGTATCATTATTATTAAATGGTAGACAGTAGAGAGTCAGAACTCAGATCTTGGTCTTCAGTTTCTGGATCCTCTGCTTGTTCCAACGTGGCTGCCACTGCCCCTCTGGCATCAAAGAGCTCAAAAAAGAAGACATATTGCTGGCAATAAAGAGACTATCACCAAGTTCCAGATTCTTCTTCTGATGTCTGCTTATATCCATTGTCCTTGGGTGTGATCTGACCTCTGCTTCAGAATAATCCAGGTAAACTGATGCCACCTGCTGTCCTCTGCCCACGTGGGCCCTCCCAGGGGCTTGGCCTCTGCGCCGCCTCATCGGATACCTTCCCTGTTCCAGGGTGACTGCAAAGGCTGGCCTTCCCTGGGCACATTTATCTTCAGCCCCCAGTGAACAAGCAGAGCACACAGTGGTCTAACTCATTTTATTTCTACTCATTTATTGATGGCCTTTCATAACTGAGTTATTAAGTCATCAACAACTTCAGAGAAATAAATGAATGGATCCAGAACTGGGCCAACAGATATTTAAGACATACACTGAACATTTTATCTCAGATCAGCAGAAAAGTCAATGCTGGGTCATCCATGGTATTTCCCTTACCTGGAAAAACGTTTTCTATGTTTCATTCTAATTGGAACCCAGTTCATTTCTCTACAGAGCAGTGAAATGAATAACATCTCCAGTATCCCAAGTAAATTAAAGTTTGAAAAATAGATTACAAGTGTTAACATTTTTTCCAAAATGCTACCTAGTATGTGTTGCTCTCATCAGCTGGCAAAAAATAACCTTGGAAGATTTCCCAGAAATAGAGTATAAGCCCTTTCAGGAGTGCCTGTAAGTTCTGATATATTCCCCTCAGGAAATAAAATTAAAAGGAGAGGAAAAAAGGGAGTGAAAGGCAGGGAGGTTTTCCAAGACCTTGAGAAATCCCTGAAACCAGCATTGAGGAGTCTAGAGAAATTTCTAACACTGAAGTTAAGTATTTTCCATATGATTAGGACCTCGGAGACCAGCCAATCCAATTTCCTCAATTCATTTTACAGACGAGGAAACTGCAGCCCAAATAGCCTATCCTACAGTGTGTGTGCTTTCCAAAGTTCAAAGGCTGAGTGGGATGCCAGCAGAAAGAACATCATCTTTGGAGTCCTTTAGTCCTATGTGCAAATTCTAGCTCTATAGCTTGCTAGCTGTGTGACTTTGGACTCATCTCCTCCCTCCTCTGGGCCTCTCTAGGTCCCCACCTGTAAAATAGGTATAATGCAACCTACCTTGAGGGTTTGTTGTGAAAATTGAAAAACAATGACTGAAAAAGTTAGTGACTGGATAATGTGACCAGCACATTGCCTAGGAGCATTCCATAGCTGGGGAATATGATTACAAATGTCATTCAGCTGGGCTGCTGTGGAGTGGGTGCTAGAATCCTGGGCCCCTGACTGCCAGCCAAGCTCAACACTACACAGCCCACCTTAACTTAGAAACAAACAACCAAACAAAAAAACAGGAATTTGCTTACACTCCTTTCTATAAATTTTCTTCAATGACTATCTTGTCATCAATAGATATTGTCAGCTATCAAAATTACCTGTGCCCAGGGAGATCACCTCTGTGCTTTGTGACCGCCTGGGGGGGTGGGATAGGGAGGGGGGGAGAGAGGATGATGCAAGAGGGAGGAGATGTGGAAGCATGTGTGTATGTATAACTGATTTAGTTTGTTGTAGAGGGAAAACTAACACACTATTGTAAAACAATTATACTCCAAAAAAAAAAAAAAAAAAAAATTACCTGTGCCTCTGGATGGATATAATTTGTAACTCCTTATTGTTCTTAAGAAAAGAAGAAAAGAAGAGAGAGAGAGAACTCTCCAGGGCTAGCCCAGAGCTTTACTACCTAGTTTAGTTTAGGGATAACAGTTTTACTCTGCCAGCCGAGCCGCAACGTGCTGACCTGTTTGAGAGACAGTGACTCAGAAACAACTTGCAAATGTTGCAAGATGACGAAGAAAACACTAAGTATAGCAGTGACTTTGCAAATCTGACACCTTTCTTGGGGTAGAAATAGCTAGAGAAAGGTTCAGGGAAGGATGGAAATTGAACTGGACGCCTCGGTTTCCCTTTTGTGGAAATGCGATGGGTACATTCTAGCTCTAGATTAACAGGGCGTGGCACTCTGGGTCTATCAGAAAACAGATCTATGAAACTCTGACATCCATGAAAAGATCATAGATGTCCCACTGTGGGACTTGGGAATGGGGCATGTGGTCCATGACCCGGAAAGTTTGAGAAAGGCTTCCCTCTCAAAGATTTGCAATGCTCATTTACAAATGAAAGATTCCAAAAATTACTGAATATAACAAACCTGGTTAACACTTTCAAACCCATCCCTTCCTGAACGACCCGCACAGAATTTCCATCAACATCACGTAGAACAGTGGCATACCAAAGGAAGGCCTTTTAGGAAACTGTTCAGCGTTGCAAATCAGAGATCTTAAAACAACCTATGAGAAAGGCTGCCAGTTTGGGTTTTCATTTTATTGTTGAGTGTCTGCTTCAGGCATTTTAGACAAAGGATAAATGGCTGCCTAGAAAGGGAGGGACCGCACTTAGCATTCTTGTATTCCCCTATTGTTTGTGGGGCATGGAACTGCAGCATCTGCTTTTACATGTGTTTCCAAGAGCAGAATACAGCCTTTTGTGTTCAGTTATTTATCATTAACCATCCGTGGAACTGTCTGGAAAGGGGCAAAAAAGTAAATAAACAAAGTAAAGTAAATCACCTTGGGTTCAACTAAGGGCGAGCTTTGGAGCAGCCAGTGGTCCCTCACTGTCTTCCATGCCTCATAATTTCTTGAGAATGTTCACATTATTTCTGGACTGTGAACTCCGGATACAATTTGGGCATGGAAACCGAGGGCCCAAACAAAACAATGAAGTCCATGTTAAGATATAAATGCTTTTAATGATGAAGATAATTACAACTGATTGAAGTCTGGAATTCTCTTAATATGCAAAATGAGATACACAGAAGAGGTAAAAATGTCACGAATCTCCTTCATACCACACTGCAGTGTCCATTATCATCTATCGAAAGTTCACAAAAATTTTTCACCTTTTTCTCACATTTTCATCCTCTACTGTTACATAAACACCTATCAAATGCTTTCTCTTTTGTCCTTTTCTTTCTCCCTCCCACTGTGGTCCTTTGAGGAAAAAAAAAAAAAGAGAAAGTGAGCATGGGGGGGTACAAACACATTCATTCACTTATTAAATTATTACAGGCTTCTTAACCGGAATATCTATTTCAAAACTTCAGGGCATCCCTGGTGGCGCAGTGGTTGAGAATCCGCCTGCCGACGCAGGGGACACGGGTTCGTGCCCCGGTCCGGGAAGATCCCACATGCCGCGGAGCGGCTGGGCCCGTGAGCCATGGCCGCTGGGCCTGCGCGTCCGCAGCCTGTGCTCCTCAATGGGAGAGGCCACAGCAGTGAGAGGCCCGTGTACAGAAAAAAAAACAAAAAAACACTTAAGAATCGAAGGGGAAAGATATCAAAAATTAACCATAGGCTTTGGTAGTGATCTATCAAAAATAAAATGAATGAAAACTAGTTTAACAATTATTAGACTGTTATCCCTTTCATCTTGACCTTTTGGTAAATCATAAATAAATACCATCCACATCTGACAGAAGTAACTGCAAAATTCCCACAACGGCAATCGGACAGAAATATCATGTTCACTGGTGTCAACAAAGTGGCATTTCTTAGCTGTTTAATAAAATAGGAATTATGAAAAAAGCAAACGTTGAACTATGCCACAGGAACCTCACCCATATGACAAGATCCATGAGCTAATCTGCTGGGCGGCGGGTTCAGCATTTAGATGAAAATACCTGTATCTGGAAAGATTTTTTTTAAAGTGGTTAAGTTTAATTTGGCTTGACACATATTTTTATAGTTAAAATATATTAATATTATATACATACTATATATTAATGTTGATATTATATATCAATATTTGTAGCGATCATTTATCCAATGCCTTTTTCTGTTGTCTCTCACTAGGAAGCAAACAACTCTGGCAAAAGCACGACAAAAACAGAGAGTGCCTGGCTCTTCAGAATGTGGTACAGCTTTGACCACAGGTATCCTTTGATAATGCTAATCTCCCAGGTCCTGCTACGTGACAGACACTGACTTGCAGCACTTAATCATTGAGGTATGCGCCCCTGCTCTTCAAGAAACACAGAAAGGTAAAGTGAATTCGCGAGCAAATTTAGCCAAAAGAATGATTTCAAAACATAAAAAGCTGTGTAGTCCATACTTAAGTGTTACAAAGACCTAAGGTGAAATCTCTCAGAGGCAAATGAATTTGGTGTGCTTGTGGCAATCTACTATTTCCTAATGCCCTAAAATCATAGAGTCCTGAAAAATTGATCTATGTTACTAATTTTACTGTTCGTCCCTTTGTAAAAAATCTTACTTCTGGTGGAGTCGGCCAGGGTGACAAAGCTCCTTCACCTTTCTGCCAGGAACACATTTGTCTGTTTTTGTTTCATGCTGTAAAAAATGAAGGGGGCAGGGGGTATGGAGGACGAAGAGTCCAAGGAGAAGAATAAGTCTGGTAATCACATTGCGAAATAATACTACTTTGTTTCCCAGGAAACACTTGAGTAAGCTTTTTCTAGTGACGGGCAATTTTAAAATTCTAGCAATCAGTGTAAACATAGTGGCTCAGATACACCTTGCCATGCGACTCACAGAGCTGAGAAGTCAGGCCTGAAGGGCTTTGCCATTGTGAGTTGCAGTAAGCGGTCCACCTCTAATCCCAGGCAAAAGCGCCACAGAAGAAAGGAAAGAACTGTGCTGAAAATTGAATGTGTTGGGTCTTTGTAGTTAGTTTTCCACAGTCACAAATCCCTCTCCTTTCAGGGAGAAAATGTCAGTCACTGGGTGATTTTAAAGCAGCTCAGCAATGATTAAAGCCACAACAGATCAGAGGGAAAGGAAGAAGAATTTAGAACAGGGGAAGGAAGTTCAAAGAATAAGATGAAGAAGAGGTAAAAATGGAAAGGGGGGAAGAAGCAAGAGAAATACAGGAAACTCACAGCAGGAAGGAAAGGAAAGCAAATTCGAGGAATGACTGTAGAAAAAAAAAAAATAAGTAAGAGTGAAGTGAAGAGAAGCCAGCTGAAGATTGCAGAGATAAGCAAAAGTAAAACAAGGTTAAAATTAGAAAGCAATTCTGAAAAAGTAGAACATTCCAAGAATTATGCAGTGAGATGTGGAAGGTAGAGGCTTTTTGAGGCTACAGTTTTGCTTTTCCATGCTTCTGTTATCTATGGGCAAAAATACCTTGCCTCACTCAATCTTGAGCTTTCACAGACAGTGTAGGCTGCCATCTTGGCCATTAACTGCCTCTTGGAGGTTCTGGTACCTCCTTCACCAGTCACTGGTCTCTCTGAGGGAAGCCAGTTCTTAGCAGGTTACGCTGGTTTGTGTTCCAGTTTGTTTCTCTTCTGAAAACACAACTTTCTCCTGCCATTGCTTAAAGTATCCGATAACCAAATTTGTAGGAAGTTATAAAAATGTGGCTAAAGAGTATATATAAAGGCTGTTTGGTTATGACAAGATGTACAGTAAGGAAGTGTCTTTTGGGGTTCCAGGACCCGATTCCCAACTTGTGGAAGGGGGGGGGGCTTCCCCACCCATCCAAGCAATGCGCCAGGTCAGTGTCCTACAACTCAACTCAATTCTGACACTGTGTCCCTGGAGACAGTGTCAGAGCTCACAGGTAAGGGCTCAGTCCCACAAGACTGCCCCTACCACCACCACTTCAGACACCAGTCACAAGCCCAGGTTGTTACCTATGCTTCTGAGCTATCGGCTACATGTTGGAGGTTCCCGGGACCTTCTCCCTGGGTTTGATTAATTTGCTAGAAGACCTCATTACTTACTAGATCATTGGTTTATTATAAAAGGATATAACTCAGGAACAGCCAGATGAAGGAGGTGCATAGTGCAAGGTACGGGGAAAGGACATGGAGCTTCCATGCCGTCTCTGAGTGCACCACTCTCCCCGAATCTCCACCTGCTCACCAACCTGGAAATTCTCCTAAACTCCATCCTTTTGGGGTTTTGTGGGGGCTTCATTGCATAGGCACAACTGATGAATTATTAACCTTTGGTGACTGAACTCCATCTCCAGCCTCTCTCCTCTTCCCCAGAGGTGGTGAGGGCGAGAACTGAAAGTTCCAACCCTCTAATCACATGGTGGGTTCTCCTGGCATCCAGCACCCAACCTTAGTTGGGGTCCAGACGTCATCCATTAACATAACAGAAGGATGCCTTTTTGCTTTCATCACTTAGGAAATTCAAGGGTTTTAGGAGCTCTCTGCCAACACTGAGGAAGAAGACCAAATTTCTATTTCTTATTATAAATCACAATATCACAAAATGGCAAATCAGAAATTAGATAAAAGATGTTTTTGTTCAAATTCTGACAGTGTTGTAAGGAATGCTTTATAATGGAGAAAAGGAGCAAAATGGAAAAGATAACTTGGAGACAAGAAAATGTAAGTAGGAACCCACCCAAATTTTTAGTTTAGAGCAGTGACACTAAATTCAGATGATGTCATAGTTTTTGTCTCACATTTCACCGGGGGTTATTTCCATATGATTATGGACAAACTAGCAAAAAATGCAAGCAGACTTACACTCTCAGTAATATCTCTTCTCATGGTAATTTGTCCTCCTGTGCATTCATCCTAGAAATTGCGGGGCTACCATCACTGCATAAATATACTTTCACTTAGACAACAGAGTTTTTATATCCTAGTTATGCTCTGAATTCATACCCAGAGTGTAGCAAACCAACCAGTTTCCACTCTGTAAACCCTTGATTTATCCATATTTTTAGAGACAAATTATCCCCTTGGCATTTATCTTCATGCCGTTGTCCACCTAGAACCCAGGCGATGTGTCCCATGCACCTCACGGGTAGACTATGCCAGCTGCTGTCCACGTAGGGACCATCCCCCCAACTCCGGGGTCAGATTGCCTGGCTGAGGCCAAAAAGAAATTGTGAGGCTGAAAGAAATGCATTATGCAGTTTGGAGCTGTTCACGTTTCATTTTAGTAAAATTGCATCATGCAAATGAAGCATCATAAAGAATTACCAACAAAAGAAAAAGAAGAATAAATGAGCCTTCATATGCACCTTTGTAAGTCAGGATTCTCCAGAGAAACAGACACAGAACCAGTCAGAAGTACACACACACACACACACACACACACACATGCATACATACATATACATATAATACACATACACATAGGTTTACTTCAAGGGACTGGCTTACGTGATTGTGAAGGTGGCAAGTTCAGGATGTGTAGGGCAGACTCTCAAGTCTAGAAACTCTCCAGTAGGAGCTGAGATGCTGCAATCTTAAGACAAAACTTCTTCCTCAGGGAAGCCTCAGTTTTGCTCTTAAGTCCACTCAACTGATGAGATGAGGATCATTTCCTTAAAGTCAACTGAATGTAGATGCTAACCACACCTAGAAAATACCTTCACAGGAACACCTAGATTAGGGCCTGATTGAATAACGAGGTAGCCTAGTCAAGTAAACATGTAAAACTAAGTGTCACAGTACTCAATTCACATTGAACTTATGCCCAATATTCAGACCCAAGGATACGAAGATGCTCTTAACTCACCATCGGTATCCATAAAACAAGTCACTTGCTCATATAGTTTTGCTTTCTTTTTTCATAGCATAATTAATCCATATGCATTCCCATAAAAAGCTACAGAAAAATAAAAATTAACATTCCATAAGGATGAACCATGGTCAAGTACCATGTTGAGTGCTTTACGTTATAATTTCACGTCCCCTCCACAGCTCTGTGAGAGGGTGGGTCCAAGAGTATAGTACCACACAAATGGACTGCTGATTGTCTTGGCCTCTGACAAAACAGCCTGTGCGGGCTTCCCTGGTGGCACAGTGGTTGAGAATCCACCTGCCACTGCAGGAGACACGGGTTCGAGCCCTGGTCTGGGAAGATGCCGCAGAGCAACTAAGCCCGTGCGCCACAACTACTGAGCCTGCGCTCTAGAGCCCGCGAGTCACAACTACTGAGGCCCACGCGCCTAGAGCCTGTGCTCCGCAACAAGAGAGGCCACCACAATGAGAAGCCCACGCACCGCAACAACAACAAAAACAAAAAACAAAAAAAGACACCCCCCAAAAAACCAGGCTGTGCTCTCCTGTTCAAGAACGTTGCCGGAAGCCTATGGTGCCAAACTTGACGATTAGTTAAGATTTCATTATGATTCCCTGTGGGCAGCAATTCTGAGTCTTGTGGTACAAAGCAGAGATTGAGAAGGGGGCGATGAGAAAGGGAACTGTGTTACTGAGCACCAGGGCTTTGCCATCGAGAACATTCTTTCGTTTAATCCTAATAACCACCCTTTCGGTTTCATTCTCACAAAGACTCCCTTTGAGATGGGAGAAACAAAGTCGCCAAGAACTTAAATCACGTTCTTAAGTTTCCATAGCTAGTGTCAATTCCATGATCCAAGCCCGGATCTGTCAAAATCTAAATTAGAGACTTACCCGGCGGTCCAGCGGTTAGGACCCTGCGTTCCCCCTGCAGGGGGCTTGGACTCGATGCCTGGTCAGGGGACTAAGATCCCACATGCTGCACCATGCAGCCAAAAAAAAAAAAAAAAAAAGACTTCAAAACACTTCACAACAAAGACCGTAATGACAAAGAAAGGCATGACATAACGATAAACTCCATAAATATACTTAAATGAGCTCTCTCACTGACACCTCTATGTCCATGATAGCTCTTATCTACACAAATAACCCCATTTCCATACGTCCAGAATGTCACTATCAAAGCAATGTCTGTCATGACTGCTTACATGATGTCACACAGAGTTCACACCCCAAACATCCGCTGAAGATAGAGGAGGTGATAAGGTTAGGGGTCCTGGTCGGTCACCCTAAGAACACCACCATAAAGGAGTCTCCAAGTTTCTGAATCACGTTCTCAACTTTTCAAAAAGGCAGAAAGTTCAATGTGCCAAAGACTCCGAGAATGGCTTAGTTTCATAGAAATGGGTGCACTCTAGCCAAGCTCAGGGAGGCACAGGTAGAAACCAGACATCAGATCCCTAACTCATGCTGTGTCTCCTCACGGGGAGGGATATTCTCTCCCAGCCCTTAGAAGGGTCAAGTCGCAATCTGGTCCCCAGTGTCCCTCCGGCCCCTTCTCTTCCTCTTGGCCCCTGGCTCACCCTGCGCCAGCGCCCCGGCCTTCCTGAGACACACCAGGCACATTCCTGCTTCAGAGCCTTCGCACAGTTTCCTCTTCCCCCTGCTTGGGATGCTCTTCTCCCAGGCATTCGCAGGCCTCCCTCCTTCACCTCTTTCATCCGGCCTGGCAGGGAGACTTTCCTGGCTCCCTGTTGAAATTCGCCGTGCCAACAGGAGCACTTCCTCTACCCCGTCCCCGCTTCGTGTGTCACCATTATGCTTGTCACCTTCGGACACTGTGTATGTATTTTATGCATTTGTTATAATATTCTCCCCCAACCAGGAGGCATGCTTCCTGCGGACAGGGATTGGGGTCTGTAATCAAAGCACAGAACAGTGTTTGGCATAGAGTGGACACTCAATAAATATTCACTGAATGAATGAATCAAGCGAGAAAGCAATATTTTCTATCCAGGGCACATTTACTCTAAAACGTTGATGTAGCAGAAAAATCCAGTTAATTATCCGAGGGTTGCTAAGTGTGTCTGAAAGCAGAGCAAGGCAGAGGGGGATAAGCTTAGTGTTTTTCATCCAGGCTGCCCTTTGGCACCAAAAGGCACACCCCGGGTGGACACCCACCCCCTCCTCCAGCTGCAGGGTCCCTCTCCCTGGGCAGGGACAGCCACCACGGCAGAGTTGGATCCCTGTTGCCTCACTGACCTCCTTGCTATGGTTGGTCCATCCTTCCTTAGGTTTAATTCGTACACCTGATCTCATATATTCAAGCCTGGCTCTGGCTTAGAAGCCATTCTCTGTCTGGGTGACTGTACCTTATCTCACCGATTGTGTGTTGATTTTATTTGCATACAGAAAACAGAATTTAGAGCCACCTGTCATGCTCACTAAGAATCTCTTATAATGAGAAGGTTAGAAACAGAAATTGATGCCCCCTTATTCAGATTTTAAGACATCAGATAGAACTGTTTGCTTGGATTCACAGTGTCGTAGCTGGTGTGGGAATCGTAGGTTGCCTTATTCGTAGGTGACGATCGCGATGCTTCTGGACTGTCTACTTTCTACAGTCTCTATCCATTCTATCATTTATCACCTCTCCCCTTAAGCATGTGTATATATTAGTTCTACAAATGTGGATGGCAGAGGATAAGAAAGACTTCTTCCAAAATAAAAAGGGCAGCCTAAAATCGTTTTTAGCGCTTCCTGTACGCCGGCATCAACTGAAAATAAGGAGTCATCCTGTGGTTGCCAACATTTTACACAAGTGTAAAGATAGCACAAAGATAACAATGGATTGGCAAGTTGACACAGTAACAGAATTACAAAGTCACATGGATGGGGACTTCCTTCCCATCACTGGCTTGAAATGAATTGTGCACTGAGATGTTACCAAGAAAATGACAGGCCCATGGCAGATGTGTGTGTAGATGTTGCAGCTCTTGAGTTTTCCATTAAAAAGTCTGGCAAGGAAAGTGGCAGATGCCAGACCCCTTCCTGCTCCCAAGTGTGACAGACTGCCTTCCAGTCTGTAAACGGGAACATCAGGATCATTCAAAATGATCCTTGGCAACAAGTATTTAATGGATTTAAATGTAATGGCATTGTAGTCTTTAAACAACAACAACAACAACAACAAAAAAAAAAAAAACAAGAAGGGAAAAGAACCCTTTTCCTCCTAAAACTTGACAGAATTCGTTATATCCCACACAGTCATACTTATTTTAAATCATAGGTATGTATATTGTGAGCAGCAATTTCCATTCTAAATGATGATCACTGCATTGCAGGTTTTTCTGATTCTGACTAGCTGAAGCATCTATGAATTATTTATTGGGTTGGTACTGTGGCCTTGTGAATGACTTGAGTTCACTTAGCAAAAAACTCTCAGAGGAACAAGGAATGTTAGCTCTGTGATTCCTGTTTTATCGATGAGGCAACTGAGCCCAAAGGAGGGAAAAGGCAGACCCAAGGTCAGTGATGGACTTGGAGGTAGCATTCGTAATCAATAAAGAGTGGGCTGTGTCCACCTGAAGAATCCATGGGTCCTGGTTCGAGTAGTCCATCCAGTGAGCTCTGGTGGCATTAATATGTGTGTGATGCTCTTATTGTTACGTGTGCCTGGCATACAATTGAGAGTTTGACGTGATAGCTTCTTGGGTGGCTCATCAAAATCTCTACCAGTCTGGAGGCAGGGTATGTTTTACTTTAAGTAGAAAGCCAGAGGAATAGCAGAGGATGTAAGTAAGATGCCTTTTGTTCAACTTATTGAGTACCTACTATGTGCCAAGCGAGACAGGAGGTACTGAGGCCAACAGCAAACAAGGTAGGCATGGTTGACTCTCATGAAGTCTTGCTTATTGATTCATTCAAATGAGTCATGACCCCAAAGCCCCTTGAAATGACAGGTAGCCCTTAGTGTAGGAAAGAGAGACATTGGCATCACCAGAGTTTAATGGGGGAACTCTTTGGGGAGCCATGAGTTTAAATAATTTGTAACCCTCCCTTGCAAAATGTAACCAGATAACTCCACAAGCAGTTTCAGAAAGCACCAACATTTCAAAATATTTGAAACAAACATAAGCAACCAGCTTTCTAAAGACTCGTCTCTAAATACATCCCCAGTAGTATCCCACGTGAGGATGTACATGGCATTATAACTGCTTCCCTCGTGGGAAGCTGGCTATAGGGAGGAGCTGAGCTTGTATGGGGCAGTAGTGCAGCCAGCACGCCCACCCAGGTGGTTAATCCATTGGGTATGCAGCTTGACTTTTGGTCATCCTTGTCCTGACAAATGCTAGTGTAGAAAGATCTTGTAGACAGCCCTTGACTTAGCACCTAAGTGAAATGAAATTAAAATTCACTAAAAGAAAACACTAGCTTCCTGGATCCTTATATTCCTTGACTGTTTGGTGAGAACCAATGTAGGGGGTGGTATCAGTGCCTGGAAACATGAGCAGTCTGTTGTTCAGGTCATAACTTGGGTCTTCCATGATTTCTTCTTCCATATAATGGCAACAAGAAATACTATCTTCTGTTTTGGCTAAATCCATTGGAAAATGTGGCTAGTTATTAAAACAGCTTCCTACTTATGGTAACTTGTTCACTTACGTCTCAGAGCCAGAACATGTTTAAAACAGTTAAATAGTGCAATTTTCTTAAGACCCTGTGGCCTAAATATGTTGAAATATTCCATAACTGGACTTAAACTCTTCTGGAGTCCTGACAAGTGCCTACAAGCATGACACTGTGAACTGTTGCCCAAACATGTTAGATACTCTGCTGTCTATGAATGTGAAAAGTTGTGGATCCCAAGAGATAACTGAGTTCTCTACAATAATCCTAGGATTCTACAAGAGTTTTGGCATCCCTCATCTGTTTTGCCTTTTCCCCTGTAAATGTTTTAATAATATTTCTCTTAAATGAGAATGCTTTCTCATTTCATCTTCACTGTAAGCAAACAATATGAAAATCTGGATTTACACAAACAGGATATCAGAAGATGAATCCTCCTCTTCTCGAATGGATTCATAAAACAAATTCCTTTAAATCCAGTTTAAAAAAATCTGTTGAGCACTTTCTCATTGCAAAGCACTGTAGTAGATTCTCCTCTTTTCTCTACTTATTCACGTATTCATCGCATGTTTATCAAGAGGCTACCATGGGCCATGTACTATACTAGGCTGTAGGGATACAGCTGTTGACAAATCCTCACAGAGCTTACATTCCAATCTGGTTCTGTTTTGGAGTTTCTGATTTACAGATGTCTTTTCAGGAAATGACTATGGTATAAAGAAAGATACACTTAGACATTCCACTATTGGTTTTCATCAAATAGAGGGAAATCTGGCTCAGTGGTCAGGACTTATTGATTTTCTACTGTAGCCTACCCACTTACTAGTTGTGTAATTTTAGGAAAGTTATTTACCCTCTCTGTGCCTCAGTCTCTCAGCTGCAAAATGGGGATAATACAAGTCCCTACGTCATAGGTTTGTTTTGAGCATTAAATGAATTAAAGCACTCAGATAAGTGCTCAAAAATGTGAGCTTTGGGCTTCCCTGGTGGCGCAGTGGTTGAGAGTCTGCCTGCTGATGCAGGGCACACGGGTTCGTGCCCCGGTCCGGGAAGATCCCACGTGCCGCGGAGCGGCTGGGCCCGTGAGCCATGGCCGCTGAGCCTGCGCGTCCGGAGCCTGTGCTCCTCGACGGGAGAGGCCACAGCAGTGAGAGGCCCGCGTACCGCAAAAAAAAAAAAAAATGTGAGCTTTATTATTGTCATTATTACCTGTTGATGTCTGCTTCTCTTAAAGGGCAGCATCCTGTAATGTATTTGGTATTCATTGTCATTTATTATTTCTGAGTGACCAAAATATCCATGGTCTTGTATGCTTGTAATAATTTTTTGTTGTAACAGCCATATTTTAATACCATAAGCAAGTCTTCAGTCTCCAGAAACAAAAGATTCCACTCAGGCTATGAATCAGACACAATTCTCCTGATTTGATCTTGAGTAGATGGAAGTAGCTGGGTGTTGAGCACTTCCTTGTGTCCCCTGTTCTGCACATGTGATCGTTTCATTTACAATTTTCCTAAGTTACAGTACTTCGTCCCATAGTATTTTTCTGGAAATTACACCACAGAAAGCGATTTTCGCTTGATAGAAAAGTGCAACAATTTTCCTGTCCAACAATGGAAGCAACACAAGCCTTTGATGATAATTATTCCTCTTGTACATTCTTGTGATAAAGGAAATCTTTTAATTGCGCCTTTCAGGTGAAGCCATCATGTTTTGTCATTAGCAGTGTGATGTTACATTTGAAGATTTCTAAGTCAGTACATACGGAATCATTTTATTAGAAATAAAGGAGAAGGAAATAATGTTAAGACTGACAAAAACGTGTATTACCTTAATGTTGCCAGTTTTGAATTTAGTTTCAATATTTCTTCCCCATGGGAAAAATAGTATTTTGCTTAAATTGTCTTTAATTGCTACTTGGTCATTCCTTCTCAGCGGTAGGAGACAAGGCATTTACAGGCTGCCAACAAATTCAGGAGCTACCAGAGACACCTTAGCAGCATGAGCCTTGGCTGCTCATCTCACATATTCTCACCTGACAGGGAGACAGATGCCAGGTCTATCTCACGGACAGCAGTACTCAGCCCTTGTCTGATTGTGAAGCTGTGGTAGACACAGCACAAGGCATGTGGGCAGACAGGACCCCACCCTAATTAAAGTTCCCTCCACAAGGTGGATGGTGATAGCCCCTTCTCAACACATGTCACACCAACGCCTAAATAAGAGCAGGCAAAGAGGTACGTGCGCTGGCAGTGAATGGATCCACTACATGGATCACTACTGTTCTTCTAATCATGTGGGAAAGAGTCCATGGAGGGACTGGGATTTCCTAACATGAAATTAAACAATGGGAAGTGAAGAAGAGCATTCTGCGTGGATGGAATACCATGGAGGATGGTCCCACGACAAGTGTGGCACGAATAGTTCAAAGAAGCCTGAGCAAGGCTGCCCGTAAGGCACAGAAATAGGAGAAGAGAAAGCAGGTGGTCTCCAGAGAACGAGAGTGTCAGCCTTTGAAGCAAAGGAGGAGACTCTTATTCCCTACACCTAGCGCAGTCAGAATTCTCTCCCACTGGTATTAATTTTATTTCTTTGTTTTGGTCACTCAGATGGCTAAACGTAGGGCAGCGTGTCATAGGCTAGAGCCTTTAAAGTTTCCTTTCTGTGGCAAATCTGATTCATCTGTCTGACAGTCATTTATCAGGTACCTACACGTTTAATGTTTCCAGAATTACATTTAATTTTAATATTTCTCCTGGAAGAGAACAAGTATTTTGCTTAAATTTTCTTTAATTGTTTTAGCTGACTTTAGTTGTAATACTTCTTTCCTAGAAAAAAAATATGAGCATGTCCTCTGGCTTCTGAAGTCACAGAGATAAATAAGAAATGGTGGTTGCCCTCAAGGTGCCAGTAACCTAACGAGGTAGAGACAGCAGCCACCAATGCACTAAGAACTATATAAAAGTTATGAGCAGAAAGCATTACGGAAGCCAGAGGCGGGTGTAGCCAACGCACTCACCAGCTTTGGAGAATCAGAGAAGCCACACAGAAGTAAGAAACCAGGTGGAGAAAAAAAGTAAGAATCCATAAGGAACTGGGCTGAGGATGTGAATGGCATTTTGGCAATAAAACAGCTCAGGCAGAGACACAAAGAGGGTGTGAGGTATTTGGAAAATGGTAAGAGATTCAGTGCAGCTAGATCAGTGGGAGGTGAAACTAAAGAGTTCTCATGTGGACAGATTGGGCTGGACGACGTGTGTCACGGTCAAGAAAATGGATTTTATCTTATTGACAGCAGGATACCAATGCCGCGCTTTACGCACGGAGTCACACAGTCCTGCTTGTTATAATGAAGAGAACTCGTGGCTGTGTGGAAGGGGGCGACTGAGAGAACAATAAACTTAGGAGGATTCTGGACAGTTGCTCTCAAAATCACCCACCCGTTTTCTAGGTGGATAAAAATGAGGACAGGAATGTTCTCATTCTCCTTTGAAAAACATCTGGGAACGCTCAATATGTGTTTCGAAACACAAACGTATTAACATAGAAAGGTATCGTTTCATGAAGAGATTGATTTTTTTTTTTTTTAACTTCCAGTAAGGAAAAGCCGGTGGTGGAACTATTAGGGTCTACCAGGAGGTTTTCTGGTTCAAAAGCTAACTCGGTCTTTCAGCTCAGCTTCTGGTACTGCAGTTACCTAACCGTGGTCAGAAAAGGGAGCACTTCTGACAGAGGTTTGAACTAATCTAACAGAAAATGTTGGATTAAAAATCACTTCCGAAGAAAAGGCTGCTTCTTGTTCCTAAACTGATGAACTAGAACACCGCCAGCCCTCAGGCCACGCTCAGCCCTGGGGTCAGCCACTTGCCAGTGGTAACTGATGATTTTAAATGGAGGGGAAGAAGCACAGGAGAGCTAACCTTTCTCCACAGGAAACAGACACATCCTCAAAGCATTGCCTTTGACATTCCTTAAAGCCATTTCCTTGGAATTCCTGGAAGTACACCAGTGTGTTGAGTTTCACTGACCTGTTGCTTGTAAACATAGCCAGAGCTGATTTCCAGCTTATACATGCAGCCTTTAATAGCTGGAATGGGAAAGTCCGTAACTCCTTTGTCCCTTTCCTCACTACCCTTTCCCAGCAGTCACAAACACCTCCTCCTACATCCCTCGGCACCAGGAGCACTTGGGTTGCAGGTGCCAAGCCCTTTGCCTTTCCCCCACCGCTTCATGTAGACGCAGATCATGCTCGGAGCTTCCGAGAGCAGCGTGCCAAGGCTGGCTGCATACACTGCAGGAAGAGGGGACCCTACTCCGAAGCAGGTACACCACGTCTTGAACAGCTCTGGCGGCATAAGCCCAGAAGCCTGGTCTTTAGCTTGACCAATTCTTTTTCCTTTACTTTTTTAAAAAAAAATTTTTACTCTCAGTCTGAAGTCCTCAGGCCTCTCTGAACTGCAGTGTTCGGAGGATGAACATTATGGTAATTGGTAATTGTACAAGCACTTTGCAAACGTCAAGTGCTTCATAAAGCTGAAATGATACTAACTTCATTGACAGGTTTATAGGACTGAAGGCCCTCAGACTCACTATGCAGATATAAACAAAAAATTTTATTACATTTTTACTATTTTTAAATTCTAGCTGATTTCCTGCTCCAGTCAAGATTATGATGAGCACACAAATCTGCTCTCAGTCTACAGATGTGCCTTACTGAGAAATCTTTCTCCCCAGATCTCTGGCACTCTCTTTTGAAGATGATCCACTGTGAAATAGATGTATCCCGTTCCTCTATCAATTAGCCCATTAAGAATGCCTCTCCTTGCATAATCTCACATACATGTGGAAGCCAAAAAAGTCTAACTCAAAAGCAGAGAGTAGAATGGTGGTTACCAGGGGCAGAATTGGGGGAAATGAAGAGATGTTGGTAAAAGGGTACAAAGTTTCAGTTATGCAGGATGAGTAAGTTCTGGAGATCTAATGTACAGTATGGTGATTATAGTTAATAATTCTGTATTCTATACTTGAAATGCGCTAAGAGAGTAGATCTTAAGTGTTCTCACCACCAAAAAAAAAAAAAAATGTAAATGTATGGGGTGATGGATTTGTTAATTAGCTTGATTGTGGTAATCACTTCACAATATATACATACATCAAAACATCGCATTGTACATCTTAAATATATACTATTTTTATTTGTCAACTATACCTGAATAAAGCTGGGGAAAAAAAATCCCTGTTCTTGACCTTCCAGCAAGTAGAAGCTGGTGCTCTCCAGCTGAGGCCCTTCCTTCCTGGCCTAGCCTTTGTGAGAGGTGTTTGTGTTCCAGATAAGAACCACAGATTAAACCCCCAATGAACATAGTTCCCTTGCTAGCTCAGTCTTTTACAAATCTTTGAAAATGTTGTCTAGGCCATTTAAAAGGACAGATTAAATTTAAATCAGTTTTCCAAACTGCTGACCAGGACTCATTAGTCCTCAAAATCAATTTAGTGGGTTCCTAACTAAAAAAATAGACTAGAGAACATATGATAATGCATTGCAGCATTAGAAATACTGTATCATGAAACTTGTTTCAGGGGTGTGTGTGCAGAAAATTATAAGACACTGATGAAAGAAATTAAAGATGATACAAATAGATGGAGAGATATAGCATGTTCTTGGATTGGAAGAATCAGCATTGTGAAAATGATGACACTACCCAAAGCAATCTACAGATTCAATGCAATCCCTATCAAACTACCACTGGCATTTATCACAGAACTAGAACAAAAAAATTCACAATTTGTATGGAAACACAAAAGACCCCGAATAGCCAAAGCAATCTTGAGAAAGAAAAACGGAGCTGGTGGAATCAGGCTCCCTGACTTCACACTATACTATAAAGCTACAGTAATCAAGACAGTATGGTACTGGCACAAAAACAGAAATATAGATCAATGGAACAGGATAGAAAGCCCAGAGATAAACTCACACACATACAGTCACCTTATCTTTGATAAAGGAGGCAAGAATATACAGTGGAGAAAAGACAGACTCTTCAATAAGTGGTGCTGGGAAAACTGGACAGCTACATGGAAAAGAATGAAATTAGAACACTCCCTAACACCATACACAAAAATAAACTCAAAATGGATTAAAGACCTAAATGTAAGGCCAGACACTATCAAACTCTTAGAAGAAAACACAGGCAGAACACTCTATGACATAAATCACAGCACGATCCTTTTTGACCCACCTCCTAGAGAAATGGAAATAAAAACAAAAATAAACAAATAGGACCTAATGAAACTTAAAAGCTTTTGCACAGCAAAGGAAACCATAAACAAGACCAAAAGACAACCCTCAGAATGGAATAAAATATTTTCAAATGAAGCAACTGACAAAGGATTAATATCCAAAATTTACAAGCAGCTCATGCAGCTCAATATCAAAAAAACAAACAACCCAATCCAAAAATGGGCAGAAGACCTAAATAGACATTTCTCCAAAGAAGATATACAGATTGCCAACAAACACATGAAAGAATGCTCAACATCATTAATCATTAGAGAAATGCAAATCAAAACTACAACAAGATATCCTCTCACACTGGTCAGAATGGCCATCATCAAAAAATCTACAAACAATAAATGCTGGAGAGGGTGTGGAGAAAAGGGAACCCTCTTGCACTGTTGGTGGGAATGTACATTGATACAGCCATTATGGAGAACAATATGGAGGTTCCTTAAAAAACTAAAAATAGAAGTACCATATGACCCAGCAATCCCACCACTGGGCATATACCCTGAGAAAACCATAATTCAAAAAAAGTCATGTACCAAAATGTTCATTGCAGCTCTATATACAATAGCCAGGACATGGAAGCAACCTAAGTGTCCATCAACAGAGGAATGGATAAAGAAGATGTGGCACATATATACAATGGAATATTACTCAGGCATAAAAAGAAACGAAACTGAGTTATTGGTAGTGAAGTGGATGGACCTAGAGTCTGTCATACAGAGTGAAGTAAGTCAGAAAGAGAAAAACAAATACTGTATGCTAACACATATATATGGAATCTAAAAGAAAAAAATTGTCATGAACGTAGGGCAAGACGGGAATAAAGATACAGACCTACTAGAGAATGGACTTGAGGATATGGGGAGGGGGAAGGTTAAGCTGTGACGAAGTGAGAGAGTGGCATGGACATATATACACTACCAAACGTAAAACAGATAGCTAGTGGGAAGCAGCTGCATGGCACAGGGAGATCAGCTCGGTGCTTTGTGACCACCTAGAGGGGTGGGAGGGAGGGAGACACAAGAGGGAAGAGATATGGGAACATATGTATATGTATAACTGATTCACTTCATTGTAAAGCAGAAACTAATACACCATTGTAAAGCAATTATACTCCAATAAAGATGTTTAAAAAAAAATTCTGCTCAAAAAGAGGCAAAACACTTACTTTAGTATTTTGTGAAAATTCAGTCTCATCAATCTGTCTTCTATTTGTAGACTTTGCTTAAATTAAACCTCAGGTTAACTTATGTTATGAATACAGCCCTGATACCATATCCTACCAAGTCAAGTTCAAACTCATTAGCCTGGAGCAGCATGGAGGATGAGTCAACGAGCTGGGTTTAGATCTTTGCCACTTACTAGCTGTGTGACACGGCAGAATCTACTTGAATTCTCTGAACCGTAGTTTCCTAATCTGTAAACTGGTGATGATGACCCTGACCATAATACCTATCTCCCAGGATTGTTGTAAGATTCGAAGTATTAAACACACCTAGAATAAGGTTTTAAAAAGATAGGCCCTCAGTAAAGGGCTGCTATTGTTATTCTTACCAAGGATATGAATGGATGTGTTCCACACTCCTTCCTAACCACACACTACAGCTTTTCCCTAGTTGCACAAGATGAGGCTTACCCAGGCTCTGCTCAAAGAGAGAGGCTTCCGGGACTGACCTGGCAGCACCTATGTCTGCAGAAGAAAAGAGCTGTCACTGCCCCTCTGCTTTAAGCCCACCTACAGGCTCTTTAGGCAAAATTACTTTGTTCCAGCTCAACAGGGGTCCAAAAATGCCAGGTGTCCCTCACTGGGAGTAAGCGCACAGAAATAGGACTCCTCCATGTGTACCACTCAAGTCACCCAGTAGCCAGGGGTTGGGGGAAGACAGGATTCCCAAGGCTGCAGTCAGCTGAGACCTGGGGCAGCTGGCTTCCTCCTGCCCCATGATCAGAATAATCCTTGGGGAATCCCATCTGGCCATGAGAATAAAGTTCCTGTTTTTCTATCATAAAATATGATTGCAAGCATGACATCCAAGCAATTATTGATGTGAATAGAGTGCTCCTTGTGAGAAAGTCAGCTAAACCAGAAATCAAATTCAGAGAGTATGCAGTTGGGCCCCAGAGGTCACAAAGCAGGAAGCATCTGAGGCAGAAGTCCGGGTTTGGGGTCCTGGCTTTGCAGACCATGTGAGCTTGAGGCAACCCCTCCCAGCTCCAGTGTCCTCATCTGTGAGGACCTGGAATGCCCCTGCCTGTTCTTTAACAAGGAGACCACTACCCCAACACTTGCACTTGCACTCCTCGTGCAAGTTCAGGAACCCAAAGCTTTGACAACCCATGATTCCCACACAGTACCCCCACTATCTTTATAGGCTTGGAAATTAGAGCTTATTCTTCAGTCTTGTATGTCTATTTATGCTTCCAACCAACACCATACTGCACAATGGAAGTGCTTAGAACAAATACTTCTGTGAGAGTTTGGCCCCCCAAAAGCCACCTTTATGAAAAGGAGTATTTATTCTCCCGTGGTTTTTTTTTTTTTTTTTTTTTTTTTTTTTTTTTTTTTTTTTTTTTTTTTTTTTTTTTTGCGGTATGCGGGCCTCTCACTGTTGTGGCCTCTCCCGTTGCGGAGCCCAGGCTCCGGACGCACAGGCCTAGCGGCCATGGCTCACGGGCTTAGTTGCTCCGCGGCATGTGGGATCTTCCCGGACCAGGGCACGAACCCGTGTCTCCTGCATCGGCAGGCGGATTCTCAACCACTGCGCCACCAGGGAAGCCCCTCTCCCGTGGTTTTGAGTGAAGAAAGGAAAGAGACATTCCTGGCTCTCTGTTGCAAACTTGGAGTCTATTTTTTTCCAGAAATAGGGCACACTTGTCATGTTTTTATCCTTGCAAACTTAGCAAGATGTAACATCCCATTTGGATGGCATGTAGTAAATGAAGGTACTTTCTTTCTTAGACTCCCAGGAAGTAAATAATTGACATAGTGACTTTCTATGATTCAATCACAGGAAGCATACGTGAAAATGAAAGAAAGAAATGAAATAACATCCAATAAGCTGCCATCAATAGCTGCTTACCTTCTCATCCAGCTTCCAGCAAGACCTGGTTTTGCCCTATTTCTGATAGAAACAAAGGAAGAAATCGTAATCGCTTTTGACAAGCCATGAACCCATCTTCTTATGATGCTCCTTAAATTGTCACCTTACAAATATTTTTTTTTTTCTAACTGGATCCTCTTCATCATCTTGGTTTCGAAATAATTCTTTCAAGACAGAGTTAGAAATAGCTGCTCTGCTACGTCTGGCTGTGCTTAAGAGTGGGCAGATGACAGCAGTGGCCATGGCCTCTTCGTTCTCGCACAGAGCAGGAGGCTCCTCTCTCTTTACACGTAGAGAAACTGAGGTTCAGCAGAGCTGAGACTGAAATCCTGGGCGTGCGACACCCCCATCCAGGGGCCCTTTCCCTATCTTGTGTTTTATCGCTCTGGACTTCAGCTGGGAGTAGCTGCCGTTTGATTTCTGGATTCGCCGAAAACACCTACATTTTCTTATAACAAATTCTCTTTGGAGGAATTTTGAACTTCACTTTGATTCCTTCACTTATCTTGTTTCCTGAGTGAGTTTCTTGATTTCCCCTTTTATCTGTCTCATCAATCCATTTGTTAACGCAAACAAATGCTCCTTTCCCATGCTGCCGTCTGATTAAACCATACCTAAAGCTGCTTCTCTATGAAAGCCCTAAATTAGTTGCCATGCTTGGGAACGTTCTTGAACCAGTACATGACCAAATTCAATGACGAAATATATCTTCGATGTTCCTTGCTGAGAAAAATGCTATCCATTATCTCATAGGCTTACAGATGGGCACATTCTGGGATTCTAGCAATTGCTTCAGTTATGTCCCCTTCCAGGTCCAAGTTCATGTCCTTGGATTGTTAGATGCTTTTTGTTTATTTGAGGTTTAGCTGGTGAGGAGAAATTCCATTTCCTTTCATTTGCTTTTCCAGAATCACTAGTCATTTTCCTTTCTGGAAAAAAAGAAGTTAGACTTGCCCTTGGCTGTGATATTACTTATTATTTGGTGAAGGAAATTGACAACAGTCATCTGAGAAGTTTTGTGGCGATTGAATGTAATGTTTTTTCTCACGATTTTTCTCTTGTTTTCTAATAGCTAGTGTTTTCTTTTCCTTTTCATTTTATCCAAAGGATTTAATAAAAATAATATAATACCAAAAGGCCACAGAGTGCTGAGAAAGAAATGAGACTTTAGTATGATTATTTTTAAGTGTATTTTTTACAACATCAAGTATCAGTTTTCTCTTGCAATTAGCTCACCACTCATTTTGCTGAGAATAATGGAAAATTAAATGAGGTTCCCCTTTCAGTAAAGTTATGCTTCTCATCCTCTCTCTCCACTTTTTTTCCTCATCTGGTCTCCAGTTCTTTGTACACACTGGTGTTCCTTTACCCTTAGCCAAATGAAAAGAGAGCATTTTTCCCACAAATTTATTATGCTCTGAGAGTTGTAACTGGCATATAGGGAGAAATCTATATTCAGATAAGAATTTATACAAGTCTGAGCTTGTCTTTGAAATCTGTTTTGTCTGTGCTTGGACCTTCCTACAAATTTGAAGGGAGAGGGAGTAGTTAAAATTGGATTTAGTTCTCTTTTGCCCTTTAGTTTAATCAAAAAGCAATTCTTTATACTCAGTGACCTTAAATACCTATAACTTTAAATAAGACATTATTTTTCCTCCTTCTCTGGACAAGCTGTATTAAGGGGGGGGCATATGCATAGATGAGACCATTCTTTGATGTGATAGAGACCCCAGTTCACTAAGGTCTGTCCTTTCCCCACTTTTCTACTTACCTAGATTGGAATCCATGCTCCATCATTTCAAGAACACCTTTCCAAGCACTCTAGATTCCTTTGTCCGCTATCCTTTTGGTACACCCATCTGACAAGACCCCAAGCAGTGGCGAACCCAACTCTCTGCTTTTGAGGGAAACTGCATCTGAGTCGCTGAGCCCTGTTAGAGTTACACCCTTGGGAAGACTTCTTCTCCATTAAACTGTTGAATACCAACCTCAAATGGATCTGTACTGCTCAACTCTCCTACTTCACAACTCTCATAACCTTGATCTTTAATTACTCTTTCAAACCTATGTCTGCTCTCCTGAAACGTCAACTCTCCAACTTTCTCATCTCGCTCTCAACAAATGAGCTCCCCTCCTAATAGAGAGAGGAGGTTAATGGAGAATAGAAGCCATTAGATGAGAACTCCTCTCATCTATCTGTCAAACGTTAAAACCAACCTACTTCTACACTTTCTCTTTTCTTATATTGTCAACCACTCCTTCTCAACTAAACCTTTTGAAATGACTTTTAAAAAATTTTTATTTTATTTTGGAGTATAGTTGATTAACAATGTTGTATTAGTTTCAGGTGTACAGCAAAGTGATTCAGTTATACATATACATGTAGCTATTCTTTTTCAAATTATTTTCCCAATTAGGTTATTACAGAATATTGAGCAGAGTTCCCTGTGCTATATAGTAGGTCCTTGTTGGTTATCTATTTTAAATATAGCAGTGTGTTTATGTCGCACCCAAACTCCCAATTTATCCCTCCCCCTAAACTTAAGAAGTCTTAACCATTTAACACCAACTACATAAATAAAAACTTTCAGTAACCTCACAACCCCTTCATCCATCATCTTCTTTCACCTTCCCCCCCTTTTTTTCTTGCGGTATGTGGGCCTCTCGCTGTTGTGGCCTCTCCCGTTGCGGAGCACAGGCTCCAGGCGCGCAGGCTCAGCGGCCACGGCTCACGGGCCCAGCCGCTCTGCAGCACGTGGGATCCTCCCGGACCAGGGCTCAAACATGTGTGTCCTGCATCGGCAGGCGGACTCTCAACCGCTGCGCCACCAGGGAAGCCCTGTGCCACACGTTTTTAAAATAAATTTATTTATTTATTTTGGGCTGCATTGATTCTTCATTGCTGCACGTGGGCTTTCTCTAGTTGTGGCGAGTGGGGGCTGCTCTTCGTTGTGATTTGCAGGCGTCTCACTGCTGTGGCTTCTCTCGTTGCGGAGCATGGGCTCTAGGCGCACAGGCTTCTGTAGTTGTGGCACGTGGGCTCAGTAGTTGTGGCACGTGGGCTCAGTAGTTGTGGCACGTGGGCTCAGTAGTTGTGGCTCGCGGGCTTCGTTGCTCTCCGCGACATGTGGGATCTTCCCGGACCGGGGCACGAGCCCGTGTCCCCTGCATCGGCAGGCGGACTCTCAACCACTGCGCCGCCAGGGAAGCCCTCACCTTCCGTTTTAAAGTCGAAATTCTCAGTAAAAATGACTATAATCACTGTCTCCATTTGTTCTCCTTCTACTCAGTCCTCGCCCCCCTCAGTTCTGGCTTCCATCTCAACCACTTTACTAAAGCGGTTCGTTAGGTCCACAATGACCCCCAGATCTCTAAACCATACAGATATTTTTCAGTTCTCTTCTGACGTGTCTTTTTAGCAGCATGTGGTACTGTTGACGGCTCCCTCCTTGCCATGCTCTTTCCCTTGTCCTCCCTGACCCAACACTCTTTGAGTTTCCTCCTGTCACTCTGGCCAGTCGTTTTCAGGCTCATCTTTCTTTGTCCTTTAAATGCCGGGATTAATCAAGATTCTATCCAAGGCCCTCTTCTCACTTGGTTCTCTATCCCTAAGTGTCCATCTATACTCTTGGATTAAAATAACAGGGAAACAGAAATAAGTCACAAATTTAAACCTCTGTCAAACTCCAAGTACGTAGATGCAACTTACTTGATAGCCCCACACATATGCCTTAAACTCAGGAATTTCCCCTGCAAACCTAATCCATGTCCAGTGTCCCCTCTGTACTGTTAATGCAGGCAGAAAGCTCAAGCATTTTCTTGGATTCCCTCTCCTTTATCCAGCTGTTATGTAAATCATCTCTCACCAGTTTTACTACCTTCAGAATTTACGTTCAGGATAGCTTAGAATGTTCTGATTGTTATTGTTTGGTTGAGTTTTTTAGAAGAACGACCTAACTCGTTTTTTTTCCTCCAACAAACTGAAACAAGAAAGAATTATAAATGGGAAATGATGTAAGTGTAAAATACTGCACAGGATCAAGTATTTTTTGAAAAAAAAAAATCACACGCCAGGAAATATTTTGTTTTTTTAAAGAAAAACAACATTAATAGTGGGCATCATTCTTGTCACCTTCTCAAGGTCAGAGTCACTAAATTACGCAGGACTGAGACACATTCTCGCAACTACACCAGAGAATTTCAAAAGGTCTAAATGGATTGTCATATCTTCTTAGATACATACATTTCTTCCATTCGGAGGAATTGTAAAACAGAGTATTAAAGTTAATTTTCTGCTCATAAAATCTTTTAAATGGGCCTCCTCATCGAATTGGATTTCTCAAGAGATCTGTAACTTAGCCTGTAAAAGAGATGTCTTAATATATTTTAAAATATTATCTTTGGTTCTAAGCAGAAAGCACTAAAGACTTAAAATGAACATCTTAGCCTGTTTTCTTTTGGTCTTGACTGTTTTTACACTAGTAAAGAATGACATATTCTTCTGCAAAACCTCCTAAGAATATAGAACTAAATGCATCCGAATATTGCATTGTTTGGAAAAATGAAAGAGGTGTATTTTTGCAAGTAAACCCTCTACCTATATTGAAAGCTCAGTATTTGTAGGAATATTGATAGGCACTTTCTCAAATAATATTACCCCCTCTGCCAAAGTACAAAACAACCTCCATCAGTTAATAATGAGCATGACTAATTATTAACCTGAACAACAGATGACATCAGAGAAAACAGGCATAAATTATCTCAAAAGGAACTGTGAATGAATCTGTCCACTTATTGAATCTAATTTACATGATTCTTCTCCCTGCTGTTCCCTTTGTAAATAATCTTTCACTTAAATAACTTCCAGTCCAAAAGCTGGAATCATTCCGAGCGTTATGTGGGTTTGATGGGTAAGCCATTCCTTCAGCCGTAACTCGCGATCTGTTTCAGATCATTGATCACTACACCTGGTTGTTAGTTTAGATATAATGTCTCTCAGGTAGTCAGCTCAGGACCTTGTTCAGAGCTCAGATCACAGAGAGAGAACTCATGGGAACTCATGGGACCTAGAACCAGGCTTCCAAGGCAGCAGTGTTGGGTAAATGGCCTAGTGAAAATGTACACACTCTGTCATTTTTAACTTATGAATAGCAGACAAAAGTACTTCCTTTTATATATAACCGTGAATCATCTTTGACACTATCAGAAGAATCAGTGGTAGTCAGGCCACTTTCACAGCCTTCCAAGTTCCAGCAGACCCTTTAAATTCATGCTGGGGGGACACAATGGGGACTCCTGCAGTTTTCTCTTTACAGCATTTTTTTTTTTTTTTCTGAATCAGGACCACATTATGAAGCCATATCATTGATTTGATCGACTACCACTTGTGACAGTTCTCTCTTAGCTGGTGAAAATTACTTTTTTTCCCTCTTAACATCTTGCTAAAACATCTCATTTGGAAAATTGGCTTACTCTCGCCTTTCATTCCCACACTTTGCTTAGCAAAAGAGAATTTTTTAAAATGCCCTCCTGTTCCTGTCACTACAAAGTGAGAAATCAAAAGGAGTTTAATATTTCCTGTCACACGTGTACTCGTGTGAGCCTGATCACACAAAATTAGTCCCTTCATCATAAAGAGGGAGAGAACCAAGGGGAAAACAGCATTCATAACCTCTTCTGGTATTAAGTCTATGGGATATGCTACAGAGTCAAACCATCTATTATGGTCAAAACCATTACTCCAGCTCAGTGAATCCTGGATTAGGGCCTTCTGGTCATAAGGAAGCACAAGTTCTGGTGTTTGTCTCATTGAGAGTTCCCTTCCTAAGGGATCAAGAAGCAGCTTCCAACACGGTCAGCAGAGCACTCGGCTGTGCTAAGTAAAATCTGAAACTTGGAACCACAGTTTCCATATTCACCTCTACCTGCCTCCTACTAAGGTGGCAGGGGAGCTGGGCCCTTCCCATGACATGGTTCATAACACAGCTCTACATCCAGACGTGGATTCGCCAAGAATCGATGACAGTCAACTCCCAGGGCCCTTAACTTGAGGGAGCCCCTTCTAAAGAATCTGTTCTTATTTTATTTTTATTTTATTTTTTAATTAATTAATTAATTAATTAATTAATTATTTTTTTTTTTTTTTTTTTTTTTTTTTTTTGCGGTACGTGGGCCTCTCACTGCTGTGGCCTCTCCCGTTGCGGAGCACGGGGCTCCGGACGCGCAGGCTCAGCGGCCATGGCTCACGGGCCCAGCCGCTCCGCGGCATGTGGGATCTTCCCGGACCGGGACACGAATCCGCGTCCCCTGCATCGGCAGGCGGACTCTCAACCACTGCGCCACCAGGGAAGCCCCAGGTTTTTGGATCTTAAGAGAACTTTTCCTGAGTGGAGATAAGATCTGAACAGAAGACCTTTTCTGAGTATATTCTGAAATACAGACAGATGAGTATAATAAGGGCAAATAATTATTATGAATTGCATCTGGAAAAGGAAGAAATCTTGAAGAGGGTGCAGAGAGCCCTGGGAAAGCTGCCAGAGCCCAAACCAAAACCTCATTGACAGTGTCTCTTCAGAGTCTGCTTATAGAGTGGTTGAGATAGGAACCCATCTTGGTTTTCCACTGAGAAATCCCAACTGCTTATCAGTAACTGTTTGCTCACCATGATAGCCTCTAGGACTACCACTGTGCCTGGCACATAGCAGGTGTTCTAGTAGATGTTTAATCGGCAGGTAATCAAAAAGGTCCTTCAGTTAAATAATAGTAAAAACACGAACATATTCCACAAAAAGGCTTGCTCTGTTTCAGGCTGGTGTTGGGCATTGGCTTTTGACCTCTGCCTACTGCTTTATTTATTTATTTGCCTTGCACTTAATTTTTCTGGCTTAGCATATGGTTGTGCACAGAATCTGGAACCTAAGACTGTATTAGGCCATCAAGCATGAAATTATAGTTTGTTGGCTGATCATGTGCAAGGGTGCCTAGGAGACTAAGCATGATATAAGAGTGCTGAGGGCTTCTAACAGGAATTTAATGAACCATGATTCCAGCACACGTATTATTTTGTTTACAGTGTCTCATGTTGTGTCTTTAATGCTCTTTAGATTTCTCCTGTGCATTAGTCTTTGACCTGATTGCTTTTTTCCATGTCAGTTAACACCTTTTTGGGGAGCTGTTAATTGTATGTAGCACACCCCATAATTCAGGCAGCACAGTTCTTTTGCAGAAGCAGTTGTCACTCCCAGAGTTGTGTTAATAATTGTGAGAAGACAGTGAACTGAGCGACAGTTGTAAACGTGAACGTAATGATCAGAACTGAGCACAGCCAAACTCAGCTTTGGAACAGGAGAGCAGATGATCGGAGTCGTGTGACTGTTGAGAACTCCAGAGAACACCTCGGCAAGCCGCTCTTTCAGTGACCACTGTCATTCGCCAGGCGCAACAAGGGTTTTCAGCGATGGGGCAGCGCGATACGATGGAGAAGCCTTAAGAACAGCAGTGAAAAGGATCTGAAGCATCATTTATCCATATTAGAAACAAAGTAGTATGTCAGTGCAGAAGGAGGGAATGTGACCTAAAGGAAGGCAGGAGGGAAAAGGAATTCTGTGCACTGAGCGAGACTCAAGCGGCCTGGGACCCAACTGGAGAAGATCCTCATCCGAGGCTTGAGCCGAGAAGGTGAGCGAGAGAGCTGGAAACAGCACTGCTTCCCTCCAGGCACTCAGCTCCCAGGCGGCAAATGGTAATTAATTACAAACGCGAAAGATGACAGCCAACAACACACACTGGCAGTGAAGGAGGCTGAGGGCACCTGTCCAAGGAGCGGTGGTGTGATGAGCCCGCACACCAGGAGACTGTGAGACAGAGCGAGGCGGCGTTCCAGGGACGCACAAAGAATCACGGATGGTGATTGAGAGTGAAGCCCTCGGCGGCAGGTAGTGGCGTAGGGAAGCCAAAAGTCCGTCCCTCGGGCTGTCAGTTGACACAGAGCCTTGTGTAGGAGGCATCAGTAAGATTTAAGTTACGGAACCTGAAGGTTTCCGGCGTTCTTAACCACCCCTTGGTTAGAATTCCAGCAAGGCCTAATAGGGAAGAGATCCCATGGCATTCTTTTACGTTATAAGCTGAGGCGGTGTGACTTGTGGAGCTTTGGAGGTCTTTGGATCCAAAACGCATGGGTTCAGACCCCTGTGTCTCTTTCACTTAATAACTGAGGGACTAGGCTTCCCTGGTGGCGCAGTGGTTGAGAATCCGCCTGCCGATGCAGGAGACACGGGTTCGTGCCCCGGTCCGGGAAGATCCCACATGCCGCGGAGCAACTAAGCCCGTGAGCCATGGCCGCTAGGCCTGCGCGTCCGGAGCCTGTGCTCCGCAGCGGGAGAGGCCACAACAGTAAGAGGCCCGCATACCGCAAAAACAAAAACAAAAAAAAAAAACAATAACTGAGGGACTTGGCCAAGTCACTTTTCTTTTTTTTTTTTTTATTTTTATTTTTTAACATCTTTATTGTAGTATAATTGTTTTACAATAGTGTGTTAGTTTTCCCTCTACAACAAACTAAATCAGTTATACATACACACATGCTCCCACATCTCCTCCCTCTTGCATCACCCTCTCTCCCACCCTCCCTATCCCACCCCCCCAGGCGGTCACAAAGCACAGAGGTGATCTCCCTGTGCTATGCAGCAGCTTCCCACCAGCTATCTAATTTACATTTGATAGTGTATATATGTCCCTGCCACTCCCCCACTTCGTCACAGCCCACCCCTCCCCCTCCCCATATCCTCAAGTCCATGCTCGAGTAAGGCTGTGTTTTATTCCCGTCCTACCACTAATCTCTTCATGACATTTTTTTCCCTTAGAGTCCATATATATGTGTTAGCATACGGTATTTGTTTTTCTCCTTCTGACTTACTTCACTCTGTATGACAGACTCCAGGTCCATCCACCTCATTATAAATAACTCAGTTTCATTTCTTTTTATGGCTGAGTAATATTCCATTGTATATATGTGCCACATCTTCTTTATCCATTCATCTGTTGATGGACACTTAGGTTGCTTCCATGTCCTGGCTATTGTAAATAGAGCTGCAATGAACATTTTGGTGCATGAGTCTTTCTGAATTATGGTTTTCTCAGGGTATATTCCCAGTAGTGGGATTGCTGGGTCGTATGGTAGTTCTATTTGTAGTTTTTTAAGGAACCTCCATACTGTTCTCCATAGCGGCTGTATCAATTTACATTCCCACCAGCAGTGCAAGAGGGTTCCCTTTTCTCCACACCCTCTCCAGCATTTATTGTTTCTAGAGTTTTTGATGATGGCCAATCTGACCGGTGTGAGATGATATCTCATTGTAGTTTTGATTTGCATTTCTCTAATGATTAATGAGGTTGAGCATTCTTTCATGTGTTTGTTAGCAATCTGTATATCTTCTTTGGAGAAATGTCTATTTAGTTCTTCTGCCCATTTTTGGATTGGGTTGTTTGTTTTTTTGTTATTGAGCTGCATGAGTTGCTTATAAATTTTGGAAATTAATCCTTTGTCAGTTGCTTCATTTGCAAATATTTTCTCCCATTCTGAGGGTTGTCTTTTGGTCTTGTTTATGGTATCCTTTGCTGTGCAAAAGCTTTTAAGTTTCATTAGGTCCCATTTGTTAATTTGTGTTTTTATTTCCATTTCTCTAGGAGGTGGGTCAAAAAGGATCTTGCTGTGATTTATGTCGTAGAGTGTTCTGCCTATGTTTTCCTCTAAGAGTTTGATAGTGTCTGGCCTTACATTTAGGTCTTTAACCCATTTTGAGTTTATTTTTGTGTGTGGTGTTAGGGATTGTTCTAATTTCATACTTTTACATGTAGCTGTCCAGTTTTCCCAGCACCACTTATTGAAGAGGCTGTCTTTTCTCCACTGTATATCCTTCCCTCCTTTATCAAAGATAAGGTGACCATATGTGTGTGGGTTTATCTCTGGGCTTTCTATCCTGTTCCATTGATCTATATTTCTGTCTTTGTGCCAGTACCATATTGTCTTGATTACTGTAGCCTTGTAGTAGAGTCTGAAGTCAGGGAGCCTAATTCCTCCAGCTCCATTTCTCGTTCTCAAGATTGCTTTGGCTATTCGGGGTCTTTTGTGTTTCCATACAAATTGTGAAATTTTTTGTTCTAGTTCTGTAAAAAATGCCAGTGGTAATTTGATAGGGATTGCATTGAATCGGTAGATTGCTTTGGGTAGTATAGTCATTTTCACAATGTTGATTCTTCCAATCCAAGAACATGGTATATTTCTCCACCTATTTGTATCATCTTTAATTTCTTTCATCAGTGTCTTATAGTTTTCTGCATACAAGTCTTTTGTCTCCTTAGGTAGGTTTATTCCTAGATATTTTATTCTTTTTGTTGCAGTGGTAAATGGGAGTGTTTTCTTAATTTCACTCTCAGATTTTTCATCATTAGTGTATAAGAATGCCAGAGATTTCTGTGCATTAATTTTGTATCCTGCAACTTTACCAAATTCATTGATTAGCTCTAGTAGTTTTCTGGTAGCATCCTTAGGATTCTCTATGTATAGTATCATGTCATCTGCAAACAGTGACAGCTTTACTTCTTCTTTTCCTATTTGGATTCCTTTTATTTCTTTTTCTTCTCTGATTGCTGTGGCTAGAACTTCCAAAACTAGGTTGAATAAGAGTGGTGAGAGTGGGCAACCTTGTCTTGTTCCTGATCTTAGTGGAAATGGTTTCAGTTTTTCACCATTGAGAACGATGCTAGCTGTGGGTTTGTCATATATGGCCTTTATTATGTTGAGGAAAGTTCCCTGTATGCCTACTTTCTGCAAGGTTTTTATCATAAATGAGTGTTGAATTTTGTCAAAAGCTTTCTCTGCATCTATTGAGATGATCATATGGTTTTTCTCCTTCAGTTTGTTGATATGGTGTATCACATTGATTGATTTGCGTATATTGAAGAATCCTTGCATTCCTGGGATAAACCCCACTTGATCATGGTGTATGATCCTTTTAATGTGCTGTTGGATTCTGTTTGCTAATATTTTGTTGAGGATTTTTGCATCTATGTTCATCAGTGATATTGGCCTGTAGTTTTCTTTCTTTGTGACGTCTTTGTCTGGTTTTGGTATCAGGGTGATGTTGGCCTCATAGAATGAGTTTGGGAGTGTTCCTCCCTCTGCTATCTGTTGGAAGAGTTTGAGAAGGATAGGTGTTAGCTCTTCTCTAAATGTTTGATAGAATTCGCCTGTGAAGCCATCGGGTCCTGGGCTTTTGTTTGCTGGAAGATTTTTAATCACAGTTTCAATTTCAGTGCTTGTGATTGGTCTGTTCATATTTTCTATTTCTTCCTGGTTCAGTCTCGGCAGGTTGTGCATTTCTAAGAATTTGTCCATTTCTTCCAGGTTGTCCATTTTATTGGCATACAGTTGCTTGTAGTAATCTCTAATAATCTTTTGTATTTCTGCAGTGTCAGTTGTTACATCTCCTTTTTCATTTCTAATTCTATTGATTTGAGTCTTCTCCCTTTTATTCTTGATGAGTCTGGCTAATGGTTTATCAATTTTATTTATCTTCTCAAAGAACCAGCTTTTACTTTTATTGATCTTTGCTATTGTTTCCTTCACTTCTTTTTCATTTATTTCTGATCTGATCTTTATGATTTCTTTCCTTCTGCTAAATTTGGGGGTTTTTTGTTCTTCTTTCTCTAATTGCTTTAAGTGCAAAGTTAGGTTGTTTATTCGAGATGTTTCCTGTTTCTTAAGGTATGATTGTATTGCTATAAACTTGCCTCTTAGAACTGCTTTTGCTGTATCCCATAGGTTTTGGGTCGTTGTGTCTCCATTGTCATTTGTTTCTAAGTATTTTTTGATTTCCTCTTTGATTTCTTCAGTGATCACTTCGTTATTAAGTAGTGTATTGTTTAGCCTCCATGTGTTTGTATTTTTTACAGATCTTTTCCTGTAATTGATATCTAGTCTCATAGCGTTGTGGTCGGAAAAGATACTTGATACGATTTCAATTTTCTTAAATTTGCCAAGGCTAGATTTGTGACCCAATATATGATCAATCCTGGAGAATGTTCCATGAGCACTTGAGAAAAATGTGTATTCTGTTGTTTTTGGATGGAATGTCCTATAAATATCAATTAAGTCCATCTTGTGTAATGTATCATTTAAAGCTTGTGTTTCCTTATTTATTTTCATTTTGGATGATCTGTCCATTGGTGAAAGTGGGGTGTTAAAGTCCCCCATTATAATTGTGTTACTGTCGATTTCCCCTTTTAAGGCTGTTAGTATTTGCCTTATGTATTGAGGTGCTCCTATGTTGGGTGCATAAATATTTACAATTGTTATATCTTCTTCATGGATCGATCCCTTGATCATTATGTAGTGTCCTTCTTTGTCTCTTGTAATAGTCTTTATTTTAAAGTCTATTTTGTCTGATATGAGAATTGCTACTCCAGCTTTCTTCTGATTTCCATTTGCATGGAATATCTTTTTCCATCCCCTTACTTTCAGTCTGTATGTGTCCCTAGGTCTGAAGTGGGTTTCTTGTAGACAGCATATATATGGGTCTTGTTTTTGTATCCATTCAGCCAGTCTGTGTCTTTTGGTGGGAGCATTTAATCCATTTACATTTAAGGTAATTATCGATATGTATGTTCCTATTACCATTTACTTAATTGTTTCGGGTTGTTCTTGTAGGTCTTTTCCTTCTCTTGTGTTTCTTGCCTAGAGAAGTTCCTTTAGGATTTGTTGTAGAGCTGGTTTGGTGGTGCTGAACTCTCTCAGCTTTTGCTTGTCTGTAAAGGTTTTAATTTCTCCATCAAATCTGAATGAGATCCTTGCTGGGTAGAGTAATCTTGGTTGTAGGTTTTTTTCCTTCATCACTTTAAATATGTCCTGCCACTCCCTTCTGGCTTGTAGAGTTTCTGCTGAAAGATCAGATGTTAATCTTATGGGGATTCCCTTGTGTGTTATTTGTTGTTTTTCCCTTGCTGCTTTTAATATGTTTTCTTTGTATTTAATTTTTGACAGTTTGATTATTATGTGTCTTGGCGTGTTTCTCTTTGGGTTTATCCTGTATGGAACTCTCTGTGCTTCCTGGACTTGATTGACTATTTCCTTTCCTATATTAGGGAAGTTTTCAACTATAATCTCTTCAAATATTTTCTCAGTCCCTTTATTTTTCTCTTCTTCTTCTGGGACCCCTATAATTCGAATGTTGGTGCGTTTAATGTTGTCCCAGAGGTCTCTGAGACTGTCCTCAGTTCTTTTCATTCTTTTTTCTTTCTTCTGCTCTGCAGTAGTTATTTCCACTATTTTATCTTCCAGGTCACTTATCCGTCCTTCTGCCTCAGTTATTCTGCTATTGATCCCATCTAGAGTATTTTTAATTTCATTTATTGTGTTGCTCATCGTTGCTTGCTTCCTCTTTATTTCTTCTAGGTCCCTGTTAACTGTTTCTTGCAAATTGTCTATTCTATTTCCAAGATTTTGCATCATCTTCACCATCATTATTCTAAATTCTCTTTCAGGTAGATTGGCTATTACCTCTTCATCTGTTAGATCTGGTGTGTTTTTATCTTGCTCCTTCATCTGTTGTGTGTTTTTCTGTCTTCTCATTTTGCTTATCTTACTGTGTTTGAGGTCTCCTTTTTGCACGCTGCAGGTTCGTAGTTCCTGTTGTTTTTGGTGGCTGTCCCCAGTGGCTAAGGTTGGTTCAGTGGGTTGAGTAGATTCCCTGGTTGGGGGGACTAGTGCCTCTGTTCTGGTGGATGAGGCTGGATCTTGTCTTTCTGGTGGGCAGGTCCTCGTCTGGTGGTGTGTTTGGGGATGTCGGTAGCCTTACTGTGATTCTAGGCCGCCTCTCTGCTAATGGATGGGGCTGTAGACCTGTCTCGCTCTTTGTTGGGGATAGGGTGTCCAGCACTGTTCTTTGCTGGTCCTTGAGTGAAGCTGGGTCTTGGTGTTGAGATGGAGGTCTCTGGGAGATTTTCGCCATCTGATATTACATGGAGCTCGGAGGTCTCTTGTGGACTAGTGTCTTGAGGTTGGTTCTCCCACCTCAGGGACACCGCCCTGGTGCCTGTCTGGGGCGCCAAGAACCTTTAATCCACACGGCTCAAAATAAAAGGTAGAATAAATAGAGAGGAAAGAAAAGGAAGGAAGGAGGGAGGGAGGGAAGGAAGGAAGAAATGAAGGAAGAAATGAAGGAAGGAAGCAAGAAAGCAAGGAAGGAAGGTGCAGAGGAAGAAAGGGAGGAAGGAAGAGAGGAAGGGAGGAAAGAAGGGGGAAGGAAGGAAGAAAGGAGGGAAGGAGGGAAGAAAGGAAAGAAGAAAGGAAGAAAGAAAGGGAGAAGACAGAGTAGTATAAAGTATAGTTATTAAAATAAAAAATAATTATTAAGAAGAAAAATTTCCTTTTAAAAAAACAACAACAACAACAACAAAAAAAAAAAAACAGAAAAATGGGTCAGTCTAACCCTAGGACAAATGGTGCAAGCAAAGCTATACAGACAAAATCTCACACAGCAGCACACACATACACACCCACAAAAAGGAAAAAAAGGGGGAAATAATAGTATATCTTGCTCCCAAAGTCCACCTCCTCAACTTGGGATGATTCGTTGTCTATTCAGGTTTTCAACAGCTGCAGGGCACTTAAAGTTGATTGTGGAGCTTTAATCCGCCGCTTCTGAGGCTGCTGGGAGAGATCTCCCCCTCACCTCTCTGTTCGCACAGCTCCTGGGGTTCAGCTTTGGACTTGGTCCCGCCTCTGCGTGTAGGTTGTCCGAGGGCGACTGCCCTTCGCTCAGACAGGACGATGTTAAAGGAGCAGTTGATTCGGGGGCTCCAGCTCACTCAGGCTGGGGGGAGGGAGTGGCACGGGGGCGGGGCGAGTCCGCGACGTCAGAGGCCGACGTGACGCTGCACAGGCCCAAGGCGCGCCGTGCGTTCTCCCAGGGAAGCTGTCCCTGGATCCCAGGACCCCGGCAGTGGCGGACTGCACGGGCTCCCGGGAGGGCCGGTGTGGAGAGTGACCTGTGCTCACACACAGGCCTCTTGGTGGTGGCAGCAGCAACCTTAGCGTCCGACACCCGTCTCTACTGTCCGTGCCGATAGACGCGGCTCGCGCCCGTTTCTGGAGCTCCTCTATGCGGTGCTCTTAATCCCCTCACCTCACACCCGAGGAAGCAAAGAGGCAAGAAAAAGTCTCTTGTCTCTTCGGCAGCTCCGCGCCCGCTTCTAGGGCTCCTTTAAGCGGCGCACTTAATCCCCTCTCCTCGCGCCCAGGCAGCAAAGAGGGAGGAAAAGGTCTCTTGCCTCTTCGGCAGCTCCAGACTTCTCCCGAACTCCCTCCCGGCCAGCCGTGGCGCACTAACCCCTTCAAGCTGTCTTCACTCTGCCAACTCCAGACCTTTCCCCGGGATCCGACTGAAGCCCGAGCCTCAGCTCCCGGCCCCGCCCGCCCAGGCGGGCGAGCAGAAAAGCCTCTCGGGCTGGTGAGCGCCGGTCGGCACCGATCCTCTGCAGGAATCTCTCCGCTTTGCCCTCCGCACCCCTGTGGCTGCGCTGTCCTCCGCGGCTCCGGAGCTTCCCCCTCCGGCGCCCGCAGTCTCCGCCCGCGAAGGGGCCTCTAGTGTGTGGGAGTCTTTCCTCCTTCACGGCTCCCTCCCACTGGCGTAGGTCCCGTCCCTATTCTTTTGTCCCTGTTTATTCTTTTTTCTTTTGCCCTACCCAGATATGTGGGGAGTTTCTTGCCTTTTTGGAGGTCCGAGGTCCTCTGCCAGCGTTCGGTGGGTGCTCTACAGGAGAAGCTCCACGTGTAGATGTATTTCTGATGTCTCTGTGAGGAGGAAGGAGATCTCCGCGTCTTACTCTTCCGCCATCTTTAAGCCGTCTTCCCAAGTCACTTTTCAAATCTCTTTCGTAATCTTCAAAACGGGAAGAAGCTATTGTCACGATGGCAAAGTATCAAGCACGATACCCACAGGCATGATTATTTTAATCCATCGGCAGCCTCGACATACAATCCTCAGGGTGCTTGAAGTCATCTTTCAACATAAAGGTGATTGATTACCCTGGACCATTCTGACTGTTTTCCTCAAGCCAGTGGCAGCCGTGAGTGGAAGCAAACACCTTGTCAGGCCATCGCCTGGTTTGGGTGCCGTCCCGTGTGTCATAATTTTTAAAGAATCTTTTAAAAAGATGTGTATGCATGTCCCAAGTTCTGTACGCACACTCTAGGCTAGGAATGAGTTAAATGATTCAACAGAGCTGACTGGCTCCCGCCTGCTCCCTCCCTCCCCCTCTCTCTGTGGGTTTCACAAAGGTGTTGTTAGCGTAACACCGCCCTGTCTGCCTGTCAGGAGCTCCCTTCTGACACAGAAAAACACAGACTAAATCAGGCCAAAGGTGTTTACAATACCTTTCCCTTTGCCACATTTTTTGTGCAAACTGAAAGATTACAGAAAACTGGATTCAGTTTTATTTATAATGAAGCCTCTTAGAATGGATTTAGGCACAACTGGGTTGACAGCCATAACACTTTGACATTGCAATAAAAAATGAGAGCTCTTTTCTTTCTCGAAACCCTGCAAGACCACTACGGTAATGTGGCCAGTTTTCAGCCTGGTACAAAAAAATAAATACACATTCCATACCTCTCCAGAACCACATGAGTATATGTTTTAATAGGGCCTTTTATTTAAAGAGACGTCCATATTAGTCTCTTGTATAATATATAAAAGTCACTTAATTGGCATTTAAGGATTCCCTCCTTGCTTGCGAGAAAAGCAAAAAGCAGGGGAGTCTACTTCGTGGGGTCATGACTGCTTCCACTCTGGCCCTGACAAGAAGCAGCAGAGGGGGTTCTGACTTTCCAAGTACCCAGGCAAGGACACTCCTCTGCCAACTGAGAGGATGTAGGTCTAGGAAGGCAGGGATGTGGGTACAAGGCCAGGGTCTCCATAGGCTGGAGACTGCCCTTCCCACTCTTTAGTTCCCCAAGAGTCTTCATCAGGGTTTGTCAAGCTGTCTCTAAAGTAGTAGTTTCTAAACATGGAGGCAGCTCAGAATCCCCTGAGGCACTGATTAAAAGTACAGATCACTGGTCCTCCTCCTGCAGATTCTGATTCAGGCAGCCTGGGTGTAAGGCCAGGGGATCTGTATATTTAACCAGTATTCCAGGGGATTCTGCTAGAGTAGGTCAACAGGAAAGCTTTGGGAAAGTCCAGAAGTCCTCTGAAGGAGCTGCCCTGTCAGATTCCAGTAGAGCCTGACTGCTGTGCCCATTTTACAGAAGGGAACACTGAGGCTCAAAGTCACAAAATAAGCAAGGGGCCAAACTGGCTCATGAACCAAAATCTGTTAGATGCCATAGTCCACACTGTGACCTACAATGGGATACTCCCTCCAGTGCAGTGGGTGACTGAGTCTCATGTCACTTCCTCTGCTATGGCTTCTAATTGTTTTCTGCATGTCAGCTTCCAACAGGTCTCTACTAATATATGCTGTTGAAATGTAATAACCAGGATTGTTAAATCAGAAACCTTGACTTTAAACCCGTTTTAACTCCATGGTCATGGTATAAGGGCATGTAGGTAGATCCAGATCTCTCCCGAGAGTCAAGTTCATGGGCTTTGTGACACCTCTTTTTTGCTATGTTCAGGCCACTTTTTCAGACATGCACAGGGTCAAAATTGAATTTCCAGACAATTAAAATTAAAAGAAGCCCAATTGATTGACACATGCAAATGCTTACCCAGGGATTTCTTATGGCTAGTTCAGGGCTCTTCACACCAATTATAGCCTATTTTTTTTTTTCAAATATAAAATTAGTAAAAGCAAAACTGCTCGGGTTGAAGATGGGATGAACATCTTACAGCCTAGAGTCCAACCCTCTCTCCTACCTTCTTCTCCTCCCCATGACATCCACTGAGGTCCCTCCCATACAGCAAGGAATCTTGGACCTCTACAGAACACAGTGGAAAGCCAAGGTCCGAGGGTCTCCTTGCAATTAAAAAAAACACAAGATGCTAACGAAATGCATAAGATTTTGTTGAGAGTAAAACATAGCAAATGAATAAAATACCTCTTACTTGGCTCCATTGTTAGGAATTAATACAATCTGATAATTGAAGACTTTAGACAAAGTTAGGGACTTCTGCACTCTGTCGTGTGTTCCTCTGCTGGCGGCTTTTATTACCAGGGCAAGCCATGGGGCTCACCTAGCTGCAGTAACATGCTTTCCTCAAGCCCAACCTTCATGGCCAATCACCGGGCCAGGAAGCAGCCTGCTGGATTGTAGATGAGATACAGGTTGTCAAATTCAACTCATGTCATGGCTGCTGGCTATTCTAGCTGCCTCTGTTGTATAGAGAGAGATAATAGAGTTGAAGTTTCAGACCAAGTAAGAACTTAATGCTTCCTGTGAATCACTAGTTTCCAGCTTATTAGTTCTGAAATGATCTGGACAGTTCGGTAGCCTCGGAGCATTAATAGGTTGCTAAATAACAATTGGTCGGACAAATCCAAGTTTTATATACATTTGCAAAAGGACCTAATGTGTCTTTTAATTTTAGAGGTTTCATTGTACTGTCTGTTCACAGACATCACAACCAAGCAAACGCACCTAGTCAGCGCAATGGTGTGATGTGTATACAATGAGGATTTAGGCCAAGCAGGACACAGAGTGAAAGCGTAGTTCCTGGTGGGCGGGAATTGCCTTGTCCGGACCAGAGGGAAACACTGGTGTTTCCATCAGTCCTCCATAAAAAGACTACAGTAGGTGTAAAATCACCCATTTCCTTAATGCCATTTGCAGCAACAAGGATGGACCTAGAGATTATTATACTAAGTGAAGTAACTCAGACAGAGAAGGAAATACCACATGAGATCACTTATATGTGGAATCTAAAATATGACACAAATGAACGTATCTATGAAACAGACCCACACATATAGAGAACAGACTTGTGGTTGCCAAGGGGGAAGTGGGCTCGGGGAGGGATGGATTGGGAGTTTGGGATTAGCAGATGTAAACTATTATACATAGAATGGATAAACAGCAAGGTCCTATTGTATAGCACAGGGAACTATATTCAATATCCTGTGATAAACCATAATGGAAAAGAACATGAAAAAGAATATATATATATGTATAACTGAATCACTTTGCGATACAGCATAAATCAGCTATACTTCAATAAAATAAATTTTTTTTAAAGTCACCCATTTCCTGAGCCACGGGGCCAGCCCAGCCTTCTTGACAGATCAAGAGGCTCAGGTTTTAGTTCCCGAAAGTGAACTTCATCATACCTAAGAGTAACAATACACTCCTCAACTGCTCTTATTTCTTCTAATGTAGTTCCTGTGTTTTATATATGATCTAAATTAAAAGTCCTGAAAGTAACATGGAGGAGTGAAAAGAATATCACCCTTGGCATCAGAGTACCCTGTGATCATAAACAAGTTACTTAAGGTCTCTGAGATGCGGTTACTTCAGCTGTAAGTCGGGAATAATAAATACATACTCACAGGATTAATGTGGGGATCAAGTGAAATTATACATCTGCATATAGGTCAGCAAACACATAAACACACAGAAGACTGCCAAGAAAGCACAGTCGTTATTAGTTATACTATTTGAATAAAGGCCAAACAAGGGCAAATCCTTTCCCATCTTCTCCAAGTCATCTCCTCCCCTGTCCAAGATCATCATGAAGGAAGATAAAACCTATTACGTTGAATAAAGGTTCTCATTAACTAATACCCAGACAAGTGGATCTCAAGCCTTGGGCACACATGAGTCATTTGGGTTCATTGGTTTGGGGTGGGACCTAGGTAGAAGAGGAAAAATTTTTTAACAAGCACTCAAGTATTTCACTGTGCACCCGGGGCTGAGAACCAATGGCTTAAACTGTTAAACAGTTACTACTGGTGTTTCTGAGTCAGGATTCTGCCCACTCCAATCCATTCTCTAGTGTACTAGTAAAATAGGCGTCCCAATAATCAGAGCTGACCTTGTCATTCCTATATTTTAAAACCTTAGAATACTTCCTTTGCCTACAGCAAAGGTAGTGAATATACTTTTCCTATGTTCCAATCCTAGTAAGGTGGAGGGGGCTTCCTAAAGCCCTGTGCAGAGAAAGTTTCCATGGGTCGGCGTGGGCTCAGCAGGAAAGAACGCCATTCATGGCAGACCGCGGACACCTGCCATGAGGGTAGAAAAGGGGAAGCTCTGGGATTGCCATTCCCAGCATATGGAATAAAGCTAAAGCTCTACCATGACTTCTAACTGAAGATCCTCACGAGGTTATTTCTCTAGTTCCGTTTCCTGTCTATGACGCCACAAGCTTTATCCACAATCAATTTCTTATTTTCTTATTTTCCCTCCCAAGCATGAATCCTTAAGTCTGTGACTTTGCTCCTACTACTCTTTTGCTAGGAAAGGAAAGGGCCTTGCCCTCCTCCCGCCCCACCAATACCACTTCTTAATCCACTAATCCATCTTCAAAATTCAGGCTGAAGGTCACTTTATCAATTTCCTATGACGACGCCAGATATAATTAGTCTCTCTCTCCACCTCCATCCTTGCGAAGCATTTTCCCCTATTTTTATAACTGACTTTGTCATAGTACCATATGGTAGTTTACTCTCTGTTTACATATTCAAGTCCCCCAGTATACAATGCACATCATTAATGCTCAGTAAATGTTGAATGAATGAATGAATGAATGAATGAATGGACTCCTTGGTGGCAGATCCCATTGCTTACTCATCTTTGTTTCCCAATGCCCAGCTAATAACAGACGCATAGTAGGAATTCAGAAGTCTGCTGAGTGACTGAGTCAGTGTCTAAAGGCTCTGCTGCCATCCATATGGCACGGTGATCTGGGCTCATTCTGAGTCACAAATCACAATCTGCCAGAACACTTCCATCTGGAGAGATCACTCCCCTCAGCAGCTTTTCCTTTCAGTCTTTAGGCCTGTTTTGTTCCTTATTCAACAGGAAATAATTGAATGCTAGCACTGACTCAAAAATAACTCGGGAAGCTATAAAAATTGTAAAAGGTCTATTAGTAATATTGTGCAGGGAGCTTTATGGCAGCCCTGCAGAGGGCCATCCATTTAGTTCCCAGGGTTTCTTTGTGCATTTCTGTTGCAGGTGTTCTTCTTGTCCAGGTGGTCAAGGCAGCCTTGACCAGCCCCTCACAACCCTCTTGTGTGCAACTTGGCCTTGCTCGGTGCAGCGAAACTGACCAGCTGTCTATGTGGAGTAAAGGGAGAGTGCTCAGGGTTTGCACAGGATCATCCTTAATCAGTTAATGTGCAGAAGAAATGCTGCATCCGTTCTTTCTTACCCCATCCCACCTGAAACATAAATGCTGTACTCTCTCCGCTAACTAAAGGTGATATTCTGCCCCCAGAGAATTCTTTTGTAAGCGCGACCATGCTGAGATACACAAAGAGTTAAGCTTTCTCGATTCCTTGTGGTTTACTCATTTAGATCAGCATCGCTACAGAGCAGAAACTATTTTGGCTCCATGCATAAGTGGCATATCTAATAAAGAATTACATTATAATGAAATATGTATTAATGCAAGCCTCATAAAGTGCATGTCGTGTTCTGTGGACATCCAAAAGTTGAAAATGCCTATAATCTTATTTTGGTTGCTGCTCAAGTGATGATTCATCAGGTTAATAACACTTAATTAAAAGTCACATTTGAAACATTGAAAGGGGTAGTTAGTTCCCCACTGGCATCTGCTATAACACAGCTAAGCATTGTGGAAGCAAGACAATGGGATGTGTCACTCCTACGGACCGAAGGAAGATCTTTAATGATTTTCAGGAAACAGCATGTGCTTGACACCCAAGCAAATGTAACTAACCGTATCCTAGAATATTAGCCATTAATAATAAATTTGTGCTTAAAGAAACACTCTCAAAATAATATCCAAACTACTTTTAAATGAAAATTAGTGACAAAGAGATATGTCCAAGTGCCATTTATTCCGCAGTTCAGAAAGGGACCAAGACGGTCGAGAACTGTCCCTTTTGGCTTCTGATGACCTACCTGTCCCCAGTGTTGAAGGTGAGACTTGAAACTAATTAAGTCCACTCCCCACCACCTGGCACTGAATGTAAAGTAAAATGACTGAGCTCATTCCGTTCACAAACGTCTTGACTTCCCATTCATAGCGCTTTATCCTTTTCTTCTCCTGCCCTCAAGTTCATGTTGATTTAAAACGCAGTTGGGCTGCCCTCCGCTCCCGCCGATGCTGTGCCGTGCCGCCGATGGCCCTGGCCAGTACATCAGGTGGCACACACGGTCTCTCACCTCGCCATCTGTTTCCTCCACCTCGGACTCAAAAGCCTGGCGTGGCGGGTCATAGCCCGGTCAAATTCCACTTTTCCTAGAATTGCACCTCCAGCATTTTTGTAAAAAGTATTTTGAAAGCTCTTTCTCAGGATTTCCTTCTAATTCCCCTCCCTCCTATATTACGGAGAAAAAAAACCCCACAGAGCCAAGCCTTTAGGTACGGGTGCTGAAGAAAAGCACCCGTACCTAAAGGGAGCCGCGCCCAGGGAACTGGGCCCCGGGCTCCTGAGGTCCCCGGCGGAGCACGGGACCAGCCCTTCCCGAAGGGGAACAGCTGGGAGGCTGCGCAGACGGGTGGACGAGAAAGGGTGCTCCTTGGGCCGGGAGGAGAGCCGAGACCCCGCCGGGCGGGAACCCGGAGGCAGAGGGTCGTGCACACAGGTGTGCCCAGCTTCTCCCGTGTAACCACCCTCCCCCCCAAGAATCTGATGGGAAATCAAAATTGTTTTGCTCATCAACGATTTTAAATTTCATGTCAGTAGAGATCCACTGCTGCCAACACACAGGGGAGTTTCCTTTACAGGGTCTACAAGTTATTCATTTTTTCCTTCTGGCTGTTTTGTTCCTCCTGGCTTTACTGAGTACCCTGCTCTGCCCCTGGGCTCAGCGTCTCACCTTTTGCATCAACTCCCCTACCGCCACTTCCACCCCAAACGTGCGCGCGCGCGCACGCACGCACACACACACACACACACACACACACACACACACACACACTTCAAGGGACAATAAATTACTAGATCCATAAAAGGTTGCCCTAAATAGGAAACATTCCTTAGACGGTAAGGGTTTCTTGTCGGCATTATGGAGCAATGTGTTGTCTGGGTCACGGCTATACTGAGGCTCAGAAACAGCTCCTTGTTCTTAAATGGTTGGACTCTTGAAAGTCAGCTGTTGGCATTCCTGACCCTTTTAGGGCAAGTGCCACATGCAAAGACCAACTTGAGTGGAAACTTTGGGGCCCACATCAGGCAATAAGGTTTATTTTCAGGGCTCTTTGATGAGATCTTTAAATAGGTCACATGTGGTCAAGCAAAGCTGATGCAGTGTACTAAAACAGCACAAAACAAGCACACTTGCAGACAGGCAAGAACAGCATTACCAGCAAGGAAAAATCCAGGTACCGTTCTAACAATCTTTCGGGTCCATAACAAATAGGGTAATGGGGGAACAGATCAAGCTAATCAGGGAGAACAACCCAGATATCCTCCGGCAGCTAAAGCTAACTTGTGACAGAAACAGGAGAGGCCCTGTGTGCAACTTGTGGAAGCTGGGAAAGTTCCAGCAACGGTGACAACATTACTTCCAGGTGGAGAACTGGATGTTCTGAAAAAGAGGATCTCAGGGAACTGGGCTGCGAATACTGTGTAGGGTTTTGAACCAGGGAGATGAAGGAAGGGGAAAGTGTCAGACATGATCGGGGCATCTAGACTCCAGTGTTACATCGGCACCCGTTTAAGATGGCAGAGTTGACCTGATTCTTTGTGGCTCACTGTTGCTGTGTTTTCAGGCTGCTCAGAATGGTTCTGTGAAACAATCTTTAATATCATGAAAGATCTTGAAACCAGAGGGATTGTAACTACTTTGTGTTTTTTTAATTACTAGGCTTTACGTTTTAGAGCAGTTTTAGGTTTACAGAATTTTGAGCAGAGTTGAGCAGAGTTCCCATATACTTCACCTCTCTCTGCACATAGTTTCCCCTATTATTATTTTGCATTCGTGTGGTACATCTGTTACAACTGATGAGCCAATATTGATACATTATTATTAACTAAAAGTCCATAGTTTACATTGGGTTCCACTCTTTCCGCTGTACATTCTGTGGGTTTTGGCAAATATGGAGTAACATGTATCCACCATTACAGTAACATATGTAATAGTTTACGTTTTTAAAGACAGCTGAAACTCTGATTTCTAGATATCTATCTATTATTGATTAAAAGAAGTATCTATTATTGCAGGCAAGAAGAACAGAGATTACTGGTACAAGGAGCAGAAATGTTTATGTAGAAAAACTCCCTCTGTTGACACACATTGCAAGCAGGAAGAGAGGAGCCTTTCAGAACCTTCCTTTTCTCAGTGAGAGTAGCTCATCCAGGTTTGCAACTTTTAGTGGAACATGAAAGCTGGGGATTGGACTAGTTAGCGCTCAAAGAGTTTAGAATGAATTGGGAAGAACTGGCACTGCTTCTCACCAAAGTTATTACATGTACTTGATTTTTCCCCTAGATAGCTTGGAAAATCTCGTTACTACCACATTCTGGAACAGTGTGCAAACACACAAATGTTGAGATCAGAATGTCCTGTTAATCCTGTGTTACATTCAGAGTATTACCCTCAAATACACTGAACACAAAAGATGTTAGAGGCTATTTCTCTATCTCCGGTAGGTGACCACAGATGGAGGCTGTTTGTGGAAGAACTAAGAATAACGAAGGGGGGCTGGGCAACAGAGGAAAATACTTCTGAGTTCTACTAATGACAGGAAACAAGAAAAGCCTCAGGGCGCAGGAAATGGAATCAATCTACTAGTAATAATAAGGGGAGATGGAAAAAGTTACACAGACAAAAGCTCCGTCTCCTTCTCTTGAATTAAAATTCATAGTTGTTCCATATGGCGCTGTACTAAGGAACTTCTTCTCGCACTGTCTGATCCAGTGTCTAAGTTGGTTTTCTTCTTTATTCCCCACATTTACTAGTCAAGTTCCTTTACTGTTCATTCGCCCCACTCTACCTCACACCCACAAGTCTACTTTTATAGATTTTTTTCTTTCATTGTGGGAGGTTGTGATGTTTTAAGAGAGGAAGTTTAGCTCTCACTTGGATTTATCATTTGCAATTTTTGGAGACTTTAGACTTCCTTCCTCTTTCTTTCCTGTCTGAAAGAGCTTCTTCAAGTGAGAGTTCTAGTTGAAGTTCTGGAAAAATGTGTTTCCAGCTCTCCACTGTACTCTCAGAATACTTGCAGGGACCCTTTCTGAACTTTTTCAACTGAAATTATCCTAAAAAGACTTATCTCTGAACCCATGTCTGCTGACAGATTCAAGGGGATCATTACTGCTGATGAAAAAAAACTATTTCACCACAAGGTAGATGAGTGGCCTCTATCACCATTTGTAAGAACTATGAACACAGGCAAGAGAAAATGGACCCCTGAGGCAGAGACACACGTGACTGTTGATTTAAGTGCGCAAACATATAACACCTTATTGATTCTACAAATATTTATTTCGTGCCTACTAAGCGCCAGCCTCTGTACTTGGGCTGGGGCTAGAAGACATGGCCCCTCTTCTCATGCAGCTTGCAGCCTAACAATCTAGCAGGGGAATAAAACAAAAATCAGTTCAAACAAGTGGAATAATTACAGAGTCGGTCATTTTTTACCGTGATGGAGAGGAACCGTAGAGGGGAGAAGCTACGTTAAAGGCAGTCAGGGAAGAGCTTTCCCTCAGAAACTAAAAATGAGAAGGACCCAGGCTCTTGCAGAGCTTTGAGGAGAGGGTTCCAGGCGGAAGGAACAGCATGTGCAAAGACTTGGGAAAGAGCTCAGCATGTTTAAGAAACAGAGGGGCAGCCAGTGTGGCTGAGAGAGAGGATGATTGAGGTGCAAGGGCCAAGGGAAATCTGCTGAGGAAGGCAGATCCCGCAGGGCCTGGAGGCCAGGCCTGGAGAGGGTAGACTTTATTCTAAGTGAAGTAAACAGGCATCAAAGAGTTTTAAGCAGGGCAATCTTGTGATGTAATTTACTTTCTTACAGACCACTCCAGTTATGCTGTGCGGAGTGAGCAGGGCATCTGGGAGACTAGTTAGGAAGCAGTTGTATTAGTACAGGTAAGAGTCATCCAGTGGCCTGGATGCAGGGAACCGTGGTGCCTTGATTCTAGTCCGGAGGTGGAATCACAGGGCTTTCAGGCATTGGTATGGGGAGTGGGGTGAGGGAGAAGGAGGAATCAAGACTGACTTCCCAGGTTTCTGACTTCAGCCACCACGTGGCTGGTGGTGTCATTTACTGAGATAGGGAAGACTGGTGGGGTCAGGGAGGACTAGAGTTCAGGTTTAGATTAGTTAAGTTTGAGATTGGTCAATGGAAAAGGTAAGTAGCCAGCTGGATATATGCATTTAGAGCTCAGAAGACATATGGAGATATAATCTTTGTTATATGTGATTTGTTAATCTCTGGACACTATTTAAAACCATAGATGAGATCACCTAGCGAGATGGTGTTTGGGGGAAGATAGGAGGTCCCAGGACAGACCCTCCAGGAATACCAGTTTTTAGACTTAAGTAGAGGGGTGGGAGTCTGCAAAGAAGACTTCAAAGGATAGGCCCATGAATGGCTGGTGGGGGGGCAAGAGGAAGGGTCCTTTGGAGTTAGCACCACAAAAGTCATTGGTTGACCTTGACTGGAGCAAAGTCAGTGGAGTGACAAGAGCAAAAGCTGACTGGGGCTAGATTGAGGAGTGAATGCAAATGAGAAAGTGAAGGTAGGGAGCATAAATTAACTCTTCTGAGTATTGGAGCTCTAAAAGGAATCAAAGAAATGGGGCAGAATATGGAGGAGAGTTAAATATGGAAGATACCAGATCATGCTGGTCTGTAGCTAATGGAAATGATTCGGGAGGGAGGGAGACAGCAGTGCTGAAGAGTGAATAAGAAAAGAATTCCCTGAAAAGGTGTCAGAGGATGGACTCCCAATCCCAGGAGGAGGGACTGGCCTTTGAGGGGACAAACAGTCAGAAGAAAGAGGGGCAGAGAAGGAGAGCGTAGGCCAGACGGGTGGGAGTTCGATGGCGGGGAGGGGAGGGGGCTCCCGTCTGGCACAGCTTCTGGCTCCTCTTGCTTTTCAGTAGAGTACGTGGCGAGGTCAGGTCATCAGCCGACAGCGCAGGTGGAGCAGGAAGCTGAAGGGGAGAAAGGCAAGTCATTCCAGGGAAGAAAAGCAAATCTTCTTAAAAAAAAACACAGTAGGGTCATCTCGCACAGTGAAGTACCCAGCTGAGGCGTGTAAACACAACTCAGGTCAATGACTTCCTCCAATACTGTTCCGAGAGAAGCATCCTTTTTCCTTTCTCCAGAGGAAGCCTCTTTACTTGCCACAAAATGTGTCCCTGCCCAGGTGCTAACACTAAGTCACTTCAGAAACGCCTAGAGAACTAGAAACTCTTTGTAGAATGAAACCCAAACACCCCACAGGCACCTGGGAAGAAGAGGTACCCAGAAAGGCCGACAGAGGATGAAGTGGACGTAGGGAGAAATTTCTTCTAACCCTTCCTCCGTTCCTTCAAAGTATTCACTTCTCCAACAATCGGGTCCAAAGACAGTCAAAACCTCCTTTCACTGCACATCCAAGATCTGTACATCGTTTTTCTTTTCATTATTGCGAACGGCTTTTTATTGAATTTTCTCTGAATCTTCACGTGCAAGCAGATACGTAAAGCGCTCACAGAACAGTCGCGTGCGCGAAGAGAAAACCAGTACCAAGTGGCATCAGAGCTTCAACTATAAGAAAATAGATTCATCCTCCCTAAAGCCAAAACATTAAGCAAAACTTTAAGCCAGGACACATTTGCAATGCCTCAGGACTGACTGAGGGCACGTCAGCACATTCCAGAACCTGCGCAAGTGATGGCTGACACACCCTCTGTGTCTGCCCTGAGCTCATCCCATAGGCAGAGACCGGGTCTGAAGGATTCACTTTAAACAGTTACTGACAAGGCACCAAAAAGCACTCCATTACTGTACCTTTTCATGCCGCTGCTGATAATCCCGACTGGCAAGAGGCCACGGGCTTTCAAAGATTTGAACACACTGCAAGCCCAAGGGGATGTCTTGTCCTATGGAACAGGCCAAGGCCGTCAAGGTGTATCTGTTCCTCTCAGTTACTCCTGCCCATAGCACCTTCACCCTGAGCAAAGGTAAGGAAGCTTTTGATCCTGATTTGCACGTGTGGCACGTAAGGCAGGTCCCTGGTCTCGGGAGCCTGCAGTCAGAGACAGAGGGGACACGAAAAGGACAGCCAAGCTGACCCTGCCAGAACAGAACCCAATCTGACAGTAAGCTCTGTCTGAACTGAGGCCAAGGGAGGAGTTTTGGGTCATGGAGGGTGAAGAAATGAGAGGCGTAATTGACTATATTCCGCAGATCTGTTAACAAACCCTTAGCAAGGCCGGTATTTCAGGCACTTCCTGGCGCTCAAAGCTCTCAGTGCTTAAGCACTGTGCTGGGTATTTTACATGCATTTTCCCGTTCAGTCCTTGCACAAACAGTATTTTATAGGTGACGAGAATCTGGGGTTGAGGGAGGTTAAGTGACATAGTGACATAGCCAATGAGGACAAATTCAACCAAGGCCAATGGAGAGCAGGCTTGGAACTGTTCTCTCCACTGTGGAGAAAGGAGAAGCGATAGAGGCGTGCTTTTATTTATTTATTTATTTTTCTGGTCAGTGAGAAGAGACAGAAACACATAAAAAAGAAAACAGCAGGTTGTCCATAATCTGACCAACCAGAGTAAAGGATTTGGGGAATTTTTACATATTTTCTGTAGAAGATTTCTGATGACATTAAGAGGCGTAGGCTGACAGCCGTGCTGGAGGTAGGAGAAGTAGCCTCTAAGGGGCCGCCCTGAGAGCCTTAATGCAGATGAATGGAGAAGCCGCTACTACTTCCTAAGCATCCACACTGTATCAGCACCACCCGAGGGCCTTTACATTTACACTGTCCTCACTCAGCCCCAAGAGACAGGTATTGCTTCCAGAGACGGAGGAACTCAGCCAACGAGGGTCACACACCAACTAGTAAGAGGAAGGGCCCCGACTGCAGTTAAAGTCCAGATTGGTCTGACTGCAGAGTGCTTTCCCACCGGGCTATTCTGTTGGAGCTTCAGGGACACAGGGAGGCTGCGGGAATGGAGAGCAAGACGTAGACCAGGCTCCCCGCTGCCTGGGGAGCGTTACAGTGACCCCGCGGTGCTCCCCCGACTTGTTCAATAAGTCTCATTCAGGGAAGGCTGCTGTTGTTGCCCTGACCCCGTCTCTGTCCTTTCCCGGGGGAGCAGGAGCTTCAAGTTGAGCAAAGGAGAGAGGTCATGATAACAGCAAAGGGCAGCGTAGGAAGTAACTTTCAACCTGGACCGAAAACAGACTGATAAATATAACGCAGAGAAAAAGTATATAGAGCCAACTAAATAACTGGAAGATTAGGTAACCATGTTCTTAGGCTGCCAAACTGAAGACTAACATAAGCCAGCTTCAAGAATCCATTGAAAAAATATTAGTTTCCTCAGGGCGCATATGTATTATAAATGGATCCATATGCCGGAAACAAAGCAAACATGACCATCTTTTATGATTACAACTGTGTGAGGACCATGGCAGTCACTCTGGTCTGGAAGACTTCTTTCTGTTAATCTGTAGGCAACCTATTGTGCACTGATCAATACCCTAAATATAAGCCTTGGAATTTCTACTTTGAACACACACACACACACACACACACACACACACACACACACACGAAGGGCCTAGATCCACTGAGGAAGAAGCAGTTCACAGGCAAAATGAGGTACAGATTCTGACTCCTCTTTCCCTCGTTATGTATTAGTCAGGGCTCCTCAGAGAAAGAGAATAAACAGGAGATATACATACATATTTACACACTGGGGAGAGCAATCTGCTTTACTCAAGTTTGCTGATTCAAATGTTAATCTCATCCAGAAACACTCTTACAGATACACCCAGAATAATGTTTGACCAAATTTCTGGGCACCCAGTAGCCCAGTCAAGTTGACACATAATATTAACCATCCTACTGGTGAATTATGTAAGTGAAGGAAAAAGTGAGATAGGGTGAATTATGTAAATGAAGGAAAAAGTCAGCTGAGATCAACCAAAAGGTCAGGACTCCTCCACTAACTTCCCAAAAGCCAGAGGCCAGGACTCCTCTTCTGAAAAATCATTGGAAGGGCCAGGCAACTTCTCCTTTTGATAAGCTGAGATGAAGAAAAAGATGATCCACCTAGGACGGAGCAGGAATTCCTAACTCAGGATCCAGGGCCTAAAGCCCTGGATGACGCACTGATTTCCAACGTCTGGCCTTCAGAACTGTGAGGGGATACATTTCTGCTGTTGTATGGATGTCCACCTGGAGAGACTCCATAACATCATCAGACTCTCAAGGGGTCTGTCACCTCAAAAGTCTAAGAATCATGCTCCAGAGTCTTCCTAAGGAGCTAAAAATCATGACCAAGAACCCCTGACATTCCAAAATTGCTTAGAGTTCTACATATTCCTTAGTTACAAGAAGGAATATACTTCAGAGCAATGGATGTACTATTTCAGCTGACTCTTTGGACCTCAGTGGTGATGATTAATGTGAGGGGAAATGTCCTAGAGCATACCTGACACACAGAGTGCAGTGCCCACAGCAGACCCATTTGTCTCACCAGAAACAGAGAGCATAGACTACGCAAAGGAAGAGCTTGAAGCTCCAAAATGAAGGGCAGCCAGTCAGTAGGTGGCTGGTGGTATCCATGACGGTGAACATGCCAAGAGGAGCTAACCCCAGGAAAAACACCTCCTGGAACCTGAAGGAGTTCAGGGGGGGCATATTTGAAGACCAGACAGACCCGCCTGGGTCAGAGGGCCCCTGGGCACAAAGGGAAGGCCTCAGTAAATTTCACACACTTCCCTTTCTTCCCATCCGTATCTATTACCACCACTCTAATAACAAAGCTGCGATGATACCGCCTTGCTCTGCAGTGGAGGCCATAAGTGAACTGAGCTTCCAAGCAAACGTGAGCAGAGCTTCCTGTCTCATTCCCCAAAGGGTCTCTTGCTGATCTGTAGTAACCTTCATGGGTTGGTTCCCCAGGGTTGTTGTAACAAAATACCACAAACTGGGTGGCTTAAAACAGCAGAAATGTATCCCCTCACAGTTCTGAAGGCCAGACATTGGAAATCAGTGCGTCATCCGGGGCCATGCTGCCTCCAGAAGCCCCTGGGAGGAATCCTTCCTTTCCTCTTCTAGTTTCTGGTGGTTGCTGTCAGGTACTCTTTGGCTTCCTTGGCTTGTAGATGCCTTGCTCCAATCTCTGCCTTTGTCCTCACATCATCTTCTCCCCGCGCATTTGTGTCTCTATGTACAAATTCCCCTCTTCTTATAAAGACAACAGTCATTGGATTTAGGGCCCACCCTGACCCAGGATGACCTCATTTTAACTTGATCACATCTGCAGAGACCCTATTTCCAAATAAGGTCCTATTCACTGGTACTGAGGATCAGAACTTGAATATGTATTTTGGAGGGGATACAATTCAACTACAGTACTTCAAATACAGAAACTTCCTCTTCTTCTAGACAGGAGCTTGTTGTCATTGAAGTGGTAGCGTATAGAGGATAAGCAGTAAATTCATCCAAGCAGTATTTATTGAGCAACTACTATACACCAGGCCAGTCCCAGGCACAGAGGATACCACAGTGAATAAGATGGACAAGGACCATCTGCCAGCACTGCCCTCATGGAACTCAGCAGTGCTGTGAAGAGAGACAGAGTATGAACAAGTAAACAAGTAAAATAACTTCAGTGGGTGGTTAGAACTGTTATCCCAGCTGCTCCAAAGTGGCCCTCCAGGTGCCAGAGAACTGGGTAGACCTCCAATGACAGACAACTCCTGTTTGTAGGGCATCATAGCAAAGACATTGACGCAGTGGTGCTAATGAATGATACCTCCCCACAGGGTGTGGGTATATTAATTAGTTAAGGTTTGTCATGTGGCTTGAACATCAGAGCTCTACCTACTGTAAAAGCTTTTTATGGCTGTTCCCAAGAAGTCAATTCCCTTAGAAAAAGAAGCCACCTCCCAGGGCAGTGGCTGCTCTCCATCTGATGGGCTAAGATTTTTCCCATGTTTTCATCTGTCAGAAAAAAAAAAAAAACAAGGCGGTTTGTTTCATTAGCAGGCAATATTTTTCTGGAAACGGCTTCTGTGAATTAGCAAAGAGGCTATAACTCCCAGTGTATTATCATCATTTTTCTTTTCCCCCATCTGACATTTGCAGTCTGTCGCAAGTCACAAATTCCTAAAGGATAGATGTACTGGGGGCAGAGCTAAGTGGTGAGAGTAACAAGCCACTGAGGATTTCTGTTGCAGCTGAAATTTAAGATCTTCAGGAAACATCTGCAAGATTATCAGGGCAAAATGGTAGCAGAGAGAGTAGAGGCCTGCAGGAACTATGGGTAAATGACTTCCTATTTTGTGTTCCTATCTTGCTAACTCTGAAATGGGCTGATAGTCCTCACCTGTCCGTTCGCTTCCCTGAGTTGGTCCTGTGTCCACTGCTTGTACCTTATTCTCAGGCAGGCAACAGAAATGGGTACCACAGGCTAAGTAAAGACCAGGAATGACAAGTGCGACCCCACCCCATGTCTGGGAGAAGGGGTGGGAACTCTGGCAGGTGCAAGGTGCCTGCTCCATGAGGGGCAGCCATCGGTGGCTGGTGCGGTGTCCTGGTTTCTTTGGTCCAACGTGCGCTTCTGGAGGTTGCCTACTATATTTACTGGCTGATTGTGAGGCCTGCGTGTAGTTACAAGTTCTGCTTGACTGCATTGTCTGTTCTGAACTGAGCACATCACTTTCCCTCTCCATGTTTGTTTCTTCGTGAGAAAAGTGCACCTAATCACATTTCTCTCGTATTCACTTCACAGGGCTAATTGAACGTTACTTGGAGTTCCTCAAAGAAGTAATACAATAATGCTGCTTATCTTTCTTATTTTAAAGATTGCAATAAGATTGCAGCTTCTTCTCAATACAATTTAAATTTATTTCTCATCTTCCCTTTGAACTATCCCGGTCTTGATTTGTTGAGAGAAGGGTGAAATGCATGCAGGAGTATTTATTAGCCAGTGGAGAAACAACCTTAGGTATAGTCTCTAAAAGTAGATTGTCTAATAAAAAGTAAAAATAAAAAGATGACTATATATCAACATGCAGCCCCACTGCTGGCGGTTGTAACAAACTTCTCGAAATCCCACTGGGTGGCAAAAGCCTATAAAGAGATTGGGATGGGGAGAGAAGGAGGAAATGAAGTACAGAACATATCAACTCTCTAGAAATAATGAATTTGGTAGAAACTGCTTTCTTTAAAAGAAAGAAAATAGGGCTTCCCTGGTGGCGCAGTGGTTGAGAATCCGCCTGCCGATGCAGGAGACACAGGTTCGTGCCCCGGTCCGGGAAGATCCCACGTGCCGCGGAGCAACTAAGCCCGTGAGCCATGGCCGCTGCGCCTGCGCGTCCGGAGCCTGTGCTCCGCAACGGGAGAGGCCACAACAGTGAGAGGCCCGCATACCGCAAAAAAAAAAAAAAAAAAAAAAAAAAAAGAAAGAAAATAGACGTCTGCTTTCTCCAGTGCCCAGAATGCCTATGTCTTGGAAAACACTGCTGAGAAATGGGCTTCATCACATCTCACCTGTTCCCCGCGTGTCCCCACCCACCTCCCCCGCTCCCCGAGCCCCACCAAAGACCTCACGCCCTCCTGCTGGCGTGGGAATCGGGAGGGTTTTGACTGGAGAAAGTCTTTTAATCAGTAACACTGAAACATCCAGCCCAAGAGAAAATGGAGGGACAAATGGGGCGGGAGCTGTCCCCGCCTTGGGCTCCCAGGGCCCCCTCTGGGCTCTACCTGGGCACGGAGCATGGTGGAGCCGGCTCCGTGGAGGGCCACCTGCACTGCACACCGCGAGCCTGACCCTGGCTGGACACAGGGGGCTGGCAAGCTCTCGCCTCATTTCTTTTCTCCCTTAGGCGCAGGTAATCAGTGCCTTTAATCACTGAGAGGTCTGCATGAAGTGGCTTATTTGAGGGGAGATCATTTATTTTTCTCTCGGAGGAGATCTGCAGGCGAGATTTATCTGTGTTGGTAATAATGGTTCACTCTCTCCGGGCGCTGGCTACGTTTCAGGCCCCATTCCTAGCACTCCGCACAAACTTAGCCCTCATGACAACCCAAAAGATCAAAACTAAGACTCGTACGTTCACCACTTACTATTTGTGCGATACTGTGCCCACGCAAGCTACTTGACCTCTGTGAGTCTTGATTTGCTCATCTATGAGATGGAAATAAGGATCATTTCTTTCCTGGGAGGGTTGCTGGGAGAATTAAATGCAGCAACACGTATAAATTATTTTAAGTGCTCAATATGAATTTGCTGTTAACAGTGCCGGCGTCATTCTTCTCTATTCCTTGATGCGTCCACGATATCCTGCTGATTCCCAGCAGGGCCGATTTTCTCACTGTCTGTCCAAGTCAGATGGTCAGGGTTCTATCAGATGTCAAGAGTGCATTACTTCATATTTACATTGCCTGACATGGGGTCAGCTGGGTATTTTATTAATATCATTGTGGCATCAACATCAGTGTGGTCTTACAGGCCCATCTCCAGAGCAATTCACTGCATGGAGTACTGTCTGCTTGGCACTTTGTTGCATACCAGCTCTTCTGGGAATGTAGGAGAGGTCCTTTTGCCACTGACTTCGGTAATAACTTCCAGTCCTGTATGCTCCCCAAGACTCGTATCCAGACCCTCTCAGATCACTGAGCAAGGATGTGAAGTTGCCTGTTTCCTTTTTGTCTCCTCACCAGAATAGGAGAAAGTCTGAGGGCAAGAACTAGGTCACCATTATGGTTACATCACCATTGCCTAGCAAGCTCCTTGACATGTAGTAATTGCACATCGTAAATGTTGGGTGGATCAATCAAGAAAATGAAATAAAGTTGGCAACCCCCTGTGCCCATGTGGTCTTGTGAGTGGCAAGTGGTTCTCAATGTTTAAAGATGTGGGAATGTTTTCACCTGTGCACTTTCAACAACGTGTCATTTCCTCCTCATATCTAGCTTCAAACCCTCCAGCGCCCCAGCATCCCTCAGTGCTGGGTGCCTCAGCTAAGTATAACCCAACTTGTCTGGCTCAGATACTCGGACACCTGTCACAGAACCTTCTGGCTGTAGCTTTGGGCAAGGAGACTTAGGTGTCACCGTGTCCCCTCTCTGCCTCCTGGCCTTTTTCATCAGCCAGAGGTCCTTCCTGGCTGCCATTGGAGGCCTTTTCTCTCCATCCAGATCTCAGGCTCCGTCTTCTCCAGGACCTGCCAGAGCACAGGGCCGTGGGGTCACGTTCACTCTACCGGCACACAATTAATACGCATCTTAGCATTACCCCAGGGAAGCTTGAGACCCTGGGTTCATTTTAGCTCTACCCAAGTGGGAATTCTTCCAATTAAGGAAGATAATATAAAAAGCCTAAAACCGGTACAGACAACAAGTAAGTGTTATCAAGTCTCCTTGACCAGAGGACAGGCAGCCCCCTGGGTCTTTATTATCTTATGCTTCCTGAGTCATGATGCGCACACGTGGTTTTAAGCAAACCTAGGCAGGAAAGGGACTAAGTGGCATCTCTGTTCTCCTTGGAGGTGACAAGGGTGCTGCTTAGGACCAGCCGTGTACCTGCTCTATGAGCAAAGCAGCGGAGAAGAGAGGCGCGGACGGCTGGGGTTTGTTTTCTCAGGCTGCCCAGCGGTCCGTCAATTCTTGAAACACAAAAGAATGCTTTATAGAGCTGAGCAGAACAGAATCCTCCCACATGGAGTGTGTTTTGCTGCTAGAGGCTCTCACCACCCGTCAGCCCTGCCAAGATGAGCCAACTATATCTTTGCAAAGGTCTAATTTTAGAGAGATCAGGGCTCGGTAATGTGTGCCTAGTACAATGGGAATAAAATGTGACTTCCATTAGTTAGATGACCAGAAGATGTACTATAACTTGTCTTTGCTGGGGCCTTACAGCTGATGCGTTTTAAATTTAATTTATTCTCAAAAATTGATTTTCTTTATTTGATTTGCCTGCTCTATCAGTCTTTCTACAAAGACTGCCCATGGTATGGCCATTAATAACCCCAGGACTCTCTGAAATCTCCTTGAGTATCACACCTTGAGTTTATTTGTTTCTATGAATGAGACTCTTAATTCTCTAATAAGCACAAATCAAAAACCAAACAGTATTTTATGTTTAACTTCCCAGGTGCTGAAGGGCTAATGGAAATGGCATTGCCCACCAGCCTATCAGCTACTCACTGTTGAGGGCTGTGATAGAGTCCAAGGGCTGCTCTGAGGTTCATCTCCAAGAGTGTGGCTCTTGCCCCAAAGTAGAGTGAGGCTAGCCTGGCCGCCTCCGTCTCCGGTGACATTTTACTTCCAGCTTTGCCGACGGTGCCAGGGCGTTCGCTCAGGACCAGTTAAAATTCATGACAAGCAGCCGGCAAGAAAGAATTGGGATTCATTTTATCTCTGTAATGTAAGGGGAACCGTAGCCTCTAGAAGGACTGTCCAGTAGGGGGAAAGCAGGACTAACAGAGATCTCTTTGGTCTTCAGCTGGAGAAACTCCTTTCCTTCAACCCATTTAGAATGACTCATTTCCATGGAGTGTTGTTTTAAATTCTGAGTCCATTTGTAGTGATACTTGGTAATCAATTTTAAGTGGAAACAGCTGCTGTGTGTCACTCACACAGCTCCCCTTCAAACCCTGGAAAAGCAGAATTCAAACCATTCTCTCCTCACCCCCAGGTCGACTCATGCATATGGCTCCGTCTGCTGGGTTCCTTACCTCTATTCCCTGGGGCCAGCCCCTCTGTGGGGACAGGTCAGAAGGAGAATGGCCAGCAAAATGTGGGGAGAGGTAGGTGAGCGAGAGGAGTGTGGGATCCTGACAACATGTGGAATAGATCAGTCTGTGATCTCAGCAGTAGGGAAGGAGGCAGCCCTGTTTCTCCTTCCACTCGTCCATGACATATTTATTGAGCAGCTACTATGTGCTAACAGACTATGCTACCCGCTCGGGATGGAAATGAGAAGATGCAAATCCTGTTCTCAAGGAGCTCATGGTCCAATGGGGAGACAGGGGCTTAAAAAGTCATAATTCACAGAGTTAAGTCCCATGATGGAGGTGGGCACGAAGGCAGTGGAAGCTCCCAGGAGGGTTGCAGAGCTTACTCTCCAGCCCTCCCGAGCACACCCACATCTTCAGTCCCACAAAGTGGCAGGTCTGGCGGCGTGTTCGGCGCGGTGCATTGTGAAGGCCAGCATATCCCAGGCAGGGCCATTCTCCAGGACAGTCCAGGAGAAGAGAGACATGCTGCCTTGCCTCTACCAAGAATGCAAGAAAGGGAAAGACCCAAGTGTGCCCCCCAAAGCCAAGAGGTAAAAAAGAATGTGAACTTTCACTCCTTCATTGCTCGCAGGACGTGAGTTTCTCCATCTGTAGGATGGGAATAACGCTGAGAACATTTGGGGAGGATTCAGGGAGAAAAAAGAAGTAGTGACATTCTGGTGAGAGAGCATGAAGAGTCTCACGACAGGCGGCTAGCAGGTCCTGGCTGTTGTGGCTCTGGGTCTGAGCATGGCTGTAGCTTAGAGCACTCTGCCAATCCCAAACCAGGGGGGCCCTGGCTGTGTTTCGTGGAGCTATGTCCCTATGGCTACGAGGGGACCAAAAAATTCAATGAGAGGCAGGGACAGGGAATTCCCTGGTGGCCCAGTGGTTAAGATTCTGCGCTTTCACCCAGGTTCGATCCCTGACTGGGGAACTAAGATCCCACAAGCCATGCGGTGTGCACCCCCCCCCCAAAAAAAGAGGCAGGGACAGGATTTAACCTTGGGCATGGAACCCTTCCCCATCACTGGGCCCCTGCCCTCCTGGAGTGTGTGGCCTTAGAATCAGTAAGATGCTGAACTGCAGCTTCTCTATTCACTACGGAACTGAGGCCCCATTTCCTCAAGCACAAAGCTAGCACCAGCCAAACCCACCTTGAAGAACCATCCTGAGTATTAACTGTGAGGGTCCATGTGGTCCACAGTAGAAGATCAATTAATTCTAGTTGTTAAGGTTTTTTTTTTTTAACCTCCTGACCCTTTGCGCTGTTTCCTACGTAATATTATTAGCTTTATCGAAGTCTCACGAGACGAATTCGTTAGCTCTCTTGCCCAGAGAATGACCTGAAAGAGGATATTTGAAAAAAGAGGAGGTACAGTCTTAACAAGAGCTTGTTCTCTGGGATGGAGGATTCACTGGGGAAGCTCTCTGAGTCAGCAACATAGGGCACGGGTTGTCACAGGGCACGAGATGCCATCTTGGTCTGAGCAATGATCAGAGGTGAGAGGGGGATAACGTCAGTCCCCCAATGTCTGATATTATTAGAAAACGGTAGCCAGCTGCACTGAAACGAGATGCGACATGAGGAACTCAGTTTCAAAAGTGGGAAGACCTTCTAGGGAGGTGGGGTTGCTACCCCAAGGAATGAGTTGCCTGAAGGAAGGTGTAGACTATTACTTCTCTGCCAGCTGTGGAAAGCAGGGTAGGTTTTCATCCACTAGAGAAAGACAGGATGATGGAACAGGCCTGGTGAGCCAGGGTCCAGTTTGGAAGGACCATGCTTTTCTGCCCGGGTGTGACATCAAGCCGCTAACCCGCTTCTCTCCTTTGGGGCAGATTCAGAGAGAGTCAGATGGAGGGTGGAGCAAAGATTTGAGAGCAGGCCTTTCCCAGACAAATGCTCGTGCTTCTGGGAAACGGCACGGCCAGACCTTTTGTAGAGGTGCTTTTGTGACGTCACAATTGGGGGTTAACTTTTTGGCACCCGTTTCTGTGTTTCCTCCAAAGTTCATTCTGGTTCCTTTGACTTGCTGTTGGATTGAGCCCTGTTGCAATACATTTTCAACCATCCACCACCATTCCTCACCCACATGCCCACACATCAATCCTTGCTCAGCAAATGACAGAAGTAGGTTACACCGTGGCCTCTGACATGGAGAGAGGGCAGCTGAGTATTCTCCTGGGGTGTTTTGACTCTCTGTAACTTAAAGAAGATTTAACAGGCCAAATGGTCAGCATTCAGATTGTGTTTCTGCGTGAAGATTGGAGCTTAATGCTTTTTTTCACCTTCTGGCAGTCAAACAGAATGTCTCTCATCCCTCAAGAGGACTAACTTATCTAATGTTTTTGTTTTCCCCATGGGGTAGGGAAGTATAATATATTTTCAAATTATTTGCTAAGGCTGAACTTAGGACGATCTCAGAGAAACTAAAATATGGAAGGGCGACCGTCACTCTTCAGTCTCAGAATGTTTAGGGTTGGTATTCCGTACACAGGGGAGCAAAGTCAGCCAGAGCAACAGGGAGAGACAAAAGAACGTTCAGAACATAGTTCCTCTCCCCACTAATTATGTCAGCATAATTAGAAGAGACATTTTTTCCCAATATTTTTATTTCATGTAATAAGACCTGACATATCACCTGCTTCTAATACAGCTTTACTTGTCCTAATGTCCCCCATTACTGTTGTTTAGTTCTGCAAGGTAAAAGGTGTAGTTATTGTTAGCAAACCTGCCTGCGAGTGAAGGCTGCTTGCACCAGGGTCCTAGAGAAGAATTTCTTATAACCTGGAAAAGTTGAATCATTTTAAGATGGAAAGGAAAGTTTGAATTGGAATAAAAAGTCCCTGGGTCAAGCCCTACATCTGCCACTTAATTACTGCCCTTGAGCAAGTCATTCTTCCCTGTGTTTTTAATTTCCTTATCTGTGAAAATGGGAACACATACCTCACAAAACAGACATTTAGAGCAGATGAAACAGTGTTCTCATTAACTGTTAAGTGCTATACAAATGTGTAATACTGAATGATATTTAAATGGTTTTGTTCCATTACATTTCCCAACTAACTGTAAGAGAAGGTCATAACCAATAGGGAAAGCAGGCACATTAATTTATTAATGTAGAATATTTGTGATCCCATACCAAAATAATATGCCATTTCACTTCACCAGCCATGTATCTTCCCTGGGTAGGCCCAAGTTATCAAAACCTGGACTAGCAGTATTGATTTTGGCTTCTGGCTATCAGGAGTGTTTCACTGTCTTTTCAGCTCACTGAGACATCCTTCCCTTTATTGCAAAGTATAAACCCTCCTACAGGAGAGAGACCCAGGCAGGTGAGAAGAGTCCTGGCCGCTAAAGACAAGGCAGCTGATCAAGGGCCAATTAGAGCACGATGGACTTGCTTTTAAAGAAAAGACCGCCGTCTCCCACTGACCGTGTAGGGTAGGTAAGAAGCCAGTTTTAGTCTTGGCCAAACTGGGTGGGAAAATTTCTCCGGAAATCAAGTCGTTTACACAGAGAGCTTTTACAATCTCTGGTAACTCAGCCTTTCAGGGTGCCCGTTTTCTGATCTCTAAACTATGTGAGGTCTAAGGACATCTGACATCCTCCCAAATAAACAATCCGGTTTGACTTGAGGACATTCTTAGCCCTGAAGGATTTTAGGCCCAGAATATCTTTCTGGATCTGAAATTTTCTTCTTATTTTCTATTCATGAACATTATGACCACCTGTGCTTATTAGTGTCTCCGTGATCTCATGAGCCTGTGAGACACAAATTCTTGTGGTTACACCAATTCTCATCACTGCTCTCTCCTGCACACCAGGATTTGCCCCCTAGTTTTCCTAGTCGCTCTAGGGAATGCTCCATCTACCTACACAGCTATAACTACCCCTAAAACTCTACAATCCCTACAACTAGAAAGCATCCCTTGTGTCAGGATGGGGGCAGGAAGCAGAAAGTATCCATTTCTGAAACTGATGGAAACCTAGATTCTAAATTGGGGTTTTTTTTTTTTAAGTGCAAGACTTTCTGGGTTTGTTTTGTAAAGGCCACACCACCTCCACATTTCACTCCAAGCTTCTCAGCCCTCCTTCTGGCCTGATACCAGCTGAAAATTTCATTGCAGCCCCAGACTTCTGTGACTTTCTTCTAGAAAGGAGATTATTACACAGCCTATGGAAAAGGGAGAGAGCGCCCACTGGAAACTGGTCTTAGTTTACAAAAACCTCATTCACAGGCTGATTCAAACTGGTTGGCAAATCACAGTTCCTTAGAATTTGAGCCTTTGGGCTTTCTTTCTAAGCTGTTTGAAAATGGCGAAAATGGCATATGGCCTTAAATCTCAGTGAATGTTGAGAGTGGCGCAAAAAACCCTTTCCCTTTGTCTCTGAGGTGTCTGTCAGTTCAGGACCACCGCAGCAGAAGAAGGGCAGATTAAACTAAGAGAAGAGATAAAATTACAATCTTCACTCCCACTAAAACAATACATGTTGAGTCTGGCCCTGAGCCAGTTCATGTGAAAAGGACAACCTTAAATTTAAAAATATATCACTCAAAAATGAGCTGGATCCATTGTTCAGCCAGGGCTCCCTCAGTGAAAGAACCAGCACAAATGGGGGTGGGTATGATTTTTCGAAGTAACAGGATTTCCAGAGACAGAGACTTTTTTTTTTTGTCTCTTAACTCTCAACCTTGGGAAAAGCTCAAAAATTTCCAACCACTAGGCACATGACCAGATGCCCCATGGAGAGGTCTACTGGGAATTCACATGGACCAGACCCAGGGGATGACTGAGAACATTCCTTCCTTCTTCTCAAGCTTTTCTTTTAAGGGAATGATTAGATATCCCCCAAAACCAGTTGAGATAGAGGGGAAAAAAAGTTAAGAAGATATGCTTTTATGACAGACTCTAGGTCCATCCACCTCACTACAAATAACTCAGTTTCATTTATTTTTATGGCTGAGTAATATTCCATTGTATATATGTGCCACATCTTCCTGATCCATTCATCTGTCGATGGACACTTAGGTTGCTTCCATGTCCTGGCTACTGTAAACAGAGCTGCAATGAACATTGTGGTACATGACTCTTTTCGAATTATGGTTTTCTCAGGGTATATGTCCAGTAGTGGGATTGCTGGGTCGCATGGTAGTTCTATTTTTAGTTTTTCAAGGAACCTCCATATTGTTCTCCATAGTGGCTGTATCAATTTACATTCCCACCAATAGTGCAAGAGTGTTCCCTTTTCTCCACACCCTCTCCAGCACTTATTGTGTGTAGATTTTTTATGATGGTCATTCTGACCGGTAGATAGCTAGTCGGAGGCAGCTGCATAGCACAGGGAGATCAGCTCGGTGCTTTGTGGCCACCTAGAGGGGTGGCATAGGGAGGGTGGAAGAGAGACGCAAGAGGGAGGGGATATGGGGATATATATACATATATCAGCTATATCAGCTATACATATGTATATATGTATATATATACATATATGTATATATGTATATATGTATATAGCTGATTCACTTTGTTATACAGCAGAAACTAACACAACACTGTAAAGCAGTTATACTCCAATAAAGATGTTTTTAAAAATTAAATAATTAAAAGAAGATGTGCTTTTAAAGGAACATCTGTTTATTCACCCTGGAGTACAGAAACATGAGAAGAGAGGGTCTGGGAATCCTACACTCAAATGGGAAGAGAGGAAACCCTCATCCTTATTAAGTAGAAATTACTGGAGAAATCATGAAACTAAGCCTGGGTCAGGTGTCCTGCATTGCATTTGAGAAAGTAGGAACATACTTGAAAAACAATATCATCCGGTGAGCCTAAAGGAAAATTTACATTTTTTTTTTTTTTTGCTTTTCTACTTCTTGTTTTTATGAAAACTTTTGCAGAAGAGAATAATTGCAAAATATGATTATAAAGATGCCTTCTGATGTTTCCTTCACCAGGAAAGAAATGGTATAATCCTGTGGAGGAGCAGGTCTTGATTCCTACCTTGCTCCATCTCCTTATACGGCCCCAGGAGAGGCATTCAGCCATCCCAAGCCTCGGGCTGCTCACGCATAAAATGGGTTGACCTTTGAATTAGAGGAACTTTAGAAAGAATACATACCCTAATTTATGTATTCAGGGTTGGAAAGACTTTGACATGAAATTAACTTGAGGGCCAAATAGAATCTCAGCAAACCCAGGGAGGGAGAAATTGCTTTCAAGAGAACATTAAGACTTTGCTCGTATGCACAAATGTCACGGAGTTGGCCAAAACAGATTCAGAGCTAGTACACTCTTTAGAGATTTCCTGCAATCCCCATGTTTTATAGAGGGAAAAATCTGAGCCTAGAAAAGATGAAGTGACTTACAAAACATCACCCAATTCACATTACCATCGAGGTAAGAATTCAGGATTTGTTCTGGCAAAGGCTGAGCAGGCCAGGGGGAGCCAGGCCAGACCACAGAAACAATCACCCCCACGTTCTGGACATTTTCCCTGGGCCAAGCACCATGCTCAACACTGTGGATGCTTTAGGCCGTGGAATCCCCACACCTCTGGATGATAGGTGTTATCGATAACCAGCACTAGCTTCATGGGCTTGAGACCAGTGGTGTCGCAGACGGACACCATTCAGAAGGGCCCTGTGCTCTGCGATCGCCATCTTGAAATTCTAAAGTTTTGGACGAGGGATCCCCCATTTTCATTTCACACTGAGCCCCACAAATTATGTAGCTGGTCCTCATTATCTCCGTATTATAAGTGTATCAACAGAGACTTAGAGAAATTAAATGGCTTGCTCTTGGTCCTAGCCACTCCCGAAGACAGGGACCCAGACGTACAGAGTCAGCAGGCCATGTGAAGGTGGCCAGAGAGACTGGCTAAGTGGATGCTGTGCTTTCAAAGCCCCTTTGGGATTTCTCTTCCTCTGCTGGCCTCAGAAGACTCTGTATTCTAAGTTGGATGACTAACCATTCCAGACTGCCTGGGACTGTAGGGGATTCCCAGGACATGGGACTTTCAGTGCTAAAATTGGGGAAGTCCAGGGCAAACTGAGATGAGTTGGTCACCCTACTCTGCAGTCACAGGCCTGGGGCTCTGGAGGCTCCCCAGACCTTATCAGTTGTGCCATGTCCTGTGCCCACTGAGCCACATGTAGGTCCCCAAAGACAGGGTTCATCCAGAGGGCAGGCTGGAGACCAAAGCAGAGGGTGGGCAGCCAACCAGCTGTCATTGTGAGACTGCGGACCAGGCAAGTGAATCCAGAAGGACCAGTCTATTTAGGAACAGGTAGGCTTCAGTCCATATTCAGAGACCCAAGCCAGGCTAGAGACAGTGTGGGTGCAGACAGCCAGGAGCAGCGGGCAACGGGCTGGAGCGGAGCCCTAAGGCGCAGGCTCAAGGGATCTTCAGCTTACTCACTCTGTGACATGAGGGAGGTCACTTACTTTGCTGAGCCTGACTCTCCTCCTTTGAAAAATAAGAGACACAGTACATACTTCGTGAGGTCATTGTCAAAATGAGACATTAGATAGATACATAGATAGGTGATAGGTAGATAGATAGATAGATGATAGAGTGCACAGTTCAGTATGGTCACCCTGAAAGTCTCAATTTATACTTACTTAGTTCCATAAATATCTATTATGAGCCAGCCCCTGTGGAAGGGACTGGGATACCTTCAGCTCTTGTGGGACTAACCAATGGTGTGCTAATAAATGTTTAACAACCAGCTTTCTGGAGAAAAAGTAAAAAATTGCTTTGTCACATATGCCAATTTCCATGGTATAAATATTCCCACCATGGCTGATATCAATCTACCAATCTGAGGTCACCGAATACAGAGTTGGAAAAAGTTGTACTGAATCTGCTGTAGGAAACCTATGCCAGCATATCACTGAGCTACCATCTATTAGAAAGAACGAACTATAACACTGAAAGTTTTACAGAAGAAAAAGGAGAGCAGGAAACAGGTCAGTATAACTTTGGACAGAGAGCAGGGAGGACCTCCTTGAGGAAGAAGATTTCTGCTGAGACCTGAAGACATAGACGTGAGACCATAGACATGACCAGTGGAAGGAAACAGCATGTTTGCAGGCCAGGAGGAAAGAGAGAGAGGAAGAAAGGAAAGCATGTTTGAGAAAGAGCTGGAGCAGGGAAAGACAAGGTTGCGGAGAAGCAGAGACCAGACAGTCAGACGGTACAGGGGCCAAGTTCACCAGCTTCCAGAGCTGGGTGTTACGATAAGTCAGCCACGGACATAGTACTTACATTTTAGAACCATCACTCTGGCTAAGTGTGGGCGATGTGTCTACAGGCAAGAGGGCAAGCAGGGAGACCAGGCAGCCATGGCAGCATCCTGGGTGGAAGATGCTGGCGTCCTGGGCCAGGTTTTATATATTTGTGTTAACAGGTATCTATTGAGCTCGTGCCATATACATATACCTGTGCAAGGTCCTGGTGATTCATCAATGAGAATACTGCCCCAGCCTTCATGGATCTTCTAGGCAAGTGGAGAAATTGTTTTAAAAGATATAATAATAGTTAACTCTGTGGAGTGTTTACTGCATGGCAGGCATGGTATGCAGTACCATTTCACAGGCATTGCCTCATTAATTCTCAGTAATCCTAGAGGGGAGGTCTAGATGTTACCCTTGCATGAAATATTAGGTCATAAACTGAAAGCAGGTAGGTTCGTGGTGCAGGGGCCCGGGTTTAGCTGGAAGGCAGGTGGATGCCGGTGTGATGGCAAAAAGAGACCGGGTCCTCCAGGGATCCAGCCTTTTTGTCCAGCACCCCTGCTGCACTTCCCCACAGCCTCCCTGATGGTGCTTCTGAGGTGCATTAAAATCTTTCAGGAAAAAATAAGGCTAGAGTGGGACAGTAAGGAAAACAAATATCCATGTTTGTCAGTGTCTCAGAGTGTTTTTAAGGAATTCCACTTTTATGATTTTTCAGGTCATACGTGCGAAAGAGAAAAAAACAAATGTTCATAATCTGATTAAATTACTGAATATACCACAAAAGGAGGTTTTGTTAGACTGTTTTGCTCACTCTCAAATAAATATGACTTTGACAAATAGCAAACATTCTTCTTCACCACTTGACAGCTGAGAAATTGAGACAAGCCAGGAAAGAAGCCTAGGAGATGAGCTGGGTTTTCTGCCAATCCACTTCTGGTCAAGAATATATTTCTTTTTATCTTCAGTCATTTCTTTTTTATAGAGTGAGGGACAGTTAGTTTTGATCAGAGGCCTTAAATAGAATTGACCGTCATTGACTGGATCCATCAAATTTACCATAACATTTCCTTGAGACCAATCCACACTCTAGTATTTATATTTTCATTTGCAGCCCCTTCCCTGGACTTTCTCTTCCTATCAATTCACTTCCCCCAGCAACCCTGTCATAAAAAAAAGTGAAATCCAAATAGTCGTGAACTTTTATGAAGACAACAAAATTGCTTTCAGATTTCGAGGTCAGATAGACCCGGTTCCAGTACTGGTTTCCACCATTTTCAAGTTGTGTGAGTGGGAAATATACTTAACTTCTGTGAACCTCAGTTTCCCAACTGTAAAATGGCATTACCTACCTTATATTGTTATCAAGAAGAGTAAACGAGGTAAAGATTATGAGGTTCTTAGCACTCAGTGTATCTATCGCTATTAGCATCACCACTGGTAGCCACTGCTGTGTAACAAAATAATCATGATTCAGTGAGGTTTAGAAGAGGAGACAGGGGTCACCTGCTGGAACAGAGTGAAAAGCAGCAGAAAAAAGGCCTAACGGAGCTTCTCAAAAAGTTGGCCTCAACTCTCCCTTTCCCTGTCTACCCAAATGGCCCACAACAGTTGGCATTAGGATTCTTGAGCACCAAGATGCTAACAAAAAAGCTGTGACTTTGCCTTGTCACTTCCTGAGCAAAGGAAAAGGGAATTTTTTTCTTAATCCCCCAAATCTAATTTTGACATCTGGTCCAGGATCAGATATCAAAATATAAAATATTCTCCAAAGCTGTTATCTATAGACCCAGATCAATTGATTGACCCTGAGTTATAAAGTTCTAAGCAGAGCTGAGTGGCCACCAGCAGGAGGAACTAGAATGCCAGTGTGTGGGTGCGTGCGTGCGTGTGTGTGTGTGTGTGTACAGGGGAGTTTTGACCTGAGGGTGGGGTTGCTCTTCACCTGGACTTGCAAATAGTCAACCCTTAAAAATAAGTCTGTGTGTTAATTCAAAAAGACACATGCATCCCAATGTTCATTGGAGCACTATTTTTTTTTTAACATCTTTATTTGAGTATAACTGTTTTACAATAATGTGTTAGTTTCTCTTTTACAACAAAGTGAATCAGTTATACATATACATATGTTCCCATAACTCTTCCCACTTTTGTCACCCTCCCTCCCACCCTCCCTATCCCGCCCCTCTAGGTGGTCACTAAGAACAGAGGTGAACTCCCTGTGCTATGTTGCAGCTTCCCACTAGCTATCTAATTTACATTTGGTAGTGTGTATATGTCCCTGCCACTCTCTCACATCATCACAGCTTACCCTTCCCCCTCCCCATATCCTCAAGTCCATGCTCTAGTAGGTCTGTGTTTTATTCCCTCCTACCACTAATCTCTTCATGACATTTTTTTTTTTTTTTTTTAGATTCCATATATATGTGTTAGCATACGGTATTTGTTTTTCTCCTTCTGACTTACTTCACTCTGTATGACAGATTCCAGGTCTATCCACCTCATTACAAATAACTCAGTTTCATTTCTTTTTATGGCTGAGTAATATTCCATTGTATATATGTGCCACATCTTCCTTATCCATTCATCTGTTGATGGACACTTAGGTTGCTTCCATGTCCTGGCTATCGTAAATAGAGCTGCAATAAACATTTTGGTACATGACTCTTTTTGAATTATGGTTTTCTCAGGGTATATGCCCAGTAGTGGGATTGCTGGGTCATATGGTAGTTCTATTTGTAGTTTTTTAAGGAACCTCCATACTGTTCTCCATAGTGGCTGTATCATTTTACATTCCCACCAGCAGTGCAAGAGTGTTCCCTTTTCTCCACACCCTCTCCAGCATTTATTGTTTCTAGAGTTTTTGATGATGGCCAATCTGGCCGGTGTGAGATGATATCTCATTGTAGTTTTGATTTGCATTTCTCTAATGATTAATGATGTTGAGCATTCTTTCATGTGTTTGTTGGCTATCTGTATATCTTCTTTGGAGAAATGTCTATTTAGTTCTTCTGCCCATTTTTGGATTGGGCTGTTTGTTTTTTTGTTATTGAGCTGCATGAGTTGCTTATAAATTTTGGATATTAATCCTTTGTCAGTTGCTTCATTTGCAAATATTTTCTCCCATTCTGAGGGTTGTCTTTTGGTCTTGTTTATGGTATCCTTTGCTGTGCAAAAGCTTTTAAGTTTCATTAGATCCAATTTGTTTATATTAGTTTTTATTTCCATTTCTCTAGGAGATGGGTCAAAAAGGATCTTGCTGTGATTGATGTCATAGAGTGTTCTGCCTATGTTTTCCTCTAAGAGTTTGATAGTGTCTGGCCTTACCATTTTGAGTTTATTTTTGTGTATGGTGTTAGGGAGTGTTCTAATTTCATACTTCTACAGGTAGCTGTCCAGTTTTCCCAGCACCACTTATTGAAGAGGCTGTCTTTTCTCCAATGTATATTCTTGCCTCCTTTATCAAAGATAAGGTGACCATATGTGTGTGGGTTTATCTCTGGGCTTTCTATCCTGTTCCATTGATCTATATTTCTGTTTTTGTGCCAGTACCACACTGTCTTGATTACTGTGGCCTTGTAGTATAGTCTGAAGTCAGGGAGCCTGATTCCTCCAGCTCCATTTTTCGTTCTCAATATTGCTTTGGCTATTCGGGGTCTTTTGTGTTTCCATACAAATTGTGAAATTCTTTTTTCTAGTTCTGTAAAAAATGCCAGTGGCAATTTGATAGGGATTGCATTGAATCTGTATATTGCTTTGGGTAATACAGTCATTTTCACTATGTTGATTCTTCCAATCCAAGAACATGGTATATTTCTCCACCTATTTGTATCATCTTTAATTTCTTTCATCAGTGTCTTATAGTTTTCTGCATACAAGTCTTTTGTCTCCTTAGGTAGGTTTATTCCTAGATATTTTATTCTTTTTGTTGCAATGGTAAATGGGAGTGTTTTCTTAATTTCATTCTCAGATTTTTCATCATTAGTGTATAAGAATGCCAGAGATTTCTGTGCATTAATTTTGTATCCTGCTACTTTACCAAATTCATTGATTAGTTCTAGTAGTTTTCTGGTAGCATCCTTAGTATTCTCTATGTATAGTATCATGTCATCTGCAAACAGTGACAGCTTTACTTCTTCTTTTCCTATTTGGATTCCTGTTATTTCTTTATTTTCTCTAATTGCTGTGGCTAGAACTTCCAAAACTAGGTTGAATAAGAGTGGTGAGAGTGGGCAACCTTGTCTTGTTCCTGATCTTAGTGCAAATGGTTTCAGTTTTTCACCATTGAGAACAATGCTGGCTGTGGGTTTGTCATATATGGCCTTTATTATATTGAGGAAAGTTCCCTCGATGCCTACTTTCTGCAGGGTTTTGATCATAAATGGGTGTTGAATTTTGTCAAAAGCTTTCTCTGCATCTATTGAGATGATCATATGGTTTTTCTCCTTCAGTTTGTTGATATGGTGTATCACGTTGATTGATTTGCGTATATTGAAGAATCCTTGCCTTCCTGGAATAAACCCCACTTGATCATGGTGTATGATCCTTTTAATGTGCTGTTGGATTCTGTTTGCTAGTATTTTGTTGAGGATTTTTGCATCTATGTTCATCAGTGATATTGGCCTGTAGTTTTCTTTCTTTGTGACGTCTTTGTCTGGTTTTGGTATCAGGGTGATGTTGGCCTCATAGAATGAGTTTGGGAGTGTTCCTCCCTCTGCTATCTTTTGGAAGAGTTTGAGAAGGATAGGTGTTAGCTCTTCTCTAAATGTTTGATAGAATTCGCCTGTGAAGCCATCTGGTCCTGGGCTTTTGTTTGTTGGAAGATTTTTTTTTTTTTTTTTTTTTTTTTTTGCGGTATGGGGGCCTCTCACTGTTGTGGCCTCTCCCGTTGTGGAGCACAGGCTCCGGATGCGCAGGCCTAGCGGCCATGGCTCACGGGCTTAGTTGCTCCGCGGCATGTGGGATCTTCCCGGACCAGGGCACGAACCCGTGTCCCCTGCATCGGCAGGCGGATTCTCAACCACTGCGCCACCAGGGAAGCCCCTGTTTGTTGGAAGATTTTTAATCACAGTTTCAATTTCAGTGCTTGTGATTGGTCTGTTCATATTTTCTATTTCTTCCTGGTTCAGTCTCGGCAGGTTGTGCATTTCTAAGAATTTGTCCATTTCTTCCAGGTTGTCCAGTTTATTGGCATAGAGTTGCTTGTAGTAATCTCTAATAATCTTTTGTATTTCTGCAGAGTCAGTTGTTACACCTCCTTTTTCATTTCTAATTCTATTGATTTGAGTCTTCTCCCTTTTTTTCTTGATGAGTCTGGCTAATGGTTTATCAATTTTATTTATCTTCTCAAAGAACCAGCTTTTACTTTTATTGATCTTTGCTATTGTTTCCTTCATTTCTTTTTCATTAATTTCTGATCTGATCTTTATAATTTCTTTCCTTCTGCTAAATTTGGGGTTTTTTTGTTCTTCCTTCTCTAATTGCTTTAGGTGCAAAGTTAAGTTGTTTATTTGAGTTGCTTCCTGTTTCTTAAGGTCTGACTGTATTGCTATAAACTTGCCTCTTAGAACTGCTTTTGCTGTATCCCATAGGTTTTGGGTCATCGTGTCTCCATTGTCATTTGTTTCTAAGTACTTTTTGATTTCCTCTTTGATTTCTTCAGTGATCACTTCGTTATTAAGTAGTGTATTGTTTAGCCTCCATGTGCTTGTATTTTTTACAGATCTTTTCCTGTAATTGATATCTAGTCTCATAGCGTGGTGGTCAGAAAAGATACTTGATACGATTTCAATTTTCTTAAATTTGCCAAGGCTAGATTTGTGACCCAAGATATGATCTATCCTGGAGAATGTTCCATGGGCACTTGAGAAAAATGTGTATTCTGTTGTTTTTGGATGGAATGTCCTATAAATATCAAGTAAATCCATCTTGTATAATATATCATTTAAAGCTTGTGTTTCTTTATTTATTTTCATTTTGGATGATCTGTCCATTGGTGAAAGTGGGGTGTTAAAGTCCCCTACTATGATTGTGTTACTGTCGATTTCCCCTTTTATGGCTGTTAGTATTTGCCTTATGTATTGAGGTGCGCCTATGTTGGGTGCATAAATATTTACAATTGTTATATCTTCTTCATGGATCGATCCCTTGATCATTATATAGTGTCCTTCTTTGTCTCTTGTAATAGTTTTTATTTTAAAGTCTATTTTGTCTGATATGAGAATTGCTACTCCAGCTTTCTTCTGATTTCCATTTGCATGGAATATCTTTTTCCATCCCCTCACTTTCAGCCTGTAAGTGTCCCTAGGTCTGAAGTGGGTCTCTTGTAGACAGCATATATATGGGTGCTGTTTTTGTATCCATTCAGCCAGTCTGTGTCTTTTGGTGGGAGCATTTAATCCATTTACATTTAAGGTAATTATTGATATGTGCGTTCCTATTACCATTTACTTAATTGTTTCAGGTTGTTCTGGTAGGTCTTTTCCTTCTCTTGTGTTTCTTGCTTAGAGAAGTTCCTTTAGCATTTGTTGTAAAGCTGGTTTGGTGGTGCTGTACTCTCTCAGCTTTTGCTTGTCTGTAAAGGTTTTAATTTCTCCATCAAATCTGAATGAGATCCTTGCTGGGTAGAGTAATCTTGGTTGTAGGTTTTTTTCCTTCATCACTTAAATATGTCCTGCCACTCCCTTCTGGCTTGTAGAGTTTCTGCTGAAAGATCAGATGTTAGCCTTATGGGGATTCCCTTGTGTGTTATTTGTTGTTTTTCCCTTGCTGCTTTTAATATGTTTTCTTTGTATTTAATTTTTGACAGTTTGATTATTATGTGTCTCCGCGTGTTTATCCTTGGGTTTATCCTGTATGGGACTCTCTGTGCTTCCTGGACTTGGTTGACTATTTCCTTTCCTATATTAGGGAAGTTTTCAACTATAATCTCTTCAAATATTTTCTCAGTCCCTTTCTTTTTCTCTTCTTCTTCTGGGACCCCTATGATTCGAATGTTGGTGCGTTTAATGTTGTCCCAGAGATCTCTGAGACTGTCCTCAGTTCTTTTTTTTTTTTTTTTTTTTGTGGTACGCGGGCCTCTCACTGTTGTGGCCTCTCCCATTGTGGAGCACAGGCTCCGGACGCACAGGCTCAGCGGCCATGGCTCACCGGCCCAGCCGCTCTGCGGCATGTGGGATCCTCCCAGACCGGGACACGAACCCGTGTCCCCTGCATCGGCAGGCGGATTCTCAACCACTGCGCCACCAGGGAAGCCCTGTCCTCAGTTCTTTTCATTCTTTTTTCTTTCTTCTGCTCTGCAGTAGTTATTTCCATTATTTTATCTTCCAGGTCACTTATCCGTCCTTCTGCCTCAGTTATTCTGCTACTGATCCCGTCTAGAGTATTTTTCATTTCAATTATTGTGTTGCTCATCGTTTCTTGCTTCCTCTTTATTTCTTCTAGGTCCTTGTTAACTGTTTCTTGCAATTTGTCTATTCTATTTCCAAGATTTTGCATCATCTTCACCATCATTATTCTAAATTCTCTTTCAGGTAGATTGGCTATTACCTCTTCATTTGTTAGGTCTGGTGTGTTTTTATCTTGTTCCTTCATCTGCTGTGTGTTTTTCTGTCTTCTCATTTTGCTTATCTTACTGTGTTTGGGGTCTCCCTTTTGAAGGCTGCAGGTTCGAATTTCTATCTATTTTTGGTGGCTGTCCCCAGTGGCTGAGGTTGGTTCAGTGGGTTGAGCAGGTTTCCTGGTTGGGGGGACCAGTTCCCCTGTTCTGGTGGATGAGGCTGGATCCCGTCTCCCTGGTGGGTAGGTCCACGTCTGGGGGCGTGTATGGGGATGTCGGTAGCCTTACTGTGATTCTAGGCCGCCTCTCTGCTAATGGATGGGGCTGTAGACCTGTCTCGCTCTTTGTTGGGGATAGGGTGTCCAGCACTGTTCATTGCTGGTCCTTGAGTGAATCTGGGTCTTGGTGTTGAGATGGAGATCTCTGGGAGATTTTCGCCGTTTGATATTACGTGGAGCTGAGAGGTCTCTTGTGGACCAGTGTCCTGAGGTTAGTTCTCCCACCTCAGAGACACAGCCTTGACACCTGGCTGGAGTGCCAAGAGCCTTTAATCCACACGGCTCAAAACAAAAGGGAGAAAAAAATAGAAAGTCAAGAAAGGAAGGAAGAAAGGAGGAAGGGAGGGAAGGAAGGAAGAAAGGAAGGGAGGGAGGAAGAAAGGAAGGGAGGAAGGAAGGAGGGAATAAAAGGAAGAGAGGGAGGAAGAAAGGAAGGGAGGAAGGAAGGAGGGAATAAAGAAAGGAAGGGAGGGAGGAAGAAAGGAAGGAGGGAATAAAGAAAGGAAGGGAGGGAGGAAGAAAGGAAGGAGGGAATAAAGAAAGGAAGGGAGGGAGGAAGAAAGGAAGGGAAGAAGGAAGGAGGGAATAAAGAAGGGAGGGAGGAAGAAAGGAAGAGAGGGAGGAAGAAAGGGAGGAAGGAAGGAGGGAATAAAGGAAGGAAGGAAGGAAGGAGGGAAATAGGATAAGGAGGGAAGAAAGGAAGAAAGAAAGGGGAGAAGACAAAATAAAGTAGGGTAAAATACAGTTATTAAAATAACAAAATAATTATTAAGAAGAAAAATTTCTATTAAAGAAAAAAAAAAAAAAAGGTCGGTCTAACCCCAGGACAAATGGTGAAAACAAAGCTACACAGACAAAATCTCACACAGCAGCACCCACATACACACTCACAAAAAGAAAAAAGGGGAAAATAATAGTATATCTTGCTCCCAAAGTCCACTTCCTCAACCTGGGATATTTCGCTGTCTATTCAGGTTTTCCACAGATGCAGGGCACTTCAAGCTGACTGTGGAGCTTTAACCTGCTGTTTCTGAGGCTGCTGGGAGGGACCACCCCCTCTCTTTGTTCGCACAGCTCCTGGGGCTCAGCCCTGGACCTGGCCCCGCCTCTGCGCGCAGGGCGTCCGAGGGCGTCTGCCCTTCGCTCAGAGAGGGCGGGGTCAAAGGAGCAGCGTTAAGGGAGCAGTTGATTCGGGGGCTCTGGCTCACTCAGGCGGTGGGCGGGGGGGGCACGGATGTGGGGCGAGTCCGTGGCGGCAGAGGCCGGCGTGACGCTGCACCGGCCCGAGGCGCGCCGTGCGTTTTCCTGGGGAAGCGGTCCCAGGATCCCGGGACCCCGGCACTGGCGGGCTGCACAGGCTCCTGGGAGGGGCGGTGTGGAGAGTGACCTGCGCTCGCACACAGGCCTCTTGGTGGCGGCAGCAGCAACCGTAGCACCCCACACCCGTCTCTGTTGTCCGCGCCGACAGCCGCAACTCGCGCCCGTTTCTGGGGCTCCTTTATGTGGTGCCCTTAATTCCCTTTCCTCGCACCCCAGGAAGCGAAGAGGCAAGAAAAAGTCTCTTGTCTCTTCGGCAGCTCCGCGCCCGTTTCTGGAGCTCCTTTAAGCGGCGCGCTTAAACCCCTCTCCTCGCGCAGCAGGAGGTAAAGAGGGAAGAAAAGGTCTCTTGCCTCTTCGGCAGCTCCAGACTTCTCCCGAACTCCCTCCCGGCCCGCCGTGGTGCGCTAAGCCCTTCAGCCTGTTTTCGCTCTGCCAACTCCAGACCTTTCCCTGGGATCCGCCCGAGGCTCAGTTCCCAGCCCCGCCCGCCGCGGCGGATGAGCAGACAAGCCTCTCGGGCTGGTGAGTTCTGGTCGGCACGGATCCTCTACAGGAATCTCTCCGCTTTGCCCTCCGCACCCTGTTGGCTGTGGTCTCCTCCGCGGCTCTGAAGCTTCCCCCTCCACCACCCGCAGTCTCCGCCCGCGAAGGGGCTTCTAGTGTGCGGGAACCTTTCCTCCCTCTCGGCTCCCTCCCACTGGTGCAGGTCCCGTCCCTATTCTTTTGTCTCTGTTTATTTTTTCTTTTGCCCTAACAAGGTACGTGGGGGGGGTTCTTGCCTGAGGTCTGAGGTCTTCTGCCAGCGTTCGGTGGGTGTTCTATAGGAGAAGTTCCACGTGTAGATGTATTTCTGATGTATCTGTGAGGAGGAAGTGTGATCCCCGCGTCTTACTCTTCCGCCATCTTCTCGCTCCCCCTGGAGCACTATTTACAATAGCCAGGTCATGGAAGCAACCTAAATGCCCATCGACAGATGCATGAATAAAGAAGATGTGGTAAATATATACAATGGAATATTACTCAGCCATAAAAAGGAACGAAATTGGGTCATTTGTAAAGATGTGGATGGACCTAGAGACTGTCATAGAGAGTGAAGTAAGTCAGAAAGAGAAAAAGAAATATCACATATTAACACATATATGTGGAATCTAGAAAAATGGTATGATGAGCCATTTTGCAAGGCAGAAATAGAGACACAGATGTAGAGAACAAACATATGGACACCAAGGGGGGAAAGCAGGACCTGGGAGATTGGGATTGACATATATATATACACTAATATGTATAAAATAGATAACATTAAAAAAATTTTTTAAACTAAAAAAAATCTGTGTGTAAAACTAACGCATTTAATGTAACTGGACTTAAATTTTAATAGGAATACTCTAGAAGGAAGGAGAGGATGTTAAACCAATGCTTTTTAAAAAATTACTAATATAAGATGTATTCTGAATGTCTGTGGGAACATTCCGGGAAGTCATTATTGTTCGCATTATCTTTATTTAGAGAAATCTCAAAGAACTCAGCCTTATCAGCAGTGACAATAGTAATTTATTGGCTGCTCTGAAGATAGACCTTGGGTGTCTCATTCATGAGCCAGCCTTGGCTGGACTTTTATCAAGTCTGTCAACTTGAAACCAAGGTCTTGACCGAGACCTGAATGCCACCAAGATGAAGCTGAGTTCAAACAAGGTATAAACATCCCCTCTAACCCCAAAGTGCCTCTCTTGCGGAACTCCAGATGACTAAGAGACCTTGGGTTGCTCTCTCAGTCTCATGTCTCAGACGCAGGAAGCAGTTTGTCCCTGCTGGAGTTGAGCAAAGACACCGCCCAGGCACAACCATGAAGGTGGGTATTTCCTGGATGCCTCGGCCACCAGTGATTCAGAAAATGAACCCCAGAAATGGGATTTTCTTTTTTTTTTCTTTTTTTTTTTTTAACATCTTTATTGGAGTATAATTGTTTTACAATAGTGTTAGTTTTTCCTTTACAACAAACTGAATCAGTTATACATATACATATGTTCCCATATCTCTTCCCTCTTGCATCACCCTCTCTCCCACCCTCCCTATCCCACCCCTCTAGTTGGTCACAAAGCACAGAGGTGATCTCCCTGTGCTATGCAGCAGCTTCCCACTAGGTATCTAATTTACATTTGATAGTGTGTATATGTCCCTGCCACTCTCTCACTTCGTCTCAGCCCACCCTTCCCCCTCCCCATATCCTCAAGTCCATGCTCGAGTAAGTCTGTGTTTTATTCCCGTCCTACCACTAATCTCTTCATGACATTTTTTTCCCTTAGAGTCCATATATATGTGTTAGCATACGGTATTTGTTTTTCTCCTTCTGACTTACTTCACTCTGTATGACAGACTCCAGGTCCATCCACCTCATTATAAATAACTCAGTTTCATTTCTTTTTATGGCTGAGTAATATTCCATTGTATATATGTGCCACATCTTCTTTATCCATTCATCTGTTGATGGACACTTAGGTTGCTTCCATGTCCTGGCTATTGTAAATAGAGCTGCAATGAATATTTTGGTACATGAGTCTTTCTGAATTCTGGTTTTCTCAGGGTATATGCCCAGTAGTGGGATTGCTGGGTCGTATGGTAGTTCTATTTGTAGTTTTTTAAGGAACCTCCATACTGTTCTCCATAGCGGCTGTATCAATTTACATTCCCACCAGCAGTGCAAGAGTGTTCCCTTTTCTCCACACCCTCTCCAGCATTTATTGTTTCTAGAGTTTTTGGTGATGGCCAATCTGACCGGTGTGAGATGATATCTCATTGTAGTTTTGATTTGCATTTCTCTAATGATTAATGAGGTTGAGCATTCTTTCATGTGTTTGTTAGCAATCTGTATATCTTCTTTGGAGAAATGTCTATTTAGTTCTTCTGCCCATTTTTGGATTGGGCTGTTTGTTTTTTTGTTATTGAGCTGCATGAGTTGCTTATAAATTTTGGAAATTAATCCTTTGTCAGTTGCTTCATTTGCAAATATTTTCTCCCATTCTGAGAGTTGTCTTTTGGTCTTGTTTATGGTATCCTTTGCTGTGCAAAAGCTTTTAAGTTTCATTAGGTCCCATTTGTTTATTTGTGTTTTTATTTCCATTTCTCTAGGAGATGGGTCAAAAAGGATCTTGCTGTGATTTATGTCGTATAGTGTTCTGCCTATGTTTTCCTCTAAGAGTTTGATAGTGTCTGGCCTTACATTTAGGTCTTTAACCCATTTTGAGTTTATTTTTGTGTGTGGTGTTAGGGAGTGTTCTAATTTCATACTTTTACATGTAGCTGTCCAGTTTTCCCAGCACCACTTATTGAAGAGGCTGTCTTTTCTCCACTGTATATCCTTCCCTCCTTTATCAAAGATAAGGTGACTATATGTGTGTGGGTTTATCTCTGGGCTCTCTATCCTGATCCATTGATCTATATTTCTGTTTTTGTGCCAGTACCATATTGTCTTGATTACTGTAGCCTTGTAGTAGAGTCTGAAGTCAGGGAGCCTAATTCCTCCAGCTCCATTTCTCGTTCTCAAGATTGCTTTGGCTATTCGGGGTCTTTTGTGTTTCCATACAAATTGTGAAATTTTTTGTTCTAGTTCTGTAAAAAATGCCAGTGGTAATTTGATAGGGATTGCATTGAATCGGTAGATTGCTTTGGGTAGTAGAGTCATTTTCACAATGTTGATTCTTCCAATCCAAGAACATGGTATATTTCTCCACCTATTTGTATCATCTTTAATTTCTTTCATAAGTGTCTTATAGTTTTCTGCATACAAGTCTTTTGTCTCCTTAGGTAGGTTTATTCCTAGATATTTTATTCTTTTTGTTGCAATGGTAAATGGGAGTGTTTTCTTAATTTCATTCTCAGATTTTTCATCATTAGTGTATAAGAATGCCAGAGATTTCTGTGCATTAATTTTGTATCCTGCAACTTTACCAAATTCATTGATTAGCTCTAGTAGTTTTCTGATAGCATCCTTAGGATTCGCTATGTATAGTATCATGTCATCTGCAAACAGTGACAGCTTTACTTCTTCTTTTCCTATTTGGATTCCTTTTATTTCTTTTTCTTCTCTGATTGCCGTGGCTAGAACTTCCAAAACTATGTTGAATAAGAGTGGTGAGAGTGGGCAACCTTGTCTTGTTCCTGATCTTAGTGGAAATGGTTTCAGTTTTTCACCATTGAGAACGATGCTAGCTGTGGGTTTGTCATATATGGCCTTTATTATGTTGAGGAAAGTTCCCTGTATGCCTACTTTCTGCAAGGTTTTTATCATAAATGAGTGTTGAATTTTGTCAAAAGCTTTCTCTGCATCTATTGAGATGATCATATGGTTTTTCTCCTTCAGTTTGTTGATATGGTGTATCACGTTGATTGATTTGCGTATATTGAAGAATCCTTGCATTCCTGGGATAAACCCCACTTGATCATGGTGTATGATCCTTTTAATGTGCTGTTGGATTGTGTTTGCTAGTATTTTGTTGAAGATTTTTGCATCTATGTTCATCAGTGATATTGGCCTGTAGTTTTCTTTCTTTGTGACGTCTTTGTCTGGTTTTGGTATCAGGGTGATGTTGGCCTCATAGAATGAGTTTGGGAGTGTTCCTCCCTCTGCTATCTGTTGGAAGAGTTTGAGAAGGATAGGTGTTAGCTCTTCTCTAAATGTTTGATAGAATTCGCCTGTGAAGCCATCTGGTCCTGGGCTTTTGTTTGTTGGAAGATTTTTAATCACAGTTTCAATTTCAGTGTTTGTGATTGGTCTGTTCAAATTTTCTATTTCTTCCTGGTTCAGTCTCGGCAGGTTGTGCATTTCTAAGAATTTGTCCATTTCTTCCAGGTTGTCCATTTTATTGGCATACAGTTGCTTGTAGTAATCTCTAATAATCTTTTGTATTTCTGCAGTGTCAGTTGTTACATCTCCTTTTTCATTTCTAATTCTATTGATTTGAGTCTTCTCCCTTTTATTCTTGATGAGTCTGGCTAATGGTTTATCAATTTTATTTAACTTCTCAAAGAACCAGCTTTTAGTTTTATTGATCTTTGCTATTGTTTCCTTCACTTCTTTTTCATTTATTTCTGATCTGATCTTTATGATTTCTTTCCTTCTGCTAAATTTGGGGGTTTTTTGTTCTTCTTTCTCTAATTGCTTTAAGTGCAAAGTTAGGTTGTTTATTCGAGATGTTTCCTGTTTCTTAAGGTATGATTGTATTGCTATAAACTTGCCTCTTAGAACTGCTTTTGCTGTATCCCATAGGTTTTGGGTCGTTGTGTCTCCATTGTCATTTGTTTCTAAGTATTTTTTGATTTCCTCTTTGATTTCTTCAGTGATCACTTCGTTATTAAGTAGTGTATTGTTTAGCCTCCATGTGTTTGTATTTTTTACAGATCTTTTCCTATAATTGATATCTAGTCTCATAGCGTTGTGGTCGGAAAAGATACTTGATACGATTTCAATTTTCTTAAATTTGCCAAGGCTAGATTTGTGACCCAAGATATGATCTATCCTGGAGAATGTTCCATGAGCACTTGAGAAAAATGTGTATTCTGTTGTTTTTGGATGGAATGTCCTATAAATATCAATTAAGTCCATCTTGTGTAATGTATCATTTAAAGCTTGTGTTTCCTTATTTATTTTCATTTTGGCTGATCTGTCCATTGGTGAAAGTGGGGTGTTAAAGTCCCCCATTATAATTGTGTTACTGTCGATTTCCCCTTTTAAGGCTGTTAGTATTTGCCTTATGTATTGAGGTGCTCCTATGTTGGGTGCATAAATATTTACAATTGTTATATCTTCTTCATGGATCGATCCCTTGATCATTATGTAGTGTCCTTCTTTGTCTCTTGTAATAGTCTTTATTTTAAAGTCTATTTTGTCTGATATGAGAATTGCTACTCCAGCTTTCTTCTGATTTCCATTTGCATGGAATATCTTTTTCCATCCCCTTACTTTCAGTCTGTATGTGTCCCTAGGTCTGAAGTGGGTCTCTTGTAGACAGCATATATATGGGTCTTGTTTTTGTATCCATTCAGCCAGTCTGTGTCTTTTGGTGGGAGCATTTAATCCATTTACATTTAAGGTAATTATCGATATGTATGTTCCTATTGCCATTTACTTAATTGTTTCGGGTTGTTCTTGTAGGTCTTTTCCTTCTCTTGTGTTTCTTGCCTAGAGAAGTTCCTTTAGGATTTGTTGTAGAGCTGGTTTGGTGGTGCTGAACTCTCTCAGCTTTTGCTTGTCTGTAAAGGTTTTAATTTCTCCATCAAATCTGAATGAGATCCTTGCTGGGTAGAGTAATCTTGGTTGTAGGTTTTTTTCCTTCATCACTTTAAATATGTCCTGCCACTCCCTTCTGGCTTGTAGAGTTTCTGCTGAAAGATCAGATGTTAGCCTTATGGGGATTCCCTTGTGTGTTATTTGTTGTTTTTCCCTTGCTGCTTTTAATATGTTTTCTTTGTATTTAATTTTTGACAGTTTGATTATTATGTGTCTCCGCGTGTTTATCCTTGGTTTTATCCTGTATGGGACTCTCTGTGCTTCCTGGACTTGGTTGACTATTTCCTTTCCTATATTAGGGAAGTTTTCAACTATAATCTCTTCAAATATTTTCTCAGTCCCTTTCTTTTTCTCTTCTTCTTCTGGGACCCCTATAATTCGAATGTTGGTGCGTTTAATGTTGTCCCAGAGGTCTCTGAGACTGTCCTCAGTTCTTTTCATTCTTTTTTCTTTCTTCTGCTCTGCAGTAGTTATTTCCACTATTTTATCTTCCAGGTCACTTATCCGTCCTTCTGCCTCAGTTATTCTGCTATTGATCCCATCTAGAGTATTTTTAATTTCATTTATTGTGTTGCTCATCGTTTCTTGCTTCCTCTTTATTTCTTCTAGGTCCCTGTTAACTGTTTCTTGCAAATTGTCTATTCTATTTCCAAGATTTTGCATCATCTTCACCATCATTATTCTAAATTCTCTTTCAGGTAGATTGGCTATTACCTCTTCATCTGTTAGGTCTGGTGTGTTTTTATCTTGCTCCTTCATCTGTTGTGTGTTTTTCTGTCTTCTCATTTCGCTTATCTTACTGTGTTTGAGGTCTCCTTTTTGCACGCTGCAGGTTCGTAGTTCCTGTTGTTTTTGGTGGCTGTCCCCAGTGGCTAAGGTTGGTTCAGTGGGTTGAGTAGATTCCCTGGTTGGGGGGACTAGTGCCTCTGTTCTGGTGGATGAGGCTGGATCTTGTCTTTCTGGTGGGCAGGTCCTCGTCTGGTGGTGTGTTTGGGGATGTTGGTTACCTTATTATGATTTTAGGCAGCCTCTCTGCTAATGGATGGGGCTGTAGACCTGTCTTGCTCTTTGTTGGAGATAGGGTGTCCAGCACTGTTCTTTGCTGGTCCTTGAGTGAAGCTGGGTCTTGGTGTTGAGATGGAGGTCTCTGGGAGATTTTCGCCGTCTGATGTTACGTGGAGCTCGGAGGTCTCTTGTGGACTAGTGTCTAGAGGTTGGTTCTCCCACCTCAGGGACACCGCCCTGGTGCCTGGCTGGGGCGCCAAGAACCTTTAATCCACACGGCTCAAAATAAAAGGTAGAATAAATAGAGAGGAAAGAAAAGGAAGGAAGGAGGGAGGGAGGGAAGGAAGGAAGAAAGGAAGGAAGAAATGAAGGAAGGAAGCAAGAAAGGAAGGAAGGAAGGTGCAGAGGAAGAAAGGGAGGAAGGAAGAGAGGAAGGGAGGAAAGAAGGGGGGAAGGAAGGAAGAAAGGAGGGAAGGAGGGAAGAAAGGAAGGAAGAAAGGAAGAAAGAAAGGGAGAAGACAGAGTAGTATAAAGTATAGTTATTAAAATAAAAAATAATTATTAAGAAGAAAAATTTCCTTTAAAAAAAAAAAAACAGAAAAATGGGTCGGTCTAACCCTAGGACAAATGGTGCAAGCAAAGCTATACAGACAAAATCTCACACAGCAGCACACACATACACACTCACAAAAAGAAAAAAAGGGGAAAATAATAGTATATCTTGCTCCCAAAGTCCACCTCCTCAACTTGGGATGATTCGTTGTCTATTCAGGTTTTCAACAGCTGCAGGGCACTTAAAGTTGATTGTGGAGCTTTAATCCGCCGCTTCTGAGGCTGCTGGGAGAGACCTCCCCCTCTCCTCTCTGTTCGCACAGCTCCTGGGGTTCAGCTTTGGACTTGGTCCCGCCTCTGCGTGTAGGTCGTCCGAGGGCGACTGCCCTTCGCTCAGACAGGACGATGTTAAAGGAGCAGTTGATTCGGGGGCTCCAGTTCACTCAGGCTGGGGGGAGGGAGTGGCACGGGGGCGGGGCGAGTCCGCGGCAGCAGAGGCCGACGTGACGCTGCACAGGCCCAAGGCGCGCCGTGCGTTCTCCCGGGGAAGCTGTCCCTGGATCCCGGGACCCCGGCAGTGGCGGACTGCACGGGCTCCCGGGAGGGCCGGTGTGGAGAGTGACCTGTGCTCACACACAGGCCTCTTGGTGGTGGCAGCAGCAACCTTAGCGTCCGACACCCGTCTCTACTGTCCGTGCCGACAGCCGCGGCTCGCGCCCGTTTCTGGAGCTCCTCTACGCGGTGCTCTTAATCCCCTCACCTCACACCCGAGGAAGCAAAGAGGCAAGAAAAAGTCTTTTGTCTCTTTGGCAGCTCCGCGCCCGCTTCTAGGGCTCCTTTAAGCGGCGCACTTAATCCCCTCTCCTCGCGCCCAGGCAGCAAAGAGGGAGGAAAAGGTCTCTTGCCTCTTCGGCAGCTCCAGACTTCTCCCGAACTCCCTCCCGGCTAGCCGTGGCGCACTAGCCCCCTTCAAGCTGTCTTCACTCTGCCAACTCCAGACCTTTCCCTGGGATCCGACTGAAGCCCGAGCCTCAGCTCCCGGCCCCGCCCGCTCCGGCGGGCGAGCAGACAAGCCTCTCGGGCTGGTGAGTGCCGGTCGGCACCGATCCTCTGCGGGAATCTCTCCGCTTTGCCCTCCGCACCCCTGTGGCTGAGCTGTCCTCCGCGGCTCCGGAGCTTCCCCCTCCGGCGCCCGCAGTCTCCGCCCGCGAAGGGGCCTCTAGTGTGTGGGAGACTTTCCTCCTTCACGGCTCCCTCCCACTGGCGTAGGTCCCGTCCCTATTCTTTTGTCCCTGTTTATTCTTTTTTCTTTTGCCCTACCCAGATATGTGGGGAGTTTCTTGCCTTTTTGGAGGTCTGAGGTCTTCTGCCAGCGTTCGGTGGGTGTTCTATAGGAGAAGTTCCACGTGTAGATGTATTTCTGATGTCTCTGTGAGGAGGAAGGAGATCTCCGCGTCTTACTCTTCCGCCATCTTTAAGCCGTCTCCCAGAAATGGGATTTTCAAGGCTCTTTATCATTTCTCTCCTCCCCAAGGCCATCTCTCTTTGGCAGAAATCTCACCTATGTGTAGAGACAGGAAAAGGAGAAAAACGCTGAAGGAATTCCATTTTGTTTACATAAGCAGACCTGGAATGAAGTTATGTTAAGGTCACAGACCAAAACCAGTAGATACACCATCCAGTGGCCACTAACAATGGACTGTAGTTGCTGTCTTCCCACAGAAATCTAAGAGATCACTGAGTCCTCTTTCCCCCAATTTCCCTCTTTCCCTCTTTCCAGCTGACAATATAAATATTTTCTGGAAATCAGTGCCAATAAGTGCCCAATGAAGCATTTTCTGGTTCAGCTTTCTAAAGACTAACCTCATATGAATAAAATCTTTCTGTTAAGAAATGAAGCAACTAGATTTTTAAAAGAATCTCTTTAGGGTCCCAAGGGGCATTCTCTGAACTGGCCTGAATCTAGTCCTTTGTGGCTTTTGAAGGTGAGATGGGCCTAGCAAGTTCTGCAAGGAAAATCTCACAGGTCACTCAGACCTGAGGTCTGGGTGAAGAGATCCAGGTTTAAGCACAACAAAACGGAGTCAAGTTCTGTTTCTGCCATCAACTATGTGACATGGAGCAGGTCATTTATAAATTACCCCTCTGAGGCTGAGTTTGATCATATATTAAAAAAACTAAATAATAATACCTTTCCAAAGTAATCATTCTCAAATGCAAATCTCACATCTCATCCTTGCTTCGAACCAGACACTACCTAGTTCCTGTAAAGTGATACCTGGTTCTGAGCCTGGCATTCAAGTTCCTTCATGACCCCGTCCTTCCTCCCTGTTCTAACCTCATCTCCATCACTGGGTCCCCTCTTAACCGCCTTTCGCACAAACGCCCCAGCAATATTGAAAATCACACTGTTTCCCACCTCTGCTCCTTTGCACACGCTATTCCTGCCCCAAAGCAGTTCTTTCCCTTTGTTCCACGCCCCTCCCCCCCCCCCCGCTGCAAAACCATCTGGAAGAGGAAAAACACTTGCTCATCTTTGAAAACTCAGTTCAAATATCACTTTTTATGAGCATCTTCCGCCGAATACCTCTGTATACACACCCCTCCCCGCACACACACACACACACACACACACATACACACACACAGCATCCTCACAGAGTTGCTGACTGCTACACAAGTCTTGCTTTATCTCACCGGCACTTTTCTCCAACTCATCTGCCCAGGACCCCACAGGCCCCTTTTTCCAAACTGCACAAAGGCTGCGGATAGGCTGCCAGTGGCCCTGGAGGAATGAGGGTCCATGGGGACAGGAAGGCGGCTTAAGAGTCCGTGTGTCACACCGGCCGGCAGTGCCTGGAAGTCGGGAGGGGAAATGACTGGAGATGCAGCGGAGGCTCTGGGGGCGAAGGGGCAGGATGCAGTGGCTGGAGAGGGAGGGCCGGGAGGTGGCCAAGGAATCACCCCGGTGTTAGCAGCGGCTGTCTGGGCTTAACCGAGGTGGATTTGTAAGGTGGCAGGGACTGTGCTCTCTCTCAGAGGATAATTGAAAACAGAATTATGCAGTTTGAAAATATCCGATTCCAGAAAACGTGATGATCCCTGACAGTGTCCCACTTCACTCGCACCGGTTTGGCTTTTCCCTCCAGTCCTGCCTCAGTCAGACCTGAGCCACTCCTGTCTGTCCTCAGCGAGGAGACCAGCTGTCCTGGTCCTGGGAGGTTCTGTCCCCGTGACAGCTCCCCCCCCCGCCCCGCCTCCTTCCTAACTTCACTCGCTTCCTCTACCTTCAACTGCCCGAGGTCCCGCGTCAGTCACTACCTGTACTTCTTTCTCTCCCGTCATCTCCCCTTTTTCTCTAGCTGTCCCAGGGGCCCCTTCATCCCCTCCACCCCTCACAAACCTCACTCAGGCCTCCTGGCCTTCCCTGCATCTCATTTACTGAGCTTTTTCAGCCCTTCACTTCATTCCCTTCAACATGTATTAGCATCGATACCTTATTTTTACCTACTTTTCCCATTAAATATCATTTCCTTTCTGTTTCCTGAAATCCTTTGGTTCCTCCGTACTGTCCGATTTTACTTCTTTCTGCCAGTTGATTCATTTGTTGCACCAGCACTTCTTAAGCACCTGCTATGTTCCATGCAGTGTGCTAAGCGCTAGGGAAACAAAGATGTATGAGCCTGTTTCGTAAAGCTAACGTATAGGCAATCATCCAGAAGAAGCGCAAGCCAGGGGACCAAGTGGACCACTGGAAAGTTGTGGACGTTTCCACTTAGGGGGTCAAGAAAAAGACTGGCCCTGCCAAGCCTGCAAAACCACAGCTTTTCAAAAACCATTTCCGCCCTCTTGCTGATTTTTCTGAATCTCTGGAGTGTGTTAAGCCTAAACTTCGTGTGAATAGAACAGGAAGCAACTGGTACCCTTAAAAGAGAGAGAGAGAGAGAGAAAACTATAGTTTAAATGTGACAGATTTTCAAGACTCACGAAGTATGCATTTTGCATAAATGTCCGAATGTAGTCAGCAAATGAGAACAATTCGGGAGAAATGCAGCAGGAGTGTTTTTGAAGCCGCAGCTGACCACACACCAGTCCTGTGGTCACTTTGTAGGATTAGCCAGGTTTCGCAAATGAGAAAATATGGAAACATAAACATGAAAAGATTTTCCAAGGTCACGTTGAAGGTGGTGGTGGAAGGAATTCGGTGCTGAATGCTCTCTCTTGAGCCTATTTCTGAGCGACTGTACAACACAGCTTCCTGCATACAGATGTTAAAACAGTTTTTTGCCTTTAAGAGTAAAAAATATTCTTATTTTGGCCATATTTCAGTGCAGACCTCCTGAGGAAAAGGGGGCCTATTTGAAAGGAAATTAATTGCTTCAATCTCCTGGAATACAAGTCAATCTAACTTCTCCCTTTGCCTTACTAAAGAGTGCTTTGGACTTTAGGAAGAGGTTCTCAAACTTTAGTGCTCATTAAAATACCCGGGAGCTTTTGAAAACCTTAATGCTTGGGCCTCACCCTGGACCAAATCAAAATCTCTGGGAGTGGGACCCAAGCACCATTATTTTGTAAAACTCTCCAATATGTAGCCAACTTTGAGAACCAGTACTGTCAGCCGCGGAGCTTCAACCACGACTGATGTTTGTAACCCACCCCAGAGACCGGGATTTAATTGGCTGGGAGTATGGTCTGAGGCTGTTAAAGGTCCCCCAAATGATTCCAACATGCAACCAAGTTCAAGAGCAACTGCTGGACTAGTAACTGGACCACGAGTGTGGGTGTCACCTGAGCTGCTTGGAAATGCAGATTCTCAGGCCCCACCAGAGACCTACCGAGCCTGGATCTGCATTTTAATAAGAACCCCGGGGGCCTTGGATGCACATTCAAGTCTGAGAAGCACTCTTTTAGAGCCATGCCCCTGCCAAAATAAAAAAAAAAAAATTATAAAGCAGAAACATTCTTACATTTCTAAACACTGAAGGTTTATCTCCTTCTTCCAATGAGGTCCAGAATAGGTGCAAGAGTGAATCACAGAATTTTAGAAATGGAAATAATAATAGCTAGTAATAAGAAATATTACCTAATATTTATCAGCCCTCACTCTATGCAAGGTACTTTGCATGCCAGGCACTCTATGTGCACAACTTTGTTTGCTATTTACCACAAACCTATGATATAGATACAAGCACTGGGCCCATTTTACAGGTGACCAAACTGAGGCTCAGACCTAGGTAGACAGCTGCAAGGCCACACAATTAAGCAGAGGGAGGACTTACCCTAAGATTTCCAGGACTCACTTAACCACTTAATCTGACTTTCCCAACCAGACACTCGGGAGGGGTTACAGATGGGCCCAAATCGTGATCCCCTCAGCCTTCCTTCAGTATAGCAGGACCTGGGGTGGCCACTCGCTACAGAAAAAAGATGAGGAAGCTCTTCTCTAAATTGTACTTTTTCCAAATTACACTATTTGCCTGTTGTTGGACAGAGAAGAAGCCGTGTCTCCTAGGGCTTCTGTGACTTACCTAAGGTCATGCAGGCTTTCAAAGCCAGTATGGGTCCAGAGCCCTGGAGTCCCAACTGCCTGCGTGTCTCCTCCCACAAAGCACTGTTTCTCCACTTTCGGTCCCCAGACGCGGAGCATCAGTATCATCTGCGAATTGTGAGAAATGCAAATATTGAGGACCCACCTAGCAAGCTGTTTTAACAAGCACTCCAGGCCATCTTGATGTTGTTCTTTTTTTCTTTTTTAACATCTTTATTGGAGTATAATTGCTTTACAATGGTGTGTTAGTTTCTGCTTTACAACAAAGTGAATCAGTTATACATATGTTCCCATATCCCGTCCCTCTTGCATCTCCCTCTCACTCTCCCTATCCCACCCCTAAGGTGGTCACAAAGCACCGAGCTGATCTCCCTGTGCTATGCGGCTGCTTCCCACTAGCTATCTGTTTTACATTTGATAGTGTATATATGTCAGTGCCACTCTCTCACTTCGTCCCAGCTTACCCTTCCCCCTCCCGGCACACTAAGGCAAGCAGCCCCAGTGGCTCCAACAGTGTGCTTGCCCACAACTCCTGTGCTTGCGCCGCTGCCACAGGAGGGGACCGTCTGCAAAATAAAGATTTCTTAAGGGGCTTAGCTTCGAACTAAGCTGAAATTTACATGCTGCTTTCATCTTTTAAGGCCTTCCTCACCTCTCAGGAAAGAACCCTAATGCTCTAGAAAAGAGAAAGAAAATGATGGATAACAGATTAAATATTAAGCACTCTTTCCATGCCTTCAGCTCACTTTCTGCTAGGGCAAGAAACACAGGGGCATCAGAAAAAGAAAAGAGAACTGGCATTTCTTGAGCACCGACTGTATGCCAGGCATCAGGCCTACAGCGATACAGCATATATACCCTGCTTACCTATCATCTCATTTAACAGTGATCCCTGTCTGAGAAATAGGGAAACTGAGGTTCAGAGAGATGATGTGACTTGCCTAAAATCACAAAGTGGCAACAGTAGCCCCAGGCTTTTTCCAACAGCCTGTGTTCCTGTATTCCTTACTCTCCAGCAGGAAAGGTAAAGAGCTTAGGGCACACTCAGTATCTGGAATGATTGGGTTTCAGAATTCTCACAGCAAGCTCCCGAAATAGATCCGCCTACTCAAAGCCCCGGGATGCCTAGCTCAACAAACCTCTTCTGTGTTCTGGCTGCACTATGGAAGCTGCTCTCAAAGCATAAGAATAGATCAGCCATGGAAAGTGAAATAGTTCAGCTGTGCTTGAGCACCCTGAAACACTTAGAAATCTATTCTTAACCCGCAGCGAATGCTCCAAGTTAGCAGGTCCTGCGTTGCCAATGCCCTGCTAAGCAGCCTTGAGCTTCGCTCTTCAGAAGACCAGGGAACCTCTTTGCCACACCTAGAACTTGGGAAATGAGCTCCCAAGAGAAAGGAGCACATGAAGATATTGCTATCAAGCCATGTCCTGCCCACATCCCTGGTAAGCGCTCACGTCCATGCCATTAAATGCAAGAAGGCTCTGAGCTATCATCCGACAAGTCAAACAAAAAGGACACTGGCTAATTCAACCACAGAATGAGATGGACACCTGCTTAAAGGTTAGCATTGGGTCGTGGATCCATACAGACGTCCTCTGCTGTCTGCTTGCCTCAGCACCTGCCCAGAACAACCTCTAAACACCCTCTTCCCGATCGCCATGTTTAACCACAGGATGGATACACACTGGTTAACCTGAACCCCAAGATGTGGGAAGCCCTTCCAACACTTGGTCCAAAGAGATCAATTCTATGGAGAAATCAGCAGGCAAAACAAAAATTGCATTTCAACCTTTCTCATTCGTGCAAGGAGAAAGCCATTCTCCATTCTGAGTAATTTTATTTGAATTATACGTTTTTGCCAAATGCAGGTCAGTTATTTCTGTAAGGGCCTCCATGGGCCATTTTCCCTCTTGTTTGAGGTTAAGTCAGGGACTCTTTGAAAACCTGCAACCAGCCCAAGGGTTACTATTTACTTGTCACTACTGGGACTCCAAATTCCACTTCCCATTGTACCTTCTAAGTAAATACACCACCACTGTGGCTGACTCTTAAAGTCAAGAAAAAAGTTATTCAGACATGATTGGGCAATACCATATGATTAACAATTGTAGGCCCTTGAAACAGGAGTGATGATGGAAAGATCCAAAATGGTAGCCACATGCCAGAAAGTGTGGGCTCCTCATCTCCCAATGGGCAAAGAAGGGGTACCATGAGCAACTGTGTGAAGGGGTGTTGGGGAGGCAGAGGCCTTTGCATGTTTTGCTCAATTGCTCCATTTCGTATTATGAAAAGATGTTACTATGTAATTACAGTAATGTTGGAAACGGTCTGAAGCACAATTAAAAATCACTTGACTAAAGGAAGAATGAAAGAGAGCAAAAAATGGTCTAGAAAAGGGTGTAGGTCAGGGAGATCAGCTCGGTGGTTTGTGACCACGTAGAGGGGTGGGATAGGGAGGGTGGGAGGGAGGGAGACACAAGAGGGAAGAGATATGGGAACATATGTATATGTATAACTGATTCACTTTGTTGTAAAGCAGAAACTAACACACCATTGTAAAACAGTTATACTCCAATAAAATGTTAAAAAAATAAAAGGAAAGAAAGTGGGAGTACGAAAAAAAAAGAAAATGGTGTAGGTGATTGAAAAGGTTAGCTATAAGAGGGATATGAGAGGCTATTGGTACACTGTCAGTTTTAGCATCCTCTGTGGATTAGTGGTGAGGGCAAAATTTCTTTAAGAACTGTTTTCTAAGAATGTCTTAGAGTCAGTTAACATTTATTGAGCCTAATCTCATAAACTTTTTAATTTAATCTTCCCCAAATCATTCATCATTCCCACATAACAGATGAGGAATCTGAGGCTCAGAGTGGTTAATGCATTAACCTGAGATCATAGAACTGATTAGTGCCATGGTACATTCTTGAATGCAAGTCTCTCTTCATTTAGCTTCTATTGCTTTCTGTATCAGGAAACCCACCTAAAAGTGCCTACAGGGACAAAGCAGGCAGGACAAATAAAGGGAACTGCCAGGTTTGAGGGGAAAAAAGCAAGTAAAAGCAATCGATACATGGCTGCAGTGTCAGGGACCATTAGGGATTGTTAGGGACTATGGCAAAGTGGAAAACTGCAGACAACATCTAAAGTGAACAGCTGGTACTCAGAACCAACTGTTTGTTACCTTTCAGGATTGCAGACTCAATTGCCAGATGTGCTGATTATTCAGATTTTTATGTATAGTTTATATAAGGTTTAGTGTTTGCTTTAATGTTAGCTCAAAAAAAATCTCAACCTCAGATGTTTACCTGTTTCATCAAAAGGCAAAACGAAACCTGCCCGCAAACTAATTTCCATTCATGGACTTCCAGAGGTGACTTCAGCTTTTTCTAAACCACTGCCAATCATTCAACTTTATCACAGATCGGACTTCAATCAATGATCTTCTGATCAGCTCCTCCATCTTGTACATGTAAATAGTAATCCCCATGCTTACGTTATTTTTGACATATTTCTATTTCCTACATGGGACATGTGTAGAAAAAACATGTTGTCCGATCAAGTTTAGAACCCCAGTCCTGCTAAGCAAGAGCTGTGTGACCTTAAAGCAAGCAACTCAACCTCTCTGGGTATTCAGTTTCTTCATCTGCAACATGGAGACACCGACATGTGAATTACAAAATCGAAGTAAGATTTAAATTAGGCAACTATTAGAAGTTATAGCGCACAAGGCCTGTCAGAAAGGGCTTGGGCAAGGCCCTAGGGGTTGCCACTCTCCACCCTCCACCCCTCTAGCCTCCCTCACCTGAAAATTTCTTTTCTTTCAGTATTTGGACAACCCACTTGGAATACAACTGATTTTCTCAAAAAGTTAATGTAAAATAGAAACTGGAACTTCTCCTTTTGTCTGAAGCAGGCTCCTCCACTAGATTTCTATGCTTTCTTGTCCCACACTTACTGGGTACCTTGTTTGGCAAGAGTCTTGCCTTATCATTTGGTATATGATATATTTGAAAATGCACAGTACGAATTTGAGCCTTACCCTAATCGTACCAGATTTTTCCTTCCAGAGTAGAGGAAACCCAGTTCCTTTCTGCTGTGCTTCTTTCCTGGTAATCTCCTTTACTACTCACCTAGCGCATTTCACTTCTGACACTTCCGGTCACCAGATGTCGGGGTATCCTGCAATTTAGCTCAATCCTGACACTACCTACCAGGAGATAGCGTCACATCTCACAGGTAAAGGATCAGACCCACAAGGCGGCTATCCTTACCCCCACTTCAGATGCCAGCCACAAGCCCAGCTTATCACCTGCGCTGTAGACAGGAGGTTCCAAAGACTCCCTCCTCGGGTGGGATTAACTCATTAGAGAGGCTCCCAGAACTCAGGCAAATACTTACTTACATGTACCAGTTTATTAAAGGATATGATAAAAGATGCACATGAACAGCAGATGAATAGGGCAAGGTCTGGGAGGGTTCCAAGCGCAGAAGCTTCTGCCCTTGTGGAGTTGGGATGCATCACCCTCCTGGTATGGATGTGGTTACCCACCTGGAAGCTCTCCAAACCTCCTACTGAAGGGAATTTATGGAGGTGTCCTCACGTAGTCATGACCAATTTTTAACTTCCTTTCTGGCCCCTCTCCCCTCTCAGGAGGATGGGGGTGGATATGACAATTCTAAGCTTCTAATCATGGCTTGTCCTCTGGTGACCAGTCTCCATCCAGGAGCCACCCAGAGTCACCTCATTAGAACAAAAGATGCTCCTAGTACTCTTATGATTTAGGAATTTACAAAGGATTCAGGAACCCAGTGTCAGGAACCAGGGTCAAAGACCAATACATATATATATATTTTTCTTCTATTATCTCACACCTAATATAAGTGTTTGTCAGTTGAAAACAGGCAGAAAACCAAGGCTCCTACATCTCTTTCCCCATCAGTTGTCTACATTCAACGTGTTCTTTCCCACTGTAAACACCAACAATTACAGGAGAGGGTAAGCAATTGGGGTTTAGTTTTCTTTAGTTTTGTTTGAGGTTAAGTGAATCCCACAGCAATGAAAAATCAATATTGTATTTGGCCAGATAGACATTATTAAAGCACCTAGATTAAGTGGAACATAAATAATAGTCCATTGATTTTTTTATCCAATTTTTTGTAATTTAGTTTACAAGAAACAGTTATTCACAACGCACCAAGTGCTTGACTTGGCTGAGTATATTCTACAACATTTTATATGAATTTACGTTTGTTTCATCATCTCAGATTATTTGTTCTATTTGTTTTTACAGATGTGTGTAAGAAAAGAGTTTCATAAATGTTTTTTTTTTTACTCTCTGGTCCCTAACTGAACGCTTGGTTTTAACAAGAAATACGTCCTGCAAGGGTTACAGGCACATTCAAAACACTGACTTGTGCTCAAAGATGGAATTCTTCAGTATTAGCAAATACTGTAGGAATCATATTTTAAAATCTGATCATGGAGATTAAACTGCCTTCTGATTCTGATGCTACCCAATGCTTAAGTGTCAGATTATTCAGGAATTTCCAATTCCAAGCCAAATAGACTCAGATAAGCTCCCGTGACTGACAGTAAAATACTATAATTCACAGCCGCCAACCTCAGTCTCAGATCACATTCAACAACAGAAAGGGAACTTGCACAGTGATGTGCAGTCCTCAGTCGGGTTCCATTTTCAAGGTTCTCTCTCCCATGAGCACTGAAGATCTTGAAGGCACTTATCGGGAAAATGCCGATTATGCTAATAACAGCTGTAGAATGATAAACAGCATGAATTAGTCTCCCCTCCGGAGCCATTTCCAAAAGTATCTGTTCAGGGCTTCCCTGGTGGCTCGGTGGTTAAGAATCCACCTGCCAATGCAGGGGACATGGGTTCGAGCCCTGGTCCGGGAGGATCCCACATGCCGCGGAGCAGCTAAGCCCGTGCGCCACAACTGCTGAGCCTGCGCTCTAGAGCCCGCGAGCCACAACTACTGAAGCCTGTACACCTAGAGCCTGTGCTCTGCGACAAGAGAAGCCACCGCAATGAGAAGCCCGCACACCGCAACGAAGAGTGGCCCCCACTCGCCACAACTAGGAAAGCCCGCAAAGCCTAAATAAATAAGTAGATAAATAAATAAATACATTTTTTTTAAAGTATCTGTTCATGACAGGTTTCCTGTCTAAAGGTGCAACTGCCAAGTTAACTTTATGCACATACTATTGATTTTTGGCGTAGTGAAGCCAATTAATACTAAAATAACGTAAAAATGAAGAATACGTGCAGTTGCACATATCTACCAGACCACTTGTTAAACCCTGCCTGAGCCAGTGCATACAAGTAGGTCATTGAAAGTCAATGCAAACCAGGGCAGCTCCCCTGGCAGGAGATATTAACCTGCAGGAGGAATCTTGCAGACAAGTAATACATTTCAGCCAAGCAGCTGTATATTTTATTTATGAATTGATATAAGCATAGAAATATATGGGAAGAGGAATGCATATTATATGTATCCTTAAACACACTCCAAAATAAAGGCAGATGAGAAGAGAGATTTATACTCACAAGTTCTTCAATTTAAAGGGTCTCTTCCCCCTCCTTCACCCCTAACTCCTCCAAAAAAAAATCAGAGATTTAATTATAGCTCTGGGGCCTTAGTGCACTTAAGTGTCTTCTATGTTGCCCCCCAGCAAGTGTAGCATTAACCAGCCGGGGTCTCCTGTCTCAGTTAAGACCACGCATGCTGCAGCCAAAGCAGTGCCATCAAGGCCCAGAGGGATCAAGGGGTTCACATATGTCACTTGGTCCAAAAGCACCAGGGTCTTACATTTTGGAAAAGAGGTCTTAAAGGGGGCAGATTTCCCTTCCTAGGCATCCACTTGGATGTGTACTCCATTGTGGACAGTGGAACATGTGTTCGCTTCGAGTTATGGAATGAGAGGTCAGGAAGGAACCTTCTAGATCATCCAATCCACAGCTCCCATTTTACAACTCTGGGACATCCCCCAGCCACATAGACGCAGGAAAACACAAGCAGGGGACCTCCACGTGGCCAGAAGGAGGCAGGATGTAGTAGAAAGAACATGGGTTCTGGAACTAGGCCAAGTTGTGTTCAGATCACAGATGTATAAACTGCACCAAATCCCTAACCTTTCTGAGCCTCAGGTTACTCACCTCTACAATGGAAATAATAGTATACATCCACAAGCTGTCATCAGTAGTTCAGAAATCTAAAGTGCCCTGAAAAACAAAAGCATTTCCTAATTCATTTGGTAGCAGAGTCAGCCCAGACTGAACTTACTTGGAGGTAAAAGCCGACCTGAAGGGACGAGGCTACACATTGTCATTATTAATCCCATGGCAGCCGAGCACCATGCCAGGGGCCAGCGCAGGGGCTTCTAAGCCGAATGGAAGCCCTCTGGCTCTGTGTCCTCATCCCATGTGCTCAATGAAGAGGCTTCTGCTGTTTCTAAGCCCCCGGCTCCTGCCTGCTGTTCTGGTTGGTAGCAGGTTAGGCCAAGAGGCCGGCTCTTCTTCATAGGAGCAAAATCTAAAAGTCTAAAGCATTCTTTAGTAAGGTAGAGGGACAAGTCAGATTGACTCATATTCTAAAAGCTTAAAGTAATTCATTTCCCTGCAGATGGGACCCCCTCTTTCCTAGGAGAGTCCCTTTGGCCTCACCCCCGCTGGCTGAGAGCAGCCCTGTGGGTGACAGGCCCTCCCACTGGACTCACTTGCAGCCCATACTGGCTCAGCTGCAAAGTTTCAGGATGGCATTTTCTGACTGTTTTTCCCCTTTTAGATTGGAAGAAGGACAGTGAAAAAGGAGAAGATTCAGCTTGTAGCTTCACGAAATGTCATTCTATAATAAATAATTAATTTGGAAGAAGGAATAGTATCCCAGAAGGAAAAAGAAGTTACACTGCCAAAAAATTCTTCAAGACAGACTTTTAAACCTGCTCCAAAGGAGCAGTGTTTAACATCTGAGCGCCATCTTTTTTTTTTTCCCTCCCTCATTGGGTGGTTTTAAGTTGGGTTTGTGCTTTTCTTTCCTGATGTCTCAGGAACATCAACAGCCTCGTCCTCCTCGGTTCTGAACACTGACCCGTGAGGCCCCCCTCTGGGCGATGGACAGAACAGTTGGCTTTGGTGCATGATCAGGGCCAACCTCCCAAGTAGGCAGAGCAAGAAGTACAACTTACCTTAGTGGGGCAGCAGGAGCCTGCTTGAAATAAGCCCTGCCACCCGGCCTCTCCCTTGAGGCCAGAGGGTGTTAGCAGGAACCATCTAAGCAAACACCACTGGGTGAGACTAAGCTTCACCAGCTCAGTGTTTTGGTGAACAGACAGTGACAGCCAAATCCCATGGGGAAGGTGGGATGGGAACAGGGTATGAGGTCAAGGAGGGCACGGCTCAAAGCGTGACAGACAAGCTTCTCCAACCTCATCGCTTCCCTGTGTCATTTTCAGGCAAGTCGGCCTCCTCCCCTTCCCTAGGCCACCTGCAGGGCCAGCGTGGCAGGGTGTCATGGCTTCCCCCAACCCCAAGCTCCTCTGTCTTCCGTTGAGTGCAAGGCATTCCAGTCCACATGCAACAAACATTTTTTTGAGTGTCAACTGTGTGCCAACTGGTCTAGGCAATGGGGCGAGATGAGTAAAGTACAGGCCTGGCCTTGAGGGACTCAAAGCTTTCACCTACATAGAGATGGCCTGGCAACATGATTTTATTGGTTCTCAAAGCAGGTTCCATGGAACATGAAGGCTGGGCGATGGGAGAGGTAAGGGGGATAGGTTCTGTGTCTATCTAAACTTCAGAAACACTGCTTACTTCACAGTGAGCCTTAGCAATAAAAAGACATGCTTAATTTCCATGACTCATTTGGGCCCAGAACCCATTTATCATTTAACATGTCGCAACATCCTAAGGTGCTTATTCACCAGGAAACACACTTCACGACCCGACCCATCTGCTTCATTTCAGCCAGACGTGCTTTGGAATTAAGAATCTTGGGAGCGTTAGCAAGGTAGTCTAGTACACCCTTTCTCTGTGGTCTTTGTGATGGCTGAGGGCTTCTTCAGAGGAGAAACAGAGAGAAAACCTAGGCCCATTAGACATCAAGGCCTACCAGCAGGGTATGGGGACAAATGACTTTACATCAGACTCTGGAGTCTGGGACCACATGACCAGACTCTTATTAGTTTCAGTCATTTTCATCCCTTCTTTTCATTCATTTAAAAAATATGTATTGGGCTTCCCTGGTGGCGCAGTGGTTGAGAATCTGCCTGCCAATGCAGGGGACACGGGTTCGAGCCCTGGTCTGGGAAGGTCCCACATGCCGCGGAGCAACTAGGCCCGTGAGCCACAGCTACTGAGCCTGCGCATCTAGAGCTTGTGCTCCGCAACGAGAGGCCATGACAGTGAGAGGCCCGCGCACTGCGATGAAGAGTGGCCCCCACTCACCGCAAATAGAGAAAGCCCTCGCACAGAAACTAAGACCCAACACAGCCAAAAATAAATAAATTTTAAAAAAAATATGTATTGAGCACCTACTATGGAAGCAACTACATTGAAAACTGGGCATTCTCTGTCATCAGGGACCTTGCCGTCTGCCAGTCAGGGCAGGGAGTGACCTGGCCAGCTAACAAGCAATTTGAAGGTGTGATAAATGCCATGATAAAGGTGACCATAGAGCCTGGGTTTGCCTGTTGTCTGTGCATAATATGTACAAGTGCCCCTGTCACTCCCATAGGTGTCCTAGTTCTGACATTAGATTACAATGTCCCACTAGTTACAATGGGTGCAGGTTGTGGAAGTCCAGAGGAGGGAGGGTCATGGGAAGCTTCTGGGAGGAACTGACCCTTGAGTCCTGAAAACTGAGGAAGAAGAGGAGCCACGGACAGTGGTGGAGTCAGCATTCAGGTGGAGGAAAGAGCAAGTGCAAAGGATGAGAAAAGATAGGGCTCAGCACGTGTGGTTACATTGAAGGAGACAGGTCTCAAAGAGTCTAGTTGTGTCAGGCTAAGGAGGTGAGACTTTTCAGGGCCATGGGAAGCCCTTGATGGTGTTGTAAGCAGGGAAGTATCATGATCTAGTCAACATTGAAGAAGAACCACTCTGTGACTGGGAGTGGAAGTGGGGCAGTGAACTGGGCTCAGTCGGCAGAGCCCCTAGACCAGTGAGGACACTGTTACAGCCACCCAGGGGAGAAGTGCTGGCAGCCTGGGTGAGGACTGCAGCTGTGGGCTGGAGAGAAGTGGATGGTTGGATGGATGGATGGATGGAATGATGGATGGGTGGATGGATGGATGGATGGATGGATGGATGGATGGATGGATGGATGGGTGGATGGATGGATGGATGGATAGGGAGGTCTTTGGCAGATGGAACAGATAGAACTTGGTGATTGATTGATGGATCAGCTGTGGTGGAGATAGAAGAAGAGAGAGTTGAAGGTCCACCCCATGCTTGAGCATGAAACTGGATGATGGAGTCTTCTTCAGTGAGACAAGGAGTATAAGGGGAGGAACAGGTCTTAGGGAGAGGGAGACAAGGAGGTTGATTTTGGCCAGGAGAAATGTGAAGTGTCCTTGCCGTGTCTTGGCCTTTTCCAGAGCTTCAGGGCTGAAAGGGTAAAGACAAGGGGGCACTTTTAAAAAACGATTCACAAACATTCTTTAAACTGAATGAGACAAAAAGCCAAGTCAAAGCGTACCAGAGCAGCCTTGCTACTGGCACAACGTGTCGCTGGCTGTCATCTTTCTGGGAGGCAGTGAATTGAGCCTCCAACACCAAGCTCATCTGTTTCGCTCTGAAACAGAGCAGGTGCAGACAAGGGCCCTGTAAGCATCCTTCCCACTCACCCTGAGCACGGAACGTTCTGCTCCCAGCCTGTGCTACCACTGACAGCCCCGCTGAGCAAACCAGCAGTTATCAAGTGGTCTCAGTCCTTTTCAGGCTGAGGCAGGTTTACAGGCTGACGGTGGAATGCTCTCGAAGCCATTTGCCAGCCCCCTGAGCCATCCACCAACAGCGTCAGGTCTCTTGCCACTGCTTCCTCATCACCCCTGGGGCCGCTGTGCAGGTTGGATGAGGGCAGAGGCAAGGGCATTTGGTTTGCTTTTGGCCAGAGAAGATCAGAGCTTAAAATTGCCAAGGCAGCTCTTGGATCTTCCAAGATCATTTGAAGTTCCCTATTTGATCGTCCCATCATGTTTGCCTTTAGGTTCGTGGTTCAGGGTTTATTCATATTATTCATCTTGGTCACGGTCTGAGAAGTTAAAGTGACTGCATGGCTCTTTCTAGGCAAAGAACAAGAAACATTACTTCACGGAACATGGCTGTCCATAGGGCTCTGCTTGATAGTGATACTGTAAGCCGGGTTCGCCTCTGCAGCAGTGATGAAATTATCCCACCCAAAACTGTCCAGTTCAGGGGCTGGAACCATCCTGTTGTCTGAAACCCTGAGCCATCAGCAGATATATCCATCACCCGCAAAAGCCTCTTGTTGTAATCCAGAGGGCCAACTTTTGCAGGCAAAGCAAGAAAATTTCAAGTTTCATCTCATAAGTGTTACAGTGACCCAAGGCCAAGGTAAACCTTTTAAAGAAAGCCTAAAAAGAATTCTTGGCATTGAAAATGCAAACAAGTAGAACCTGAACAGTGTATTTATATATTACTTAGCAGTCCCAAGAAACCTATGAGCACTTGGATTTTTTTTTTTTTTTTTTTTTTTTTTTTTGCGGTACGCAGGCCTCTCACTGTCGTGGCCTCTCCCGTTGCGGAGCACAGGCTCTGGACGCGCAGGCCCAGCAGCCATGGCTCACGGGCCCAGCCGCTCCGCGGCACGTGGGATCCTCCCGGACCGGGGCACGAACCCGTGTCCCCTGCATCAGCAGGCGGACTCTCAACCACTGCGCCACCAGGGAAGCCCTAGCACTTGGATTTTATGAAGTGTGATGTGTTCTGTGGTTTTTGTTATAACAGGAGTCTAGGCTTAGCTCTTTTTCCATGCTCTCTCTGTGTATAGCTGGAATTACAATCATCATAATCAAGCATTTAAGCAAACAAAAATAATCATTTGAAAGCTATTTTCCATAAGCTCTTTAGTTCTCAATTCACTACAATTCTGTTCAGAAGAAAATGTTCCATTTTTTTCCTATTGTAGTACTTACTGTCAGCAGTAAATGCAAAGACCAGTTCTCCACATATAAAATTAATTCCATTTCAGCTTTTCTGAATAAAAACAAATCAATCAAAAGCCTAAATTTGTTTTTCTTCCAGGAAGACATTTTGGGGGGACAGGCCAGAATCTACTGGAGAATAGCATCCTAGTGATACTTAAGTGTAAGCACTTGCCATAATTTTGAGCCCTTCTGGAAGAACCAAATAGTTTATCTCTGGGACATTTTTAAATCCCTAAAATCCCCTTTGGCATCCCCTTCATGCAAATTATCCTCTTACCCCAGGCCATTCCTAATTAAAGTGCAAAGGTCTATAGACACAACGATTCTATAAACTAACTCACTATTAATTCCATCACCACTGAAGAACAAGGTGCTGAGCAGAAAATGGGAAAATGATTGTCCTGGCCTGCATAAATAGCAGCAACGGGAATTATTCCAAACCCAGGGGGAATAGCTAGCTACACAGTCAGCTCCTTCATTGTGTCGGCAAAGAGAGTGAATTTGCAGGGATAAGTCAAAACAATGGGCGATTTGCTCCTGGTTCCTATTTCCACTTCAGTCACCTGTGAATCACAGAAATGAGACGGGAAATCACAAGAGAAACTAGCAATGGTAAGCACGGGAAGAGAAGCTCCCAGAGGATAAAGAAGAGAGAAAAGAATTTTTCCCTCTTGTCCATTGCACCCTTTGATGTCTGCCCCTTAACAGGCTATTTTTTTTTTTATCTTGGCGTGTTTCTAATAGCTTTTTTTTTTAACATCTTTATTTGAGTATAACTGTTTCACAATGGTGTGTTAGTTTCTCCTTTACAACAAAGTGAATCAGTTATACATATACATATGTCCCCATATCCCCTCCCTCTTGCGTCTCCCTCCCACCCTCCCTATCCCACCCCTCTAGGTGGTCACAAAGCACCGAGCTGATCTCCCTGTGCTATGCGGCTGCTTCCCACTAGCTATCTGTTTTACGTTTGGCAGTGTATATATGTCCATGCCACTCTCTCACTTCATCACCGCTTACCCTCCCCCCTCCCCCCTCCCCATATAACAGGCTATTTTTTCAGTCATCCAATTATTCATAGCTTGCTGGACTAGCACTCTTCTAAATTGGCAACGCAAGACTTCTGCCCAGGGTGTATGTAAGCTGGCCAAGCCTCAGGTCAAACAGAGACTAGGAAACGGCATCTGCTTTGCTGCCTTGTCCAGGCCACGCCAGCGGCCCCTCTAGAGCTACCTGGCCGGGCACTCTTGGGCCTCCCGTTTGCCAGTGGTTATCTCCCATTCCCCACCAGCCCAGCTACTAAGACAGAGAAGGGGTTGAGAGATGGAGAATTTTGCCGGCACCTAACTTGTGAGGTCCAGAAATAGGGGAGCCTCATTTTGCTTTAAGACTTCTCCTGTCGTGGGCTATGATGGCTCAAAGGTGACCTGCGTTGGCACCTGCATTTCACAGTCTAGCCGACACTATGAAGTTTTATTCTAAAGAGTTTGGAGTTAATCTGAGTTATTTACTTCCTGGGGGAAACCCCAGAAGGTGCCACCGTGATGGTTATCTGAAGTCACTGAAATCTCGTGTAATTGTTTCCACCTCCATTTATATCCAGACAGAGCTGCATCCCTAAACTGGGAAGAATCAGTGGGAGAAAAAGAATGTCGGTCCACAGCACAAAACAATGCAGCCTTAGGCTGAACAAGAACACCCTGTGAGGCCCTGGCCGAGAGGAAGGTTGGGAGCCGGAGGGAATGTCACCAGGCTATAAACCTCGGTAATTGGCTCGAGACGGGGCACCACCTATACCGAGAATGCCCTGGCCTCCTTTCAAAATGTCAGATTTACTCCAAGGGCTCTGAATGGCATCAGGAACCCAGTGGCCCTGCAGGAGCCAACACAAAGAGCCATAGAGTGCTTGGCTTGGCCTCCTCCAAATCCTCAAGAAGGTCGCAGAGCCGCTATGTCTGGCAACACTGTGTGCACAGGCCCAGGGCCTGGCCGAAGCTCTCAGGCAGAGCCTGGGAAGGTTTATCGAGACCCCACTGCTTCCTACCCCTACCACCTCCAGAGCACACACTCACCTTCCTTTGCGAACACTCTTAAAATCAGCCACAAAAAAACGAAGCTCAGGGCTTCCCTGGTGGTGCAGTGGTTGAGAGTCCGCCTGCCGATGCAGGGGACGCGGGTTCGTGCCCCGGTCCGGGAAGATCCCACGTGCCGCGGAGCGGCTGGGCCCGTGAGCCATGGCCGCTGAGCCTGCGCGTCCGGAGCCTGTGCTCCGCAACGGGAGAGGCCACAGCGGTGAGAGGCCCGCGTACTGCAAAAAAAAAAAGAAGCTCAGTTAGGAGAAAATAACAACTACTGTTCAATCAGCAGATGGCACGTGGAAGATGAAAATTCCCCAACTTCCAAAGTCACCAACTCTTGAATGTCCTTGGCCTCCCTTTTGTTGGTTGAAAGAGAAGAGAATCTTTCAGTTCTGAGTACATTCCTAAACTCTGTATCCAGCCCCTGCCGGGTTCTGTGTTATTAAGTCACATCTCATACTCCCTCAACTGTGTACTCAATTACTAAAAGGCTCAAAACACTACATACAGCTCATGAATAGAACCTCAAAACTATACGTAGTAGAAAGAAAGGGAGGAGGGCGAGACAGCCCAGTTCCTCTTCCAGGGTGTCTCTGCTTTCCTCTCCTTCTCTTCTTTTTCCTCAGGGAACCAGGGATACGTGGGACAAACTAGTAAAACTCCAACCATTGCAAATGGAAGTCTGCCCCGTGGCAAATCTTTTCACACCAATCATTCTGTTCCTAACCTAAGCCCATTATCATGCCACAAAATTCCTGGGCCACAGTCACCTACCGGGTTGATGGCCTCAGGTATGAATGGTGCTGAAGCAGGCTCAGAGAATGCAGAAAATGAAGGTCTTTTCTAAGAGGCGCCTCTGCTGACCTTTTCTGAAGCCAGGGATGTGACAGTCGTGCTCCGAGTTCCAGAGTCAAAGCGAGGGGAAGTGAGGCTGGCAGTGCAGCAGCTCAAGTGTGCATTCTGGCTTCACCGTCTCCTAGCTGAATGGCTTCAACTCCCTGGGCCTCAGTTTCCTCACCCATAAAATGGGGATAATGATAAAGCTACTTTCCTAGGATTAAAGGAGATTATTCATGTAAAACACTTAACACAGAGTTTCCAATATACTTAGTGTTAATAAATGCTGGACACCATTAATATCGCAGTTCTGAGCCAGAGGGTCAGAGAGGCGTGAGCTTGCTGCTTTTGTTTCTAACCCAGGTCAGAAACTCGACAGTGTTGCATAGAATGTGAAACTGGAGGTCAGGAATAGCAGGAACTCATCCGTACAGTAGAAAGGCCCATTGATATCAGCACGTCTTTACCTTCCTTACCGGTAACTATTTGTAGTCAATCAACAGGGATCTCAAGGGTGTTTGGAAACTCACTTAGAGACAAAGGACGCAGGCAATCTGTATCACTCATTTTGTCAGCAGAAAGTTTCATTGGATTGGCAGATTACCCATAAATGGTGGCTTCATTGTGGGGTGGGGGAACCCCTGAGAGGGTAGCCAAAGAGCAAGGACCCTCCCATCCTTGCAGAGTGGTTCCCACGGACTTCAACTTTTTGTCTCGCCACCAAGGTCCTATTAGATCAGGTGAAAATCTCCTAAGATTCCTTACCAAATTCCAGTTCCTAAGATTCACGTGGAGCTGGAAATGTCCTTGAAGTAATCATATCTCTGAGAAACTGCCAATATTTCTCACCCATACCCCTACTGAGTAGGATAGGGTTGTAAATAAGGGAAATTTCTCCATCCTGCTAAAATATTTAGAGAGGAATTCTGACTGAAAGTCACAACCAGTTCAGCCTTCCCAATTCCCGAGGGTGATTTCAAATTGGTTTTCAAAAGAGAGACCAAGAGCCAAATCCCACAGAAGTTTCTGGAGCTGGCATTAAATGAATCTTTCACAGAACTCCTAGCAGCGGTTGGATATTAACAAGGAGAAAAGAACAATTATTGTTTGGTGCTCCAAGTGCCATTTTATGTCACTTTAAAGAATGAATAGACTTCCAGCTCCACTCAGCTGTCTCCTCACAATTACAAAGCAAAGGTAAATAATTGTGGCAAATGGAAGGTTGGATTTAGGAGAGTGAAATTGTACAACGACTCGGTGCTTTTTCTTCCTTTTCTGTGGCAAGCGGGACAGCTCCTGCCACTGGTTTGGCTTATATCCAGATCTGTGACTTACCTACCAAAACATTTTTAATTATCTTTACAAGGAGAGAATAATCATATCATGTGGCATGGTTTAATTGGTCCTCCAGTGGTTTTATTTAGCCAAAGGATCATATTTGTCCATGCCAATAAAATATTTGAACAGTTCTAATAGAAAGTGCGTCTTTCCATTTTCTCAACGCACGGGTTTCAGAGGACGCCACCTGAGCTCTGCTCCTGAGAAGATGTGTTGATACGGTGGATATGTAGGACTTCTCTCCTTCTGCACCCGTAATTCACTGAAAGGCGGGGGGGCAGGTTTTATACTCTCTCTGAAAGGGGTCTAGAGCCCTGGTAGGGGAGACTTTGATCTAGGGCCCAAAGGCATCTTATCCAAACATGCATTCATTTAATCTTGCAACTCAAGAGTGACAGACCCTTCCAAAGTGGTTTGGGAGGACCAAGGGGACAGGGCTGGGGCATGCAGGAGGCACTCACAGCTATGCCCAAGGAGCCAGTTATCTGTGATACCTGGTCTCGGGAGAGAAGCTTTGCCTCTCAGAGAGGCAGGAGGGACTAGGTAAAGCATTCCTAATGCAGGCAGCCTCCTCTAGGGCTCTCCAGGGAGCGAGGTTCTGTGTACAGAAAAGCATAACAGCAAACAAGAGCTGCCCTAGGGAGATCCAGATGGGCTGAAATCCATGGCTGGGGTTTTTCCCACCTTTCGTCCTGTGGCCACTTCAGCCCTACTCATCCTTCACACACATCCCTCATCCCAAAGGCCCCTGTCCAGTGTCATTTCCCATGATTTTATTTCTTGCCAATTAAATCCCAAATGAGGTTCGGGTTTCAGATAATACCCTTTCCCAAACAATTTGCAAGTTAACAGAAAACCCGAAATCCTTTTCAAGTCTCAATTCAACTCAACAAACATCAATTGAGAGGACTCATTCTAGCTACTGGACATTAAGCACTGCAGACACGAAAAGGAATGAGACAGTGTTCCTCCCTCAAGGAGCTCACAGTCTTACAGGGGAGGAGATACATAGTCAAATAGTTCCTATATATCAACATAAATATACTCAGAAAGTTGAGTGAAAGCCTGTGGGAGCCCCAGTAAAAAAATTCCCTAGTTAGGATACAGGGATGGTGACAAAGAAGAATTGAGCAGTATATCCATTAGGATTATGTTTTGCTGCATATAACAAAAATCCAAATAACAACAGCTTAATCAAAATAGATGTTTCATCTCATGTAAAAGATGTCCAGCATTAAACAGTCTACAGCTGGTAACAGAGTTCTATGATGTCATCAGTATTCCTATGGTCCTCCTATCTTTCTCCTCTACCATTCTTAGTATACAGCTTCTATCCTCAAGCTTACCTCATGGCCCCAAAATGGCTGCTGGAGCTTCAGACAGCACATACAAGTCCCAGGCAAGAAAGGGAAAAGGACAAAATTGAAGCTCTCTTTGCAGAGCTTCTCTAAAAATTCTACCCAACAAACTTCTTCAACTTCATTGGCTGCCTAATCTGCTGAGGAAATAGAACTGCTTGCTATCATAAGGAAGAAAGGGAGGCTGGATATTGGATAGGCAAAAAGCAATCTATCCCACAGGCTTTAAAGAATAAATGGGCCTCCCCCAAAGATAGTGTGGAAGGGCATTCCTTGTAAAAGAAACAGAGCATGCAAAGATAAAAGTCCATATAGTATTTGGTAAATATGGGAGCAGTGAGTAGCCTACAAAGGCCTTCTATGTCTTAGTAAATCAACCTTGGTTTATTTTTTTTTTAATTTATTATTTTTATTTTTTTTAATTTTTATTTTTTGGCTGTGTTGGGCTTTCTCTAGTTGTGGAGAGCGGGGGCTACTCTTTTGTTGTGGTGCGCAGGCTTCTCATTGCAATGGCTTCTCTTGTTGTGGAACACGGGTTCTAGGCACGCAGGCTTGAGTAGTTGCAGCATGCAGGCTCAGTAGTTGTGGCGCACAGGCTTAGTTGCTCCACGGCACGTGGGATCTTCCTGGACCAGGGCTCGAACCCGTATCCCCTGCATTGGCAGGTGGATTCCTAACCACTGCGCCACCAGGGAAGTTCCTCAACCTTATTTTTTTAAGTCAGTGGATTTTCTAACTTTAGGGTATGTGTTATGGTTATTGTTGTTCCTAGGCAGCCTTTTATTTGGATGGAATTTTATGAGGAATCCCAAGGTAAAAAAGCTAAAAGAGAGCAGCTCTGGCTCAATGTAGGATTGCGGGAGGAGATTTGAACTTTAATCATCATAAGGTAGAGAGTGGTAAGTCCTAGAAGAGGAGTAAATAAAAGATCAATGGGATTTCAGAGACAGTGACAGTTGAGCTGTGTCTGAAAGGACGTAGGATTTCCAAGTGCCAAAGTGAAAAGAAAAGCTGTTCAAATGGAGGGCACAGCATATGCAAAGGCCCAGAGAGACAGTGATACATATAGAGGAATCAGTGCCCAACTACATTTATCAGAAACTAAGGATTGTGGAAAAGTATGGGGAATAGGGTTGGAAAAGTAAGTGGAATCAGCAGAGGATAATGAAGTTCAAGCCTCTAGTCAAGGACGCAGCCATGATGGAGGCCTCTGATCTCACCACTTGACAGTACAGTAGTAGCAGTCATGCGATTGTACTCCAACTTTTTTTTTTTTTTTTCGCTGTACGCGGGCCTCTCACTGCTGTGGCCTCTCCGGTTGCGGAGCACAGGCTCCGGACACGCAGGCCCAGCGGCCATGGCTCACGGGCCCAGCCGCTCTGCGGCACGTGGGATCTTCCCGGACCAGGGCACGAACCCGCGTCCCCTGCATCGGCAGGCGGACTCTCAACCACTGCGCCACCAGGGAAGCCCCCAACTTCTTTTAATGATAAGCAGGATACGCGGATTATTTGGGTTCTCAGTGCACATAGGACTATTGATAAAATGCAGTATGGATCCATGTACATCCAAAAGGCAAAAAAATGTCCCACAGAAAGGGTAAATGCACTACTCAGTCACCTTTGGAACTAGTCCCTGGTTCCTCCCCACCAAAACCCTTGTAACCTAACTCTCTAGGTCCCAAGTCACACAACCAAGTAGTCCTGAAGTCAACCAGTCCCCAGTACTTGGAACCCTGAGAAGAGACAGCACTGGTATGTACTCGCCCTCCTCTGTGGCGTTCTCTCTCTATCTAAACTTTGGGGCTATCGATGTGGTAGACGCTTTGAAAAAAAGATTTGCAAATTGTAGGAGGCTACCCATAGTGGGTCATGGAGTCGTTTCAGTAACCCAGGACCAGCCTTAAGAAAAAGAAAGAAATACCCGAGAACACCGTACTAGAATAGGATAAACTATCCTGTGGTAATAAACACTTCCCAAATCTCAGTGGCCCATCAGACACTTTTCTTTCTCTCTTACCTGAGGCCTCCTGGGATCACTGTATCAAGGAAAGAGTGAGCTGGAGGTTTGCTGGCTTCCTGTGTTTCAGCGTAGAAGTGACACTAGTCACCGTGACCGCAGCACATTGGCCAGAATTAGTGATATAGCCGCACCTACTTCAAAGAAGCCGAGGCACCTTCTTCAAAGATACTGATGTACCTGAAAGACGAGGAGACCTGGATATTAGTGCATCCTAGCAATGCTCAGGAGAAACATAGCAGACACACTGAATGGGATGGGATAGGATAGGGTAGGGTAGGATAGGATGGAGAATAGGACAAAGAATAAAAATAGGAATAGGAATAGACCCAGTACATCACAACAGTATTTTTAGTTTTATGACTCGGCAGATGTTAGGACACGTACTGAGAAGCAATTATAAAATGTATTTCCAGGTAGGGGTTAGAGGTGAAAAAAAGTTTGAAAGTGACTGCGTCTGAGAGAAAAATGTGCCTGGAGAGCAGGATGAGATTATTTATGACATGTGACCCTGTAACAACCAAGGGCTCTCCTCCTATGTCCTCTCAGTCAAAGGAAAAAGAGTTTCTAATGTCTCCTGAATGGGGCTCCATTCCATAGCTCCAGATAACCCAGTGTCACATACCCTGATTCCCATATGCGTAACTAACTCAGTGGGTTAGAGCAGTCAGCGTTGCTGGTGTGTGTGTGTCTGTGTGTGTCTGTGTGTGTGAGAGAGAGAGAGAGAGACAGAGAGACAGAGATTTGTCTTTCTCAATAGTAAGGAGTTCACTAAATGGCCAGGAAGAGACGGTGTCTTCAGAGTATGAGGAAGTTGGATCGGCCTCAAGGACAACCAGAGCCCAGAGAAACAAATGCAATGATGAGAAAGGGCTGCTCTAGGGTGACCTTAAAAACCCCCATGCCCAACATGAAAACACCTCCCTTCTGAGTGAGCTCCTCACTCCCGTGGAGACAGGTCGTTCCTGTGTCAGGAGCCTCGGAATGTAAGTGCTCCACTGAAACCCTGCTGACGTGAAACAGTGAGCAGACCCTCCCACCATCACGTGGGGCACAGCTCCAAGAGCAGAAGGGAATCTTCTGAGAGAAACTTTGCAGTACCTTCCTCTGGGCTCCAGCAGCCAGCAGAAGAAATATTAGGAAATCCTTGGGGCACATGGAGGGGTTTTCATGAGTAGATTGATTTGGGGATATTTGGAATATATTTCTAACACATACAACTCCTCGAAGGACACCGTGAAAATAATAATAATAATAATGTTAACTAATGTTTGCTGAGTGCTTATTATGTGCCCAGAACTGTGCTTTAAAAAGTTATCTACTTTTATCTCACTTAACGCCCCCCCATGAAGTCACTATTGTAAGCTATTTCCATTCTATGGATGATGAAAATGAGGCTCAAAGGGCTTAGGGAATTTGCTTACTCACAGCTAATAAGAGCTGTGATTCAAACTCAGCCTGTCTGCCTTTTTAACTACTCCCCCCAAAATAAATAGATAAATACACAGAAGACTTGGGATTATTCAGAAGTAGCAGGAAATCACTGGCTGAAATATTTTCCCCCAAAAAAAGACATACTGAAGTCCTAAGCCTCACAATGTAAACTTATTTGGAAATAGGTTCGTTGCAGATGTAATTATTTAAATTAAGATGAAGTTATAATGGAATAGGGTGGGTCCCTAATCCAATATCACTGGTTTGCTCATAAGAAGACAGTCCTGTGAAAACTCAGGGAGAACAGCATGGGAAGATGAAGGTAGCCATGCAGTGATGCACCTACAAGCCAAGACCACTAAGGAGTTCCGGCCGTGACCAGGAGCTGGGAGAGAGGCATGGGACAGCTTGGCCCTGAGAGCCCTCAGAAGGAACTAACCCAGCCAGTACCTTGACCTCGGACTCCCAGTCTCCAGAGCTGTGAGATAATGCATTTCCGTTATTTTAAGCCACCCAGTTTGTGGTGCTTTGTTAACGCAGCCCTGGGAAACAAAGACACGAGGTAATTGCAATCTCTAAATACTTGCCTAACCAGATCTAACATAGCATTATGGGTCTCCTCGGTAATGAGAAAATGGAGGCACAAGGAGTTGGAGACTTTTGCTCAAATTGAGAAGCAGTCACGGAGCCGGAACCTCAGCCGTCTGTGTTTGGTGTCTGCCATCTGCCTCCCCCATGAAAGCATTGAAGGTAATTTCCTCTTTAGTTTTGTGCTCTGAGAATCCTGACCCATGGAGTCCACGTTGAAGTTGTCGGTGCAAAAGTGACTGTTCCTGGCTCCCCGGAGGTAGAAGATGAGTACAGTTATGCATCCCCAGGGGGTCCCTGCCCATGCCCACCTGGGGAAGCATGTCCCCCAGGTACGCACTCTGTTCCGGATGTCGAGGGGAAGGGCCCAGCCCCATGGATGAGCCAGAGAGGGCTTGGGCAGGGCTGGCCACCTCTGTCTTAAATGTGAATCCTGGGGTAGCCAGCTGGGGCTCCAATACTCACAAGACCAGATGCAATCAGTGTTGGGGGGAAGAAATCAAACAAAAATTTCCCTGCAAACAAGAGTGAAGACTTGGAGCGTTGGAGCAGAGTTACTTCTCAGAGCCCAGTTCTGCAAAACACCGCAAGGGAGGTGACCCATAAATGCCTCTTGTCAAAATCACCATGAGCTAACAGAGGAGGTCTGGGTCTTTGGCAACACTTCCCCTAACAGCCAGAAGGCCACGAAAAGCCAAGACCCACTCTTGTGGGTCTCAGCAGCACTCTTCTCCAGAACTGTTTTCTCTCGAAACAATGAGCCAAACGTAACCTCCCATATGGTGCAAATGGATTTAACTGCGTCTGATAGGCAGCAAAGATTCCTGGAAATCTGTGATCCCATCCTGTGCCCAAAGGGAAAACTTTTAAGGCCACAGTAGTAGGAGGAGAAGCAATGGTGGTAAGAGTGAAAGTAATACTATTGTCATCATTGTTTTATCATTGCACTGTGCAGCTCATAGATATTGTACCTCCACATCCAGAGTTCTTCAAGAGACAGGATGCCGTTCTGCTCTGCATCATTTAGACCAGTGGTTTTCAGGGAGTTCTCAATATGCAGATTGCTAGGCCCTCACCTAAGGGGGTCAGGGCCAAGGGCCTGGAAATCTGCATTTTAAGAAGCAACAATGATTCTGACGCAGATGAGCAGGTGACCACACTTGGAAAAAACCCAGGTTTAGACTTTCTTTTGTATTTAGATCCAAGGCTGTGGATCAGATGAACTCTCAGGTTTCCTCCAGCCTCATGATTCCAATATTTCCCCCTGTTTATCTCCTGTCCACTTGCCCTACTTACACTGGCTGCTTTGGTATCTTACAACTGTCTTCTTTCCTTTAACCTTTCAACAAACTCCACTGCCCTTTCTCTGTCCCTGGATTGTCTATCTGGAACCGAGAAGCGCAACAGAATTAACATTTGAGAGTTAGATCCTATGGATATCACTGATAAAACCAACTCCCGGTACCAATAAGATAGCAAGTACATCATTTTATCGGCCTTTAGCCTGCCCTTGTCCTAAATACTTAATCACCAGAGTTTCCTAGCTCAGGACCTCTAGGGGAACATGGATGCATTTCAAGGCCTCTGGGAACTCTCTGAAATGTCACATGAAATTTTACGCAAATGATGAGCATACAGGCATTCTTTCAGAGATGCCAGCCCAAGGCCAGGGAAGGTTAGGAATCATGGCTCCAGGTACCATCAGCTCACCTGGCTGTGACATAGGAAGTCCATTTTGATAAATCTAAGTCACATTGGTTGAATTATGGACAGCCCCCAGTTAGCTTAGGCAATTCAGACAGAGCACAGTTTACAAATCTAACTAGACCACATCCCCATTCATTAGTAATGTGCTAGATACTAATCACCAAAGACAGAAGATCAAATAAAATACAGTCCTGGAGGATTCTGGGAAGACAGCAGTGGCATCCACAGCGGTCTCTCAATCTCTCCAAACCCCTACATAAAAATAGACAGAACAATTTTTTAAAGTAAAAAAAATTTTCAGTTTAAAAAAAAATAGGCAGAACAATTAGGTAACAAAACCAAAATCCATGGACATGTTTACAGCAAAACTAGGGGCAAGTTTTCTCACGAACTCCAAATTAAAAGTGAGGGGAAACAAACCACCAATAGTACAAGTGTCCATTCAGGAGGAAAAAGGAAGCAAGAGTGTAGCATCTGAGGGACCTGAAATCAGGAGAACTGAATGGCCAATAGTATTTCCTGGAAAGTGTAGTTGGACCAAGTTGATAAACATCCCTAAACCTGGTGTTGGGGCAGGGAGTGGGGGATGTAGTTTTCTCTAAGAGGAGTAAGTGGAAGGTTCCAGGAAGAAGGACTGAATGGGCTGGAGCTGTCGAGACCCCTGAGAGCTCTCAAAATTGTACACAAGTGATGAGCACATGGGCATTTTTTCAGAAGTCTCCCTTCCAGATCAGGGCCCTACACTCAGGTGAAATGGCCTTGGAGTGGAGTTAAAATTGAGCTGCATAGAGACAATAGTGATAAAGGAAAGACAAGGTCCAGATCAGCTGGGGGGTGGGGGGAAGTGCGGTAGGCACAGGAAACAGGGCAGGAAATCTCAGAATGCAAGCCACCATGTTTACCACTATATATAAACAACAGAAGAGGGAACCCTGTGAAGTCAGAACAGCTTTCCTGAACCCTACCTCATTCTATAACTTTAGGAGAACTAATTTTACACAAGGACGAACAACAGAAAAGAATAGAAGTCAAATCCCATAGCGCCTTATTATAAGGAACAAAAAACAAAAAAGAGGGTGAGGAGCAGAATAACATCTCTACAAATAATGAAAGCATGCCAGAAAGATGTGCCCGTAAGTAGATCAAAACTATAACATACTATATTAAAGCAAGTTAAAAGACATTAAGAAAATGATGTGAGCTATGAAAGAATGAAATAAACCAGAAGTAGAAAAAAACTCTGGAAACAATTTAAAATTTTTTAAAAATTATTTCAGAAATGAATAGTAAATTAGAAAGACTACAAAAGCAAATAAACACAATGGATAATACCTTAAGAGAAAATGCAAGTGAAAAGAAAGAGAAGTTTTTAAGTCAAAAATGAATGAAGAAAAAGATTTAAAAGATTCAAGAGAACGTGACAAATATTGAAGATAGGCACAAGAGATTGAACAACTAGAAAACAGGAATCCCTGAAAAAAGAGCAAAGCAAGGAAACAGAACAAGTCCTAACTCAAGAGAACTTTCCTGAAATGCAGCACACTTAACACATTGGGAACTACACATTGAAAGAGCACACCATGCACCTGAGACTATCAACTAGGAACAGCAAACATCAGAAAAAAATTAGTGAAATTAATGAAATTTTTTTAAAAGTCCTTTGGACATCCAGAGAAAAAAAAAACATGATCTATAAGGGAAAGAAAATTAAATTTTCATTAGACTTTTCAGGAGCAACTCCTTACGTTAAAAGAAAATTGAAACATATTTAAGTAATCAAATAAAGTATAAGCCAATAATTTTATTTCCAGAAAAACAGAGTTTCAATATATAAAGGGCACTAACTCTTATCAATATTCGAGAACACAGAGAATGTTTCCATGAGTCCTTCCTAAGGAATCTACTAAAGAACAAGCTTCAAAGAATCAAAATGACTAGAAAGACATTGACATAAACTGAACATTAAATATACAGTTACCTGTAGTGCTAAGATTACATGAGGGCTGAAAGAGAGTATAGAATGTAATGGTTATATATTCTGACAATGTAAATATAGTACAACTATGAATAGTTCTACTATAGATTTTCTTTTTTTAATGAGAAGTTAGAATGGAGGAAGGATAAGCAACAATTTTTAATATATGATGTAATTATTACGGTGGTAGTATATTATGATTATGAGACTAAGTATAATACTATGGATAAAACAAATGAGTCATTGTGGAATATTCTAATTCTATCATCCCCTATGTCCTTGAGAATCAGAAGTTTTTGAACTTGAATTGGAAGTATCCACAGGAACTCATGAGATATATAATCAGTGGTGTGGTGAAGCCGGTTTACAAGAGCTGGTAAGAACAGATTGTACACATTTGTCCCAACTCCACATTTAATGACTCCATGTTGGTATATTGGAATCAGCCATAATGGGAGTATTTACACCATGAAAATTTGGAAATGCTACAAATCTGCCCTTTTTTTAAGAGAGTCAGTTGTTAAACATTTGCCAGCACCCCATTTAATATTGCAACCTTTGGTGCTCAGGTTGTGCTGTTAAAATACCCTTTCTCACTGAAAAAAAAAACCCAGAGAAGTTTGGAGAAATAGCTTCTTTGAGGTCTGAAACAGAAATGTATAAGGTGAACCTACAACTTGCCATGCAGATGACAAGGAAGCTATCAAAGATACTGGCATCATGTCAATAGGACTCAGAAGCCAATCTGAAGATTCCCATTGACCAAAGAGCTTCAGTTTGAACTTCAACAGTGATAAAAATTGCAATCGGCGCTTCCCTGGTGGCGCAGTGGTTGGGAATCCGCCTGCCAATGCAGGGGACACGGGTTTGTGCCCCAGTCCGGGAGGATCCCACATGCCGCAGATAGGCTGGGCCCGTGAGCCATGGCTGCTGAGCCTGCGCGTCCGGAGCCTGTGCTCCGCAACGGGAGAGGCCACGACAGTGAGAGGCCCGCGTACCGCAAAAAAAAAAAAAAAAAAAAAATGCAATCAAATTCATTTAAATGCATTACTTTATGATGATATTTAAACAAGGAATCAGTCATTTTCAGAGGGTCATAACCAATCAGTATCTGGAAAACTAGTAAATAGAGGGAATAAATCAAACACTTATCTTGCCTTTCATGTATTGACTATTCCACTGAATATCCCAATAGGACAAATGAAAAGTGTCTCTTTATAAAAGTATTCTACCTAATAAAATAATAAAAAGATAAAATTAGAATTTCACTGTTTGTACACCCCAGTGAGCAAATAGATATAGTTGCTACACATCAGTGGCTGCTAACATCACACAAAGAGAGACAACCAGATATGATGTGCCTTCTTTAGTCTTGCAGAAGGGGTAGAATAAAACCTGAATCTGATCCAGTCTCTGGATCCAGCTGGCAATTTGCAGGAGATACGAAGGGCAGAGGAACGTGCTAGGCTGCAAATGAGTTTGCAATCAGCAATTCAGACCATGGGAAACTCTACAGGTCCAATGGCCCAGGTTCTTCAGCAAATTATAAAGAAAAGGGTGGAAGAGGAATCTATAGATTAAAAGACATAACACATTTTTTTAAAATAGGCAAGACCAAACCGTAGTGTGCCAGAATGCACATTTAAGTGAGGAAACTGTAATAAAAACTCAAGGAAGTGATTTGTATAAAAATCAGGATAGTAGTTACTCTTGGAGAGAGGAAGAAGTTTTGATTAGGATGAGACACCTGAAAAGGGCTTCAGGGGTAGGCGACATAGTTCTGTTTCCTGGAATCTGGAAGGTTTCCATGCCTTATAATGATCCATTAAGATACACAACTAGTGGGCTTCCCTGGTGGCGCAGTGGTTGGGAGTCCGCCTGCCAATGCAGGGGATACGGGTTCGTGCCCCGGTCCGGGAAGATCCCACGTGCCGCAGAGCGGCTGGGCCCATGAGCCGTGGCCGCTGAGCCTGCGCGTCCAGAGCCTGTGCTCTGCAACGGGAGAGGCCACAACAGTGAGAGGCCCGCATACCACAAAAAAAAAAAAAAGATACACAACTAGATTTGTGATGTTTGATGTACCACTTTTTCATTTTACAATTAAAAGATTTTATTTTATAAGCTCCCTCAAGGGGTTTAGAGTCTAAAGAGGACAATGGAGATGTAAACAATCAGCTTTAAGACAATGTGATAAATGCTGTCAGGCAGGTATGTATTATACATGTTGCTCCAGATCCGCCATAGAACTTAAGCAGTTCAGCGTGGCAGATCTGAGATGGCTATTGGGAGGAAGGGACACACCAGCCTGGCCTTGAAGGGAGAGCCATTCTCCAAACAGACGTGAGTAGCAGAGCTCAGAGACCAGGCTGAAGGGGCTTGCAAGTCACTCCTTGCTATCTTATTCCAGGCAGTTCTGCTTATCCCTCAGGGTGTTTATTCGGGCTTCCTTTCTACCCTAGCACTTGTCTAGGGCAATTTCCTTTAAAATGGTAAAGGTTAGGATTGTCAACCAAAGGAACACATGTTCACCCTTGTATGTGAATAGCGGGTTTCTGCCTTTTCCTCATTTTTATTTTTATTTTTTATTTTTTTTTAATTGGAGTATAATTGCTTTACCATGTTGATTAGTTTCTGCTGTAGGACGAAGTGAATCAGCCATATGTGTGTGTGTGTATATATATATATATATATATATATATATATATATATATATATATATATATATATATCCCCTCCCTCTTGAGCCTCCCTGCCAACCCCTGTCCCACCCCTCTAGGTCATCACAGAGCACCAAGCTGAGCTCCCTGTGCTATACAGCAGCTTCCCACTAGCTAGCTATTTTACACATGGTAATGTATATATGTCAGCGCTACTCTCTTTGTCCCACCCTCCCCTTCCCCCCTGTGTCCACAAGTCTGTTCTCTACACCTGAGTCTCTTTTCTGGCCTGCAAATATGTTCGTTCATCAGTACCATTTTTCTAGATTCCATATATATGCATTAATATATTTGTTTTTCTCTTTCTGACTTACTTCACTCTGTATGACAGACTCTAGATTCTTCCACATCACTACAAATGACGCAATTTCGTTCTTTTTATGGCTGAGTAATATTCCATTGTATATTCTTGATAGCTTGTTCTTGAAATAGAGTGGCTCCTGCGAAGACAGGACCACACCCCTACGTTCTCTGCGTGTGCCAGTGCAGAATGGGAAGTCCTCCCTCAAGCTAGAGAGAACAGAGTGATGAAACAGCTTAAAGAAGAGAGCTTTTGGTTGGACTCTTAAAGCCTTCCTCCAACCTGAACCCCAAATACACCTCAGCAAAATTTTTCATCACATACTAAAGCAAGATGGCAAGACAGTGTGTCCAATTACAGAATCCAACATATCCTAAGGAAGAGGGAGAACACACTCAATTCAGTTTGTTAGCCCACATTTCCTGTGAAATAAAGCATAAAGGGTGTGATTTGTATATTGGAATCAAAAAATGACGGGGTGTGTACAATTTGGGGGTATCCTCTACTTGTTCTGTTCATGGATGCTGAGTAAATACCAGTGTGGGGGCTCGGCAAGTCCATAGCAAATGGGACCTGGTTTCCTGCAGTAACATATGGGCTTGGAGGGCAAGGTCGGCTCCCACTCTGGGATGCACTTACCCTTCCCCACCTACCTGCCATTGATCCCTGACCATCTCTGGTAGCAAGTCAGCCCTGGAAGTTAAATGTACTCTGGAAAGGGAGGTGAAGATAGTTTAGAATAGAATCAAAAAGCCATCTGATTACACATTTCTTGATCTGTAAAATGGGATTACAATACCCACCTACAGTTGTAAAGAGAAAATAAGGTATAGAGAAATGTCTTATAAATAAAAAGATGTAGGGTGTATTCCTAAAAAGATAAATGTGCTTTCCTTCTCTACACACCTCTGAATTAACAAGAATTTTTTCCTGATAACAAGACCGTTTATCAAGCTTATACATACAAACACATGCAGATGCTCCCAATAGGCACAAAGTCTTCCTACACAAGCCAAGATGCGACGCTTCATTATTCCACTCTCAGGTGTAACATCATCAAGACTGTGTCTTGTTGAGCCAAGTTGCTGACCCATCCCCCAGGGACAAGTTGAAACAATTGGCATTAGTCAGGTCTGGACAAAATGGGCTTATCTTATACCTATCCTCGCCCTAAAAATGATGGCTTTATGGACATAAGAGGCCATGTTCTTTTTCTTCCTATTTAAGATCTAAATCTCATGTGGAGGGCAATACTCTGGAGAGAGACCACTGTGTTCCATACTTGCCTGATCGTCAGTCGCCTGGGCCGTTGAAAATTCAGAGACCCAGGCCACTTCCCAGACCTGCCAAATCAAAATCTCCAGGGCAAGACTTGGACATCTGAGTTTTTAACAAATGCCAAGATGGTCTTCACGATGAGGCATGTTTAGAGAAAGCCAAGACAGAACATAGCTCTTCAGGGTTCTGAAATCAAAGACTTGTCAAGAAGTCCAGAAACAGGGGCATATGTTAGTCTTCTCAGGCTGCCATAACAAAATACCATAAAATGCTGGCTTAAACAACAGAAACTTATTTTATCACAGTCCTGGGGACTGGAAGTCTGAGCTCAGGGTGCCAGCACGGTCAGGTTCTGGTGAGAACTCTCTTCCAGGCTTGCAAACAGGCACCACCTCACTGTGTGTTCACACGACCCCTTTGTGGACATGTGGAGAGAGAGAGAGAGAGAGAGAGCAAACTCTCTGGATTCTCTTCTTTAAGGACACTAATCCCCTCAGGAAGGCCCCACCCTCATGATCTCATCTAACCCTAATTACCTCCCAAAGGTGCCATCTCCAGATACCATCACAGTGGGGGTCAGGGCTTCAACATGTGAATTCTGGGAGAACACAAACATTCAGTCCATAGTACAGGGCAATGGGGCTTACTCCCTTCAAAGGGGCAGATGTTTTCTGTGGAGCTGGATCTTTGCTTGGGGCTTCTGCATCTGACCAATCTATGTAGGACCGTGTTATGAGAGGCATAGGCAGGAGCAAGCTGTGCACCCATTGGTTTTGGCAACTTACAAGGGACAAGACATGAGGACTTAGAATAATCAAAACAGAAACTAACAAAAGAGAGAAATCAATGTCACCACTATTTTGAATGTTGATTCAGTTAAGCACTAAATTTAGCTCTGGACCTGCTGATAGCAGATGCATTTTCTCCTTTGGCCTGAGTTAATTGTCCTTCCTATTTCACACATGTTAAATTCCGGGTAGAGTTCCAGCTTTTACTTACATCTCCTGAACCACACTGCTCTTCCCAAACTTATGCCCTTTAAAGATGAGAAAAGTCATTGTTTTTATTTTTCCCCCAGAGCTTAGCATTTCATCTCGACGCATTTCGAGCTTATTAGAAAAGCAAAACTAGCTGTACCAGAAATACCCAATGGGGAATCTCTCTCTCTCTGAACATATACTAGAGCCTGATAAGAAAAATAACACATTTTGCAAAATCGGCAGTTGGGGTTTCCTGTAGATCAAAAGAGTTTTCTTACTTTTTAATAATTCAGGTAATCCTGGAGATCCAGCCACTTTCCAGATACTGCTCAGCAATGAAGAACTCAGAAAGTCACTGAGTCCCCAATTCCAAATAAGTTATCCAAGTAGATGAGACTTGTTACTCAGTGTCTCTATACCAGCAGGAAGGTGCCCAAAGTGGTGGAAATGTCTGGGGTCTCGGGCCCAGCTCTGCCAATAACTAACTGGCTGTGTTCCACTGAGCAATTCTTTTACTCTCTTTGAGCCTGTTTTCATCATTAATTCAACAACTATTTCTTGAACACCTAAAATGTGCCAAGCATTGTATCCAGCTGAAGGGGACAGCCCTGCCCTCAAGGAGACCACCGTCTAGAGACAAGGGACCTTTCCATGCTATAATGTAATTGTTAATTTCCTTGTGTGGGTACTTCAGTAGTTTAGCGTATAATATAAAAACATGTGAGTACATGAAGGAAAAAATGAACGACTGAATGAGTGAAGCACAAAGTTGTTTTCTAACCACTTTATTTTATGCCATTACCACATGGTCCCCTTTCTCTAATAACCTAGGCCCAAGAGATCCATCTCTGACTTGACCTTTCTTAGGCTTTTATCCTCAGGAAATCCTCATTTGTTGGCTGTAATCTGCTCCCTTCATTCTTCCCTTGACACAGTTACCCAGAATCCACCTCCATCACTCATAATACCCCTGAATATTTTCCTAAACTATAACTTCAACGAACATCCACTGAGCACATTATATATGGCAAGCACTGGGCAAACCAAGACACTGGAGAACGTAGACTCTGGTCCACATCTGCCGTGCCTGTGGATGGTGTTTACACGTCCCGTTCACTGTTGCCACGCGGTGTATGCGTCCTTCCTTTGACTTGCCGCTCCTGAGACGCCAGCACAGCCAGAATGGCATCGTGACTTTCCGAGAAGAGTCTTACGTCAGCAAATTCTCCCACCTCTTACCTACTACCTGATGCCAGCCCCCCCACAACAATGTTTAACCCAAATAGCTATTTTTGGTGTAGGAGCAGCTCAAATCTTCCAACCACTAACTAGCCTGTGACTCCCAGAGCCGCTGCAAATGCCACTTTCTCATCTCTACCCTCATATCGTTGCCCCTCTGTCATTTGAACAATAATTGACACACCCCTCTCTCCAGAAAGTATTGCTTAGAAAATAATGTTTTTAAATAAAATAGCATTTGAATGGCATGTGAAACTGTAACACCTCTTTTCCATGTTATTTCAGCTAATATCCATGGCAATGCTTGAGGCTCACAGGGGTCAGTCACTAGACCACAGGTCATAGAGTCGATGAAGAGGCAGAGCTGGCAGTTGTGCCCACGTCTTCTGAGTCGAAAATCCCAGAGCTTGTCCAGAGGGGCCAGATGGTAGCCCATTTGGTCCAGGCCTCACAGTCACAAAAAGCTACAAAGTAGGCCATTAAGTGTTAGCTCCAATAACAAGACACATAAAGTTGAAGAGATACCTCATCAGGATCAAAAGAAGAAAATGTGCCTTGTGCAAGTTTAAATTTGTGTTTTCCTTCTGTAACATGATTTTGGCATTTTGATTTTTCATTGTATTGAGAACCTCAAACAATGGAAGTTGGCCCAGGCCTCTCTTAAACAACAGACCTCATTTTTATTTACACAACTTGCTAAAAATGTTTTTTACTTGCTGTCACTTTTCCATCTGGAAACAAAATTGGCTGGATTTTCTTTGATTTATACTCCAGTTGTATAATATATATATCTCGTCCACCTCACCTCCCTAAAAAAAAAAATGTTCCCTGACCTGTGCACACCATAGAACCTAGTTAAGACCACATGCCCTCTGCCTGAGAGGGTCCGCAGTTCACCAGCACGGGTGCTGTCTGCAAGCTTTTCTCTCTAGAGAACCAGCCGGTCACATGCACGATTCTGCTCTGGTAAATTACCTTTCACTAGGGAATGACAGTGGTGGATTCAAATAGCAAAGGGAGCCTCCGGATTATTTAAAATCATTATATCTCTAGGCTTCAATTCTTTCATCCATAAAACAAAGGTAATAACACTCTGTAATAAAAATTAATGGCAAATCATCAAGGGCTTTCCAGAGTTGTAGACAGACTTACAAGATGTTGCGGAGAATGCCAGGCTCTGAACTTTAATATCTTCCCGGTCCTTAGCTGAGCACAACAGCTGCTCATCTGAAAAGAGTCGTCAAGTTTTCTATTCGCAGTTGCAATCACAGACCCTCTTAAGCACCTTTTCAGTCGCTCCCCTCACATCATAACTAGGCTGTGTTCATGAGCCTCGCCTGCTTTGTCCCCACTGTGGTGGTGAGTGATGAGAAGCCAGAGGCAACCAGATTCCTGGCCCGTGTGGGCTGCATCTTTCCCTCCGTTCCACACGCTCAGAGCATCCCGGCGTGACAGAATGCTGTCACCATCCAGCGGTGGGTGGGCTCCAGGAGAGCCATCGCCTAGATTGCCTCTTGTCTTGAGTGCCTGGGGGCGACTGTACATCCTCACAAGCCGATGGTAACTGCTTTCCATTTTGTTTTCCCTTTCCCTATTTCTTAGAGCATTTCACAAACTTGATGAGCTGAGCTTTTCTCCAGAAGAGGAAATAATACAAAGCTTAAGAGCTGTTTCTGATAGAATGGTGAAATAATTTCACTACTTTTCTTGGAGGAAAAAAGATAATAATAATAAGGCAACCTCAGGCAGCCTCTAGGGATTTCATTATTGATAGATTGGAGGGAAACATAATGGCTTTAGAAGAACAGGTTTTACTTTTAACTTGTTAGAGCATTTTGGGATGAAGAGAGGAGAAAGATAGGTGCTAGACAGTAGAATAAACCTGGCTCCAGCTTATTTACATTCTTTGCTTTCGGAGAAACGTTGATGTATGAAGTATAAAGTGACTGTGTTGAATAGTGAAAATAAAGTATTTTGGGAAACAATCTCTGTTCACTACCCAGTCCTAGAATGAGTGAACGTTTTATGAAATGCCTCTTGCTTCTTTGTGACAATTACCTCTGGTTTAAATGTGTGTGCCGTTTTAGGAAAACACAGTCTTGTATGCTGCTATTAAAGCCATTCAGGTCGAGGCGCGCCATTTCTCCATGATTAAAGACCACGAGGAGGGCTGGGAACGTGTGTGGAGCAAAGAATATAACTAGCCATTTTTGCGGGCCAAATTACCTCCTAAATGAGGGAGTAGGCGATTGAAATGTAAAAATAACTGTCTCTTTTGCGGCATGCAAATGTTTGTGCTGTGTAAGAAACTAAATCCTGGCTTCCTCTTGGCAAGTATTCCCTAACAGGCCTCGCAGATATCTGAAACCAATTTTAACCCACTCTGGTCCCCCGCTGACCACAACGTTACCTGAATGGTGCGGCCCAATTTCCAGACTGCTCACCAGTCCTCAGGCCTATGGGGTGAGTAAATATCCTGAGAGGGACAGGCATGGTGAATATTGATGAGCCCGGGAACCTCGGAGCTATTTCTTCCCAGCTTGAGGAGGAAGCATTTTTAAAATTCACGGCACCAAGAATCATCTCTCTTCTCTTTTCAGTTGTTGCTGATGTGGGCTCATTCTTCTTTTTAAAAATGCAATTTTTGTATTGTGACCAATATTTTTCACCATAAAATGAATTTAGAAAATAGAAAAGAAGGAATGTGCCCTCACAAAGTGCTGTGTTTTGAGATTCAGAATATTAGGCCTGTGCTTTATAGCTCAAGGGGGTGGAATCAAAAATGCTGAGAAGCAATTAGAATCCTCATCCGTAAATCAGAGTGTCAGGGATGGGCGAGAAGCAGAATCTTGGAGTTTGTGGCACCCTGGGAGGTTGTCCAGCTGGCTGACCCCTTGTCTAAACAGAGAAAAAGGCATCTCGGATCTCAGACGTGCTCAGGACACCACAGCCTGAGCCAGTGGTTCTCAAAGTGTGTCCGCAGACCGGCAGCCCCAGCATCACTGGGAAACTTGTTAGAACTGCACATTCTCAGGCCCTGCATCAGAACTCGGGTCTCAGGGGCCCAGCATCTGTGCTTCAACAAGTGATTCCAAGACAGGCCAAAGCTGGAAACCACTGAGCTGAGGTCACCTAGCCAGGGTTCATTCTACAGGTAATTTCGTGTGGTCTTCCAAAAACCAATGGAAAAAGAGTTGAGATTTTAATTCCCTTCTTTAAGGGAAGCTCTGTCTGAGGAAAGGTTTACTGGCCGGATCTAGTTCATTTCCACCATTATCTGCTCTGGTGGCTTCCAACCCTTCTTAGTCCTGTGATACTCATCCCTAGAAACATGCTGTGAGGATATACTTTTCAAAGAAAATATAACAGACAGAGAGTTTTAAGAATTTTGTGATAGGCAGGAGTGTTACAAAACCTACATTGAGAATCATTCCGTACTCTGAGGTCACAGGATTCTGCAAACTCCTAACTCCTCTCACCCAGATTAGGTATCCATTCAAAAAATCCACTGCGTTTTATTTTAACTTCCTTATCCACAGAGGCGCTCAATTAGCACATGTTCTCTTACCCACAGAGAGGGAAAATGTGACATCTGCCATACCAGCAACTTCAGCCAAGACAAGACAGGGCAGTGAGAAAAGGAAAACAAACATCCTAGCTGCTAACACTGTAGGACTGCTATTGTTTTCTGCTTTTATCAGGAAGTGACCTCTCTTTCTTTCCCAAACCAGGGACAGCTCAAAGAGGATGATGTAGAATGTATTGTAAACCAGGATGAACTGGCCATGAATTACCAGGAGCAAGCGGCCTCACCGTGCAGCCCTCCTGCGAGGCCGGGTCTGGACCAGAAAGCTTCACCCCAGACTCCAAGCAAGGAAAACATTTATGAGGGGGACCTCGGCCTAGGAGGCTATGAACTCAAGCTTGAGCAAACTCCGGGTCAATCCCAGCTGAATTAATGGGCGTGAACAGTGCCGAGGTAATCACAAGGTAATGCAGGGATCACTGAGGATCAAGCCAAGCCGACGGGTCTGCGTGGAGGAGGGGCTGGAAAGTGTATGAAGAGCATAAATTGGAGAGATTCAAAACCTTATCACGTGTATCCTCTGGTGCCTGCAGAAATGAGAATTTATCATCCCTCTATATCACACAACTGCATTTAAGTTTTTGACAGCGCCATTTTTATTAATGAATTGGGTGGGGTGGGAAGGGTGCAGAGGGGAGGGCGGGAGGGGTCTAGCTGCTGGGAGGACCAAACAGATGTGCTGCGTCTGCAAGGTGTTTCTTTTCTGTGTGCAGCTCTCTGGGCCCTTCATTCAGGTTTGGGATTCTATTCCCTTCATTAAGGAGAGTTTAAAAATCAGCAAGAGTTTCTGAGCTTAAATGTGTGGCTCCTAAGCTGGACGGAATGCCCAGTTCTTCAGGAACTGAGACGTTTTATATGGTTAGAACCTAGGCTCCCACTCGCTCCTAACGATCCACGGATGTTTGCCCACATAAGTGCTTGCTCGATACCGCCGTTGACGGCCTCACGGAAACCACGGCGCCTGGGGACCCGCTGTCCTCCTCCGCATCCTCTTCAAGTTGCTCCTCCCGTTGCTTGAAGCTGTTGGTGACAGCTTGGTTGCACTCTGCACTGACTGCAGCGCCTCTTTTCACCTTGGTAGGAACCCCTCCAGGGACAGCGGGGCCCTCTTCTCCATACTGTGTTTCAGCCTTCCTGTCCTTGCTTGCGCCTGAGTCACTGCCCGGCTCCGTGGCAGGTCCCTCTGCTGAGTGATGAGATTCCTGAGCACGAGTGCCTCTCTACACAGCAGCATGCGGGACAGGAACCCTGACCTGTCCTCCAATCCCAGCCCTCACAGCTCAACGGCAGCACAGGGACAGGGGCGAGAGGGTCAGGGCTGAGGATGTGCAGAGACCACACGGGGGAGACAAGGACGCAGCATCAGGAACATTTTGACAAGGCACGGCTCGGGGCCCATGGCGGGGAGGCCAACGCAATAGCTTTTAATTTAGCTGCGCAACTTTTAAGCCATTAAGATACCTCAAACACGGCTCCTCTTGAAATACAAATGTTAATATCAGACTCCGAAAAAGCAGACCCCAGTCACAGGTGCCCACGCTCTGATGAGTCTGTGCCTGAGGTAGGTAGGAATGGCATCTTCCCGGGGCCCAAAGCTTGGAAGTAACATAGGCTTTGCTGACCAGTTATTTGGCTTTAGACATGAACCATGGTGGTGCCGGGCACGCCACCATGCAGATTCTCTTCCTTTCCAAACAGTAGAATCCAGGGGCACAAACTGTTTTCTACTCAGCTAAGTATAACATGGTCATTCCGGGTAAATATGGCAAATGGCAAAGCAGGAAGTTTTCTAATTTGACTTAATCCTAATAAAATTTTGTTAAAAAGCACGATTGTTTTATTTGTGTATTTAAAGCCATCTTCTACTGTCTACGCCAATTGGCGGTGCTAAGCCCTTGCTCTCGAAGTGCCAGGTGAAGGGGGACTGAAAGGTGATGTGAGGGAGACACAGGGGTCCTCTGGGCCAGGAAGAGCCATGGGGGCTACTGGCCTGGTCAGTGACGCGTGGAGAGAGCACAGCGGGCTGGGAGGACGTGAGGAGGGAAGGCGGAGTCGGGCAGAGGGGAGCACCTCCTCCTCTCATGCTGCAGAGGACCAGGAACTTCCAAAACAGGGAAGGAGGTGCTAGAGGAGAAAGGACGGAAGGAAAGGCAGAAGAGAGGATTCATCTTATTTCTGCCTTTATCAGGTGAAAGGGAAGGGTGAGAACTCGGTGTTTTGTTTCTTTTCCTCTGCGTGGAGAAAGACACATCAGGGAAAAAGAAGATCCCCCCAAAACAGACAGACGTTAGTGAGGGAAGGAGTGGAGAGAAGGGAGAGAAATATGACACACTGGATGGAAATGAGGTGGGATGGGGAGGGGAAGATACACTGTCTACACCCAGTACCAACCATATGGCTAAGAGGGCAGACCAAAAATAGCCTCCTGGCCCACAGGCAAAGCCCTCTTCCTGCCTAGAAAAAAATCTCTTTCCATCGGAACATCATGAACCATTACCCACAAGGAGAATGAGGGCTGTTTAATCTGGACTGGACCACTTATTCCAGCTAACTCCAGGTAGGTATGATACTGTGAGTTTGAGGAAATGTGTGTCCCGCCCAATTGGACAGGGTTCCAGCTTCAAGATGTGATAACCAGCCTCTTTCCCTCTGAATCAGACCAAGACCAGAACAGAGGCTAGCTAGCGTCCCAGTTAGCAATTCATAAAACCAAATTCCCTTTCTGCTCCTGTTGTGAAGGATAATAATTTATGATCTTAAGAAATGCTCTGTGCTTTGATTAGCAGCATCAGGATGGTGGAATTCAAACCTATTATTTACTGCCAGTTTTGAATAATGAAGGCAAAGGAGCTTTATTCAAACCATTAATGCTTGCATTCATTATTAGAGCTTTAAATAGGACCCTAATTAATTCACTTAAGGTTCTTCCTTGAACTTCTTACCGTGTATATATCACACACACACACACACACACACACACACACACACACACACACACACACACAGAGTTCCTTTCACTGTCAGGGTCCCAGCTAACATCTCTGTAGTGTTCTCCCTGGTACTCGGCACACATGTCTGAGCAAGTCTGAAGCCTGGTGGCAAATGCCATCACGGTCTTCATTTATGAATTTTCTGGAAATTTCTTGGAGGACAACTTAATAATATAAACGGAAGCTGAAAATTTAAATACCCTTTGACCCACCAGTTTCATAAGCAAAATTTATATTCCAGATATTTGAGAATTGTATACATATAAAGAATATTTATTAAAACAACTGAATTGCCATCCTGGTTAAATAAAACATGACACAGCCATCACATGAAACAGCACCATAAGTACTGATATGGAATGATCTCCAAGATATATCGTTAAACAAAAAGAGCAAGGTGCAGAACAGATGGTGTGCTGTCATTCTGGATGTTGAAGAAGAAATTGGTAGTATGATTGCCTCTTAAGAATTAAAGAGAGATTTCTCACTTTTGCAGCTTTGGGGTTTTGTACACTGTAAATGCACTATTTATTCAAAATAATAATAATAAGATTCCTATGAAGCAACACATTAAGGTACTGAGTTGCAGTAGGAAGTAAGGACTGGAAAAGCTATTTTACACTGCAATCTTTGTGACCTTGAGAATACAAAGTATAGCGTCAATAGCACCAATAGCTTCTGGTTTATTCATTTGCATCATTCAGCACACATGGATGCAAACTACGTAAAAGATCTTTAAAATTCAAAGACGTGACTCAGTCCCATCCAGCCCATATCTAGTAGAGACAGACAGCTAAAAAATAATGTCTCCTTATAAGGTATCAAAACATACGATCAAGCTATAGTAACCAAAACAGTGTAGTAGTGACCCGGAAATAAGCAAAGCGATCAAGAAAATCTACTACAAAGACAGAAAAGGACAGAAATGGACTCATGAATATATTTAGAAACTTAATACATAAAAAATGTCATTTCAACTTGGGGGCATGGATGAATAGACTATTAGTCAATAAATAGTATGGACCAGTGGACTTTCAATTTGGAAGAAGAAAGAAAATTAGGTAATACCCTCAAACATCATAAAATTAAATTCCAAGTAACTTTAACAGCTAAATATAAAAAATAAAGCTACAGAATAGCACAAAATATAAAATAGAATATGTAAATAACCTTAGCATATGGATGGTCTTCCTGAGAAAGATAAAAACCAAAAGCCAAGAATGATATATTTGACTACATAAAAATACAAAATTCCTTATAATTAAAGATACAATAAGCAAAATTTTTTAAATGAAGTGGAGAAATATATATATATATATATATATATATATATATATATATATATATATATATACACTTTTTGTTTGTGTGACTAAGGATCATTCTTCAAAATATACAAAGAACTTTTACTGATGCATGAGAAGAGAAAGAAAAAACTACCAAATAAAAAAATATGTCAAGAAATGTAGAATCAAATATGTATACCTTCTATCCAGACTTCTACTTTTAGGCATCCCTGTAGAAAAGAAATACTTGGCATTTATGCATAAGGAAGTGTACAAAATGATATTCATTGTGACACTGTTATTGCAAAATACTGGGGGGCAAAATGTCCATCAATAGCAGAAAAGTTGGACAAAGGATTAATCTCCAAAATATATAAACAGCTCATGCAGGTCAATATTTAAAAAAAAACAAACAACCCAATCCCAAAATGGGCAGCAGACCTAAATAGACATTTCTCCAAAGAAGACATACAGATGGCCAAGAAGCACATGAAAAGTTGCTCAACATCACTAATTATTAGAGAAATGCAAATCAAAACTACAATGAGGTATCACCTCACACCAGTTAGAATGGGCTTCATCAGAAAATCTACAAACAACAAATGCTGGAGAGGGTGTGGAGAAAAGGGAACCCTCTTGCACTGTTGGTGGGAATGTAAATTGATACAGCCACTATGGAGAACAGTATGGATATTCCTTAAAAAACTAAAAATAGAATTACTGTATGATCTAGCAATCTCACTACTGGGCATATACCCAGAGAAAACCATAATTCAAAAAGACACATGCACCCCAATGTTCATTGCAGCACTATTTACAATAGCCAGGTCATGGAAGCATCCTATATGCCCATTGACAGACGAATGGATAAAGAAGACATGGAACATATATACAATGGAATATTACTCAGCTATAAAAAGGAATGAAATTGGGTCATTTGTAAAGATGTGGATGGACCTAGAGGCTGTCATACAGAGTGAAGTAAGTCAGAAAGAGAAAAACAAATATCGTATATTAACGCATATATGTGGAACTTAGAAAAATGGTACAGATGAACTGGTTTGCAGGGCAGAAATACAGACACAGATGTAGAGAACAAACGTATGGACACCAAGGGGGAAAGCGGTGGGGAGGTGGGGGTGGGGGTGTGATGAATTGGGCGATTGGGATTGACGTGTATACACTGATGTGTATAAAATTAATGACTAGGGCTTCCCTGGTGGCGCAGTGGTTGAGAGTCCACCTGCCGATGCACGGGATACGGGTTTGTGCCCCGGTCCGGGAGGATCCCACATGCCGCGGAGCGTCTGGGCCCATGAGCCATGGCCGCTGAGCATGCGTGTCCAGAGCCTGTGCTCTGCAAAGGGAGAGGCCACAGCAGTGAGAGGCCTGTGAAAGGGAGAGGCCACAGCAGTGAGAGGCCTGTGTACTGCAAAAAAATAAATAAATTAAAATTAAAATTAAAAAAAATTAATGACTAATAAGAACCTGCTGTATACAAAAATAAATAAAATAAAATTCAAAAAAAGATAAATTGGTGGAAAAAAGATTGCTAAGCAAAGCAATTTAATTCTTTCTATTTGAAATTTTTTGAGAAATGTTAATGCCTGCATAGCACACCACCAATCAAACTCCTTTTAAAAGGTTAAAAAAATAGCAGAAGAGTTAACTAAACTGTATTATACCCATACTCTGCAGCAGTTATACTCTATGTAGAGATGGACCCATACATATGCACTCACACTAACAATTTATTTTTCAAGATAAATTGTTAGTGAAAAAACAGTCTGGAATGATCCACAGCAGACTGATAACAAAAAGAGGAGTGGGGACAGGAGGACTGAATCAAGAGGGCCTTTTGGTTTATCCGCATTACTTTTCATTTTTACAATGATACCATTTTCATTTATGATCTGTTCTTAGAGTGGCTCTGGCTTCAAGATGGGGGTGGGGGGTGAAGGTATGGTCAAGAAAGCCTTCAAGGAGGAACTTACATTTGAGTGAAGTCTTGAAAGATGAGAGGATTTGACCAAACAGACATGGTGGGTGCTGGCCCATGGGGCAAGAGGTGTGGTGGATCATTAGAATATGGAAAAGGCATTCCAATCAAAGGGAAGAGCCTGGGCAGAGACAAAGGGGTATGAAGCAGCCTGGTGCATTAGAGAGACTGTAAATTACTCCACATGGAGCTGTTTATGTGTTTGTGTGTGAGAAAATGGAAGAATAAGAGATAATTCTGGAGATGTAGATCAAATGAAGTAGTCTGGGTCATGATCCTTTGAGAACGGGGAGCTACTGAAATATTTTAAACCGGGAAGAAAAGTACATGTACTGTGAGGAGATGGAGCGCAAGTAAGACTGAGAGTTGGTGCAATAACCCAGTTACAGTGCTATTTTACTAGCCCAGGAGAGAGATGATAAGAGACTTAACTCAGGTAGAATCAAGGAGGATGGAGAGGGGGCACCTTCTAGATAGGTTTCAGAGTGAGAATCTACAAAGCTGGTAACTGATTGGATATGGAAGGTGAGGAAGCTGGAGGAGCCCAGGACAATCCCAGGTTTAAGGCTTAGGTGACAATAGGTTGATAGCTCCATTCACTGAGGGTGTTAGGAGGAGGAACAAGGAAAAGCCAGTGGATTCAGCTCTGGACATGCTGAGCCTGAGGTTCCCATGTCGAGCTTCATGGAGCTATCCAGAGGTTTACAAGGATCTGAAGTTTAAGGAAAATGTCCAGGCTGGAGGTGTGTGTTTGGAGGGTTGAAATGTACATCACAGTTCACTGAAGGGTTTCTCAAATGCCACATGACCTTCATCACGTCTCTCTAACTCCTGCAAAGAAATTCTGATATGCCCTCCCCACAAAAGGACTGAGTCAGAATCTCCAAGAGGACAAGCATATTTTTCCTCAAAAGGCCCCACAGATGAGTCTCACTCAATCCCTGGGGAGAACCACTGACAATAAGAAGAAAGAGAGAATCGGACAGAGGCGAAGTGCTACATGCAGTGGACAGACGGAGTGTGCACCCGTGAAAAAGCCTGGATGAGCCCTCACGGAGAATTCAAGAAGCTCTGGCATTCCGGGGACAGGGAACTAGCTCAGAGAAACATCGATTTCTACCGTTACTCTTCTAGGGGTCGTGTACGACGGCCCTACCTCTCCTCAGCTGTGACAGTTTTGCTTGCCAACTCGGCTATGATATAATCCCCAGTCATTCAGACACTAATCTAGGTGTTACTATGAATGCATATTTTGTAGATGTGATTAACGTCCATCATTAATTGACTTTAAAGTAGAGACTAGGCTAGCCAATCGGGGTGGGCCTGATTCAATCAGTTAAAGGCCTTCAGAGCACAACTGAGGTTTCTGAGGAGGAGAAGTTCTGCCTGTGACCGCAATGTCGGCTCATACCAGAGACTTCCCAACTGCCCACTCTGAGGGCCTGCCCACCAAGATATGCCCTCCCTCACCTGATCTCTCTCCCCTCTCTCTTCCCTTCCCCTCTCCTTCCAGATTGAAACAGAAGGACAAAGACTATAAGAGCAATGCTCACACAAAATAAATGAAACAGGTAGATTATTTGATCAATTCAAATGTTTTTGAAAGGAGCACTTCAGGGATTTGTTTCTAAAAAAACCACCTTCCGTGGGTGGGAGACAGGGTGACTCAAGAGGGAAGAGATATGGGAACATATGTATATGTCTAACTGATTCACTTTGTTGTAAAGGAGAAATTAACACACTATTGTAAAACAGTTATACTCCAATAAAGATGTTTAAAAAATATATATCAAGAGTGGTTATCTTAGGTGATGGGATCTAATTTTTGGTTTGTTGTTTATTTCTGGATAACTTGTATTACTCTTTAAAAGAAAAACAAAACTATATAGGAAAACACGGACTTCCCTGATGGTGCAGTGGTTAAGAATCCACCTGCCAATGCAGGGGCCACGGTTTCGATCCCTAGTCCGGGAAGATCCCACAAAAAAAAAAAAAAAAACCACCTTCTGTGCTGTATTCTGATTTACTCATAGATAATGCCCCAATCTCTTATCCCTGTGTGTGGAGATACATAGCCCAGTTCAAGGATAACTGATGTTCATAGGATGATCCTGAAGCACACTCTTGAAGTATTTGTGAGATTAGCCAAGAAGCCTTCAGGTGTGTTTATCACTGAGCGTGGGTAGCCGTTAGGCTAGGTTTGGGGAGGCTGCAAGGAGCAAGACGCCTGCCTGTGGAAGGTTCCATAGTCTTCCCAAATGTTGTCCATCAACCTGTCATTCCTTCAGTTTCACGAACATTTATTAGAGGCTTACAATGATGATCCAATTAGGAATTACCAGTGTCAACGTCATTAATGGGATCAGTCAAGATGGCACAGGTGACTAATGAGGGGTCCAGACAGCACATGAATTCAAAGACATCTTGGTTCATTGCCTCACCGCAACAGGCAGACTGATTAGTTTTAGCAACGAGCACAGAGGAGAGGTGAGCTCCACCAAGCCAGCCTGGAGGTAAAGGAGGGGACTGGGCCATCTACACCTTGGCATTACAGGAGGCAGCTTCTTTGCAGATCCTCCTCCTCCTCTGTGCCCCCTTCCCCACTGGGAACTGGTCAGTGGGAGGGGAGCACCTCAGCAAGGACCAAACACAAGAGATCAGATTCAAATGCCCCCTACTTCAGGATGTGGCCTAAGCAATGCAGTCATACTGTGAAGCTCACCCATCCTTTGCCTGGTCCACAGGCTGCCTTCAGTTAACCAAAATCACCAGGTCCCCCTCCCTGAAACCCCACTGCCCACTCATTATCTTGCAGATGGCCAGCATTCAGGATACGCTGACTTAACAGAACTAAGCTAAATTCAGTCGTGGCTCGGTAGAGCTTGGTCGTACCTGGCACCACGCCCAAAGGGAGAAAGGAAAAATGACAAAAGGAAGAAAAGGAAACAAATATTAGATGACCTTCTGATATAGGCCTCACTTTTCCAGATACAACATGTCATTGTATCCTCACAGTCACCCTGGGAGCATCACATTTCAACTCCCTCTTTGCGTGTGTGGACCTGGGAGAAAGGGGTGTTAAGTCTTGGCCTAAGATCACGCAGTTGATTCAAGGCAGAGGGGAGTTTTGAACCCAGAACTGTATAGTTCCAAAGACCATGACCTCTTCTCCAATTATACCAGGATGCAGGCAGACTTAGCACAAGTCTGTCAAAATGCACTAAGAACTCTTGATGGCCCAGCAACAGGGGCAGAAAACCAGACAGATGTACCTCAGCTTCATGCGGTTTACAGTGATCAGACAAGTGTTATGATACTAGTACTGGCTGAACATTGGAGGGACCTGGAGAGCTTTACAAGCTCCTGATGACTGGCTCCACCCGCTGCGATCCTGACTTAACTGGTCTGGGCTGTGGCCTGAATGTTAGGATTTCTTAAAGCTTCTCAGATGATCCTGATGTGCAGGCAAGGTTGCAGACCACTAGATGAAAGGGATTTTGCAGGAGGGAGCCATATCATCCAGTTGCAGAAAATCATCAAAGAGGAAGTGGTGATTGGGATAGGCAGTACAAGCTGGGAATGTGCAGCCGGGGGACAGTCTAGGGAAGGGGAAGAGCAGGGCACACTGTGACGGCAGGGGCTGGAGGGCGCGTGCCTCGCATCCTGCTTGCTGGGGCAACAAGGAACCACGCAATGGCTAAGAAGTAACAGAGGCGATGAGGATGCTACCCTCATTTGTGTCTAATTCTCAGTCCTCAAGCTATAACCACGCGCACGGCCGAGACCACTGTCCAGCTAGAAAAGCACCAACTCACAAGACTTGTGAATCATCGAGTTCTAAATCCCCAGCGGGCAACGCATTTGGGAGCCACAGCTGCTGCCTGAACAAAAGAAGAAAAAATAACTGCTCCCTTCAAGCCCCCGTGACCATGCAACGTCACCCGCCAAATCACTTCAAATTGTCTCCTTTTCATACCACTGGATCCAAAGATACGATCTGCATCAGGAGCTGGCCTTGGTCTCCAAGTGCATCCTTTTCCTGGTGAAACCTTGACCAAGAGCCAGCCCTGCCCCTCCCACCCTCCCCCAACAATCTGTGCCTGCTAGAAATGAAGAGATGACTTTTTTTTTTTTTAATTTATTTTTGGTTGTGTTGGATCTTCGTTGCTGCACGCGGGCTTTTCTCTAGTTGCAGAGAGTGGGGGCTACTCTTTGTTGCGGTGCGCGGGCTTCTCATTGCAGTGGCTTCTCTCGTTGCGGAGCACGGGCTCTAGGCGCGCAGGCTTCAGTAGTTGTGGCTCGCAGGCTTAGTAGTTGCAACACATGGGCTCAGTTGCTCTGCGGCATGTGGGATCCTCCCAGACCAGGGCTTGAACCCGTGTCCCCTGCATTGGCAGGCGGATTCTTAACCACTGCGCCACTAGGGAAGCCCAAGAGATGACTCTTGATACAGTCAGGGATTGCATAGGGTTGGAAAACTCTTCTCTCCTTCCCTTCTAGGTTCTCTGGCTCGTTTAATAATTAAATCAACGTAAGACAGACTCACAGGAGAAAAACAAATTTTGTACACATGGGAGCCCCATAAAAATATGACACACGCCCGCAGTCAGGTAACTGAGGCTTTTATACCATCCTGAGCTAAGGAGAAGGCAGTAGTGATCTGGAGCTTCAAAGAGGAGGAAGACAATTCACAGGAAGCTGGGAAGAGCCAACGTTTGGGAACAGATGTTTGCCTCGCCACGCAGATGAGTCTCTTGGATATAGAAATTCTTTCTGGCAATAGCTCTCTTCCTGGTACAGACCCCCTAGCTAAATTCTTTTAGGCAGTTAAAGGCGAGGTGAAAAGCTCTTCCTGGGCTTCCCTGGTGGCGCAGTGGTTGGGAGTCCGCCTGCCGACGCAGGGGACACAGGTTCATGCCCCGGTCCGGGAAGATCCCACATGCCGCAGAGCGGCTGGGCCCGTGAGCCATGGCCACCGAGCCTGCGCGTCTGGAGCCTGTGCTCCGCAACGGGAGAGGCCACAACAGCGAGAGGCCCGCGTACCGCAAAAAAAAAAAAAAAAAAAAAAAAAAAAACCCAATTGTCCTCAGGCTGAGATAACCCACATGCCCAAGTGGCGCCTTCTGGGGTGGCTTATTCTGATCCCCTCAGTTGCCCGTTCAGCTGGTGTCGTTGCCATCCTCAAAGGCCTGCAAGGCTGCTGCTCTTTATTAGCAGAGTAACCCCGCCCTCCTGACACCTATCTTAAGAAGGGCTGTCTAGAGCATCACTTCTCAAACTTTAAAGGGCATTTGAATGCCCTGAGGACTGTGTTAAATACAGATTCAGATTCCGAAGGTCTCGGATGGGGCCTGAGGTTCTACATTTCCAGCCAGCTCCTGGGTGATGCTGATCTGCTGGTCCCTGGACCACACTTCAAGTCGCTGGAGGCCAGAGCAGTGTTTCTCAGGCTTGGGATGCAGTTAACAGGCAGTCTTTATCTGTCAAGGGGTCTGCAAGCGGTTTGGCAGCTTCAGAAATGAAGTGACTTGACCATTTGGTTCGCAGCCAGGGCACTCATATGAAATGTAATATTAACTGTGATCTTCACAAAAATTCTTCTATTTTTAAAGTTTGTCCGTGTCTGGTAAGGATAGTATCACTCAGTTTTCCCCAGCTACTTCTCAGTTAACTAATCCTTCAGGTATCTAATCTTCAGTTTACAGGGCGGTTTATTAAATAATATATTTTATTATTTATTAATGATATATTTATTAATATATATTAATAAAATTAATCCATTTATTAATTAATCTATTTTCTCCTTATTTGGGCAAAACAGCTATGTTTGTCATATATGCATTTTTGTCCTTAGTACTGTGTCACCACATTCCCGAAGATGGATCAATGACTCAAAAGTAGTTCATTGGATCATAAAAGTAGGGATAGAAATAATCATGTAAATACTGTAATTCAAAACGCCATACACGTAGGTAGCAAACAAGACTTGAGTGAGAGATTGCTTCTGCGGTTCTGGTGTCTGACCAGGCAGGTGAATTCATCAAATGACAACTGCACACAAGCAGCACAAAGGAAAAGTATCTGAAACTCAATTATCAGGTCACCCCTCCCTCGAAGAACACCACCTTTTACAAAACTTGTCAGAGGAGGGCATAAAGCTTTACCTCCACTTCAGAGCACAGAGGGAAACTTCTTTTCCTTCTGTGGTAAAATCTTTCCATTTTTCTACAACAAATACAAAATAATACATTCCAGTACAAAATTAACAAATTTGGCCCAAAGTTGAAGAAGAGTTATAAGCCACAGAAACACCATTCAAAGTTGTATGCCTAACAGCAAAAAATGGGTCAAACTATACTTTTCGCCAAAATGTTTGTTAAACCAGTTTAATTATAAATACTCCGCTTAGAGGGAAAACAAGAGGAAACTTTAGGACACGATTTTCAAGGTGAAAGGTCTTTGTGATCTTGTGAGTTTGCAAGTGGGTATTTCAGTTTTCACTTGGATAATACCACCATTGAATAGAATATATTCTATTCAATGAATAGAGGCTTATGTGAAATAAATATGAAAAATATTTTTTATTTCACATAAAATAAAATAAATAAATTTATGTTGTTTTATTTTATGTGAAATAAATAAATTAATAAAATATAATTATTGTTTTTATAATTATTAATAAATAAATTAATTAATAAAATAAATTATTTTATTTTCACATAAAATAAATAAATTTCACATATTTATTTATTTCACATTTTAAAATTTATGTGAAATAAATAAATGATGTAAAAAGTGCCCTGCAAGTTTTTGTTCTCTTTGTTACTAAAAACCTTTGCTACAGAAAAGACTCTTTATTTTGGAAATGATTGTCTCGCACCTGGTGAGGTAGACCAGGAAAGGTGTGCTTGGACCATACTGACAAAATACTGTTAGGTGGCCAGCAAGGGCTTTGACAAGCAAGCAGAAATGTCCATCCACACACTGCATTATTCAGAGAGAACCTCTCTGGTCACCAGTATACCTCTTGACCTTTATTTATTCTGCAAATACTTAATGAGTACCTACACTATGTCAGGCACGGTCCTAGGTGCTTAGGATACTGAGTGAACAAAAAAAAGTTTCCTGCCCCCTGAAACTTACATTCTAGCAGAAAAAGAAAGACTTTAACAATGACTGTCTGGTCGATTAATGAGTGGTAGATTACTGAGTGATAGCACCATAGGGGAAGGAAATAGAGCAGTGTAAGGGAGGTTGAGATTACAGGATGAGGAGTAGCATGAAAGTTGGTATTTTAAGTAGGATGATCAGAGATGGCCTCTCTGAGAAGACGGCATTTGAGCAAAGACCATGGAGATACCTTCAGGGAGAGAGTTCTAGTCTTGTCTGGAATGTTTAAGGACAGCAAGGAAATAAGTGTGACAGAGGAGAGCTAGCAAGGAGGAGGCTTGTGGACGATGAAATCAGGAGGAAATGAGTAGGGCAAAGAGGTCGTCCATATGGGTTCTCGTAAACATTTTTGTTTGACCCTTAGTGAAATGAGAACCGATGGCATGGGCAGCACATAACTGACAAAATCTGGCTTCTAAAAGGATCATTCCATCTGCTGTGTTGAAAATAGACTCTAGGAAGGTAATGATAGAAATAAGGTATTTTAGTCAGCTATTGCTGCATAACAAACAAATACAAAAATCTCAGCAATATAAAAAGTAAGCATGTATTTAGCTTGTGTGTCATGAGTCATCTGTTGGGGGGCAGGGGGCATGTCTGTTAATCCAGGCTGGGTCCACTGGGGTGGTCACTGGTCTAGCCCTGCTGTACCTCCCATCCCATCCTCCTCTGGGACCAGCAGGCTAGACCTGGAATTTTCTTTTCAGGAGAATCATTGGCATACAGATGGTATTTTTCTTTTAAGCCATGATCTTGATTTAACAGTAAAAAGTGGCATATCAAATCAAATTGTGGTCACCAAGTATACAGTTTTTCTGTGTACCACCTAAAGCATGGATGGGGAGTCCTCTGTGTTTGACTCACCAAAATATACTGAATGTCAAGGAGAAAGGGACTCACATAGTTTTTTTTTTATGGATAATATGATTTTTTACTTCATGACTCTGTATTCCAGTAGGAACCATTTCTGTAACTAATCATTTCAACTTTGTTGTTCAAGTTACATATCACAATTGAACTTTCAGGGTCTTAAACAGCCTGCAACTCTCACTTCAGAGCTGAAATGCCATCATTTTTAATATTGGAAAGGAGACATCTGGATTTTTAAGAAACAAACAGTGGTACAGACAACTCCATCCCTGGAAGTAGCTATTTTCCAAAACAATTTCTCCTGTCTTCTGATAGAGAGAAATATACGGCTTATTAATGGGCATATTGAAAACCCATATCTGAATATTACAAAAGAATATGAAGAAAACTTACAAATAAAACCAAAGAAGAAATAAGGAGTTCATTCTCCATCATCTTCCTTGTTGAAACATCCCCATTAGTAGGACGTGTTAATTGACAAGGGGGCTGATGGGTAGAAAGACAATAATGAGAAAGCGCCCCGCCATCGGGGGTTCTTGTCCTTCCTATGCAGACACCCAGAACTATCTGACAGACTCACCCTATATGTCCTTCCATTACCAAACACATAATTATGAACAAGGATTTTCAAATTTAGGAGAAATACAAACCAAAAAGCAATAGATTATAGGGAAACTCATCTGTGGCTCAAACTCTCCCCCACTGAACAGATACGTTATAATGGGTCTGTATATGGATACGGACACATTAGTGAAAGATGGTAAACTATATCATGCCTCTCACCCGGAGGGGGAAAAAAAAAAAAAACATTGTTTTTCATCTTGAATGCAGTTTTCACTTCACTATTTTAAAAATTGTGTTGCATCTTTTTTCTATGAAAACGGTGGTCCATGGGTGTATCAAATGTCTGATAGGTATTCTGGTAGGCTAACATTCTGAGAAACACATGCCAAGAAGCTGCAAGTAAACCCAATTCAGTCACTCACCTACCACCAGTCAGGTTATACTAAGTACTTTTGACGGATAAGTTCAGAAGAAGTAGGGCAGGCTTTTCATTTGAAGGAAAAAAAATTACTCCCAATAATCCTCAGTCCACAATACCCAGCGGTGCCAATAAGCCAAGCCAGTTATAAAAAAGATGACATAAGTACAGCCATAAAAAGTGACCACATTAAAAAGACAAAACACACGACTCCATTTAGCAGCTCAATTAAGGTGACCTCTAGCCATCACACGTATTCCAATGACAGCTCCTCCCTCCAAAGCCCACTAGCCTTGGCTTTCTCCTGTGGCCTGGAAATGATGCAGGGGGCAGAGGAATGCTTCTCTCTCTGTGACCAGGCATCAGCCTTTCATAAGAGCTTATGGTGGCTTTAACCTCAAAAGAGTTCCTGCTCTGAGGGGTAAACTTTTCTCCACCATATGTATTTAGCCCACTGATGCATCTCCCACACCGTGCTGATCCTCTGGAGGGCAGCATTAGTAGGTCAAGTTCAAGTGAGGAAGGCAGGTGGCACAGCTGCCAAAGATGAGAGCAAGCCCTCTGAGGAGAGAGGGCCGGAGCCCTGAGGGTCTCTGAGCAAACACCGATGCCCTGGGAGACAGGACGATAGTTTGAACCTTACAGCGTGTGACTATAGTGTTGACGGGAGTTGGGGATGGGGGACAGGGAGCACGTGATTGACGTGTGCTGGTGTAGTTGCCCCTCCCGTCCAGCCTTGCACAGGAATTCTGAACCAGGGGAGGGCACAGCTGGTGGAGGTGGGAGAGAAAAGGAAGCAGAGAGGGCGACCAGAAGCTCTACTATAGGCGCAGTCCCGGAAGGACACCCAGGGCTGTGGGTAGGGGGGAACTCTTGTTTCGACATCAATGTTAGTTAAACACAATTACAAGAAGTCCCACCCAACCACAGCTGAAATCGCAACTGATTAAAGGAGAGTAAGAAATCTGGGTCCTCAGCCAACCCAAGCTGAGTGAGCACGGCCACCCTTGAAGGACAGGGAGGCTGGGATGGAAGTGTCCTCATCAGCTAAGTTGCACCCAAGGGTTCCAGGTGTTTCTTTGTTTTTGTGTTCTAGATTGCTGAGAAACAGGGGGATTTAGCCCTGCTGCAGAACAAAGAGAACCACAACTCAAGTTTCTCAAGTTTTGAAGCTGCGTTTATACGCTTTTGACAGTTCTGATCCAATGTCAACACTTACAATCCCCTCCCCATACAGGAATCTGGGGGGGAAGATGAAAACACATCCTGACTCCCTCACAGGTACCCTGGCAATGCTAAGGGGTCGGTCTCCATGAGGAGGATCAACAGCCCCACTCAATGGGGAGACAGCACCACACGTCGATAAAACATGGGAGTGACCACAGGACCCAGCAAACATTCAAGAACAGACTTGCCCTCCGAGACACCACCTGTAAAACCCATACATAATGCATGAGTTCAGCCATCTGTGGAAATAAACCCAGAGACTGTAAATGTGTCACTGAAAAGATTGGGAATATTCAAAACTCCAATCAAGGGGACCAGAGTGTAATTTTAAAGAAACAAAACCAAACCGTAATTGTAATTTAGAAAAATCAATCCTAATCTATTATATTGTACCCAGTTTAAGAACAGTCCCTGGAACTCACGGGGCATGGCGTTGGCCTGGAGCACACAGCAGGAAAGCCCAGAGACCCCATCACTGACAGCGTTTGTTCAGCTCTGTCAGGGTGGATGGGAGAGATCCCAAAGCTGGCATCAGCAAGGAGGCATATCCTGCCATGGCACAGGGCTGACACACCAGGCCTGTCCCTGGAAGAGCCCCGGTGGGTTTCTGAGGGCCTTTGGGGGCCACCACAGGTGCGGGGGAACCTCCACCCCTGATGCACCGACTTCCACATAGTAGACTTCCCCAAACATTTTTTAAGTGCCTTCTTTTGAAAACTGTCCTGAATTAAATGTCCCCAAACTCTGATATATTAATACCTCCCTTTGCTCTGACTTCATGTCTACCAAGGAAGCTTCTGATAATTCTTCTTCCTTAGGCTCCAAATGGCAAGTATCAATACCAGTCAGCAGCATTCAATACGCTCAGTTATGGATGTATAAAATCCAGCTGAATCATCAGTCTCTTCTCAGTTTAATTGGCTCCAATAACACCCAAGTCATATCCCAAGCCGTCATCCTCCTGTCCAGCTGAAGCCCAGTCCCATGATGAATTCACCACCCCCGCCTCCCCAGGCCTTCAGTAACCCAATAGAACCTGGCCTTCCACCACTATCTTCAAATGACAACATGTAAGTGTGAATTAAATGGTTAACTTTGTATCCATCAACTGAGGAAAACTCTTCTATCACAGTAAAACCCAGTGATAGAACAAGGGGACAGTTTTTACGGGCAGCTGCTGTGGCAAGGGGAGTGATTGTTAGTGCAACACAGGAAGCAAGTGGAGAATCCAGGCCTTGTAAGGAAGGGGAGCGTTTTTGAGGATGCACACAGACCAAAAGTTATCCTCTCCCCTCTTCAAGCCAGAGGAACACTTGAAACCCCCCACCCCAGGTGGCTCAGGGGAAGTCATTTGTACACCTTCACGAACATCAGTAAAACAATGTGCGGCATGTGTTTGCTAAAGGCATTTGCTGGAGGAAAACAAAAAAGTCCCTCAAGCATCTAAGCTATAGTTTGGAGCACTGCTGCTGCAAATGACCACAAATTCAGTTGCTTAAGTCAACACAAATTTGTTACCTTATAGTGATAGAGGTCAGAAGTCCAAAATCAGCCTCACTGGCCTAAAGCCAAGGTGTCAGCAGAGCTGGTTGCTTCTGGAGGATCAGGAGGAGAGTCTCTCTGCCTTTTTCTGCCTCTAGAAGCTGCCGTGTTCCTTGGTTCATCACCCCTTGCCCGCATCACTCCAACCTCTTCTGTGATCGTATTTCCTTCTCCTGACTCTGAGCCGCCTGACCGTTCCTCTTAGAAGGACCTTGTAATGGGACCCACCTGGATAATCCAGGATAATCTCTCCATCTCAATAAGCCTTAACTTAATCGCACCTGCAAAATCCCTTTCATCACGTAAGGCGACATCCACGGGTTGCAGGGATGAGTATCTGGATGTCTGTGGGAGCCATTTCCAGCCTACAACAGCATCATAGACATGGGTCGTGTTGAAAGATAAAATATTTAAAGTAAGATATTTAAAATTTTAAGAGTTTGAGCAAAAATCTCTTCTATTGGGGCAGCACTAAACCAGACGTGGTTAGGAGTGCTCTGCAGACAGGCACGGTGGGAAAGACTTATGCTGAGAAGGAGCAAAAGCAAAGAAAGGAAATGATTTGATTGTCTGTAGCGTAAAGTCTGGTTGGCTGTTTGTGATTCGTTGTCCTTAGCATTTTGGATTTGTAACCTGGAGGCATTTATAGGCTCAGATGTTGGTTGGTTTGCGTAGATCATCAAGGTGTTGGAGCCAGTCTAATGGCCTCCTTGTTTAATTAATGTAACAGCTGGGACAGAAGTAAATGGCACAACTGAAACGCAATTGATAAACCTTAAAGACTGAGCTCCAAGGGGCTGCATTCTAGAAGACAGAGAACTCTTTGTATCTTGGATATCGATTCTGATTGAGAAAGGAGCTGCACATCTGAAGGTGGCTGGCATGGATCCATGTGGGACGCAAATCACCACAGGACATTAGCACAGACCAACAGAACTCCCAGGACCGGCACAACCTAGGAGAGAATACTAACAGCACCCGGCAGACATCCCGAGCCCCAGTCAGCTCCACATTTACCAACTGGTAATTACACCGATGCTCAAATTAAGGAGCATCCAGTATGTTCAAGGTTTATTTTACAATATATAGGCTAGATGACAACTGTGATCTACATTGTGCTCTTAATTATACTTTCTTCTTTTCTTTATAAAGTCCCAAGTAGAAAACTCCTATAGATCACATCAAGCAAGTAACCTGACCAGAGGTCTCAACTAAAGTTGGTGGTCAGTATGCCAGGGCTTGAGTCAGGTAGCTCAGGCCAACACTATCTGTGACTTATTCCTGTTGACTGTGCGTCCATGGCAAGAGTCCCTCCTTAGCCCCAAATATCTCCCCATCCAGCCCCATCACAAGCCTATAATGAAGACCTGCTTCCTATCAAGCTTGGCTTCCAACTTGAGTCTGTCTGGATACAGATTTGCCCTCTTTTTAGCTGCATGACAGTGAACTTAACATTTCTGAACCTTGGCTTCATCATCTATAAAATATAGGCTCTAATCTCTACCTTGCAGGTTATTATTGTAATGAATAAAGTAGAATTATAGCTAACATGAGAACATAGCACTCAATAAATTGTAGCTATTTATTATTGTTATTGATATTTTTTCCCATCTGTGAAACAAAGATAATAATATACACACAATTTGTGTAAGAATGAGGTAACATTATGTTAAGCACCTGACATAGGACCTGGTGTGTAGAAGATGCTCAGTGACAATTCATTCCCGATCCTCTCCTTTCCTGTGTTCCTCACAATCACTCTGCTGGGTTAACTGAAAAGAAGAACTATTGGCTCCAGAAAAATGCTGTGAAAATGTAAACCTTTCAGTGGGCATGTAAATTGGTGCCGCCACTATGGAACACAGTATGGAGGTTCCTCAAAACACTAAAAATAAAGTTTCTATAAGATCCAGCAATCCCACTCCTGGGCATATATCCAGACAAAACTATAATTCGAAAATATACATGCACCCCTATGTTCACAGCAGCACTGTTCACAATAGCCAGGACATGGAAACAACCTAAATGTCCATCGACAGATGGACAGATAAAGAAGATGTGGTATATCTATACAATGGAATATTACTCAGCCATAAAAAAGAATGAAATAATGCCATTTGCAGCAACATGGATGGACCTAGAGATTATCATATGAAGTGAAGTAAGCCAGACAGAGAAAGACAAATATCATACGATATCATTTATATGTGGAATCTAAAATATGACACAAATGAACTTATCTATGAAACAGACTCACAGACATAGAGAACAGACTAGTGGTTGCAAAGGGTCAGGGGTGGGGGAGGAATGGAGTGGGAATGTAGGATTAGCAGATGCAAACTCATATATAGGATGGATAAACAACAAGGTCCTACTGTATAGCACAGGCAATTATATTCAATATGCTGTGATATCCATAATGGAAAAGAATATATATTTATATGTGTGTGTGTATATATGTCTGACTGAGTCACTTTGCTGTACAGCAGAAATTACACAACTCTGTAAATCAACTATACTTGAATAAAATAATGATTTTTTAATGTAAACTTACCTGAGGCAACCCCCGGACTGGCTCATCAACACAGACTCATTTCTTAGGTGAGCTTTGCTACTACCACTGTCCAGAGAGCCTGTCCTAAGGAGACAGGAAAGACTAGTTTTAATGGGATGGGCCACTAAGGTGTGTAGGAGGGTATTCACTTAGGGACCTCTTATGAAAGGATCCTGTGAGTGACAGAAACACAGCTTTAAGAAGCTTAAGGAAAGACTATGTGGGATGAAGGATCTGTTGACTGATATAACAGAAAGTCCAGTGGACATATCTCGTAAATATGCCTAGATCCGGATACTCCAAAGATGTTGTCAAGAAGTGTGTCCTGCTCCACCTCTAGGCTTTGCCTTCTTCCATTTTGTTTCTCTGTCTCAAGAAGCTACCCTCTTCAGGGTGGCCCCTGGTCACCAGCTTAGCAAATGCAAAGTACAGAGGGAGCCTCTTTCTCAAGAGTTCCAACAAAAACCCTGGGTTGGAATTCACTGGACCAACTTGGGAAAGGTGACCAGCCCTATACAAGTCACTGAGGCCAAAGAGATGGAATATGCTACTGGCCAGGCTGAGGGAACATACCCACCTTGGAGCTAATACATGTGCATGCTGGAAGGGCGGGTGAGTCACAGCTCCCTCCTGAGCGCCACGGACTGAGCGAGTGATGAGTAGTTTGCCAAGGAAAGAGAAAAGTGCTGAGGTTAAAAGAAGCAGAAGTAGACTCTGGTGAAGCACAACCTTCCAGGGGACTTAAGACACAGGGGGCCTGGGTTAACTGAGCAACAAAAGGTCCCCAGCAAATACAGCAGACCCCAGAGATGGGAGGAGAGACACATGACTTCCCAGCAGCTCTTCTGCTTACAGTTCTTGCCCTGTCTGCCTTTGATTAAGTAGATTACCATATCCCGTAAGCCTTTCCAGTCTCTGGAATACCCATGATTCATTTTCTTTACAGCACTTTAGGGGATCTTACATTTTCAGAGAGTGAATCAAGGCCTGGGGTCAAAGCCAGACAAATAGCCACTCAACCTTGACACCCTGTCCTGGACAAGCTGTCATGGACAAGGAGGAGGGCAGAGAGCTGGTCATTAACCACTTTGCTTGAGAACCCTTGTCTCTCAAAAGATGCTATAAAATTGGGTAATAAAAACAAAAAAGAATCTTAGATATCACGAAGTTCGTTGATCAGATCATTGTGTGGGTCCCCGCTGAAGCTGGCTACACTGAAAACAGACATTTGTTCCTGACCCCAGAAGTCCCAGTTCCTAATCAGTCCTAATCCCTGGCAGTTCTGCAGTTTCCCCGCCCAGTTACCAGGTTCTCTTCTCATGAAGAACTTTATCAAAGGCTTCTGGAAAAACTAAATAAATTATAGCCACTAGTCCCTTTTATCCACGGCTTTATTTCAAGGACTTCTGACATGTTCAAGAGGCATAATTTTACTCACTCCAAAGTCAAGCCAGCTTGTTCCATTCAAATTCGACCCATCCAGGTGCTTTAGAAGACTCTTGAGTGATTCATTTTGCTTTGTCTGTCTCAGCCTCATTACAGAGAAGTTATATCATCAGTCTGTAATTCCCAAGGATGAGATTTTTTCTTCAACATCTGCAGAGTACAATAAATGTGGCTTAAATTAAAAATAGAGCAAGGTTCCAACCCGTTTGGCCATGGCTCTACAAACAAAGCCTGCTTTTAAGGATAAGAGCAAATCAGCAAGATAGCCGAGAATATTCGTTCTTCACCCTGGTTATACGTTAAAGTCATTCAAGGAGATTTTTAAAAATTACCATGCCAGAACCTCACCCCAAACCCATTAAATACAAATCTCTGAGGTTGGGGCCTAAATTATGGAATTTTCTTTTCAACGTGAAGCTAAGTTAAGAACTACTGCTGAGAACAGCGGTCCCCAAACTTTCTGGCACCAGGCACCAGCCAGGGTGGTTGGGGGGAATGGTTCAGGCGGTAATGCGAGCGACAGGGAGCGGCTGTAAATATAGATGAAGCTTCGCTCCTCACCTGCCGCTCACCTCCTGCTGTGCGGCCCGGTTCCTAACAGGTTGCAGACCAGTACCAGTCCACAGCCAGGGGGTTGGGGACACCTGGCTTAGAAGATGCTGGGGTTCTCAGGGAATGAGTCCAGATCACCATTTCTGATTCATCTGCAGGCTGGTGTCACCTGGGAAGAGACATCTACAAATGTCCTAGGAACTGTATTGTGTCTTGAATACCTGAGGATGATGAGCTTAAGAATTAAAGGATCCTGAGGTCAGCTTTAAAGGAGGGCAAATCTGCTTATGTGGAAAAAAACTGTCTACTCACAAAGGAAGACACTGACAGATAAAGGAAGCCTGTCCCCTAAGCTACAAAGGATTAGACCACCAGGGTACAGTTAGCAAAATCTCACAGTGACACCATGTCTAGGCCTGGGTGTTTGTTCTTCCCAGACTCTGACACTCATTTGTTATACGACCTTGGATAAATCTATTAACCTCCCTTTTGAAGTTTACCCACTTGAGGAATAGGCATGGCCTTCTTGGCCCTTTAAAGATCCTTTAAAGAAACAATAGGCATTAGCTCTCATCAAAAAGTAACGTTTGACCTATAATAAATGAATGAAAAAACAGGCCACAGAAGTTGTTAATGGGAGACAAGCACAATGCCTCCTGATAAATGCTACCTTTACTCCCTCCTCATTGCTTTACTTCTCTATTTACAGAAACAAGAGACAAAACTACTGGAAATGCACCAAACTAGATTAAGGACATATTAAAGCTCCCTCAGTGCACTGAAGATAAATGTTTTGAAAATTAAGCTGATCAGAGTTGAAATATGTTCAGGGTAAATCAGAGTGTCAGAAGTCTCAACAACCTGTTAAAAAAGCATAAAAACCCACAAGTTTTCAAAGAGCACCCCATATCTACAGATGAATTCGTGCCTTGTCAAAATTTCCTTCTTGTTACAGATAAACAGGAAATAAGGGTAGAAAGTTATTAACTGTGACAAGCCTTCTTAACAATAAAAACCGATACAAAAACTAAACAATGATATCCAGTGAGAAAGACCAGGGTGAGGACTGACTTACAGATGCAGCTTAGTCTTCGTTCTTCCAAAGTCCTCAGTACTCCGAGGTCTAGTAGCTGAGAAAGTGGACTTAAACTCTTTATGTGATCACCATTGTCAGAAGGACAGAACTTGGGAAGCCAGCTGGTTAATTCCTCCCAGGCTGGGGACCTGACCCTAGTGGGCAATGTTATTTGATTCTGGAGAGCACAGGAAGCAACTAGGGTTCTCTCCGTGTGCAGATAACCGAGATGGAATGCAGGCAATTCATCTCATGATGCCATCCCCTGCGGCAAGCACCGAGATGCAGACATACTATCCTGGAGAACCATCTACCTTCTCGGTTTTTTTTTTTTTTTTTTAAGTTTTGTTTGTTTGGGTTTTTGTTGATGTGGACCATTTTTAAAGTCTTTATTGAATTTGTTACAATATTGCTTCCATCTTATGTTTTGTTTTTTTCTCTGTGAGGCATGTGGGACCTTAGCTCCCTGACCAGGGATTAAACCCACACCCCTTGCTTTGGAAAGCAAAGTCTTAACCACTGGACTGCCAGGGAAGTCCCTACCTTCTTGATTTATTCCCATCAAAATGATTCACCTCTTCCTTCCTTCTTCTGTTCACTCTTTCAGTAAACATATTATATTTGTACAGTGTGCCAGACCTAATGCAAATTATGGTGGATACCAAGCTTAAAAAAAAAATTCCCTTCATTCAAGGAGTGTGGTAATGTAACCGAAAGTGGGGTCTGGCTGCTCACCACTCAGAAGCTGTTAAAGAGGCCAGTTTGGTGGAAAGGAAAGTTTGCTTTATTTTGGATGCCACAGCTGGGGGTAGGGTGGACTCCTGTCCAAAGGCCAACTCCCCCCCCCCACTGACAATCAGTGGGCAAGAGCTTTTATAGATGGAGGGAGGGGGTCACATGCCCAAACAGCACAGTCAGCTCTGACAGTCGTCTTGAAATTTGTCGTCAGTGGTCTGATTGACATCATCTTGATTGTTTTAAGCACAATTAATCTTCAGTTCCAGGGTCAGTTTTTTTCCCATTTCTTTGAGGCTAATTCTTGGAATTGTTGCAGCTTATGTCATGGTTACAGACTGGTCATCATGTAGTTAACATCTTCCACCTGGCGGGGGTTTTAGTGTCTATAAGACAGCTCACAGGATACGGCTCAGAATATTATCTATAGTCCTTGCAGAGGAACTCAAGGTTCTTGACCTTGCTTACTGACTAAACTATTATTATTTAGTCTTGTTGGATGTTTTCCTTTGTTTCTGCATTTTCTCACTTCTTTGATTAAACTTCTACTTTGAGTAAAGTTTTTCCACAGACAAAAGGCAGGCAGAGGACATGGTAGGGCAAGGACCATAGGGTCCTGCTCCATTTCAGAAAGAGCTGTGATGAAGGAATGCCTAGGATGCAACGTGCAATGCGAGGGGAACAAAAGCCAGATTTGAGGGGTTTAGTCAGGAAAGGCTTTATGGGAGTACCAACTGAGATGAAATAAATAACACAAAGAAAAATTATGGAAATTGCCTTCCAGGCAGAGGGAAGAGTTTATGCAAAGTCCAAGACATGTCCATGGATCAGGAAGAGTGTTTCAAGCAATCCAGCACAGCTGGAGTGTAAGGAATTTAAAGACAAAGGGAAAGAGATGGGATAAGCAGGAGGGGTGGACCAAATCACAGAGTTTTTGAGGACCCCATTAAGGAGTTTGGACTTTACACGGAAGCTAACATGGAGTCACCAAAGGTTTTAAACCGTGTCGTGAATGGATAAGACCAACACAGTGAAGGGTGGATTGGAAGATGGAGAAAATGGAAGTGATGAAGCCAGTTGGGAATGCTCGTTGCATAAAATGGTAGAAATCAAGGAGCACCGAAGCAGGAGTGAGGAGGAGAGAGAGAGTGGGGGCTGGGATATGAGCTGACTGCTGCACTGGGTGACTGGGAGATGCTGGTGAGAGAGAAACCATGGAGGAAAGTGTGTTTGGGGAGAGTTCAGTTTTAGTGTCAGTTGCAAGCTGCGTCCTGTCAGCAGGTGAATGTGTAAATCTGGGGCTGGGATGAGAGGCTTGACCACAATAGAAATACAAAACTGGGGGTACAGGATGGAGGGAGATGTGATTGCCCACAGAAAGCGTGCTTGTGAGATGCACACATAGCCAAGGCGAGAATCCTCCCTCTGGAAACAGAGGGGTTGACAGTGATGGACTCTGTAATGACTAAGAAGACACTTACAGCCCCTCAAATGCATAAAAAGAATACACCCGTGCTGGCTACCATTTGTTGGACACTTAGCAGGTGCCCGGCAGTGCATGAGTAATCCCATGTCATCCCCAAACAATCGGAGACATGTCTCCCATTTCTGTTCTCATTTTTCAAATAAGCAAGCCTAGATTCGTGGAGGTTAAGGGACTTGCCCCGGGTTATACATTATAAGGGAAGGAGCCGGGTTTTGCAGCCAGTTTTATTAGAGTGCAGAGCACAAACCTTTAACCTGTGGTGCAAATCCCACTTACTGTTTCCAGAAAGAAAAGAACTATTTTTTTTTTTTCCTCTGCTCCTTACCAAGAGGCGAAACTTTACAATGCAAACATTAGAAGAAGAAACCATGATTTAGGGGCTAGGAGAACTGAGAAGGAAGGTGTGGATTACTAAAACAGAAACAGAAACTGCCTCTGCCCCAGCCTGCCTGTGCTGGGGGCAAAAAGGGCACCATAGGGAACAGACCTCAGTCTGGTCCTTCCTTTCTGAAGCTGACAAGCACACGCTGACATGTTAGGATGGTTTGCGAACCCAATGCAGAGTGGGTGGGACGGGGACTGAGATGCTGAAAACAACAGACTTCAAGGCAGAAGGGAGCTTGGCCGAAAGCGCACATTTTTTTTCAGTGAATCATCCGAACTGAGAGCACCTTTTCACTTGCTTGACATCAGACAAAACTGTTCTCACACATTTTTTTTCCTTTCTTTTTTTAAAAAATTTGATCATCTTTTTTTATTAACATCTTTATTGGAGTATAACTGCTTTACAATGGTGTGTTAGTTTCTGCTTTACAACAAAGTGAATCAGCTGTACATATACATATGTTCTCATATCCCCTCCCTCTTGCGTCTCCCTCCCTCCCACCCTCCCTCTCCCACCCCTCTAGGTGGTCACAGAGCACCGAGCTGATCTCCCTGTGCTAGGCGGCTGCTTCCCACCAGCTATCTGTTTTACCTTTGGTAGTATATATATGTCCATGCCGCTCTCTCAATTCATCCCAGCTTACCCTCCCCCACCAACCCCCTGTCCTCAAGTCCATTCTCTAAGTCTTCATCTTTATTCCTGTCCTACCCCTAGATTCATCAGAAGACAGTATGATCTTGGGTCTGGTTTTGTTTTCCATGATTTGCAGTGTCCAGACCCAGCCACAGCAGGAACCCCACCTTGCCTCAGAGAGGGGGTCCTGGAGGAAAACTGTGCCCATGAGCCCCTTTGCCAGAATCCCACCCGGGGCTTGTGTTTTCCTCTTTGATTTCACATGGCCTACTAGATCCCATCATTTCAGGAAACGATTTTTGTTTTTTATTTTTTAATTTAATTTTTGTTTTATAAGTTTATTTATCCTATTTATTTACATTTGGCTGCATTGGGTCTTCGTTGTTGCACACGGGCTTTCTCTAGTTGTGGCGAGTGGGGGCTACTCTTTGCTGCGGTGTGCACACTTATCATTTTGCTGGCTTCTCTTGTTGCAGAGCATGGGCTCTAGGCACGTGGGCTTCAGTAGTTGTGGCCCTCAGGCTCAGTAGTTGCGGCTTGCGGGCTCTAGAGCACAGGCTCAGTAGTTGTGGCACACAGGCTTAGCTGCTCCACGGCATGTAGGATCTTCCCAGACCAGGGCTTGAACCCATGTCCCCTGTAGATTGGCAGGCAGATTCCTAACCACTCTGCCACCAGGGAAGCCCAGGAACCGATTTTTTAAAGGTGAGTGTTTTTCTTCACTAAACTCAAGACTGGCAAGCCTGCCTCTCTCTCTCTCTCTCTCTCTCTCTCTCTCTCTCTCTCTCTCTCTCTCTCTCTCACACACACACACACACACACACACACACACACACACACCTCTTCCTTTCTAGCCACATCTTACTGCCTTCGCAAAGAGTGCAGTGAAGCAGAAAACAAATGCAGGAAGTGACAGACGACAGAAGCCTTTGTCCAATTAGCAATAAGAAAGTCACAGGCTCCAGTGGTGACCATTCATGTCACACAGCCAGCTCAGCAAAGAGCCCTGCTCCACGTCTCTCTGATCTAATTAGAACCACTGGGGCCATGGCTGCCCAGCTGGTCTCTGCATTTTTAGCCCACATAGGGCCCATGCCCTAGTTGGCCATTAATGAGGGACATGAAACCATCAATAGTTTTGATTAAGCCACAGACTACCATGCTATTTAGATGTACCATATTTCACAGATTCTAAGACAGGCTTCCCCACCCTCCACATTTTAACATCATTTAAAATCAAAATGTGCCTTAGAATCAAGGCAATCATGGCATAGTCGACATGGCCTCTGTGTGGCAAACTTGGTCACAGCTGTTCATGCTATCATACTTTCAGCTGAGTTCAATGTATGGCTGCAAGGACAGGTGTGGAGGTTCAATGCCATTTAAAAGGCCCTCCAAAGATTATCCTATATTTTGGCATTTGAACAATGAGCTATTCTGGATGCAAAAAGAAACAGAGGAAGGGGCTGTAAATTTGACATTTGTGAAGCAAATATTTGTTGCTACAGGAAAACTGCCATTCTATACTTTCTCACAAAGCAACAATCAACTTCTTTCAAGACCTCAAAAAGGATGAAATCTACAAGAAAAGAAGCAGTTATATTTGCCCCACATCCAGCAAAGCAACTGAATGCAGGAGAAATTGACAAATCCTTCAGAAGAGATGAAAGAAATTTCAAAGCAGCACAGGCTAGTATGACCAATCAAGGACCATGCAGAATGACTGTTAAGACATTACGTAAGAGTTTAAAATAATTTTTTCTATCTTAGAAGTTCACTAGACAATGGTGAACCTTGTAGTCTACGGTTTCTTAGGTTTGATGAAATATACTATGTCCAGAATAAGTTTCACCCCCAAGAAAACGCTTTAAAGTGCTTGAGAATTTGAAAAAGATAAGTTCACATTTCAGGAGACGGCAGCCACTGCAGACATTGATGAGAGATAGAGACAGGTCTGCGTACCCAAAAGCAACACCCGCCCTACAGCAGTGGCTCTTGCTTGTCATCCCCTGCCCTGCCTCCTTGCTAGCAGAACCCAGAGTTGATTCAAGGCTGACGGGACCTTGTGCTTCAGAAGAGATTTGTTCCTTCTCCACCCGAGAGAAGCTTCATTAATCAATCCCAACATCATGATTGCTTCTCTTTCCCATTGGTTGTTTTGGCAGTGATACGAGGCCCAGTTCTTACCAATGAGATGTGAAAATATGGCAGTGGGAGGCGAGGGAAGACTTCTAAGGTTAAAAAAGAGAAAGATGCGAGGGGGCAGACAGAAGAAGAAACAAGAACTACAATCCTGCAGCCTGTGGATCAAAAACCACATTCACAGAAAGAGAGACAAGATGAAAAGGCAGAGGACTATGTACCAAATGAAGGAACCAGATAAAAGCCCAGAAAAACAACTAAATGAAGTGAAGATAGTCAACCTTCCAAAAAAAGATTTAAGATTAGTGATAGTGAAGATGATCCAGGGGGGGAGCGAGAAGATGGCAGAAGAGTAAGATGCAGGGATCACCTTCCTCCTCAAAGATACATCAGAAATACATCTACACGTGGAACTTCTCCTATAGAACACCCACCGAGCGCTGGCAGAAGACCTCAGACCTCCCAAAAGGCAAGAAACTCCCCACGTACCTGGCCGTGTGGATTAAAGGCTCTTGGCACTCCAGCCAGGTGTCAAGGCTGTGTCTCTGAGGTGGGAGAACTAACCTCAGGACACTGGTCCACAAGAGACCTCTCAGCTCCACGTAATATCAAACAGCCGAAAATCTCCCAGAGATCTCCATCTCAACACCAAGACCCAGCTTCACTCAAGGACCAGCAACGAACAGTGCTGGACACCCTATACCCAACAAAGAGCGAGACAGGTCTACAGCCCCATCCATTAGCAGAGAGGCTGCCTAGAATCACAGTAAGGCTACCAACATTCCCATACACGCCACCAGACGTGGACCTGCCCACCAGGGAGACGGGATCCAGCCTCATCCACCAGAACAGGGGCACTGGTCCCCCCAACCAGGAAACCTGCTCAACCCACTGAACCAACCTCAGCCACTGGGGACAGCCACCAAAAATAGATAGAAATACGAACCTGCAGCCTGCAAAAGGGAGACCCCAAACACAGTAAGATAAGCAAAATGAGAAGACAGAAAAACACACAGCAAATGAAGGAACAAGATAAAAACACTCCAGACCTAACAAATGAAGAGGTAATAGCCAATCTACCTGAAAGAGAATTTAGAATAATGATGGTGAAGATGATGCAAAATCTTGGAAATAGAATAGACAAATTGCAAGAAACAGTTAACAAGGACCTAGAAGAAATAAAGAGGAAGCAAGTAACGATGAGCAACACAATAAATGAAATGAAAAATACTCTAGACGGGATCAGTAGCAGAATAACTGAGGCAGAAGGACGGATAAGTGACCTGGAAGATAAAATAGTGGAAATAACTACTGCAGAGCAGAAGAAAGAAAAAAGAATGAAAAGAACTGAGGACAGTCTCAGAGATCTCTGGGACAACATTAAACGCACCAACATTCGAATTATAGGGGTACCAGGAGAAGAAGAGAAAAAGAAAGGGACTGAGAAAATATTTGAAGAGATTATAGTTGAAAACATCCCTAATATAGGAAAGGAAATAGTCAATCAAGTCCAGGAATCACAGAGAGTCCCATACAGGATAAACCCAAGAATAAACACACCGAGACACAAAATAATCAAACTGTCAAAAATTAAATACAAAGAAAACATATTAAAAGCAGCAAGGGAAAAACAACAAATAACACACAAGGGAATCCCCATAAGGCTAACATCTGATCTTTCAGCAGAAACTCTACAAGCCAGAAGGGAGTGGCAGGACATATTTAAAGTGATGAAGGAAAAAAACCTACAACCAAGATTACTCTACCCAGCAAGGATCTCATTCAGATTTGATGGAGAAATTAAAACCTTTACAGACAAGCAAAAGCTGAGAGAGTTCAGCACCACCAAACCAGCTCTACAACAAATGCTAAAAGAACTTCTCTAAGCAAGAAACATAAGAGAAGGAAAAGACCGACAAGAACAACCCGAAACAATCAAGTAAATGGTAATAGGAACACACATATCAATAATTACCTTAAATGTAAATGGATTAAATGCTCCCACCAAAAGACACAGACTGGCTGAATGGATACAAAACCAGGACCCATATATATGCTGTTTACAAGAGACCCACTTCAGACCTAGGGACACTTACAGGCTGAAAGTGAGGGGATGGAAAAAGATATTCCATGCAAATGGAAATCAGAAGAAAGCTGGAGTAGCAATTCTCATATCAGACAAAATAGACTTTAAAATAAAAACTATTACAAAAGACAAAGAAGGACACTACATAATAATCAAGGGATCGATCCATGAAGAAGATATAACAATTGTAAATATTTATGCAGCCAACATAGGTGCACCTCAATACATAAGGCAAATACTAACAGCCATAAAAGGGGAAATCGACAGTAACACAATCATAGTAGGGGACTTTAACACCCCACTGTCACCAATGGACAGATCATCCAAAATGAAAATAAATAAGGAAACACAAGCTTTAAATGATACATTATACAAGATGGATTTACTTGATATTTATAGGACATTCCATCCAAAAACAACAGAATACACATTTTTCTCAAGTGCCCATGGAACATTCTCCAGGATAGATCATATCTTAGGTCACAAATCTAGCCTGGGCAAATTTAAGAAAATTGAAATCATATCAAGTATCTTTTCTGACCACAACGCTATGAGACTAGTTATCAATAACAGGAAAAGATCTATAAAAAATACAAACACATGGAGGCTAAACAATACACTACTTAATAACGAAGTGATCACTGAAGAAATCAAAGAGGAAATCAAAAAGTACTTAGAAACAAATGACAATGGAGACACGACGACCCAAAACCTATGGGATACAGCAAAAGCAGTTCTAAGAGGGAAGTTTATAGCAATACAATCATACCTTAAGAAACAGGCAGCATCTCGAATAAACAACTTAACTTTGCACCTAAAGCAATTAGAGAAGGAAGAACAAAAAAAACCCCAAATTTAGCAGAAGAAATCATAAAGATCAGATCAGAAATTAATGAAAAAGAAATGAAGGAAACAATAGCAAAGACCAATAAAAGTAAAAGCTGGATCTTTGAGAAGATAAATAAAATTGATAAACCATTAGCCAGACTCATCAAGAAAAAAAGGGAGAAGACTCAAATCAATACAATTAGAAATGAAAAAGGAGATGTAACAACTGACTCTGCAGAAATACAAAAGATTATTAGAGATTACTACAAGCAACTCTATGCCAATAAAATGGACAACCTGGAAGAAATGGACAACTTCTTAGAAATGCACAACCTGCCAAGACTGAACCAGGAAGAAATAGAAAACATGAACAGACCAATCACAAGCACTGAAATTGAAACTGTGATTAAAAATCTTCCAACAAACAAAAGCCCGGGACCAGATGGCTTCACAGGCGAATTCTATCAAACATTTAGAGAAGAGCTAACTCCTATCCTTCTCAAACTCTTCCAAAAGATAGCAGAGGGAGGATCACTCCCAAACTCATTCTACGAGGCCACCATCACCCTGATACCAAAACCAGACAAAGACGTCACAAAGAAAGAAAACTATAGGCCAATATCACTGATGAACATAGATGCAAAAATCCTCAACAAAATACTAGAAAACAGAATCCAACAGCACATTAAAAGGATCATACACCATGATCAAGTGGGGTTTATTCCAGGAATGCAAGGATTCTTCAATATACGCAAATCAATCAACGTGATACACCATATCAACAAACTGAAGGAGAAAAACCATATGATCATCTCAATAGATGCAGAGAAAGCTTTTGACAAAATTCAACACCCATTTATGATAAAAACCCTGCAGAAAGTAGGCATACAGGGAACTTTCCTCAATATAATAAAGGCAATATATGACAAACCCACAGCCAGCATTGTTCTCAATGGTGAAAAACTGAAACCATTTCCACTAAGATCAGGAACAAGACAAGGTTGCCCACTCTCACCACTCTTATTCAACCTAGTTTTGGAAGTTCTAGCCACAGCAATTAGAGAAAATAAAGAAATAAAAGGAATCCAAATAGGAAAAGAAGAAGTAAAGCTGTCACTGTTTCCAGATGACATGATACTATACATAGAGAATACTAAGGATGCTACCAGAAAACTACTAGAACTAATCAATGAATTTGGTAAAGTAGCAGGATACAAAATTAATGCACAGAAATCTCTGGCATTCTTATACACTAATGATGAAAAATCTGAAAATGAAATTAAGAAAACACTCCCATTTACCATTGCAACAAAAAGAATAAAATATCTAGGAATAAACCTACCTAAGGAGACAAAAGACTTGTATGCAGAAAACTATAAGACACTGATGAAGGAAATTAAAGACAATACAAATAGGTGGAGAAATATACCATGTTCTTGGATTGGAAGAATCAACATAGTGAAAATGACTGTATTACCCAAAGCAATATACAGATTCAATGCAATCCCTATCAAATTACCACTGGCATTTTTTACAGAACTAGAACAAAGAATTTCACAATTTATATGGAAACACAAAAGACCCCAAATAGCCAAAGCAATCTTGAGAACGAAAAATGGAGCTGCAGGAATCAGGCTCCCTGACTTCAGAGTATACTACAAGGCCACAGTAATCAAGACAGTGTGGTACTGGCACAAAAACAGAAATATAGATCAATGGAACAGGATAGAAAGCCCAGAGATAAACCCACACACATATGGTCACCTTATCTTTGATAAAGGAGGCAAGAATATACATTGGAGAAAAGACAGCCTCTTCAATAAGTGGTGCTGGGAAAACTGGACAGCAACCTGTAGAAGTATGAAATTAGAACACTCCCTAAAACCATACACAAAAATAAACTCAAAATGGGTTAAAGACCTAAATGTAAGGCCAGACACTATCAAACTCTTAGAGGAAAACATAGGCAGAACACTCTATGACATCAATCACAGCAAGATCCTTTTTGACTCATCTCCTAGAGAAATGGAAATAAAAACAAAAATAAACAAATGGGATCTAATGAAACTTAAAAGCTTTTGCACAGCAAAGGATACCACAAACAAGACCAAAAGACAACCCTCAGAATGGGAGAAAATATTTGCAAATGAAGCAACTGACAAAGGATTAATACCCAAAATTTATAAGCAACTCATGCAGCTCAATAACAAAAAAACAAACAGCCCAATCCAAAAATGGGCAGAAGAATTAAATAGACATTTCTCCAAAGAAGATATACAGATAGCCAACAAACACATGAAAGAATGCTCAACATCACTAATCATCAGAGAAATGCAAATCAAAACTACAATGATATCCTCTCACATCGGCCAGATTGGCCATCATCAAAAACTCTAGAAACAGTAAATGCTGGAGAGGGTGTGGAGAAAAGGGAACACTCTTGTACTGTTGGTGGGAATGTAAAATGATACAGCCACTATGGAGAACAGTATGGAGGTTCCTTTAAAAACTACAAATAGAACTACCATATGACCCAGCAATCCCACTACTGGGCATATACCCTGAGAAAACCATAATTCAAAAAGAGTCATGTACCAAAATGTTTATTGCAGCTCTATTTACGATAGCCAGGACATGGAAGCAACCTAAGTGTCCCTCAACAGATGAATGGATAAGGAAGATGTGGCATATATATACAATGGAATATTACTCAGCCATAAAAAGAAATGAAACTGAGTTATTTGTAATGAGGTGGATAGACCTGGAATCTGTCATACAGAGTGAAGTAAGTCAGAAGGATAAAAACAAATACCGTATGCTAACACATATATATGGAATCTAAAAAAAAAAAAATGTCATGAAGAGATTAGTGGTAGGATGGGAATAAAACACAGACCTACTAGAGCATGGACTTGAGGATATGGGGAGGGGGAAGGGTAAGCTGTGACGATGTGAGAGAGTGGCAGGGACATATACACACTACCAAATATAAATTAGATAGCTAGTGGGAAGCTGCAGCATAGCACAGGGAGTTCACCTCTGTGCTTTGTGACCACCTACAGGGGTGGGATAGGGAGGGTGGGATAGGGAGGGTGGGAGGGAGGGTGACACAAGAGGGAAGAGTTATGGGAACACATGTATATGTATAACTGATTTACTTTGTTGTAAAGGAGAAACTAACACCCTATTGTAAAACAGTTATACTCAAATAAAGATGTTAAAAAATAATAATAATTACCAACATAATTACAAATAAAAAATAAAAAATAAAAAAGATGATCCAGGAACTTGGAAAAAGAATGGAGGCAAAGATCGAGAAGATGCAAGAAATGTTTAACAAAGACTTAGAAGAATTAAAGAACAAACAAACAGAGATGAACAATACAATAACTGAAATGCAAACTATGCTAGAAGGAATCAATAGCGGAATAAATGAGGCAGAAGAACGGATAAGTGACCTGGAAGACAGAATGGTGGAATTCACTGCTACAGAACAGAATAAAGAAAAAAGAATGAAAAGAAATGAAGACAGCCTGAGAAACCTCTGAACATTAAATGCAACAACATTCACATTATAGGAGTCCCAGAAGGAGAAGAGAGAAGAGAGAGAGAAAGAACCAGAGAAAATATTTGAAGAGATTATATTCAAAAACTTCCCTAACATGGGAAAGGAAATAGCCACCCAAGTCCAGGAAGCGCAGTGAGTCCCATACAGGATAAACCCAAGGAGCAACATGCCAAGACACATAGTAATCAAATTGGCAAAAATTAAAGACAAAGAAAAATTATTGAAAGCAGCAACGGAAAAACGACAAATAACATACAAGGGAACTCCCATAAGGTTAACAGCTGATTTCTCAGCAGAAACTCTACAAGCCAGAAGGGAGTGGCATGATATATTTAAAGTGATGAAAGGGAAAAACCTACAACCAAGATTACTCTACCCAGCAAGGATCTCATTCAGATTCGATGGAGAAATCAAAAACTTTACAGACAAGCAAAAGCTAAGAGAATTCAGCACCACCAAACCAGCTCTACAACAAATGCTAAAAGAACTTCTCTAAGTGGGAAACACAAGAGAAGAAAAGGACCTACAAAAACAAACCCATATCAATTAAGAAAATGGAATAGGAACATACATTTCGATAATTACCTTAAACGTGAATGGGTTAAATGGTCCAACCAAAAGACACAGGCTTGCTGAATGGATACAAAAATAAAACCCATATATATGCTGTCTACAAGAGACCCACTTCAGACCTAGGGACACATACAGAATGAAAGTGAGGGGATGGAAAAAGGTATTCCATGCAAATGGAAATCGAAAGAAAGCTAGAGTAGCAATACTCATATCAGATAAAATAGACTTTAAAATAAAAAATGTTACAGAGGCAAGAAAGGACACTACATAATGATCAAAGGATCAATCTGAGAAGAAGATATAACAATTATAAATATATATGCACCTAACATAGGAGCACCTCAATACATAAGGCAACTGCTAACAGCTATAAAAGAGGAAATTGACAGTAACACAATAATAGTGGGGACTTAAACACCTCACTACACCAATGGACAGATCATCCAAACAGAAAATTAATAAGGAGACAGAAGCTTTAAATGATACAATAGACCGAATAGATTTAATTGATATTTATAGGATATTCCATCCAAAACAGCGTATTACACTTTCTTCTCAAGTGCACATGGAATATTCTCCAGGATTGATCACATCTTGGTCACAAATAAAGTCACAGTAAATTTAAGAAAACTGAAATCATATCAAGCATCTTTTCTGACCACAGTGTTATGAGACTAGAAATCAATTACAGGAAAAAAATGCATAAAAAACAGAAACATATGGAAGCTAAACAATACGTTACTAAATAACCAAGAGATCACTGAAGAAAGCAAAGAGGAAATCAAAAAATACCTACAGCCAAATGACAATGAAAACACGACAATCCAAAACCTATGGGATGCAGCAAAAGCAGTTCTAAGAGAGAAGTTTATAGCAATACAATCCTACCTCAAGAAACAACAAACATCTCAAATAAACACTCTAACCTTACGCCTAAATGAACTAGAGAAAGAAGAGCAAACAAAACCCAAAGTTAGAGGGGGGAGCGAGAAGATGGCGGAAGAGTAAGACGCGGGGATCACTCTTCCTCCTCACAGATACATCAGAAATACATCTACACGTGGAACTTCTCCTATAGAACACCCACCGAACGCTGGCAGAAGACCTCAGACCTCAGACCTCAGACCTCAGACCTCAGGCAAGAAACCCCCCAACGTACCTTGTTAGGGCAAAAGAAAAAAGAATAAACAGAGACAAAAGAATAGGGACGGGACCTGCACCAGTGGGAGGGAGCCGAGAGGGAGGAAAGGTTCCCGCACACTAGAAGCCCCTTCGCGGGCGGAGACTGCGGGTGGCGGAGTGGGAAGCTTCAGAGCCGCGGAGGAGACCACAGCCAACAGGGTGCGGAGGGCAAAGCGGAGAGATTCCCGCACGGAGGATCGGTGCCGACCCGCACTCACCAGCCCGAGAGGCTTGTCTGCTCATCCGCCGAGGCGGGCGGGGCTGGGAACTGAGCCTCGGGCGGATCCCAGGGAAAGGTCTGGAGTTGGCAGAGCGAAAACAGCCTGAAGGGGTTAGCGCACCACGGCGGGCCGGCAGGGAGTTCGGGAGAAGTCTGGAGCTGCCGAAGAGGCAAGAGACCTTTTCTTCCCTCTTTACCTCCTGCTGCGCGAGGAGAGGGGTTTAAGCGCGCCGCTTAAAGGAGCTCCAGAAACGGGCGCGGAGCTGCCGAAGAGACAAGAGACTTTTTCTTGCCTCTTCGCTTCCTGGGGCGTGAGGAAAGGGAATTAAAGGCACCACATAAAGGAGCCCCAGAAACGGGCGCGAGCTGCGGCTGTCGGCGCGGACAACAGAGACGGGTGTGGGGCGCTACGGTTGCTGCTGCCGCCACCAAGAGGCCTCTGTGCGAGCGCAGGTCACTCTCCACACCACCCCTCCCGGGAGCCTGTGCAGCCCGCCAGCGCCGGGGTCCCGGGATCCTGGGACAGCTTCCCCGGGAAAACGCGCGGCGTGCCTCGGGCCGGTGCAGCGTCACGCCGGCCTCTGCCGCCGCGGACTCGCCCCACATCCGTGCCCCCCCACCCACCGCCTGAGTGAGCCAGAGCCCCCGAATCAACTGCTCCCTTAACGCTGCTCCTTTGACCCCGCCCTCTCTGAGCGAAGGGCAGACGCCCTCGGACGACCTGCGCACAGAGGCGGGGCCAGGTCCAGGGCTGAGCCCCAGGAGCTGTGCGAACAAAGAGAGGGGGTGGTCCCTCCCAGCAGCCTCAGAAACAGCAGGTTAAAGCTCCACAGTCAGCTTGAAGTGCCCTGCATCTGTGGAAAACCTGAATAGACAGCGAAATATCCCAGGTTGAGGAAGTGGACTTTGGGAGCAAGATATACTATTATTTTCCCCTTTTTTCTTTTTGTGAGTGTGTATGTGGGTGCTGCTGTGTGAGATTTTGTCTGTATAGCTTTGTTTTCACCATTTGTCCTGGGGTTAGACCGACCATTTTTTTTTTTTTCTTTAATAGAAATTTTTCTTCTTAATAATTATTTTGTTATTTTAATAACTGTATTTTACCCTACTTTATTTTGTCTTCTCCCCTTTCTTTCTTCCTTTCTTCCCTCCTTTTCCTATTTCCCTCCTTCCTTCCTTCCTCCCTTCCTTCCTTCCTCCCTTCCTTCCTTTATTCCCTCCGTCCTTCCTCCCTTCCTTTCTTTATTCCCTCTTTCCTTCCTCCCTTCCCTCCTTCCTTCCTCCCTTCCTTCCTTTATTCCCTCCTTCCTTCCTCCCTTCCTTTCTTCCTCCCTCCCTTCCTTCCTTTATTCCCTCCTTCCTTCCTCCCTTCCTTTCTTCCTCCCTCCCTTCCTTTCTTCCTGCCTCTCTTCCTTTATTCCTCCCTCCCTTCTTTATTCCCTCCTTCCTTCTTCCCTTCCTTTCTTCCTCCCTCCCTTCCCTTCTTTATTCCCTCCTTCCTTCCTCCCTTCCTTTCTTCCTCCCTCCCTTCCTTTCTTTATTCCCTCTTTCCTTCCGCCCTTCCTTTCTTCCTCCCTCCCTTCCTTCCTTTATTCCCTCCTTCCTTCCTCCCTCCCTTCCTTTCTTTATTCCCTCCTTCCTTCCTCCCTTCCTTTCTTCCTCCCTCCCTTCCTTCCTTCCTCCCTCTCTTCCTTTCTTCCTCCCTCCCTTCCTTTCTTTATTCCCTCCTTCCTTCCTCCCTTCCTTTCCTCCTCCCGCCCTTCCTTTCTTCCTTCCTTCCCTCCCTTTCTTCCTTCCTTCCCTCCCTTCCTCCTTTCTTCCTTCCTTTCTTGACTTTCTACTTTTTTCTCCCTTTTGTTTTGAGCCGTGTGGATTAAAGGCTCTTGGCACTCCAGCCAGGTGTCAAGGCTGTGTCTCTGAGGTGGGAGAACTAACCTCAGGACACTGGTCCACAAGAGACCTCTCAGCTCCACGTAATATCAAACGGCGAAAATCTCCCAGAGATCTCCATCTCAACACCAAGACCCAGATTCACTCAAGGACCAGCAACAAACAGTGCTGGACACCCTATCCCCAACAAAGAGCGAGACAGGTCTACAGCCCCATCCATTAGCAGAGAGGCGGCCTAGAATCACAGTAAGGCTACCGACATCCCCATACACGCCCCCAGACGTGGACCTACCCACCAGGGAGACGGGATCCAGCCTCATCCACCAGAACAGGGGAACTGGTCCCCCCAACCAGGAAACCTACTCAACCCACTGAACCAACCTCAGCCACTGGGGACAGCCACCAAAAATAGATAGAAATTCGAACCTGCAGCCTGCAAAAGGGAGACCCCAAACATAGTAAGATGAGCAAAATGAGAAGACAGAAAAACACACAGCAGATGAAGGAACAAGATAAAAACACACCAGACCTAACAGATGAAGAGGTAATAGCCAATCTACCTGAAAGAGAATTTAGAATAATGATGGTGAAGATGATGCAAAATCTTGGAAATAGAATAGACAAATTGCAAGAATCAGTTAACAAGGACCTAGAAGAAATAAAGAGGAAGCAAGTAACGATGAGCAACACAATAAATGAAATGAAAAATACTCTAGACGGGATCAGTAGCAGAATAACTGAGGCAGAAGGACGGATAAGTGACCTGGAAGATAAAATAGTGGAAATAACTACTGCAGAGCAGAAGAAAGAAAAAAGAATGAAAAGAACTGAGGACAGTCTCAGAGATCTCTGGGACAACATTAAACGCACCAACATTCGAATCATAGGGGTCCCAGAAGAAGAAGAGAAAAAGAAAGGGACTGAGAAAATATTTGAAGAGATTATAGTTGAAAACGTCCCTAATATAGGAAAGGAAATAGTCAACCAAGTCCAGGAATCACAGAGAGTCCCATACAGGATAAACCCAAGGATAAACACGCCGAGACACATAATAATCAAACTGTCAAAAATTAAATACAAAGAAAACATATTAAAAGCAGCAAGGGAAAAACAACAAATAACACACAAGGGAATCCCCATAAGGCTAACATCTGATCTTTCAGCAGAAACTCTACAAGCCAGAAGGGAGTGGCAGGACATATTTAAAGTGATGAAGGAAAAAAACCTACAACCAAGACTACTCTACCCAGCAAGGATCTCATTCAGATTTGATGGAGAAATTAAAACCTTTACAGACAAGCAAAAGCTGAGAGAGTACAGCACCACCAAACCAGCTTTACAACAAATGCTAAAGGAACTTCTCTAAGCAAGAAACATAAGAGAAGGAAAAGACCTACAAGAACAACCTGAAACAATTAAGTAAATGGTAATAGGAACGCACATATCAATAATTACCTTAAATGTAAATGGATTAAATGCTCCCACCAAAAGACACAGACTGGCTGAATGGATACGAAAACAGGACCCATATATATGCTGTCTACAAGAGACCCACTTCAGACCTAAGGACACTTACAGGCTGAAAGTGAGGGGATGGAAAAAGATATTCCATGCAAATGGAAATCAGAAGAAAGCTGGAGTAGCAATTCTCATATCAGACAAAATAGATTTTAAAATAAAAACTATTACAAGAGACAAAGAAGGACACTATATAATGATCAAGGGATCGATCCATGAAGAAGATATAATAATTGTAAATATTTATGCACCCAACATAGGCGCACCTCAATACATAAGGCAAATACTAACAGCCATAAAAGGGGAAATCGACAGTAACACAATCATAGTAGGGGACTTTAACACCCCACTTTCACCAATGGACAGATCATCCAAAATGAAAATAAATAAAGAAACACAAGCTTTAAATGATACATTATACAAGATGGATTTACTTGATATTTATAGGACATTCCATCCAAAAACAACAGAATACACATTTTTCTCAAGTGCCCATGGAACATTCTCCAGGATAGATCATATCTTGGGTCACAAATCTAGCCTTGGCAAATTTAAGAAAATTGAAATCGTATCAAGTATCTTTTCTGACCACAACGCTATGAGACTAGATATCAATTACAGGAAAAGATCTGTAAAAAATACATGCACATGGAGGCTAAACAATACACTACTTAATAACGAAGTGATCACTGAAGAAATCAAAGAGGAAATCAAAAAGTACTTAGAAACAAATGACAATGGAGACACGACGACCCAAAACCTATGGGATACAGCAAAAGCAGTTCTAAGAGGGAAGTTTATAGCAATACAATCAGACCTTAAGAAACAGGAAGCAACTCGAATAAACAACTTAACTTTGCACCTAAAGCAATTAGAGAAGGAAGAACAAAAAAACCCCAAATTTAGCAGAAGGAAAGAAATCATAAAGATCAGATCAGAAATTAATGAAAAAGAAATGAAGGAAACAATAGCAAAGATCAATAAAAGTAAAAGCTGGTTCTTTGAGAAGATAAATAAAATTGATAAACCATTAGCCAGACTCATCAAGAAAAAAAGGGAGAAGACTCAAATCAATAGAATTAGAAATGAAAAAGGAGATGTAACAACTGACTCTGCAGAAATACAAAAGATTATTAGAGATTACTACAAGCAACTCTATGGCAATAAAATGGACAACCTGGAAGAAATGGACAAATTCGTAGAAATGCACAACCTGCCAAGACTGAACCAGGAAGAAATAGAAAACATGAACAGACCAATCACAAGCACTGAAATTGAAACTGTGATTAAAAATCTTCCAACAAACAAAAGCCCAGGACCAGATGGCTTCACAGGCGAATTCTATCAAACATTTAGAGAAGAGCTAACACCTATCCTTCTGAAACTCTTCCAAAAGATAGCAGAGGGAGGATCACTCCCAAACTCATTCTACGAGGCCACCATCACCCTGATACCAAAACCAGACAAAGACGTCACAAAGAAAGAAAACTATAGGCCAATATCACTGATGAACATAGATGCAAAAATCCTCAACAAAATACTAGCAAACAGAATCCAACAGCATATTAAAAGGATCATACACCATGATCAAGTGGGGTTTATTCCAGGAATGCAAGGATTCTTCAATATACGCAAATCAATCAACGTGATACACCATATCAACAAACTGAAGGAGAAAAACCATATGATCATCTCAATAGATGCAGAGAAAGCTTTTGACAAAATTCAACACCCATTTATGATAAAAACCCTGCAGAAAGTAGGCATAGAGGGAACTTTCCTCAATATAATAAAGGCCATATATGACAAACCCACAGCTAGCATTGTTCTCAATGGTGAAAAACTGAAACCATTTCCACTAAGATCAGGAACAAGACAAGGTTGCCCACTCTCACCACTCTTATTCAACATAGTTTTGGAAGTTCTAGCCACAGCAATTAGAGAAAATAAAGAAATAAAAGGAATCCAAATAGGAAAAGAAGAAGTAAAGCTGTCACTGTTTGCAGATGACATGATACTATATATAGAAAATACTAAGGATGCTACCAGAAAACTACTAGAACTAATCAATGAATTTGGTAAAGTAGCAGGATACAAAGTTAATGCACAGAAATCTCTGGCATTCTTATACACTAATGATGAAAAATCTGAGAATGAAATTAAGAAAACACTCCCATTTACCATTGCAACAAAAAGAATAAAATATCTAGGAATAAACCTACCTAAGGAGACAAAAGACTTGTATGCAGAAAACTATAAGACACTGATGAAAGAAATTAAAGATGATACAAATAGGTGGAGAAATATACCATGTTCTTGGATTGGAAGAATCAACATAGTGAAAATGACTCTATTACCCAAAGCAATCTACAGATTCAATGCAATCCCTATCAAATTACCACTGGCATTTTTTACAGAACTAGAAAAAAGAATTTCACAATTTGTATGGAAACACAAAAGACCCCAAATAGCCAAAGCAATCTTGAGAACGAAAAATGGAGCTGGAGGAATCAGGCTCCCTGACTTCAGACTATACTACAAGGCCACAGTAATCAAGACAGTATGGTACTGGCACAAAAACAGAAATATAGATCAATGGAACAGGATAGAAAGCCCAGAGATAAACCCACACACATATGGTCACCTTATCTTTGATAAAGGAGGCAAGAATATACATTGGAGAAAAGACAGCCTCTTCAATAAGTGGTGTTGGGAAAACTGGACAGCTACCTGTAGAAGTATGAAATTAGAACACTCCCTAACACCATACACAAAAATAAACTCAAAATGGGTTAAAGACCTAAATGTAAGGCCAGACACTATCAAACTCTTAGAGGAAAACATAGGCAGAACACTCTATGACATCAATCACAGCAAGATCCTTTTTGACCCATCTCCTAGAGAAATGGAAATAAAAACAAAAATAAACAAATGGGATCTAATGAAACTTAAAAGCTTTTGCACAGCAAAGGATACCATAAACAAGACCAAAAGACAACCCTCAGAATGGGAGAAAGTATTTGCAAATGAAGCAACTGACAAAGGATTAATATCCAAAATTTATAAGCAACTCATGCAGCTCAATAACAAAAAAACAAACAGCCCAATCCAAAAATGGGCAGAAGAACTAAATAGACATTTCTCCAAAGAAGATATACAGATAGCCAACAAACACATGAAAGAATGCTCAACATCATTAATCATTAGAGAAATGCAAATCAAAACTACAATGAGATATCATCTCACACCGGCCAGATTGGCCATCATCAAAAACTCTAGAAACAATAAATGCTGGAGAGGGTGTGGAGAAAAGGGAACACTCTTGCACTGCTGGTGGGAATGTAAAATGATACAGCCACTATGGAGAACAGTATGGAGGTTCCTTAAAAAACTACAAATAGAACTACCATATGACCCAGCAATCCCACTACTGGGCATATACCCTGAGAAAACCATAATTCAAAAAGAGTCATGTACCAAAATGTTTATTGCAGCTCTATTTACGATAGCCAGGACATGGAAGCAACCTAAGTGTCCATCAACAGATGAATGGATAAGGAAGATGTGGCACATATATACAATGGAATATTACTCAGCCATAAAAAGAAATGAAACTGAGTTATTTGTAATGAGGTGGATAGACCTGGAATCTGTCATACAGAGTGAAATAAGTCAGAAGGACAAAAACAAATACCGTATGCTAACACATATATATGGAATCTAAAAAAAAAATGTCATGAAGAGATTAGTGGTAGGAGGGAATAAAACACAGACCTACTAGAGCATGGACTTGAGGATATGGGGAGGGGGAAGGGTAAGCTGTGATGATGTGAGAGAGTGGCAGGGACATATACACACTACCAAATGTAAATTAGATAGCTAGTGGGAAGCTACAGCATAGCACAGGGAGTTCACCTCTGTACTTAGTGACCACCTAGAGGGGTGGGATAGGGAGGGTGGGAGGGAGGGTGACAAAAGAGGGAAGAGTTATGGGAACATATGTATATGTATAACTGATTCACTTTGTTGTAAAGGAGAAACTAACCCACTATTGTAAAACAGTTATACTCAAATAAAGATGTTAAAAAAAAAAAAAAAAAAAAAATCTTCCAACAACAAAAGTCCAGGACCAGATGGCTTCACAGGTGAATTATATCAAACATTTAGAGAAGAGCTAAAACCCATCCTTCTCAAACTCTTCCAAAAAATTGCGGAGGAAGAAACACTCCCAAAACTCATTCTATGAGGCCACCATCACCCTGACACCAAAACCAGACTAAGATGCTACAAAAAAAGAAAATTAGAGACCAATATCACTGATGAATATAGATGCAAAAATCCTCAACAAAATACTAGCAAACAGAATCCAACAACACATTAAAAGGATCATACACCACGATCAAGTGGGATTTATATCAGGGATGCAACGATTCTGCAATATACACAAATCAATCAATGTGATACACCATATTAACAAATTGAAGACTAAAAACCATATGATCATCTCAATAGATGCAGAAAAAGCTTTTGACAAAATTCAACACCTATTTATGATAAAAACTCTCCAGAATGTGGGCATAGAAGGAACGTACCTCAACATAATAAAGGCCGTATGTGACAAAACCACAGCAAACATCATTCTCAATGGTGAAAAACTGAAAGCATTTCCTCTAAGATCAGGAACAAGACAAGGATGTCCACCCTCACCACTATTATTCAACATAGTTTTGGAAGTCCTAGCCATGGCAATCCGAGAAGAAAAAGAAGAAGTAAAACTGTCACTGTTTGCAGATGACATGATACCATACATAGAGAATCCTAAAGACGCCACCAGAAAACTACTAGAGCTAATCAATGAATTTGGTAAAGTGGCAGGATACAAAATTAATGCACAGAAATCTCTTGCATTCCTATACATTAATGATGAAAAATCTGAAAGAGAAATTAAGGAAACACTCCCATTTACCATTGCAACAAAAAGAATAAAATACCCAGGAATAAACCTACCTAGGGAGACAAAGACCTGTATGCAGAAAACTATAAGACACTGATGAAAGAAAGTAAAGATGATACCAACAGATGGAGAGATATACCATGTTCTTGGATTGGAAGAATCAACATTGTGAAAATGACTATACTACCCAAAGCAATCTACAGATTCAATGCAATCCCTATCAAATTACCAATGGCATTTTTTACAGAACTAGTACAAAAAAAATCTTAAAATTTGTATGCAGACACAAAAGACCCCGAATAGTGAAAGCAGTCTTGAGGGAAAAAAATGGAGCTGGAGGAATCAGACTCCCTGACTTCAGACTATACGATAAATCTAGAGTAATCAAGACAATATGGTACTGACACAAAAATAGAAACATAGATCAATGGAACAAGGTAGAAAGCCCAGACATAAACCCACGCACCTATGGCCAACTAATCTATGACAAAGGAGGCAAGGATATACAATGGAGAAAAGACAGTCTCTTCAATAAGTGGTGCTGGGAAAACTGGACAGCTACATGTAAAAGAATGAAATTAGAACACTCCCTAACACCATACACAAAGATAAACTCAAAATGGATTAGAGACTTAAATGTAAGACTGAACACTATAAAACTCTTAGAGGAAAACATAGGAAGAACACTCTTTGACATAAAGCACAGCAAGATCTTTTTTAATCCACCTCCTAGAGTAATGGAAATAAAAACAAAAATAAACAAATGGGACCTAATGAAACTTCAAAGCTTTTGCACAGCAAAGGAAACCATAAACAAGGCAAAAAGGCAACCCTCAGAGTGGGACAAAATATTTGCAAACAAATCAGTGGACAAAGGATTAATCTCCAAAATATATAAACAACTCATGCAGCTCTATATTAAAAAAAAAAACCCAATCCAAAAATGGGCAGAAGACCTAAATAGACATTTCTCCAAAGAAGACATACAGATGGCCAAGAAGCACATGAAAAGCTGTTCAACATCACTAATTATTAGAGAAATGCAAATCAAAACTACAGTGAGGTATCACCTCACACCAGCTAGAATGGGCATCATCAGAAAATCGAAAAACAACAAATGCTGGAGAGGGTGTGGAGAAAAGGGAACCCTCTTGCACTGTTGGTGGCAAAGTAAATTGATACAGCCACTATGGAGAACAGTAGGGAGGTTCCTTAAAACACTAAAAATAGAATTACCAGATGACCCAGCAATTCCACTACTGGGCACATACCCAGAGAAAACCATAATTCAAAAAGACACATGTCCCCAATGTTCATTGCAGCACTATTTACAATAGCCAGATCATGGAAGCAACCTAAATGCCCACCAACAGATGAATGGATAAAGAAGATGTGGTCCATATATACAATGGAATATTACTCAGCCATAAAAAGGAATGAAATTGGGTCATTCTTAGAGATGGGGATGGATCTAGAGACTGTCATACAGAGTGAAGTAAGTCAGAAAGAGAAAAACAAATATCTCATATTAACGCATATATGTGGAACCTAGAAAAATGGTACAGATGAACTGGTTTTCAGGGCAGAAATTGAGACACAGACGTAGAGAACAAACCTATGGACACCAAGGGGGAAAGCAGCAGGGGGGTGGAGATGGTGGTGTGATGAGTTGGGCAGTTGGGATTGACATATACACACTGATGTGTATAAAATTGATGACTAATAAGAACCTGCTGTATACAAAAATAAATAAAATAAAATTCAAAAATTTTTAAAAAAGAAAATGAAAAAAAGGATCCAGCTACATTTTTTAGATTTCTATTAGTTGTCACTTTATAATGTAATAGTAGAATTTTGAGACATTTTACAATTAGCTTGCTTTTGAATGTTACTTATGTATGTAAGTGCTTCATGTATTTGATTTTGTCCTTGTTTTACTATTTTTTTATTGTATCTTTTCCTACTGGGTCAAAAGTTAATTGGTGCCTCAGTTAACACCATTTGGATCAAGCTTTTCTGAATAGTTATAAAAATTTTAAATATATATTTTTTTTTTCAAAGAAGTTGAAAAAGCACTAATTTATTACAACCTGAAGTGGAATCTGCTAAGATGTGCTACAACTGATGGGGATAAAAATACATGTGGGGCAGAAAAAGGTTTAGAGAAATTTACAAATTTTACATTTTAAATTTATTGAAATGTAAAATTCTAAAAGTCTATCTTTATTCCTTGTACTATTGATCAGCACTTGTGTAAAATATTCATGTGTTATTGAAACAGAACTGTCCATGGGGTATTTTACTTGCTCTTATGGACTTAAATATCATCAGTTCCATGAATTTTTGTCAGAAGTAGAAGGTGAATATAATGACTTGTCCTACCTTATAGCATCTTAATGTCTTAATGGTGGTAAAGTTACATTTTAATTTTTGGAGCTTAGGACTGAGACTGAATTTTTTCTGAATGAGAATTGTTCTCAGACACTATTATTGAGTACTGAATGATTTTGGAATTTAGTTTTGCTATAAACTTGACAATGTTTCTTAATAAATTCAACCTTGGGGCTTCCCTGGTGGCGCAGTGGTTGAGAATCCGCCTGCCGATGCAGGAGACACGGGTTCGTGCCCTGGTTCAGGAGGATCCCACATGCCGCGGAGCGGCTGGGCCCGTGAGCCATGGCCGCTGAGCCTGCGCGTCCGCAGCCTGTGCTCCGCAATGGGAGAGGCCACAACAGTGAGAGGTCCGCATACCGCAAATAAATAAATAAATAAATAAATAAATAAATAAATAAATAAATAAATAAATAAATAAATAAATAAATTCAACCTAAACTTACCAGACCTCCCCCCCCAAAAAAAGATGCATGAGAAGAAAAGAAAGGTGCTTTTTCTACCTCTGGGTTTGGTGATGCCTAGAGCTACTGCAGCCATCTTGCAAGCATGAGGAAAGCAAACTGAAGGACAAAGACACACACTGAAGACCTAAGTCCTTAATGACATCACTGAACCACTTTCTTAACCAAGCCTAAAGACTGGCTTCTGGTTATATGAGATAATAAACACCTTTATTGTTCAATCGATTGTTAATAGTTGAGTTTTCTGTTATTTTCACCCAAAATCATGTAATTGATACACTCCTGCCTCCCCACTACTGTGATGACATCACCTTCCCTTCTAGACTTCTTGAAACTCTCACTTGGGATGAATCAATAGAAGTATGGACACTGAAATGAGGGATATGACAGTCCTCATCAACTCTGAGCTGGACTAGTCAGTCAACATCTACAAGAGTTTCTTCTACTCTAGGAAATACCCATTTACTGGGGGCAGGGTAACACATATTAATAAGAACCTGACAAAATAGAGCTGAGGCCTGTCTAAAGGAGAGTGAATAATATTTGTTATTTTAGTGAGTAGATTTATTGAATGAATAACAAAGATTATAAAGTGACATCAAAATCACATGACAAAGGGAAAGCTGGAAAATATTTTATTTTAGGGAAAAAGAAGCCTTGTTTGGGATAGGGGAGGAGGGTGTCTTCAAGGAACTGAAGGGGCAGAGTGCGTGAGAGAGATGACACTTTCTGAGTGGACCCAGAGGGTAAGAATAGAATATACTATTGTCATTCATTCATTCATTCATTCATTTAGTAAAGATCTACCAAGTTGCCATCTAACAGCCAGAACTTGCCCTTATGAAACTTATGGGCTAGTGGAGCAGATGGATAATAAGCAAACAAATTAATTATTACAAAGTATAAAATGTGCAAAGAAGAAAATGAAGCAAGGTGCTGAATTAGAGAAGAGGAGCAGAATTCTAAAGTAAATAGAGCAGTAAGAAATGATGTTTCTAAGGCAGTTATGTTTAAACTGAAGCCAAAACACTGAAGTGAAGACACTATTCAGAGCACAAGGGGAAGAATATTTAAGCTGAGGTAACAACGTGAAAAGAAAGAACAGGAAAATGGTGGGAGGACCCACACTATATAGGGCTTTAGGCCATTTAAAAGTCTGAATTTTATGTTAAATACAAAGAAAAGCCTTTAAAGTTTTTTAAAAGTAGAGGGATATAATTCAAGTTAAATTTTTAAAAGATCATTGGCTGTGGCCTGAAGAATGGTTTGAAGAGAGGCCTGAGGGAAAGAGCAGAGAGCAGTTAGATGTTGTCCCTGTTCAAAGGGTTGCTCCTGGGGGCTTGGACAGAGTGGTGGCAGTATAGAGAGAGAGAAGGGGACATATTCAAGACATACTATTTTAGTTGTGATAGATAGGACTTGCTTACAGGGGGGCAGGAAGAATGAGTGAAAGAAATCAAGGGTGATTCTGGTTGAAACAAATTGGTGGATGTGATACTATTTATCAAGATGAAGAAGAAATCTGGTGAATAGTCTGCGAGTGTGGGGAATGGAACATTCAGTTTTGGTTTTGAGGTTTTTGTTTGTTTTGTTTTGCATAATTGATTTACAATGTTGTGTTAGTTTCAGGTGTACAGAAAAGTGATTCAGTTATACATATATACATATATATTTTTCATATTATTTTCCCTTAAAGGGAAAATATGAAATACTGAGTATAATTTCCTGTACAGGAAATTACAGTATAATTTCCTATACAGTAGGTCCTTGTTGATGATCTGTTTTATACAGAGTAGAGTGTGTATGTTAATCCCAAGCTCCTAATTTATCCCTCCCCACACCTTTCCCCTTTGGTAACCATAAGTTTGCTTTCTATGTCTGTGGGTCTGTTTATGTTTTGCATATAAGTTCATTTGTATCATTTTTTTAGATTCCACATATAAACAGAATCATTTGATATTTGTCTTTGTCTGGCTTACTTCACTTAGCACGATAATCTCTAGGTCCATCCATGTTGCTACAAGTGGCATTATTTTATTCTTTTTATGGTCGAGTAATTTTCCATTGTATAAATAAACCACATCTTCTTTATCAGATAGTCAAAAAGCATATGAAAAGACTCTCAACATCGCTAATTATTACAGAAATGCAAATCAAAACTACAATGAGATATCACCTTACACCAATCAGAATGGCCATCATCAAAAAGTCTATAAATAACAAATGCTGGAGAGGGTGTGGAGAAAAAGGAACCCTCCTACAGTGTTGGGAATGTAAATTGGTGCAGCCACTCTGGAGAACAGTATGGAGGTTCCTATAAAAACTAAAAATAGAGCTACCATATGATCCAGCAATCCCACTCCTGGCCACATATCTGGAGAAAACCATACTTTGAAAAGGTACATTCACCCCAATGTTTATTGCAGCACTATTAACAATAGCCAGGACATGGAACTAACCTAAGTGTCCATCCACAGAGGAATGGATAAAGAGGATAGAATGTTCAGTTTGGGACATGTTAATCTGAGATGCCTGTGAGGTAGCAAGATGAAGGAGTCAAGGTGGCAGTTGGATATATGAGTCTAGAGCTCAGAGGATTGTTCAGAGAAGGACCTACAAATTTGGGAGCCTGCAGATGCTAATGAAAACCATGGAAAAAACGGATGAATAATGTAAGGGAGCAGTATGTAAGGAAATGGAGGGCTCAACACCGTGCTGTATTAGAACTTAGACACTGGGTAGAGATGGGTTATCAGCCAAGTAGAAAAAAAAAGCATCCAAGAGAAAAGCCAGAAGAGTGTTCTATCATGGACGTCAACAGGGTATCTCAAGAAGGAGTGAGCAGTCAGCTATAACAAAATCGTCTGAGAGGTCAGTAAACTGATGACAGAATAAAGGAGACATTGGATTTATAAACTAGAGGTTGCTGGTAATCTTGACAATGGAGTGATACAGACAAAAACTACCTGGGAGAAGGCTGACCAGTGAACGAGAAGCAAGGAATTGGAGATGGCTTCCAAAGACAACTCTCTCGTGAAGTTGGCTATGACAAGCCTCAGGAGATACAAGGAGAAAATAACAATAACAAGGAGAAAAGCTACCATTGATGGCACCCACTATCGGCAAACAAATTGTCTCCAGTCCTTACAAGAACCCTAGGTGGTAGGTATTATTATGTTCTATAGAAAATCAATGAAGTTAAGAAGCAATCTCCCAAGACTATGCAGTATGTTATTCATTTTCTTTGCTGTGTAACAAATTACACAAATAGCAGCATAAGGTAACACACATTGATTATTGCACAGTTTCTGAGAGTCACGAGGTCAGCAGTGGCTTAGATGGGTTCTCTGCAGAGCTGAAATCAAGGTGCCACTCAGAGATGGGTTCTCATCTGAGGGCTTGACTGGAGAAGGTTCCACTTCTAAGCTTTCTCAGGCTGATGACAGAATTTATTTCCTTGTGGCTGTAAAATTCATTACAGCTCACTTCTTCAAAGCCAGCATTGAAGATAGAGAGTGGTCTGCGAGAGACATGGAGTCTTATATATCATAGGTATGGGAGTGACATCACCTTGGTTACATAGCATAATGTAACCAGAGGAGTGCCAACCCATTACTTTTACCATACTCTGTGGGTTAGAAATAAGTCACAGGGCTCATCTACACTCAAGGAAAGTGAATTACACAAAGACATGAACACCAGGAGACAGGGCTCATGGACTCACATGAATTCACCCAGAGACTTTCTTAAAATGCAGCGTCTGATTCCGCAGGTCTGAGGCGGAGCCTGAGATTCTGCATTTCCAACAAGCCCCCAGCGGGTACAGATGCTACTTGTCCTCAGACCATAGTCTACGTAGCAGTCTAATAAAGCAGTTGATAAACTGTTCTCAGGTATTCACTCTCCGTTCCTTTCCCCCTCATCCCATTGTCCTCTCTCTGAAAAGGGACAAGACTGGAGGAGTCTGCCAGAATGAGGAGGAGAGACACAAAATGAGGGGGTTTCCAGATAGGAGCACCTCCACCAGAGGCCACGGGATACAGCCACATTACCTGGGAAGGGAAGATGACTTTTAGTTGATGTAAAGGCTTCATCTACTATTTCTTACCTTCAACTTACATTTACTAACTTTCCTTTCTAAGGGAATACAGAAATGAATGACTCAGCCCACCGATGCAAGAATTTAATAATGCAGATCAGCGAGCCTGATAAGCCAAGAATTGTGGCCTTGAGGGCAAATGATATAACAGGTTTCAGTGCAGAGGGTGATAACCAAAAGGAAATAGGTAAGGGGTAAGATACTAAAAGACGCTAAAAGGAGAATCAGGGCTGAATGTCGAAGAGGCTAGAGCTAAAAGACAGTCTCCTAAGATGTCCTTTCCCTTTATCAAGATAGCCCATGACCCACTCTAGATAAGAATAAGTTACAGACATTCTGAGTCTACAATCCTCTGAGACTATTTTCTCCAACAGATGCTCTCAGCCCAGTGCTCATGTCACATGAGTTCTTCAGGGACCTACAAAAATGTTTGAGGCCAGAATAGAAAATCATTGACTCTCAAATGTGAAAAGAGACCAGCAAAACATAAATTAATAATGTTTGTTGCCAAAATACAACATTATTTTAACCTTGTTAATTGTTCAGTTTAGTATTTATAAAAATCCCATTACATCTGAAAACCATTTGTAAGTCAGATTTGCTCACTTTGCAGAAACTCCTGAGCAGGCACGATGATTGCCAAGAAATCCTAGCAAATTGTCAATTAAGTAAGTTTCCAGTAGCCAATAATTTCTAAAGAAATCTTTGGCTTATTTTACAGCAAAATAGTTCTTTCTAATGCAGGCTTTGGGTGTATTAATACATATAATGTCTGAATGTGGTCTGAAACCTGGTAATGACCTTAGAATGTGACAGTTCCTTGTGAAAAACTATAAACCAAAAAACAGAGATGGATCTCCAAGTGACAATAATTGTCCAGGTGCAAATTATAGAATTTTGGGGGTCTCACTTAAAGCAGTCTAAGGACAAAAGAGACGAACTCATTCATTCATTCATTGAACACTTTCACTGAGCACCTACTATGTGCCAGGCACTGTCCTAGGCAAAGCAATACAACAGTATAGAAATTAGATAAAGCAGCAGGTAGCAATGTAAGGTAAGGTACCAGGAGATGGAGCTCACTAAGCCCTGCCTGCTGCACCCACCAGAGGGAGGGTCAGATGAGCCCAACCAAAGGAAAACAAAAGGAACTCCAGGATGCCTGCCGTGGAACGCCACCTTGCTTCCTCAGAGAGAAGGAAGGAAATTCACATTGATTAAGTGCCTACTTTGTGCCAGATTGTGCTAAGTGCCATGTCATTCATTCCTGTTGACCTCTCCCCCCAGCTGTGTGGGTCTCTTAATTCACAAATGAACAGCAAGGAAACTGAGACCTGCCCCAGATCAGACAGCTGGTTAGCAAGTGGGTCACTGAGGACTCAAGCCCAGGTCTGTCTGACGCCAAAACCACACTTCTTCCCTCAGACACCCTTGCTGAGGGGCAGCCTGCCCTGACCACTGCATGCTCGGGAAGTTCCCTGAGCTGGCACTGTTGGACTGTTGGTGAGAGCCAGAGACAGGGCAAAGTTGGCGGGGCTGGCGGGGGGGGGGGGGGGGGCGGTCACTGTTAGTGCTATGCTTCTTTGTCACTTCCTGGGTACAGAGGCCCCACCCAGGCCCCGGCTCTGTCAGAGAACCCTTGACAGAAGCCTTGAAGGTTCTGGATGTGCCCAGCCTCTGCCCTTAAATAAACACCTCTCTGGCCAGGGCAGGGTAATCTGGCATCTGGGGAGAATGCCACCCCTGCCCTCACCAGCACCTCTAGTCCTTCAGACGGTTACCTGTGGCTGCAGCGATTCTTCACCTCGGGATCCGAGCCCACTGTCCTCTATATCCATGAGCAGCATGCAGAGGGCTCCTTCCCTTCCTTGAGGTCCTCAGATCAGGTCAGCTGCTCCCCCAGCAAACCCCAGGCCTGAGAGGACAGTGCACAGTCCTCTCCCGGGCTCTCTGCTCAGCTGGCCTCTCTCTCTCCTGCCCACACCCACCACTCCTCAGGTGACACTGAGCCCTCTGTCTCTCAGGGCCAGATGCCAGAAGCACCAAGAATAGGGCGTCTTTCAAGGGCGACTATCCGATGGGCCTTCACGGCTCACTTCCAGACACCCCACCCAAGGGTCTTCCTGTGCAGGATGCTGGGGAAATGGTTAATGACCCCACACCTGTCTTGGGCATCCCTTAAAAGTGGGTGAAGAAAGCAGTTGGCCTTCTGCTTAGTTTCCTGGCTTTCATCCCCTTTTCTTCAGAGTATTAAGTATGAAGGAAGAGGCAGCGATAATTACATTTCTTTTCCCTCCTGCAAAAGAGCGGTTCTAGAGAGTTGGGAGCAGGGGGTGGCAGGTGTCCTAGACATGATATTTGGACTCTTTCCTCCTTGGTACCTAACATGGAAGTCAGTCTTCCCGTCCTCCTACGGGCTGCAGGTACCACAGCAAAGACCTGGCCAGAAGCCAAAGCTAATCAAAGCAAGGGAAAGCTATCCTGTCTTGTAGCAACAGCAATGGATCCCAGCCAATGACAAAAATACTCCAATATAAACTCTCTCTCACTCTCTCTCTCTCCAGCTGGCTTTCTTTAGCAGATACCACCAGTGGCCTACTCAGTATGCCTTCTCCTTGTCTTCCTTCATTGTGTTCAAAGCCTCCACTACCTTGCAGCTAGGCAGATGGGAAGATGCCAGCTTCCCCTTCATACTGTGAGGACTTTGGACAGAGTTGACTCCAGATAACAGTGGCCAAAGAAGAGTTTCAAAATGTGAAGTCCATCTGTTGAAAGAGACCCTACAAGTCTCATTCCTTTAATCTATTTAGGGTTTATTTTTATAAATGACACTAGATATGAGTCCTCTTTACTTTTCTTCCAGATAGATAGCCTGTTGCACACATTATTTATTAAATAAATCACTCTTCTTCCATTGAATCGAAATACCACATTTTCATATGTAAAATCATCCTAGCACAGGCAAACTATTAGATATAGGTTAGATAAACAACAAGGTCCTACTATATAGCCCAGGGAACTATATTCAATAACCTGTGAAAGACCATAATGAAAAAGAATATATATATGTATAACTGAATCACTTTGCTATACAGACGAAATTTACACAACATTGTAAATCAACTGTACTTCAATAAAATTTTTTTTAATCCTATAAAATGGGATCTATTTCTGAAGTGTCCATCTGTGTTTTGATCTATATGGCCATCCCTATGCCTGTATCATACTGATTTATTATGGTGACTTTTTAGTTAAGCAGATGCCTCCTTACCATGCTTCTTTTTATACTTTTGCTGGCTGTTCATAGGCATTTTCTCCTCCATATGAAATGTAATATCATCATAATCAATTATCCCCCCAAAAGCTCTCATTGGAATTCTAATCGAAATTGCAGGGCTTCCCTGGTGGCGCAGTGGTTGAGAGTCCGCCTGCCAATGCAGGCAACGTGGGTTCGTGCCCCGGTCCGGGAAGATCCCACAGCCGCTCCGCGAGCCATGGCCGCTGAGCCTGCGCGTCCGGAGCCTGTGCTCCGCAACGAGAGATGCCACGACAGTAAGAGGCCCACGTACGGCAAAAAAGAAATTGCATTGACATATTAGTAATGACATAATTGATTTTGTTTGATTTTAACACTTCCAATCCAAGAACATGAAAGTTTTTCCAGTTATCAGATGTTGATTTACATCCTTCCATCTCATACTCTCATTTATTTTAGAGGTTCTGTACCATTCTAATCTATATTTTAAATTTTTGTTGATGTTATCAATGAAATCTTTTCCCATTTCCATGTCTTATTTCTAGAATAAAGAAAAGCTTGTGTCCCACATCACCAAGTTCTCTTATTTCCCCTTCATTCTCTAGGAAAAATTCTTTTCCTAGAAATTTTTAAAACTAGAATTTCTTGGTTTTTCTAGGTGTAGAATCATATGATCAGTTTACCTCTTTTTTCTCCATTGCTTATACTTACTACAGTAAGTAAGTCCCCTACATATGAACGAGTTCTGTTCCGAGAGCGCGTTCATAAGTCCAGTTTGTTCGTTAGTCCAACAAAGTTAGTCTAGGTACCCAACTAACACAATTGGCTTTATAGTACTGTACTGTAATAGGTTTATAATACTTTTCACACAAATAATACATAAAAAAGAAAAAATAAATAAGCATACATTTTAAATCTTCTAGGATGGTACCTTGAAAAGTACAGTACAACAGCTGGCATCCAGGGGCTGGCATCGAGTGAACAGGCAAGAAGAGTTAACTGGCTGGAGGACGGGGAGGAGGTGGGAGATGGTAGAGATGAAGGATCGTCAGCAATAGGAGACGGAGGGCAAGCTGCAATTTCACTCATGCCAGACGTTGATGGAATGCATGTTTGCAGCTTCAAAAGTTTGCAACTTGAAGGTTCGTATGTAGGGGACTTACTGTATTTTATTTTTATTTTGTCTTAGTATATACAACAGAAGCTCCAAAATAATATAGAATGATAAAGGTAATAGTTGGCATGTCTTTTCTGAATTTCATTGACTTGCCTTCATCATTTCAGTACATAGATTGATGTTTCCTATTTTGTTTCCAAAAAAGAGTCTTTTGTTTTAATTGAGGTATAGCTGACCTATAACTACATTAGTTTTAGGTGTACAACATAATGATCCAATATTTGTATATATTACAAAATGATCACCACGATAAGTCTAGGTAAAATCTGTCCCCATACATAGTTACAAATTTTTTTTCTTGTGATGAGGACTGTTAAGATCTACTTCTTAGCAATGTTCAAATATGCAATACAGTATTATTAACTGTTGTCGCCATGCAGTGCATTACATCCCCATGGCTTATTTATTTTATAACTGGAAGTTTGTATATTTTGACCCCCTTCACTCATTAATCATATTTAAATAGCTTTTCTTAACTGCCGTTTATTTAGAGGGGTTTTTTTTTTTTAGGAATAACTGCTGCGGTTGTTTTTAATCAAATTTTTTTAGCATTTATTGCTCTGATCATATTTGCTTTTCTCTTATTTGCTGATAAAATTAATTATTGATAAATTTCAACCACCCTTGCCTCCTTGGTTATAATACACCATTCACTCGGTACTTCGCTGTATTTATTTGTACATGTTAGGTAGGCCAATTACGTCTCCTGATCTTGGAGAAGTGGCTTTATATAGGAGACCTCCTGTGGGAGCCAGCAGCACACTCCCTGCTGGTCACCAGAGCCTTATGCTCTAGGGGTGCCCCTCATCTGGGTTGTGTGGGCCTTTCTGAGGTGGTAGAGGTGACTGCTGTGGACCCACTGGTCACTGAAGCTGGCACTCAGCCCAGTTGGCTGCCAGGCCCTGACTCATGTGGTGGTTGCCAGCCTCCTGCTGGGCCAGGCCAGGTCCCCGGGCAGCTAGCTGCACAGCCCAGAGTGTCCAGGGCTGATGACGGCCCATAAGTGGGGGGGACTGGGTCTCAAGACTGGTGCTGGCCTGCCGGTGGGCAGTAAACCCCCCTGGCACTAGTAGGCTAGAGGGAGGACTCCAAAATGGCACTTGTCATCACCAGTGTCCTCAGGATAGAATGAGCTCCCCCAAAATAGCTGCTGCTAGCATCTTTGTCCCTAGGGGGTGTCCAAATTGCTTCCTGTCTCTCCAGGAGGCTCTCCAAGATCAGCAAGGGGGTCTGACCCAGGCTTCTTTCAAAGTATTACCTCTGTGCGAGGACTCGGAGCATGTGAGATTTTTGCGTGCACCCTTTAAGAGCAGTCTTGGTTTCCTACAGCCCTCGGGCTCTCCCGTACGCAAGCCCTGCTGGTCTTCAAAGCCAGGCATTCTGGGGGCTCATCTTCCCGGTGCAGGACCCCCAGGCTGGGGAGCCTAATGCAGGAGTCAGACGTCTCACTCCTTGGGGAGAGCCTCTGCAGTTGTGATTGTTCTCCTGTTTGTGGATTGCCTGTCCCAGGGGGATGAAACTCGACTATGCAGTGTCTCCACTTCTCCTACCCATCTCTTTGTGGTTTCTTCTTTGTATCTTTAGTTGTGGAAAATCTTTTCTGCTAGGCTTTGGGTCATTCTCATCAATAGTTGCTCTGTAAATAGTTGTGATTTTGGTGTGCCCCTGGGAGGAGGTGAGTTCAGGGTCTTCCTACTCCACAATCTTGGCCACATCTTTCTCTATAAATATTTAAATGGTTATTTAAATACCTACGTAATAGCCTCGATTTAACTCTCACAGAGCCTAAAATATTTACTACCCAGCCTCCTAGAGAGGAGGCTATTTGCCAACCCCTGGTATGTTTTTTTTGATAGATCTTTATTGGAGAATAATTGCTTTACAATGGTGTGTTAGTTTCTGTTGTACACCAAAGCGATCAGCCACATGCATACACATGTCCCCATCTCCCCTCCCTCTTGGGTCTCCCTCCCACCCCTCTAGGTGGTCACAGAGCACCGAGCTGATCTCCCTGTGCTATGCGGCTGCTTCCCACTAGCTGTCTATTTTACATTTGGTAGTGTATATATGTCCATGCCACTCTCTCACTTCGTCCCAGCTTCACACTCCCACCCCATATCCTCAAGTCCATTTTCTTTTTTTTTTTTAACCTGTTTATTGGCGTATAACTGCTTTACGTTCAAGGCCATTCTCTATGTCTACATCTTTATTCCTGCCCTGCCACTAGGTTCATCCGTACCATTTTTTTTTTTTTTTTAGATCCAGTATATATGTGTTAGCATACGGTACTTGTTTTTCTTTCTGACTTACTTCACTCTGTATGACTGACTCTAGGTCCAACCAACCCCAGTTCTTGATTTTCAGCTAGGTTGCTGATGATTTGCATGTAATATTCTCCTACTGTTTCAATCCACCTTCTCTGTTAGTTCTGTGTCTTTTCTTACTCCTAAACCTGTATATTTTTGCTCCCACACTTTTGTCCTTAATCAGGCTCAGGAAGAATTTATTTAGACGTTACCAATCTTTGCAAAAATCTGGTTTTTCCATTTATTTATACATTCTACTCTTTCAGTTTTCTATTTAATAACTTTAACTTTTGGCTGTGTAACCACATTTCATCATTATTTTGGACACCGCTAAAAAAATAAAACTCTTCGACATCATCTAGGACATAAGGCTTTCTTATCACTTAGAATGTTTATTTTTTACTTATTGGAAGAGCTCTTTTAGACTCATTAGACATAAATTTTAATCATATTTAATCATATTTCTCTTATGCATCCACGAAAGAAAACATAAAATCACTTAAAGTGCTTCTAAGATGTCTTCTGATTGAGAGACCAGCTCTTTTAAACCATCAGCCACTCAGGCATCAATGTTCCAATTTTTCCACACAATTTTGTCCTCCGTGCTGGTGACACAGCATTTCCTAAGAGCGTCCCACAACTTCCAAGATTTTATTCCGAATTGCTGATACTCACTCTTAAAGTTTTTTGTTTTGTTTGTGGTACGCGGGCCTCTCACCGTTGTGGCCTCTCCCGTTGCGGAGCACAGGCTCCAGACGCGCAGGCCCGGCGGCCATGGCTCACGGGCCCAGCCGCTCCACGGCATGTGGGATCCTCCCGGACCAGGGCACGAACCCATGTCCCCTGCATCAGCAGGCGGACTCTCAACCACTGCGCCACCAGGGAAGCCCCACTCTTCAAGTTTTGATGCTAGTTCTCTCTGACTGGAAGTGTCATTCAAAGTATTTCAGACATCAACCAGTATTCATAGCCCTTCTTCAAACGGTGCTTAAATGGTTTTTTGACTGACATCTCAAGGGATTTCAATCATGCCACCAGGAAGAACAGCCAAGTTCTTACAGGAACAGGTAATAACAAGGTCACACTGCTACATGGTCAACAGAAATTGAGGACATGTTCTGATTTAAGAGATGTCAGAATAAAAAGGAAAGTGGGCCTAAGAATTGATGCAATATGGCAATCCTCACTTCCTGGCTTATTTTGTTTGATTTATTATATTTTATTCTAAGATAGGCAATGTTTATTTTCAGTCCTTCTATAATAATAAAGATATTTAAAGCTATGGATTTTTCTATGAGAATAGCTTTTGCAGTAACTATTAGGTTTTAAGATAAAGCATTATTTTCATGGTTTTAAAAAGACTGTAACTTCAGTTTTGATTTTGGATTGTACCAAGTGTTTTCTATTTATTTTTATTCTCCATGCAGTGATATTTTGGTAACTTTCCAGTCTTTGTTTTTAATTGTATTGAATTACGACCATACAATTTGCCTGTAAAATCTCTACCTTTAAAAATGTAATAAGATGACCTTTTTTGGTAACATATAACTAGTTTTATAAATTTTTGTGGACATACACATATATGATATTTATCCCAAGAAAATGAAATTAAAATTAATGAAAATAAAATCCACTAAGAATTAAAATCAGTTTGATAATTGTTTCATTCAATTCCTCATTGTTTTAACTTATTTTTTCTACTAGTTATGAAAGCAAAAAAATTAAGAAACTTTGAGAAGCCCGCAGTTTCTGGGTAATATGGAAACTTAAGTGGGTCTGGGGAGTGAGGCTTTTTGAAACCACATGATCAAGCAGAGCTCAGGTGCAACCACAGCATTGGAAGTCGGAACAGAGATATTTCTGTGGGTTTGTCACTGACAGGGTCATGAAGAGAGCTTCTAGGATCCTGGTAATACTCTGGGTTGGTTTATTATTATTACGACTATTATTACTACTCACTTGTCGGTTACATGGATATATTCAGTTTGTGAAAATTGTATGATTTTTATACATTTCTTTATATGTATTATTCTTTTTTAGAAGTTTTTCTTTTTTTAGTGTAACCACAAGGTAAAATTATTTAATGTCATTTCTTCTTTCTTTCCCTATTCCCTGCTCTCTTCAACAAATATTGACGTCGGAGAAATATTGATTCTACCTTTAGATCTGTTTGGGGAAAACTGCTTTATGTTTTTGCTGCTTCCTTTCTTCCTAGGTCTTTTCCCATATATTAGTCAGGATGGTTTAACCTACAGTTAACCCAACATTTCTATGGCTGAACTTGCTCACACAAAGCCCTATACAGGTCAGGAGGACTTTCTCTGTCTTGTTTTCATCTAGAAAACTTCAGAGTAGTGGAGAAAGAGGAATCTGGAGAGTCTGCCTGGCTTTTAAGAGCCAGGTCTGCAAGTGGCTTACACCACTTCCGCCCTCATCAGATGGCCAGAAACCAAAAACTGCAAGGGGGTCTGGGGAAAAGGAGCTATCATTCCGCTCCTGTTGATGTGACTTAATGGCCTGGAAGAGCATGCTCCATGCGTCAACCCTGCAACCTTCCCAGCTGTTCAAGATCTCTCTTAATCCTGCAAACCAGCTCTTAAACTCATGAACCTGGTATCTTAATCCGTTTTCCTTCATCATAAAATCAAACAATGTAAGTAAACATTTTGCTTTGTTAAGAAAAGACCTGTGCTTCCTTTTCCAGTAAGCAGCCTGAGGTGACCTCTAAAAACGGTCCACTATTCACTTGGCCCAGAAAACCCCACAAAAATCATGCAAGTCAAGAGGTTCAAATGTTCGTGTTCACTTTAAGAACACTCGTGAAACTGCCCAGGCCATTAAGTGTATGCATATCCGAAAAGCCACCAAGTATCTGAAGGGTGTCCCTTTAAGGAAGCAATGTGTGCCATTCCGTCGTTACAGTGGTGGAGTTGGTAGGTGTGCCCCAGGCCAAACAGTGGGGCTGGACGCAGGGTCGGAGGCCCAAAAAGAGTGCTGAATTTTTACTGCACATGCTCAAAAATGCAGAGAGTAATGCTGAACTTAAGGGCTTAGAGGTAGATTCTCTGGTCACTGAGCACATCCAGGTGAACAAAAGCCCCCAAGATACGGCGCAGGACTTACAGAGCTCATGGTCGGATCAACCCATACATGAGCTCTCCCTGCCACACTGAGATGATCTTCACAGAAAAAGAACAGACTGTTCCTAAACCAGAAGAGGAGGTTGCCCAGAAGAAAAAGATATCCCAGAAGAAACTGAAGAAACAAACTTATTTATGGCCTGGGAATAAATGCCGCAAAAAATAAATGCAAATAAAAGTAAAAAAAAAAAAGAAAAGACAAGACTTGTGGTCACAAAGAAGAAAAGGGAGGGAGGAATAAACTAGGTATTTGGGATTAACAGATACACAATACTATACATAAAACAGACAAACAGCAAAGACCTGCTGTATAGCACAGGAACTGTACACAGTATCTTGTAATAACCTGTAATGGAAAAGAATCTGAAAAAGGATATATATATATATGTATGTATAACTGAGTCACTTTGCTGTATACCTGAGACATTGTAAATCAACTATACTTCAATAAAAAAAGTAAATTTAAAATTTTTAAAAAGAAAGCAATAGGATTCCAGTGCTTATTTCTAGTTAGGTTTGAAGTGGGAAAGGGAGAGTTTTAATCATCAATTTTTACTTATTTAACACCTCTCATTTTTCTTGGACATTCCTTAACACTTGCCCAATTTCCCCTTTGATATTCTCATGGAATCCATATATGAAAAGAATCAAGGTCATGTGTGGCTTTATCATCTTCTCCTCCTACCTATTCAAACACATCCTGTGAGGCCTAATTTTTGCCCTGCTTGCTAGATGAAATTGAAGACAAGTCTCATGGCTTTATGGTCAATCATCACCAATAAGAAAAAAAAAGAATTTTCCAGCTATGTGTAGTTCATGAAAATAGTCTCAGTTCAATAATTTAAATATCCAGTCTTACGGAAGAGTCACAAGATTCGATTACATTTAGAATGACATCTTCTTCCTGTCAGACATGTTTTGAGAAGGAAATAGATGTGGTCAGCTCCTTTTCTGTTTCTTCATCTTGAGTTTCTGTTCCCCTCCAACCCCTAGGCTGCGTTCACCTCTTCTAGGCTTAGAGCGCAGGGAGAAGCCAGGGGCAGAAGTGTTCTTATTACACAGAGATTGTCATGAGCTGGTGCATGGGGAGGATTAAAGCCAGCAAGCCTGGAATAAGGCTGAGCTGTTTTACTCAGATATGAAATGCACCTGCATGGCACTGACATGCCAAGGCACGATTAATAGTGTCACTTTATAACCATGTGTCTGAGGAGTTTGGGGTAGTTTGTACAAGTCTGTCAGCATCTTTATGGATAACAGTGAGGCTGATCATTTGCACCTGGTCTTGGTGAGAGCCCCCCGAAAAACCTTGGCCATTGGAGCTGGCTGCATAGCAAAATTATACCCACTTGACCAGCAGAGTGTGAGAAACCCTGGCCCAGACTCTCCTCTGGGCTCCCAGGTCCCTAAGTATTCTGTGCACACATCAGTGGTTCCTGAGCTGAGAGAGCAGGGGCCATCCCACCTCAGCCCTTACAGAGGAAGCCACCCGGAATTTGGGGTCTCCTGATCCCTTGCTGTGAGGCCACCCTTGGCTGAGATGTATGCCCTGGCTTTAATGCTGATGCTCTATTTCATCCTTTTCCTGCAATGAACTGTAGATTGATAAGCACTAACTACTGAGGTCCTGTGAGTCTTCTTTCACAATCCTAGCCCACCTACCACCATAGTGCTGTGACCCCAGCACTTTCTAGGATGGGCAGCTGTATACAACTAACTCTTTGTTTCAAGGGACACTTATGTGGTTTCTTCAGAGACTCCTCAAAGACTGGGTTTCTCCCACAAACCTCACCCTTCAGGACCCAACCACACTCTCTCCTGACTTCACTTTGCCCTTTCAGGCAACCTTCCTGGTTGGCAGCTAAGACAGCCTTCCTGGGCAACATCTGGTCAGGAGACATGCTCTTTGCCCCAGTCAGCCTGGGGAGTGAAGGGCATCCTTATACAGCATCTTTTCACTCTTCTTTTGGTAAAACGAAGCAACAATGGTCTCTTACCTTTCTGATGTCTTCAACATGACTCAAACATCAATCCGTTGGGACACATGTCAAACTCACTTGTGGTCCCACTGAAGACTTTCTCCCTGGGCTTGAGGTAAAAGAAAAATGTCCCACCTTTCCAGATAAAAATCTTCTAATCTCTATTCAACCCTTTTATATCCTCGATGCTGAGGGTATAAGAGTTCCAAAACGGTGTTCCCTGGTGGCGCAGTGGTTGAGAGTCCACCTGCCGGTGCAGGGGACGCGGGTTCGTGCCCCGGTCCGGGAGGATCCCACGTGCCACGGAGCGGCTGGGCCCGTGAGCCATGGCCGCTGAGCCTGCGCGTCTGGAGCCTGTGCTCCGCAACGGGAGGGGCCGCGGCGGTGAGAGGCCCGCGTACCGCAAAAATAAAAAAAATTTTTTAAAAATGAAGCATTCAGGCTTTCCGGGTGGCGCAGTGGTTGAGAGTCCGCCTGCCGATGCAGGGGACACGGGTTCGTGCCCCGGTCCGGGAGGATCCCACATGCCGCGGAGCGGCCGGGCCCGTGAGCAATGGACGCTGCGCCTGCGCGTCCGGAGCCTGTGCTACGCAACGCGAGAGGCCACGAGAGTGAGAGGCCCGCGTACCACAAAAAAAAAAAAACAACAAAAAACCTCCACTTGGATGATTGCCAGGCATAACAAACCACAATGAGAAGGCTTCCCTGGTGGCGTAGTGGTTGAGAGTCCGCCTGCCGGTGCAGGGGACGCCGGTTCGTGCCCCAGCCCGGGAAGACACCACATGCCGCGGAGCGGCCGGGCCCGTGAGCAATGGCCGCTGCGCCTGCGCGTCCGGAGCCTGTACTACGCAACGCGAGAGGCCACGACAGTGAGAGGCCCGCGTACCGGAAAAAAAAAAAAAAAAAAAAAAACAAACCTCCACTTGGATGATTGCCAGGCATAACAAACCACAATTAGAAGGCTTCCCTGGCGGCGCAGTGGTTGAGAGTCCGCCTGCCGGTTCAGGGGCGCGGGTTCGTGCCCCGGTCCGGGAAGATACCACATGCCGCGGAGCGGCCGGGCCCGTGAGCCATGGCCGCTGCGCCTGCGCGTCCGGAGCCTGTGCTACGCAACGCGAGAGGCCACGAGAGTGAGAGGCCCGCGTACCGCAAAAAAAAAAAAAAAATTTACACAAATGTGTTGCATTTTTACCTCTCCTGGACTGACAGGTGAAGGGACTGTCAAGTCTCTCTTCTTCTCTATTAAAGAACATTGAGAAAAGATGAAGAAACTCATGTGAAAGGCCCTCTTGTTGTCCCTTGTCTCTGGGGGTTTGTTATTCCCTTCTCAGTGCAAAGAGCTATTGAAGATCACACAAATGGAACTAGACATACGTACTTAACTAAGAGGAGGCTGCCTTTAGGGAAGAACAATGACTTTGCTTATTTTCTTCAGATAATAGGTTGTGAGCTATATTCTGGGAGGTATACCCTTAAGCTTAATTTAGCCTTCAAAGCTGAGGGTTTGTACCTATGGGATTCCTGGCAAGAAAACCACTTTGGGTTAGAACAGGGATTCTCTGTAACCTGAATACACAATGGCAATGCAGTCCTGGGGGTAAAGGAAAAGCATGGGAGGGAGAGAAGGGAGAAAGGGAAGGAGGGAGGAAAGGAGGGAAAAAGGGAGAAAGGAAAATCAAGCAGCAATATCCAGGCACCAGAAGCATGTTCAGGAAAATGGGTCTATGCTAGTTAAATCTCTTTGGTTTTAAGTCACAGAAAGTAACTCAAGTTGGCTTAAAGATATAAGATATAAGACTATAAGATATAGGAATAAAGACATAAGATATAAAAATTCTTATAAAGATATATGAATATTCAGGAAGCAAAAGGAAGGTGGGATCTGGAAGCCAAAAGGAGGAAAGCCCTGTGGAATCCACTTCTCTTTTCCCTCTGAAGGGCCTCTAATGCTTCTCTGCGTGTGTGAGCAAAGGGTGAATATGTCTCAGCTCCCAAGTCTCTGTCCTCTCGCTTCAATAGACCAGCCAGGACTAACTGGGTCATAGCTCAGTTCCAAGTTCCAAGGAGAAAAAATATGGTTGGTTCAGCATGGATCAGTTGCTCACCTTGGCTCCAATCAAGCGTGGCCAGAAAGGCAACATCAGGAGAACAAACCTGGCGGTCAGGACAAAACCCCTGTGAGGACAGGAGTCCTTCTCTATGAAGTGTAAGCTGGGAAGGCAGCCAGGTACCTACTCAAGTTAAAGGCCAAGCCAACTACCTGCTCAGGCCTCTTAATAAAGGAAAGATAAGACCTTCTACCTCAAATAATATAAATTGCAGTGTGATCCTGGCTATCTCTGGACATGTTTCTTGGATTCAAGATTCAGATTACATAGTTAAGGATGAATTAGTACTGACGTAGCAGTTCTTGTCCACAATCTGTGCAAACCTCAGAGTTCAAACCAATAGATCAGAAAAGAGTCATTAGTGATTGCATAATCACTAATTAGTGATTGGATAATCATCTGAACCCTAGTCCATCCCCCAGGAAGGAAGGTTTGGCATTTTCTCACCCCATTCAGACCCAACCATCAGGAAAGTCATTTCAGCCTTACGCATATAATGACCTACCTGCTCCTAGGAAGGTATAAACCAGTACAAAAATGACAGAGACGTTCAACTTAGGAATGTAGTTCTGACATACAGCATGGAGGAGAGCTGCTTGGACCAGAGAAGTGAAATGTCCTCCAGTACCCACAGGGTACACCTTGTGGCCACTCCTGTAGGTCCATCCACATGCCTCTGTAGACTGAAAAAAAAAAAAAGCACAACGTGAGAGTTGTGAGTTAAGTTTTATTTGGAGCAAAATGAGGACTATAGCCCTCATTTTCTCAGATAACTCTGAGAAACTGCTCCGAAGAGGCAGGGGGGAAGGTCAGTATATATATGATTTTGGTGAAGGGGGGGTACATGGAATCAAGCCCAGATTTTTGCAGAAAGTTGCTGCTAGTCACAAGCAGCAGATGTCACCATGAATGATTTTATTGCTCTTCTAGACAGAAGGAGATGCAAAAAATGGGCTTATAAAATCTTCTCCTGAAAATATCTAACTCTCTGAAGGCTTGTTCTGCCAGTTTTTCCCAGAGTACAGAGCGCCTCTTTCCTGCTCTCCACCCTGAACTCCTTTCAGGGTGTGTTGAAGGTCAGTGGCTGCAGTGGCTTAATCCTTGGAGAGGCAGATGGCAAATGCCAAGTTTTAGTTGGCACCTCTTTCTTAGACCTCTTTGTCCCCAGTCTGCAAATCTTTCTCCTGCCAGGCCTCTGACCAACCAGTCAAGTCGTTTGCCACTGCCCGGGAGTCCATTCGTATTCCTGCCTTGAACCATTTCTCTTTCCATAAAAGTATAGACCAGATGCAACACTCAAAATTCTGCCCTTTGAGAGGGTCTAGGTCTCTTTATCAGATATGCTAATTGCTGCCATTTCCCCCAGGATGTTATATTTTTTAATTTACAATTGTTTATTTCTTGCTGAATAACAAATTACCACAAAATGTAGTGGCTTAAAACAGCAACGATTTTACTATTTAACACAGTTCTGTGAGTTACCAGGGGCTTAACTGGATCATCGCTCTTTTGGTCTTGCTTGGAGTCTCTCACGCAGATGCAACCAGGTGGCAGCTGAGGCTGGAATGTCCAAGATATCTTCACTCACATGGCTGGCATCTTAGCAGGGATGGCTGGCGGTCCACATCATCTCTTCATGTAGCTACCTAGAGCATCTTTACATGGCAGCCAATCCCAAGAGCAAGCATCCCAAGAAGACAAGCCCTTATGTGCAAACTCTTATCAAGCCTTTGCTTTTATCATGCCTGCTTATACCCATTTTCCCAAGCTCAGACTCAATATTAGAGGAGATAACTCAAAGCTGTGAATACTGGGAGGTGTGGTGCATTCAGGGCCACCAAAGTTACTGCCTGATTGACCATCAGGAGGAGAGCAGCTGCAGTGAAGTCTTCCACTTGGCCTTTTCCACTACAGTATGTCTTAGCTTAGAACCAAGGAATAAATATGGCGGTTCTGGAAACTACCAAGTATGTCCATTCCAGGGAAAGACCTCTGGATGAGTCCATGAACTCAATGTACTATGCTACTGAAGAGCAAGGGACCCCAGGTATTAATATCAACTCTGTTGCCAACAATCTTTGAAGTGTTTGGATATTCCCCTTTATCCAGGGTACAGTTAAATGAGTAAATGATTGGAATGCCCTCTGGGGCATCATTACCCAGAGGAATTATATCACATTCACTTGCCATGGTGTTGCAGGGTCCTTCCTCCTAGGGACTCTACCTCTCTTTCAGTCGAAAAACTCCAAGTCCAAAAACTGGCTCAGGCCTGGAAGCTAGACAAGGGACATCATGGATTTTTATTAGATTAGTTCCCTCAACTTCCTGATAATCTAGCCTTGATGTCTTTTCATTGTATGGATTGAGCAATCCTCTGTGGCTGCCCGTCTATCTCACCTGCAGCAATGCTACTTATTACCAACCACCTCCATAGCTCTCACTGGGTCAGGTTTTTCTGGCTGTCACTTTGATCTTGCCATTAATTATGATTACTGTGCCCCCCTCACTTCTGAGAGTGAAGTCCTGTGGATCCTATCAGCCCCGTTGCTGTCACCAAACTAGGTGCTATAACAGCATCACCTTGTGTTAGCCCTGGCCTTCAGAACACAGCCACCACTGAACTGCTCAGTGAGGCTGGTGTCCTTCTGACCTTATTCTTCTGGCTTTCTCATGGAATGCCAGAAAGTTAATTGGTACTTTTTTATCCTTACTTAGAGTATTCTCTCTAGCATCCTCAATTCTCTGAGCCTTTGATCCCTTCCACCATATGCCACAGTTCTGGAATTTAGAACACCACCTTCTCTAAGCTTCTAAGAGCAATGTGCTAGCAGCACGTCAGCCTCATCCCCCAGGGTCCTTGCCAAGGTGTCAAATCATGTATCCTGTGAGAGTGTTCCCATATCCATAAACTCCCCTTTAAGCAACCTTGTTATTTCCTCTTCACCTTCACCCCCACTTGGTCCAGCCTCCCATTCATACTCTCCCAGTTCTGGGAACCACATGCTGACCAGGTCTGCTCCTCCCTCTCCTCCTTTAGCACTTCTCTGGCTTATACTGTGGCTTAACTCTAGCTACTGGTCTAGAGAAGAGGTGGAGATAGATCCTGGGGATGGCAGGCATGGCTGATGTATTGTTTTTCGAGGCAGAGACTTCCTCCTTGTCTTCAAGAAAGGAGAACACTAGTCTTTAATAGTGAGGACTCTGACCATTTCTACAAGCTCAGAGACTTTGGGGGACTCCAGGGATTGAGTTTAATTACATCAACCCAGATGGCCCCATTCCAAGTCTCAGAGTCCTACACCATTCGCATCAGAACCCTAACCTTGGGGTGGCAGACTTGCCATGTTTAAGAATTCAACCTCTTCTGGAGCACCATCACTCTTATAATTAAGTCCTAGATTTGATGCTGACTGTTTTCTGCTCTTTGGCTACAGGAAATGAGAATCTCTTCACATGCTGCCAGACATGTGGGCTGGCTCTGCTTTCCACACTTCTCTGAAATCGGTGATTAATCACCCTCAGCCTTTCCTTCTCTCAGTACCTTGAGATCTCCAACCAAACACCATCCAATTCCATAATCCTAAAAATGTTTACTTCCCCTGAACCTCTCAACTGCTGAGCTATTGCATCTGCCAGTGAATTCCCTTCCACCAGTACCCCTCCCCGGTTCACCACCAGGGACATTTTAGCAACTGCACACATATCAGGGGGCTACCACCAATGATGGGGTCCTCATTGCCACCTGATCAGTGATCCAGCTCCAAAATTCTACTTTGGATGTTGCTTGCTAGGACTATGCCTGGCACAAACGTTTGCAGGTGGGCTTCCTGGAAACAAACTCTGAAATAGAGGTTTGTTAGGGTGTCTTGTTGGGAAAGACTCCTGTAAGCAAGTGAGGAAAGCCGAATGGGGTGGGGGGAGTTGAATTGTGATGCATGGCAGCAAAGCCTAAGCCAAGCCCATGGGAAGCTCCAAAACTGGAATGGCTCCCATATTGAAGATTTAGAATACTGAAGCGAGGGGATCAGCATTTGTACCACTACACCAACCTGTCTCTGGGGCAAGGCAGCTCCCTTTGCCAGAGGATCGTTTCTCCTGAGCTGTCAGCAGGCAGCATGCCTACCCACTGGGAAATGAGTGCCCCAGTCATCAGGGGAGGAGCTGGAAGGCACATCACAGCATCCACTATGTAACCCAAGGAAGAGAACTTACCGCACAAACCTAATCTTCTAAATGCACTTATTAATAAGAATGAGCTTCTAGAAATGCATAACTACGTTCCAATAAGACTTAAAGACCTGGCCAAGATACAATAATGGCAGGATAGTGAGAAAGACAACACATATCAAAAGCCTAAAAGCCTCAGAAATGTAAAATCTCATGACTAGCAAGAGAAACAATTAAAAAGTGGACCCAGCCAGGGCCATTGACCAGGGTTCTGGTTTAAATCATCTCGAACTTCCAAAACAGGTCCTACATCCAGACCAAGAATCTGCTGACACATCCCAGAATTTGGCATCTAAGTTGGTCTGGTAAACTTACTGCCACCCTGGGAAAGTATAAGAACACAAATGAGGATTCAGATTTGGATAGAAACAATAGAACAGTGAAATCAATAGTGTAAGTATAAGAATAAGGGCTGCAATCATTGTGATATTCTGTGTGTTTTACCTCCCTCTTGGGTGTTTAGAGCATTTAGGAGAACCCTGATACATAGGACTTGTAAAGATTTACTGTGTGAAAACATTTAATCAAATAATTTTCGAAGTTTGGGGGGGGGAATATCTTCTCAAACTCCTAAATTTTGACTTATTAGTTGTGTTGAATAGCATGCAAATATTTAGAAGAATATTAATTATTTAATTATGTGAATGCTTATTGTTTTATAAAGTCCAAAAAGTTAATAAATTGAGCATGAAAGGAAAGCTAGGTAATAGTGAGTATTCCTCTCCAAGCAAAAACATGCCCTTCAGATGGTAAATAATAGAATCAATAGAGACAATATCACAAATTATTTCCCCAGAGTAGGCACAGAATATATACTTTGATATATGCTGCTATTACTATAACCATAAAATTCCCCATATTCAAAAGACACAACCCAACAAAAGACAGTTCAAAGCTAAATATAAGTAATTGGGTATCATCCACAGCTGTCACATTTTTCCCTCCATCATGTCTCATTTGCCAGACAATTGTGGGCTGACCCTGCACACAAATAGAGATGAAATTCTCTTGATTGGCCATGACACAGGAGGAGCTCTTTATCTGTTTCTCAATTAACCCCTTCTACCCTTTGTTCTTCCTGGAAGGCAGCAGAGAGAGTGTATTCCAGGGTCCCATCGAGTGTCAGCTGAAACTGGTCGTTATTGGAGACTTTATGCAAACTTATTTCCACTGAGAAGCTAGCTCCATTTCCCTGGGTAGGGGAAAATCAGAAAAATCAAAACAAATTCAGACTGATTTTTGTGTGAAACAATAAATAGAAAACACAAAACTACTGACACTTCAGAGAAACCAAGACCCAGGCAAAGTTTCAGATTTTAAAACCAGTTCCTTCTCAAGTGTGTTTTTAAGTACTCAGGCTTCCAAAATGCACGCTGTCAACTTGAAACGACTCTCCTGGAAGTATTCAAAGAAACCCCAACGAGCTTATTTCCTTTCCTTTGTGAAGCATTTAAGCTCTGCACCTGCAAAGGGAACCCTCTGTCCCCGGACTCATAACCTCTCGTGGAAGTTTTTAATCCGCATAGAATGGAGGTGTGAGAGCTTTCTGGCTTGATTCAAAGCCACTCTAACATCCAAAACAGTGAGTGCACAAAGCCTACTCTGTTCTCACAGATTTGTTTGTTTTATGGGGGGTTTTCTCTTTTGTTTTCCTTTTCAGCTCTTGATTTCATTTTCATTTTAGGTTGAGTTAGTATTTACTTTTCAAGTCACTTTCCTGAGCCAGCTTGTCAGCAAACATCAGGCAAGTTGGCCTGGAGCTGCCCTGGGGGGGGAGGGGGGGGGGGGGGGAGAGAGACAGAGAGAGAGACAGAGAGAGAGAGAGAGAGAGAGAGAGAGAGACAGAGAGAGAGAGAGAGAGAGAGAGAGAGAGAGAGAGAGAGAGAGAGAGAGAGAGAGAGAGAGAGAGAGAGAGAGAGAGGGCTGGCTGTGTCACCTTCCCTTTCTGCGTCTGAGTCCTCATTGGTAAAATGAAGGCACAGGATTAGATCATGTAATAAGAAGTCTGACTCCTTTATGATCAGCAGTTGGAATTGACAGCTTTTAACCTCACCCTCTCACTTCCCCTTCTGCCCCATATCTGGAAAAGCTGAAAAGAAAGCCCAGATGTTACCTCCGGGGACTTTCTAGTTACTCAAGCCTCTGCCAGCACATGGGAACCCTCACCCCAGTCCCATTCCCGAACGGCCATAAAAACCCCAAGCTAGTCTACTATCCCTCAGCTCTCAGGGTATTTTTGGAACTGCCTAGGACCTACACTGTTCTCCTCAGAAAGCCTCATTACGTGAGTAGCAAACCTTTTCATACCCTCTTGTTATGTGGCATAATCAGTCTCAACATCTGAACCAAATTTGGGGTTGAAGCCCATCCAGCTTCTACCGGGTGGTCACAGCAGACCAACTCTGAGATCTTTGTTCTAAGGCAGCACTGTCCAGGAGAAAAGAAACGTGAGCTGCATATGGAAATTTACAGTTTCTAGTAGCCTTACAAAAGGAAAAAGAAACAGATGAAATCAACTTTAATAATATAATTTATTTAATCCAATATAGCCCAAATATTATCATTCCAACATGTAATCACAGAACAGTATTAAGGAGCTATCTTAGCATTATCTTTTTCCATACAGAAGTCTTCAGACTCTGGTGAGTATTTTGTGCTACAGTACATCAGCATTTGGACTAGCCACACTTCAAGTGCTCAAAACCCACATGGGGCTAGTGGCTACAGTTTTGGGCAGTGCAGTTCTAAGACATCCTAAAGAAGGCCCTAGATTCCTGAAACAATTGTTGTTTATAAAAAGTATTACCCTATTCATCCAAACTAAGATGCCATCAATTGCGAGATATGTTATTTCATATACCATTAAACACTTGTAATTATAAATGCCATAAATTGTCAAATGAATTCGAAACTCAGAGATATTCACTTTTTAAAATGTGTACCTTAGAATTGATTTTAAAATATGTATAATATATAGACATATTATATACATATATGTATATATAATATATACGTATTATATATAGTATGTATATATATATGTATACCTTAGAACTGGTTTTAACATACATAATATATTATATATATATAAATATAAATATAAAAATATATAAATATATATAAATATATAAATATATAAATATATAAATATATAAATATATATATATATATATATATATATATATATATACACACTAGCTTTCCATAAAAGGCCTGACATCCAGGAAAGCTGTGAGGTGAGAAAATCGATGTCTTTGGTGCTATTACTCGTTTCCTACAAGATTCTATCTCTCCCCTTTGACCCTCTCCACTTAATTCCTGCCAATCCTTGTTTTAATTATCATTAAGTGTTGAGTGAGTGCTCACTGATAAGCCCTCATTGTATTGTAGGAATCCTTGATGTGACACTTGTATTTTCAAAGAGGACATCTAAAACGAGACATTTATTGAGCCCTGTGCTATGCAGAGAGCTCATCTAATTCTTCCATCAATCCTGTGAGTTAAACATTATTTTCATTTCCATAGGCAAAAAAAGAAAAAAACAGACTCAGAGGGGTTAAGTGTATTACCTAAGGTCAAACCGTATCTAGATGGCAAGTTCGGCTTTCAAACCTAGGTCTGTCTAAGAGCCCAGGGATTTTCTCTATAACCAAAAAAGGAGAGGGAAAAATGTGGGATGACAGATAGGGTCCCAGAAGGCAGCTACTTACCTACACCCCTTCTTAATAAGACCTCCTCACCCCTTTGCAGAGGCCTATGGCTGGAACTGTCAGTGACCCCTCCATCAGAAACACCATCAGATGCCACCTCTGGCCACTGCATTTGGCCACCTGCGGTGATTCAACAGGTTTCCTCCACAAGACTGCAAGAAGTGCTTGAAACCAAAAATCCCCTCTACACAAAACATGCACTATCCTGAGCTCCAGGGAAACGCCTCAGTGAACACCTGCAAATGCACACACAAAATGAAAGGGCTGCATGTGCATTTTTGGAGGGGAGACTCTGCACAGTTGAGTGGTCCTGGCCCATCACTCAGGGCACCAGGGCTACACAGCTGCCGTTCTCAGGAGCCCAGCAGACAGGGCTGGGCAGACGTGACTTGTTTTTCTTCTCCACACTTGACAGCAGCAGCCTGAAGACCTCGGTCAGGTCTGAAGCGCTGCCTGGCAAGCCAGCCAGATTGAATTCCAACCCGGCTCGGCAAGCTGAAATGTGAGAAGGGGATATTCTTCAGGATAACCAGGGTCAAGGCAGTGCATGGCATAAGCAATGTTTCGAAACACATGGGCAAAGAACCCTTCAACTAAATCTCTCAGCTGGAGGTGTGGGTAGATTTCAAAACTGCTTTTCAGCACTATTTAGCATTGACAAGCTGGGAATATTAGGGAGAAAGCAAACAGGAGTAGTTGGATGCCTTAACAGAGAAATAAGACAGTGCAAAAAACATGGTCCAGCCTCTGTCACTGAAGGGGATTAGCAGCGGGCCATCTTATGAGAGAATTTGCTCTGCCACTTGGAGCTGGGAATCGGGACATTTCATACATTAATCTTTCTTAGACACCACTATGATTTAAAAATACTTCACAAACGCCTGGCCCGTAGATCCCTACCAAAAATCCAGACTGTGTTGTTTTTGTCATTATTCTCCAATTTCTAGGTATTTGGGATACTCAGAATGAAAACCGGCTGCTCTAGGAGCTCCAGTGGCACAATCGGTTAGCGTGCGGTACTTATACAGAACCGCTGCTCTGAAGTCTAAACAAGCCTCATCACAAGCCAAGCCCTCACGCCTTCCGATGCACAGTCTCAGTGTGGACTCCAGGAACCAGTGTTACCCATCTACCCACTTTACAGGGTTGGGAGACCCGAGGCAGGGGACAGCCGTGGAGAGGAACCTGCTGGCACTTGGCCACCTCCATCTGACATACTTCAATAGCCCTGGCTGCCCAAGGGTCAGAAGAGAGCCAGCGGGGACCTGTCCATGGAGCTCTCCCACCAGCCACACGTGTCTCCTCGGCTCCCTTGGGGAAGGGCAGCACCCAGGAAGAGCCAATTGCAAGACCCTGAAGGGTAAAAATTCAGGCCAGTGCCTTGTAGAGAAGGCCTTACCCACTTAATCCTAATGGATGGAAATGGGAGAGGGGGAACACACAGCCTTCGTGTTTCTACAGTCCTCAGACCAAAATCAGAGTTCACTCATGTGACTTACTTTCCCTAATGGTGATTTCAATACTATTTATTAACTTTAATAATAAAGGTACTAGATACCACTACAGATTGCTTGCACTGTGCGAGGCCCAGTGCTAAGCATTCTGCAGACCTCATCTTATGTTATCTGTATCGTGCTTGCCACTACCTGAGATTATCTCGTTTATGTCTTCATTTACGATCTATCTCCCTCACACGAATGTAGCCACAATGAGGGTTGGAAGCTTATCTGTCTGATACAAAGCCATTTCCCCGGAGCTGAGAATGGCGCCTGGGGCACAGCAGGCCCTCAATAAGCACCTATTGCGTGACTGATTTTATTTTCACAAGAATTCAGTGGTGAAAATCTCTTTTAGCCTGAGAAAACAGAGAACAACTCAAAGTTTGACAGCCAATGAGTGGTAGAACCAAAATTTGAATCTAGATCTTTAGGACCAAAACCTATGCTCTGAAATATGAAATCTATGGCTGAAGCTCTCAGAAAGCCCCACGCAAACAGGCTTCAACAATGAGGAAAATGTTAGCGTAACGAGAAGTGCAAAAGCAGAGGTAGCTCCAGGATTGAGCCTCATCAGTGTTGAGCCGCCTCAAGGACGTAGATCCTCCATCCTTCTCTTTGACCTGTCCCCTTCGGCGTGTGGCTTGTCCTCTTTGCTCTCCTGATGGTCCTAGGACGGGTGCCACGGGTGTAGGCGTCATGTGCAGATAACAGCATCCAAAGGTAGCATGGAGAACCAGTCTGTCCTTCAAATCTTATGGAGAATAAGGGAAATTTTCCCCAAAGCAGCCCCAGCAAACGCTTCTACTCACTTAATTGACCAGAACTGCATCTCCTGACCATACCCGGTCTAAACACATAGTAAGAGAAATGAGATGGCCACAATTGCCTTAGACAAATAAATACTCACCCTCAGGAGTCAAGAAAGGGCCACAGCCTCTCCTTCAGGACATAAACATGCGGAGGAGGATGGACGACTGGGGTTCTGAGTGTTCTGGTTATCACTGTGGCTTAAACAACTTCTTTAAACGTAGTGGCATAAAATAATGATGATTTAATCATTCTTACTGATAATTTAGAAAGGTACAGAAAGGACGGCTATTATGTTTCACAAGGTCTGGGATTTCAGATGGGACAATGAGAATGGCCAGAGTTGGGTGGTGGGCAGCAAAATTATCTGGAGGCTACTTCACTCAAATATCTGGAGCCCAGATGGGAATGACTTGAAGGCTGAGCTCAGCTTGGGGGGTCAACCAGAAGGCCTACTCATAGCCCCGTAGTGCGACTTCAGGTTCCACACAGCATGGCGGCCACCTCATCGTAGCTGGACTTCTTTCATGGCTTCCTAGCTCCCACTGTGAATGTTCCAGTGAACAGGAGGGAAGCTGTATCACCTTGTATGAATCAGCCTAGAAAGTCATCTAGCATAACTTCCACAATAGTCTATTGGTTGAATCAGTCATAAGGCCACGTCTGGTCAAGGAGAGACTACAAAGACCCTATCTCTCAACGGAAGGAGTATCATTAAAAACATCGTGCCAATTTTTTAAAACCACACTGTTAGCAAAAAAGGAGTAGATAAATAACAGCATCTGCCTTCGGATCAGAAATAAGTTTCATTTTCAGAAAACAATCCCAGAATAACCACAAGTTTAGAAAACTAACAACATCTTGCAAACCCTTCCTAGAGCTGATTCGTTTTTCAGCAGTGAGGCTGCAAGGCAGACCACCTACCACTGACTTCATCTACAATTTAGCAATCAGTAAGGCAACTACTTTTCAAAATATATGAAGAACACATTCTCTGCTCCCTAGGAGTTGAAAAGTTTAATGAGAAAAAAATGAGCTGGTTTACAGATCCTTTTCTTTAGCGTTTTCCTTTGGTTGGAAGTTCTGCATGCTTCCTAGCTAGTTCTGACACTCATGTAAAATGGACTCTTGTGCTGTGTTTGCTCTAGCTTAGCCATCTGTAAAATAGAGCTAACCACCTCCAGAGGAGCAGGTTCCTGTGACTCCTGTTCTCTATTTACAACAGTCTGTAAGGTCCTTGGAGACTGTGCTGTTTAAATGCAAAATGTTGCGACTATCATTTCATTATTTGAAAAACTAAACAGCACGCGGATGCTTATGTCGCCACGTTGCTAGGTTACCGACATATCTCCCTGTATTCACTGAAATGTCGAGACTCGAGACTTGCTGCAGCTTTGCACCAGGGCAGCCTTTCTCAAGCTGAGATGAAGGTGGGAGAGAGAGGTGGTTGACCTAGAGTCAAACTGCTGTGGACATCACTGGGAAGAGACGGCATTTAGCCACCAAGGACCATGGCAGTGTCTACTTGCTCTTTGAATCTAACAACCCAGCTTGTAGTATCAATGCTAGAGACAGCTCAACAGCCAACCAATGGGCTTAACTCTGACAAAGTTGAGATTGCCTCTCTGAAGGAGCCAAGTCCATATGCACTTCATTTTCTGGAGAGTAAGGGGTGAGATAATCAAAGGTAACAAGCAGGCAATGATACCTGGAACGTCTTTCATATGCTCAAGGCATGACATTGCCTTTCTGACACACTTGCCCACATTTTTTAAAGGGAGGAGGAAAATCATATGCTTTTAATATGAGCCATTAAAAATCTTCTTTCCGGGGCCGAGTAATCTCCGATTGGCAGTCCCAAGATAGATGCTATTGGAAATGTCTAAAGGAAGATAATTTCTCCCAGACATGACATTTAGATACAGTGACAAGTAATTACACACAAACACACACACACACACACATACACACACACACACACACACACACACACACACAAAAGAAGGAGCTCTCATCCAGCATACCTCCAGGTGAGTGCTATTTACTGAATATGCTCTACTGCTAAAGAAAGAAAGAAAACTTTCCAGCAGCTTTATCCTGTGAGTCTTTATCTCTTTAATAATGACTTAAACCTGGCAGCAGCATCCCCACTCTCAAAAACCCAGGGATATTTTCTCCCTGGCCATGTAACCACAAAGAGTACTTTTAGAAAATTCCAAAATGATCTCATCAATGGGGATGTGATATTCAGTATTCATCCGAAATCCTCTACCCATCTGTTTCCTTCTAGAGCTGTATGGGAGAAAAAACAAGGAAACCAATAAAGTTGTTACAAATGAATAGGGGAAGGAGGGAAGGACAGAGGAAGGGAGTGAGAAAGTAAAAAGGAGACAGATGGAAATCAAGCTGTTGGAGAATTCTGCCAAGACAAGGCAGGGACGGGAGTGGAGATGAGTCTTCCTTAGAAAACCACAAAGTTCGCTCATTGGTCACCGAGGATGTACTGGGCACTTGCTGTGTGCCAAGCCTGTTCCAGGTGCTGGGGGGCAACAGTGGAGCCCTGACAGGGATGTACAACCTGGCCAGAGAAACCAGTAAGCACACAAGTCAATGCACATTTACAGATGGCTGTGAGAGAAGGAAACCCACAGGAGGCCACGAGCAAATACAACTGGGAGAGCTGAGTTAGACCTGCAGGTTGTGGAAGGCTGACCTCAGTTGGTGACATTTGCTCTTGAGAAACACTGGGAACCTGTGGAAGGCAGCGAGAAGAGAGGCTGGCATGGAGCTCGCGGGCTGCTCGGCATCAGGACCAGACCTCAAAGGCAACCGGAAGAGGAAGTGGAGCTGGTTCATTGCCCTCACCGCATCTGCACCGAGAAATTCCCAGGAGCTGCAACCTGTGGGCTGGCTCTGCTGCCTCTGCTCCCTTCCTTTCCCAGGGCTCCCAGGGAAAACAAGCCTTCTGTTTGCAGGATGGTTTATAAACACTCCCTCCTTCTTAGGTCTAGAATGAAGTCAAAGACATTTGTCTGTTTGGTTTCATAATTTGGCATATTATCCTCTCTTTCAATCCTTGTCACTTTTCATAGCATTTTCATCATTCTTTTATCCACATGAACACCCTCCTCCCTTGGTGTGTAATTAAATGCTTCCCCAGAATCCAGTTGTAAAGGAGGCTTCGCAGTAAGCTATTTTTCAAAAAGAAAAGGGACAGGATCTCAATGTGTACCGACAGGGTGAATTTATCTTTTTAAAAACAGAACAAAGGAAAAGAAAAGGAAGGTTCTGGAGTTGGGAGAAAACATTTATTTCTCTTGATGTTGGAAGAGTTCCTTAAGAGGACTCACAGAAACCTCCAAAAGGACTACATCAATTAGCTGCAAATTAAGTTAAAATTATATACACACTTTGAACACTGTCTCTCAGTCCCTTGAATCATTTTTCTTAATGCAGCATGGTCACAACTTCCAGATGCTGGTAGCCTGGACAGAGACAGGAGGCGACGTTCGCAAGAACTGGCTGCATTTATTCATAGGCACAGCTGCCATCCTGCAATAAACATTCTATATGCAAATTGCCTCAAGTGAGTCTCCAGAAATTGACTAGTTTCTTACACTGTAGCTTAACACCAAAAGAAATTGAAAACATTTTTATGGCTTACATCCATAATACATTCCTTCAGTATGTGCTGTGTTTTTATCTGCCCATATATTAAGCTCTTCTTCCAGTGCTGGCTGAGGTATCACCAGTTCATGTTTTGGTGACAATGGGAAAAACAGAGCTTTCGAAAATATCCTTCTAAATGAGAACTATTAATGCCGTCACCAAACTGAGTTCAATCTTCCATTGTTCTTGAAACTGAATTGTTTTCAAAAGCAATAAGAAAAGTTGTGCATATTCAAACCATTTCTGATGTGGAAATTAAGCCCCATTTTTCTAGGGATGAAGGATCTTGGGTGGACCTGCAGCTTTGCTCTGAGTTATTCTGTCCTGGTCATAAAGCTTTGGTCACTTTGTTGCAATAGAATTTCCATAAAAACTTTATAATCCAATTAATGAGATCAAGCAAAGCCACTGTCCTTCGTGTTTTCTTTTTAATGGTGAGATGAAGATGACTGTGTTTTTTTTTTGGTTTTGTTTTGTTTGTGGTATGCGGGCCTCTCACTGCTGTGGCCTCTCCAGTTGCGGAGCACAGGCTCCGGACGCGCAGGCTCAGCGGCCATGGCTCACGGGCCCAGCCGCTCCGCGGCACGTGGGATCTTCCCAGATCGGGGTACGAACCCGTGTCCCCTGCATCGGCAGGCGGACTCTCAACCACTGCGCCACCAGGGAAGCCCAATGACTGTGTTTTTGTTTTGTGGGTTCCAGGGGGTATTAAATGCTTGGTCATGCTCTTAGAAGCCTCATTTTCCTCCTAATCCCGCTGTTCTTAAGAAGAGCTTGGCAGGGACCTTCAAAGCAGCTCCATTTCTTTTGTTTCGCTTCCCTGGAGCTTTGCAAAATGGTAACAGTGCCCACGGCTCCATGCCCCTCCATGAGGCCCCCCTCCTCCCACTGAGAGCTCACATCTCAACCCTGCTTTGGAACAGCAACAATGGCCTGGTACGGTGGTTTTAAATTTGTTTTTATCACAGCACTGAAAGCTAGAAAATGTAGGAAATGAAACTAATTCCATAGTGTGCACAGTTCTTCTCTTTCTTACTGACGTTCATGTAAGGAATGGTGGGTGGATGTGTTCAAAGTTCTGTGCACGTCTATGATGCCAGCGCAGGGAGCTAGAGTAACCTTCTCCTCCTGGCGGGCGACCACTTGCTGTACAAATTTTGCATCATGATTCATGGAATCACAGATGCTGTTGCTGGAGAGATCTTAGAGAAGTCTTTATCAAGCCTTCCTCATTTTACAGGTGAAAACACAGAGCCCCAAAGATCCTCATCATCCAAGTTTACACAGCCAATTAGTGGAGGGGCTGGAGCAGGAATCCAAGTTTCCTGATTTCTGTTCCAGGACCGCTTGGGTCAAATCACATTTCTTCATGATTTTATGGGTTTATCAAAGATATTACACTGTAGATAATTTACTGAATGTAACAATAAGTTAGCTATTTGAATAAATGAGAAGACAGATCATGTTGGGAAAAGAAGCCTGGGTAATGAGAAGATGCTACTTCTCTTCAAATTAATTTATAGGCTTAACACATTAGATTAAGTAGACTGGGGATAGGAAAGAGTGTGAATAAATTATTCTGAAGTTTATATGAAAGAATAAGTAGGCAAGAATTGCTTTTAAATATTTGAGAAAGGCGAGTCATTGGAAGATTCACTACCACTTATAAGAATATACTATAAAAATACAATAATTAGAATAGTGTAGTAGCACTTCAATAAGCAGATACAGTGATAGGAAGAATTGATATCCTTGAAGCAGATCCCAACGTATGTAAGAATTAAGTATATTTCAAAAATAACATTTCTATTTGGTGGATAAATAAAATATTATTTGGTGGATCGTGTTGGTACAGTTGGCCATATGTTTAGCAAAAGAATAATGTTAGATCTATATATCACACTTGCAGAAAGGTAAATTCCAGATGGTTTAAAGATTTAAATTTCAAAAGTGCCAAAGAAGTAAACCCATAAGAGAAAGGATTCATGCAAAAAACTTAAAACTTCTCTATTCAAAAAAAAAATTCCTAAACAAAACTAAAAAGAAATTCAGAGATTAAAAAAATTGTTTGAATATATATACGTATATGTATACACATACATATATTCAAGAATTCTTCTCTTCCATATGGAAGAGAAGAATTCTTAATCCATAAAAGTCTTATAAATAATAGAAGAGAGGCACACTAACAGAAAAATAGGCAAGAAGATCTGAGCAGGAAAAATTACAAAAGAAGAAATGCAAATAGGATAGATAGACAGACATGTTTAATTTTGGTAAGAATCAGAAAAACACAAAAGAACATTGAAAAACATGTTCTTCTATCATGCTGATAGAAAATCTTTTTTTCCCATTCTCTTTTTTTAAAAGATAACATCAAGTTTAGATGCTAGGGAATTCTTACACACTAACAAAATAATGTATTCATTGATACTATCTCGACAGATGGACAATTTGGCAGTATGCACCAAAAGCTTTAAAATGTGCTGAAACACTTTGGCCTATATCTGCCATCCTAAGAATTAATCCAAGGAACTAAGAGATGGGGGGGCGGGGGAAGCTTTATGAACAAGGATATTTCTCATAGTATGACTCATAATAGAAAATCTAGAAACGCTCCAAAAATCAAAAGTAAAGAATAGGCAAATAAACTGTACTTTAGCCATGTGATAAATATCATGCAACGTCAAGGATCATGTTTTGAAGAATATTTAAAGACATAAACTATAAATTTTTCTAAAGTCAAATAAAAACTATGTACATCGTATGCTATCTATTTCTCAAAAAACTGGAAAGGTATACAGTGAATTTGTAACCTTTTTTCTGGGTGGTGGAATATTGAGTGATATTTAATATTTTAAATTCTGAATTTTTCAAAATTTTCACAATGATCTTATACCCACAAGAGAAAAAAATGGTATTAGTAAAATAATACAGAATACCAAGTTAGGAAGAGGCCAGAGCTGGTCCAGGGGTAGCATGCCCATCCCCTTCTCTAGAAAATATAGATTTAAACAGTGGCTCTATATTCTGAGTCCTAGAGGTCTGCTGTGCTGTTAATGGTTATGGCTGTGAAGTGACTTTGTAGGTGCCCAGGGGCTGGAGGAGACAGTTCTGATTTCTGAGTTTTGAGAAGGGGAGAAAAAACTCACAACCACCAAAAATCCTCTAAATTGAAGCAAACAAGATGTCCTTCAATAGTTGAATGTATAAATAAACTGTGGTACATCCGGATGAGGAGTATTATTCAGTTCTAAAAAGAAATGAGCTCTCAAGTCATGAAAATACATGGAGGGACCTTAAATGCATATTACTAAGTGAAAGAGGCCAGTCTGAAAAGGCTACTATATGATTCCAGTGACGTGACATTCTGGAAAATGCAAAACTATGGAGAAAATAAAAAGATCAGTGGTTGCCAGAGGTTGCGGGGAGGGAGTGATGTATACGTGGAGGGCAGAGGATTTTTAGGGCAGTGAAAGTGCTCCGCATGATACTAGAATAATGGATACATGTCATTATACATTTGTCCAAACCCATAGAGTGTACACCACAAAGAATGAACCATAGTAAACTATGGACTTTGGGTGATAACAATGTGTCAGTGTAAGTTCATCAGTTGTTAACAAATGTACCACTCTGGTGGGAGATGTGGATCATGGAGGAGGCTACACATGTAGGGAGAGAGGGGGTATACAGGAAACCTCTGTAACTTTCCCTCACTTTTGCTATGAATCTTAAACTGCTCTAAAAATTTTTTCTTTAAAAAAACAAAACAAAACCAAAAAAACCTCTAAGGTTCCCTTGTACACAATCAGCCACATAAAATACTAACCCATGCCAGAACCTCCACTTATAAGACAGACTCCCCTTCTGCACATCTATTCCTCAAGCCATACGTTGACTTTTTATGTATTTTTCTCTTAAATCTTCCCACAAGACTCACTTTATTCTGGCTTCGCCTGGATAAAAATACAAGGTGTTATATACTGACCCCGGAGGATGAGTAACTCAGACATTTTTTTTTTTAAAGAGAAGGATGGTATCAGTTGTAGAAACAGATCTAATCAGCCCCAGAAGAAACTTACTTTAGTGGCCCATAGTAGAAAATCGAATCCTTTTATTACAAAGAGAAATAAGCAGCCAAGCTTCAGCAAACAGTTAAGGAAATCAACAACATGAAAGAAACTCTAAGGTAAACAGAGCAACTGATTACCAAGGATGCATGGTCAGATTCAAAAAGACACCACATCCATCAAAACTGAACAGGACACTTGAACATGTGCAGAGACAACTACAACCTTTCAGAAATTAAAGAAGTAATTGTTAAAAGAAAAATCATAGAAGGGCTAGAAGACAAAGTCAAAGAAAGATTGTACATTATAAAGAAACAAGAAACAATAAAGAAAAGAAGGAAAAACATTTTAAAGAAAAAAAAGAGAAAAACTTAAGCAACATGGTAGATTTAACTTCATTCTGAGGATTCCAACACCAATCCAACAGGAGTTCTAAAAGGAGAGGGGGAAAAAAAGAACTGGAGAGAAGGAAATCATCAAATAAATCATAGAAGAAAATTTCCTAGAGTAGAAGGAAGCACAAGTCTGGGATGTACCAATTACTGAACAAAAAGGCCCACACCTAAACATATTCTTATAAAATTTTGAAACATCAAAGATAAAAAGAACATAAAACTTCCAGAGGGGAAAAAATATCTTGAAAAGAACTGGCATAAAACTTCTCATCAACTATACTGGATGCTGGAAGATAGTGGAGCAATATAGGCAAAGTTTTGATAGATTATTTACAACCTAAATTTATAACCAGCCAAACTATCAGTCAAGTGTGAGGGCAACATAATGCAAGAACTTTTTAAACATAAAACGACTCAGAAACTTTACTTTCCAGCTACCCATTCTGAAGAACTTACCTGTCATTGCATGCCAGCAAAAATTTAAATGAAATAAAAGAAAGAGGAAGTCATGGACCAAACCAGAAGTACAATAAAATAAAATGTCAAGATGACAACTAGGCAGCAGTACTAAACCTGGAAGTTTAAATTGAAACAGAATGTCAGAAACCTTCCCACAAAAGGTCTTCAATTTAGAAAAAAATATTTACTTCAGTAACAGTGTAATTCAGAAGTTTGATATGCTTACTAATTGGGTAAAGACATCACAAAGTGATTAAAATCTCAGTCTCCAACATTAGACTGCTTGGTTCAAATTACAAACTATGTGTGTAACCTTTAGCCGTTACTTAAATTCTCTTTTGTTCCGTTTTCTTGTTTGAAAAATAGGTATAAACATAATTTCTACTTCATAGGTCATTGTGGGTATTCAATGAAATAATACATGCAAACTATTTAGTGCCTGGCCCTCAGTAAGTTTTTTTATTGTTATTTTCGTATCAACAGAAAAAAAGGCAATTAGAGATTTTGGAAAAAACAAAACAAAGCTGTCAAGAAATGTCATATGTCAAAGTAAATTAAACCGCAGGGTGACTTTAGCAAGTAAAAGAATATGGAGTGGAAAACAGAGAATGAATTTGACCTTGAAGATTGGATTTTTCTCCATTGCATGTCATGTGTTTGGTAATTTGGGATTATTTTTCCTTCTCTACAAGCGTAATCAAACTACTTGGTTCTACACTGAATAATATTTACATAATCATAATTTCTAATTGCCATGTAATAGTATTCAATTTTAAGAAACTAACCCATCATCAAAGCACAGAAGACTTAATTATAGTTACAGATCAGAATATAAATGTAATAAACCTTGATCATGTGAAAGTAATGACTAAAGCTAAGAGGGCAGGGGCCAGAGAAAAGGGGAAGGAAGTATCTGTGTATATTTTCTCCTCTTCCATAATGGGGAGACAAGAAATAGTGGTTTAGGTGTGCTATTTATGGTTATAAAGTTAACCAAAAGAAGACATTTTAAACAATAATGTAACTTTTAAAAATGGACAAAGAAGAGGAGAGAAGTGATGGTAATATGATACATTCTACAAACTTCCAAAACCAGCTTACTTCTTGGGAGTGAGAATCAGATGGGGGGGAGGGGGTTGGTGTCCTGAGAACAGACAGATGGATAATTTTACCATTTTATGCCCTGATGCTATATGAAAATTTTCTCATGTGTTTGAATTACTCATATTATTCAATAAATTTAAAAGCACTGGTCCAGTTAGTTAGTAACTATTTACAGATACATACTCTGTGCCAGGCCTCGTCTAGGTTCCGAGAATTGCGAGAGTCCTTGGCCTCAAAAAAACCAACATTCTGGTGAGGAAGATTAACAATAAACATGGAACTTGATGAATAAGCAAATTTTAGATAGTGATTGCTATGAAGAAAGTGGAGTAATCTGATATAGAGCCTACAAGGGGTCACATGAAATCTCCTTTATCTACAATAGTCAAAGAAGGCCTCTTGGAGGAGGTGACTTGAACTGAGTTGTGAATGATGCTCTCAGAGCAGCCATGCGGGAAGTATCACATTCAAAGGGCTGAGACTGGAAGGAGCATGTTCTCAGGCTAGAAAGGCCAGCTGGTTGGAACGGAGTAGGAAAAGGGGATGTTGAATATAGGAACTGAGTTCAGAAAGTTTGGCAGGAGCCTTTTCAGCCATGATTAACCATTTGATTTTGTTCAATTGCAATGGAAAGTCATTAAAGGGATTTAAGTAGGAGAGTGAGATGGCCTGATATTCTCCTTAATAAGCTGTCTCTCACTTTCTTTTTTCTTTTTTTTTTTTTGCGGTACGCGGGCCTCTCACTGTCGCGGCCTCTCCCGTTGCGGAGCACACGCTCCGGACGCGCAGGCTCAGCGGCCATGGCTCACGGGCCCAGCTGCTCCGCGGCATGTGGGATCTTCCCGGACCGGGGCACGAATCCGTGTCCCCTGCATCGGCAGGCGGACTCTCAACCACTGCGCCACCAGGGAAGCCCTCTCACTTTCTTTAATTAGTTTGTCATTTGCATCAGGCAGTCTGACGCAATTCACTGTGATTTTAACCACATAGTGATGGCTTTACCCAACTAGTAATAAAGTAAGTTGCTACCAGTGAAAGTGAAGGCAGGCTGGGCAGCTACAAGATGTTACTGTGGCTTGGACTGGGATGATCACAGTGGAGACGGTAAAACAGTCATATTCAGAATATTTGGAAGCAGAGTGGAAGGACTTAAGGATGGAAGGATGGAGTGAGGGATGGAAAGAGGGAGGGAGGAAGGGAGGGAGGGAAGAGGGAGGGAAGGAGGAAGGAGGGAGGGAGGAAGGAGGGAGGGAGGGAGGGAGGGAGGGATGGGTGGATGGGTGGATGGATGGAGGGATGGATGGAGAAAAGCGAGGAATCTGTTAGCACTGTGGGATTTTTGTCATGAGAAACAGAATGGATGGTGGTGGGCTTTGCTCCAGTGGGAAGCTGAGAAACAGCAGTTTAGGGTAGGAGAAGGGGGTTACAGCCATTGTTCTGTTTTAGCTGAGTTAATTCTGAAATGCCTATTAGACATTCAAGTGGAGACATGAAGTAGGCAGCAGTATATCCAAGCCCTAGCTAGAGATATAATTTAGGAATCATCAGAGGACGGATTGTACTAAGACCGTGAGATTATTTGTGATCACCAAGAAGAGAGTGCAAATAGAGTCAAGAAGACATCCCCAGAGACTGAGGAGTTGATGATGTTAGAGAGAGGAGGGAGAGATGCAGGAATGAAGTATTTAATGAGGATGCCATGCATGACTGGAAGGGTTTGCCTTGGGTGGCATCAGAGATTCTTTGTCCACTTCAACAGCATGGAAGGCAAGGTGTGTGAGTGCAGATTCCTGTAAGCTGACGGATATGATGATGGGAAAGTGAGGTACTTCTCATCTGATTGTGTAATATAATTTGTGAGGTCATGTTAACCCCAGGGTGGCATGTAGGGATAGAATGATGAAGGATGTTGAGGATTTAAGGAAGGAGAAGAGATGTGAAATGGTCCTGCTGGAGAGCAGAAGGGTGAACATCAGGAAACTGTGTAGCGATTGTCTAGAAGTCTTCAGAGATCATTTGAGACTCATGGTGATAATATAAAAGTGAGAATAATTAGAAAGTTGTGTGGTCTTTCTCCAGAAACATTCAGCTACTCAGGTGCAAACACGGAGTCAATTGATAGTTGGGTTTGACCAGCTCAGGAATATTGCCAGGCAAGGAGGAAAGGAAAGAGGATAAGGGGAGGTACAAGCCCATTCGAAGGAGAAACTGTAATGCTGTGTCATAATTAAATTGTTTCCAAGGATAGTGTCAACAATCTTCCCCCACCCCTTTCCACATGCTCTTTTGCAGTGTCATTTTGCCATTCACCCACAAGAGACACAGTCTATTTCCCCTCCCTTTGGGTCCCCTCCCTTTGGATCTGGGCTCATCACACATTTTGTTTTGGACTAAGAGAACGCAGCAGAAGTGATGCTGTGTAACTTCTGCAGCTTCTAGCTTTGTTAATTACCATACTCACTCTTGAGATCCAACTGCTGTGTAAAGAAGCCCAGGATGGACACTTAAAGTGCAGTATGAATTGAGAGAGAGAGGGAGAGAGAGGTCCCTGCCATCACCATCAAGGGTCCAGACATGAGACAGAAGCCATCATGGACCCTCCGATCTCAGTCACCATCTGACTACAACCTCATGAGAGACTCCAGCTGATGCCACTTGGAGCAGAGAACCATACCATCAGCCCTGCTCAATTTCTGACCCACAGGATTGTGAGTGAATAAAAAGCTTGTTGTTTTGAACCACTAAGCTTTGGGGTGATTTGTTACACGGCATTACATAACTGAAACAGGAAGTGCTTCCCTAGCTTGTTCCCATGGTCCACCAAAAGGAAATGAGGATTTCAGGGGGTGTTACTATAAGTGGAATAATACAGAGTCAATGGAGTCGTTGGATTTGAGGCTTCCATGAGGCTGAGGGATTTCTGGAGTGGGATCACTTCAGTAGAGGGTTGGAAAAACAGGAGTTGACAACTTGCCCAAAGCCAGACGATATTTCACGGTCCCTCAAATCAGCTCTTCTTCTGAGGGCCATTTGCCCTCAGGGGAAACTTGGGTCATATTTTAGGATATACAGAGCAGTGCAGGGATAAGGCAACAGGCAGGTAGTGAGGGGTTATCACATGGGGAGTAAGGATTAAGGCAAAAATACTCATGATCCACAGGGGGTTGGTCCAAGAAGTCTCTCAAGAAGAAATGTGGAAAGATCCAGAACAAGCTGGCCATTCTTACGGCTCCTCAGAGCTGTTCTGCGGAGCGATTCAGTTCCTATGCAAGTTTTGAAAGAGGTACAAGGGTCGGGGGATAAAGGGGGTCTTCCCATCTCTCCCTGGCTGGAAGGGTAAAGAATCAGAGCATCCATCTGTGATCTATTCTTGGAAGCCCAGAGGGTGATTATTCTCTTCCTGGGCCTTAGAGGCTAGGTCACCTGACCCTGGGTGATTAAAGGCTATTAGGTGCTAGACATGTCCCGTGGCAAAAGAGGAAACTTGGGTGATACCCTCAGTCTCTTCTGTCACACCAGACCGAGTCACTGATTCTTCAGTCACCATATCTTTCCCTGTATTTCATTCCTGAGTTTAGTCCTCCTCATTTCTGCTCCTGGAATATTGGGACACATTCCTGAATTGTTTCTCTGATTCCTTCCTCTTCTTCTCTGATCCAACCTGCTCAGTATTGGAAATCGGTCCTCCTAACATGTTGGCAGGCCAAGCTCCTACTAAAAACAAATCCAGTGATTCCCTACTGTATGCTAATTAAAGTTTATTAAATTTTTTTTTTTTTTTAAAAGAAAGAAAAACAGGGGTTGACGCCAGACAGGAGGGAACTTGAAATCCATATTTGGAGATGATGCTTTTGTAACTGAAGCAAAGATCTCAGGCGTGGGCAGCTGTGGTAGAACAGGGGAACCAAGGAGATTAAGGAGCAGAGCTGCCAGGGTGTCAAGTGGGTCATCGGCAGAGATGTTAAGGTTGCCAGGATCTTAGACAGGGAAATAGCTTAATATAGTATTTAAGGGCACTTGCTGTGGAGCCCGACTGTATTTCCAGCCCTGACTCTGTCACTAACTGTGTGTGATATTTGATTACTCTCTGCACCTCAGCTCACTCATCTATAGAATGAGGATGATAAGAGTGCCCATCTCATAGTATTATAGGAGTTAAATAAAATAATGTTCTTAGAGAGCTTAGAAGAGTTCCAGGAGAAAAGAGAGCACTTGGTAAATGCTAACTATCATTGTCATTATCATTGGCAGTAGAGATGAAGACAGCCAAGCAGATGCTGGAAGCACCAAGGACTAAGGTCAGTGAATGACAGCAGCAAGGTGGGGTAGCAGGTGGTAACATCTGATGCTGTGCTTCAAAGGAGCTCAGATCTTTGACGTTAGAAGCAAGAGCAATGATTAATTAGAAGCAGTAAAGGAGGCTAAGGAAGAGACTTACCCTTTTTCCAGGCTTTCAGATCCATGGGGTATGAAATCAAAGTCTCTCCTTGAGAGGACTGTGGACGAAGCAGAGTCCTCAGGGAGAGCCAGCTTCCAGTTAAAGTGAGAAGGTAAAGGGAACATTCGGGGGAAAAGATGACAAGGTATGTCGGATAAAGACAAACCAGGAGCTCCAAAGGGCGTCGTGGAAGGATCTGGACAGATGCAAAGGCATGGAAGAAGGGTCATATTTTAGGATGTACAGAGCAGTGTAGGGATAAGGCAACAGGCAGGTAGTGAGGGGTAAGGATTAAGGCAGAAATATTCATGATCCACAGGGGGTTGGTCCAAGAAGTCTCTCAAGAAGAAATGTGGAAAGATCCAGAACAAGCTGGCCATTCTTATGGCTCCTCAGAGCTGTTCTGCGGAGCGATTCAGTTCCTATGCAAGTTTTGAAAGGTACAAGGGTGGGGGGATATAAAGGGGGTCTTCCCATCTCTCCCTGGCTGGAAGGGTAAAGAATCAGAGCATCCATCTGTGATCTATTCTTGGAAGCCCAGAGGGTGATTATTCTCTTCCTGGGCCTTAGAGGCTAGGTCACCTGACCCTGGGTGATTAAAGGCTATTAGGTGCTAGACATGTCCCGTGGCAAAAGAGGAACCATTACTGGTCTTTACAATACATCTCAGTCTGTTTGGGCTTCTATAACACAAATACCATAGATTAGATGGCTTATAAACAAAAGAAATTTATATATTGCAGTTCTGGAGGCTGGGAAGTCCAAGATCAAGGAACCAGCAGATTCAGAGTCTGATGAGGGCTCACTTCCTGGTAATTAAACAGCTGTCTTCTCGTTGTGTCCTCACATGGCAAAAAAAAAAAAAAAAAAAAAAAAAAAAAGCAAGCTCTCAGAGGTCTCTTTTATAAGGCCACACTAATTCCATTCATGAGGGCTCCACCGTCATGCTCTAATCACCTCCCAAAGTCCCACCTCCTAATACCATCACTTTGGAGATTAGGTTTCAACATATGAATGTTAGGGGCACACAAACGTTCAGTCCATGTTTCAGTACCTTCATGAAAATCAGGAAAAGACACTCTCTCCCGGCACATGCAGCCTCCAAGTTACCTGGCTTGACCAGCACACAGTGCTTTATAGAAAGAAAAGGCCTCTGCTTCCTCTGAGCAAGCACAGCCTATAACAAGGACACCAAGCCTGACATGGGCTCAGCCAGGTGTCCCCCTTATAATGCACAACCTGCACGTAATATATGGTGGCACAGGCTGGAAGCAGACGAAACATCAGCTGCACTGGGTTCTTGTGTTGGTTCTAATTATGCAAACTGGAGTCAATCACTTCCCCTCTCTGAGCTCTTTCATCTTTAGGGATCTTATTCGGTTTATATGCCAAATGAATAGGTTGGACTAATTCAATTCATACATTTTTTTTTTAATGCTGTAATGTGTCTGGCTGGTACTGGGCACCAAAGACACCGAGATGAATTAGATACCCACGGTCTTTGGGGGAGGACAGACACTTAAACAGCTAGTTCCCACACTGTAAAGCAGGTGTTATGACAAAGGAGCGCACAGGTATCTATGGAAGCAAAGAGGAGTCCCTGTGTCTCCTGTCAGACATGTGACAAGTCCTGGCCAATGAGAAGTGAGTAGAAGTGAAGTCTGTCACGTCAAGCAGAGATGGTGACAAGCTCCCCCACTCCCACCACCCCCGCCAGTTCTCCAGCCTCCTCTCATCCTGGTACAATGCTCTCAGGGAGGCCTCGTGTTGAGATGCCGAAACCATATAAGACCAAAGCATCCTGGGTCCCTGACGGACCACATGACAGATGGCTGCCAGGACCCACAGTGGACTTTGTATGAGCAATAAATTAAGCTTAACCCACCTAAGACTTTGGTGGTTATGTGTAACACTGACAAAACCTAGACTATCTTGACTGATGTTGGAAAAAGGTAATTAACAATGGATGATGCCTAACTTGCTTTCCAAAATGGATAGGTCTGATGAACTGCTGGGCTTTTGTTCAGCTGAACGTCTATGCAAAACTGGGGCCAAGGTTGAATTGTTCAGGATAACAGAGGAAGGCTGGACATGCTGGCCCCACAGCCCTCAATCTCTTCACTCAGATTTCCTCCAAATAAACGTGATGCAAATCATTTAATATTTTTCCCTCGAGGACCTATCCTCCCACACTCTCAGTTCATGTGAACTAGCTCCAGGATTGGGGGGGTGGTGTGCCTGGCCAGTTGCAGTCCAACATCTTCTTGGCCACAATGGGAATATGAACGAGGCTAGGCCAGAGAGAAGAACCCAAGGTATCTTTCTGGAGGATCACTGGGGGAGAGATTTCTTTGCTAAGGGGCGGTCATCTGAACGGATGCAAGGCTGGGCCTGCTAGGCTGACTCTACCACGGCATGGAGAGAACCTTCCTGAAAATGAAGACAGCTCAGAGGAGAGCAGAGTGAAGAAATGAAGAGAGACGGTGGCTAGATGATCTTGTTTCTCCTGCGCAGGACACCCACATGTGACAGTCTCACCATGGTGTGGCACAGGAGCCACTGACCCCAGCTTTGGTCCTCGGTGCTAAGCACAAACTCTGGCACCTAGTTCATGGCCTCCGTCCACAGGAATGGAAAGGAGGCCAAAAGCTCAGGTGCTCTGGATACCACCACCCAGCCATGTCTCCACACCCTCATCGGCAGGAGACAAGAGGGGACTGCAAAGCTCTGTGTGTTCCTGGGAAGACCCCGCACACCTTTCCTGCCACCTCCCGCCACCAACACTCGCAGCCTCAACATCACTGTCTGCTGTAGAGACCACCTGGATCCCCGTTCGCCAGCCCCCACAGACGCGCTACTCCAGGTCATCCTTTATACCCCAGCCCTCATCCCAGACATCCTCTACTCTGATTCTCGCTCCCACCCCTCCCCAACTCCTGAAACTCTCCCGCCGTGTCCTCTGAAGCTCACTGCACATCCACAAAATCCCACATCGCAACATCTTTTCTAAACATGTCCATCACCTCCCTGCTCCACCTGAAACAGCCTGTCATCCGAGGACGCTGCCTCCCCTTCAGCCCTCAGGCATCGTGAGCTATTTTCTGTCTCACGGTTATCATTTCACAGGGCCTGGAGGTGGATCGGGCGACTTGCTTGCTTCTCCCTGACATCTCACATCTCCTAAAACTCTCCCAGCTTTGCACAGCCAGCTGTCAGCCTAGACGTCCACTACCTCTCCTGCTGCCGTGATCTCAAGACCCTCCTCACACTCCCTCATTCTTTACTGCTCTTGGCTGCAAGTTCACAAACTAGCACCTGCCTGTCTTAATACTCGCTGATTTCAAGATCCATGGAAATGAACCTTCCAATATTCTGGCTTCCCAGTTCCTAGACCTACCCTTCTTCCAATGACCTGTTCCTTCCCCCCATCACTGCTGACCTACCTCAACTGCTCCGTCACATGGTCGCCCTAAGTCTTGTCAGTATCAATAACTACATGCTCTCCGCTATCTCACTTTAAATATCCTGCTGCATAATTCACCAATTATATCACTCCCTCTGGTACCCCAACTGCAACAACTCTTTGACCCACCAGGATAAAATATATCGATCCTACCACTTTTATCGTTCAGATTCTCACTTCCCTCTCTACATAGCTTAGAATCTATGGTTCACCATTGTAACCCTTCCCTTGCCCTTTCCTCCTTTCTTCTTATTCATCTGGAAAAAAAACACAGCCCTAGTTTAACTTCATACCCTCCTCGATCCACACTCGTACACTCCAGCTGGATGTGGCCGGAGAAGAGCACACAACCAGCCTGACAGGTCCCAACGTAAGGTCAAGACCATTATCTACAGCCTCTCATGCTGCCACCACGTCTGTTTCCTGAGTCCACTCGCTCTCCTCGCTCCTAGATTTCTCCTGTCTCCTCTCTTACACCCTCCAACGTCTCCTCCCCATCTTCCCTCTCGGTTAACGACTTGGCTTCCAGTTTCTCTGAGAATATAGAATCAACCAGAGAAGAATTCTCACATGCTCCTACCATGCCACCCACCCATGTGATCCTCTATTTTGTGCCTCCCTTCTCCCTCAGTGGATAAACCATCCAGACTTCTAAGACCAATTTCTCCCCTTGTGCCCAAGATTTCCCCCTCCTTTCTTTGCCCACCCAAAGATATTGCTCCACCATTTACCCCATCTTTTCTGCATCATTTTTTTTCTTTTCTTGGCTAGATTGTTTATATCTGCATATAAACTTGCCCTAATACCAAGTATCTTTTAAAAAATAAATCTTTTGACTCTGCTCTCCATGCCATCCCCAAATTCCACTTCAACGGCAAAATTTCTCAAAGGAGTTTTGGTGGGTTGTTTTGTTTTGTTTTGTTTTGTTTATCCACTGCTTCCAATTCCTCTTGCTCCCATCTCTCTTGAGCCTACTCCAAACAGGTTTTCAGCCTCTCTACTTTGCCAAAACTGCTCCCTTCTACTGAATTTATTCATCTGCTGTTGTTGTTGAATGAATGAATCCGGTGGTCAATCCCCAGCTCTTATCTTACTGGAACTGTCAGCAGCATTTTTTCACAGAAGCTCACATCCTCTTCCTTGACACACCTTTGTACTTGGTTTCCAGGACTTCACCCTCCCTTGGTTCTTCTCTGTCTCCTGTGTTCATGCCCATCTCATGTCCCCAACTTGGAGTTCAGGCCTCCAACCTCTTCTCTCCTCTATTTACACTCACTCCCTTGTGATCTCTTCTGATTCATGGTTTAGAAAACAACAAGAATCCCAGATTCGTGATCTCCAACTCAGACCTCTGCCCCGAATTCCAGACTTACATGTACACCAACCTACTCAGTCTCACCACTTGGGTATCCGCTAGGCATCTCCAACTTAACTCGTCCAAGTCCAAGCTCTTGATCTGCCCTTCCCAACCCTTCCCCCACCTGCTCCTCCTACCGTCTTCCTATCTCAATATATGACAATGGCATCCTTTTGGTTTCCTGGCACAAACGCCTCGGCATCACCTTTGACTCCTTTCCTTTCCCCACAGGTTTGGTGATCCAAACCATCACCAAATCCTGTAGCCTCTGCCTTCAAACACTTCTCATCACCTCTATGGCCACCATCCTGGCCTCAACACATCATTCCTTGCTTGGATTATTACAAGAGCTCATAATGGTATTTTACCTTCTGTCCTTGCCTCCTGACCGTCTATACTCCACATCAGCTTCTTCAAATGTAAGGCCTCTGACCCCAGAGACAATACTATACTGCATTTGTAAAGTATGATAGTCCCTTTGTCACTTTGTTTGATTTCTTTCCTGAAGGGCTTTTAGGATATTTTATAATGCCTTTCAAATGCCGTGAAAAAGAAAAGATGTTAAGAATTCTATCTGGTATGTTTTAATAATTGTTCATAGTTTCAAAAACAGAAATTTATGAATTACCTTCTTTCTGTTACATTATTGGGAATCTCTGGTGATTAATTGGTTAATTACATTTAAGAAATTAGAGAAATGTTCAAAGTATGTAATATAGAAATGAATTATTGTTGGATTAAAATGTCCTTTATTATATCATGAAAATAAAATTAAATGTAAGGCCTGAATACCGTGCCTCTGTTAGAACTCTCCAATGGCTCTCAGAGTAAGCACCAAAGCCCTAACAGTGCCCTATAAGACCTTACATGACCTGGCCACCTGTCTGACCTCAATTAGTACCCACTCCCCCGTCACTCTTTCTGCTCCAGTCACACTGGTCTACTCCGTCCTTGGCCAGGTCAAGCACACACCCACCACAGGGCTCTTGCACTTACTGTTCCCTTATCTCTGGAATACGTACATGGCTCGCTTCCACATTTCCTTCAACTGTGTCCTTAAATGTCACCTTGTTAGAGAGGACATCCCTGACCCCTTCCCACATGAAATAGAACAGTCATCCACACAAATGCTATCGCCTCGTCCTGCTCCGTTTTTCCTCCATTTGTCTTCTCATCTTCTAATAGACTATATTCACTTTTGGATTTTGTTCCCTGCTACACTCCCTGGCATTTAGAACTATTCCTAGAATGTCAATATTTGTTGAATAAATGAATGAATTTGAACGCTCACCCCATCGTATTCTATGTGCATGACCTTAAGTATGGGGCTTAACCCTCTCAAGTTTCATTTCTTCAGCCATAAAATGATATCAGAACATATCTCATATTTCTATTGCTAAATTAACTGACATAATGTGTGTGAAGTATCCCCAGCTGTGCCAGAATTTGATAGGAGCCACATAAGGCGTTGCTGTTATCACTGATGTTGTCACAGCAAAAGGTGGTCAAGAATTCAGAGTTCCCCAGAAAACCCACCTGACCCAGGTCTAGAAGCTTCGGGGGCCAAACACAATCCCCACGCTTGCCCCGCCCCAGCAGACCTTCAGCCAAACATCCTTCAGTCCACCTACGAGACTCAGGCTCATGGGCCCCCCAGAGCCCTCTGTGTAGGAACACTTTTGCTCAAGGAGAAAATAGCTCACCCGTGTGACACCAGTCTTGTCTTCCAGGACACCAGGGTGGAATTCTGTGCGATGAAAGTCATTTACTAAATAGCCCTCTAGTGCCATTGAAAAGTGAACTCATTTCGCACAGGTCACAAGTTCACTTTCAGAGAGCAGTTTCCTCCCCGCCCACGCAGGCCCGAGTCTAACGCGCAGCTGAAGGGCAGTACCCAGGGTCCCTGCAGACAGTGGTTCCCGACCGTCCTGGGCTTTGGGAGCCTGGTTGAGGGAGAGAAACAGCAAGAGCAATAATGACCATGAGAAAGGGAAATTGTTCTCTATGGTGCTCTTGGGATTGTTGGAACCAAAAGATTGGGGGTGAGGTGACTACCATCAGGAAGGGGTAGGGAGAGAGGACACAGCCAGGGGCTCAACACCATAGTCAGAACCAGGTGTCCAAAATACAGTGAACTTAAACCTGACTGTGTTGAGAGAGAGAGCGTATGGCAGAGGAGGGAGCATATACAATGTTTTGAACAGTATTCTTAGAATGCGTTTGGGAATTCCAGTCCCCAGATGTAGACAAAGCATGAAGTGATATGATGAATACAGAGTCTTCATACATGACAAATCTCTATATCAAGTTCTCTCTCTCTCTCTCATTTCTTTGTTTTAAGAAGATCTTTTCGCATGTGTGTGTGCACTCCATAGCTGTTCTTCTCGGATAAGGAACAGCGTCTCTCACCAGATCTGGATTTAGAATCTGCCCTTTTTGAGCATTCAGAAATCACTCTAAAATATCAAACAAAGCAAGGCTATTTGAGGAGACATCCACAGCACACATGGGCAGGGCAAGTGAGCTTCTCCACAATACTTCCCAAGCTTACATCTAGAGCTGACTAAGATCAGGAAGAAATCCAACAATGTTATTCCATGATGGGAAATGTCAGTTTAACAGATTATCATAGACTTAAAAGGTGAATTCAGACAGTATAAGCAAAAAGACAATCGTCTGCTTCATTGTTTCACTTCTTGGTCATTGTTTTCAGCCCCTTTTTGCTTGCCTTCTAGAAGCCTCAGAGCCAACACTTTGATTTTAAGGAACCTGATTAAAATTGTACGACACTGGTGCTATAGGATGTTAATGAGAATTTTGAGAAAAAATAATCCTCTGGCCAGTTTAACTTGGTAAATTCTAGGCTGAAAAAAGTTAAGAAAGTGTCTTTCCTGAAGGACTTTTCAGTACCTTTAATATGTGTGTTGTGAATCTCAAATATATGTATAAAGCATGTGAGGTTCTCCAAACTTATTTGATGATGGAAACCTTTTTACAGGAAGCATCCTATAAGGGCATTCCTGCAAGGAACACATTTTAGGAAATGTTAATTAGATCTTTCCCTTTTACCGTAAGGGAATTCATTAATGTTTCTTTGGCCCAAAGAAACATTAATGGATTCTCTAACGGTAAACGTCTAATCAACAGTCTTTTTAAGGTGAGGACTTATCTACTAGGCACTTTTGAAAATCTTGGTTTAATTGTTTGATAAACACTTCAATTCATGGTATGGAAATCTGAACCCCACAGTTGTGGAATTATTGTAAACTCAAGCCTCCACTGAATGCGGACAGCCTGGTGTAGTGGTTCAAGGCACAGACTCTGGAGCCACGCTTCCTGGGTTTAAATCCCAGTTTTAATCCGATTTATTAACTGTGCAGCCTTGTGTTAGGTACTTAAACCCTCTGTGCCACACTTCTCAGCTGCCCCATACGTGTAATGAGGAGGCTAATAATAATAGTACCTACTGACAGCATTGCTGGAAATTTAATGAGTTAAAATTTTATAAAGTACTTAGAATGGTAAACACTAAGCTTTTGAAAAGTAATATGTGACATAAATTGTTTCAAACTTTCAGGAACAAAAGAGTATACATAACCTTTGAACCAATAAGATTTATCCCATTGCCACACCCCATCTAAAAACTGTCCCATTTTCAACGTGAAAAAGAAACGATGGAAAGTTAAGTTAGACATTTAAAAAATATTGACTGAAAAGTTACACAATATTCCGATGTGGAATGAGAGATTGTTCAGTTTGAGATATTTTAGAGAAAAACACGGGGCATGAATTAAACATGACTTAGCCCAAGTCCACCAAGTCTTCAGGCCTAGGAACACTGGTATTTTGGATATTTATATTTTGTTTTTTCCTTATCAAAGTTTTTATAAAATTTTTATTTTATATTGGAGTATAGTTGATTTACAATGTTGTGTTAGTTTCAGGTGTACAGACAAGGAAGGTGTGCAGACACGTGTGTCCGGGTGCTTTTGTGAACCCTGGGAAATAACATTTTTAAGATTCTGGTATTTTTAATTGCTGAATTGAAACGATAACTACTTCTGTGTCATAAAACCATACTGTTATCAATGCCACGAACCCTTCATGAGCAAGCAGATTTTCAGGGTATGACTAGATTTTGGTTTTTTTGGTATATTGATGACTGTACCTTGAGAAATCAGTGTCCCACCGCAGGCCGCTTCTTCCCTCTCTCGGACCTGCAAATGTATGCCCGCTCTCCCCTGGTCTATCTCTTCCTTCATCATCACAAATGCAAGATTCTGCCTTAAAATAATCCTTCCAAACTCCACGGGGCACTCCAGTCTCATAGCCTCATATTCTCCCAAGCTGGTTTCAACTTGCTTCGAAATAATTTTCTGTCTTTAAAGACATGACTCCAGGAGCTCAAATCTGGTGCACAGGAGAGACGGAAATGTAAACAAAGTCTCCAGAAAGCCCGCCAAGAAGGGTTGTTTTTAAAACAGAAGACAATTGATGCTTGGACCAGACGGGGGGGTGAGGGGCTAGGGGAAGATGCAGGATATTTGCATGTTGTCTTGCTGGAGGCTCTTGTGGGTGAAAACAACCCAGGCAAAGGCACAGTGGGCATCTCATTGAGCAAAGTGAGTTGTCTTTTGGAGCTCAGTGTGGGAAGATGGCGGGGAGTTGCAGAAAACGACGCTGAAGAGTTAGGTTGGAAACAGATTCAATAGGCAGTTGTGGAACCACCACAAGTTTTCACCCAAATCATTCTTTAGGAAGACAACCCAGAGGCCTCATGAGGGTGTTTCTGAGAGGGAATCGATGGCAGCCCATGAGACCAATTAGGACAATCCTTTGCTGTCATGACCCAGGTAAGCAGGAACTATGGCAGCGGAAGTAGAAATGGAAACTGGAGAGCGTATTCTGTAGACATTTCAAAGGCAGAATCAACAAGACTCAGCCACCGTGGATTGATTGATTGTAGGAGACAGAAAAATAAGTCAAAGTTGACTCAGGCATGTGGAGGGTGTCAATTGTATTGATGCAAATATTGCTTGGTGATAATATCATGAGGTCACTGTTAGCTTGCTGAGTTAGAAATTTCAATAGGACTTTCCCAAACTGTTTATTAGAGAGCTAAAAAGTTCAGTCTGGAGCCCAGAAGCAAGATCAAGAGCTGACACCGAGCTGTGAGGGCCCAGACGGGGAAGACTGGCAGAGCAAGAGCTGAAGAAAGACCAGGGACTCCAAACTGAACACGTCTTGGGAAAGGCAGATGATCCTAACAACATATTCTTGCATTTCTCGTTCTCAGATGTGTGAAACTATGTTAATCGAAAGAAAATCATTAAGAGGCTCCTTACATAGGAAAACTCTACGAGAAATAGATAGATTACTCTTCCTATTTTATGTTTTCCTCAGCCTTTTGCTGAGCCACATCCCAATTTTTTCTGCTTAGACAGCAGAAACATTAATGAAGTGGACTGTAGTTAAAAGTGCTTTCCTATTCGGCTGGTTGAAAGCTTCAGTATGAATAATGCCAGAGGCCAGGGCCTGTTAAAGGCTACATCTGTGCCATGTTTTAAAAATAATGCACATCAAATGAAGAAAAAGACCACTCAATACCGAGATGAAGTTTCCATAATGTTAACCAATTACTCTGATTTAAATATATATACACAAATGCATAGACTGTGTACTGTCACTGCGGAAATTTTTTCTCTGCTCTCAGTCAGTTGGTCCCTCTCATTTCAGATAGATTTATGGGTAAGAATATAACATTATCAGTGAGATTAGAAACACTTTTGCAGCCCCCATGTTATCACAGAAGACTGAAGTTCAGGTCAAGAATAACAGACTTCCTCTGCTGTAGAAATTCTCTCACAGGGTTACACCGGATGCAATTTGAACTTTTGTGTTTTTCAGCTACTTGTGGTTTATTTCTTGAAAAGTCTGTTGATCCGATCTAAGTCCCAAGAGGCCTACGGAGAAGCAACCTAAGTTAATATTCATACATTTGGTCTTTGAAGATGATTCCCCCAAATTACTTTCCTGCACCCCCTAAAACCCAGCACCCTCTGGTAGCTACTCCACAGTGGATCTAATTAGAGTAAAACAGTTAACAGTTACCAAGCTCCTCCTACATGTTCAACACTGCTTCATATGACAGGAAGCAAGGGAGCAGTGGGAGAGATGAGCTTTGAAGTAAATGAAAGACAGACTTTATTAAAGAAACTAACCAAAAATGGCTCTAATCAAGGGCTGGAGTATTATCAAGTATTAAATGCTGTAGGATCTTCTGTAAAGGGGTGATGTGTGTAGACTGTAAAAATCTGCAGGCTTCATGGAGAAGGGAGAAATTAACCCTGGAAACACTCGTGGGTCTCTCACACGCTCTTTAGTCTGGGTATAACGTGTGTACTGCACTTTGCCAACCAGCCAGGGAAGCATGAAATATCCTAGACCTGGTTTTGAGACCAGACTGAAAACTCAAACCCTCTTCCTCAAACATTGGAGTAAGTGGTCAAAACTACAACTTCCCTCACTCCCAAGCCCACATGTGCTGGCTGCCCCCATCTTACACACACACACACACACACACACACACACACACACACTCACCAACGTGAGTGCCTGAGCAGGCATGAAGAGGTAAATCAAGGAGAAAGGTGTAATGTTCCTTATATGCTGGAGGTCTGTAGCCTTATGTGAATAGGGATGTTGCAGCCTGATTCCAGATCAATCTCAGACAAAATGGCGGCATGACGGAAGCTGGTCCGCAGAACCGCTACTTCTACACCTCCTCCAACAGCTCTCTTTTAGCCTCTCTCTGGAGTTTTGCACCTGCAGATTTAGATCTCATGAGCTGTCATTCACCAAATACTTACTACGCCTCTACAAAGTTCTCTACGTGAAGTAGGTAGATGATGATACACTTGAAAAAAGTCTCAGTGTTTGTCGGATAAAATTTTCAAGAGCTTTCATTTTGCTGAAACTTCACCTCTCTTTCTCTAACTCTTGATGTGCGATGTTATCAAAGTAGGGGCTGGTTTCTGCATTAAGGATCGCTAAGGGAGAGAGAAATGAATTAGGAAGCTCAAGGAGGACTTTTTGTAGGAGGTGGCATCCGAACACAGCCCAATGGGTAGACTTTTTAAAGACAGTGATGGGAGGACAGCAGGATGGGAATCCATGGGGAAAGTGAGTAGCACATTCAAGAAGATGCACAGACTCTGGAAAAGCTGTCATATTGACTTGCGGGGTAGGATGGGAGAATTCAGGAGGAGTCTGGTCCAGAAGACTAGCCTGGCACTAGTTCTGAGAGCCCCTGTGGACCAGGCTAGACTATTCAGACTTAATCACATGGGTACTGGGGAGCCACGGAAGACTTCTGAGCAGGGATGGGGACTTGATCCCACCAAACAATTCCCCAAAATCACTAATTAATATTGCCTCAGGTGCTGTCCTCCTGGAAATATTTATTTGTTTTTTTGTGTGTGTGTGGTACGCGGGCCTCTCACTGCTGTGGCCTCTCCCTTTGCGGAGCACAGGCTCCGGACGTGCAGGCCCAGCAGCCATGGCCCACGGGCCCAGCCTCTCCACGGCATGTGGGATCTTCCCGGACTGGGGCACGAACCCATGTCCCCTGCATCCGCAGGCGGACTCCCAACCACTGTGCCACCAGGGAAGCCCTGGAAATATTTATATTTCAATTTAAAACTTCCTGGACCTCCTTATAGCACAGGGAACCCTGCTCAATATTCTGTAACAACATAAATGGGAAAAGAACTTGAAAAAGAATAGATACATGTATATGTATAACTGAATCAGTTTGCTGTACACCTGAAACTAACACAACATTATTAATCAACTCTACTCCAATATAAGGTAAAAAAATTTTTTTAAACTCCATAAAGGCAAAAAATAATGTGTTTGCTTATGCAAAGAAATAGGTGTCAAATAAGAGAATATCTTCAAGGGACGTATCTTGGGACAGCACCCACAACTAGTCCTCAGACAACCCCTTCCACACCAGGATGGTCTTCCTTGAGGCTGGGAGATAAAGAAATTCTACCCCCAAGTCTCCCTACACTTTTTCTCCTGAGACACCCAGGTCAGGTGATGGTCACGGACAGAACATACTCTCATGGGTGTACCCAGACTCACGTGGGAAACCATCTCATGGAACAGTCCGAAGCAAGCAGGGTTCAAACAGGAAACAGCTTTGTTTTCCTCTGGCTGCTGCCCTCAGATCTGCCTTATCAGACCGCCCTCCTCTACCCCTTGACATACTTGACCGATCCCATAACTTTCCTGTCTCTGCAGCTTCTAAGAACAAGCCTCATTTTGGCCATCAAGACTCACTCTCAAGCCTGGTCCACTCAAAATCAAAATATCAGTCCCGAGCAATTCAAGGCTCAACCTCCTCTCCTTCAGCCACTGATACCCTGTCCCCTCAAGCTTAGCGCTGACCTGCAGAGGCTGGAGAGTTGCCTGTATTTCCACCACCCTTTCACACCTCCTCCACCTCCACCCAGTTCTCCTCTGGGGTAGGAGCAGGGAAGGGGGGATGGAGCAAAGTGGACATACCTGATCATTGCTTTTGTGATTCAGTGTTGGTGCCCTGGGGGCCCCCATCCCAGGCTTGGAAGAAAGAGCCAAAGCCAGGTCACTTATTTCCTTGATGATCCTTTTGAAGTTCTTGCCTTTTCTTCATATAGGTTGGAGGTGGTTCTTGGGCTGAGGTTCACTGGGCTGGTTTGACCCCTTCTCAGTAGGGGCTGCGGGGACATGACTAACAGCAACTCCCTAGGAACTTATCACCCAATCTTGATTGGCTTTGGGACTTTGGCTGAATTGTTCAAGATGACAGAAGTGCCATTCGGCACCTGATGGATACGCAAGTTACCCCTCACTAATCTTTACAAAACCTTTCTCTCCCACTCATTCATGTGACCATATCAAATGCAAGTCAGTGAGAATGAAATGGTTAGACAGAAATCCCTGAATCTACTCATTTATTTTTTTAAATACATTGTTAGTGAACTTGGATGCTGTAAGCATGATTAATAACAAGCTTGTTTTGACACACTTCATGACTGATGTTCTGCAACATGAATGGAAACTTTCCTTGTTGGGGACAACTATAATCTTATTCCAAGATGAAGGACTCAGTAGAGAGAGAGTCACTTATGCATATATGTAAGTTCTAAGATGCCAGTGTTAAGTATTACTAATTTGCATGTCATGTGGGCAGGTAAAGGAATACTGGCTAATTGCACCTTGCATTTCTGATTCACGTCTCTGACTGAGGCAGGGAGGAAAGTGATGGAGAATCACGAAAGTGGAAAAGGACCATGGCAGAGAGCACGTGGTATAGAGGCAGTATGGACGGTTTCAAATATGCAGCCCTCACAGTTCACTTTGTAACACTTTCCAACCACTGAGTTGTGAATACCTTTGGTCTCTGTGGCCTAATTTGTGGTGAACCAGCATTATAGGAACTGCCTGAGAGCCTGACCCAAACGCACCAGTGTTTGGACCCCAGTACTCATTCTCTCACTTTGGTCCCTTGCAGATTAGGGCCTTAATCTTCACAGTGATTTATTAAATCACTACTGCATCCATTAGCCACTGCTTCTGTAGGCAGGGAGAGGTCGGTAAAGGAGAGCCAATTTTTGTCAATTTTTCAGTCTCCATTAATGAAAACCTTTACAGACACAGGCAAATCAATCAAGCAACAAATATCTAAGAAGCACCCACTAGGCACAAAACCCTGCAGGCCCACCCCACCCCTGCCCCCATCACCCCAGTTCTAAGGAAAAGTACAAGCTAGTCTACCTTTAAGACTAGAGAGACTGGACCCATCCAGTGACACTACAGTTCACAGTATATTCCCTTTAGGAATGGACTTGAGTTTGGTGTGGGCCAGGAGGGAAGAAAAGAAAGGCGAAAGCTCATCAAGAAATGGAAGAGGTGCTCAACTGACAGTAAGAAATTAGGAATGTTGAAGAATTAGGGTTCTTAAGAGAAGACAGGTCTAGTGATATAGTGGTTCTAAAATTAGGAAGCATGGCTCATGCACAAGTCAGATTCATCCATTTAATAGGTTGGGTTGAGTGACTTCTAAGTCCTCATTACTCAAAGCCTGGTCCCCAGACCAGCAGCACCAGCATTACCTAGGAACTTGTTAGAAATGCAGGCTCTTGGGCCCCGTCCCGCAAGTAGGGAATTCGAATCCACATTTTAACAAGATCCACAGGTGACTCATAGGCATGTTAAAGTTTGAGGAGAACTGCTCTGAGTGCCAAGCATTGGCTACACGTGTATCTACAAATGGAGACCAGGAAATCTGTTTGAACGGACCATTCTGAGCTACTGAGAAAGCACCAGTCCTAAGCTTGTCCTTCACCTCTACAAATCTAGAGGATTCTCAAGTGGTCGGTGACTCTCACCTGGCACCCAGTTCCTTCAGTGGGAGTCACTGACTGGTTGGTACAGCTGGTGCTTTAGAATTCAAGAGAGTCCTCTTTTCAACCACTGAGACAGCAGGAGGAATGCTGAATTAGAACTCAGAATGCATTTTTCCCACTGGACAGTGCTTGTTATCTGTTGTTATGTGCTGGCATTATTTATACTTCTAAATTAATTTATAAATTATTTATATTGCCAAAAGTAATCCGGAACAACTTGCAGCAAAAAAAATAAAAAAGATATATTCAGTAAGGTTATTCAAATGCAAAAAAAAAAAAAAAAAAAATGTCAGACATCAGGTAGGAAAAAGAAGAAGCAAAAGGAAATGTTTCCGGCTTCCCTGGTGGCGCAGTGGTTGAGAGTCCACCTGCCGATGCAGGGGACACGGGTTCATGCCCCGGTCCAGGAAGATCCCATGTTCCATGGAGCGGCTGGGCCCGTGAGCCATGGCCGCTGAGCCTGTGCGTCGGGAGCCTGTGCTCCGCGATGGGAGAGGCCACAACAGTAAGAGGCCTGCGTACCGCAAAAAAAAAAAAAAAGAAACGCTTCAAGCACCATGAATATCATGGTTATTTAAACTAAGCAACAGTTATAGCTTTGAGGTTCCTGGTAGCCAAAGCAAAAAGAGAAACATGATGTGTTCTGAAATTCTTATTATCTGAAACATACTATCCAAGGGAGGTAAGAGCTATTTTTGTAATGCCTAGAGATCAGTGTGAGGAGGAAGAAGTTAAATATTTAGAGAAAGAGAGGTTAAAGAAGCAAGTCTGACTCCAAAATCTTCAGACCAAAAACAAACAAACAAACAAACAAACACTTCAGAGAGCCATCAAGAGTAAATGTTTTACATTTTACACACAACCTTCAAACTCTGCCTAAAACTCATCAGGATAAGAACTGTGTTTCCTAATACTTTTGTCCCCCTACCAAGGCACTGAATACAACCTGCAAATTCCATACTACTGAAAATCGACTTCCTTCATTTCCTCTCCATTACAGACTTAGAATTTAAAGCACTGAGAATTTCAAAACACTTTCAAGTGTTATATCTTGTTTGATCTTCACAAGGACCTTCTGAGATTACTTTCTCCATTACACCATGAGGAAAGCAGGCCCAGGAAGTTTACAGCACTTGCCTAACATCACACAGTGGGTCAGCCCTGGAAGTTCATCTGGAATCTACATCTGCCGACACCCAGTCTGGTGTACTTGACACTACAAGTTGCTCATTCTTGGAAGTCAAGATTTAATTCCAGTGAGCAGCCTGGAAATCTCATTTCCATCTACGAAACAGCAGGTTCTTAGGGAAAGTAACTCTTCAAGACAAGAGGGAGATGGATCTGTAATATCTTGCAAGGCCAGTGACTCCCTGTAATTAGGAAGCTCATTCTTAAAAGGGTCAACGAGAGAGTGCTCTCCATCTAAAAAATTCCTGCATCCATGCACTTGATAGCTCAGCTGAAACCCTAAGAGGAGGTTTTAAAGTCTAAAATAACTCTGAGAAGGGGAAGGGAAAAAATAAGTCTGCCATAATCAAAGAAAAACAGCCAAGGCGAATGAAAGAGACCTCTGCTGGGAAGGGCCATTCAGCAACGAGCTTGTCTTGCCAGAATACCACTCAGGAAAAGGTGTCAAGATCAAAAATGAAACTGCAGAAAAACAGCGTGAGGATGAACTGGGCATTGGGGTGAGCTTCTCACCCAGAGGATGACCACAGAGATTCAGAATACAAATAATGCGATCTCCACTGCATGGAGAGCCCTGGCGACACCAGCTTCCAGAAGGAAACCTTCAGTGTCTCCCCGCCAGGAAAACTGAGCCAAGAGCAAATAAATCTCTAGCTCCTTCTCGCCTCACCATTAATCCACCGCTCGGGCAAACAAATTTGGACACCTGGGGCTCTGAATAACAGATACCAGCTCAAGATGCTGCTTGAGGGCATCTGTGACTCTGCTCTGTGGGCTGTTTAGTGACTAATCATATTTCCCTTTGTGTTGCTGTGGCTAGGAAGCTCAGAGCCCAATTTGTAGCCTACCTCGAGCAAGGGCTGAGAACCAAATGGTGCCTATTTCCTTGTGGCTTTAGGTTTACATTTGTTTCCTACACCATTTTATCCGGTAGCTGACTCTATTATTATAACCGTGTTAAACTGACTTTGGAATGAGGTGTGATAAAGATGAGAAATGAATAGGAAGGAAGGAGAGAAGGAGAAAGGAAGGGAGGGTCATGATTTTCTCTGTGTGTGTGTGTTTGTGTGTGTGTGTGTTTGAGAGAGAGAGAGATGAGGAGAAAGAAAGAGAATAAGTGTGAGTTAAGAATTCAGGTGCAATGAGATATCATCTCACACCAGTCAGAATGGTCATCATCAAAAACTACAGAAACAATAAATGCTGGAGAGGGTGTGGAGTAAAGGGAACCCTCTTGCACTGCTGGTGGGAATGTAAATTGATACAGCCGCTATGGACAACAGTTTGGAGGTTCCTTAAAAAATTACAAATAGAACTACCATACGACCCAGCAATCCCACTACTGGGCATATACCCTGAGAAAACCATAATTCAAAAAGAGTCATGTTCCAAAATGTTCATTGCAGCTCTATTTACAATAGCCAGGACATGGAAGCAACCTAAGTGTCCATCAACAGATGAATGGATAAAGAAGATGTGACACATACATACAATGGAATATTACTCAGCCATAAAAAGAAATGAAACTGAGTTATTTGTAGTGAGGTGGGTGGACCTGGAGTCTGTCATACAGAGTGAAGTAAGTCAGAAGGAGAAAAACAAATACTGTATGCGAACACATATATATGGAATCTAAGAAAAAAAATGTCATGAAGAGACTAGGGGTAGGACGGGAATAAAACACAGACCTACTAGAGCATGGACTTGAGGATATGGGGAGGGGGAAGGGTAAGTTGTGATGAAGTGAGAGAGTGGCATGGACATATATACACTACCAAATGTAAAATAGATAGCTAGTGGGAAGCAGCGCATAGCACAGGGAGATCAGCTCGGTGCTTTGTGACCACCTAGAGGGGTGGGATAGGGAGGGTGGGAGGGAGGGAGACGCAAAAGGGAAGAGATATGGGAACATATGTATATGTATAACTGATTCGCTTTGTTGTAAAGCAGAAACTAACACACCATTGCAAAGCAATTATACTCCAATAAAGATGTTAAAAAAAAAAATTCAGGTGCAAATAAGCAAATGGGACCTAATTAAACTAAAAGCGTTTACATAGCAAAGGAAACCATAAACAGAACAAAAAGACAACCTACAGACTGGGAGAAAATATTTGCAAACCATGCTACCAATGAGGGATTAATTTCCAAAATATACAAACAGCTCATACAGATAAATATCAAAAAAAAAACAACCCGGGCTTCCCTGGTGGCGCAGTGGTTGAGAGTCTGCCTGCCGATGCAGGGGATGCAAGTTGTGCCCCTGTCTGGGAAGATCCCACGTGCTGCGGAGCGGCTGGGCCCATGAGCCATGACCGCTGCGCCTGCGCGTCCAGAGCCTGTGCTCCACAATGTGAGAGGGCACAACAGTGAGAGGCCCACGTACCACAAAAAAAAAAAATAAATAAATAACCCAATGAAAAAATGTGCAGAAGACCTCAATAGACATTTCTACAAAGAAGATACGCAGATGACCAACAGGCACATGAAATGATGCTCAACATCACTAATTATAAGAGAAATGCACATCAAAACTACAATGAGGTATCACCTCACACTGGTCAGAATAGCCATCATTAAAAAGTCCACAAATAAATGCTGGAGATGGTGTGGAGAAAAGGGAACCCTCCTACACTGTTGGTGGGAATTAAATTGGTGCAGCCACTATGGAGAACAGTACGGAAGTTCCTTAAAAAACTAAAAATAGAACTAGCATATGACACAGCAATCCCACTACTGGGCATATACCCAGAGAAAACCATAATTCAAAGAGACACATGTCCCCAATGTTCATTGCAGCTCTATTTACAATAGCCAGGTCATGGAAGCAACCTAAATGTCCATCGACAGACAAATGGATAAAGAAGATGTGGTACATATATACAATGGAATATTCCTCAACCACAAAAAGGAACAAAACTGGGTCATTTGTAGAGATGTGGATGGATCTAGAGACTGTCATACAGAGTGAAGTGAGTCAGAAAGAGAAAAACAAATATCGTATATTAACACATGTATGTGGAACCTAGAAAAATGGTACAGATGAGACGGTTTGCAGGGCAGAAGTTGAGACACAGACGTAGAAAACAAACATATGGACGCCAAGGGGGTCAAACCACGGTGGGGTGGGCATGGTGGTGCGCTGAATTGGGCGATTGGGATTGACATGCATACACTGATGTGTATAAAACTGATGACTAATAAGAACCTGCAGTATAAAACAAACAAATAAACAAACAAAACAACTAATACTAAACTTTCATTGGGTTATTTGTATGGAAATATGTTAACATAAATGTTTCAGACATTACATGAAATTTCTAAAAATCTTATGTGTTCTGGTATAATGTTATAAGTCATAATTCTAGTTATTACTTTAAAATGTATATCTCAGAAGTAACTAAATTTCCTTGTCAATTGCATTATTATGAACTTTCATCAAATCTTTAACTGTGGTCATTTTTAAGTCTTTTGTCATTTACAGACAGTTCTGGATGTACTCTGATGCTTTTGAAAATATGTTCCTATAAAAGGGTTTCATCTTCAAGGAATTCATGGAAAAGACTCTGACAAGTACAGGTTTCTGGTAACTGACTCTACTGCTGAACTGAATGAATAAGCGTTTTCAGAACTCTAATGAAAAACTGATGAACTCATAAAAGTGCTAACAAAAGATCAAGATGAAAAAAAAATTAATTACATGGGACTGAGTGAACTGATGAGGATGATTATAATTTTTGTGACTTCCTGTTTGAGTTTAAAAAAACATCCCACAAAGACTCAGAGGCAAAAAATATACAAATGAATTTTCACTGCAAAGTAAAGGAGCTGTTACAGTGGAGGATTACTGGGCTGAATGTCAATATTATGACATAGCATGAGTGTGTTTCGTGTTTGGTAATTGCAATCATTGTTGCTTGTGTTGTGGTCATCCATTTACAACGCTTGGTGTCAGGCTATTTATCTGTTGTAAAAATAAAATACAGTGTGCGTGTGTGTGTGTGTGTGTGTGAAAATTAATTAATTAATTAATTTTTTAAAATGGTTGAACTCATGACAAAGAAAGAAATCTAAGCAGTAGAAAGAGAAACACTCGTATGCAGAAGCCAATAAGGAGTTTAGCTTTAAAATCACTTTCATGGGAGAAAAACAAATATCGTATATTAACACATATATGTGGAATCTAGAACAATGGTATAGATGAACCTATTTGCAGGGCAGGTATAGAGACGTAGATGTAGAGAACAGACATGTGGACACGCGGGGTGGGGAGAAGGGGAGGGTGGGACGAATTGGGAGATTAGGACTGACATATATACACTACCATGCGTAAAATAGATAGCTAGTGGGAATCTGTGGTATAGCACAGGGAGATCAGCTCGGTGCTCTGTGACGACCTAGATGGATGGAATGGGGTGGAGGGTGGGAGGGAGGTCCAAGAGGGAGGGGATATATGTATACATACAGCTGATTCACTTTGTTGTACAGCAGAAACTAACACAACATGGTAAAGCAATTATACTCCGATTAAAAAAAAAGAAAAGAAAATCACTTTCATGGGATCTGCGGACCACTCCTACTATCAGGACACAGTCAAACGTTCCTGTCTCCACAAGCAAAGCAGAGAATTCAGTACATCCCTGGGAAACTGAGGACAAAGGATTCAGGCTTTTTAAGAAAGGGCTGTCTGTTGCTCTCTTCATCTGGATTATTAGAATGTATCTTCAGTGCTACCTTTAGAGCTCTACAAATAGAACCTTGCAATTAAAGACAAGGCTCGCCATTTCAGTAGCTCCAGAGAAGGTTAGATTGTTGAATCAAATCAGTTTAATACACATTTTTTTTCTAAAAATCTCCTGAGGTCTTTGTGGTCTTTTACTAGTCTCTGAAGAAAATAAGAGCAACATAGAGTTTCTCACCAGATACAAGGTAATTTGGTTAAAATATATGTACAAACACAGGAACTCAATTACCCAGACAAATGAAAGGAAGAACAGGTAATTCACAAACTGCCATTAAGCCACATAATACCAACAGCCACCATTTATTAAAGGTTTAGTGTAGTAGGGCAGGCCCTATGCCCAGCACCTCACATACAGGAATTCAATCCTCAAGAAATTCTGTAATCAGGACTTCCCTGGAGGTCCAGTGGTTAGGACTCTGCACTTCCACTGCAGGGGGCAAGGGTTCAATCCCTGGTCTGGGAACTAAGATCCCACAAGCTGCGCAGCACAGCCAAAAAATAAAACAAAACAGAAATTCTGTGATAATAATAACAATGGCAACTTATGTAAATTATTTTATTTGTTTGTCAGATCAAGTCTTGGAGGGAGGCACTATCATTATCCCACTTTCCAGATAAGGAAAGAATTTAAAGACATTAAATAAACGTAAAGACGCTAAATCTATTTCCCATGGTCATATAGCTAGGGAGTGTGCACCGCGGAATCAGTCCAAGGGTCTGACCCCATTGCCTGTACCTTTGACTACGAGGCCTTCCCACATTTTACAGATGAGACAACTGAGCCCTAGAGAAGATAATACATCAAAGAACCCACAGCTGGTGAGTGGCTACGTCAGGACTTGAATTCCAGCCATCCTAATTCCAAGTTTCCAAGCTCTTCAACTTGACATTGAACTAAATTGACTTTCACACCCAACCTAACTTCTGTTTGCATTTTATTTGAGGATTTCATAAAATGTGAAATCAGGGGAATCCCAGGGCTTCAAACCAACTCCCAGTTCCACAGTAAAGGACTGTCTCAAGAGAAGCTGGGTGAACGTCCAAGTGACACACCCTGACCATTTGCTACACCCCACCCTGAAGGCTGGACAACAGCAAAGCCAACCATGTGTCACTGTCTGACTCACACTTACCCTGGCAGGGAGGTGGGGAACTTTGTAGGGTTTACAGCGAATACATGTAGGGAATATGGGGAAAGACAGCGTATTGCTCAACTTTTTTTTTTTATTACTAAATTAACTTAGAGCTCACAATAGATGGGAGGAAGATGACCATATCACAGAGAGTACTGGACTTCTGTTATTGGCGGCTTATCCCCCTCTCCCCATTGGTGGGTTTCTATTCAAGGTGCTCTGCCTTCCCACAACCAAAGGCGGGCATGTGGCCCAGGCTAGACCAATAGAACACTCCCAGCAATTGAGTCTTGTGTGGAGAGACACACAGAGAGGTTTCTGGAATTGATTCATTCTGGCAGCCATGGCCTGGACACAGCGACAATTGGTTCCTGCTGTGGAGTTTCCCAGAGCTTCTAAGCCCCTGTTTTTCTGAAACAGGGTCCAGCAGCTTTCTCTTCCTTTCTGTGAGCAACCTCATATCCTCCAGCACATTCCTGTTCTGCTTAAGGTAGCTAGGGTTTTTTTCCTGTTGCCTGCAACCAAAAAAGTCCTAACTGAATCTCAAGTTGCCCAAGGGGAGGCATCCCTTGACACTGGTGAGTCTGAGCCTTGGAATCCACTACAGAGATCAGAGGGTGACTGTTTACTGGAGAGCAAATGAGTGGAGAAGTGGGGCTGTTTCGAGAGACAAGAAGATGAAGGAACAGGCTCTAACTTTGTTGGGTTTCTAGATAGTTTTTAACCCCTGAAATTCTCTGTCCCTTGCATGATTCACACCTTTTACGGTTACTCACCATTTAAGCCCATAGAGTTATCGTCCTGTGAGAAGTAACTCAGCTGTCTAGAGCATGATGCTAATGAGGGCAACACTTCTGACTTGATTTTTGTGGGCTGGTTACCTTAGTTCTGAGTCACAGCCAAGAATGGCCCTTGAAACCCGATCGAAGCTCTTTTGACATTTCACGGGGCTGGAGTAACGAAGCTGACGGACCATAGTAATCACTGCCACAAATTCAGGTTCAGCTCATATTTCTTAAGACCCTGAGCCATGCCAGGTAGTGCATTAGGCACTTCACGTGCATTATCTCACTGGCCGTCAAGCCAGCACTTGTGACAAATGAATCCAAGTGTATTACAAATGAATGACATAACCACACTGAAGATGGTGAGGAAGGAAGGAACTGAGCTAAGTAACTTTGGAAAACAATATCTTGACTGGATACTACCAGGCTAAAGACATAAAGAACGTGCTCTAGTTGGTAACTTTGTTTCTCACAGGAGTATTGGGTTAGCAATTTTGAAAGCATTTTCTATGTATGCTAGAGTGGAACATACAAGAACACATATTGCTGATAATGAGAGCTAAATTTCCTACTGCTAGAGGAAGAAGTTCCAAGTAAGGCAAGAAGGGGGCTAAAATAATCCCTGTCCTGCTAGGTGGGAGTGGGAGGTAGCAACGTGAATTTATGGCTATTTTTTGTGTGTGTGGTTAAAAGATTAACTACTTAAACTACATTCACACTGTTGTGTAACCATCACCACTATCCATCTCCAGAACTCTTCTATCGCCCCAAACTGAAACCCTGTACCCATTAAATGCTAACTTCTCATTGTCCCATTGTGTTTTTTGTAGTGTCTTTGGTTTTGCTATCAAGGCTCATGGTTAATTGTAATATATATACAGCGACAAAAACACAGAAGGAAATATAGATGTATGCATAGGTTAGTATACACACATGTGTGTCCTAGCTCAGTGTGTCTCCTGAGAGAGTCTAAAACTAGTAATAGAGACTCCCCTGGCAGTCCAGTGGTTAACACTCCATGTTTCCAATGCAGGTGACAGGGGTTTGATCCCTGGTTGGGGAACTAAGATCCCATGTGTCGTGTGGTGCAGCCAAAATTTTTTTTTTAATTTTGTAATTAAAAAAAAAAAAAAAACTCTAGAAGTAGTAATAACCCCATAGCAATGAGCGCACCTACTACCCTGATCTTAGTTTCTAATACCATGCCACCATGAAAGGAACCCATGCCCCTTGGAGAAGTGGTTTGATTCCAGGGCTGGAGCAGGAAAAATATAAGATGGCCATTAATCTGCATTGTGTCTAAAATCTTGATTAACTTACAATGAAAGTAGAATAATTTGATGCCCAACAATTATGTTTTGTGACTAATTATCAACTGGCTGTTTATTAATGCCTATCTTTTCAGTAAATCAAAGTAAAACTCCATTCTGCTATTTAAAGAAAAGATGAACTTGGAGCATCTCACACTGGCAGAAAGTTAAAAAGGGGTTTTTTACAAAAAAATAGGTAGATAAAGGCATGCTACAAAGCACAGGAGCCAACCTGAAATAGCTAAAGCTGGAACAATGTGTGCAACAATATAAATAGCAAAAGTATTGGATCATAATCCAAAGATTAAAAGAAATATCCCCTGAGTCTATAGTGAGATAAATAAATGATTGAATGATTAAATAATTAATAGGTAGAAGAGAAGGGACAACACTTCCTTATAGAAGAATTACAGTAAATAAGTGTAGGAGGAATGAGAGAAATAGGAAATCACTATTAGAACACCACCACAGTGCCACTGGAGGAACAACCCACTGATAGCTGTTAAAATCAGTGAGTGAAAATTTAAGGAGAAACAGGATATTTCCATAATCTCAAACTATCTCCCCCCCAAATAAATATTTATTCACTTCAAAGGTAAACATGGTCATTGTACAGCAGAGAAACCACCTTAGCCAAATGATCAAGGTTGACATCACTAGTGATGTCATTATGACATCACTAGTGATGTCATTATGACATCATGTACCCTCCAACACGTCCCACTGACAAGGGCACGTCGCCTCTGTGGTGTTTGTCCCAATAATCCATAGCTCCAGTCTACTCACGGGAAAATATCAGACAAACCCCAACATAGGGACATTCTGCAATATCTCTGATCAGTATTCTTCAGAACTATCAAAGCCACGGAAAACAAGGAGAGACCGGGGGATTGTCACAGATCCGAGGAGACTAAAGGGACTTTATGCCTAAGTACATTCTCACTGAATTCTGGAACAGAAAAAGACATTCTCAGAAAAACTCAGGAAATTCTAAAGTCATCTGTAGTTTAGTTAACAGTACTGTGCCAATGTTAATTTCTGAGTTTTCATAATTATACTACATTTCGATAGGATTTTAACCTTAGGGATAGCCTGATAAAGGGTATGCAGAACCCTCTGTACTACTTTTGCAACTTCCTTGAAAGTCTAAAATTATCTCAAAGTTACACGTTTTTTAAATATCTGAAGAAAAATATAGGCACGCAGAGTGAAAACTTCGAGAGTCCTGAGACATCATCTTTCTAGGCAAAGAAAGCACACTTTTCATTTTTCATGAGTTAGTAACTCACAGTAGGAGTTCACCGCTTCTCCCGGCTAGGAGTATAAAGGCCTAAGGGGCCGTTGACGAGGCAATGGATGTAGGAAGCACTGTGGCACTGGACTGAGGCAGATCTGAGTTTGAACTTCGGGAATTTGTCAGGGGAAAGTTGTTTCACACCTCTGAAATTCAATAAGATCTTTCCAGAATTGTCTTGACTATTAAATGAAGTCATGCTTAAGAAAGCACTTTATCCATAGTAGGTATTCAGTGAATTTCTTTTCTTCTCTTTTCTCTTGTTTTAAGCATGTTAGAATACAAAAGGAAAACTGGATGAGCTCCCTTTTACATTAGGGCCTTATAATCTAGATCGGGACAAAATGTACACAGGTGTAAAATAATGACCAAAGAATGGCTTTACCCTCTGATATAATCAAATGCTGCATTCACCTGAGAGGGGGACAGTGTGTACCAGAGCACAACCCAAACAAAAGTGGAGAAGGGAGAAATGTGATCCAGCATCCCCTGGGCAGCCTTCAAGAGAAGTAGGACTGCCCTGAGCGTGGCCCGCACCAGCGAGGAAAGGATGGGGCTTGTGGGGCACAGCTGAGCCGGACAGGGGAAGAAGCAAAGGCATGAAGACAGGAGTACATGTGGGTAGAAGCCAGCCATTCTCACTTATTTTTCCAGATAAAGGCAGACCAGGGGGAGATACGTTCGTTTGGCGCACGGGATGAATGTGAGGAAACAAACCCACACCAACTAACTTGGGAACGGAGCAGAATTCTGGAGAGCCTGAAAGGCAGCCTGAGTTGTTCTGGATGCTAGAGGCAAGAGAGACTGTGGCTGGTTCTTGAGGAGAAGTAGGACTCAAGGGGAGCACAGAATGTTTTAGCGTGGACTGTACTGGATACACAGAAGTGGGGTTTTGTACGTGTGTGTGTTTGTTTTAATTGAAGTATAGTTGACACACAATGTCGTGTTAGTTTCAGGTGTACAGCAAAGTGATTCAGATATAGGTATATATTCTTTTTTTCAGATTATTTTCCCATATAGGTTATTACAAGATATTGAGTAGAGTTCCCTGTGCTATACAGTAGGTCCTTGTTATTTACCTATTTTAAATATAGTAGTGTGTATATGTTAATTCCAAACCCCTAATTTATCCCTCCCCTCCCCTTCCCCCTTTGATAACTGTACTTTGTTTTCTATGTCTATGAGTCTCTTCCTGTTTTGTAAATAATTTTTTTTTTTTTTTAGATTTAACATATAGGTGACATCTTATGAGATTTGTCTTTGTCTGGCTTGTTTCACTTAGTATGATAATCTCTAGGTCCATCCATATTGCTGCAAATGGCATTATTTCATTCTTTTCTATGGCTGAGTAACATTCCATTATTTTATACATATATATTTTATATATATACATATATACCACATCTTCTTTATCCATACATCTGTCGATGGACATTTAGGTTGCTTCCATGTCTTGGCTATTGTAAATATTGCTGCCATGAACACTGAGGTGCATGTATCTTTTTGAATTAGAGATTTCTTTGGCTATATGCCCAGGAGTGGGATTGCTGGATCATACTGTAGCTGTACTTTTAGTTTTTAAGGAACCTCCATACTGTTTTCCATAGTGGCTGCACCAATTTACATTTCTACCAACAGTGCAGGAGGGTTCCCTCTTCTCCATACCTCAGCATTTATTATTTGTAGACTTTTTGATGATGATGGCCATTCTGCCTGGATTGAGGTGATACCTCATTGTATAGTTTGGCTTTGCATTTCTCTAATAATTAGCGATGTTGAGCATTTTTTCATGTGCCTTTTGGCCATCTGTATGTCTTCTTTGGAGAAATGTCTATCTAGATCTTCTGCCCGTTTTTCGATTGGTTTGTTTGGTTTTTTTGCACAGAAGTGCTTTGAGCAGAGGAGTCCTGTGACCATAGCATGGAATCTCAGGCAGGATTCTGTTGCAGGAAATCAAAACCCCTTTGGAAATTTTAAGCGGAAAGAGAAATGAAGTGCCTATAAAATCATTGAAAGGGCTGGAGAATTGGGCTCTAGGCCGTTCTATTAAAGGGGCTGTAAATTGGTAAAACCTTTTTCAAAAGCTGTTGGATGGCACTTATCAAAATTGTACATGTATACAATATTTTTTATTTTTATTTTATATTACAGTATCATTGATTTACAATGTTGTGTTAGTTTCAGGTGTACAACAAAGTGATTCAGTTATACATATACTTATATCCATTCTTTCTCAGATTCTTTTCCCATATAGGTTATTACAGAATATTGATAAGAGTTCCCTGTCCTATACAGTAGGTCCTTGTTGAAAATATACATATAATATTTGATTTAGGAAATCCATTCTAGAAGAAACTCAGTTCTAGAAAAATCTATTCTAGAAAAGAAACTTATGTATAAACACAAAGATATACAAGGTTGTTCATGGCAGCATTTTTTTCCACCAGCAAAAAAATTTTTTCCTACTTCCTAAATGGAAGAGGTTCAATAAAGCATGGTATGGAATACTGCGTAGTTGTTAAAAGAAAATATTGAGCCTTTATAGAAAGATCTTCCAGACAAACTGTTAACTGAAAACCAAGTCACAAAGCAAAGCCCACAGTATGTCCCATTTATGAGTTGAAAAGTGCATGGACTGAACGAATGCAGAGCAGCGTTCACAGTGCTTGTCTCTTGGGGCAGGAAGCAAGAGGGTTGGGGACATGCTGTCAGGGAGGCTGTCTGCATATTCCTGCATTGTTGGAGTCTTTTATGAGGACTATGCATTCATGTATTACTAGTGTGGTAAAAACATGAGCAATCGGTCACCTCCTCCAAACCTCTCCTTAAAATGCAATAAAGAGGGCTTCCCTGGTGGCGCAGTGGTTGAGAGTCCACCTGCCGATGCAGGGGACATGGGTTCGTGCCCCGGTCCGGGAAGATCCCACATGCCGCGGAGCGGCTGAGCCCGTGAGCTGTGGCCGCTGAGCCTGCGCGTCCGGAGCCTGTGCTCCGCAACGGGAGAGGCCACGACAGTGAGAGGCCCGCGTACCACCAAAAAAAAAAAAAAAAAAAAAAAAAAAAAATGCAATAAAGAAAATAATCCTGACCTTAATTCAGATCATGATAGGGATGGGTGAGGAGTGCCATTCTTCGCATACAAGAAATGGGCTGTTGTCCATCGCAGGTAGAAATGATGACTGAAACGGAACACGTATCAGTTTCTCCTGATTTTGTTCTAATGGCTTGGGTGGTGGAAGGAGGAATGGAGATTTAATTTTTCCTTCACGTGCCAGTTATGGTTGTAGGTCTTACCGAAAGGGATGTATTGAAAGGATGGAGGCACTCTCTGAATCCATTGGAAGACTGAAGATGTAAGCTTGGAAAACAGACAGAAAAAGGCGGCCTGGGCAGCCCGAGAACATAGACAAGTTCCCCTCCGGGAAGGGTGTTGTCAGGTCACCCCCAGGAGAGCCAAAACACCCCTCTCTGCCTGCTACAACTTGCTCCAATGGACCCTGCATCATTGAATCACTCCCTGAAAATGCCAAGCCTTGATGGAAGCGTCTTATTTGCCAAGCAAGCAAGGAGTAAGGAGTAAAGAGTATCTGTCCTTCTCCTTGATTCTGTCATGGACATCTGGGCCCTGCCCATCCCCAGGACTCCCACAAGCAGAGGCTTGTCTCAAATGAGAAGGGTTCTTTGACGCTGAGAAAGCCAACAATGACGAATGTCAACCACACTTGGGTAGTTCACCTCAGATTTTGCCTGATTATTGAAGAGATGCCCCACCTGCCGGTCCACTTGCCTTGGTCTAACACATTTATTTGCTTTGGATTTTCCAGCACTTCAAGTCAGCTTAGCACTTCACAAACCGCGTGAGGGAGGGAGGCTCCAGAGAGAAGCGGCGCCTTCACTTCTCAAGAAGGCATCAGTGGCAGCATCCACGAGATGAGTATTTATTGAGCTGAGGGACAGAGGGGGTGATCGATGCCCTGTCCGCAGCCTTCAGCTGAAACTATGAGCCCCATTTCAGGTGCCCCATTGCATCAGGACACGAGGCAAATGATTGGGAAGTGTCTAGGCTGGCTGGCTGGCTGCAAGGGCTGGCGGGTTGTATCCACTGCCTTCAGCAGGCTGATAGATTATACCCCAGAAAAGAGTTATTCAGCCTAGACTAGGGAGACAAAAAAGCAAATTCAATTGAGGTTCATAAAACTTATGAAGCATATGCTGAAAAGAGTCTCGGCAACTCACTCTCAGCCTTGTCCCATAAATAACACAAGGACAAAGGGAGAAAAAGAATGAAATTGGAGACTAGGAAAAAAATCTCTTTGACACAACCAGGAGTTTAGATGAGGCATGCTCCTCTGGCAGGCAGTAGCTGCCAGAGCACACAGCATAGCAAAACGTCTTTGGAGAGGCCCATTCATTTGAATTTTTTTTTTTTTTTTTTTTAACCACTTTCAGCTTTTGCAGGTATTGGCACTTCTTGATTTAGAATGCAATTATATGTTTATCGGAAAAGGAGGGACTCGGAAGGTGATTATCTCCCATGTGTAAGAGCAATTCGTAAATAACCATATTCACTTCTGCATTTCACCCTGGGCTGTCTCCATGTGACTCTCGTCCCCTCAGGAAAGGAAATATGTGAATTTCTTTAATCTGGGACATCTCTGGGCAGATGTGGACACAAACAAAGAGGAATCTGAAGGTTTGGTCACATCTTGGCAGACATCAGAATCCCTACTTGCTGATAGCTGAAGGAGCGGGCATAGGCTCTTCCCAGCACTTTCTCGCTTTTACACGGAAGAGTGGGTAGTAGGGGGGCCCCAGATTCCGAGCTGTAACTGCACACCAGGAGCCTTTTGCCTAAAACCACGTTCCTCTTTCTCATCCAGTAAACCAGGAGCTAAAACAAGGGGGTTCATTGGGATAATACAATTACCTCCGAATGTATTGGTTGTTGAATTTCTTTTTTGAAGGGCCAGGAAAAGCAATTAGGACTAGGCTGGCAATTAGGACTAGGCTGGTCTCTCTCGAGCCACTCTCATGGCTTTAGGTCAAGTCACTCCCCGTCAAAATGAAGAGACAAGAACTGCCTCTGAAATCATTAACTGCAGAGAGAGAAATATCTGGGTGGCAGACAGAGCCAAGAAGCTGCTGGGGGACGTGACCCAGAGGAAAAGAGCCAGGACAAGAAATCAGGCTCAATAGCAGCAGAAAGGACTCTGCCAGATCTGGAGATGTAAGTGGCCTGTCGGCGGCGTGCTCACAAACGATTGCTTCAATTTAAATATTTTAAGGAACAAAAGACACAGGAAGCCAGATGCCATAAGTTAAGACAAAGCAGTAGCTAGAAAAGCCAATTCTCCTACAGAGAACTAGACTGTATACTGTTTTCATTATCTGCTCATATGCCCTCTGTTTTCACATAAAATCGAGTGCCCATTTCCAAACGGGGAAATTTATTGCTGTCGGCTAGCCCATTGTTATGGAAGCTATTTGTATCAGTTAGAAATATGTGCAGATGCAAATATAAGAAACCTTGACTACCAGGGACTACCTTAAATAGATAAGGATTTATTGGTCGAATGCATGAAGCAATCTGGGGGCCTGCAGTCTCGCAATAGCGCCGAAACTCAACACTGGCATCAGGATTCCAGGTTCTTCTCTTCTTCCTGTCCCACAAGTCTTGTATCTTAGGCCTCTGTTCTCATGCTTGTTGCCACATGGCTCCGAAATAGCTGCTGCATCTTAAGTCATCACATATACATTCTAGGCAGGAAGGAAAGAAAGAAACAGAAAGGGGAAGCATTGCATCCAGGAAGTGAATGCTTTTCCAAAACCCCCTGAGCAGCGTTCTGCTGACACCTCAGTGACCAGAATGGTGTCCCATGGCCACTCTTAGCTGCAATGGAGCCTGAGAGGTGTGCATTTCTAGTGGGACACATTGCCAACACCACACAAAATGACCATTCTATTAATAAAGTTAAAATACATATTGGATGGGCTTCCCTGGTGGTGCAGTGGTTGAGAGACCACCTGCCGATGCAGGGGACGCGGGTTCGTGCCCCGGTCCGGGAAGATCCCACATGCTGCGGAGCAGCTGGGCCCGTGAGCCGTGGCCGCCGAGCCTGCGCGTCCAGAGCCTGTGCTCCGCAACGGGAGAGGCCACAACGGTGAGAGGCCCGCGTACCACAAAAAAATATATATATTGGATAGGCAACAGCAGGGCCACCGCAAGAGTTGAGCTAATTATACCCCGTACGATCACAAGCACCAGCCCAGACAATTAGTGGGTCTGTCGTACAGTTCCTGCATTGTAATCTGCTGAGTTCAGGTGGCTGTCTGAAGAACACTGGCATTTTATATTAATGTATAACGCTGATAAGTGTGTAGTATATGAGTTAGTCCTGTCAGTAGCTCAGTTTTCTACATCTGTGAAATGGGTCTAAGCGGAGTTAGAAGTATCTGGTGAGGAGAAGGAGCATAAATAGCCCTCCTAGCAGTGTGGAACAGGTATCTGATTTAGTTCTCCTCCACCGCTGCGTAGAGTCTACCATTTGTGATGACGTGTTCCCATAATTACCCAGCTTCTAATTCCATTGAAAGGAGTGGCTGTGGAACAACATAATATCTCAGGGAGAGCCTGACCACAGGACTATGTCACAGGTGAAACTCTCATGAAAGTTAGTCTTTCTCTACCTCCAATCCTTGATCTAGATTCTAAGATCACCCTACAACCATCATATGTCACATCAAATGTCACTTGCTCAGAGAGGCCTTCCCTGGCCGCCTTCCCTAATACGTTTGGTGTTTCCTTGTTCTCTCTTTTCCTGCCTGGTGCTTCTATTACATGTCTAAAAGCTCCTCGAGGGCAAGTATCCTGCCAACACTCTCTCCTGTGCCTGGAGCAGTGCCTGGCATAGAGAAGATGCTCAGTAAATGTCAGTCCAATAACTTCTAAGTAAACATTTATCACATATTACCAGGCATGATTCTCAATGCTTTGCATATATTAATTCACTTAAACTTCACAACAACCCTATGAGGTAAATGCTGTCCTCCCATTTTCAGATGAGAAACCCGAGGCTCAGTGAAGTTAAAGTTGCACAGTAAATGGCAGAGCTGTGACTCAAAGCCAGACAGTGGCTCCGGAGCAAAGACGTAAGCCACTGCTCTATTCTGCCTCCACCTTGTAGAAGTTTCCACAACACAGTGGGATGGGCTGTAACAGTGCCTGCCTACTGTTCAGGGAGTTCATTCAGTTCTGCAGTTACCCTTACTTCTTAATCGTTTTCTCCCTTCTCCCCGCTGCTTGAAGTGACCCTAGGCCTCGTTTAACGCATCATGAATTCGGCACAAAATAGGCACTAGTAAACATTTATTAAAAACTGTATGACTGTCTTTAAATGCTTGGGAGAGTCATCGTTTGTTGGAAATAACCTACATTTTTACAGCCAACTGTGAAAATAGTTATCTTTTTCTGCTCAGGCAATTTCAATAAGGACAGATATAATTTGAGTAGCTACTTCATGCCAGCAATGTGCTGGATGCTGTTCATATGTTATTTCTAATCCTTTCAACAATCCTGTAAAGAAGGCAGCATTTTTCCATTTTTAAATTGAGAAACAGAGCCTTCAAGAGTTTCAATGAATTGTCTAAAGTGGTGTCATAAAGAGGGGGTGGAGGACTGGTATTCCTATTCACCAAGTTTCACCATCTTGTGAAAGAATTAAGTGCCTTCCCAGGCCTGAGATCGAGAGGCAGTGAACATTCAATCACAGTCTCAAAGGAAATAAAGATCCATAAAGCATCATATGATCCATAAGAGAGTTTAACAAACAGAACAGTTTCATCCTAGTTTAAAAGGTGCTATACTTCTTCCAACGATTATGCCGAGAGGAAGGCATTTCCGAAATTTCCATAGAGCCAATTCACAAATCACACGAGGAAAGGAGCATTATGACTTGGCCCTCTCATCGTATATGCCCGGCTTCTCCCGGAGAGAAAGCTCACCGTATTCACAGCCCCTTTCTGCAAAGGATTTTTAGCTCTAATCCAAAAATCAAACCCACCCTCAAAGGATAAAGATTGGCCCATCACTGGAGATGATGACCAGGTTCTAATTATCTCCAATTTACAAGGAAGGAAGTGAAGGCTCAGAACTTCACTCCACGGCCTCAGGTCATTTATTTTGTCATCCGTGGAGCTCAGGCTTGACCTCTCATCTTAAGATACTTAACCCTGTGCTTTTCCTCCATTTCTAAGAGGAGCTTCATTGTCCAGGATGGGATACAGAAGCCGAGGAGACAGAGGAAGAGAGAAGTGGTGGTGTCATTGGAATCAGCCCATCTTGGCTCAGGATTTGACTGTGGAGGACGCCATCCCCACGTGTGTTAAAAAGCCATTGATTTGACTTCATAGTCACAACTCCTGAGATGTCGTTACGTGAAGGCTTGGTGGTTCTTGTCTCCAGGGAGAAAATATCATCAGGCCCTCTCTGCAGAATGTATTCCCCTGGACACCGGGGGCGTAGAGAGTTCTAGGATTTCTGCACATCTCCTCAGTCTAGCAAATTGTGGGACTGAAGACATAGATGACAGGCCACCTATCACGATGGTTTGGAGCCTGCCATGGGCTCTGGAGTGAGACGGATCGGGTTTCCATTCCCATCTCTGCCAGCCACCAGGTGAATAATTTCAGTTTCTCCCAGCAATACAATGGGGTAGCTGGTGCACTCCTCAGGGGTGGACATGAGGGTTGGATGAACTCAGGATGCAAAGCCTTGAGCTCAGTGCAGGCAATGAACAAGCTCGCCATTATTTCAGCTGGAAATTGAGGGTCCCAGGGGAGCCACTACCACCCAGCTAGCTGTGGGGCCCTTAACGGGGCAGAGGAGGCAAAAATTGCTCTTCCTTCCAAGGTCAGGAAGACATTGCCTAAGGGGACCCTGGCTTCAGAGACAACCACCCTGGCTCCCTGAATGAACCGTTCGGGTGTGTCTGCCCAGGGACACCACCCCTCTCATGAAGACAAGCAGGAGGGCAAAGAAAAACACCCAAGAGCAGCTTGCTTGCAAAGCAGCCATCCAGAATCTAAGTACACGTTTTCAATTTTAAAATGCATGAAAACACTGTCTTCCTTTGTTGATACCATTTCTAGCATTGAAACGTTGTCTAAGAGACACATTTCCATAATCGCGGTCCCCTTCTGTGTGCATAGCCTGCTTCTTTCACAAAATAAAATTATTCCCACTTGCCATGCTTTTAGCCGAAGATTAACTTGTAGCAACTTAAAAGGTCAAAGCTGAGATGAAACTGCGTGTGTTTTAATCTCCAAACAATGTAAACTGGGCCAAAATTTCAAAAATAACAAGCCCTGTGGGTGGACTATATATTCATGAAGAGTTTCCCATGACATACGAACCGGTCTTTGGATAACCAGCTTTGCATCAGAGCAGTAGGTGTAACCTCTGATGAGGCATTTGCCATGGTACAGTAAAGGCTGATGCTTTATCGAAAAGAAACAGGCAAACAGAATAGAAATTTCACAGGCTGCAAAACGTTCCACAGTTGAAATGAAGGCTGTCTCCGGCGTGGTGGCCACGATGATTTATTCAGCCAAATGTTTAAAAGAAATGCCTTGGTATGTTCGTATTGATTATCCTGAGTTTTGCTGACAGAAAGTGTATCTACTAACTCCATCTCTGGGTAGGGGTGGATTGGATTTGGGGATATAAATTCCACCAGTGGGTACGATAAACCATCCTGAAAAAAACGAGCTCCACTTTGCACAGAAACAAAACGCATTCCTTTCCACGTGGCTGTTCTTCAACAAGGAATAATGAAGGAAAACAGTGCTGAAATGTGCTGTGCAATTCTTAATGGCATTTTAATAGTTTAAATTAGGAGTGAAAGGCCGCTCGGCATGTGGTTTTACATAAACATTGCCCTTTTGTGATATTAATTGGGGTGAGGAGAGACGGAGCTAGGAGAGAGACATCAGATGGCAGGGTTCAGAGCTGGCTTACTCCAGGAGGTGGCCAGTGGCACAGACTCTCCTCTGCCCCTGAGAAGCCACAGCCAGACCCAGATGCCAGAGTAAAGCAAATCCTATCGGCACCCCTACATTATGAACTGACTTACGGTGTGAAGTGCACTTGGCACGCAGTTGACAGCTTGCTGGCCTGGACACTGCAACTGCTTAATTTATGTAATGTTCAGCTAGGGAAGAAGGCTTGGAAGTAAGTAAGAGGCAAATGACCCTTCACTTGCCACCAAAATCCATCTTTCCTAATCTCTTACAAAGAGGGTGATCATAATAATAAAATTCCAAAAGACAGGCAGCTTACAGGGGCATGTGGATTTACAATTTGGGATGTACCTGAGACCACAGCATACAAATGAAGGAGGTACATACTTGTTTCTTCCAGGTAAAGTTGATGGCTCTATGTACAAATTGACACAAGCATCGTGAACATGTGGTAAGTTTTCGCCGTTCCTATTCTAAACCAGGGGGATATGCTCACGACCAAAACAGACAAGGTCCCGGCTGCCAAGGGCTTCCTAGTCTAGGCCCCCAAGTGTCGAGTAAACAAATCAACCAACAAAATAATATCAGGTCATGATGAGTGCTATGAAGAGAATAAACCTGGGACAGGAAAGAGAGTGCCTGTGGGGTCAGGGAAGCCTCTCTGGGGACGGTATATTTAAGCTGAGACCTGAATGGCCAGAGGCGAACAGCCATGCAAAGATCTCAGGAAACAACATTCTGGGCAGAAGGTACCACAAGTGCAAAGGCCCTGGGGTGAGTCTGTGCCATGTTCCTTTCCTTTCACCATCAAAACAGGTCCATGTCATGTCAGATCTTCTCACTGCAGCATTTCTTGAACAGATGGCTTAGCTCTCCAGGCTAGAACATGGGCATGTTTCTAACATAGAAAATGAGCACCTTTTTGAAGAAGTGAATGTAATGTTAAAGAATCATAAGGGCACAGAATCCCAGGAGAGTAGGAGAACATAAGTGCTGTTTTCATGGTGCAAGAACTGGTTTGCAGAACCCCCTCTGAAACTTCTAGGGGCAATTACCAATAGAAACGACACATGGACTCAAAATGTATATGGGGCTGGGGGGTGGTCCTGAGAAGGTGTTTAACAAGCACCAGGTTGTTTGTTAGGTTTTTAACAAATACTGAGGGATAGCATATTCTGTGGCCAAACTGGTTGATCTGGGTCGATCTCGAGTTTTCCTCTTCCCCACGATTCTCATGATGGCAGCAACACCTGCCCGTGGGGGTAAAATCTACGAAGGAGAATTGGAGTTGAGGACTGTCCATTGGAGCAGGAGCCAACTGGAAGAGGAGTCTCTGTGCTGGGGTGAGAGAAGTTGACTTTCCCTCCATCAGGAGCTCTGAATGAAGAAATGATGCTCCCAAGTGGCTTCAAAATGGTATCACAGTGTGTCTCAAGCGGCTGCGGCGGAAGACTTGAATGGACCTTATTTTTTCAAAATACAGTTTTAAGGCAAGAACTACCCATAAGAAGCACTTTTCTGTTGAAATAGTCCTGTGAGGCACACAGGAAGTAATAGAGATATCTGGGTGATCTTTCCAAGGCTCTTGGGGGTGTCCTTCTCTTTGGAAGGATGGTACCATGGTCAAGTCTGGTATACAACCTATTCAGATGTATCTCTTGAACAGCAACTACTTTTATAATCACAACCTGGGTTTGATCATATCAGGAACTGCTCATCTTTTGGGGAACTAGCTCTGAACAATAGCAACACAAAAACATCTTTTTATAAGAATATAATTCCTCCTAACTTCTCTTTTGAAATCTTGTATTTTTCCTTCTTAATCTATTATGTGCCACCAAATACATCAAATGCAATGTAGAAAAGTCTTTGACTTTCTGGATGAGAAGAATTAGGTGTTTTGATTTATATGATTGCTCTGACTGCATTACCCATGTGGGAAATTGTTGGCTAAATCTGCATGATTGAATCGTGTTCCAAGGGTTTCCTCACTGCACTCCTGTTTGATCTATAGAGTGAATTTGCTTAGGAATCCATCGAAAATGAAATAGAGACATCCTTCACCAAAACAGACCAGCATTAGCTTTTGCACTGGGAGATTTGGACTTAGAGTTCATAAATTACCTGTTGACTATGCATATAACTATGATATCCATCAGGAGAAGGAGTATTAGCTCTGCTGATTTGATATGACTCAACCGTCTTGGCAAATGTATTACAAACTGGGAAATTGAATTTCTAACTAAAGCTGTCTCTACACAACAGCACAATTATCTAAAAAATGAAAAATGTAGTTAGCTGATTAGGATCTAACTATGCCAAACAACTAGCCAAGTTGATTTTTGCTTTACTAAGTTGACCAGTAGCTTGAGCAAACGGACTGAGTTAACCAGGTGATAAGGCATTAAATAGATCTAGTCTATTCACACGAACACATACATGTATATAATCAGAGTTAGATTATCCATAATCGATTTTCTTTTCAGCTCTAGTAGCAATAAATTTTGATGCTCCCAGGTAAAAAGATGAATTGTTAGAACAGTAAATATTCAATAAATATTTGTCAAAAGATAGTAAATAAACATAAATACACACACTGATATTTCTGTGACTGTTAGAACAGTGGCTTTTATCCCAATATCTCACAGGCCATAAAACTAAGTTGAAAAGAATGAAAAGTGGCAACATGCAACCATGCCCCCTTGTATAGAGGCTTACACTTGTTCTAGTTGATGACCAGATCTAGCACTCAGATCTTAATTTCTAAACACCATTCTCCAATAAAAGAAATCACAGCTTCTTGGAGAAATGGCTGATTCCAGGACAGGGAAAGAAGAGAAGAAGATGAACCTGGACCATGTTATGGTGCCAAAGAGTAAGAAATGCTCAAAAAATGACACAGGATCCAAGTGGCCAAATCTGGGACAATTTCAGCAATAAAATGAATAAAGATAATAATAGATAATTGCCCATAGAGTACAATAAAAGCCATTAATCTATACAGATATAAATAAATAATTGAAAATAAACAAATAAATGAGAATGAAGGGAAAACTCTTTCTTGCAGTAGAATTCTAATTAATAAATGTAGAAAGAATGATGACAGTAGAGAATTTGACAAATACCACAGTAACAATTGTTTCTGGCAAGAGTTATCAATAGGTGCTAAAGTTAATAGGCACAAGTATGAGAAACAGGATGTTTACATGGTCTCAGAGTATCTCCCCCTAAAATACCTACTAGTTACAGAGGGGGAAACTAACTTCCCAAAGGAGAAACTTGTCCGACACCACCTGAACCAAGTTTTCAAAGTTAATATCCCCAGTTATGGAACAAATCAATCTCAAGCGCCTCCTGATACGTTGCACAAGAAGGACACAATACCACTTCTGTGATGTTCTTGTCAAAAACGCATTACCTGGGCTTCCCTGGTGGCGCAGTGGTTGAGAGTCCGCCTACCGATGCAGGGGACGCGGGTTCGTGCCCCGGTCCGGGAGGATCCCACGTGCTGCCGAGCGGCTGGGCCCGTGAGCCATGGCCGCCGAGCCTGCGCGTCCGGAGCCTGTGCTCCGCAACGGGAGGGGCCGCGGCGGTGAGAGGCCCGCGTTAAAAAAAAAAAAAAAAAAAAAAAAGAAGCATTCAGGCTTTCCGGGTGGCGCAGTGGTTGAGAGTCCGCCTGCCGATGCAGGGGACACGGGTTCGTGCCCCGGTCCGGGAGGATCCCACGTGCCGCGGAGCGGCTGGGCCCGTGAGCCATGGCCGCTGCGCCTGCGCGTCCCGAGCCTGTGCTCCGCAACGGGAGGGGCCGCGGCGGTGAGAGGCCCGCGTACCGCAAAAATAAAAAAAAATAAAAGAAGCATTCAGGCTTTCCGGGTGGCGCAGTGGTTGAGAGTCCGCCTGCCGATGCAGGGGACACGGGTTCGTGCCCCGGTCCGGGAGGATCCCACGTGCCGCGGAGCGGCTGGGCCCGTGAGCCATGGCCGCTGCGCCTGCGCGTCCCGAGCCTGTGCTCCGCAACGGGAGGGGCCGCGGCGGTGAGAGGCCCGCGTACCGCAAAAATAAAAAAAAATAAAAGAAGCATTCAGGCTTTCCGGGTGGCGCAGTGGTTGAGAGTCCGCCTGCCGATGCAGGGGACACGGGTTCGTGCCCCGGTCCGGGAGGATCCCACGTGCCGCGGAGCGGCTGGGCCCGTGAGCCATGGCCGCTGCGCCTGCGCGTCCGGAGCCTGTGCTCCGCAACGGGAGGGGCCGCGGCGGTGAGAGGCCAGCGTTAAAAAAAAAAACGCATTACCTGAATTTAATCATCATGAAACCTGGACAAATCCAATTAAGGAACATTCCACAGAGTAGCTGGCCAGTACTCTCCACGAAAGGTCAACGTCATGAATGACAAAGACTAAGGAGAAAGCTGTCACAAATTAAAGGAAACTAGGAGGCACAACAACTAAATGCAACATGCTATCCCGGGTTGGATCCTGGATCAGAAAAGAGACATTAGATGGACAATTGGAGAAATGTGAACATGGTCTCTAGATTACATAACAGTATGGCATCAATGTTAATTTTCTGGTTTTTATCATTTTACTGCGGCTATGTGAAATGTTAACATTTGGGGAATCTGAGTGAAGGGGATAAGAAAATTCTTTGTACTATTCTTGCGACATTTTGTAGGTATGAAACTATTTCAAAATTAAGCATTGAAAGATAAAATGTTTATAATGGTTCCCACTGGGGTTGTGGTTGGAGCTGGTAAGCAAGGGGCAGCTAGCTTTGTAGAGACTAAACTGTGTGGTCTGGCGGAGAGCTACGGAGTCAGCCACCAACAGGAGGCAGCAGTGACCTGAAAGAGCAAGGTCTAGATCAAGCCTAAACCCTGCACTAACCTATTAACCCGAACCCACACCTTTGGCCACACCTATTTATACCCACCCTGTATGTTTCAGACCTCATCCTGCTTCCAACTGCTCTCCAAATAGAGAACAAAACTCCTTAATGGGGCTTTGAACCAGGTACTTAACCTCTTCATTCTCTATCTACAAAATGGGGCCATAACAGCAGGTAGGTCATAGGGCCGTTGTGAGGGTTACATGACATAACATGAAAAGCACTTAGCAGGGTGTCTGGCACAGAGGAAGCTCTTGATGAATGTTAGCTGCTCTAACCATCATCATCATTATGATTCTGCTTGCAAAGCCTTACAAACAGCCTCACTAGAGTCTAGTTCCATGGGAGTGGGCGCTCTGTCCAGCGTGGTGACCTCAGTAACTCCAACTTTACAGGGTCCCTCCATAGAGCAGACACTCAATAAGGCATGCTACTCAAATGGAAGAAAGAAACATCTGGCGCAGCTTCCCTCTGGAATTATTTTGAACAGAAATACAGCTGTTGTCACAGAGACCCAAGAGACCAGTAACTTAAATAAGAGAGAAGTTTATTCTTCTCTCACATAGTCATCTGAGTATGAACAGCCCATAACTGTGAGATGCTTCCAGGAACAGGACCCTTGGGGCAGGGCCGTTCTCAGAAGGCTCATGACCTCATTCACATTCCTGCCCACAGGAAGCAGGAAAGGGCAGGAGGAAGGACGCACTCTTTAAGGGCACAGCCAACAGGATATACACTCACTTCTGTTTCCATCTCACTGGCCAGAACTTAGACATGGGCAACATCCAGTTGCAAGGGAGGCTGGGAAATGTAGTCTTTATTCTGGGCAGCCATATGCCTTGCTAGCATTTGGTGGTTCTATTACTGTAGATGAAGAGGATGATGGTATTCGGAAGCCACCAGCAGTACTTCCAATCTCGCCAGCTTCATCTCTCCCACTCTAGACGCCAGCCCCACTCCACTTCTCCCAGGTCTGTGCACCCACGGTTCCCTCTGCCTGGTGCCCTAGCCTGGCCTCAACCCGACACCTTTTAGAAAATCCTGTTTCACCTTTCAGACCCCTGAAGAGACATCCCTTCCTCTTGGAAGACTTCTAGCACCCCCATCACCACCCAGGAGGGATTAGGTCCTCCTCCCTCCATGCAAGTCTTTCACTGTCCCGGAACTTGTCCTACAGTGGCACTTGTCACACTGTACCTCAACTGTGTATTAGTCTGTCTCTTCTACTACAATGTACACTCCAAGAGGGCAGAGAATATGCTTGTCCGTGTCCCTTGCACATTACAGTGCTTTAAATTTCTGCTGAATTATTAAGTATACATACTTTTGAGAATCTGTATTTGAATTTCCAAGTTACTGTTGCTTTGCCCAGTGGAAGGATATTCTTGGCATGAACATCACCACCCCGGACCCAGGCAGGTAGTGGAGAAGATACCAGTGAAATCAGACCCACTGCTTAAGAAAGGAAGGAATCCAGATGCTGTGGGCCCCGCAGGGCCCTGGGAATGTTTGTCCTTCTCCCAACTCCTGTTTACATCCGGCTGAGCTGGAGGACAACAGGGCCCCATCACCAGTGCCTCCCTCCATGAGATCAGCCAGACTGGGGGCTGTCTCTAGCTCAGGACAGCACACGCTCGCTTCCTGGGCAAGAAGCATTCGGGTGACAACATCAGGACTCTGCTGGTTGAAGTCACAGCACAGATGGCTTATGAACATGAAAAGCCTGTTTAATGTTAAAAGCCTTTGATTGTTTTTTTTTCCAGATTAATTCCTTCGGTGCCCTGCAAGCTGTACACAAAACTGTATGAGCTGAGGAGAAAGGGCATTTCAACCCAAACTCTAAATTTCCTTGCTTGATACCATATCCATGAGTCCCAAATCAGTGTCTTAAATACATGTTTGTGGATTCAATGTTTGTTTTGGTTTGTTTGAGGTAGGAGAGTGAAGGATATATCAATAGTTCTAGGCTGTTTGCTGTCCAAGTTTCAACAAAGGGGAAGAGAGAAAAATATTAAGCTCAGATGGAAAGATAAAAACTTACCATTTGTGAGTGTCTTAAAGGTTTCCCTGGAGGGTCCTTCATTCACTCCTCCCAGCCGTCTACCTTTAATCACTACTTTGGAAGCAAGATAGAGAAGGAAATTGGAAGCCTGGTCATCCCTTGGTCTGGGGCATCTCTCTGAACAGAATAGGGATTGAGGGTTTCTAGGAAACCAAAGGAAAGTCCTAGAAGAACACAGCTAGCAACATCCTCCAGTCAAAATTTTGGATTGTGGATTCAACACTGTTTTCTGTTTGTAGCTTTAGCTTTGGGGATAGGAACAATGTACTTCTTCTCTGTCTCCTCCTTCGTGCAATTATGTATTCAAAAAAAAAAAAAAAAGGTTACCGACTGTTAAGGATGCCGTAGTGAAGGAAACCTAATCTTAAACCTAATTCTAACTCGCATTCTACTACCGGGCTTAGAACCCCGGCTCACCGTCCTTTCCTCACTGAAAGCCGTTTCCTTCACTCCCAAATCAGAGTTTTGAACGTGAGTTTGTCAATGGAGGGCTTGCTTTTTTTCTTGTGAGGAAGAGTTCTTTCAGTATTAGACATCGAGCCCTCTAAACGTTGGGCTGCAGCAGAAGTTTCATCTCCTTTAATTTTCTTGCCGATGATAGAAGGTCAATAACAAAACAGGAATCAGAATGGTCCCCAGCTGGTAAATGACAATGTCTTCTCATCAGTCACCCCCCACCTGGGAAAAGAAGCCAAAGATACAATGTTTTCTTCGAATACCCAAGGAAAGTTAAGGAAAACCCAAGAACTCTTTCTCGAGGAAGTTAATAAGTCCATACATCATTCTGGGTCCTTGGCGTATACTAGTCTGTGATGTCACCAGCCCATAACACCACTCAATCAAAATCTCCCTACCTTCTTGCCTATTACTGGTTGTTCAGCAGGCCAGAGCGATTTGTGTGTACTCCCTGGATAACCAAATCTGTGCTCCACGGCCATCTCCTGTCGGTGAACACAGAGCTATGACATGCAACAGGAACAGTTGTCACACACAGGCAATGGCTTTATCCTTATTTTTAAGTACATAATGCTGAGGAAGATGACAGGTTTGGCAATATTTTTTTCAACCTGCTCAGAACATCACCGGATATTTTCATAATGACATGAGGACTCAATCTCTAAAAAGCCAACACCCACGTGTGACTAAGTTTTCAATGTGCGTCTTTCTTTATTAACAGTGGGGTCACCGAAGTCCCCCGCTCACGCTTCTGATTAAGAAAACACGTAAATAAGTCCTCCTAAATCATTCCTTGTCAGCTGATTCTAAATGGCACCAAAACAGAAATAATTGCTTTCCTCTTGCACCCAGATAGGACATTTCCATGCAAACTGTTCATTTGATTCAAAATAGGGATGATACATGATGATGATTCAAATAGGAAATTAGATCCTAACTGGGTCTCTGGATAAACAACTTGAAGTTTTTCTTTAAAAAAAAAAAAAAATAGAAAGAAAGAAAGAAAAGAAATCCTGAAAAAGCCAAAAACAAAGATCCCTCCATAATTACCCACACGTAAAGAAGGAGTTGTGTGATGTTTTTTCCTCTTTGTGGCAAATCATTAGGTCTCTTTTAGGTTTTCCACTTAGCAGGTCGTTATGTCCGTCTGAAATGAGAATAGTTACAAACTCTTTAACTGGGAAGAAGAGTTGCATGGTAAGGTCTTGGGCTCTGGGCTGAGACTGCTGGCTCTCCCGGTAACTGGCTGTGTGGCCATGGGAAGGTTACTCCATCTCTGAGCCTTGTCTGTGAATGAGGCTAAGAGAAGTGGCTATAACTTAGAGGCTCACTGGGTGGATGACATATATGCATAGCACAGCGGCCAGAACAGTACACTCAGTCGAGGCCAGCAAATTATTATCATCCTCCGAAGGTCAAAAGCAGGAGGATCTTTTGTACCCATTCACTGTCAGTATAAAGTTGTTTTTGAAAAGTGAACCAACCAACCACCGGTTTGGCAAATCTAAAAGGGCTGGTATCTCTCCTGGAGGAAGAAGGCATTGCCTGCACCAGCTGGCTGATAGGTACACTCAGGTCCTAAGCTGTTAGGTTAGGTACCACCTGGGAGGTGCACTCAAGCCCAAGGGGGGTGTTTTCCCCCTCTTTGCTCAGCTCTGTTATGTTAAAATGCTGTCTGTCCCTAAAATGGCTTCCTTTAAAATACATGTATACACACAAGCATATACATGTATGTATCTATATAGACAAATGGATATAATGTATAGATAACCATCTATTGCCACGATCTTGATTTTCCCCACACTCTGAGGCTTCAGCCTTAGCAATGAGAGCTGGTGCGGCCAGCTGTCCGGAGCTCCTGCCCCGTAAGCGCTCCTCCAGGCTACGGCCGGTTGAGTGTGCTCCGCAATGTGTCGTGTTTAGGCTGGGGTGTCTTTGCTCTCTACCATTTATTGGAGCTGTAAACAACGATGGCTGGCAAACATTGTGGAAACGAAGGTATTTAACCTGCCACGAAGAAACGAAGGTTGAGTAGCATGTTGGATATCAAAATGTAAGTTACCACACCGGGCAGCTCTCATCAGAGTGGTTAGGGAATCATCTCTAAGCCATTAGGAACTCCTGGAAGTCCTTAGATATTAGCATCAGGCATCATCACATCACAGCAGCCCAGATAACTGGTCCACAGCTGACTCTCGACTCTACACTGAGCAATGAAAGCCAAAAGTCTGAAGTTATTTCTGAAGAGCAACTGCCAATGGCAATGCCAGGGCCACGTTCCCCCCCTGGGGAAAATGCTGAGTCAGTCATCACTCCCTCGTCCTGGAGAGCAAACCGCAGCTAGGAGGCATAGGACTGTGTTCCTTGCCTACCCCCAGCCTGAAGTCTCCAACCAGCCAGTTTTAAACAAATTCTTAAGTTACAGAAATGACTCATTCTTTCTGCCCTGTGCTAATCAAAAGTTATGCAAATTATTTACGTTGCACGTACATATGTATAAAACATGCATATGTGACCCTTAGATGAGACTCTAAATTTACTCAAAATTCATGTTACGATTGGGTGTAAAGCTCTTATGGTAGAAATATATTCTTATTAACTGAGGTGAGCAGAAATCAGAAAAAAGGACAAGATTGACATTGTCATTTTTAACCAGCATCTAATCTTTAGAGGGTCTGGTATGTCAAGTTTTCTTATCACCTGAAAACATGCTAAGAAATGAGAATATCCGCCATTTTCTCTGTTATTTATACAATGCTGGTTTGCCTTTGGTCCTTCTTAAAATGCACACTCAAAAAGAGTAAAAATCAAATTCTGGAGTCAGCCACATGGCTAAGATGCTGCGGGGTGGAAGCCCAGAATTCATTTTAACACGTAGTATTCCCCAGACTGTGACCGAATTCAGGTTTCCATTAGCTTTCTTCCAGCTCTCCAAATCAAGAAGAATCTAGTGGGTTGTTAACATATTCATAAGTAAACAAATGTTTGTTCCTTTGACAGGTGGCCAGGATGTGGTGCAGGGAGGGATCCAGGTATCCATGGTGAAGCCATGGGGGGCTTCTACGTCCCTCCCTCCATGGGGCTGGACCAGCCACGCATGCTGCTCCGGTCTTTCTAAGCATCTTTATCTATACATTTATGGAAGTGAGCAAGATGCCCACTGAAAGAAGCCTGGCATGCAGCCAGAATTACTGAACTGCGATGGTGCTCCGTGCACAGAACCACTCCAGGCTGAAGGTTAGCAAAATGAAATTGCCTATAGGTCGGCCACAAACTTGAATGTGAACATCGAGCACCTGGGAGCCTATTAAAATGCAGATTCCAATCTGGCAAGATAGAGAGGGGCTGATGCAACTGATCTGAGGACCCCACTTCCCTTCACAATTAAATAAACATGGTTTGGAGGCATCCCAGGTGCCAGGCACTGTGCCTTCTCCTAGAAATACAAAGATAAGACAGGGGCCCTGCCTTAGAGAAGTTGGTGTCATAGGAGAGATAGCTTAAAACACTCTGGGAAAATTCAGCTGACGTTTGGATTCTTTGCATCGCAAGCAAGAAACACCCATCCAAAGTGGTTCAAGTGAAAAGGGAATGTAACTGGCTCCTGTAATTGCAAAGCTCGGGTAAGGTGACCTCAGGTCCGGTTTGAAGCAGGGCTAAAATGACATCATGAATACCTAATTTCTCTATCTCCACCAGTACCTGGTTTCTCTCTCTCAGTCTTTTGGCTCTGCTTCCTGTGGTTTGGCTCTTTTCTCTCAGAGGCAATGTGGATACCAGTCCATATTTCTTCTCCTCTTAATAAGAGTGCCCCCTTATCCCAGAAATCTCAGCAAAAATCCCAAGGTATTTCATTGGCTCTAATAGGGTCATGTGTTCAACACTTAACCAATCACTGTGTCCTGGGAAGTCAGACTTCCACCATGGCAAACACTAGTGTTTAGGGTGGAGTTAGCCCCAGCAGAACCACATGCATCAAAAGAGCAGGAGGAATGGATTCCT